>NC_090922.1:1120397333-1121647333 GCF_040938575.1 Ambystoma mexicanum | reverse complement strand
CATTATTTAACTAGCAGTGGCTTGCACTAGCAATTGTTACAGTTCACTAACTGATAATTAAGTAGTTTTTACTGGTTACAATTTCCACACAGAATCCTTATCATTAAAACCCTTCCCTGGTATATAGCATGAGTTTTCTCAGAGGCAGAAGAGGGTCCCTAGTGGTCTAGGAGCAGCTATAGGCAAGTTGAGATATAGTTCAGTTGTAGGAAAGTCCAGAGTTCCAGAGGATATCTTATTTAACAAGTAAGTATTAGCTTCAGAGTTAGGTAAGTGTTCAGGGACTTCAGAGAATGCTCCCTATATGAGTTCCAGCAGTAGGCCTGGGCAAGTGATATGGGCAAACCCCCAACCACACATCACCCCCTCAGCCTCCCAGGATTCACACAAGACTTGAGGTATTACCAAAGCTAGCACAGTACCTTAGTAGAAAATACCTTTGGAGTGGATGCCTTCAGGATGCAGCCGAACAGAACCTGGTCACAGGTCTGGAGGTGAAAGAACTGGACACTGGATGGTAACTTGCAGCAGTTGTCTGCAGAGGCTTCCAGCAAAAGATTCTGCACTCTTTCCTGCGGCTCTGGATTTGGTGCCTTTTTACAGCAGCTAGATGAATATCGCCATATTCTCTTCACTAATTTGGTTCGGCACTCTGGTGAGGGGACTTCTGAATTCCAAACCTCGCTGAAACTTTGGTGGACTCCTGCTGGATCTCCAGAGACACGATTTGAATTCTTGAAGACCATGCGCTGCACTCGCGCTTAAGGTCCTAGGGTGTTGGCGGTTTGCAGCCCAGCAAGGTCACAGTATCTCGTGGGATGGCTCACAATGCAGATCCTCTTGAGACTCTGGGTAAGAGTTGGCGCATTTGGGACCCCCAGGTTGATTTGAAGGAGTAGTTGCATCGGGCTCTGGTGACACAGCAGGTTCTCCGTTAGCTGGAAATCACTACAGATTCCCTTTCTTCATCTTTCTCTTTGGATTCTGCAGCTTCCAGAATTGGAGTATTTATCTGGAACTACAGCACAATTCTGGAAACCCTGCAGATTACAGCAAGGAGCAGTCTGGCTGTCCAATTAGGACAGCCAGCACCCCATTGGGACTTGGATTCTTTGAGGCAAAGTGAAAGACAAAGGGCTGCAGAGTTTTGGACACCTCCCCTGCTTCCTACCTCCTCATACACTGTGGAGCCTTGGCAGGGAATAAAAAGGATTCCTGATGAAGACAAAATGGCAATCAAACGAGAAATGTTCAAAAAAAAGAAGCCTACCATTCTAAAAGAATAGTGGCCCTTCTGTGCATTACCAAGGCTAATTTGACATCCTGTGAGTAAAGAACACTAAACGTCATAAAAGTAAAACCACTGCGGCCAGTCATTCAAGTAAACTTGCAATTGTAACACATTTTAGCAGGTAAGTAAGAAAAGGGATATATTGTTTCTCCAGCATTGGATTTTTCATGGATTCACATGCTGTGAATATTCCCTGTCGTCAGCTGGGAATCCCCAGTTACTTTGATTTAGTAATTTTCCTATGGAAAACTTGACACCTTGAGTGTCCCGTCAACGTTGTGGGTGCTTTTGGTCCCCACCAATAGGATGTCGAGTGTACAGCTCCAATGCCAGCAGCTTCCCCTCAGATTTCAACCGTCTTTCTAGTTGATGGGATTCCTTGAGTTCTTCTCTCCTGAGAGAAAATATTGTTCCACACAAAATTAATACTTGTTCAATTTGTTCTCCAACCGGATCAACTGACGACTCATCTATGGTTCCGTTTACACCCATGGAGACAGCTGGAATGAAAAAGTCCTTGTTCAGGCCCTGTAACACTTACAGCCTAAACAAAATGTGTATGAAGGTGACATGCATGCAGATTGTCCATGCTTCCTCTACCCTAACCGCTCCCCGGAGGAATGTGAAATCTGCCAGGGTTTTTCACAGAAGCCCTTAAAGACAGAAACCGTTGCCTCATTTGATGGCTTAATGAAGGAGCATACCTGGCGTTGGAAGCAGGTATGTCAAGGTGTGGGAGAGCTACCACTCCCTCTAACAAGAGGTCACCATCAGGTCGCAGTTCCAAGTCTGAAGAATCTTTGGTGAAGAAACAGAAAATGGCTGACCCAAACATTGTCCACCAGCCACGATAAAGCCAAACACTCCTGTTAAAAATAACAGCAGGTAGCGCTGAGAGGCACATGTCCAAAGTCCCGTTGAAGATGCCATTGAAATAATTGATGGATAAAGGTTCACGCCCGTTGACTAAAACCACGTCTGACTCATTGAGGGGGTCCTCTCTGATGACAGACAAACACAAATCCAAGTTGTCCATGAAGACCACGTCTTTGTCTGCAAAAAAAAGAAACGCCATTCGTCGTCAGAGACTGCACTTCTAGGTTGCTCTGCCATCAACCACTACATGACTGAAGCATGGAATGACCTATCCAACTATTACAACAGTACAGTATATCATCTGGCAAAGGAATACTAAAAACCCAGACAAGGGATCTTGTAGACCATGGACATTTTCCTCCAGGAGTATCTCCTATAAGCTACCTGACATCATGCCAGATGACATCTTGCAGCATGAAATCACTTCAGATTTCGAGCCTCCAGCAGAGGAGTGCCCAGGGGTCATGGCCTCTGACCCTCAGGAAGGGCAGGTCCCAACCTCATATTCAAGACAAACCCTCTGATCACCTACCATCAAGAGGAGAGGAAACGTCTCTAAGAATACATAACATACCACCTACTCTGCCATCAACACCTTTGGGAATGGGAGGTATGACTCCACAATATCCCCTTTTTTAAAACTGCAATCCTTTCTCTCCCTGCAAGTGCTTTCCACTCTACAAGCACTGCTGGGATAACTCGATGTCTGGCTTCCACCTGCTCAACCACAGGGAGTTAATCTGTGCAGGAAAGACCAGGGTATACCAAGTCAGCAGCAACCAAGAGATCCAAGGCATTCTTCCAGGGACCAAGACAAATGTCCAAGAGCCCAATCTCCTCCTAAAACTCCATGTAGGGATAGTCCACAAATACACAACCAAGAGGGGTACTAGTAGATGCAGACCAAGACATGGGTCAAAGGGACACAAGTTCTACTGCCTCTTCATCTTCTCGCAGAGATGATCTGTGGGACATGGATGACTCGGATCAAGATACACAAGGTAGTCCTGCTTAACCCTCGCCTCCAGATGACCTTGGGGCTGTCCACTCCATGGTATCTAAGGCGTGCCAGAAATTCGGTTTAACTCCTGCAGAAGAAAAGAAAGACTGATTTCTTTTTGACCACATGGGTAAGCGCTGAAAGGCTGTGTTTTCTATACCCATTCTAGATCATGTGTCAAGAAGGCCTGCGTACTCTCACATTCTCTGAAACAGCACTTAAGGGAGACTGGAGAGGGCTGTGAGGTGAGACATTTTGGTGGTGTCTGGTGCCTTACATTTTTTGTCCAAGTCAGTTGTGTCGGCGGCAGTGGGTCACAAGTTTTGCACGCAGCACAAATGCGCCACTTCCCCAAATAATGAAGACAGAAAAATCGATGCTATCGATAAACGTGCTCACCATCAGGGCAACCGTCAAAGCGACCAACAGCCTTGCAATAGTTGCTTGCTACGTTCGATTAATGTGGCATTGTTTGGCTCCTTTACTAGAGCACTTGCAAGAGTCGAAACGTAAAGAAGCCATCGCACTGGTGTGTGAAGGGGAGGAGGCCTCAAACTACAGCATTAACATTGCAGTGGATCTTGCAGAAACAGGTTTCAAACAAATTGGTAATGGGGTCGTCCTCAGAAGACAAGGGTGGCTACGTTGCACCGATTTAGACAGGAGGTACAACATAAGGTGGTCGACACGCCATTTGAGGGAGAAAATGTTTTAGTGACAACCAATGAGGACCTCAAAGCGATGAAAGCAGACTCTGATACTGCTAGGTCACTAACATCCTTACAGGGCAGACGGTCTATTCTTTCCTTTTGAGGTGTCTTTGGTCACTCTAGGTTCTCATCCTCAAGGGACAACAACTATGGCAGATCTGGGTACTACTCCCAGGGATTCAAGAAAAACTACCAGTCCGCCCAGCAGGGAGTATCACCAGGGACAGCGCAAGCGTGGATAAATCAGCCTCTCGGAGGTAGACTGAGCAAAGCCCAGCAATGACTGCCTCAGGGGCACACAGGTGGGAGGAAATATGGCGTTTCATCCCCAGAAGTGGCAAGCAGTTACAAAAGACAGATGGGTGTTAGATGCCATCCATCATGGCCACTTGTTGAAATTCAAACGCGCACAGAAACCGTTACCTCCCATATAGGTATCGCATCCGCACCGTCCAATTTTACAACAGGAAGCGCGTCCAATATTCAAGAAATGGGCAATCAAGAGTTCCTCATTCTTTAAAGGGAAAGGGAGTATATGCCAGATATTTCCTCGTCAAACAAACCTACGGAAAGTGGCATCCAATCCTGGACTCGTGAAAGCTAAACAAAAACCTTAAAAAGTTAAAGTGCAAGTTGGTCACACTACAAGACATCATAAAGGCGGTACAACCCAACGAATATCTAGCAGTGTTAGACCTCAAGGATGTGTATGTGCACATCCCGATACACTAAGACACTGAAAGTATCTTGGATTCAAGGTCGGTGAAAATCATTACCAATTTTGAGTACTTCCATTTGGCCTCAAATCAGCCCCCAGGATGTTTACCAAATGCTTGGCACCAGAGGCAGCTTTTCTCAGGAAACTGGGCCACCACATCTACCCATACCGAGACGACTGGTTGGTTTGAGGTCATACATTTCAACAAACCACGGTTTCTCTGGGAGAAACGGAAGTCCTTCTCCAACAATTGGGGTTTGCAATCAATTACGCCAAATCTTGCACAGTTTCAGCTAAGAGCTTGGTATTCCTTGGCATACAATTTCTCGCAGACCACAAAGCCTCACCAAACTCTCGTCCGACAGAGTGAAATAATTAATAACCTGGATAAATTCCTTCACTCCGAACAGACAAATAACGGTGCGCAAATACATGACTCTACTAGGGAACCATGTCGTCATGCATTTCACTAACACCCAATTGCAGGATAAACATGAGACTGGTACAAAGGTTTATAGCTACCAGATGGTCCCAAACACACGCGTGTCTTGGTCAGACAACATTACCATCACCCAGTCTATCAAACTCAATGCAAACTTGAAAGGGATTCCCCTTGTAGAACTGAAATACCATCTCACGTTCGTAACTGAAGCTTCCCTGGTGGGGTGGGGTGGGGAGCTCACCTAGACGAGCACCAGGTGAAATGCTTGTGGACCCCCGAAGAATGCATCCTCCACATAAATGTGCTGGAGCTGCATGTAGTACATTGGGCCCTAAAGTCTTTCCTCCCTCTTATCAGGAATTCAGTTGAGAGTCCTCACGGACAACACAACCATGATGTTTTATCTGCGCAAACAAGGCGGAACGTGGTCAAACACTGTGTCTCAAGAAGTGCAGAACATTTGGCACTGGGCCATTCACAACATTCTGTTGCAAGTCCTCCACCTCCTGGTGATACACAACAAACAAGCGGACACTCTCAACAGGGATTAATCACAGTCTTGTGAATGGCAACTAGACAACAACCAAGTATCCAAGATCTTCGCCACTCGGAACAACAAGCAGTGCAAGAAATTTGCGAGCAGGTTTCCACATCCCGACTCAACGGGACGCATTCTCGTTCCCATGAACTGGCATATTCGCTTGTGCGTCCCCCCCTCCCATTCCTTCTCGTCGGGAAAACAATCCAGATGATTATGCAAATATCACTGCAAAATAATTCTGGTGCCACCGTACTGGCCCATGCTAACCTAGTTCCCGGCCCTCCTACAACTGACGGCAGACAATCCAATCCATTTAGGATCTCACACCAATCTCCTATCGCAGAACAACAAGGTGATTCTACATCATGACTCGGGCTACCTCAAATTAACAGCATGGCTCCTGATTGCACAAAATTTGCCACTTAAGTGTCCCTGTGCATTCTAGCTGCAGCTAGGGCTCTGTCCACTAACTTTTCCTGCAACCACAAATTGAAAAGGTCCTGGGCATGGTGTGCACAGCAGCCCAACCTTCATCCACTGGCCATAAAACCTCAACAGGTTCTTCCTTACCTTCTCAAATTGGCAAAAGGTCTAGTGATCTCCTTTTATAAAGTTACACTTGGCTGCAGTCTCTAGATTCACAAGGTAAAGAGGATCACCTCCTCTCTACAGTGACAGGCTACTCAAACACTTCCTAAAAGGACTCTTTTGTACTTTTCCTCCAAAGAGAAGAATTGCACCGGTATGGAGCCTGAATCTGGTCCTGGCCGGTCTCATGAAAACTCTTTTTGAAACTCTATCAACAGCACACATCAAGTTTGTGACCAGGAAAGTGGTATATTTAATCGCCGTTACATCCTACAGACGAGTTCAGTTTCGGAACTACAGGTTGTAGTGGTGGACCCTCCGTATCTCTGATTCGTGAAGGACAAAGTAATCCTTTCCACCAATCCTCACTTCATCCCAAAAATTCCATTGTACTTTCACAAGCATGCAACCATAACACTGCCTACATTCTTTCTAAACACCACTTCCCCAGCGGAGAGAACCCCTACACTTTCTGGGGGCGTGAAAAGGGCATTAAAATATGATCTGGACCGGACAAAATCATTTAGAGCAACAAAATAGCTCTTTGGCCCCTCAAAGAAGGGTAAAGCCATCACAAAACAAGGCATTGCACGGTGGATATCCTCCACGATTTCCTTCTGCCACACAAAGGCCAACTGGCCTCTGAAACTGTGGCTAGGAAACATTCTACAAAGGCCACAGCGGCTCTCTGGTCCGGAGTGCCCATCAAAGACATTTGCCAGGTGGACACATGGGCAGTACCTCACACATTTACCATTCACTACTGCCTATAACAGCAGCATGCAGAAGATGTGCAAATGGGGCGGGCAGTCCTTCAACGGTTGTTTCAGTAAGGTAAGCCCTGCCGCTTCTGATGTATTTTCTTGTACTTACGTATGTATATTTAGAATGTATTGTGTCCTCCAATGTATTCCTCATCTTTGACATGTAGTGTCCACAGCTCGGCTGCATCAGAAATTTTTCGGCAGAGGGTGCCCTGTATTATTGGCATTGGGTCGATGTCCCTCGAAGGCCTCTGTCGAGGGTGACTTCATCAGATGTTATAAGTAGCACGCACAACTCACAAACGTGTTTGCTTTGTGAAACTCGGCGTGCCTCATACTTTCTATTTGCTGCGATATGTCTTTGTCTTGCACTCTGACGCCTCGGTCTGGGTTCAAGAAATGCCGGGACTTGCGATACAAGATGTCCATCACGGATCTGCATCATGTCTGCCTGTGGTGCCTCGGCGGGGGCCATGACACAGATATGTGCTCCAAGTGCCAGTCAATAACGGCAAAGGCCTTGCAGGAACGAAAGGGGAAACTCTAGGTAGGCAAGGTGTCCAAGCCCGTAAGTCCTGACCTGCTGGGCCTTCGACCGATTAGTCGAGACGTGACTATCTTCAGAGGAAGAAGGCAAAGCGTTCACGGTCCAGGCGTGGTTCCCGCCACTTGTCCACCTCGTCGAAGTGCCCGAGGAGAAGGCACCGCCAGTCTCCTTCCTTGTTGTCTTTAGGCGGCACCTCCAAGAGGGTGAGTTGCCGTTGAAACATTCGACGCCTGCGCAGTGGGAAGCTTTCCGGGTGAAAATGCTTGACTTTTTTTTATAAAAGGCAGGGCAAGGCCCCTTCTGCGCCTTGTGTTGAAGCCGGCAGGGAGCGGTCATGGCTGGAAACTCGCGCGCCCTCGAGCCCGGGTAAACAGCTCGATTCTCATTGAGATTTTGAAGCCTCTGCCTGTGGAAAAGGTGTATTCTGCCGAAGAAAGACTTTTTTTTAAGTCTCTCACCTCTGTTTTTGAGGAGGGAACACTCTGTTGAAGGTGAGGCTCCTTTTGGTCTCCAGTTTGGGACTCCTAATGTGCCAGAATGCCTCATCTCGGAGGAGAGTAGGAGGCAGGATCTTTGTGATACCTTGCATAATGCAAGTGGAATAGACACTTCTCCCGGGCTGGAGTTCGGCAGACCAGACCCAGGTGAGCATACCAACGCCTTATTTCGAGAGTTGTGGAGTATTTGGGCTGGGCCAGGCCAACAGCCCACTATGATCAGGATGATCTTATGGACATTTTGGATCAGAGTCCACCTACAGATCACATATTGCCATTTCATGTGGCTCTAAATTGGGGAACCCCAGAGACTAATCTGCGGAGAACAAGTCTCTGACCAGAAAATTACCCCCCCTCCAGTGGTGACACCAGCTATCTGTTGTCTCACCCCACTCCTGAGAGTCTGGCTGTCCAGGCAGCCACCGCTACCTCGCTACGTACCCTATGATCCCTCCGGATAAGCACGTGGATGGAGGGGCACGCAAGGCATTTTCAGCTGAGTATGCCATTGAAGGCGGCCTACTCCTCTTGTGCCTTGGCAAGATTTTCGTACACACTGTAGGATTGGATTACTATGGCGGCTGAGCACATTTCCGAAGGGGAAGAAAGGGAAGGCTTCCTAGCTAATAAGGATGGCAAGGAAGCAATGTATGCATCCCTTCAGTCTGGGTTTAATGTTGCTGACCGTGTCAGCAGATCCACGGCTACGAGCAACATAATCCGCAGATTTGCATGGTTGTGTAAGTCGGGTTTTGCACCGGATGTGCAGGCTAGACTCCTGAACATGCAATTTGACGGGTCTCACCTTTTTGGCTGCAAGGCTGACAAGAGCCTTGAGAAGCTGCAGACCTCTAAGGCAGCCACCAAGTCTTTGGGCGTCGCTGTTAGGCAGCCTCAGTATTTTCGTCCTAGCGGACAGCAATATAAGGGTAGATCCTTTCGTCACAACTCCCCATTTGGAAGGGCGAGAGGAATGGCCGGTCACAGAGGCCCACGTAAGTTTCCTCGTGGTGGACGAGGTAAAGGTGCCAAAACTGTTCAAGCAGCAGCCTCTTTGCTGTCAGGCTCTGCTACTGCTGCTTCAAAACCGCTCAGAGGCCTTCGGTCACAGCTCACCAGTGGGGGGGAGGCGGTCTCAGCATCTGGTAGAATGGCGAGCCATTACTTCGGATGCTTGGGCTCTGGAGACAATAGCCCACGGTTACTGCCTTTCTTTTCTACAGAAGCCTCACGACAATCCATAGGGAGTACATTCTTTGAGGGTTCCAAATCTGCTGTTTGTGCAGGAAATAATAACCCTGCTAGAGAAAGGCGCTATAGAACCAGTGCCTGTAGCGGAAAGGAACAAGGGCTGGTACTCCCCATATTTTTTGATTCCCAAAAAGGACTGGGGACTGAGATCCATCTTGGGTTTGAGATACTTCAACAAGTTCCTCTTTCTCAGATCCTTCAGGCCCTCCAACTCAAAGATTCGTTGTTGGCGGGTTGCACTTTCAGTTTTGAGTCCTGCCGTTCGGGTTGACTTCCGCCCGGGTGTATTCACCAAACTAATGGTGGTTGTGGCAGCGCATCTCAAGGGGGGCGGGGGAATTAATGTCTCCCCCTACCTGGATGATTAGCTGATCGGGCGCGTTCTGCTGAAAAACCCTTGGATCATCTCAACATTACCCGTCACTCCCCACAGACTGGGCTTCTCCCTCAATTTCAAGAAGTCCCATGTGACACCTTCCCAACAGCTCCAGTACATCGGGGCTGTCTTAGACACGTCCTTGGGGAAGTGCTCGCCACCCAAAAACTGAGGGCTCAGAAAATTCTCCAGATGGTTACCAAATTTCAGAATGCCCAGAGTCTTCCAGCCTTCGAATTCTTATGGTTGCTCGGGCTCATGGCATCCTGCATTTTTCAGGTGCCAGAGGCCCGTCTGAGAATGAGGTCCCTTCAATGGGCGCTCAGGACTCAATGGTCCCAATTCTCAGGCACGATGTCGGATCGCCTTCAGATTCCGGTCAGGGTCTCACAGGATCTTCTGTGGTGGACCTGCGAGGAAAACCTCATGAAGGGAAAACCTTTTGTGGCAGCCATGGCCGGAGGTAACTGTAGTGACGAACACTTCCCCTCACAGGGTATGGAGCTCACGCCAACGATCTGACCATCTCTGTCGGAGTCCAAACTTCACATCAATCTATTGGAGCTGAGAGCAATCAGACTAGCACTGAAGGCTTTCCTGCTGTCTCTACGGGGGATGAATGTCCTGATAAAGACTGACGACACGGTGGCCATGCAATACCTGAACAAGAGAGGAGGTGTAGGGTCCCTACTACCGTGCAGAGAGGCCATGCAGCTCTGGTTTTGGGCAATGCAGGAAGGAATCTCCGTGATGGCGGTTAATCTGGCTGGAGAGGAGAACATGGCGGGGGACGATCCGAGCAGGCAGAGCGCAGTATCCCACAAGCAGGAAATAGCTCAGGAAGTCCTTCAAGAGATCTTCGTCCTTTGGGGAACACTGCAGTTGGATATGTTCGCGACTGGTGCCAACCGGAAGTGCGAGCAGTACTGCTCAAGGGAATTTTCTCCGAGAGGAACGCTAGGAGACGCGTTCGTGGTGGATTGGGAATTCCCACTACTGTATGCATTTCCTCCAGTCTCTGTTATTCCTCAAGTTCTCAGGAGGTTTAGACTGTTCGGGACCTGCATGATCCTAGTTGTTCCAGATTGGGCCAGGCGATTGTGGTACCCGGATCTTCTGGAAAATGTCCATCTGTCCTACGATGCGTCTTCCCCAAAGAGGGTCTTTTCTCGGGAGTACTTTTTGCTTTCTTTAGCCCACAAGGGTCTTCAGGTAGGGACCATGAAAGTTTACCTTGCAGCACTCTCAATCTTTAAGCGCTCATCCAAGAATGCTCTTTTTTAAGATTCCTTTGGTTACTCAATTCTAAAAGTGCTCACACGTTTACCTGGCATTATTACCTGGATACTGCCCATGCTCCAGATGTGGCGTTTGGTAAGGCATTCCTTTATATTCTGCCCTTCGAACATTCCTAAACTCTTTATCCTCCTCCAATTATGGATACTGCTTTGGGAGTCTGTCTAAGATGAGGAATATGTTGGAAGACACAATCCATTCGAAGAACAAGTTAGTTACCCCTGGTAACGTTCTTTTGTTTGGATGTTCCTCCAACGTATTCCTCCTCACCCTCCCAACCTGCCCCTCTGTAGAATTTCCTATGCTATTACAGCTTTCGTTTCAACAAGGCTAAGTATCGTCGGGTCCGGTTTGTGGCCACTTTTGATACACGAGGAGGAGGGAAAAACAAAAACTGATGCTACGGGCCCCGTGTGTGCTACTTGTAACATCCGATGACGTCACCCTCGACAGAGGCCTTAGAGCAGCGGTATTCAAACTGTGGGGTGCGACTCCCCAGTGGTCCGCGGTTGCATCCCTAGTGGGGCCCTGAGAACTCAGCACGAAATATTTTTTTTTTTTAAAAGAAAAAACCTTTTTTATATTTTGTATTTTTTTTAGATTGGATGAAATGGGTAGGGGTGGCTCACATGGTCGGGCTGATGCATGAAACTGTCTCAGGTAACAATGAAAAAGTGGCCTGCAGTTGTAAATGGATATTCATTCCTTTAGTCACAGACTGGGCCTCATTACAACTATGTCGGTATGGTAACAATGGTGCCGGTAAGCTACCGGCACCGTTGCTACCGTTCCGCCATAGTGCGAGTTGTGCTCATGGGTGCCTGACAGCCCGCCAGGTCTCACCTGGCAGGCCGTGCGGCCCTCGCGAGCACAGCTCATCGGATGCACCAGTACCGTTAACGGTGCCTCTGCATCCGAGCTCCCCAATCCCATTGAGCCCTATGTGGCTGAAATGGGAATGGGGATCTACTGGTACCGACACTTGCGAAAGTGCAATTATCAAGTCTGCATAACTTGGCATGACCCGGTAATTGCCCATTCGCGGGTGCCGGACCCGGATGCAACTCCGGCAGCAGCCGTGCCGGTTTTACCGGCACAGCTACCGCCAGGGTTGTAATGAGGCCCACTGTTTCAATAGTACCCAAGGGGGTGCTTTGGGTTAAAATGTAAATAAATTGTGATATATTCAGCAACAATGGTCAAAATTACTAACTGCATAGTTAAGTAACTCATGAAACTGGTCCACATTGGCCAAAATGGTGGCCCATTTTTACTGGCCCACACTAGCATTTTATATTTTTGGTGCAGGCACTGCCCTATAGGCCAGTCCAAGCCTGGCGGCTCATCCATAATGGCGAGGGGTCACCCACCCAGTGGCCCCTCACCTGTTATGGAGGAGCTAAGGAGCCAGTCCAGTGAAACAGTGAGCACTCCTTCAGCTGCTTTTTCCAGCTGATGAGTGCTCCTGGGCTGCTGAACTGTCAAAGGGAAACACTGTTTCCCTTTGACAGTTCAGTTTAGTTCCCCAGCCGCATATGCTCACTGAGCCATGCAAGTGCTGGGGCGTTTTGCTTCGCCATCATTGCATAGCTCATTGGAAATGCTGGCTGGGGCACTGCATGTCTGTATGTCTAAGGGGGAGCTCCTGTGCCTCCTTGCACATACGCACAGAGCAGCCTCGAGCAGGGCGTTTCAGCACCCACACACAGGCCAATGCAGAAGGTACATTTATGTTCATTGTTTTTATCGCGTTGGTTTGTGCACTTACCCTTGTAACGTTTATCTTACAATTAGTTCAATCACAGGAAGGACGACACTGTATTTACATCGGGATCGACCCGATATTACAGTTCAGCCCCTGTAGACACGAACGCAATTCAGGAGCTCACATAGCCTCTAGGACAATGCCGCCTGAGTCAGATACTTGAAGTCCATGATTCTACAGACCGTGGCTCGGTACTTCCATGTCTATGGAAGCACTTTACACGCTCCACCTCACTTTTCTGTACCTTTTGCATTTTCCCGTACACACAGTTAGTGTCCTCCTTCTGTTGGAGACTATTTTCATATGGGTCTTCTTTGGTTTCATTTTAGATTTTCAATTGACTGTACTTCATCTCTGCCCTGTCCTTTGTGATTTTTTGCAAGAAGACTGGGTTATTTATCGGACCCCCCCTCTCACGTATCAGCAAGGTTAGTGTTTTCTACCCATATTACACTTCTAGTGGATTCTAAAAAACCAAAAGGTTACACTGAATAGTTTTCTTTCTCTATTAGCCTACAGGGTCCACGTAATTAACATAATTGTGAATAGGAACAGTGAAGTCCATACCCTGAAGATGGTTCTATGAACCGAAACGCGTCTGTTATATTTTGATACCCAAAAAGGGACTTTACCTGGAAGTTTATGTTGATTGGATCTATTGATTATAGTTCTGTGAAGTGACTAATTCATAGAGACCTGTAACTGATTTGCACAATGCCTGTTGTTGAAAGGCAGTCTCAATGTTCTAAAAGTTTTGTGTACTATATGTAACATGGACAAATATGTGCTCTATTTGTGAATAGAGGACACTGTGTAAATCTGATCTTCTCACTTCTAATAACTTGTTGGACTTGAAAGATTAAAATCCAAGAGTTACATCTATAGTCTAGGGTCTGATTTATCTATACATTTGACATTGAGGTTTTAAGTTTGATGTTTATTGCCAATGTGAAATTGCTAATAACCATTTGAGTTAAGTACAGAAGATAACAAGGTACGCTTATACCTAAATATTCGCCTGAATGGCGTAAATTCTGATGAGAAACATTAATCTGTATATAGGGATTATTTTCCCCTTGGAGTGCATTTGGGCTTGCTGCGTAGCAATACACAGCCCTGGTTCTGTTCGACTTTCTTTGTCCCAAGTGGCCTTGTGACGTCAGCCCGCTTGCACCTGAAATACTTGTTACATTGCTCCCTAATTCTTGTTGAGACACATCCCCCCGCAATTCTTGTGTTTTATAAATTGTAAATAACGATCCAAACCGATCTGTGCACCTCTATACCTCACTTTTCCTCATTGTTTTTATTTAAACATGTGTATGGATGCGTGTATGCTTATATTATGAGTGAGTGTATGGTGATGGATGCTCGTGTGAATGATAGAGAGATTGCTGTATGAATGTGCAGCGCCTTGCATACACACATAATCACGTTGATTGTGTTAGGCCCAGTGGGGCCCAGGGGACAGGGATGGTATATTTTTACTGCACATCTATCATAGATGCCCAGTAATAACTGTCATGCCTGCCCCCTGAGCCCCCCAGCACCAATTGCAAACTGTTTAGCTATTTACCCTTTTTTTGTTAAAAGTATGTTCTACAATGCAACATTTTTACCCATTATTTTAAAAAAAATTCACAGGGGGGAAACCCCCCACGAAACCACTTTATTGGTTCGGGCTCCCTCACTATGCTCGGTCGCTATGGCATTTTTGGGGGAAATAGTTATGCCCCTCCACTTAAAAAAATCACCAGCCGCCACTGGCCCTCAGACTGTGTTGGGAATGGGCTGGGGAGAACCCAGGGACTATGGTTGCAGCAGAGTGGGGACAGCCCTGAGTGTGTGATGGGGTGGGGAGAGACCGGGTAGGAGTGGGATGAGGGAGCCCAGCGACTGATGGGAGCAGGTGGCGGCGCGCAATACATACTGTCCATTTAGCATTTCTGGGGGGGTCCCGACCTGCCCAAATTTTGCTCATGGGGCCCCGGCCAAAAAAGTTTGAAGACCAGTGCCTTAGAGGGACATCGACACGACCCAATCGATGCAGTGCGCCCTCTGCCGAAAAATCTCCGAAGAAGCTGAGCTGTGGACACTTCAAGTCAAAGATGAGGAATACGTTGGAGGAACATCTAGTCGAAAAAGCTACCAGGGGTAAGTGACTTGTTCTTCTCGCTTGAGTGCAGAACATTGCAAAGGTTTCTCATCTTTGTTTGCCTGGTTTATCTCCTCGTAACATGTATACTGCTGTAAAATCTATCAAGAAAAAGTCTGGTGGCAGAAAGACCAAGGTGCCAAAGCGCTTGCGTGCACAATAATATATTCAAGATGGCAAGTGGGTGATTGTAGAGCGTGGGTATTCTGCCCAATACTTCACAGAAAGATAAACAAGTTAGCAATTTACACAATCACACTGTGCCAATCACTGCAAGGTTTGCTGCATAAGTGCAGAGATCATTTTAATCTTTCAAATGTCTGCCTGACACGTGTTTCGAGCAAACCATGTTGTTCTTCTGAGGCTGATTACATAAATATACATATATAATTCATAGTTAACATCATTTGATTTGTAAATCAGTACAAAACCCAAAGGTTATGCAGGAGGGGGTATCATGTACATGCATGAAAATAAATTCCATTAAAAACCAGTAATACAAATGTGACAACATAAACATTCAATGTCAGATGCAGAATATTGGTTTGCGTGAAGTTTGCAAATACACATAGCAGATGCAATTGGGTAGGGTACAATGCCACAAAACAAACTTTTAAGAGAAAACTGAGAGAAATATGAAAGCACAATTTAGTGTTTCATTAAAATAATATCATCACATAGTTTCATGGGCGGTATGTCACACAAACCGTGCCCTTACGGGGACTAAAATTGTGTAATTACTTCAGAGTATTCTTGTTGATCACCAAAACCTTGAAGTCAAATTAATATGAAAAAGATCAAATGAAAATACTATGAATAGCAGTATAGATGCCTCTCGGCAATCGAAGTCATCCTCAATCCATCACCTATTGAGTATCATTGGTGAATTGTTAATGTCACTCTCAGTAATCTATAAATGATTTCCACAAACCATCCTCTGTTATGTTAAAACACAGAATTGGCCAAGTCACTTACCATTAAGTTATATAGCTCAATTTCCAAGGAATCAATTCTGAATCCCTACAACGAAATGGGACGTATGTATAATACTAAAACACCTCAAGTCCAGAAATGTTCTGTTTATTTAACGAAACCTACTAGAATAGTAGTTCAAAAAATCTTTAAAATTTTTAACAAAAAAGGCATACCTTGATATGATTGCGCTGTTGCGTCTCACCAAATTAGGTACTGTAAATCCATTCCGCAAGTGTAGCATTATCAAATTCTGCATTTGGCAATTTGCAATGAATGTGACAATCAAGCAATTGCACCTGAGTGAGCATAGGTAGAGGAAAATGAAAGAAAGAAGCCAAGCATGAGGGCAAGCACTTAATTACTTTCACTGTTGCGCTCAGTCATTCTCACACGTAACTTTGACAAAGACACCCAAGGGATCGTAACACAATCATGCAGCATAACACTTACCCAGCCTTTCGGCGTGTGAGTGGCTTTACAGGGGAGACTACGTGGAATTGCTCAACCAGTATTAATGCATTTGTTGAAAGGCTAGTGTGTTGAGCTGCTGAATGCTGTCATGCTGAAAAGTATCTGCCATCTGGTAAGATGACGTTGCATATAGAGTGATCAATCTTAGTGCTATTAATTTAGTTCTATTCCTGGCCAGCGAATATGTTCCTTCTCCTTTTCCACTGAGTTCACAGAATATCTACATTGATAGTGCACGTTTGGTTAAATTCTAATGTATATTTTGCCTTAGGCACAATGCTCCCAAAATTCTGCATGTAATGCCAGCACCCATTATCTTTATTATTGAAAATACAAAAACTTACCTAATACTTGAAACAACTGCATTTTCCAACGCCAACTTAATTTAGAATCTCAAATAACCTAACATACGACGAAGCCATATATCTATAAACAATCCCCATAGTTCAGGGTCAATGCGACATACAGCCCAAGATGCTACTGCCATTGTTATGATCTCAGCCTATCGAATCGTGTTCCAAACAGTTTGTGTTTACAGGGCACTGGATTAACTCCTCTGGTCATATAAACAACACTCCATGGAAATTCATTAATTTACATAGTTGTACTTGCTGTGCATTCCGATGTCTGTTAATAATGTAAATGCCCAGAACAATACAAGTACTATTTATGCTGGTGTGTTAACCCATTCTGTATCTCACACAGGTGGGTTGCAATGTAGATAGATGGAGCATCACAACTCTTGGTGGTACTACTGTATAAATCTGAAGACCTAAAATATTACATAGTTTTGAATTCAATACATTCCTATTCATAAAAACACAGAGAATTCATGATCAAATAAGTCTTGCTTCCAATTGTCTTAATTTTAATTCAAGATTACCCCCTCGCTGAGTTAAATTAACTTTAGCCATCCCCACAAACTTAATGTCTTGCTTATTGTCCATCTGATGTGCAGTTTGCCAATGCATGGCCAATGGAAATGTTGCTTCTTGGTTGGAAATTGTGGATAAATGCCCTCTAATTCTAATTTTTAGTGGCCTAATTGTGCTTCCAATATAATATGGTCCACACACACAGATAATACAGTAAACCACATACCTAGACTTCCAATTAATAAATGAGTTAATTACATATTTGCCCAATGTTCCAAAATCCAAAAATGCAGATTCAAGTACATGTGCACACATGGTGCAACACCCACATTTGTGAAACCCTTTCTTTCGTCCCTGAGATAGCCATGTTTGGCCAGTGGTTTGGTTGGACATAAAAGAGGGACAGAGTATATTTTTCAAGGTAGGTGCCTTGCTATATATAATGCTAGGATTTGGGTCAAGCCATTTGGTTAAATCATGATCCAGTTGAAGTAAATGCCAATGCATCTTAAAAATGGTATATATATTTTTATTGTCAGTATTGTATCTTGTAATAAATCTTAATGTATTATCTTGTGAAGTGGAAGATCAACTCTCTTCATACTTGACACTTCTTGTTCTGCTTTGACTAGTATATTCTGCGTGTATCCTCGTGTTTGAAATCTGGTATTGATCAATGCTTTTTCCGATATAAAGGGCTTCATTCTGAGGTTGGAGGTAGTCATGGTGCTATTAGTGCCATGACTACCTCCAATACCGGTACCGAGTCTGCCCTCGATCAATGGGGACTTACCGGTCTATCCTGACCTTTGCGGGACTGGTAAGTCCCCATTGAAAAAGCCATTCCCCGTTCCAGCCCCCATAGGGCTTAATGGGAAGGCGCTAATAAGGGTACTGCAAATTGCAGTATCGTTGTTAGCTCTGAAGTCCCTTAACGGGCCCCGTCCATAACGCCTGGTAAAACCAGGCGTTAAGCAAGGGACCCGCTAAGGGCCCTCGGAATAGGGCACACAGGGATTACCGGCACCGATGTCCTTAACGGTGCCCGGTATCCCTTTGCGCCCCCCTCGTAATGAGGCCCAAAGTCTTGAGAATTCTAGCAGTTTCTCCTTGCCTGCTATAAAATCTATTCACAGCATGTGAATCCATGAAAGATCCAATGCTGGAGAAGGAAGTACTTTCTCACCTGTAACTCATTTCTCCAGCATTGGTATCTTTCATGAATTCACATGCGGCCTCCAGCCTTCCCCCTCCTGGCAAATCTCCTCTCCGGGGCGGTGGGGTTAATACTCCAGTTAGAGTGGTTAAAATCTGAAGGGAGGCTGCTGGGGCGGAGCTAGCCACTCAATGTCCTATTGGTGGGGACTGTAAGGGATTTCAATCAGGCACACACCCAGGTCTCGCCTAGCATGTAGTGCGCGATGAAACCCTTATTTATTTTTGTCTATAAGTTCAATATTCTGAATGACATACCACACCCGTCTCAATATACCTCCCAAGTCACACTGAACCAGGAATCGGGCTAGTTTGTAAAGGTAAATATTTATTTAATATTCAAATCACACATGTTTAATATATATATGGGACAGCAATCCCCTAACCGTGATAATGCAATTCAGAAACTAAGCAAAGCAATTGAATTCGCTTATAATGATGCAGAGTAGAAAACACAGGAAAAAGAACAGTTTTGGTTTGTGAACAGATAGCGTTTAGGTTAATATTCCCCCTGCAAAGTATTCTTAAATACAAATGAGCAATCCTACACAGATGCAAGTAATCAGCAGGTATACACGAATGAAAGACAAGTTTTAGAGTTTATAGGCAATCTCCCCTCCCCCAAACAAGAGAGAAAAACGTTTTTGGAAATGGACTCTTAAAAATGACAGGTGAAAAATGGCTTTGAAATACTACAAAATGGTCAAAAATGCTTAAAGGGATAGAATTTCTGAGGAAAGCAACATTAAACGGGTCCTAACACACACGAGCTATAATATAAACAACATGAGACACTTGGGATGGAAGAAGCACTTTGAAATGGGAAAGAGACACGTGTAAACTTTTGAACTTTGCAAATTCGCCACAAACTTTTAATATGCAATATTGGAGAAAAATGGGTCAAATACACTGTTCCGAAATGCGCAGGGGGAGGTGTTTTTGCAAAACGGGCGCGAAAATGGAATTTTGATTTTGAAAATGACAGGTTTTATTACAATATATTAATGACTAGGAAAAAGAGGAGTCCACACATGAATCTTCGCAGCTACGTGGCCACTCAATTTCTGGGATTTACTTTAGTTACTCAAAATCACTATGGTTTTGTAACACAGATGAGAAAAGTCAGCGCAAGAAGGATTCAAACGATACTAGGGTTCTGAATTTAAAGATGGGATGGGTTGAGATTGGGATAATACAATGCAGATATACTATGGGTCATTGTTCTTTCTATTCATATTTGCAGTCCTTTGTAATTAAATTGGACTGTCATCTCTGGTCATTGGATTGGATCAAGTCTACAGGGCACCTCTGGAGGGGTTTGGATCAGCGGTTCTGGTCAATTTTGGACTGCACCTCAGACTGGATTTGGATGGACCCTTCTGTTTGCTGGACACGGCAGATTACAGGATGCAAGTTTCAGCGGTCAAGCCTTAATGGTAGCAAGCCAAGCTGAATCAGAATTCTTCTTTTAAGTTTTGGAGGTTTGCAATTGGGTCAAGCTAGCAAGAGTTCGGCAATGCTAAGTCTGGATCTGCAAAGAATTCTGGAGTCGGCTACAAGATGAAGAGTTCTGGACCAAGGTGCTGCGCGGAAATCTGGATGTGTTTCTGGAAGCAGTGTGTACTATGTGTTGTGAAGTTCCTATATTTATACTGTTAAATGCCATCCCCCCAGTTTATGGTATGGGCAGAATTTCAAAAACACACCCCCACGGCTGTGAGTGGCTGCAGGCACATGCTTTGTCTTGGTTGGAGGTCTGAACAAAGCTGTTTGATGCGATTTAGGAACTCCCACATTGATTTTTACCAAAACATAATTTGTGCACACATGTACATTTCTACAATGATGTACCCTAATAAAATTGGACAAATGCATTTCATATTTGATTGCCCATATTCCCATTCAATCCCCATCTTTGTGTGAGCTGTCGTTCTCATTCTACATATTTTTATCTATTTTAACCATGACAGTTTGGATTAATTATTTCTAACTCTGTACATCTCTGTGTGCTTATCAGTGGACCATGTACATGCAATCTTGGGTTTGCAACATCGATCGTTCTGCTATGAGACTTTTTTCATAACTTTGGTTCCTTAAATCGTACAAGTTTCATCAATGCCTTCAAATCAAGAGCCTGAAATTAGGTTAACACTTCCTCTCAACTCTATACAAATAATTGACTGTCCAGTAAACCTCATACCTGAAGACATTCTCCCCTCACATGAAAGCATTTCTCAATTTGATGTTAACTTGTATTGTCAATTCAGAATGAAATCCATTCATTCATTCATCCATCCATTCATACTCACGCAAGTTCTGAAAAAATATGGGCATAGGAACTCAGAACCTTTAGGCAGGAAGAGCTGAATGTGGTTAGCTGGAATACAAGAGGCTCCAGCACGTTCAGGGCAAAAGAAGTGAACAATTATCTTCTGGAGAAAATGGACATACTGGCTTTTCAGGAAATCCAATAGAAATAGAGGGATTTTCAACCTTTTGTCTACCAGCAAGCCAGAAAGCAAAAGGGAGGCCGGCGGGAGGTTTATTAACGGCTATAAAAAACAGCACATTCAAACATGCTACACAAATATGGAAAGATGAAAGTGGAATCCTGGCCTGCAAAATCCACTGCTCTGTCAACCCAGAAGAAACCACCCTGATCGTGATTAACATGTATTGGAATCCGACAACCATCAAAATCCGACCCTTTCAGGACAAGCTAGCAGAAGTAATGGGGTTGATCAAGACAGAATGGCAAGATGTGGAGATCATGCTAGTAGGTGATTTCAAAGCAGAACGCATATATCGCAAAAGGATCAAGGGGGCTTATGGCAAACAAATTCTATCAAATAAAGGAAAATCCTGGTTAGAATTCACCAAGGCTTGGGACTTGAAAATGATGAATAATGCAAACCAAGGAGATGAAGAGCCCTATACGACATGGCAAAGAGGAAAATCAACCTCAGCACTGGATTATATATTTGTCAGCGAAAGCCTCTTCACCAGAAAATCAACACTAAAAATAAAAAATGAAGAAGGAAGCGATCATTCGAGATTGGAATTATCAATCATGTATGACTCGGTCGTCACAAACTTAATTTAAAACCAAGAATTAATGGGAACAGGCAAAATAAGATTAAGAAAATATGGACAAGGGCGAAACCTCAATAAAAAACTACAAAACATGCCGGAACAGATAGCTCAAGAGATAAGCAACCCAGATAAGTTTGTGAACACTCTATGGTCACTTCTCCCCCCCAAAAGAGCCATCAAACCGGGTAAAACACACATCTCCATAGTTTTGAGGAAGAAACGAGGCAAAGGAAAAGAAAATTCTGAGAAAAACCATCAGAGACCTGAAAAGTCAAAAACTCAACAGTGAAGCATACTCTGAGCAACTGAAAATAATTAGAAGAAACTACAAAGCCTGGACAAGGAACCACAAATATATGCTCCACCAAAATGAGGGGGAGAAGATGTTAAAACTAGCCTCGTCTTCGTCATCGAGAAGTTTCTGGTCACTGCTATGAGAACTAGAACCAAACTCCAGCAACACACTATGCAATCTGGTCCCAGAGGGAACCTGGGTGGAATACCTCACAAAAAGCTTTGGAAAGATATTAAAAGAACATTCCTACCCGCCCTTAGATAAAGGTTGGGAACTACAAATCGAGGAGAAAGAAATTGTGGAAATCATAACCAAAGCCTCACTGTCAAGAGCAGCAGGGCCAAACGGCCTCACATTCCAAGTACTGAGGGAAAACCCGAAGCTGTGGGCCAAGCTACTGAGAAGGCTCTTTAGGGAGATATTAAAACAAAAGAATTTTCCACCATCGTGGAAAACCACTTTGGTCATACCATTCTTCAAGGAGGGCGACAGGGTAAATCCATCAAACTATAGACCCATCGCCCTCCTAGACATTGATATTTATGAGATTGCTACTGTATGAGCTCTCGACCTGGACAGAACAAGAGGGGGTATTATCCAGATGCCAAACAGGCTTTAGAAAAGGTCCATCAACGGCCCTAAATGGATCCCTGTTAAACATCCTTAGTGAAACAACAAGGGCCAAAGGAGCAACACCCCTATATGGAGCCTGGATAGACCTCTACAAGGCCTTCGACCAGATCGACAGAACCAGACTATGGCATAAACTTAGAAAAAAGGGAATACCGGAGTCATTGCTATCAATGTTAATGGAACTGCACAGTGGAACAAGCGTAAGAGCACGTTTAGATAACAATGGTCACCTCTCAGAGGCAGTCCCAGTGGAAAGAGGGGTAAGACAGGGTTGCCTGGGAGCTCCCACTTTCTTTAATCTGTTCCTACCAGACATAGGAGAACATTTGAGCCCGTTCGCGTTGGCAAGCCCAGTCATAAATGGCATGAAAATATTCTGGCTTGCCTATGCGGACGACATCATTCTGCTGGACAGAACAACCATCGGATTGCAAAGAATGTTGGACGGTCTGAGTAAATATGCCGAGAATGGGCTGATAATAAATCCTAAAAAATCAAGGGTACTAGTATTTAGACATCTGAGGAAAAAGACATTATACAAGCATTGGACTCTGGATGGCCAAAGAATTCCCCAAGTTGAAGATCTTAAATACTTGGGATATATGATCTATGCTAATCCAGCCATTTACAAAGCTGAGAGAGACATTATCTCCAAAGCTCAAGTGTTAATCCCCCACCTGAACAAAATCAGAACCAGATTCTGTAAATTCTCAATTGTCCCAATGGTAAAGTATTACCTGAGTAAAATAGTTCCAGTCCAGCTATACGGAATAGAAGCTAAACCACAATTATGGAACTTTAACTGGGACAAAATAGAAGGAAGAATCTGGAAAAAAAAGCCCTAAATCTACCATGGTGTACATCAGGGGGGCAGTTAAGATTTGAATTGGGTTTGAAATCTTTGAATTGCATGGCAGACTGGAAGGTAACAACCTTCTATAGAGAAATTATAACACCCAAAAAAGGCTCATTGTATGAAGATCTCAACGAGCATCACAAGAAACTAAGGTCTGAAATGCTACAGACCCTGGATAAGAAAATAAAAATCGTAATATCGGGAACCGAGTCAAACATGGAAACCCTGATGGAAAATCCATTGAAAATAAAGCAGGAGATGGTAACATCAGACTGGATAAAAACCATAGAAGAAACAAGATCTACAACATCAATGAACACCTTTCTGACAGTGGATAAAAAAATAGGCACACTTCCAAAGTATTAACGGGGGAAATTCTGAACATTCGGAAACGGCCAGAAAGAGCAGTGATCTATTATAAAGACTGTGCAATCCCAGGAAATCAAACTCTAAAGCACCTGCTCATCGAATGTAACGGAACACGGGGCCTGCGATTGAAAAAACTAGTAATATTCATAGAGAGAACTGAATGGCTGACATCGGAAAACACCTGGCATAGAATGATAGCAGGACAGGAGACCCAGCTAACGGCGGCAGTGGTGAATATTCTCCAGTCCAAATACATGTTATAGAGGAACAATAGCTACTATTATTTCCCTCCTTAAGAGGGGTAAGAAAATCGTTTATTTTATCTATTGAGGCAATACAAGAACCTCCACTTGTTTTTATTTTTCTTTCTTTCCTTTTCTTCTTCCTTTTGGAATTTTGTTTTTTAGTAAAAGAAATTGTAAAGGTTTTCTTTTTCATGTCTGTTAGACAGAAACTGTAGGCCATACACAAAAAAAAGAAATCCATTTTAGCTGTATGTTACCTTTCCAAATGTGACTTGCACACCTCTGTATAGACGAGCTGTCTTTAAATTTTTTTTTTTAAAATGGGCCCCTTCCTTACTAGAATTTAAGCCGCCTGTCCTGCCATTACCACAAAAAAAAGAAAATATTAGTCTCTTGATCAGGCATATTTGTAGCCCTTAATATTGTGGAGTCAACCATCATTGTGTGGCTGCAGAGCTTTATTTATTGTATGTTATGCACTTAAGAAAATACTGTTTCAAAGCACCCACAGGGCATGCAGGGAGCAAGGGTGGGGAAAGGAAAACATTAAAAACACAATATTTAAGAGCAGAGGGGGGGACAAAGGTAGAAGGGACGACCCTACTATGCCTTGTGAGTATTCAGCGGGGGGTAAGTGCTGGGGAGTCCGAGCTCATGGGTGAGCCACAGATAAAGTGCTAGGAATTGAATCATAATATTCTAGATGGATGTCAGGCCGGTTTTTGCCTTTGTATTATGATCAACACTGGTGTGGCAATTATGGGTGATATGGGGATGGGCTATGTAGGATGCATTTTTTGGAACTATAATGGTGTATAGTTCTTAAAAGCCAACTTATTGGAACTGACGAGTAAAAACACGAAGGCTATAACCAAGCGCACATGGTTGTGTGACCGCAGTAAGACTTAACATTCAGGAGGGCTAGGACTAGTGTGATGTACAGTTGACAAATATAGATGCTTTTAAGCAATGCTTCGTCCAACCAGATAAATATAACAAATATTTACACAACCTTGCATTAAGGGAAGTACACATGTAGGTAAAGACATTAATGACGTTGGCTATAACTCAAAGGAAGCACCAAACCTAAACTTTAAAATCCTATCTTATTCTAAGAATCGTCTCCAGCAATGTTCAAATTAAGTACTTTGGGAGACATTTCAGAATGCATGTATTCTCCCATGGTTATTCAGAGCTCAGTTCATTGGTCTGGGTATTAGAAAGTGGAAATGCGTATCATGAAGAAAACTAATGTCCTGCAAGAAAAAAGTACAACTAACTGATTTGTCCCCGGCCAGGATTTCTGCACCCAACTACTGAAGTGGACTAGATGCACACATGTTGCCTATAGAGAACAGGTGAGCCACAGAGTCAGGTAGGTAACACAGCTCCTCAAACTCGAATCGGATGAAACAACAACCCCATTTGCTTTAAATCGTTGGGGACAACTGTCACCATTGTTTCTGGGGGTCTATGGTTTGCAGGTGCAAGTCTCATGTAGAACACGTTTGATAGCTGGATTCAGTGCCTTTGTCAGTAACTTGCTGAATTGCACCACAGGCTGAGAAGATTGATTGTGACCTTTTGACATTGAAGGATTCAATGGATACAGCACAAATGGGAGATACAGTTGGAAAGAGCACGCACAGGGTCAGCAGGCACAATGCAGTAGAAAGGAGGAAGCACTGGTGAAGCACTGCTTTGCACCGGACCCCCGCTCTACGGATTACTCGATTTTTTTCCTGCAAACTGTTAGTGCTGTTGGCTAATACTGAAGCTCCGCCCGTTTTACTGTTGACATCATAAAAGGACGCCGACGCCGCCGCACGCACCAGGAGGAAGCACCGGTGAAGCACCGCTTTGCACCGGACCCCTGCTCTACAGATTACTCGTTTGCTCCTGCGAACTGTTACTGCTGTTGGCTAACACTGAAGCTCCGCCCCTTTTACTGTTGCCATCATAAAAGGAGGATGCTGCGCGCACCAGGAGGAAGCACCGCTTTGCACCGGACCCCTGCTCTACGGATTACTCATTTGTTCCTGCGAACTGTTACTGCTGGTATTTGGATTATTTCCTCAGTTTTGGACCATATGGAGAATAAGGTCTTTACCTATTGTATAATCTCACCTAAATATACCTTATATATCTCTTTGCAGTTGGCTAATAATGAAGCTCCGCCCCTTTTACTGTTGACATCATAAAAGGAGGACGCTGCGCGCACCAGGAGGAAGCACCGCTTTGCACCGGACCCCTGCTCTACGGATTACTCATTTTTTCCTGCGAACTGTTACTGCTGGTATTTGGATTATTTCCTCAGTTTTGGACCATATGGAGAATAAGGTCTTTACCTATTGTATAATCTCACCTAAATATACCTTATATATCTCTTTGCAGTTGGCTAATAATGAAGCTCCGCCCCTTTTACTGTTGACATCATAAAAGGAGGACGCTGCGCACACCAGCGCGCGCGCGCACCAGGAGGAAGCAACGGGAGGAAGCACCGGTGAAGCACCGCTTTGCCGCTTCACCGTGGCGACTTGTGGTGCTGCACCGGTGTCTGTCACTTAAGATTTCTTCCAGATTGCCCTGTGGACTTGTAAGTGGCTGCAGTCCGTGAGTTGCTAAAGCAATCTGAGTGCTTGTTTTGTTTTCACGAGTGCGTGTTCTACATTTCACGAAAAGTCATGAAACCCCCATTCTATACTTTACGAACAGGAATGCCTTTGCAGCTTCCAACTCATGAACCTAGTACGAAGCTTTTAAAGAAACGTACCACCTCGTTTAAAAGCTTTTTTGACACTAAAACTTGCTTTATCCCGAAGCGCGCACAGTTAATGGCAGACAATGCTGCGCTAAAAACTCCAAAGGGGCAACCAAATGTTGACGTATGTGGCTATTTTCCAGTGAACTCTGAAAGAGTGGTTGATACTCCTCCCCCCACTGTGTGCTCAGTAAGACAGGCGCTCACGGGAAGCTTGGGAGTGGAATGTGTGACTGTAAATCACTCCATGCATAAAATGAAACCGGTCTCTAACAGATAGTATGGTTGTGCGAGGAGCGTCTGTATCAAGTGCTGACACTATGGTTAGCAAGAGCTTTGTTTTAGCTTCTGCTGATGTAGCGGTTATTGATTTGGACTCCATGCACACTGACTACTCAGCACAAACCATATCGGAAAAACGTTCTTTCTCCCCAAACATGTTTCCCGATGTTAGTCCTTCAAGGCCTAATTTGACTTCATCATTCTTAGTACCTACCCCGAGGCAAATAATGCACAGAGAAGGCCTTTCTTCCTCATCGAGGGGAAATAGGGTTTTGAGTTTGGCTTTTGAAGCCATGAACACGACCATGAATACTCTAGTGAAACACTTTGAAACATTAAATGAAAAGATAAATGTACAGAGTTCACAAATAGCAACTATCCTGGCATGGCAAGCTTTGCCTAGACCTCTGGGCGAAAAGGCTAGCTGCTGCCGGGAATCTATAGCATTATCACCCATAAGAGTTCCTCATACTGATAGAGCTTCCTCTCCCATAATTGTGAATGGTTATCGGCAGCCCACATGGCCATGTCCAATCTCAGAAGAGGTCTTAAGTGCATTACCACTCTTTCAAAACGTCATTTTTGACCCGTTAGCCCCTTGTAATAAAGAGGCCTCAACTCAAATTCATTCTGTTCGGAAAGAGAGGCAAATTTACACCATATTTGCCAAACCATCCAAAGGGGTTCCCTTTTTGACTAATAAAAGGAATATGTGTTCTGATAATGCCAGAAGCAATACCGCAGAAGTGCCAAAGCAAAAATCTAAGAATATAAAACCAAAGAAAAATATGACATCTGGCTCTACCAAACAATGTATTAAAGCTTTGAAAACTCCAATGAAAAGTTCCACTGCAGCATCTGCTGCGGTTTTGAAAAAATATGTGCAGTTGAACCAATTAATGAAAATCAAATTGCGGTCTCAAAATAAACCCATTACGGAGCCTTATGCCCCGTTGGACAATCTTGTTGAGGCGATTTAGGAACTTATAAACTTCCTACCATCCTGAACTCTGCCTCGAAAGGTGGGGCTATCGTTCCTCATAAAACACCTAACGCCATCACCACCTCACCAGTAGCGCTTAGTAGGCGGGAAGAAATCATAAGGGAAGTGGACGCCTATATGGCTAGATTTACCCATCTCCCAATTATAGGTGCCCCTCAAACTACTTCAACTGATCTGCCCACACTTGATAAGGGACTGATGGTGACTAGCCAAAAACCTAGTGAGAAATGTCCAAATGAGGACGGCGGTCTGCAAAAAATGGCTTCTAAGCAGATCCCTTTCACATCTGAGCCAAATGGTGCACAACACAGTTGTAATCTGACTGCTGCTATAGGCTCAAGTGCCCCTCTGAAATCCAATTCAGACTCATTTGAAGGTCGGGGTGCTGAGATTGCTCCTCTGTTACAAGCCTTTCTTCCTAAACCTCAAAAAAAAATGTCATTGCCCTCTGCCATATTTCCACAACCTCACAAACAACCATCAAAAAAGCAACCGGAGGACTAAAAACATGATACGCATGTTAACACTTTCATCCTTGGCTGCCGTCCTGCTCCTCATCCTCAATACCTGCTTAACTGACCTAGTGTGCTTGAAATCTTCTCTGATGTAAAACAGTTGGAAGATATAGGAACGGCAGACATTGAGCAGGTTGAATTTATGAATGAAAATGTTCTAACCACCATTTGTTTGAAGTTACGCTTGCGGTTAGTTTGTAACATTATTTGGACTGCTAAAAACCAATTATTTGAAATGGGCGTTGTACTTTTGTTAGGTCCCTCTTTTGATGTTGAGCCTTCGAAATGTTCTGTTTCTGTGCAAGCTCCATTTAATTCCGTCTCTCATGAACAACCAATGCATCCTAAATGTGTTTGCAATTGTGAGACAAAAAGCTAACTAATACATCAGCACGAGGACGAACTTTTAAAATGTGCTTCTTGGAATACCCGTGGGCATTGCCACCTGTTCAATAACAAAAATTCCACATTAAATCAGTTTGATATTATCATGTTGCAAGAAACGTGGCTCACCGCGTCTCCTACTTGGCATGATTATATCATGCATTTTATGCCTGCATTGCAAGGCGATAAAGGGCGTCCCATGGCTGGCTTAATTACGTGTATTAAAACCAGCTCTGATCTTAAAATGATTTGTTAGTATGAGCCAAATCCATTTATTCAATTGACTATACTTTCAGTTTGTTCCGTTCTGTATGCGTTAGTTAATGTTTATTGGAATTTTCAGGGGATTGATGATATGAAATTTTGATCTTACGTGTTTGCTAGACTATGTTGTCATGATACCGGACATTGTTCACACTGTTTTAGCCGGGGATCTTAATTTGCATCTTTTTTCACCTGGGAAAGCTCACAAAATTGTCAAACTCATTGGAATCATATAATGTCATCACGTGGCTTGTGTATGCTTAATGAATCGTGTGGGGGATATGCCCCCAAATTTTACCTGGCAACGCGGACACTCTAGAGCCATTATCGATTATATGTATGTTGACTCAAGACTGTTGTCACACGTAGCAGGGTTTCAAGTAATGCCGGTTGTAGACAGTGATCATCAGATGCTAACTAGTTCCTGGTCCATCCCGCATAGAGTGGCATTAAACTTGTCCCCCACTTACTCTGGGGTCGTGAGGGCAAATGCTCAAGTGACTCTGATAAGGTGGTCTGAAGAAAGCCTAACCCGATTTGCAAACTCTCTTACATCTGCTTTTGCCCACTCATGATTTAGTGGTGAGGGTAATGACGTGTGTTACTATGATCTCATGCAGAGACACACAGTAAACTCGCAGAACTCAAAAAAGCCCTCAGATTCGACAAGGCATACATTTGATGTCCAGGTTAAAAACAAAAAAACAGAATATCATGCGTTGAGACGCAAAGCTGCTCTTCTTCCAGCAGGCCTTAAAATAGCTGCTTTGACTAAAGCGAAGACAGGTTACAAAAATTGGTTGCGGATACATTGCGCAACTCTCTGGCAAAAGGATGGCGAACATATGTTGAATCTTATGCGTAATCAGAACACCGCACAAATATGGGCCACTCTTAATGAAGCCACAACCACACCGCAAACGTTGATACAGATTCATAATGTATCTGAACAGGCCTGGATTGAGCACTTTACGAAAATGTACGCCATTCCAGTGACTTTGGCACCAGTACAGGAAGGGGAGCTTTTGCCTGTTTTTCATCTTAACATATTAAGAGCCAATATACTTTATTACATTTACACAATAAGTCAATTCAGAGCCCCGGGCCCAGATGGGTTATCTAATAAGATCTTCAAACTCAATCCCGAACTCTGGACTGAGATTCTGTTTCAAATTTTTCAAAATATTGATGGATGTTACACTCAAAGCATTCCATTATCTTGGAAACATTCAATCATAATTCCCCTTTTTAAAAAAGGTGATTGCAATAAACCTCAAAGTTATTGACCAATTGCTATGTTGGATGCCCCTGGCAAACTGTACAGTCGCATCAAATTGCAAGAGCGGAACGACTGGACTAGGCTCAAAGCCAAAAGAGATCCTTTCCAGGCAGGCTTTGTCAGGGGGATGGGTACCTCTCCCAACATGCTCATTCTTAATTTAATCAAGAGTAAGTATGCTGAACATTAAACCAAAACTATACATAGCCTTTGTCGATTTTAGCAATGCGTTTGACTCAGTCGATCGACAGTTGCTATTTAAGAAACTTCAACAATATGGATGCCCCGCTTCCATTCTTACTTTAATTAAACCAGTGCATTCAAACACCTTGTTGCAAGTAAGACTCTCTTTAGATGGTTTATTGTCCGCCTCCATTCCAACAAATCGAGGTCTTAAACAGGGGTGCATCTTGGCCTCGACAATATTTAACCTATTCTTATTGGATATAGGCACTAAGTTTGAAGAGACTATTTCAGATGCCCCCAAACTAGGTCCTCAGAAAATCATCTGGCTCATATATGCTGATGACCTGGTGTTACTCTCCTGCTTGCTGTGTGGGCTTCAAAACGTATTGAACAAACTCCAAGAGTATGTTAATGAGAACAATTTCATTATCAATTTTAGATAAAACGCAAATAGTAACTTGTCACCCTTTTGCAAAGAAAATAACATCTATCCACAAATGGACCCTTCAAAATCCGGAAGTAGCCAGAGTTTCGCAATACAAATATGTGGGTCTTCCATTTACAGAGTTGCAAAACGACCACATCTATATAGCAACGTTGGATGCAAAAATGTGATCATTAACTTCCCAAGCTACAATTTTGCTGTACATGTATGGTAAATTCACACTAACGCATATAATTACTTTTTATCAACAAAAAGTGGTTCCAATTATTAGTTATGGAGCAGAAACAGTATCAGCGAAATCAAGATCCTTTTGGGACCACTATGAAACATACGTTTGGAAAACTGTATTAAGGCTTCCCAAATGTACTCTGTTACCCTTACTTCGTTATGAATTAGGAAACATCTGTATGCACAGCCAAGTGTTGTGGAAATTTTGCACTCTCTACAGAAAATGTTTAATAGGCGCCAATTCTCCGAATGTCTTGGGCATTCTTGCCAAATACTTGCTCACGTCTCGTCTTAATTTGCCCAAAAAATGGACCGATTGTGTTTTAGAAGCATTAATCAACGCTGACATTTCTCTTGAACTTCTTTTACTGAATCCCAGGAAAGCTAAATTGCAACTGCACCGATTTGACTGGATCCACACACGTAAACCATGCTCGGAATATGTGGATGGTGGAATAATGTTTTCCCATAAAAGATTACGCACCATGGAACCTTATTTAGTCAAATGCCCGTCTAACTTTGTAAGATCCCAGATGTTACGGATTTGGTTGAATCTATGCTTGACGAGGCAGATCCTAGGCAGGAAACGTTTGATCTCTAAAGATGACACATACTGCTGATATTGTAAGGATGCACTTCAAATCGAATCGTTGTGCCACTTGGTGGTTGACTGTCCTGCTTTGACCCTAACCCGGAACAGATTGTTTAACAAGTGCTGCCAATTTCTATCACTACGTTCTAGTGATGAAATATGGACTTCTTAACCAACACAAAGACTTCCACACAGATTGCACTAGTACAATTTGTCAATGCTGTAATTCCATTTTAGCTAATTGGAGTCGCACATTGGTTGCAACTTGAATCTAACAGCAGATGTGTATTATGACTGTGGGGAGATGAAGGGGACATTGTCCCTCAAGTGGGAAACTTTGATGGCTTCATAGCTCTTCTTTTATATGTCTCATGTATTGACAACTTAAACATTTCTGAACTAATTTTGTATTGTGTAAAATGAGATCTTAATTGAATTTTGTAAAGTAACTTTTCTTTGTTGTAAATTTTGAAAGGTTTATTCATCAGCCAACCAAAATAAATAATAAAAGAAAAGTAGAGGGGATGGGCCCTGGTTTTGTGCAGGCCCCTCTCCTTGGCAAAAAGGTGCGGCAGACATGGTTCCTGCTGCTCTAAAGGCTGGAGGACAAATGCACGCACAGCAGCTCTTCTGAGCTCTAGTGAGTGAGAACCGTAGAGCAGGGCACTAAACATGTTAGGCCGACTAGTCCACTGGAGAGAGGCAACGCTTCCACGTCCCTCCTGTCAATAGAAGGGCTCCGTTTTTGCCCTAGGGCTGCTGGCTTAGCCAATGGTGGTTGCAGCAGAAGTCCTTCAGTGTCCCTTGGTTTGGCTTCCAGCTGTGGATTCTTGGCTCCAGTAGGCACCAGGCCTTCGCCTTTAACCCAGAAATTACAATGGGGAGAACTCAGCCAAACCACCAACCAGTAGAATGACCTGCACCATGCAAACAATGTGTGTGACTGGGCAGCAACATCAGCTAGGGTTCATATCAGTCAGCAGATGCGCTTGGGTGTCCCTTTATTATCAGTGGGGAAAGTTACATAAAAGAAAAATATTTCCTAACAGACTGTCATCAGTGCTTTGTTATTTCTCGATCTGTTGGAGCACTTAGTGCAGGTGACCACACGATCGTTCTGACCAGCAGTTAAGTTCAGGGAAAAGCGAGTTAAGTAGATTTGCACCTGGCGAAGGGCACCCACCAGTGGTCGAAGTGTACGAAAAGAAGTAGTGGAACTATGTTCCCTGCTGGTCTGCACCCACTCCCCACAAACCCCGCGCACAATACACACCCCAAACAATTGCACCTGCTGTTTAAGGGAACGATCAGTGCAGTGCATTGAAAGGGCAAGTTTTAACTTCTTCCTACACATTTATTTTAAAACGAAACCATTCCGGAACGGTTTCTTTTTAAAATAAAAGTATAGGAGCTGTAAAAGGTCATTTAATAAACTAGAGGAGCATCGCTCCCGCTCACTTCGACCACTTGCACCCACCTGTTCAGGTAGCTGGAACAGCGGGCAAGGATGCACAATCCCTGCCTGCTATCCAAGCCACCCGATGATCTTCCCAGGATTCTTTGTTTTTTCCCTGTGGGGAAGCAACAGGGAGCCTCTCCCTGATGCATCGCCTCTCCCCACCCCTTCTTGCGCTCTGGTCCCTGAGCTACTCCTGTCTGGCTGCTACCATTGAAATAGGAAAGGGTTGACGGTGGCCATTTTTTTGGAGCATGTTTTCTATGGCTGCTGTAATATTTTCTGGGAGGAGAAACAAAAAATAAACTATGCTTTTTAATGTGTAGTTCCCAAGAGGTCGGCCCTGTCACTGTTGTTGAAACTAATCTTGCAATATTGTTTCTGTTCTTTGGCGTTTGCGTTTTATTTAGGCTGAGGACAGTTAACTGATGCCTGGACTGAATGGTGATAAGGTTCTGAATAAATCAAATCTTTCCCAGTGCATGGCATATGTTGGTGATTGTACGACTGTTAACAGGCACACGTAGATTACGGTCATGGTCTGGCTTTGTTTCGAATGCATTTAGCCATTTTTTCTTCCACATGCCTCCTTTGCTCTGTTTAGGCCATTTATGTTTCACATTGGCTTACTCTGTTACAAAACGTATTCTGTGCCAAATCGCCACCATCGTGGTCAAAGCAAGCCTTTTTTGAGAATTGGTGAATTGTGCCCCCACTTGCGGTGCCCAGACAATAATTAGCCTGTGAAGAGATGCAAGGATGGATACAGAGGAAGAGGCATGTTTCGTGAATGCTTGGTTGCATTGCATGTACATCCAGCGATGGAGAACTGTAGGTCAAGATTGCAGAAGACGGATTGTTCTAACGTGTTTGAAATCAGAAGGACTAGCTACACAAAAATGTGGTTTTGTATTTGGTTATTTATATTGCGCTCTTTCCCCATTTGTATGGCCTCAGTGCGCTTTGTGGTTGGAACACGCTTGGTGACCATAGGCAATGTGCTGGAGTTTAGATCAAGGATGCATGTGTGCATTTTTGCTGGTCTAGGACTTGGGTAGCTGGCTAGGCTCGACTAAGCAGCACAAAAAGGTTGGGCAAGTAGGTGGGCCCTATTGGTGGTTTATGATAGAGTGCTATTTTTGAAAAGAGTCGCTGTGTGGCCAACTATACCAAATTTCTTTTCGTTGGTAGTTGCTTTATGCTAGTGGCAGAGATGTTTAGGTACGTCAGGTGTTTCAGTGTGGACGGCTATTTGTGCTGCTAGACCGGATGAGCATAGCCATAGCTCTGTTCTACGGTGCATGGATGTTTGGCTGTGCCTCCGGCCTGTGTCCATAGACGTGGTGTCTGGAAAAGACCTAGGGCTACTCTGATGTCAGAACTGGAGGCTAGCTAGCCTTTTGGCTGTAGCTCCTGAGATTCTATCCGAGGCTACAACCAAAAGACCAGGGGCAATAGCCCTTTTAGCCCCCCCCCCCAGCAACACCTCTACCTCCAAAAATAAACACCAGCAGAGAGCCCCATCTGCGAGCGTGCAGAGCCTGCCCAACACTGCTCGCCATATTAGCCAATCAGGAGAGGGGGGCAGGCGGGAGGAGGGAGCAGGGCCAGGTCCGGAAGCAGGAGAGGGAAGGTGGATTTCACTGCGCAGAGTGCTTTTGAAAAATGTCACCCAACAAAGCTGGCAAAGATTTCAGAGCCTTAGCAGGCACAGACTTGCCTAAAAAAAGAAGCCATGCAATATTTAATCTTTGGTGATTAGAGCGCGATTGGCTCTGTTTTTCCTGATTCGCCTTGCAAACTGCCTCTCCCCATGTCTAGAATTTCCTTGGTTTAGCAATCAGGGAGCTTGAATTGGTCATGTGACCCAGTTTCCCCAACATAACTGAAGCCCACTGGCCAGCTGGTAAAGGGCAGAGGCTAAGGGTGCCTCTTTTTTGCCTGGTGGCTAAGCCAAACTGCTCTCAACTGCGACATCAGCCACTAAAGCAAGTGAAATCTCTGGGTGGTCTCTTTAATGTCCTCCACAAAATACACACAGAATTGTTTGATATTGTATTCATTATTTATATAATGCCATTTCCCCATTTGTATGGCCTCCATGCGTCTTGTGGTTGGAACTCGCTCAAGGACCGAAGTCCATGTATGTGAACATTCTAAGAGTTTACTTTAAGATGCGTGTATGCATTCTGCTGGGTTAGGACTTATGGGGCTGTCTGGGCCTTAGTAAGCAACCTGGAGGTCAGGAACCTGGGCTGGTGCTGTCGATGGTTTAAGATGGTGTGCTAATGCAGGAGAGTCGATGTTTGCCCAGCCAAACAGAATTCTTATGTAGGTTGTTGCTGTATGCTAATGGCAGGGTTGTTATGGCACGCAAGGGGTTTATGTGGACAGCTATGCGAGCTGCTGGACTGGAATTGTCATAGCCATATGTGCATTCTGGAGTGCATAAATGAGGAGTGCATTATACATACCTTAGACTCAGATTTTGACAGTGGTGTTGATTTTCATATGTCTCTCATGGTGACAGACTGGTCGTTCGAGTGCATTTTTCTTGTGGGTTTACCATGCTACCTTTGGATGCACCTGGTGGCATTCTCGAGTGCAATAGGTAAATGCATTAAATAGATCTTGCCACTTTTGGCCTGAGATCAATGGCATGGTTTCTTGTCCTGCGGAAAGAACCATCTAAGTGCATCTCTATTCCTACACCTAAAAGCCAATTGAAGGGTTTTCCCTGCCCAATAGCCCAAGTCGAGCTGGTGTGTTTCCTTTCCACCCCAAGTGAAACCTATGAGTAGAGCACTCAGAGTGCTTGGGTAAACACCTTGATAATTAGGTCGGGCTATCGAACTGAGTGCATGACCACACCTGCCCCCATTCCACTGGTCCCACTATCGTTTCTGCCTTTAGCGCTCTATTTGGATGAGCAATCCGTCCAGTCACTTTTAAGTGGCCGCATTCAGGGCATGAGGCGTGATCAGATTATTTTTTTTAGGTGTAGTGTGTTAACCGATTTGTGTCATTTAAATAACTAGTGGGAAGGGTGGGGGGGGGGGGTTAAGCTAGTCTGTGGGGAGTGAGTAGGGAGCATTGATCATGGTGTGCTGCTGCAAATGCTGCCGGCATCTGCAGTGGTCTGAAGTTATAGGTGATTTGTTGGGTCTGGGCCTGTACTTGTGTGTGAGGAGCAATCAAAGCATAGAATGGGAGAGGGATTTCAAGAGGGGGGAAGGAAAAAGCCAGGTTTTGAGGGTCTTTCTGAATGTGAGGTGGTTGTCAATGATGTGGAGAGGCAGAGTGTTCCAGATAGTGGGAGCTTGGATTGAGAAGGGGGTTCCACCCAATCTGGTGCAGTTCTATTGGGGGTTAACTAGGAGAAAAGCTCTGCTGGATCTGAGTGTCCTCGAGGGTCAGTAGCATGTGAGTTTATCTTGGAGGAATTTGGGGCCGGAGTTGTGGATAGCACGGTGAGTAATGCACATGGTTTTAAAGGTAGTTAGCCGACCAAAACGGGTTCAGTGAAGGACTCTCAGCATGACGCTGATGTGTTCTCTCAGAGGAGGGCAATGAGCAGGTGGGCTGCAGCACTTTGGAGTTCCCAGGGGTGGAACTAGAGACTGTGGCCAAGGTATAGGTTGGGGAATGAGCGCCGTTAGTCTGTTTTCGCAGGGTAGAGGTTGAGGTGGTTGGTTGTTGGTCATCATCCAGTGGTCAATATCTGAGAGGCATGATGACAGATCTGGATGGGAGGGGCCTGGATATTTTGAGGATGCTCTGGGTATCATCTGTGTAATTGTAGCAGGTGGCACTGACTACGAAACAATTGTGCCCAAGGCCTTCACCCCCAGCCCCCCTCCTCCCTTCCCTGGCTTTAACCAGACTGTTCAGAACAGATCCAGAAGAGGTGGGGGACTAGTGATTCTACGCAAATTATTATTATTATTCATTTTTATAATTCCCAGTGCTTATCGAGGACACCTTAGCCAGCACCAGAAATGATGAATCCCTACTGATAAAATTCCAACTCTCACCCGCTACCTTCCACAGCTTCTGAGCCAGTGCTAACCTGTGCCATCAAAATACCTTGTTCCATGATGTCTACCTTATGACACCATGACATGACCTTACCCCAACTTAGCATGTACCTCTATGTGGTTAAAAGAAAGTGGCAAAAAATGCATTCAGCGAAGTTGCCATTTGGCAAAATCGGGGTAGACTGTAAAATCCATAGTATAGCCACTGCACTGCTTACCTGCAAAATCCACAGTTTAGTCACATGAGATTTCCCTATAATACCAGTAAAATTTTATTAGCACCGCTACACCAATTAATTTGGGCTAGTGTTCTCAAACCTAAGCCCGTTGAACTACCTGATATTGTGATCTCTATCTAGGTGTTGCCGGGCACAGTGCACTGCTTTATATTGCGTTTTCTGCCAGGATATTGCAACATGTGGGGCCAATATTTCCCTTTATCATGTTGTAGAGGAGGAGCCAAATGCCTCTACTGGAAGTCCCGCCCCCATTCTTCCTATATGTTGGAAGCCGGAAATTGCAACATGCAAACGGCAGTATTGGTATCTATCCCACAAAGGATCCGCAAAACAAGGTATCCATTAAGAAAGCCCTACATAATGTACCCATGAAGAAATGACAGCCTCTTAAAAGAAGTTCTTGCAGAAGTGTGAAGTGACAAAGGCAAGAAACTGGTGACATCACATGAAGCAGAGATGACGCACCAAGAAGAGATGCCGAAGAAGAAGGTATATAGACCTTATAGATTCTGATGACGTAGTGAAGCATCAAGTAACATTTCATGTGCGGAATGAAGATTGCACGTTCAAGAGCATTGAAGACCATGCCAATCGCTTTATCACTGTACCGATGCTGTAATGTAAGTAGACTAATCATAAGGCTGGCTACACGTAGTGAATAAGACTGCAGGCAGTGCTGCCAATATATATATGTGTATAGAATTTGGATGTTCCACGTCGTGTTTAAGCAAACTAAGACCTCATGAGCGAAAGGGTTGAAAGTGTTCCGCAGTAGAAGAAAATAGCTGACGATGAAGGAAGAATTGAGAAGGCTTGTCCGGCCCAGTGTCAAGGGTTGAGGCAGCCAAAAAACTGGTTATCTATTCGAGAAGATACAATGAACGTGAGAAGTGAGGCAAGCTCCTGTTGAGGTGCAATGGAAAACAACACTGAGTGCCAGGTTATATTCATTTAATAGTATTAAATGGGAAGGAGGAGCTAAAAACATGGTGTCCTGTCACATGGTCTAGGTTGTAGAGGAGGTCCCAGACATGGCCTGCACCCCTGCCCCTCATTTCGAGGTACCAGGAACGGACTTGCCAAGGTATGTGACGTATGAGGAGCAGATGAACCAACACAGAACTGCACTGGGACTCTGCCCAGTGTACATCAGAAGATCCATACCGGTAGAAGCGTCCACAACCAGACAACCCTGGGCAGCACGGTACCCTATCAGACAGCCGTACCAGCCGCTAAGACGAAATGAAGAATACCTACAGACGGTCCGTGAAGAGACCCACAGATCCTTAATGGAAGGCCAGTGGAGATGACACAAGGGCCTGGACAGACTCGCAAACGAACAAAACCAGCTGTTGAAGACAGCACGCCAGTGCAAGCAGTTATGAAAATAGATGTAATGGACACAGGAAAGAGACAATGTTAAAACGTAAGGAAACGTTGCTATGAGACAAGATGGAAGCAACCAACCAGTTAAACGTGTGTAAATAGGCTTGGAGCGCAAGAAGCTAAGAAAATGATACTGCTTGCAATGCTTAGTAGAAGATTAGAGCGGCAAGCGCCAACCACATATCTACCTCAATAAGGCACATTATACAAGTGCGACTCCTTTTTGTAAAGCAGAAATGTGCCCAGGCTGACAGAGGCCTAACAGGCCAAGTTTCATAACCCAGCCAAAGTCAGGAGAAGGAGCGGAATCGAAACTCAACAAAGAGCGGCTCATGCCTAGGAAATCGAGGTCAACCAGAGAAAGGGAGGAGAACGTCAGCTAACAGGAATCGGAACTTCAGAGCATACCAGCCTGCCCCGTGAAGGTCAAGATAAGGGAGGCCCATGCAGGTGACCAGGCCGAAACAGAATTAAATATACTAAAAGCTGGAAACTGAAGCAGATTCACGGTGAACAGACATGTGACCAAGACAGGTGCAAAGAATTACCAACACCTGATGTCACCCAGAACCCGAGGATGCCATCACTTTTCCTGATAAGAGGCTACAGTTTTGAGGCCGTACCCAGCCAACTAATTGACACATAGCCCAAGATACTGATTGATGGAAGGGAGGCAGGGTGAAACTTGGGACACCAGGCACCTGGGTGTCCATTCTGCATGCTGCTAATTAAAAGTGGACATTTATGTCTAGGGGTGTAACCTGCCCAATCACAATGGACCAAGTTATCTAGGGTCCTATATATCGTAGAACCAATGAGACGTTGTACTTGTAGTGACGTCTATCATGTGTGATGTAGAGGGAGGGGTGTAGACGCCCACCCGATAAGTTATCCAATCCGCATGCTCCATTATCATATACAGATATAGCACCTATATTTAAGTTACCTTTCCTAACCAATTATATTGCATGACAAGTTTTTTTTAAAGAATTAGACGTCAATGATGACGAGTTTTGTGTATAAAAATTGCTGTTCAACTAAAGTTTGAGGAAGTCTGAGCGAGACGGGTGGTCGCAACGATGCTGATTCCCAACTACTTCCCTGTTTGATGTACTTGTCATTAAACAGACTTCCCTTTGCCAAATTATTCCTCATTATTGAGTCATGTTGGAGTAAGTGAATCCTGCACCCCCATCCCTCACATGGTGCAGCTATCTTGTCTTAATGGTACTAGAGGGTGAGCACTGACCTATGGGCCCGTTGGTGGACATCTCACCCCTTTTACAAGATAAAAATAGACTTTGGGCAAACTACATTGAGAATGAAGATAAGACTGCGCTCACACTCTTTATTCTCAGTGCAATGATACTTTGCAAGGCCGAGTTAATAGACAATTTGAATGGCAGACAGCAGGAGTGATGATGGATGATGGGCTAATTGGGTGGAAAGGCATGGTCAAGTTCACCCACAAGCACCTGGGGTACCAGCTTGTGTGCTGCTAGCGAGTGGAATATTGCAGAAGGGTACAAGCGTGTCAACCAATTGTAGAAGGCCACGTAGCAAAGAGCCATATAGTTTGAAAGCCAATGAAATGTGTATTTCATGACAGCGAAGATGACTTGCACTAGGGGTTTGCATAAGTTGTCCACCTAACTCTAGACACCCAATCATAATCCTATCCCCCATAGAAAGTAAACCTAGATGTTCCCCATAGACCAACCACAACCCCAAGTAGGTTTTCTTATTTTTGCCACATAATATGACGTCAATGATGACGAATTTTCACTATATAAATGTAATTTTTTATGAAATGCTTTGGGAACTTTCGAGAGAGATTTGAGGGAACGTCCGTTGATGTCCGTTGTACTCCCTGTTTTAGATCATTGCAAATAAAACAGTTATGTTTTGCCAACTTCCTGAGTCAGTCTTATTATTGGTGTCAGAGTCAATTCTGCATCCCCATCCATCGAATAAATCGTTACCTCGCTTAAAGGGCCTACGGGTTCAATGTTTTCGGTTTAAACAGTTAATTTCAATTTTAAATATGATAACATTATTTACACAACTATATATAGTAATGTATAGAAGGGGAAAATAAAATTGTGGACTGATTGTGGGATCCATACAATTCATTAAAAGCATCCCAAATGTCTCCATATTGCTCTAACTTGGATATATTTTCCACTTGCAAAAAGAGCATTCAAACTATTATTCCAGTCTTCATAAGAACGTCTAGTTGGACCTTTCCACATTCTTAAAATCTTTTTTTTGTTGCCACGATGAGTGCTGTATACACCCATTTTATTTTACAAACATTCAACTCCGGATCTTGTGGCATGAAACCTAATGCCCAATAAATAGGGTATCATGGAAAGGAAAGGACTAATATTAGATCTATGCCTTGTACTACTTAATTCCAAAAGACCAACACTTGTAAACGGTTGTTTCACTATCAATCTTTCAAGTCCAGCATTTATCTGTTTTTAGCAGTTTACTATGCCACATCTTCCAAGATGACCAATACAGGTAATTAATTATCCTTGTTTGTGTGCATCTCCGATCAAGGTTTATTTTCCAGCGAGATAAATCCAGAACAAATATGGGGCCTGTTTTTATCAGTCCGCAACTCAATTTCCTATTTTGCCCTCTTCCATTGGACATTTAGATTCAGAAGATGTGAGGACACTGTGTATTAGAGGTGCAGATAAGGGTGTTGATTTAGAACGTTTATACAGTTTCAGTGGATCATTTATACTAGCATTCATGGTTGTAAAGACAATATTAAATAATATTTTGTAATTGTCCATATCAACTAGCTTCTCGAACTCCAAGCTTGTATTTAAATGTCAAGAAACCAACCATTTATTACCATCCAGAACTTAATCTAAGGGCCACATACCAGCATTCTGTCAAGATTTCCAATATGTAATTCACTTTTTTATCAGTAAAGCTGGGTTGTTCCAAAGAGACACATCTTTGGATAAAAGATATTCACCCCTGAGTAATAATACACTTCCATTCTATTATGACCTGACTAATCAATGGGACTGTAATCGCAACTCGTAGTTTGTTGTCCATCTATAAAGAGTGTTTTAAAGGTATTGGATGAGTACAGGTTTTCTCTATTTTTAGCCAATTATGGCATGCCCAAGAATTGGCAGTCAATCAATAATGAAGAGTACACTGAAGAGTACAAAGTATGACCTGTGATATTCTTTTAAGTAATCGGCTTTGAAAACCTCCAATTGCAACACAACTTTGCAATATATTTAGAGGGGCCTGTGCTTTCTTCCTTCTCGCACCTCTAAAAAGCATTAAAACCTTTGTAAATGTTGAATAGCAAGCAGATAGATAATGGAAGTGGGAGCATGTTACAACAGCTTCAGCAATAGTCCTCTTAATTACACCTATTTTTCACCCAAAGAGTAAGTTAAGAGTCTCCCATTTTTTACACAGACTCTGAATTTCAGTAATTTTTAATTGAATATTATATGATGGATTCTGAACCAAATGTCTTTTCACATGTATTACCAAGTAGCATTTACAAATAATCCTCCGACATGCAGGAGTCATTAACAACATTTCTGTTTTTGACGTATTCACCTTAAAATCACTGATCTTTCCAACTTGATCTAAAAGTGCAATCCATTTCTGAAAAGAATGTTCATGATCAGATAACAGCAATAATAAGTCACCTGAATAAAGGAGTATTTTTGAAATCCTACCAATCCACGCCTCTAATTTCCTGATCGTTTTGAATGTGAATAGCCAGTGGTTCAATTAGTAAATGAAATTAGCCGAGAAAAAGGCCATCCCTGTCTTGTGCCCCTCACTGGAAACAGCTATGTGGGCAGACTCGACTAAAGCACCAAGAAGCCATGCCTCGAGTCATTCGAGACATCACGATGACATAGCTATGTCAGACACGAAGCACACATGCTATTCGGACATTTGGGACACTGACACATCCAACGACACGAAGAACATGTGTATACAGCTCTGTGAGTTAGAGGACAGACACATTTACATACTGTCTGAACATTTATTATTTTACCATTAGGCTTATCGCAGCCAAGTAGGAGCGCAAGAAGAGCATGTGTATATGCTTGCAGACGCTTACATGCAAATAATCCCATGGCATGGCAGGAGCACTCAAGGGACCTGACAGCCATGACGCACTAACCTATGGACACTATGGTTAGAAACGTAATAGAACCCAGACTAGGCCTTAGGAAATCTAGCAAGCCATGATCGTCTTAGAGAAATCCCAAGCCTCACAAGATGCTGTGCAAGCAGAACTACCATGGCAGGAACAAGGGTACTGCCAAGGCCACAATGTTGCAAACAACATTCCCCACGTTGAGCCAAGGTGACACTGGCTGCAGCAAAGGATATTCCCTGCAAATACAAATCAATTCGAAGCAATTGAGCTGGCAACCGTGGTCTCAAGAAACGTAACCGGCCGAGCTGATACTGGGTCAAGACTTAAAGGTTGGGAAGGAGCAGCCGTCCCAAGACCAGACAATGGTCGCAACAAAAGTGTTACTCTCCAGCTACTCTTGCCGGTGGGAATGGAACGCTCTCATGGCATTAGTCATCCACACTCCATTGTAAACGCTGACACACAGTTGCATCTTGCTGACACATAGGGCCTCATTACGAGTAGGGCGGTAAGGGATACCGGGCACCGGTAAGGAGACCGGTGCCGGTAATCCCTTACCGCCCTACTACGAGTTCCCTTAGCGGGTCCCTCCTTTAACACCTGGTTTGACAAGGCGTTATGGTCAGGACCCGTTAAGGGAAATCACAGCAGGCTCAAATGGGAATGGGAAATGGTTTGGTGAATGGGGATTTACCGGTCCCACCAAGGTCAGACTGGACCGGTAAGTCCCCATCTCACCAAACCGGACACAGTACCGTTATTGGTGGTAGTCATGGCGCAAATAGCGCCATGACTACCACCAACCTCGTATTGAGGGCCATAGTATACATGTACTATGAACAGGTGTCTTTCGGGCTGGGAACAGTGTTTGTCCCAGACTTGGGGGGGGGGGGGGGAGGGTGGGGGGAAGGGTTCACGGCCTAACCAATCAGAACTCAGGGCCTTAGGGGTGATTATTCACTGTAACAATTTCAGAGTAACAGTTTTCAGGGATGTTCCAAGCATACCAACTGACAGTCCTGTCGACTAACATCACTCCTCCATAGGGTCCTATATGGGAACTACCACTCGTTGGCCTATCCTGAGTGGCAATAGGTTTTGGAAAAGAGCCTAGCGAGTGACGCAAAATGTGATGTCACAAGGTATGAAAACTGTCCTGTGAGCTGAGACGTGCATGGACTTCCCTCCACGCATATTATGCCAGTGTGTTTGTTGGCTGTAATAACCTGTAGTGACACCTTGCTACTTGTGTGGACATTGAGTTCTTGGGACAAGGGAAGGAGTTAGGGCCTTCCGGGAGCTAGGTGTCTGCAGACTCCTAGCATGGCTCTGCCTGCCTGGGGGTCACCTCTAACAAGTTGGAGGCAATGCTGAGATTGTTTGTAATGGCAGCCCGGCCAGGTGGTGCCTCCTTAGTCGTTGGACCTGGAAGACTGCAGGACCCTCGCGGGAATTGCAAGACAACCGGACAGCACAACCAGAGAATGGTCGTCGGGAGCCGACTTCAAAATTATCCCGGCCGCGTTTGTCAAGGTGTCCACGCAGTTGGGGGGTTGAGAAGAGCAGATAACGGGGAGCCAGCGGCCGAGCGACGTCGGCAGACGCAGAAGGGAACGTAAATGTGGTCCACACAATCGGCAACGTACCATGTGAGTGGGTTTTTGTGTTTGTGGGAGAAGAGGAGTGTAACTAGTGGTGAATAGAGGTATTGAGATTGTGGTAGCACGTGCATGTGGTATGGATCGGAGCGGAGTTAGAAGTCCCTTTTCTATGTATGTGAAGTGTTCAGGTTGCAAGGCAACAGGTCTCGGTGTTAAGTAGGGATCGTAGAATCAATAGGCTTGGACTGTGAATATGTATATATGTGTGGTATTCCAATGAGTTGGACATTTTAGTTCGGTGCATAGATGACGTATCCCGGTAAGTGTTAGCCGGAGCTATCCTAGATTGCAGAAGGGGTGTATTAGCTGGTTGAGTCTCCAGGAGAGAGACGTCTCACACGTCAGGCGACGCGAAGGGTGCAGTCTAATCACATAGAGTGAACAAGTATACTCCACTCCGGAGAGGTGGGAAGACAGTTGTGGGGTTTTGATGGGGGGGTTGAAACAACGGATCAGTGTTCTGTGCGCGCACAAAGTGTCTATCAATGTGTTCAACTTTAGCTTGGTGACGTCACCCATAGGTTGGTGCATAGGACGGTGTGTTATGACGGTGAGGGACTAGCAGTACGGCATTGGGATTGGTAGAAAGGTTGACCAGTGGCAGTGCGTGGAAGGCTCATGCACAGGATTGAGGTGGTGTGCCGGACAACAGCAGTGCTGGTGAAGACGGGGCCGTACACAGAGTATGCTGCGTAAGGTGCAGAGCCGTGGAGGCTCGTAGGTATTAAAGTGATAAAGCATTGTGCAATAACCCCTTCTCCTTGATAGCGGAGTGTCGAAAACCTTGATTAGAGGTCAGGTAAAAGACAAAATATTGTAATGTATTCACACGGAGGGGTAGGGGTCATGTATAGCGGGGCGGTGATACCCATCTAGCATCTCTGTAAGACCCTTCCCCCACATAAAGATAAAATAGTGAAGTATAGCATACAATGGTCCAAGAGCACGGAAGGGAAGATAGCAAGACCATGGCTGCCCAACAGCAGTTATTCCAAGGATGTGCTGCAATCACTACTGACCCACTTGCAGAGCACATACAAAGGGATGAAACTAGCCAGCCATATGGAGATATTCAAATTGTGCTGTATGCTCCAGGAGGACAGGCCATGGATGCTAAGTATGCAGGAGGTAAAGTAGGAGGGAGCGGACCCTTCCGCTCCGCCCACCGCACCACCTAGCGTAACATCCAATGATGTAGAGGAGGAAGAGGAGCAGGGCATATACTCGTTAATAGAATTAAAAGCTGCAGAAGGATACTCAAACCCTACATATAAACCACCCCCATATGCCAAATCAGAACAACAGCAAGGCCCAGGGCAGGCGGCCGGCAGCTCCGAACTCAACGAGGAGGGGCTGCAGCGCGCAAAAACATCATTTCCAGGAATAGGACCGGAGGAATGGGTAGCGGCCCAGATACTGTTGAAGCTAAAAGGGGTCACCACAGGGGAAGCAGAAGGTGCAACACGGGCAATAGAAGGCTTAGAGTTGGCACACAGATGTTGAGGAAGGGCAACGCAGGTGGAAGAGGAGGAGCAACTCCCGAGATATGAGGAAACAAGACTAGAAGAGGAGGACAGGGAGCGAAGGAAAGAGTTAGCCAGGGAAATGGAACTGCAGGAACAGGGGTAAAAAGAGCATTTGGCAATTTTGGGGAGGGACACGAGGGAGGAAAGACAAAAGACCGAGATGGAGACAAAGAGTAGAGAAATTAGGAGAAGACGAAAAGGAAAGGTAGATGGCATTATGGAGAAAGAAAATATTGCTACAAGCAATGCGTAAGTATGAGGAGAAAAGGTTGAAGGAGTTAAGGTGGCAAGGATGATAAGAGAACGTAATCGAGAGAATGACTATGAGCGGTCGATTAGAAGGGTAAGTGACGCAATAAAAGTAGAGCTAGAAAGAAAAAGGCAAGATGAAGAGCAACAACGGGAACAAGGCAATACAAGCACATCTAAGGGATACCCCGTAGGCAGTACGAATACATTTAAGGTAAGTACAACAAAAAGTGGAGCAGAGCACATGGGAGTACGGGAAGAGGAGAATAAGTGTAAATTAACGGACATTGATCTCACTACAGTAACGCTACGTAGACCAATAACACGAAAATTAAGCTTTTCAAATGGGTTCTGCAGTGATATGGACGAAGAGTCCGACAGGAATGGAAAAAACCGTGACGAAGAGAGGGATGGGCCCCGTAAACTCTATCTAACACAAACTGGGGAAGGGACATCGTGGGAATATAGGTCACAATGACAGGGGGATGGAGGGCAGGACACAGACCACCCGGTTGAGGACGTAAGAGAAGGGCTAGCCCCACAGATGCCATACATCAATAGGTTTAGGGAACTCCCAGGGTGCAGAATGGACGGGGCAATGATCATACAACATAGAGGACATTCCTGTTCATGGGGGCGGGGGGGCTGACAGGGGCACAAGACACATACTAACCAACACGGGTGAACACACTTGCACACCAAGGTAGTTATAGTTTGGTTGAAAGATAAAAAGGATTAGTTTTACTATAAAAATGTTGGAGAAAAACACAGCCTTGGTATCTTGGCTGCATATATACAAAGAACAAAAGGAATCCAAAATATGGATAACTGCGTCCCCTGCACACTTTCTAAACGGCCAAATGAGCCTAATGGGAGTACGGATAATTAAGCAAAAGTATGCACAAGTTATTGACACTTTGAAACCTACATACAGGTAATTTAAATTGTCATAAAGAAACGCAAGACAGAAGTACACTACTCAAAGGCAATCCCAAGAAAAATGAGAGGAATTTGATCCACACACTCAAATATTCAAGTCAGAGTTTTCAAATACGAAGAATCATACACAAGAATTGGGATCTGATTAAATCAGATAGTACTCTCACAGAACTGTTCCCTGATCCACCAATGATGGCTTACAAAAGGGGACGGAACCTCAGAGATCAATTGATAAAAGCAGAAAAACCTAAACCATCAGTTCAGATGACCTTCAGTAAACCAAAAGCAGGAACCTTCGCTTGTCTACACTGCCAACATTGTAACGGTTTGATAAAAGGTGACCACATTAGACCTCCACATACCGGCAAGAAGATCATGCTAAAAAAATTGCAACTTGCTACTCAAAGAATGTCATATACGCCATACGCTGCCCCTGTGGCAAATACTATGTTGGCAGGACCAACAGAAAAGCCAAGGACAGGTGGACGGAACACAAATCCTTTATCAGGACGCAAAACTGCAAATCCCCAGTCTACAGACATTTTTGAGATATGAAACACAACGTATCACAAATGACTTGTGGTATTTGAAGTCCTACGTCCACTAAGCAGAGGAGGGAATTTACCCAAACTGCTAGCCAAAAGGGAACTCTTTTGGATTAATAAACTGGATGCCATGACCCCATTAGGGATTAATGAGGACTACTATTTGGGTCCCTTTTTTTATAAAATTGGCTTTGCAAAATTGGTTCAAATACACACATATGGTAGTTAATAAGAGTAGGCTACACATACAGATGAGTTACCTGAGATTGCCTTAGATTGCCTGAGCATAACGCTCACCTGGTATCCACGGGGACATCACTCAGCCTGTTCTGACCTCTTACGACCTCAAACCCTTCCCTGGAGTCTACTCGACTGGAGACTGGGCCTTGTTTTCTTGGAAAGTGTGCTCTCCATCAGCTTTCAGCGCAGGGGCGCGTTGATTGATGCCGGCTCATTGATGCCTAGTTACTTCACTGGCAAGAGTCCGACAGGTAAGTATAATGAGTCTTTTGAACAGTTCTCCAACTTCGTTCATTTCCTTCCTTAGATGATGGGCGGCGTCCAGGGATGGCGACGTGCTGCTGAGATGAGTAGCGCTGAAGGTGAGTGAGAGCGCGGTGCGACTCTTTCGTATTTGTATTGAACTGAGTTCTTTTTCTGTGTCTTTTAGGTGTCGCGATGTTTTCAGTGTGGATGCCGATTATGAAGAAGAAATGTGGTGAGTAAGCGCGGTATGTGGCACCTCTAGAAGTTTCCACGCTAACCTGGAGTGTCTTTTCCCTCTTGCAGATGGATGAGAAGTTCCGGAGACAGAGTTGCCCCAGAGCGGCTGGGATTCAGGTAAGCGTTTGCTTATTTTTAAAGACTGTACGAGGTTCAAAGATTTGCTGAATGCTTACTAATGCCTTTTTTCTGTTCTTTTGCCTTTTCCTTAGGAAGCGGCGTGCCGGGATGGGAATGACACCGTCGAAGATGCCCGCAGAACAGAAGAAGCGATGAATGATGGGCAGAAGCGCTGCAAGGTAAGGCTGTTCCTAACGGTGTTCTTGTTCTTGCAGGAGCTGAGCGCAGAAGAAAGATGCAGGCCTACTGGAGACCGATCCGAACACAGTGAGTGTCACGCTGCAGGTGCAGAAAACGCAAAGCATGTTTCTCAGCCTGGGCGTGGCTTAAATAGTCTCTGGGTATCCCAGGTGTCTCTGGGCTGCACCACACCCAAAAGAGTAGACTGCACATGCAGTTCTTGGAACCAAAATATGTGGGGGCATCCATCTTGTCCCCATCAATGCACTACAAGTCCAATCCCCAATGTTATCCTATGGGAGTGAGTGAGTGAGTCTGGTGCCACAAGCGCCAAGTCTGACTCCAAGTGGGTCTTTGGAGGGATGGAGAGGCCCTTGAGGGCCATGTAGGTGATCGTGGCCTGGCTCCATCCTGCATCTTGGAGGGCTGGGGACATGAGGGGCAGGAATCATGACACTGAGATTGCCTGAGTACTTTGCATTGTCATTTTGTTGCAGCTTTCTGAGCATTACTTCTATTTATTTGCATTACCTGTCTGAGAACTAGAATGTACACCCATGCCTGTTTGGGGATAGACTTCTGTATAGCTCTTGTATCCTTAATATCTAGACATTATTTAGACACCTGGTTTTCTTCACAAACCGAATATGTTAAAACACATTTTCTAGAATGTATGTATTGAGTTATCTGAGCACTACAGTTTGAAGTATGACCATTCTCGCTTCCCGCATTATTCTGCCATACATCCTATTTTTTAAATGCTATCTGCAAAGCCCTTCAGCTTAAAACATTGATTAGTCGCTATTTTACTACTCCCCCTTGTTTTGGGATTCAACATTTGTATTTAAGTAGAGTCCTATTAGTTCACCATTAGTTCTTGATACATGGCCATTTTTTCAAGATACTGAGACAGCGTCACATAATATGTTCACCACTAGTCTTGACTTACATTATTGCCATGGTCTATTCCATGTACACGTCACCTACCTTATGTACACTTACTATACAAGCTACATCTATAATCCTTACATTAATAATTTCCATTAATCATGCTATTTTTTTCAAAAATATTTCTCCACACGTCATTTTCTGTTTACGTCTACCACGCATGCGCGAGTGACGTCATGGATGTTATTCTGCAACCGGCATCGCTGACGCATGCACGGATGACGTCATGCCTTCAAATATCATATAAATACCGCTGTGATCAGGTAAGGACATTCAGCAGCGACTCCCGACCGCATCTGGATGGGCTTTCTTGGCCGGACCTTCAATCTCAAAGTAAGTACCATTAGTTTAGGTATTTGATACTAGTTGTCATTAGTTTGTTGCCTTTCTACATATCTGGTCACTCATCTCTTTCAGATTGATTGACCAGTAACTCACTAAAGCTACAACGCTAGGTGACCGCTGTCCCTCTTACTGCTTCCTTACTTGCCAGTACAACTGTAGACAATCCAGTACAACCATAGATCTACTTTCTACAGCACCTAACCCCTACAATTCTGTGGTTTGGGTACGTCCCGTTCTTGAATTTACTCACATATGAGCCTAGATTTCTCCATAATCTTGCCTTAAATCTCCCAAGCATTTTATGGTTTTGGATACTAGTATTTTCCAATCTTCTTGATTTTAGGTACAACTGGCACCAGTTTCTATCTAAATTTTGATGTTCATGACTTGGCACACTTTCCCATAAATTCATCTATAAGTTTAGGTAAGATCCTAACCCGTATTGAGCAATCTATATATACATACATTCTTTACAAATGTGATAGTCTGACTGGATCATTATTAACAATTATGAAATTCCAATATTTTGATCATATTGCTATGTAAATAGAAAATTGAGTGTTGTCCTGACTAGTTTGAGCTTTACCAATCTTGATTCCAATCTGGTTCTAATGTATACATATGATAGGAGGTCATAAAGAATCTGTTACCTTTGCCAAATGATTACGTTTTTGTAATTTGAATATTTTTCACTTAAAATGTAAATCTAAATGATGAATTGAATTTTCTATTTTGTAGATTAAAATTGTTGAATATGCTGCCCCTGATGAAGAGGGTATGTAACTCGAAAAGCGTTGGGCCAACAAAGAAACAAATAAAAAGAAAAAATGGTTTCTTTTAATACAAATGTATCATTTAATTTATTTATGACAATAATTGAAATTACCTGTATGTAGGTTTCAAAGTGTCAATAACTTGTGCATACTTTTGCTTTATTATACTTACTCCCATTAGGCTCATTTGGCCAATTAGAAAGTGTGCTGGGGACGCAGTTATCCATATTTTGGAATCCTTTTGTTCTTAGGGGCACAAGACACAACACAACAGAGACACGCAGTAGAGCCAAAAGACATAGGTAGGGACATAGAGGACGAGACTGGGGACTATCCAGACAAGGACAGACAAGGCAGTACAGATGGATACCCGAGAAACGGGCTTGCATACTCGCAGATGCCGTTATTGGAAAGGGGAGGGACAAGACCACAGTACGTGCTCTGGAAGCACACAGATAAAGAAAACATTAATTGCAGGCTACCCTCATTAAGTGGAGGAGCCCGGAAAGGGATTTATGAGATGCAGAAATTTAACCGCGGGACACAGATTGGCAGTGGGTGACGTCATGTGGTTACTGGTCTCAATACTTGGCGACACAGCCGATGACATTTGGTAGAGAGCGGGATTCCCAGGGGTGACTACCCAAAACACAATGGGTCCCCATTTGCATATTACAGGGCAGCAATATGGCAAGCACTGCAAAAACAATATCCTGACACGTCAGACATAGGAGCGTCACGCAAGATGCGTGATGATGAGGACCTGCTTAAATATATCTTAGAGATTCAAGAGCTTTGGTGCCTCGAAACTGGAGAGCCGTGGGATAAAATTATAGCAATCTTTTATCATATCTTTTTTTTTTTTAAATATTTGCATTTTTATAATATAACAAACAGGCTCAAAGCATTTTCAATAAAATATACAAATGACTGGCCCAGCAACCCTCCTCCCTCCCCTCACCCACCCCAAACGGACCCTCCTCCCCAAGAAACTTAGACCCAGATGGATCTCCTTATTTGGGGAGACGCAGTGGAAGCTCTAAATGTCTGGAGCTTGAGAAAGAGCTTGAACGTTGACTACGTTTGTGGCTGTATATCGTCCGCCGTTCCCCGGGCCGTGGGCGCCCGTTCCCTCCATCTTTCCTCCCCATGGATCAGTGTACGTCCCATCCACAGGTCTGCTGTACCCCAAACCAGTTTGCTGGAATGTGCCCAACTTGTTATTCATCATTGCCGTTAGTTTGTCCATCAAACATATTCTCAACCTTTTTCAACCAGACCTCCTTCGATGGGGTCTCCGGGCTCTTCCATTTCTGTGCCAGGGCCACCCTCCCCGCCCTCAACATAGTTTCCCACATCCTTGGGTATCTGGCTATGTCTGTGTCCTCTGGGGGGAGGCCCAGCAGCATTGTCAGGAGGTTCTGGGGGAGTAGTTCCTCAGTAACTTCAGCGATCCAGCCCCGTACCTCCTCCCAATATGCCCGTACCTCCTCCTAATATGCCTGAACTTTCGGGCAGTGCCACCACATGTGACTTCTCGTACCAACCTGGTCACATCCCCTTGGGCATTCGGGGGACACTCCCGTGAACATTTTCACCAACTTCGCAGGATCCCTGTGCCACCCCTGCAAGATCTTGAAATTGTGTTCCATGTCCGCTGTAAATAATTCCCATGGAAAGCTATTTTAAATATCCTTTCCCAGGCATCCGCAGAGATCTCCTCCCCCGCCAGATCATTCCAGAAAGTACGGAACAACCTCCTCTCCTCCAGGTTGACAGTGTTCAGTATTCTATACATCCCTGATACCGCCCCCTTCCTGGAGGTCGCTGTGTCCACTAGTTTTTCAAAGGGGGTCAACTGTCTTTTCAGGTTCTGGCCCCAGGATTGGTCGCATAAAATTCCCTTCAAGTGGAGATATTCAAATATGGAGAGGGACCCCTGCCCCAGGGTGTCTCTCAATTCCTCATAGGGCCGGAATTCCCCTTCCCTGAACATTTGCCCCGCCCATTCCATCCACGAATCGGACCAGAACTGAGCATTGCGGAACCCCCTGCTTCCCAATCTGAGGGGGTGACCCCAGAGCGATGACATCGGTGACAGCCATGACGTTAGGTGTGCTGTCTGGGGGCTTTCCCTCCAGATCGACCAGAGGACTCCCAACGTTGGGTGTGATTTTAGTCTGTTCGGAATGAACTTGGTTTGGGCCCACAGGAGGCCACTGACCTTAAGTGGGTGAGCGTCCATGTCCTCCAAGTACGACCAGTATGTACCCATCCCCTCCTTCATATTTTCAAGGAGTACGCGCAACTGGGCAGCGCGGAAGTAGAGTTGAAAGTCCAGCAACCCAAACCCTCCCTCGGTAATGTCAGGATCGCCCTTGCGGTCCTCGGGGTCCTACCCTGCCATATAAACTCACGCACCGCATTCTGGAGGACCCCGAAGGTTTGGTCGGGGACACAGGTTGGGAGGGCGGTGAAGAGATATAGTAAGCGCAGAAGTATGTTAATCTTCACAGCCGTCATGTGGCCGTACCAGGACAGAATCATTGACCCCCATCTCCTTAGATCCGCAGTGACCCTCGCCATAACGGGGTCGTAGTTGGCTGGGGCGAGGTTGGATAGGTCCCGGGTGAGGACGACGCCCAGGTATCGGATGGAAGCCTTCCCTACTTTTATCCCTCCCAGGCTGGCCAGGGGGTCCAGGACCGGGTCCCTCGTTCTCATGGGGAGCAGGACTGATTTAGAGGCATTAATCTTGAGACCTGAGAGGCGCCCATATGCGGCCATCAGGGACAGGAGGGGGGTGCGAAGACCCCGGTCCACCAGGTAAGCCAGGATGTCATCCGCGAACAGGGAGAGTTTAAATTCTACTTCGCCTCTCCGGATCCCCTTGATGTCTGGGTGTGCTCTAGCCGCTATGGCCAGGGGTTCCATGGTGAGGACATAGATGAGTGGGGAGAGTGGGCATCCCTGCCGCGTTCCCCCCGAGAGGGGGAAAGGCTCTGACAGCCTGTCATTAACCTGGACCCTGGCCTTTGGGGCCCTATATAGCGCCGCCACCCAACCCATGATGTGTGACCCAAAGCCCATTTTCAGGAGGTTGAGTTCCATGAATCTCCACTCCACCCTGTCGAATGCCTTTTCTGAGTCGAGCGACAAGACGCACGCGTCTAGGTCCGACACCTGGGCGTAGTGGAACAAATCTATGGTTTTTCGGATATTGTCAGAGCCCTGTCTCCCCCTAATGAACCCCACCTGGTCTCCGTGGACCAGCTTCGGCAGGATCCCCTCCATTCGCCCCCGATCACCTTAGCCAGGATCTTTACATCGATATTCAGCAAAGAAATTGGGCGGTAGGAGGAGCACTCCGAAGGGTCCCTACCGTCCTTGGGGAGCACCACTATAATTGCCTCCATCATGGAGTCTGGGAGGGATCCCCCCTCCAGCACCGCATTAAATACCTTAACCAAGTAGGGGGAAAGGGTCGAGTGAAACCTCTTATAAAAATAGACCGAGTAGCCGTCCTCGCCGGGGGAAGTACCCACTTTCATCCCTCTGATCACGCGCTCCACCTCCTCCTCGGTCACCGGGCCCTCCAACCCCTCCACCATCTCCCTGGACAGGGCCAGGATCTATATAGAATTCAGGAACCCCTCAATCTCCATCCCCCCCTCCTGTTGAATTCGGACGAGTATAGCTTCTCATAGTATCGGCGGAAGGCCTCCCCAATGCGGGGTGTGTCGTAACCTACCTGACCCACCTCGTTCTTTACTGCTTTCACTAGTCTGCTTCTCTGTACCTCCCTCAACTTCCAAGCTAGAATCCTGTCCGCCCTGTCCCCTTTTTCATAGCACTTTTGTTTAACCAATTGAAGGCTTCTCTCTGTCTGGTGGAGGAGATCTTTTAGCTGGAGTCTGTAGTCCTCCAGGGCGGCCACCTGACCTCGGTTTAAGGGGACCGTGGGGAGTCCCCCTGGTTGGAGTTGGGCTATTTTCTCCCTCAGTAGTCTTTCCTGGGCCTCCCTCTCCCTCTTTTTCTGGGCTCCCATTTTGATCAGGACTCCCCGTAGGGTAGCCTTGAAGGCATCCCATAGGGTATGCAAACCTACCTCCCCATTATTAAGTTCGAAAAAGTCTGTGATGGCCTCGAGAACTTCCTGAGCTAGTACCTCATCCTTTAACAGGGAGTTATTGCACTTCCACCTCCCCCTGCGTTTGCTTAGTCCTCCCCTTTCTATAGTGACTCGGACCAGGTCGTGGTCGGACCAGGGGACGGGGTCAACCCTATGGCCTGAGGTGAATGGGTGCAGGATCTCGTCCACCAAGATGTAGTCTATCCTGGAGAACGACGCATGAATGGCTCAGTAATATGTGAAAGAGGGGGTGTTCGTTCTGGGGATCGGGATCGTGTCCATCAGTCCCAAGTCTAGATTAACCCTTTGGAAGTTACGCGCCGTGGTCTCATCTGACGCCCTGGAGGGATGTGGACCTGTGCGTTTCCTATCCTAGGTTGGGTCCAGGACCATGTTGAAGTCCCCCCCCCCACCACCACCGTACCATGAACAAAGTGCTTGTCCCCTACCTCTTCCCAAAATAGGGTTTGGCCTTCATTTGGGGCATAGATAACTGCCAGGGTGAGCGGGCCCCCCTGAAGGGACCCCCGCACTAGCAAATAACAGCCCCCTGGGTCTTTCAGCGTGGCCTCGTTCTCGAAGCCTGCATTCCTCGCAACTAAGATGGCGACCCCTCTCTTTTTGCATTTATGGGAAGCACTGAAGACCTCCCCTATTCCTCCTCCCCGCATTTTGGGCTCCTTACCCCGCGGCCAGTGAGTCTCTTGCACAAAGAGAAAGTCGAGGTTGGCCCTTATAAATTCCCTGCAGACCAGGGATCTCTTCGTGGGGGTGTTTAAGCCCCGTACATTTAGGGAGCCCACACCCAGGGGGGGGCAGACTGTTAGCCATAATGTAGAATTTCCTCTCTCTCGGTCAACGTTTTCAACATGCCCTTCCTAGCGTGCTCCCTTGGTTCAACTTTTTGTTCCCCGACTCGCCCCTCCCCTTCCCTCCAGGTGGGGCTAGAACGAGACCCCAACTGCCCCCCCTTCCCCAAACTGTAACTGAACTACCCCAACTTCGTGTACCCCCACCCCCTTCCCCGGCGTCCGGCCAAATAGTTCTGCCATCCCTGGCTACTGGCCGGACCACCAGTCTACCCGCTGCGGCCGGGCATTCTGTGGAAAGCATGTCTTTGTGAGCCCCCCCTTCCTCTTTGCCGTGCTGTCCCCCTGATGACTCCCCCATACTTGCTGTTCGTAGGGACGCTGTTAATGGTGAATCAGTTGGCTTTTCTGTACACCCAGCAAGACTCGGTGGGTTTCCCCAGACCTCAGTCCTCGGAGTCGTTCTGCTCTCCCTCCTTAACTGGCGATGGGGTATTCATTTTCCTGTATTTCCTCGCGCCTGTTTTCCGTCTCCTGTCTTTCGACGGGCCTGGGCCCCCCGGTGTATCCCTCTCCGGCCCTGATGGGCCCCTCCTGGGATTCGAGTCCACAACGTAGTCCTGGATGGCTCCTCGTATGTCGTCTACCGTGGTCAGAGTTGACCGCTGGCCCATATATTCAAAAGTCAAGGAGAAGGGATAGCCCCAACGGTAGCGGACCCCCTTTTCCTTAAGCAGGAGTGTTAGGGGGCGACACATCCTGCGTTTGGCCAGAGTGTAGGCGGAGAGATCTTGGCAGATTGAGATCAGGGCGTTGTTGTAGGTGATCTCCCGTGCCTTCCTGGCTTCCTCCAACACCTTTGTTTTTTTGGAGTAGTAGTGGAACCAGACCAAAATAGATCGGGGGCCCTCTGCTCTACCCCCAGCCTTGTGCACTCTATCGAATGTGAGTTCCGTAGTAATTTCTTCCGCAAAGAGGAGGGTGATTATGTCTCTCACCCTGCGGGTAATGTCTCTCTCCGTTTCCCCTTCCTGTTCCGGTACCCCAAAAAATCTGAGGTTGTTCCTCCTTTCCCTGTTTTCAAAGTCGTCCATCTGCCTTGACCTTTCCTCATCCCTTTTCTCCAGGGCCACTAGCCTAAGCCCTACATCAATCTCTAGAGACGCCGATGATGTTTGGTTGGTCTCAACCTACAACAGTCTGTCTTCGACCTTGTCCACTCTTTGATCTATTTTTTCAAATTTCTGGGCAATGTCAGATCGCATGTTCCTGATCTCCTGTAGTATGGAGGCAATGCCTCTTTCCATGGCAGACGTGGAAGGTCCTAGGGTCTCCGACTGGGCCATTCCTTTGGTGGGGCTTGGGCTTCTCTTGCTGGACGCCATCTCCTGAAAGCGAAATTCCTGTAAGGTTTGCTGCCAGTCCATCGGGCTCCACCCCCCTCCCCCCTGGTTCAGCCAGTGCTTTCCTTCCTGGGTCACTCAGATCAGGGTCGTGAAGAACGGTGGGGAGGGGGCCAAAAGGCGAGGCGCGCCCCTCTCCTGCTGTCGTGTGCCGCTGCAGGGGGTTGTCACCGGGCGGGCACACGCCCCACCGTCTCCAGGCGGGGGCCACACACCCGGGCCGAAGGGACCGCAGCCCGCTTAAGTTGACGCTGGTCAGATCAGAATGTTCTTTATGGGCCACTGGATACGCCGTCTCCACCCCCCTAACCACCTCACCTTCGTCCCCTGGGGGGGAGGGGGGGAACCGGTGTCATCTCCGGGCGGGCACACACCCCACCAAGGCCTGGCAGGGGCCTCACTCCTGGGGTCCGTACGTGACTGCTGAAGCTTTCCTTGTGGGGGGAGAGGGCCCCCGGGCTCAATCCAGGGGGCGCACCCCAGTTGCTTGTCCCAACTTGTTCTCCCTACCCGGAGCCTTCCTCCTCCACGGCGCGCGGGCGAGGACCACCTCACCCGCCAAGTTAGATCTTCACCTGGGCCGGGCTCTCTCTGTCATGGCGTGGGTCCAGCTGTCTAGCTGGGTTCGTCCCACCCGGTGCTCTGCGGCTCGCCCCTAGCTTCTAGGTCCCGGAGGCTCGTGGCCGGTTCAAGGGGCCGCTGGGCTCCCGCACCTCTCCAGCGGGATCCCAAGTGCAGGCCTCCCGCTGCTGATTTCCTCCTGCCGCTGAGGTAGGCCCTCGGCCTGCCGAGCCCCGGGGGGGAGGGGCGAGGGTCCGTAGCACGGATCAGGCAAGCCCCCTCGATCCGCCTTAGCCCCCAATCACGGGACCAAGTGCTTGACAGGATCGGTCGAGGGAGGCGGGAGAGGAGGGATCCCTCGCTGTGTCTGCGCGGCTTCTCCGGAGCTCCTCTTCACTCACCAGCGCCGCGGCTGCCGAGGCCCTGCACGGCCGCATCCCCGCCTGGCACTGCGGGTCTCGTTCTCACGTTTCCCGGGGGCTGCGAGCATCGTCTTGCTGGGTCCGCCTTGGGGGCTTCGGGAGGGCTCAATCCCCTAAAACTGCCCTGCTACGGCGGGAGCAGCACGATCAGGCAGCCATTGCCTGCGCGCCCCCTGGTGGCCTCCATTTTATCATATCTTGATGCAAGGATTGCCGGAGCTAGTTCGAAAAAATTGGTAAGAATGGAAGCAAAGGCTTGGTCTGAAATACAACTTACTATAGTACACCATTTGAGGCTATGGCAGGAAAAGGTAAACCAAAAGGCAGAAGAGAGGAAGGCAGATGAAGCAAAATTGGTCCAAAAGAAATTTTCAAAATATGCACTAGAAGGAGCATTCATAACAAGCCCCGGCCCACAGACCCAAACAGCGACTTCCCAGCCTCAATACCAACAGCAGCCACAGTACAACGCCATGCAACAATACGTACCGCCCACTGGAGGAGGTTAAATGGGTAGGGGCGGATACTGACAAAATTATTGTGGCTGGGGAGTGTTGCAACGAGGACGAGGGTTCGGGACACAGTCACACCAACCCATGCGGGGGGGGGGGGGTTCAGGGGATAAACACAGCCAATGTTGTAGGGACATGGTGAGGGGGGTGGAGGAGACCCATGGCAAGCAAGGGAGCTACCCCAGTGCTGGACCTATGGACAGCTAGGTCATATCTCCCGTGCCTGCATACACAGGGGGATGCAACAGGGGTGGGGGGGAACAAGGACAACAAGGCTATCAGGGAGGGCAGGATGGATATTATCCATAACCATAACTCATGCAACAAGGACATGCACAAAACATACAACAACAAATGGCACCCCCTGCACAGACACAGACACAGGCTCAGACTGCCTTAGCCACACAATCAATGACGATACCTCAATCCACAGCACCACTACCACCATATTTGCAAGCAGCCCAACAGCTAATGCAATTACAGAACCACTCACCAGAACCCATAGACACAATGGCAACCATACCAGTGAAAAGGATGGGAGGGATGACCATAGTGGGACACAATCCCTACACAAGAAATGGATTATCGTTATACCCACAATAGGACAGCCCACAGACGAACTTGTTGTGTCCCATCCTGTCAGTCACACCCAATCCTGTGGAGGAACCTCGCATAAGGGTGGCGTTAGGTGACAAAGCATTTTCTCTTCTTGACACTGGGGCGACTAGGTCCTGTATCCGGGAAGGGACATTTTCATTGTTAGGCAATGCCATTAACACTCGAGGATTTTCTTGGGCTCGAGAAGTGGTTCCCTTTACTGATAACATCTCCTTATCCATAGGAATTCACAACTTATCTTTACCTCTACTTTACTTCAGACAAGCACCTGTGAACATACTGGGGCATGTCATAATGAGCAGACTCAACATGACCATCTCAGTTACTGACAAAGGCATAGTATGCTCTACACCAGGAATACACATGCTCACTGCAAGACAAATCCTTGAGGCATATTGTGGAAAAACGGTACAGAGGGAGGGAACCAGTGGACCCAGAACTATTCCAGTATGGGACAGACATGGCACTCACATGGCTGCCCAGCATTGCAGGGAAGGTATGGATGAGGCCAGGTGAGTACCTATTCAGACCAGAGACACCAGCGGATGAGGAAGAGGGAGAGTTTGTATCGATTGACATAGAGGGAATTGTGGCAAGAGAGGATCGGGCTGCTGTGCACGCAATTGACGACTATGGAAAGGAATGAAGGGGGATAATTGCAGTGGCAGAAGGTTGTCGGTTAACACAAGTATCGGATGAGGGACTGTTCTCACGAATGAAGGGGGAAGGCAAAATGATGTTGGAGATGAGCGTGTACCTCTGGCTGCATATAACATACCGAGAAGTTGCACAGAAAATGGCAATGGCCCTAGAGCCACCACCCCCTTTCTGCGAAGATCTGGCAAAAGTACCCGACACCTTATGGGACAACAAGTCCCTACAACGTGGGGTGCAAAAAAAGCATAGGGAGCCTCTGAAAAAATATGGAGAAAAAAGCATACAGAGAGTAACCTAGAAATAGTAAAAGAAATTCTCTAGTGAATATAGAAAAGGCATCTTTGAGGCCAAATCTAAATTAATGACAGAAAAAATTGATAAAGCTATTAACAGACCACGAGCTCTATATGCAGTGGTCTCTCAAGTAGCAAACTCGAGATGTGCATCAATAGCCTCAGATATTTCTCAAGCACAGGCTGAGGATTTCAACAACTATTTTATAGATAAAATAGACTTAATACGAGCGAAAATTGCCGAAATCACCCCAGTACATCCCCAGCACCACCTAGAGACAATAGAAGGTACTGGACCAGAAAGATTAGGGATCCAGAAACCAGATTTGGCTAGGAAGACAGAGTCTGAGAGACTGGAGGCCCCCAGCCGCGATACAGAGGCAAGTTTTAACTCGTTTGTATTTACGGAAGTTTCAGAAGGTAGGGTTTGTTCCCTTCTCTCCGAATTAAAGGCCACCAACGATATGCTGTACGCCATTCCATCTGCAGTAGCTAAACAAGTAGCTCTAGATATTGCCCCAAATGTTGCCCAGCTCCATGTACTCAATATAGTCTGAATAGAACTTCTGTTTTACAGATCTTCAGTGAACTACCGGCTCTGGACGATATTAGTACTGTCGACTTGGAGCTGGTCGAATTTATAAATCCATTAAATAGAACGGCTGTCATTTTATGGATGAACTCCAAAGTTGTCCTTTACATCATATGGATGGTTAAATCCCAACTTTTCGAACTGGGTTTTGAAATATCATCATCCCTTTCTTCCTCTGAAATCCAAACACTTAAAGAGCCTCCTCAAGTGTCTTCTGCAACAAATGATAAATTTAACTCTCAATCTCCATTAACCACTCATTGCAACTGCAATTCAGCCAAGAACCAAAATTAGCTAACTGATGCCAATGCACTAAGCTGGTCCTTAGTTAGTTGGAACTCTAGGGGTTTTAAACACTTGATTAACAACCAGGACTCTACGTTGATAAATTATGATATCATCTTACTGCAAGAAACCTGGTTACTTTCTTCTCCTGTCTGCAACAATTCTATGACATCTTATCTGTTCCAGCGAAAAAAGCTAAACTAGGTCGTCCAACCTCAGGGCTCCTAAACAGAGCACTCGAATTACTTTGACAAATTGGTTCTCTCCAAACCCCTTTATTCAAATGGTCAAACTATCAAAAAATCAAACAACTTATGCTGTTATCAATGTGTACTGGAACCAGGAAGGAATAAATGACGATGGGTTCCTAGAATCCATAACCGAAACTCTGGATCTGATTGCTCAAGAAAAACAATACTGTCATACAATATTACCTGGTGACCTGAACCTACATTGTCTAGATTCGAAGCACTTCTTTGAACACTCTAGACTATCAAAATGGAACAATCTAATAAAATCCAGAAACTTGTTTATGCTCAATGGTGCCTGGTCGTCAGGTATTCCTCCCGTTGCCACCTGGCATAGGGGAACCAGGTTGGCTGTTATTGATTTTGTATATGTGGATGTGATATTGTTTTCTCAACTAACCGCATTTAATGTAATACACTCTGACTTAAGTGACCATAATAAGCTATGCCTGTCGTGGATTCACAGGAATATAGAGAAGACATCTCCTAGCAAAATCCATCCAGGGCGTATAGTGGTTAACACCGCCAGGAACAGACTTAGATGGTCAGAACCATCATTGAATGCATTTAAGATATGTTATGCTTCAGAAATGTTGCGAGTGAGACAAAAAGACCACGCATCTAGTTTAATTTACCCAGAACAGTTTCAACCTAAATCCATCCGGATGGAAACTAAGCAAACACCTCATTTGCATGGTCATAATCATGAAGTTCATCGAATGAAAACATACGCGAGATACCTTAAACGCAAAGCCATGAGTTTACCTATAGAGGAGCGAACCAAAGCTCTAACAAGGATTAATACAAATTATAAAAATTGGATAAAAGGTACAAAATCCAAGCTATACCAAGAAGATGGGAACCAAATGCTTAGAAATCTATCTAGTAAAAATGCATCTCAAACTTGGGCACTAATAAATCAAACAACTTCTGGAACACAGGTGGCAGTTCAAGCGAATATGATTAAAGAACAAGACTGGATTGAATATTATGAAAAAATATACAGTCTTCCAGTCTGTCACTTTTCAGAGAACTCAAACAAAGGAAAGAACCTTTGAGCTCAGTTATGATCGTGAAGACATTTTATATTACATAAATAAAAGCAGCCACTCCAGGGCCCCTGGCCCTGATGGATTATCCAATGCAAATTTGAAAAAACATCCAGATATTTGGGCCGACATTCTTAAAATCATGTTTGACAACATACTACTTTCTCAGCACATCCCCGATTCTTGGACTGGCTCAATCACCATACCAATTTATAAGAAGGGTGATCGTGCAAACTCTGCTAGCTACCGACCAATATCACTTCTTGATGCCCCTAGTAAAATCTTTCGGCGCATCATATTAAAGGAACTAAATAAATGGTCATTACACGAAGGGAAGAGAGATTCCCCTACAATCAGGGTTTGTGAGTGGCCTTGGCACAGTGCCCAATATGATTGCTTTAAGCATGATACAAGATCAAAGTGCCATAAGACAACAGCCGTTATATTTGGCTTTCATCGACTTCCGAATGGCCTTCGATTCTGTTGATAGAAACCTACTATATACCAAACTAGAAGCTTATGGATGCCCATCGTCTTTACTAACCTTGATCAGATTATTACACACAAATACCACTAATAGAATTAGGCTTACACATGAAGGCCTATTATCAGCGGCTTTCAGAACTTTACGTGGCCTAAAACAAGGATGCATCTTGGCTTCAATATTCTTTAATCTCTTCGTACTTGATATGGGCTTGTTTTTTCTTCGAATTACATCAGACTCTCCTAAACTAGGGTCGCAGCGTATTCCGTGGATGTTATACCCGGACGACCTTATACTAATGTCGCACACTCCAATTGGTTTGCAGAATCTATTAAATGCACTAACTGACTTTGTTAAAGCAAATCATTTGATCATTAACTTGGAAAAAACAAGTTCTTGTCTATATAAATTCTAAAAAACGTAGACAGTCTAAGTATGTATGGCATCTGCAAGATGTTCCGCTTGAGGTTGTCAATGAGTACAAATATTTAGGAATTAATGTTTATAATAATCCTTCATACATGTTGTACCATGATGCCCTTAACATCAAGATGAATAATTTAATATGTCAGGCCAAGATTCTGAATTACAAATATGGTAAGTTTACCTATAAACATGTGGCATTATTTTACGAGCTGAAAGTTATTCCTATAATGCTATATGGGGCAGAATCAGAATTAAACACGCATACAAAAGTATGGAATACTCTTGAAGGCCGTTTTTGGAAAAAATGTTTGCATTTACCCAATTCCACTCCATTGCCAATAATTCGACATGAACTGGGTTTAGTGTCAATGGCAGCTCGCTTAAGCTGGCTCATGTGTAATTTCTTTCGTAAGTGTATATTGGGCCTTGAGGACAACAATATTCTAAGCACAACAGCCCATCACCTTATAACTTCAAAGAATAATTTCCCAAAGAAATGGCGTGTAAATGTCCTAGAAACCATGGCTAAAGCCGACATAACTCTGACTCTATTACTCGAGAATCCTTCTCGCGCTAAGGTGAAATTGTATCAGTGGGACTGGATTCAAAATCAATCCATCTGTATGACCTACAAAGATTTTGACACTAACTGGTTTGGTCACAAAAAGTTGCGGGCCATGACTTTCTACCTGCTAAAATGCCCTTCCAAAATTCTGAGGCAAAAGTTTCTAAGCTTTAGGCTAAATCTGTGGCCTACACTGGAAATTCTAACACGTTGAATGAAAATTCCATCAAACCTGAATTATTGTCGTTTTTGTCAAATAATTACGGTTAAAGAAATGCTGCAACATTGATAAGGTGTCCAAAATTACTTTCACAGAGAATGATATACTTCAAGAAATTGGTTTGTATGTATGGTGACAAAAGTGATGATGAAATTTGGAGGGTGTTATTTTCAACAGATAGACTAGCACTTATGAAAGCTATAACACAGTTTTTGGATTGTATTTTACCAGTGGAAATCAAACTCTGATGAAAGAATAATGAAATTACTAATTTCTGTCCTTATTTACTTCATAGTGCTAGTTTTGTTTCATCTCATCATAATCATTTTCCTTTTGATTTTATTTTTATATTCTTCCTTCCTTTTAGAGAATATTAACTGTTTTAATTATGAATGAACTAAATGTTTGTAAAATGTTTTGTATTTGAAAAGTTGTTTAATTTCAACTAAATCAAATAAAAAAATAATAATAAAGAAAGATATTGCCCCATTTGTTACGAAGTTCGTAAATAAATCTTTACCATCAAGCATAGTACCCCAAATTCTGAAGAAATCTGTAGTAACTCCACTATTAAAGAAACCTAACTTAGATCCTAAGAATCTTCAGAACTACAGGCCAGTAGAAGGATTGCCGTGGCCGGCAAAGATTCTAAAAAAAATTGTAACATCCCAGTTGCAAGAACACGTGGACTGCGAAAATCTCCTGGACCCGTTACAATCTGGTTTTCGACCAGGGTTCGGGACAGAGACCGCGTTGTCGACAGTATGGGATGATCTACTGAAAACGGCAGATCAGGGGGAAATGTCCTTGCTGGTCATGCTGGACCTGTCGGCTGCATTTGATACGGTAGACCATGGAATCCTGTTGAAACGACTGAGGGAAGTAGGAAAAAGCTTGGATCAAGCCCTTCAATGGTTTGAGTCTTTCCTGTTTAAAAGAGAACAAAGGGACGGTTGGGTGACTTCCTGTCGGATTACGTCCTAAAAAAATGCGGGGTTCCTCAGGGATCTTCACTCTCACCTCTGCTTTTTAACTTATACGTTAAACTGCTTATGGACATACTGAGGAAATATAACATCAACTTTCATTCGTACGCGGATGATACTCGGGTGTTCCTAAAGGTGCAGAGGGTTGAAGACACATTTGCAATAGTGGAACAGTGTCTACAGGAGGTCCAGAATTGGATGTGTGCTAACCAATTGCTGCTAAACGCTAGCAAAACGGAAGTATCATTATTTGCCTCAAAACATCATCTGAAACAGAACAAACAGATATTGCCACCATGTTTCCCAGGAACGCAGCTCAATTTTGCAAAGAAAATAAAACATTTGGGCTGCGTGTGGGAAGACAATATGGGTTGTGCAGCGCAGATTAGTACAAAGGTACAGTCAGCATTCTACACACTAAGATTACTGAGACACATTCTGCCATTTATTGCAAATGAGGATAGAGCAGTGGTTGTAGGGCCACTTGTAAACGCGCGCCTGGCTTATGGAAACGCATTGTTGTCAGGAATACCAGCATTCCAGCTTCGCAGATTGCAAATGGCCCAAAATGCTGCAGTTAGGTTAGTGTGTGGGGTATCAAAAAAGGCACCAATCACCAACTTGAGGAAATCTCTACATTGGCTAGCGGTGAAAGAGCGAATTGAGTTCAAAACTCTCTGCCTAGTTTTTAAATGCATAAATAAATTGGCACCAGGCTACTTATCTGACAAAATTAAGAGCTACATTCCTAGTCGGCAGTTATGCTCAGGGGAAAAGAATCTACTCCAAGTTCTGGGGTCAAAATATGTGACCAAAGGAGACCGTAGATTTGGGGTCTATGGACCCAGACTATGGAATAAGCTACCGGGACGTATTAGAGAGGCCAAGACATTTATGATATTTCGCAAGGCCCTAAAAACCCATCTGTTCTGTTCATATTTCCCATGGGAAACACTGATGGGGGCAATCTACTTATTATTCTGGAGAAAGACTTTTCAATATCCACAGTTTTCCATCTGCGCCCAAATACGATTTAGTTTGTCTGGTGCGCGATACAAATGATTAAAAAAAAAGAAATAAATAAAAATAAAATTGAAACCCAGAGCATTCCTGTCAAGGGTCAAACAATACCCCCTGACTAAAGAGGCAGATGAGGGCATTTATGAAATAATTAGTGCCCTCACTGACAGAGGTATCCTAATACCATCAGAGTCTCCATGCAACACTGCAGTGTACCCGTCTGCAAGGCGAACGGGGGGGTCATGGAATTTAATTCCGAATGTACGCCCCCTTATCCACATTGTAGAAGCAGAGTAGCAGAGTACCTCATTGCAGCAAATCCCCACCACTATCCCATGTGGCATCCCAGCTGAAGAAACATGCTTCACTGTTATTGACCTCAAAAACTTGTTTTTCACAATACCCTTGCACCCAGATTCACAAGATTTGACAAGTTTCATGTACCATAACCAGAAATGGATACACACTAGACTACCCCTAGGGTACTGCGAGTTACCATCCATCTTTAACAGGGTAATACAGATGGACTTAGGGAATATCCAGACAGAAAGCACACTTTTACAGTATGTAGATGATACTACTGATGAAGAATCCAGGAAGGACTCAGTACACATGCTCACTGTGCTAGCAGAAAATGGGTACAAGGTAGACAAGGCCAAACTACAGTACTGCCAAGAGGAAGTACTGTACCTTGGACAATTGATATCTAAAAACGGCAGACACTTAGCACCAAAAAGAGCAAAGGCAATTTTTGACACCCCACAACCTAAAACAATACAGGAGCTGCAGCGGTTCCTCGGATTTGCAACTATATGCACAGCTATAGTTCTAGGGACCCCAGATTACAAAAAATAATTCTTCCTGTTTTCACACTCCGATAGGGTGGTTATGAAAGCAGTATTGACACAGAAAACAAGCATGGGTCACAAGCCAATTTCTTATTACAGTGGACAACTTGATCCAGTAATGAGAGGACACTTTTCGTGCGAACAACACTTGGCTGCTGCAGCTTTCGCAGTAGAGAAGGCTTCATCAATAACAAGCCAAAAAGCACACTGACAACACAACGAGCGACAGGATATGAAATCATACTATCAAAACCAGAATTGAAGATAGTACCGTGCAAAAATGTAAATCCAGCACTCAAGCACAATTTATGGCAGATGTCCACCAACCTGGAGAATGGGCTCATGACTGCACTCAAACAATAGAGTTTTTCAGTGAAACACAGAAGGTAGAGGAAGACGCACTTGAAGGGGGAGAGGTAATGTATATTGACAGGTCATCAACTATCGATCAAAATGATGGTATCAGGAAAACAGGAGTAGCTGTGGTAAGGTTGAGAGAAGACTTGACAAGCGAGATAGTGGTAAGTGCCCGATTACCTGCTCAATATTCAGCACAAGCAGCAGAATTAGTGGCTCTAATATTAGCTCTACAAAAATGTGAAGGGAAGAGAGTGACAATATACTCAGCGCCTATGTAACATCAACAGTACATTCAGGGCTAGTAGCAAGATGGCTGAGAAGAGGGTTCAGTAGAGCAGATAGAACACTGGTACAGCACGCATTACTGTTAAGGGAACTAACTGAAGGAATAACATACCCATTGGAACTAGCATTAGTAAAGTGCCAAGCACAAACTAATGGGGAAGACCCCATCTCAAAGGGAAATGAAGCAGCAGACTATCACGCAAAATGTGCATCATATTTTGAAGAAATGTGGGATTTAAAAGAAAAGCAAAACGAGAGGGGAGGGGTGAGACAGATGCTACTGAAAGAGGGGTACAGTTACCTACCAGAAACTCAGATAATGGAACTACACCAATGGATGAAAAAGAACTTGGGGTAAAAAGAAGTTGTTCAATGTCCCCTACAGATGCCCTATGGTGACAAAATAATACAGGGAAGATAGTGATGCTACTTGCATTATTAAAAACAGCACTGACACAATTGCATCATCCCACGCACACAGGGAAAGAGGTCATTGCAGCACGCATTTGAGAATCATGGTTCTGCCCCGACCCAAATGCACACATTGCAAATTTCATCAGCAATTTTTAACGTGCCAGCAGTTCACTGCTGGCCACACACTAAGGGTTGTAAGAGGAACAATCCCCAGACCTGAAGGCCTGTTTCTATATCTTCACGTCGACTACGTGGATATGATCCAAGTATGTCAAGGTTACTGCTACATGATTGTGGTGGTTTGTCTCTTCTCAAGATGGATAGAGGCTGGGCCATGTTCTCATGCCGACGCCCACAGTGCTGCTAAATTTCTGGTCCAAGAAGTATTTCCAAGATGGGACGTTTGTGAGGTCCAGTGGTCTGACAATGGTCCTCACTTCGCCAATGAAATGTTCCATCACATAAGGAAAAAAACGCCAATGGGGTGTTTAAACGCCCCAACGGTCTCCTCAAAGCTAGAATAGCCAAAACTCAGCAAATCACCAAAAAGAATTGGCTCCACTGCCTGCCCCTGGCCCTGTTCGAACTGCACAACAAACCAGGGTCTGACCACCATTTAACACCCCACGAGGTGGTGACAGGGTGCCGCATGCACCTCCCACTGGCTCCACACACAAGGGCAGTAAAAGACTGTGAGAGTGTGTCTGATGTTTCGGGACATGAAATGTACAATTATGTCAATTCACTTGTTTCTAGTGCTACTTTTATCTCTCGCAAGATACAGCAGACACGGGGGAGGTCGGAAGACAGCATACAAGTAAACGACAATATCACAGAGGTGCATAAAGAACTGCCTATCTTCCCATAGCAACACTGGTGCAAATTGACCAGGGAAGGAACATTGCCCCCAATCCACCAGGCCATTCAGTACTTGAAAAGCGACATATTGCCTTGCCTAAAATCCTTCCCACAACCGGGAGCAATAATAAAAAACTAATTGTAGCCAGCTACACAGCGTTTACACTGTCTTAACATTCTTCTTAATCGCACATGCAGGGTTCTGCGACTGTTTATGTAAATTGTTAGGGTAAATTGGCAGTATCAAAAGTTGCTTAATGTTGCCTCCTGTTGACCGCCCGAGGCATTCTCCCCCCAATTTGTCCAAGCCATAAGAAGGCTCAGACATTTTAGAGCACGTTCACCTGGTATATACTACCAAGCATTCATAGAATACCTAGCCCAAACGTACCCGCAACTGGAAAAAAATGCATACCCTGTTCTGTCCACTCTACGTGATTCATCCATACAGAGGATTTTGGAAGAGATATTTGCATGGGCCCTGAGTGATTATTTAGTTAGCTGAGCTTGAAAAATACACAGATTTTCAGGGGGGCAACTTTATCATCTCATCAGCTGCTCAAAGCAGCATACGTAAAAATGGTACTGTTCATAAAATGTGTTATAACAACAGTGTGGTTACTGCTATCTACTGGCCTCTTAGCCACTGCCCTCTGGCAGCTATATCTCGCTTTTCATGCTTCCGCTGTATCCCATACTAACATTTCCCCAAATCAAGCTGCACAGACTACTATGCAGGTGGTACAAAAGACACTGCTGATAAGGTAAGAAGTGGTAAGCGCAGTGTTAACACAGACATAAGGGGAGTTGATACTTATCTCACAGACACTGCACACGTAGCGAACAACAAGTGGTATAAGCACATGTCAAAAATTGGTAGGGACACAACGGGGGAGAGCTGTTATGTCTGCTCACTGATCCCCTATCCCATGAGTACTTCCAGAACCTTTGTAGCAACGGAAGTGCCAGCATCAATAGCACAATGCCTCTTATATCTTGTGATGTTCCAAACACAAGGAAGGTTCCAATGAAAGACAGTGACCTTAAGATGGATGGCCAAGGCAACCTTCCTCTATGAAGACAATTACATTACGACTTTACCAATGATGAATAATTACTGACAGCACACTGAAGCACTACAATACTTTACTGAAGGCCCAGAAAAAGGAGAAATAAAAATAATAACACTAGACTACTTGCCATGCAAATGGAGGCCAAGGGAGAGAGGTGGAGAGCCTGGCTGCTGGAAAAGGCTGCAGATACTGATATATGGGAAAGTTTACACAAAAGATGGATCGGAAGACAGAGTAGTGGGAAGCAAAGCACTGATGTTGACGATAGTCAAATCATAGACCACTGCAGCTTGTTACAGAGTGTGGGTCCCTCATTAGAAATACATTTATATTTGTTCTATTCGTACTGCGGCATATGTATGTATGCCAAATGAAATGCACCTGGTACTGTTTACATTCTTAGTCAGGCATATCTGTAAGGCATTGTATAGTTCATGAGTCTCAGGCCTGCTAGTTGTATATTTGTCTTCATTATTATTTGATGACCGCTATATCATGCCATTGAATTGCTTCATTAAGGCCATTCATGCAGGTGTTTAAGTGGAAAATCCACTGCTGTTCTCTTTTTAGTAAAAGATTGGCAATATTACAACCCCAGTGGGGGGCGGTATACCTTCTCTAACACTGTCCATTTGAAATCTTCTGCAGTGTGGTCCATGTTCACCAGGTGAGGTAGCATTGGTGCTGTCAGTTTCAGAGTTCTAATACACGACTTGTGTTCAATCAACCTTTTCTTAATAGGTCTTGCTGTCATCCTTGCATAATGCAATCTGCACGGGCAGTTCAGCAGATACACCACCCCGTGCTGTTCAGTTGGTGAATATCCTCGGTTGCCACAGTGTCTTCCATCCAATATCAATACTGGTACTGCGAGTTGTCTGTGTGCACATTGTGCATCTTCTGCACGGGGCATGGCCCAATAGTGGGCTACTCCCCCAGAGGGTCTGTTGACTGGCCCTCTCATTGTCCTGATCACTTGTTTCAGAGAGTGTATGGACCAGCCGATCCCACAAGTTTTGTCTCCGTTTGATGGCGAAGGCAGGCTGTGCCATGGTACTTGATCTGGTGTTGAGAATCGGCCAGATTTTCTTTATTTCTCTTTTTAATACGTTAAAGAATGGTGAATCGCTGAAGACCGCAGTAGTGTTATCCAGGACCCCTATTTTAGGATGTTGTTGGAGGGTGATATCCCTAGGATATTCCTCACTCTCTTATATGTAGTGTTCACACTCTTCTTTGGGTATCCTCTCTGCACTAGTTGTTTTTTTAAGTGTGCCTGCCTGAATGCCAAAGTCCCCAGGGCGGCTAAGAATTGTCCAAATGGGAGCTTGTCACGTAGTGCTCGTGGATGGTAACTTGAGTATGCCAAAATGAAATTCTGAACTGTGCTTTTGTTATACACTTTGGATATGAGTTGTCCCCCCCCCGCCACTATATGGAGATCCAGAAAGTGTGTTTCCTGTTTGCTAAAGTCAATACTGAAGTTCAAATACGTTACATCCATTCAGCCAAGTATGAAAAGATGAGAGTTCTTCAGCTGAGCCTTCGAAGATTACCAAAATGTTGTCTATAGACCAATCAGCGGACCCTACACATGTAATGCATTGAAAGACCATTTGAAAATGGCTGCCATGCAGAAGGGCTGTACAAGCCTGGGTTTGGTCACGCCCCCAGCTGGAACGTAATATATGAAGTGCGTGAGTGGCATTGCTTAGCAACTCCATTCACCAGCCGCGCCAGTGGAACGTGGAAGGCAAGAATCCATCGGGAGCTCCGTGAATGTAAGGAAAGACCAGGTGGGAAATGTAGACACCCCACGTGTACCCAAGCTGAATTGAGGGAGAGAACAGCAACATGGACGCTCTTGCCCCTCTTTCTCTGAATCGCAGCAATAACTAACAGCATAGATGACCCAAGGAAACACACGCAACAGTGTTACCAGTGGTGTGGGTCTTTTCCAGATTGAGCATGTTGGTCTTTCCGACAGGACTCTAATCACAAGTACAGATAATGATGTGCGTAATGTGATGGGTTTTAGCTTACACAATCCACATACCTGAATCTTTCATTTTTCCTTCCCCTGAAACGGCGAGACGCATTTTCAAGAAAAAGATGCTTGCGCTTCGGGCAAGCCGGACCTCTTAGTGCCCTTATACACCAGACCTGGGACCCAAGGTAACCTCCATATGTTTTCATATGTGCTGCGATAATGGGCTATGATATGTCTTTCAAAAAATATGACTCACATGAGTCGACTGTGAGGCAAAGACGAGGCACTCTAATGTGAGGTGGGTGAGAATCTCAATGGGACAATGGTCAGTGTCTAAAATGATGACAGTTGTTTTTGTAAAACCTGTTTTCAGCATTTACAGCCCTGAATAAAATAAATGGCCACTCCACGACACCTAGGTGAACACATTTTGAACTCTCTTCTAGGTCATGGAATGGCTGCACGACCCTATATGATCGACGACAGTGACTGATTGCACTAGACCAACTACTGGCCCTGAAGAAGATGACCCCAATAAATGGAGTCATCGAAACCGGTCGACCTTTTTCCAGTGCCGATATCCACAAAGATATTAGGATACGACTTCTGCAAATTAACATCCTATACCGGCCTAAGGGCTGGAACAATCTGTTTATTATCAAAATTTAAAAGAATTACAAAAGAAGTATACTGAGGCTGTGATTGGGCACAGCATTTTAAGTTAGCATTTTGCTCCGAAATTGCATTGCTTGTACATATATGCCTCCCCTTTGAAATGTCCAGAGTGTCATGAGATGCGATTAGGTCTATATCTCTCTCTAATAAGGGTGGGAAATGGTTGAATTGTGTTTACATGTTCTTTGAGAACCATGCACTTTGTGTATATAGGGATTGTCTTTCCCCTCTTTTCTGTTAGATAGGCGGCGCACCACTAATCACATAGGGGTAGAATCCCCTCACAGGGATAGGGTCGGCCTCTGACTAGGCACAGTGGTAGTGAATCAATAGATTGATTGCAAGTAAAATTATTGATGTACTTATGTGTGCTCCACCTGTTTTTGTGTGCTATTAGATAACTACAACCCCATATTTTCTGGCAAGAAATCGGAAAGTGTGCATAATTTATCAGCAAGGCTTCTGCTGAAAGGTCCGCCCAGAAGATCACACGATATATATCAGCACTGCAGCAGCTGAGGTTGAAAAGCTGGTCATCATGAGGATCCAAAATGTCTCAGTCTTACTTTCCCTTCCTACTCTTTATTTAGATTTTTCGCACACTTTCCATTAACGTTTGCTCTCATTGGGAAACCCCTAAAAAGACATCTTTTGTGTTATTTGACAGTCTTTGGCAAGTTGCTTTTTTGCCGGTCTTCTTTTCTATGTTTGAAGCAGTCATATGAAGCCTTTGCATTGGCATAACGAGTTATCTTTCAATGGATGATAGCATCATAGAACAAATCATCCGCTGGATGAATCTTTTTCAACTGGTATTCCACTTTGCTCATTTGCCCCTGAGAAACCCACTGTAAGCCCTTACACTCACCTATGTCATTGAATCATCTTGGGTTAAACTGCAGACTGCTAATGACACATTGATAATGCCTGGAGTGTAAAGTCTTCTTTGGGCCCAACCTGGACGCATGTGTGGTGACCAGCCCCAAAGCCTGACCATGCTCCCTGCCACCTCATCACTGTGAAGAAAGATGCTATCATCTCTGTCCAAAGACAATAGTTATGTTCCTGTTCCCAAGGTACGACCATTCCCCATCTCTGATGGAACACGTCCCAAAGTCCCTCTGATTTGACGAGTACTCTCAATTACGTAGGGCTCGGGTGCACAACATACGGCCTGCAGGCCAAATGGGCCCCTCCAGCCCGCGATATGTGGTGCACCAAGAGTGTTTACTTTTGTAATGAAATGCGGCTCACTTCAAGCAGTCTGGCCGCAAGCAGTTTGCACATTGCTGGGGTCAGGCATGTGTGACAAAAGTCTGCTTTAATAGGAGATCTTGCACTTAGAAGCCAGCTCTGTGCTCAGATCCGGCTGAAGATGTTGTGGTTGCACCCCCTTCTGCCCCTGCTTAGATTGGAAAGCAGTCCGAGGCACCCGTGGGGGGGGCATACATTATAATGGAAATGAAGATAATGTCAATAGCCGCCAATTATCACGAGCCTGTAAGCCAGCAGGGAGCTGAAACACTGAATGCCTGCTGAGTAGCAATGAATGCTACTTTTTTAAGCAAGTGGCTGACATGGAGGAACCAGTGTTCAAAGTCAACGAGGTGCTTACACTTCTGTTTTCCCCAATGGAAGTGATGGCCGGTCGGCCTCGGCAAACACAGCATGTATATAATATATGAAGGAATGTATTGCTGTATTACTAGACTGCTGACTGGCAATATGGGGGGAGTTGCTGAGGTGGATTCCGGAGGCTCGATGCCCCTTTCATTTGAAAGGCCCTGATGCCGTCCTTGTCTGTACTGATAAAGGATCTAGACCCTGGCAACAGATGATCTTTGTTTAACTTCCAAAGTCATTTTTGGCAGATGGCAGATGGCAGTCAGTGACTAACGGGTACATGGTGGTTTCGCAAATAAAAGAAATAAAAACTTCTTGCCATTTTGGAACATATAGTGCTACAGTCCAGGAACTTTTTGAACAGCATTTCTTTGTTCCTTGGACATCAATAATTGCTTTTTTGCGTTACATTAATTCATTTATTTAATGTGTTGCATGAACCTATTTTGCTGCGCTTGTTGTTAGACTTGCACTCATGCCGATGCATAAATAGGTTTATGATCGCTTGCATGGCAATAGTTCCTTTTTTGGGGTCAGTACAAAAGGAATGACACATGAGGCCTGGGTGTCATGTGTATGAAAAAATGTCTCACCAATTTATTATGCCAATCTAAATTGTGCCGTCATGCACAAAGCTCCCAGACTCCGTCAGCATAGCAGAGAGGGCTGGTGGAAGGGAGGAGCAGTTGTGCAGTGGTTGTGGAAAGCATGCCAGCCATGCAGGACACTGGAGGAAGGTCAACCGGGCGCTCCTGCAGAGCAGCGCCACCCAGGAGGGTGTGCATTAACCGCGGCAGACTTGCCTCATGTGGAACAACTCTCATGGGAGAAAATGGAGGACTGCAAGGAGGTGCAGGTGGCACCAAGTTTTAGGTGGTAGAAAGCTCCTGGAGTGTTGCTTACAGGGGGGGTGGAGCCGCACCCCGGCCCTTGAAGCTAAATGCTGCCTGGGCATAGCAATGTGTGTGAGAGAGGAGAGAGAAAGGGTGATAATGGAGAGTGTGGGAGTAGGTGAGATACAGAAAAGGATGACAAGAGATAGTGAGAGTTAAGGAGAAGCGAGTGAGAGAGGGAAGATAGAGATGAAGAAAGACAGGCATACGTACGAAGACATACGGGAGAGTGAGTGGGTGGTAGAGAGAAGAGAAGGGAGATATAGAAAGAGAGACACAGACAGTTACATAGGAAGAGAGGAAGAGGGGAGAGAAAGAAAGAGGGAGACAGAAATAGTGAATAGGGTGCAAAGTAGTGTTGCAGTCTGCCCTACCTTGTGGAAGAGCTTGTGTGCCTCTGGAGCAGTCTTTCCTTGCTTGCTGCTGCTGTGCTGACCTGCCTCGCAAAGTCATCAATAATGTACTTTTGCCAAGAAGGGGCCGCGCAGTAGGCTGCAAAGTAGTGTTGCAGTCTTCAGTCCGTGGCCCATGCCTGTGTACGTGAAGAGACAGAAAAAAATAAAATCATACTCCATCAATGACATCCGACCAACTGCGAGTACTACAACTACACTGTTGAGATTAACATCTGCTGTTTTAGACTCACACTTTGAAACAACTAATAGGTCACTCAAAAGCCGGCAGTGTGACCTATATAATCCTCTTGTTTGACCTACACGTCTACACGACTAACCTTGGGATCAGTTAGACGAGTATAGCAGTGTAACAGACTAATACATCAAACACTCCCCAGTCAAACAATGGAGCAGACGCTGATAAACAGTTGCACACCCAATACCCGTAGTAACGTGCGCATGAACCAATCAAGCGCAGTTAGCTCCTTGGTCCCTCAAAAAGGAATAAAACATACCACGGACCCCAAAATCGACAGGGACCTAGAGAAGCTTGTCAGACCTTCCAATTTTGGTAATCAGGGCAGAGAGACAGCACCACTGAGTGGACACTTGTCGGCGGAAAGCACAGTGGTGGCTACTCCCTCTGATCCAGCTGGAGACTATAGCTTCCAGGAAATGCCAAAAAACTATTTAAATCAAAGCAATTTATCATCAGAGGCTCCCATGATAGACCTGCAATGACCAATCAAACACCTATGCAAACACATGTTGGAGATAAAGACTGCGGAGAGCAATGTTTATGCAGCAATAACGTACAATCAATCTCACAACAAATAAGCAGACCAGTCCAGAACGGTGCCAATACCGCCAATGCAATCCAACTGATAAAAACAGTCCTGTCGCAAAATGCTTATGAACAACAACAAAAATCCATATTAAAAAGAAGTCAATGGCAGATCAACCAACGTTGAGATTGCACTTTAATCTAATAAGATCGCCATTGCAAGTTATGACAAGCCAGAAACAAGTGGCTCACAACATTATGTCCAAAGGTAAAAAGGTACAAAGTTCTTGACTGATAAACATAATGACTACCTTGGATGGAATTCACCTTCAGATGCCGCTCTGCTACATAACGACATCAGCATGCCCCACTTTACAGTGAGTCCCGGTAATAAAATGCACCAAAGGGAGCTAGGACCACCCGGTGATGCTCCATTAGAGGGGGAATGCCTAATCGACACCCTGGAAAACAATTACCAAGATTGGATGCAAACATCTGAGCCTTAGCCTGAGTAACTAGAGGGCATGTCTTTACAAGTTGGTAAAACAGCCTTTAGTCCTGGGAAAATTGACTGTTACTCTACTCAAGAAGCAGACGCCCTTGTTCATGCGGCAGAATGAGTAGATGCTGGCGAACCTGACGTCTCTCAGGACTTCCTATCAAATACACCACATTGGCACTCATAAATATTGGCAGTTCAGCAAAAGACGTGATTCTGAATGGGAATCGGATGCCTTCCTCGCATCCCTCGCAGGTGACTGTGCCAGAAAATCCAAGTGCCTTGACAAATCCATTGTGACCAAGTCAAAACACATATTAAAAAGACTTGGAAGTTCATCCCACAGAAACTGGAACATCAACCTCTTCTTCAGAAACATAAATCAAATTCTCCAGAAGGCAAAATAATAGAAACATTTTAAGCTCAACATTCCAGGAAGATGAGGATAATGCACAAGAGGAAGATATAAATGTCGGGAATGCCCAGCTCCAAGCGAGCATCATATCAGCAGTCATCATCATGCTGGCGCTTTACCTGAAATTGTACGAGAATATAACGCATACCCAAAGAGATCAGACAACTCTGATAGTGCTAATGAATTCCAAGCTGATCCACATAGAAACCTACATCGTGGCTGCCTGCGAAAAAAGAAGTTGAAGATAGAGAACTTGATCAGGCAATGCTGAAATCACTAATTGAAATAGTCAAAGACCTGAGAAATGGGACAAGTATACCACAGGAAAGGAAATTAAGCACATCAACTCAGACTATGGAACTGAATCACTTACTCCTATGATGATCAACCATAAAGAAGGGACAACTTTAGGAACTGTTAAAAATGAGCAGTACTACAACAGCCATCTCCAGTAGAGGCACTGGAATGGATGATTGTACCTTGGGACATTAGCAAGGGAAGTAATATGATGGAGCCAGAGATCGGCGCTGTGTCACAGTCTCATGAAATGGATAAGATCTCAGCCTACTCTATATCTGTGGGGAAATCTGAAAACACTACAGAAAGAGAGATTTAATACAGCCGCAGACAAAATGAAAATTTGAAAATACCAACGGCAAAAGAGTCCCCAGCAATTGAGTTGTTTGAGCCTCTGACAGCCCAAGGTAAAAAGAAGACCTGCAAAACCAAGCACATCAAAAATACCAAGCAGGGAGAATCAAATATGCTCAACGAAACAGAATGCATTGAATATGAACCAATTGATGATCTCCTAATGTAGCTGTCAACATATGCGGATGCAACTTATCCTGGGTATTTGACTGATTGACGAGGATCTTACATCTGGACACCACATGTCTCAATATCTGCGCTTAGCTACCTGACCGTTGTGTGGCCTTAGACCGCTACTTGAAAGAAGTGTCCATCTCTGCCCAAAGTCCTTTCTGAGAATTGCCAATTGAGACATGAGATGGGAATGGGATTAAGCTTTGGTAGGCGAGATGAGATTCATGCCTTCCCACAGGGCCCATGCGGACCCTCCTTCACTCAGCACCAGGTCTGTGGGTGTCTGTTTAGCCTCAAAGATGCCTAGATCTTTGTGTGCTTTCCCCAGAACCGCCTCTTTTTCCCTTCACACCCTGGGACCTTACATCTTTACTTGCCCTGTGACTGCTGGGAGGTAGCGTGCCTGTCCTTATTGCTGTCTTTGCTTGAAGACCCATTGTGCTGGATTATCATTATCAATGCCAAAGGCCATACTGCCTGTTACTGGCAAAAACTATAGAGGTCTTGTATTGGAGGTGCACCAGACGCCCTTAGTACCTGCTTTAGAGTTCTCTTCTACCACTTATATCCCTGTGCCCTGCTGATGGGATTTGGTGAGAACAACTGCATCACATAGTGTGGTTCTGTTGTTCACAATAGCAATCAGTGTGGGCGCTGACTAAGGATGTTTCTGAGAAATTGTTAGGATGCTAGGGCTGCCAATATCAAAGAACGACTTCAGGGAAAGAAGCTAGAGAAGAAACCAGCTGCATCTCCAAGTAAAGAAAAAATCATGTCTCCGTGGATAAAAAAATCTGAGTATCTTGGTCTATTGTGGTCTGACAACTTTGCTAACCCCCTTCACACTCACACTACAACACAAAAATCCCACCACCTGACACATATCTCCCTCTTCCCCAGACAGACAAACCAAACACATTACAGACATAGCCTTAGCACAACTCTTACCACTCTACCCCTCCCCACGCGCACACCCCTTGATCCTATTCCACCAATACACCATCATCAGACAGGCACTCAACAAAATTGCACCCCTCAAATTACAAAATCCCCACAGCAACCACCACAAACAATGGTTCAACAGTTCCCTCCTATCCATCACACTGGAAGCCAGATGCCCAGAAATAGCCTGACAAAAGAACACATGCCCCTCAACCAGTACACCCCTCAGACACTGAAGCAACAATACAAAACAGCCACACGCAATGCCAAAACCACCAATTACTTCCAGGATTCAGATCCTCCGCCAGTTTTACCCAGAAACTACAACCTTCATCAAGACCCTCTCTAAACCACCATTCACACCTTCTACACCCCCATCCACTGCAGTATGCAACTAGCTCATGAAAACTCCCAAATTCACCCCATCAGGACAACCCTCCCCTCAGCTCTCCCACTCATCCCCCTAACTCCCAAACATTCCAAAAACATAGGACATCTTTCACCCCATTGACACTGACATCCTCATTACCAACCATACCAAAACCTGCACACTTCCTGGATGATCCATGCTCACCTCAACCTGCATCCAATTGCATCACCAACCTAGCTCCCCAGACCCTCAACATAATCAACTCCTGTCTTTCACATGGTACTATCCCCACTGAACTCGGAACTGAACAAATCTCACCCCTCCTCAAAAAAGCATCTCCCTGGAAACTACCGCCCTATTAGTATCCTACTATACCTCACCAGACACATGGAACACTCTGTCAATACCCAACTTCAACAACACATCACCAAAATTTTCTCAACCCCTTCCAATCTGGCTTTCGACCTGGACAAAGCACTAAGACTGCTACTCTTTACATCTTCGATGACTTCCACATCATCAAAGACAGCATCAAAGACAACGGAAACACAGCACTACTCGTATAACTTGGCATCACTTCAGTCTTCGACACCATCAACCACACCATTCTACTAGAAATTCTAGCTCACAGATAGAATCTCTCTGGCACCCTTATCGATCAGATGACACTCAAGTATGGGGTCCCACAAGGCTCCTCCCTAACTCCAGCCTCTTCAAAACCTAAATGTTGAATTCCTTGGATGGACACTTAGCAAACACTACATCCGTTTCCACCAATATGTAGATGACATACTAATATACTTCCAAATTTCATCCCCTTTACAACTCCACACCCACAAAACCTGTCTCTCCACCATCACCAACTGAATGGCCACCCTCTTCCTCAAACTCAACCCTTCCAAAACAGAATACCTCCTCATCTTGCCTTCCCCCCAAGCACAATCCCAACCTCTCCCCCTGGATCCAAGAACTTGCCACGGACTACCCACACATATCCCACTCCACACCTGCCCAATCCCTCGGCTTCCCCACTGTCCTCCACCTTTCCTTCACACACCAATTAACATGCAATCTACAACTACACCTCCTATGCAAAATCAGACATATCCTTCCTCCTGGCAACTTCTGCATTGCAGTTCAAGCCCTGGCTCTCTCTAAGCTGGACTATGGAAATGATATCTTCACTGGACTCCCCAACAGCATCCGCCCCCCCCACCCCACAAGCCATACAAAACGCAGCAGCCAGGCTCCTCATCCACCTACCCAGAAATTCACACATCAACTCTGCTCTTGCCCAGCTCCACTGGCTCCCCGTACATCACAGAATTGCCTTCAAAATACTCTGAATTGTATTTTGTTGGGATATTTTATCAGACCCAAAGCCACAGGGCTATCTGATGTTATTCTTACATTGGTATCATGAGCGGCAAGCTAAAACTTGGACCTGGTGTGCACTGGCACCCAATTTTCCACTTTGGTGGTATTTCATTGGTGGTATGGTGTAGAAACTCTACATACACTTATCAGATCACATGAAGACAGTAATATGGGGAATCAGCTCTTTATTACTTGCCCCAGTTCACAATGTTTCGGTGGAGCTTGCTTTTTACCGTCAGCAGTAGAAAAATACCTCCTTAGCTTTGTACCTGTCTATATGCCATCACAAGTAACAAGAACACACAATAAATATACCAAATCTGATCCAATTCTTTTCAGGTACTTTATAAGTGATTCGGGATTACAAGAAAAAAAAACACATGTGCAATTTAATGAGTTTAACATGAACTTCTTTGTAATTCAACAACGAAAACACGCATCTCAAACTCTTGTTTTCCTTTTGCAATGGTCACAGATTCTATTCTTCAGGCTAAAACATAACTACGAGCACATTTCACTTCAATCACACTTTTAGTTTTGCAGTTCAAAACATTCTTATCTAATGGCCTTGAAACATAGGCCTTGAAACATAGCATTGTTTTTGGGAGCTTAAAGACTTACATTTTTTCTGAGATCTGCTTCTTGGACGGTGAAGAAAAACACATGAAAGTAGCTATCTACATTTGTAATTGTAAAAATCTGCACAAACCTCACTTGTACTTATGCTCACCTAAAGAATGGTTGAAGCATTCACACCAGCAGACTCGGCTTCAGTGTGACCTCAGTCTCAGCACAGCTGCCTCACCCTCACCACACCCTCCCCTGCTCCTGAGATACCTCTCTTTCTCCAGGCTGCCTGGTTAGTACTCACATGGAAAACCTTTCTTATCTGCTTCTTTCCCTCCTTTGCCTCCTTTGCAGGAAAAGCTCAGTAAACACACTAGCCCCCGAGAGTCAACCAGCCCACAGCCAGCAGAGACAGCCAGATCCTCTGAGAGACAGTTTTAGAGACAGTCTCTCTCCACATCCCTTTTAAATGCTCTCTCCTTAAGCTGCCCCTTATTGTAACTTCCCCTATGGAAAGTGTAAGAATTGCCTGCCCCTGACTTTGATGTCACATGTCAGTAAGACACCACCTCCCCTGACCAAACTTCCTGGAAGCTTCCAGAGAACACGTGTTTTTCCTGCCACCTTTCCACAGAGATTCAGGGCATCAAACGGATGCCAAAAGTTACATTCCTCTATGCTGCATTTCTGCAGAAGAACATGAACAATGGGGCTACTTTGAGCAAGGTGACTTTTCTCATTCCACATCTTCATTGCAGAAGCTGCTTTTGTATGTTTATTTTCCAAGCAACATCGCAGGGCGTGTGCTTTTGATCTCATGCAATGGGCCAATTTGATACTCTGCATCAAAGTTTTGCACCAATGTGCTATGGACTGAGCTGCCTTCAATATTAGTAAGGAAATAAATATTAGTAGGTTAGGAGTTAAGCGTTAATAATTGTTAATCTTATGCTTCATTGCATCTGAGTCCATGCTATACCATGGTGTGGTGCGCTATGCTATAGTATGGCTACCATGCAAAACTATGTTCACATTTTTCTCTTTGTCTTGTTTTTAATTAATTCACAGCACTGACTCACACCAGATTCACATCAGAGTCTCACATCTCTTGCTGTCAGAGACTGAGTTCACTAGAATTCTGCCCCAGCTGAAATTCGGAGCCCCATTTTCCGTACATAGTACCCCCCAAACTCAGCAACATTTGAAATACATGTGTGATCATGTGCATGTCATAAGAAAATAAAGAATTCTCCTGCTTTGACTTCAAAATATCGTACACCAAATCAATCATGACATTTCTTGTTATCAACTAATATGCGATTTGTACCCAAAATCTCCTTGAATATATTTTGGTGGAGATCTTTTTTTATGAGACAGATTTTTTATTTTTAGATTCTATATCGTTATATCGTTTGGTATTTTCTTTTGATCAACTTCTTGTTTTTGTAATTTTTTAGTGACCCTGGATATTAAAAAAAACATTTTTGAAACTTTTTTTACCAATAAATTATCAACACGCTAGAAATACCAAGTCCTTTTTCTACAAAGAAAATTAAAATATATGTTTTAAAAAATTATGATATTGTCCATAGTGCCTATTTTATGGCTGGATAGATGCATCAGTCCAACCCTTGAAATGAATCCCTTGAAATCAATGTTACTGTTGAAAACAACTTACTCCCAAATTAGAGTTCCACCTCCAATTATTCAATTGTTCGGATGAATCAAAAGGAAGAATAAGATATGATGCATAATACCAAGTGCAAGGTAACAGCTCTCTTGGTTGTGGCCATCACAAAGCCTAATGCTGAACCTCCAAACAGGCCTGTGTCAACGCCACAGCTTTCTATAATGTGAAGCAAGCTTCCATCCTGAGCAAGTGGGGCTTCCTTTAGGGGTCTCCATCTTCTCCCCTCTTCTTCGATCCAGCAGGATTTGTCCCGGGGACTCACATTCATCCAGTGGACTCCCAAGTCCTAGGATCTGGCAGCCTGCTCCAGGAGCGCTGGTGAAGCAAGGTGTTAATTTCTAAATTAAAAGAGAAATAGACTGATTAAGAATCAAATACACCAAACACATTTATTTTCCCTTTCCTTTGAAGTTTACCTGGAATAAAATTGTGAATGAATCAACATAACATATACCATAAATACCATGATGGTATTTGAATCAAAGATATTTTTCCACAACCACCTGTACATAACCCATGGATTAAGCACAAAAATAATATAGCACATCTATCATCATTGACTGTAAATAAGCATATAGATTAAACATAACAAAATTCAACACAGCATTTCCAATCAAGAAATAATAGAAACAACTTAACCCTTTAAGTGCCATGGGTATTTCTCCCCAGTGCCAGGGCCTTTTTTGGTGATTTCGGTATGTGGCCATTCAATGGCTTGTAACTTTTTTGTTACATGAGTTATCTCGGCCAAATTTGGCTCCTTTTTCTCCCACATGTAGGTGGCCATAACGCCACCCAGGAATCCTAGGTTTCTGTAGGGGGCTGAGAGAAAATAGGCAAAAAGGGCGAACATTTTGAGTTTTTTCAAAGAATGCCAATAAAATGATGTACAAAGAAGCCTGTGGTCTTTTCCTTGTAAGAGCTAGGAACAAATGGTTTGCTGTGCACAGTTCCCCAATTTCCTGGCTTTTAAGAACAGGTTGAGTAGAAACGAAAAAAAAATATTTTGATGTGGTTATCAACCGTTTTGTGAGAGGTAGGCGATTTTGGCCATTTTTGCAAATTGGACATGTATGGACGGAATGGAAGAAAAGGGTAGGAAAGCCGAATTGGAGGACAGAAAGGAATATATTTCTGAAAAGTAGACAAAATTCCAAGTTTAGGAAGGGGTGATTTGTGTAGGTCAGGCAACAACTAGGTAGGGGAAACTGCCATACATTGGGGAAAAAGCGGGAAAATGGCCAAAAAAAAGGCATGTGTTGGACATGGTTGGCTTGGTACGGCAATGGATTCTATGAATTTTGAGAATAGCAATGCTCCGCTACATTCCCCCGACTCTTGCAGTTAGGAGAGGACACATTTTTTGTAGTGTTTTAAAAAACAAGCATTACCACAAGCCAAACACTGAGCCATGGTACACAGGAGTTTTACGCTCATGGCCTGAACAGACGCACTTAGCATGTGTAAATCGGGAAAACCAATGTGGTGAGGAACGGCAAGCATACATTTTTTGAAAGAGCACAGGCAGACCTTTTCAAGGGTAGGTGACTTGTGCAGGTTCCAAAAGTGTATGGTGCCTAAATCAGCAACTACATGTAGGTCACATTTGGGAAATGAATGGGTTGTGTGACAAAGGGCACGAGCAAATGGGACAAAATGTTATGAAAACCACACAAACACAACACATAGCCTACCGTCCCGCGTTCCCACAGATGTCCCGATGAAAACGGTACCTCACATGTGTGGGTGCACCTACCTGGACGCCAAGGGGAAAGCTTAAAACACAAGTAACCACAAGTCTCTTTTCAGACCAAAATGTCAGACTCTCTGCCGACCGGCACACCATACAGATATGGGCCTCGGGTGACCAAACCACCAAGGAAAACAGGGAACCCATGCATTTCTGAAAAGAGGACACGCGTGGGAATCCGCAGAGGTATGATTTGCGCAAATCGGCCCAGAATTTATTACCCAGACACCCCGGCAAAGTGCGAAATGTGGGGAAAAAAACGCATTTTCCGCACATTTCGCTCGGCTCACCCATCCAAACACGCCCCAACAACACATGGCCTACTGTCCCACGTTCCCACAGGTGTCCCGATGAAAACGGTACCTCACATGTGCGGGTGCACCTACCTGGGCGCCAAGGGGAAGCCTAAAACACAAGTAACCCCAAGTCTGTTTTCAGACCAGAATTTCAGACTCTCTGCCGACCGGCACACCATACAGATATGGGCCTCGGGTGTCCAAGCCACCAACAAAAACAGTGCACCCCATGCCTTTCCCAAAAGAGGACACCCGTGGGAATCCGCAGAGGTATGATTTGCGCAAATCGGCCCAGAATATATTACCCAGACACCCCCGCAAAGTCCAAAATGTGGGGAAAAAAACGCATTTTCCGCACATTTCGCTCGGCTCACCCATTAAAACACGCCCCCAACAACACATGGCCTACCGTCCTGCGTTCCCACAGGTGTCCCGATGAAAACGGTACCTCACATGTGTAGGTGCACCTACCTGGGCGCCAAGGGGAAAGCCTAAAACACAAGTAACGCCAAGTCTGTTTTCAGACCAGAATTTCAGACTCTCTGCCGACCGGCACACCATACAGATATGGGCCTCGGGTGTCCAAGCCACCAAGGAAAACAGGGAACCCCATGCATTTCCGAAAAGAGGACACCCGTGGGAATCCGCAGAGGTATGATTTGCGCAAATCGGCCCAGAATGTATTACCCAGACACCCGTGCAAAGTCCGAAATGTGGGAGAAAACGCATTTTTCGCACACTTCGCTCGGCTCACCCATCGAAACACGCCCCCAACAACACATGGCCTACCGTCCCGTGTTCCCACAGGTGTCCCGATGAAAACGGCACCTCACATGTGTGGGTGCACCTACCTGGGCGCCAAAGGGAAAGCCTAAAACACAAGTAACCCCAAGTCTGTTTTCAGACCAGAATTTCAGACTCTCTGCCGACCGGCACACCATACAGATATGGGCCTCGGGTGTCCAAGCCACCAAGGAAAACAGGGAACCCCATGCATTTCCGAAAAGAGGACACCCGTGGGAATCCGCAGAGGTATGATTTTTGCAAATCGGCCCAGAATTTATTACCCAGACACCACTGCAAAGTCCGAAATGTGGGGAAAAAACGCATTTTCCGCATATTTCGCTTGGCTCACCCATCGAAACACGCCCCCAACAACACATGGCCTACCGTCCCGCATTCCCACAGGTGTCCCGATGAAAACGGTACCTCACATGTGTGGGTGCACCTACCTGGGTGCCAAGGGGAAAGCCTAAAACACAAGTAACCCCAAGTCTGTTTTCAGACCAGAATTTCAGACTCTCTGCCGACCGGCACACCCTACAGATATGGGCCTCGGGTGTCCAAGCCACCAAGGAAAACAGGGAACCCCATGCATTTCCGAAAAGAGGATACCCGTGGGAATCCGCAGAGGTATGATTTGCGCGAATCGGCCCAGAATGTATTACCCATACACCCCTGCAAAGTCCGAAATGTGGGGAAAAATGCATTTTCCGCACATTTTGCTCGGCTCACCCATTGAAATACACCCCCAACAACACATGGCCTACCGTCCCGCGTTCCCACAGGTGTCCCGAGGAAAACAGTACCTCACATGTGTGGGTGCACCTACCTGGGCGCCAAGGGGAAAGCCTAAAACACAAGTAACCCCAAGTCTGTTTTCAGACCAGAATTTCAGACTCTCTGCCGACCGGCACACCATACAGATATGGAGATATAGGCCTCTGGTGTCCAAGCCACCAAGGAAAACAGGGAACCCCATGCATTTCCGAAAAGAGGACACCCGTGGGAATCTGCAGAGGTATGATTTGCGCAAATCGGCCCAGAATATATTACCCAGATACCCCTGCAAAGTCCGAAATGTGGGGGAAAAAAACGAAATTTCCACACATTTCGCTCGGCTCACCCATCGAAACACGCCCCCAACAACACATGGCCTACTGTCCCGCGTTCCCACAGGTGTCCCGATGAAAATGGTACCTCACATATGTGGGTGCACCTACCTGGGCGCCAAGGGGAAAGCCTAAAACACAAGTAACCCAAGTCTGTTTTCAGACCAGAATTTCAGACTCTCTGCCGACCGGCACACCATACAGATATGGGCCTCAGGTGTCCAAGCCACCAAGGAAAACAGGGAACCCCATGCATTTCCGAAAAGAGGATACCCGTGGGAATCCGCAGAGGTATGATTTGCGCGAATCGGCCCAGAATTTATTACCCATACACCCCTGCAAAGTCCAAAATGTGGGGAAAAATGCATTTTCCGCACATTTTGCTCGGCTCACCCATCGAAATACACCCCCAACAACACATGGCCTACCGTCCCACGTTCCCACAGGTGTCCCGAGGAAAACAGTACCTCACGTGTGTGGGTGCATCTACCTGGGCGCCAAGGGGAAAGCCTAAAACACAAGTAACCCCAAGTCTGTTTTCAGACCAGAATTTCAGACTCTCTGCCGACCGGCACACCATACAGATATGGGCCTCGGGTGTCCAAGCCACCAAGGAAAACAGGGAACCCCATGCATTTCCGAAAAGAGGACACCCGTTGAAATCCGCAGAGGTATGATTTGTGCAAATCGGCCCAGAATGTATTACCCAGACACCACCGCAAAGTCCGAAATGTGGGGAAAAAAACGCATTTTCTGCACATTTTGCTCGGCTCACCCATCGAAACAAGCCCCCAACAACACATGGCCTACCAGCCCGCGTTCCCACAGGTGTCCCAATGAAAGCAGTACCTCACATGTGTGGGTGCACCTACCTGGGCGCCAAGGGGAAAGCCTAAAACACAAGTAACACCAATTCTGTTTTCAGACCAGAATTTCAGACTCTCTGCCGACTGGCACACCATACAGATATGGAGATATAGGCCTCGGGTGTCCAAGCCACCAAGGAAAACAGGGAACCCCATGCATTTCCGAAAAGAGGACACCCGCGGGAATCTGCAGAGGTATGATTTGCGCAAATCGGCCCTGAAATTATTACCCAGACACCCCCGCAAAGTTCGAAATGTGGGGAAAAAAACTAATTTTCCGCACATTTCTCTCGGCTCACCCATTGAAACACGCCCCCAACAACACATGGCCTACCGTCCCGCGTTCCCACAGGTGTCCCGATGAAAACGGTACCTCACATATGTGGGTGCACCTACCTGGGCGCCAAGGGGAAAGCCTAAAACACAAGTAACCCCAAGTCTGTTTTCAGACCAGAATTTCAGACTCTCTGCCGACCGGCACACCATACAGATATGGGCCTCGGGTGTCCAAGCCACCAAGGAAAACAGGGAACCCCATGCATTTCCGAAAAGAATATACCCGTGGGAATCCGCAGAGGTATGATTTGCGCGAATCGGCCCAGAATTTATTACCCATACACCCCTGCAAAGTCCGAAATGTTGGGAAAAATGCATTTTCCGCACATTTTGCTCGGCTCACCCATCGAAATACACCCCCAACAACACATGGCCTACTATCCCACGTTCGCACAGGTGTCCCGAGGAAAACAGTACCTCACATGTGTGGGTGCACCTACCTGGGCGCCAAAGGGAAAGCCTAAAACACAAGTAACCCCAAGTCTGTTTTCAGACCAGAATTTCAGACTCTCTGCCGACCGGCACACCATACAGATATGGGCCTCGGGTGTCCAAGCCACCAAGGAAAACAGGGAACCCCATGCATTTCCGAAAAGAGGACACCCGTTGGAATCCGCAGAGGTATGATTTGTGCAAATCGGCCCAGAATGTATTACCCAGACACCACCGCAAAGTCCGAAATGTGGGGGGAAAAACGCATTTTCTGCACATTTTGCTCGGCTCACCCATCGAAACAAGCCCTCAACAACACATGGCCTACCATCCCGCGTTCCCACCGGTGTCCCGATGAAAGCGGTACCTCACATGAGTGGGTGCACCTACCTGGGCGCCAAGGGGAAAGCCTAAAACACAAGTAACAACAATTCTGTTTTCAAACCAGAATTTCAGACTCTCTGCCGACCGGCACACCATAGAGATATGGGCCTCGGGTGTCCAAGCCACCAAGGAAAACAGGGAACCCCATGCATTTCCGAAAAGAGGACACCCGTGGGAATCTGCAGAGGTATGTTTTGCGCAAATTGGCCCAGAAATTATTACCCAGACACCCCCGCAAAGTCTGAAATATGGGGAAAAAAATGCATTTTCCGCACATTTTGCTCGGCTCACCCATCGAAACACGCCCCCAACAACACATGGCCTACCGTCCCTCGTTCCCACAGGTGTCGCGATGAAAACGGTACCTCACATATGTGGGTGCACCTACCTGGGCGCCAAGGGGAAAGCCTAAAACACAAGTAACCCCAAGTCTGTTTTCAGACCAGAATTTCAGACTCTCTGCCGACCGGAACACCATACAGATATGGGCCTCGGGTGTCCAAGCCACCAAGGAAAACAGGGAACCCCATGCATTTCCGAAAAGAGGATACCCGTGGGAATCCGCAGAGGTATGATTTGCGCGAATCGGCCCAGAATTTATTACCCATACACCCCTGCAAAGTCCGAAATGTGGGGAAAAATGCATTTTCCGCACATTTTGCTAGGCTCACCCATCGAAATACACCCCCAACAACACATGGCCTACCGTCCCACATTCCCACAGGTGTCCCGAGGAAAACAGTACCTCACATGTGTGGGTGCACCTACCTGGGCACCAAGGGGAAAGCCTAAAACACAAGTAACCCCAAGTCTGTTTTCAGACCAGAATTTCAGACTCTCTGCCGACCGGCACACCATACAGATATGGGCCTCGGGTGTCCAAGCCACCAAGGAAAACAGGGAACCCCATGCATTTCCGAAAAGAGGACACCCGTTGGAATCCGCAGAGGTATGATTTGAGCAAATCGGCCCAGAATGTATTACCCAGACACCACCGCAAAGTCCGAAATGTGGGGAAAAAAACGCATTTTCTGCACATTTTGCTCGGCTCACCCATCGAAACAAGCCCCCAACAACACATGGCCTACCATCCCGCGTTCCCACAGGTGTCCCAATGAAAGCGGTACCTCACATGTGTGGGTGCACCTACCTGGGCGCTAAGGAGAAAGCCTAAAACACAAGTAACACCAATTCTGTTTTCAGACCAGAATTTCAGACTCTCTGCCGACCGGCACACCATACAGATATGGAGATATAGGCCTCGGGTGTCCAAGCCACCAAGGAAAACAGGGAACCCCATGCATTTCTGAAAAGAGGACACCCGTGGGAATCTGCAGAGGTATGATTTGCGCAAATCGGCCCAGAATATATTACCCAGACACCCCCGCAAAGTCCGAAATGTGGGGAAAAAAACGAATTTTCCGCACATTTCGCTTGGCTCACCCATCGAAACACGCCCCCAACAACACATGGCCTACCGTCCCGTGTTCCCACAGGTGTCCCGATGAAAACGGTGCCTCACATGTGTGGGCGCACCTACCTGGGCGCCAAGGGGAAAGCCTAAAACACAGGTAACCCCAAGTATGTTTTCAGACCAGAATTTCAGACTCTCTGCCGACCGGCACACCATACAGATATGGGCCTCGGGTGTCCAAGCCACCAAGGAAAACAGGGAACCCCATGCATTTCCGAAAAGAGGATACCCGTGGGAATCCGCAGAGGTATGATTTGCGCGAATCGGCCCAGAATGTATTACCCAGACACCACTGCAAATTCCGAAATGTGGGGGAAAAAACGCATTTTCTGCACATTTCGCTTGGCTCACCCATCGAAACACGCCCCCAACAACACATGGCCTACCGTCCCGTGTTCCCACAGGTGTCCCGATGAAAACGGTGCCTCACATGTGTGGGCGCACCTACCTGGGCGCCAAGGGGAAAGCCTAAAACACAGGTAACCCCAAGTATGTTTTCAGACCAGAATTTCAGACTCTCTGCCGACCGGCACACCATACAGATATGGGCCTCGGGTGTCCAAGCCACCAAGGAAAACAGGGAACCCCATGCATTTCCGAAAAGAGGATACCCGTGGGAATCCGCAGAGGTATGATTTGCGCGAATCGGCCCAGAATGTATTACCCAGACACCACTGCAAATTCCGAAATGTGGGGGAAAAAACGCATTTTCTGCACATTTTGCTCGGCTCACCCATCGAAACAAGCCCCCAACAACACATGGCCTACCATCCCGCGTTCCCACAGGTGTCCCGATGAAAGCGGTACCTCACATGTGTGGGTGCACCTACCTGGGCGCCAAGGGGAAAGCCTAAAACACAAGTAACACCAATTCTGTTTTCAGACCAGAATTTCAGACTCTCTGCCGACCGGCACACCATAGAGATATGGACCACGGGTGTCCAAGCCACCAAGGAAAACAGGGAACCCCATGCATTTCCGAAAAGAGGACACCCGTGGGAATCCGCAGAGGTATGATTTGCACAAATCGGCCCAGAATGTATTACCCAGACACCCCTGCAAAGTCCGAAATGTGGGAAAAAAAACACATTTTTCACTTTGTCAGGGGTTCTGGGTAAAACATTCTGGTCCGCTTCGCGCAAGTTGGACCTCTGTGGATTCCTACTGGTGCCCTCTTTTCAGAAATGCATGGGGTTCCCTGTTTTTCTTGCTGGCTTCGACACCCTAGGCCCAAATCTGTAGGTTATCTCCCCAAACCCTTTTGTGGTTACCAGTGGGTTAGCCTTTTCCCTTTGCGGCTAGATTGGTGAACCCACACATGTGAGGTACCGTTTTCAATGGGACACCTGTGGGAACGCGGGAAGGTATGACATCTGTTGTTGGCGGTGTGTTCCGTAGTTGAGCAGAGTGAAATGTCTGGAAATTGTGTTTTTTACCACCAAATTTGGAAATTGCCGGGGGTTCTGGGTAGTAGATTCTGGGCCGATTTGCACAAGTCAGACCTCTGTGGATTCCCACGGGTGTCCTCCTTTCAGAAATGCATGGGGTTCCCTGTTTTCCTTGCTGGCTTCGACACCCTAGGCCCAAATCTGTAGGTTGCCCACATGAACAAAATGGGCAGTGGCTAAAGGCTTGGGGTCACCAGTGGGTTACCCTTTTCCTGTTGCGCCCTCAGTAAGTGCACCCACACATGTGAGGTACCGTTTTCATTGGGACACATGTGGGGATGCGGGAAGGTAGGCCATGTGTTGTTGGCTGTGTGTTTCGGTGGGTCGCCAGAGCAAAATGTCTGAGAATTGTCTTAATTTCCAGCCAATTTCAGATACATTTCTCTGTGACCACTCATCGAAACACGTCGCCAACAACAGATGTCATACCTTCTCGCGTTCCCACAGGTGTCCCGACGAAAACGGTACCTCACATGTGTGGGTGCACCTACCGGGGCGCAAAAGGAAAAGGGTAACCCGCTGGTAGCCCCAAGCCTTTCGCCACAGCCCATTTTGTTCATGTGGGCAACCTACAGATTTGGACCTAGGGTGTCGAATCCAGCAAGGAAAACAGGGAACCCCATGCTTTTCCCAAAAGAGGACACCCGTGGGAATCCACAGAGGTCTGCCTTGCGCAAATTGCCCCAGTTTTTATTAGCCACAATCCCGGCAAAGTGTGATATTTGGTGGGGAAAAAAAACACAATGTTCACTTTGTCTGGGGTTCTGGGTAATAAATTCTGGGCCGCTTTGCGCAAGTCAGACCTCTGTGCATTCCCACGGGACGCCTGAGCCCAGGGAGGAATGCAGGACAGCCCTCCCCTTATCTGCCCCTGGGGAGGGCTACATGAGATGGGCCGCCCCTCCAATTTGGCTATGTGTGGATTCCCACGGGTGTCCTCTTTTGGGAAAAGCATGGGGTTCCCTGTTTTCCTTGCTGGCTTCGACACCCTAGGCCCAAATCTGTTGGTTGCCCACATGAACAAATTGTGCTGTGGCGAAAGGCTTGGGGTTACTAGCGGGATACCCTTTCCCTTTTGCGCCCCCGGTAGGTGCACCCACACATGTGAGGTACCTTTTTCGTCGGGACACCTGTGGGAATGCAAGAAGGTATGACGTCTGTTGTTGGTGACATGTTTCGGTGAGTGGACACAGGGAAATGTCTCTGAAATTGGCTGGAAATGAAGACATTTCTCAGACATTTCGCTTTGGCCACCCACCGAACACATCGCCAACAACACATGGCCTACCTTCCCGCGTCCCCACACGTGTTCCGATGAAAACGGTACCTCACATGCGTGGGTGCACCTACAGGGGGCGCAAAAGGAAAAGGGTAACCCACTGGGAACCCCAAGCCTTTCGCCACTGCCCATTTTGTTCATGTGGGCATCCTACAGATTTAGGCCTAGGGTGTCGAAGCCAGCAAGGAAAACAGGGAACCCCATGCTTTTCCCAAAAGAGGACCCCCGTGGGAATCCACACATGGCCAAATTGGAGGGGCGGCCCATCTCATGTAGCCCTCCCCAGGGGCAGATAAGGGGAGGGCTGTCCTGCATTCCTCCCTGGACTCAGGCGTCCGTTCCTAGGAGCAGATATCTGGTCCCAGGGAGGGCTGCATGACATGGCACCCACTCCATTGCGGCTGGGGGGGGGCAGGGGGACAATGTCCCATCGCATTCGAAAATTCCCAGACCCTTTGCGGTGCCCCACAGCCCCCCCTAAAAAGCGTTCCACCATTTTCACTTTTTTCCTTTGGTAACCCAACTCCCCTTGGTGCAGAGAGGCACATTGATGTGCCATTCTGGCGCTGGGGTGCCCAAACCCTACTGCTCCACCCACTGGGGGACCTGTCCCACCATTTTTGGGGGGCCTGTCCCACCATTTTTGGGGGCCCTCTCCCCCCTCACCCCAAATGGGTGGCGGGGGCACTTCATGCAGGCCTCCCTGGGCCTCCTACAAACGGCTGCGTGAGGTACACCCCCCCTCCATTTGGGGTGGGGGGGAGAGGGTCCCCAAAAATGGTGGGACAGGACCCCAGTGGGTGGGGCAGTACGGTTTGGGCACCCCGGCGCCAGATTGGCACACCAATGTGCCCCTCTGCGCCAAGGCAGGTATAGTAAACAAAGACAATAATTCAAAATGGCAGGCTGCCTTTTAGCGGGGACGGAGGGGCCGCCTACACCGCTGTGGAATTTTCTAATATGAAGGGGGTGCACCTCTCCATCCCCCACCCCAATTGGAGGGGTGCCCCATCTCATGTAGCCCTCCCCAGGGGCAGATAAGGGGGGGCTGTCCTGTACTCCTCCCTGGGCTCAGGCGTCCATTCCTAGGAGCAGATATCTGGTCCCAGGGAGGCCTGCATGACAATGCACCCACTCCATTGTGGGTGGTGGGTGTGGGGGGCAACGCCCCATCCCGTTAGAAAATTCCCTGACCCTTTGGGGTGTACCACAGCCACCCTTAAAAAGCGTTCCACCATTTTCACTTTTTTCCTTTGGTAACCCAACTCCCCTTGGTGCAGAGAGGCACATTGATGTGCCAATCTGGCCCCGGGGTGCCCAAACCTTACTGGCCCACCCACTGGGGGGCCTGTCCCACCATTTTTGGGGGCCCTATCCCCCACCCCAAATGGAGGGGGGTTTACCTCACGCAGCCGTTTGTAGGAGGCCCAGGAAGGCTTGCATTAGGGGCCCCCACCACCCATTTGGGGCGAGGGGGGAGAGGGCCCCCAAAAATGGTGGGACAGGCCCCCCAGTGGGTGGGGCAGTAAGGTTTGGGCACACCAGCGCCGGATTGGCACACCAATGTGCCCCTCTGCGCCAAGGGGAGTTGGGTTACCTAAGGAAAAAAGTGAAAATGGAGGGGGCCCCCAAAACTGGTGGGACAGGCTCCCCAGTGGGTGGGGCAGTAAGGTTTGGGCACCCCGGCTCCAGATTGGCTCACCAATGTGCCCCTCTGTGCCAAGGCAGGTATAGTAAACAAAGAACACAATTCAAAATGGCAGGCTGCCCTTTAGCGGGGGCGGAGGGGCCCCTACACTGCTGCAAAATTTTCTAATGTGAAGGGGGTGCACCTCTCCACCCCCACACCAATTGGAGGGGCGGCCCATCTCATGTAGCCCTCCCCAGGGGCAGATAAGGGGGGGCTGTCCTGCACTCCTCCCTGGGGTCAGATGCCCCTTCCTAAGACCAGATATCTGCCCCCAGGGAGGGCTACAAGGGGTGCCCCCATTTCCCATTGGGGTGAGGGGGAGAGGCCCACCCCCCTTTTCTGTAAAATAAATCCCAGGTGGCTAGTGGCCCCCCCACCCAAATGTCCCTTATTTTATTTTTATTTTTGCCCCCTTCCCTGGGGGCAGATGATCAGCCATCTGCCCCCTGGGTTTATTAGATATGTGCCACCATGCTTTGGGGGCCCGGGTGGGAGGGCTGATTACTGTAAGCAGCCCCCACACCCCCCCACATCACAAACATAACCCTGGTGGTCCAGTGGCCATTGCTGGTCACGGATCAAGTACTCTGCGCCGATCCGTGACCAGCAATGCATCAAAAATGGTGTCTTTGGAAAGGGGAGAATCTCCCCTTTCCAAAGATACAATTTTTTCAAAAATCCATGGTGGTCTAGTGGGCCCAAGGGCCCCAAACCCCCTCCCACCGACCTTCCCAATTTGTCATTTTTCTTTTTTTTTTCCTTCCCTGGGGGCAGATGATCAGCCATCTGCCCCCAGGGTTTATTAGATATGTGCCCACATGCTTTGGGGACCGGAGGGGGAGGGCTGCTTACTGTAAGCAGCCCCCACACCCCCCACCTCACAAACGTATCCCTGGTGGTCCAGTGGACATTTCTGGTTACGGATCGAGCGCTCTGTGCTGATCTGTGACCAGCAATGCTTCAGAAATGGTGTGTTTGGAAAGGGGAGAATCTCCCCTTTCCAACGACACTATTTTTTCTACAATCCATGGTGGTCTAGTGGGCCCCAGGGCCCCAAGCCCCTCCCACCTCCCTTCGAATTCTTTTTACATTTTTTTTAAATTTTCACCCCTGGGGGCAGATGATCTCTGCCCCCAGGGGTCTCCATTGCCGTGGTGCCATGCTTTGGGGGCTTGGGGGAGAAGGGGCCACTTACCTAGTAAGCAGCCCCCCTCCCCTGCTCCCAAAACAGATCGCTGGTGGTCTAGTGCACACACAAGGATCTCTCCAACGAAACCTGCCTCGATCTCCGGCTTGAAATACAGCTGGAGATCGAGGCAGAGTAAGGTGAACACTCACCTTCTGTTTTCACGGCGGCAGCCGAAAATGGCTGCCGCAGTGAATTTACTTTCAATTTCATGTCGGCGTGCGTGACGCACGCTGACGTGAAATTGAAGGAAATCCAACAGCCTGGGGGTTGGATTAGAGTTTTGCTCGATGCAGGGATCGAGCAAAGCAGAGTGCCAAAACTGACGAGCCGGCTTGTCGGTGGCAACCTGGAGCGGTTTCCACTGATGATCCGGCTCGTCGGTGGCACTTAAGGGGTTAATCAATGCTACAAAGATTCATTATCCATTCAAACCACCTGCTATTCTAATCATATATCAACCCGTGACACTTCCCAAACTAAACAAACATCAATCTGGAACTATTTATCCATATATAAAATATATATTCTTTTTCCACCGTATGCTCATATTTCTAGTTAAATACTCGCCTGTTGTTTCATCCCCCTCATTACATAAATCTTAAAATATACTCACAGTTACTTACCTGATGCATGTTTTGTTTTATCCCCTTTTTCCACTTAAATCAATATTTACATTCATACCTACTTACCGGCTATGGTGCATCTCTTCGAGGCAACAGTGCTTTATTTCCTTAATACAACTACACCTTGTACTCCCTACTAGCTTCCTCCAGTCTCTTTCAGCCTTCTCACTTCATGCTTTGGATGAAATGGCTTGATTTGATTAACATGAACAAATTGTTCCACAGTCAACTCACCCTCCTTTACAGCAATCCGGTAAACCACAGGTGAAACCTTATCTACAATTTTAAATGGCCGCGCCAGGATACAACGAATTTGCCATTTTTTGATTTACATTTCCCGAAGTTAAACTTATAGACTTGGTCACCTACTTCACATTCTCTCACAGAGATGTCTTCCTGTCATTGTATGACTTTGCACTGTCAGTGTCTCTTTCCATATTCTGCTGCGCAAATGCAATTGCATGTTGCAAGTGCTTTCTCAGCTCTTCCACATACTCGTGAATTGTGGCTGCATTTACCAGAACATGCTCATTGGTCCGGTACAGTAAATGTTGTGGCAAAAGCATCTTGCTGCCTGTTAGAATCTCATGTGGACTGAGGCTTGTGGATCTGGACGGTGTTGACCTAATAGCCATTAGCACCAAAGGGAGTCGCAAATCCCAACTGGACACTGCCTCAGCTACAAACCTCTTTAAAATATCAACAATTGACCTGTTGCAACGTTCCACACCCCCAGAAGAAGAGGGCCAGTTATGAAATGTGCAATTTCATTTTTACACCCAAGATTTGCCGTATCTTTTTAATCACTGCCCTGGTGAAATCACTCCCACAGACTGATTCTATCCTTTGAGGTAAACCAAACCTAGAGAAAATATGGTTGGCTATCAAAGTGGCTGCTGTTTGCGCACTGCAACCCAGCACCGGAATGTATTCCAGCCACTTGAACATTAAACAAGTGACCATCAACAAATACCTGTTTCCCCATGCTGACCTTTACACAGCACCTACAACATCGATTTGCAAATCTGACCCTGGAAATGTCAGACCTCTTTTTATTAATGGCGCCCTGTGTGTTGGGGAAGTAGGTTGATACTGTGAACACACCAAGAATCCCGTTGTGTGCAGCTCTACATAGGAAGATTCTGTTAGAATGCCCAATGTTTTCTGGGAAACCGCTGTGACCTGCAGTTATGGCATCATGGTATGATGTACCATCAATCCCCGAAATGACAAAGATATTACAAAATTGGATTTGGCCTGACACGGATTCCCAAATCATAAGTCCATCCTCCAACCAAATTCTCTTTTTGATCTTTAGGAACACCCTCAGCTCTTCTGTTCCTTTACAGTCCTCCTCAGTCAGAGGATTTTGTTCTGCATCAACCAAAATGATTATATAACAGGCCTAAAATGGGGTCTTCTTTTTGTGCCTTGACCAAGTCCTGGTCAGGATTATCAAAACTCCACTGTGCCACCGGCTGATCAACTGTTCTCTTAGATTTCAAGCATGTTATTGCATCCACCTGTATTTCAGCAAGCAGGTTTTCAATAGGAAACAACTCCCCCATCACAGCCACAAACTTGGCTAATTGATCTGCATTGTCAATCCCTTCCTTGTCTTCCCATGGTGTTTTCAGATGGCCTCGTATTTTCCTCCAATTAATGATTATGTCATTTCTGAAACAAGTACATCTATGGCTTGGATAATTTTACCATATTTGAGATTTTTCTTGTTATAAGTGATCATTCTCTCAATTTCCAACTGGGTAAATATTCAACAAAGCTATTCCGGTCATAATCAGAATTAGTGACTAAAATTATTTCTTTCAATTTATTTTCTACTGCTGTGGATATTGCTTTATAAATGGCAGCCAGTTCTGCAACTTGATTGCTTTTGGTGCCCAATCTCATGCTTACCATAGGAATTCCTTTACACTTGACCCACACATTTCCTATTCCTGCCACTAATTCCTTTTCGGAATCACCTCCCATGTGGTATGCGTATCCATCTACATACACAGTTGGGAGATCCTTGCATGTTTCTTAATTGAATGCCTTGTGTGGGGATTGTTCAACATTAGTTACATTTGTTTCCACCTCTGTTTTTTTACAGACAGCTACACAGTCATGTAAATCTGCCACTCCCTGGGAAACAAGACTCTTTTTGTTCTGTCCTTTTCTCACTTCCACTGGGAATCCCTGCAATGTCCATGATGTGATTTGTGACTGGGGTAAATTCCCTAACCTGATTCTTTTGCTCTGTAAGAATTGTTAATGCTGATGACTTGTTTCAACAATCACCCGTTGCCCTTGAATATTGGGACGGAAATGTTACAATGCCAGGCGGTCGTTAAAAGTGTTTTTTAATATTCACTGAATTTAGTTTCTACTTGTATTACTGGCATATGCAATGCTCTGTTATTTACATCGTGTTTTGGTACATGACAGCTTACATACATTGATCTGTGAAACCTCTTTCTATAAGGAAACCCTGGTTCTTTATTGGATAAGCCAAACATGTGGCCTTCATCAAGCAGCCCTTTAACTTGGCTACTGCCTCACTTTGTTCCTTACCCTATTTCCATGGTACCCCTTGCTTTAGTAACTTAGTCAAAGGTTGTGTGATTTCTGCATACTCTTCAATGAATTTCCTGTTGTAACTTTTCATTCCTAATTAGCTCTTTAGGCCTTTCAGATTGGTGGGATCTTTTAGTTTCTGAATAGCTTCCACCTTTTTCGTTTGTGGCTTTAATCCATGCTCTGTTACTTCATGCCATAGAAAGTTTACCTTTTTTCTACACCACTGCACTTTCTGTAAAGATACTTTTGTTTGCTCCAGCCTTTTGCAACTGCGGGGCACATGTTTAGTTTCCTTGAAGTAACTTTTTAAGTCTTCATTTATGATTAGCACATCATCCACACAAATCACAGTTCCTCTCTCAACTGCATCTGGGAGTGCTTTACTTAGGAATATCCCAAACTCACACTATTGATATAGCCAAAGGGGGTCCATGACTATGCATATTGTAATCGGTTAAAGGATAATGCAAATAGATTTTGTATATATTTAGCTAATTGCACACACCAATACCCAGTTGTAAGATCCAGAGTGGTGAACATCTTTGACCCCCGAACTTGTGCAAGACCCTGATCAATAGATGGAAGAGTCCACCTTGAAACAGGGAACTCTCTTAGTTAGTTCTCAAGTATGCACAGAAGCGCCATTGGCTACTAGGCTTTAGTACACCCAATATGGGAGTATTTGAAGTACTGTGAATAGGCCTAATGATGCCTCTGGATTACAGATCTGTTATTATTTCTGCTAGGGAATCCAGGCAGGCCAGAGGTAAACTATATTGTTGCACACATACTGGCTCTCTGTCATAACCTTCAGGTAGTGTAGCAACATGTTAATTGGTCAGCCTACAGTCATAGGCATCTTTGGCAAAAACCTCTTTGAACTCCATAAATATCTTCCTCAACGGACCTCTCTCCTCTTCCTTTGTGCAAGTATATGCAGCTTGGATTTTCTTCTCTAACATTTTAGACCATTCTAGAACATTCGCCAAAGGAGGAACCTCTGTGCTTTCCTCTAGCTGTGTGGCAGTGGCTCTTTAGAGAGCTGCCACCTTTAAGTATCTTGGCACATTAACCTCCATCTCAGTTTGCTGCATTTCCCCTTGCTGTTCTTCTCATTCAGATTCACTTGTTTTGAATAGGATGTAATTATCCTGCTGACAGCATATCACCTCTTTTGGTTTGTACGGCCAAATAGCCGGTATCCTGAAGATCCCCTTTGGTTTAGAATCCTGTGAAGTTAAATATCCTTCAGGGATGTTCCAATCACTGTGTTATTTAAATCAACAGTGTAGTGAGATTCCTGTATTGCCATCCCTAATGCTGTATTTTCTTCCAAATGAATGTTCTGGCATTCCTTGTTATTCACCAGTATTTGATGTGGCCATCCACAATCTCTACTAATGGTGTATATTCGCATTCTAGCCCTAGCTGTTTAATGGATTCTTTAAGGCATACAAATGCATCAGGCTCTTCCATCTGTTGTCCCTTTTTGTATTTTAATGCTATTGCAAATTGTCGGGTGAAGGCAGAATAGGGACATCCTTCTTTACCTGAAGCCCAACTGCATATGGCATCATTTGGGCACACTGCTAAGCTTGTCTTTTGTTTTCAAATTCAGTTTCCGCTCCACCCAGCCTAGACCATACCTTTTGGTTCAAGAAATCTAACAGTTAGTGTATGTAATGCATGTAGCCCTACTAAAAATAGCATTGGAGCAATTGCATTACCCACTACACATGTCAAAAGAAAATTTAGCAGCAATGCTTGCGGAAGACTGGTTTATACCAAATTTAGCTGAGCATGTTGCATTCTTTATGGGGAACTGCATAATCTGCCAGCAATTCACTGCTGGGCACACATTAAAAGTAGTGAGAGGAGTCATCCCCCGGCCAAATGGGCCTTTTCAGCTCCTACATATCGACTATGTCAACATGATTCAAGTGTGCAACGGGTACAGATACTTAATTGTAGTGGTGTGTCCATTCTCTAGATGGATAGAAGCAGGTCCATGAGCACATCCAGACTCTACCATGTGCGGCCCAATTCCTAGTGAGGGAAGTGTTCCCTAGGTGGGGGTGTGTGAAGTTATGAGGTCAGATAATGGGGCTCCTTTTGTAAATTCAGTCTTTGAGCAGATTAGCTTGTTGCTTGGTATAAAGCATAAATTCTCATCGGCATATCATCTGGAAGGTAATCTGTGAGAGGCTCAACGGCTTGTTAAAAGATAAAATAGCCAACTTGAAGCTTACTCTAAAGAGGGGATGGTTGCACTGCCTTCCACTGGCATTGTATGCACTTCGGAACCAACCAGGCTCCGACCATCATCTTACGCCGCACGAGATAGTCACAGGAAGGAGAATTAATATTCCCCTAACCCCTTGAGACAGAGCTAGATTTGATTCCCAGCCAACTCAAGAGGTCCTGGGATCCGAATTACAAGAATATTTCAACTGCATGACATCCAGTCTTACTGTAATTTCAGACCAACTGCAGCGACGACGAAAAAGGTGCAGCACAGCACAAAATGCAGCAAGAGACGCTACAACAGACCCAGCTCAAGGTCTACGTGTTCCACTCGTCTTTCCTGGAGATGTGGTGTTAGTAAAAAACCACACGAGGCAGAGGTGGGCCGAGCCAAGATTCAATGGCCCTTTCATCGTAGAGGACTGCACTCCTTCAGCTGTAAAACTGCAAGGCAGGAGAGCATGGATTTTTCTCAATGACATTAAGCCCTATATAAAGTCCTCTAGCTGCACGCCACCGTGAAGCAACTACAGACAACGGGGAAGAACATCAACACATGCAGACGAGATCCATGACAAGGAAGAAGGACGCATGAGCAGCATAGCCAAGACAAAGAACTCTTGAGCAAATTGTGGTTTAAATTGGACATTTCCTCTAAGCAAAAAGGGAATTAAGGACATAAAAATGAAACTCTGTGCATCCTAGTTGCAGGGTAAAGAAAAGAATTGCGCATTTAAGCCACTACACGTTTTGTTGACACAAACTTGTGACTTAACCCACACTCCAGCATTGTTGAGAAACAAGACTCTAACAGACATTGATCAAGGACTTTTACCTTAAGAGCTAAACACAGTATCCTGAATCATAAAATATCAAGACTTTGTTTGGCAGCATTTATGGTGTCCCCCAGCAGAAACATCACAGAGGACATACTCACCTACTTCCAGTTAGTGTTGATATCATATCCGCCGCTGGTAGGGAGGGTTACCAGTGTCACAGACTTTATCCAAGATCCTGCCAACAAGAAAGTAATCTGGCAACTACTTACTGTCATCGCGGAAGCCTTCATTGGACTGCCTGAATATAGTGATAAGGACACAAATGCTTCCACCACAGGCAATTATAGATGAACTCATCAATACGCTTTTCTTTCACATTATAGAGGAGTGCCCAGCTATTGTCGGGAGAACCACAGACACTCCCGCGTTTATTCGAGATCCAGCAAACTCTGAACTCTTGAGCCAGCTGTGGGACAAGCTAAGTTATCTGGTCGCAATCCACGCGTCAGGAAAGTGCAAGCATTGTTCACGTCAAGGGAAGAGCCTATAATCCTGAACCCAGCAAGGCAGGACAAATGTCCTTGTCACCAGAGGACAGCCGACTGGCTCACAACGTCCTCTTTCGCCTAGTCGCTGACTTTCTAGAAATGGTAGGGAGACCTGTCGAGGTTGACGTCCTCACCTTCATCAGAGATCCAGCTAATGTCGCACAGATGGGAACGCTCCTCCACGGCATCATGCTGCAAGTGGAGCTGTCCAACTTTCAGAGAGATTACATGAGAAGATTCCAGTGAAACCTTCGCCGAGGGACAGATCGAGGAAGCTGAGGCAAGCACTTCATATTTCCACCGAGGGACAGATCGAGGGAACAGAGACAAGAACTTCACCTTTATCTGTTTTAATTGCCATGTTTCTCATTTCTTCACATTGAACAGTGTCCAGCATGTCCTCAGGACTGAAGCAGATTTGGAGGGTGGACTGGGAACTCACCTACTTTTAATATACACAGTAAAAGTGACTTATCGAAGTGTTAGTCTAATCTACTTTTCCATAGTCTAGCAAGGATACTGCATCCTGTATCAAGAGACAATCGTCACCCGCAAGAGGGGGGACACTTGCGAAGTACCAGGCACTTTATGATACAAACTGTTCGAGAACAAGTGAATTGGGGGAAAAGAATAAACATTGACATTTTGTTATGAGCGGGATGGGGGCTCAGAACAGTAACTTGGTCCTCCCACAAGCAAAGGGGCGTCTTCGCTTCTTTGGAAGGAAATGATGCCGCCTCACGTATCGTACCATCATGTATCTATGCATTGTGTTTATCATTATTTTGCTGTGTTTAACGATTAGAACTGCATTGTTTCTTGGTGCACGAAGCATTCCAATTTTAGTGCACTCACCTGATGATGTACGCATGAGTCCCACAAAAGCACCCAGACCCTATATAGTTATCCCAGTCCCGAGAAAATCCAAAGGTAAAGTAAATGAAGTGAAAATTAATGCGATTAACAGTGACACATACACACTTGAGGTAACGAATGAAAAGAAGAGCTGGAGACAGGGTCAGCACGGAATGAATGAAAACATAGCACTGACAACTACACGCACCCACACACTGAATGCACGCAAACCAGGGAATGTGTCAATGTGTCAATGTGTCAATGGCCACAGGACTTCAAGCGAAGGTAATCAAGGGCACGAGACTGCCCTGGAAAATAATGAGAGAAACCGAGAAGAATCAAGAGAAAAACCAACAAAAGAAGACTTAACAAAAGCCCTTAAAAAGACAGAAGCGGCTGTAGGAGAATTCACTGCAAAGACACAAATGTTAATAGATCATTTATTCCCGTTTATAGCTAGAGCAAAGCATGAGGAACTGAAAAATAAAATCGCAGAGACTGTACTGACAATCACACAAGTTCCAACACAAGGAACAAGTACCAGGCCCACGATGCAGCCATACACTGGCCTGGTGACAGGCTGGTGGCTAATAAAGGCACTTATAGAGGGCAGGAAATAAATGCAAGAAGAGAAGGGGAGAATTGTGAAACCTCCACCTACCACACCGATGCAGATAAGGAAACCTTCTCCATCGACCAGAATGCCTGAGAGTCCTCCAGCAAGGAAAAGCAACACAGACGCGTTTAGAGATGTAGTCATAGCAAACTACAAGAAGACACTAAGGATCAAGCGGAGCCTGCATGAAGATAACAGTGAACTGAACGACTGCCTGGACAGCACAGCACATCTAGGAAACAACATTTGGTACCAGCACATGAAAGAGGTTGGAAGAAGGAAATCAGAACGAAAATGCTTTGTTTGTGCACTCCTACCGTACAGCATGGGGAAATCCAAGATCTTCGTGGCTGTAGAAATCGATGTCCCAACAATACACTGTCTTTCACACGTGGAAATGTGCAACACCAGAGGACAGTGGGGAAAGACGCCTCATTGATATGGCCAACCGAGACAAATTACCCCGATAAAGACGATTATATACAGGACATTAAGACGAGAAACAGAGTCCATACAAGGAATCATGTGATCAGGTACGAGAAGCCTGGAGTTAGGAGCAGCAATCAGATGGGAAGTGAACCCAAAGCTAAAAGTCCAAGGAAAAACTCCAGAAGAGGCAATAAATTGGAAGAACAGAGGCCAAATGCAGATTTGGGAACAGTGCTTTCGCCAAACGGATGGGAAGAAGGAGTGGTGATCTGCCGAGCATGGATGTCTATGGAGCCTATAAGGAAGCAATAGAGAACTCACAGAGGTTGTGCAAACCTCTATGGCCGAAACTTACAAGATTACTGAAATGGGTTGATGACAGAGGAGGACCCCTGCAGATAGTGCCACTGGAAAGCCCAAAATTGTGCTTCAGGAACAATGGCACGAGGAAGATGGGAGAGAATCATAACTGTGGACAAATTTTTGAGGCTCCAGGAGTGACGCATGGAACCACAGTAATTATGGATCATTACTGGGCGTGTGGATCCAAAGCATACATAAGACTGCCGAAAAACTGGGGAGGCATATGCACAATAGTGAACGTCCACGTTCCTGCACTAGTGATCCCGAAAAGTGACCTGAATATTGACAGTTTTCTGAAAGCATATGCTCACCTGAGAAAAGGAGATCTGTGGAATTGATATACCGAAGGAAGAGAGAAAATTACTTTTCTTCCAAATCAGAAGAAGCATTCCATGCAATTCCATATGAGCGCAGGCTCTTCAGCCTCACCTCATCTGTGTTCACAAAGATCATCATGCCAAGATTCTAGGTTGGAGCAAATACTAAGTGGTTGCAAATCACCAGATGGGAATTACTGCAAACCATCAACGCGACAATAAAGGGATTCAACACAATCAAAGAAGAGTTTAGAGCAATCCGACTGATGACTCTACAGAAAAGATATGTGCTTGACATGATCACAGCGATGGATGGACGAGTTTGTGCAAAAATCAGAGAATCATGTTGCACATTTATACCTTCCCATGACGAAGAAAATTGAACCTTAACAGAAGCTATAGAGATGCTAACAAAGCTACAGAACCAGATGATCGATGAAACTGATGAAGTTGATGAAGTTGATGATGACAGCTGGCTTGGAACACTTTTCTTATGGGTCCCACAATGGATGGAAGACATATTCAAGTTCCTGGGAGCCCTGCTACTGATGATACTATTAGGATTTTGTATTATCAAGATAGTTATCTCACAATGCCAGAAAACTGTGAAGAAAGCCATAGGGATGAAGATCATGATCGATGTCAAACCAGGATGGAAGCCCGGAGACCTCACTGATTAAGAAAAAAGAGAATTTGTGAAGGCCAGCGAATATGCGCCAGAAGGAACAAAATTTGTGTATCCCAGGAAACAAAGAAAGTACGAAGGAAAATGGATTTATTGTAGCCCAAATGGACAATGCCAGCTAATGACCTGGGACAAAGATGAACATGTAAAAACAGCAGGAAGTTTGAAAGGAGTGAAAAAAATGTGGACACCAAAGAGACACTCCTTCGCACCATCATGTACAAACCCAGAAGATGAAGAAGAAGAACCAAGCAAGGTGAATACAAAGGAGGAAGCAGAAGTGGTCAATGAACCGACCAGAGGGGGGAGTGTATAGGAGGTCCCAGATATGGCCTGCACTCCAGCCACCCATTGTGAAATACCAGGAACATACTCGCCGAGATATGTGACGTATGAGGAGCAAATAAACCAACAGAGAGCCACACTGAGGCTCTGCCCAGTGCCCATCAGAAGAGAAATACCTGTTGAAGTGGTGAGTGGAGTTGACTTCTGGAACGGCATAGGATGTGTCTACTGTATTAGTTACCCCTTTCTCACCCGCTCCAGCACCTTGCTGCTGTTTTAACAGAGTTCTCCTATTTCTCTACATTTTTTGTTCTCCCAACACAGAGTTCCCTGACTTTTTTGGCCCTAGAAGGAGGCTTCCATCTTTTCTGCCAAAACGTCAGCAGCACGCAGACCCAGATTCTCCATGGGCTGTACTTAGTGCTGCATCTATACTTCTAACATCTCACCCAGACTAGACCAAATATGAGGTCAGACTTTAGCCGGGCATAGGAGACCTACAATCAGCGTCTCCTCCAACTGCACTCACATCCTGTGTTTTCTTGCACCTAACTACATGGTATCTTTCACTCATTAGCAAGTTGTTTGTTAATTGTACGAGTGTATTGTTTACACCTTGGACACCTGTAAACATGTTGCACTGGATTTTAAATATAACCATGTGTTTCTTCATTACAATGGTCATCATGTACTGTTATGTATATGAAAATACTTAAATACTTTGCAAAAGAAAGAGTATCAGCTAACTAATAATAAAAAGCTGACATTTTCAAAAGGTAAGAGACATGTGTTCATTAGCAGCGAGTGTGTTGTTCCTAACAACGGTTGCCCCATCAATATAGGAGTAAGGCCAGGAAGAAGGCTGACAGAGCTGACTGAGCGCAACTGGTGCTGTGGCGCCAGCCAGACCAGCGCCCCTTTGGAGAAACCAATGCACTCCTAACACCTGGTGAGTTCACTCTCTGCGACCCTGCCAATCCAGTGTATTGCCCGACAAACACTGCACCAAGGCAAAATCTGTCACTCCCAATAACTTAAAACTACGAGACCGAACCCATACACCCATTATCAAGCCACCATCCCATCTCTGTTCAAAATAACCTTAAGCATTAGCCCGGAACCCTATCGTGATCATTCGAGCTGGAACTTCCACCATCCCTACATACGTCTGCAACTCACCTTGAACTGCCAATAGTATGCGCACCTTCCAGCCCACTTCCAGAATCTTTGATCACTGCAAGGTGTTACTGCCACCCTTCCACGTGCAACACCTGCTGCCCAGTGCCTAGCGCATTCCGCCCACGCTATGAGTGCAACATGGTACAAATGCCTTGTAAGAATGGAAATGTCTGATTTAGTTGTAATCGACTCACACTGTTATTAATCTTGTACACATTGTCTATGTCACAGTCTGCCCAAATATACTCACAGGTGCTGTAGTAATAAGTGCATGTCTGAGCTACTTACGAATGTTCCATGAGTACCACGCCTCCTATGTGCCACTGTGTCCACTGCAGTATCTAGCTTAAGTTCACATTAGCACTCTAGCCGGTACCAATTTAAGAGTCTAGTGACTAATATACTGACACTGTTTGTACTACGACTGCTGCCTTTACTGCTGCCTTAAACTGTACTAGCACACAGTAGTCATATGTGCATGTTTGAACCACTACGAATGTTCCTTGAGTACCACGCCGTCTTTGTGCCACTGTGTCCACTGCAGTATCTAGCTTAGGTTCACATTTGCACTCTAGCTTGTGCCTAATTAAGAGACCAGCGACTAATATACTGACACTGTTCATATTACCATTGTTGCCTTACCTTAAACTGTACTAGCAGTGGCTGAGCACATAAGACTAACATTTGTCACTGTACTTAGCCTTACCTCTATAACACTAACAGTGTAGTGCTACTCTCGCCTGATGTCACGCTAGGTCCTAAGCGTGTCTGCCACCTCATCACAACCGTACAACGACAACCCATCAGTGCCTCTGCCGGATACTATATTAGCACAAAGCAGGCACTCCCACTATTATACCGAGTGCTGACCTGATCCTTTGCTTCGGTTATCCTATGGTACTGGCGCCACCATTTTTTAAATGTGATAGCTTGGTCCCATACTCTGCTGTCACGCTGTACCAGCTTTGCCACTTCAACACTTGGTTGAATTTCAGGTTAGAGACTAGCATTAGATAACTGTGCATGACTACATTACTCTCACTGAAATGCTGGTTTGTATTTGATTCTCAAATCTAGATGTTCCAACCAGTTCTAGCAAATGGTCAGGGACTAGCAGTAGATAATTGTGCATGCCTAGATCATTCTTATTGCAATTCTGGCTGTATTTGGATTCTCAAATTTAGATGTGCCGACAAATTAAGTTCTCTAGGACCTGCTACATTAGATTAATTAGTCCTATCACTCAGATTTAGGGTACCCCACACTTTATACAATGTACCTAACACTGTCCAATTTAGCATATCTAGGCACCTCACTCCTACTATTGGGACTACACACCATGTCGCCCCTTACAGGAATAACAACTGACACCTTTAATAATATCCTAGCACCGCCCATACAACCCCACAAACCTCAGCATAATCCACAACAACCCATCACACAATGCAATATAGCCGTGAGAAATGCTAGACTACAAGCACGACTACCTAGAATTTTTGATCCTCTCATCAAATATGAAACTAACAAACATCAAACTAAAATGGCCACTGAACCCACCCACAAACTCTGCTCTTTTAATTACAAAAGGCATAATAACCTTCAAATAAATAGAGAAAAAACCATCACCCCCACAGTACCAAGAAACCTTATCTCACTCCCTCCAACCAATTCCACACCCAAACTTAAAGGAGCCCTGATAATTGCTAGATCTCTAGTTGCCCATGCTATAGAAATATCTGAAGTTATTTCTACTGAAGACTACGACTTCCTAGCCATAACAGAAACATGGCTGCATGAGGTGTCAGGCCCAGCACAATGCCTAGCTGTTCCTAACAACTACACTATCCTCAGAACAGATAGATGTGGAGCTCGAGGTGGCGGACTAGCCATCATTGTCAAAACTAAGCTTGGTATGAGACTTGTTCCTTCACCGACCACTGAATCCTGTGAGATAATGTCTACTAAGACACCAACAGCTAATTCTCAAACACTTAACGTACACTTGATATACAGACCTCCTGGTCCCATCAAGACTTTCATAGAAGACCTATCTACCATCCTTTCAGAAATCTTGAAAGATACCACCCAATCAGTATTACTTGGCGACCTTAATATTGGCTTCAATGAAACCAATGACCCACAAGCCTTAGCAGCCTCCAACATTCTGACTGAATTGGGATACACCCAAAGAGTGCACGAGCCCACGCACATCAAAGGGAGAACTCTAGACTGGGTTGCTGACCATAACTGCAAAATCTCTACCCCTACTATCTCACCTCAAATATGGACAGATCACCACCTGATATCATTCTCCTTGGACACTAAAACCACTAAACCGCAACAACCTTGTGCACCTCCTGCACTCACCAGAAACAAAAAAAATATGACATTAGACAAACTACTCCCCGGCATCATGCCCACTTTGAATGCTTTACCCAATAACTTAAACCCTAATGCCTTAGTGGAAGAATTCAATAAAATTATGAACAAAACCACAGAGTCACCTGAATAATTGGTTCACCCCTCTCCTAAAAAACCTTAGATTAGAAAAAAGAAAATGGGAAAATACCTGATAAGATCACCCCACTCCGGAAAATAAACTGAAATTAATTAACATCTCATCTCAATATAAAAAATAAATAATCTCAGCCAAACAAGAGACCTACAACAACAGAATTACACAAGCTAACTCAAGCACGAAAGAATTGTTTTCCGGAAAATCCTATAACGCCTCAAGACAACTGCCTTAAAGATAAAAAATGGTGCTCTGAAATCCAGCATGCGCTATCTAACAAAGTCCTAAAACTCCAAAACAAATAGGACAAAAAAGAGAAACTTTAGCCACCACCACATTGCCCACTACTAAAATACCATCCAATTCTAAACCATCTACCAAATTCTACTTCTCCAAAGTCTCCATAAAAGAGGTGGATAAATTAATACTTGGTCTAAAACCGTCCAACTGCAAAGGAGATCTTTGCCCAGCACAATTTATCAAAGATGCTGCGCGAGACCTAGCACCTTTTATTACAAAGCTGATTAATGTCTCCTTTACCACTGGCACCATCCCGAGCAACTTAAAGGAATTATGGGTGCACCCACTCCTTAAAAAGCAAACCTTAGACCCGGCTATACCTTCTAACTATAGACCGATCACAACTGTGCCGTTCCTCTTGAAGATTCTGGATAAGGTGGCACATATCCAAATCCAGAACTTCCTTGAAATAAACCAACTACTAGGCTCCCGTCAATCCGGTTTCCGTCCACTACACGGCACAGAAACTGCACTGATTGACCTTAAAGCCCAAATAGACAAACTACGAGACTCGGGAAAGCTAGCACTACACCTCCTATTAGATCTATCTGCCGCATTTGACTTAGTGGATCACAGAGTCTTGTGTAACCACTTAGATACAGCAGCACACTTCTCTACTGAGGCCATAGTGTGGATCCAATCATTCCTTAGTGACCGCACCATGAGGGTCTTCTCCCCCACAGCAGCCGTAGACCCTATCCCCATGACCTGCGGTGTGCCACAGGGCTCATGCGTCTCACCAACGCTATATAACATTTTCACTAAGCCCCTGTTTGATGATCTGGACCATCAGGGTATCACGTACACTAATTACGCAGATAATACCCAGATCCTCCTCCCACTTACAGGGGACTATGAAAAGGACCTAGCACTGGTGAACAGAATCTACAGCATCATTCAGGCATGGATGGCCACCCATGGCCTATGCCTGAACGATGATAAAACTGAGATTCTCATCTTAGGTACTGCTTCTATCATCAATAAACTAAGTACTAACTACTCCTCCTTCATCATCAATGAAAACTGTATACAAGTAGCCAAAGAAGTAAAAACGCTAGGTGTATACCTTCACTCTACTTTATCTTTTTCCAAACAGGTAAATACCCTAGCCTCATCAACAGCTTACACATGTAAACTAATCAGAGCAGGAAAACAATTCTTATCTCAGCATAGCTGCCTAACACTAGCTAGAGCCTTAATTCACTCCAAACTAGACAACTGCAACGCCTTGTACATCGCAGGCACCAAATCCTTCATCAATAAAATTCAGATACAGCATTGAACATTCCCAAGAGAGAATATATCTCAGAAACAAGAAGGAAACATAAATGGCTCTCCACCCATGAGAAAATCAGACTTAAAACTGCATCCCTTACACACAAATCACTACATAACAAAGCCCCACAATACTTAAAGGACAGATTCACTAGAATACACTCCACAAGACAAACTAGATTAGCTAACACTAATCGCCTTCAGGTACCTCGATTTAAACTCACCACTATAGGTGGAGAAAGCTTCCCAGTCAAAGCTGCGCAACTGTGGAACGAATTACCTGCCACTGTGAGACTAGAACAATCCTTTACCAAATTCAGGCGAAATGTGATCAACTGGTTGACGATAACAAATGTTAAATGAATGTAGGAACTTGCCCTGCCGGCCTTACCCACGTGCCTGCTACAAATGTTACGTGTCACATGTATAACACGCTTGCAACCTATGACTTTGTAACCTGTAACACGCTTGCAACCGATGACTTTGTAACCCGTAATCTGTAACCTTGCTATAAGCTGTACATCTTCTTACCTTCTGCGCCCTTATACCCTAGGGTCCGGTGCGCATAATAAATACTAAACAAACAAACAAACAAACAATATGGGCATCCAAAAGGGTTTAAAACCAGGGTGCATTTAAATTGTTTTGCATGTTTTTGATTCATAGAGGGTAGGACAACCCCCCAGTTATAGAGGACCCAGATATGGCCTGCACTCCAGCCACCCATCTTGAAATACCAGGAACATACTCGCTGAGATATGTGACGTATGAGGAGCAAATAAACCAACAGAGAGCCACACTGGGGCTCTGCCCAGTGCCCATCAGAAGAGAAATACCTGTTCAAGTGCCAATACCCAGACAACCATGGGAAGCACGGTACCCATTGAGACAGCCCTAACCAACAGCTGACACGACATGTCGACTACTTTCAGACTGTCCCAGAAGAGACCCAAAAGGCGAATCGGGACCACACAAGAGCCCGGACAGATGTACAGAATGAACATAAACGACAATTAAAAGATGACACATAAGGATGAAATGTAAAGAATAAAGATATCACAGACATAGAAGAAGAGACGATGTCGAAACATAAAGAAACGTAACCATAAAGCAGGATGAAAGTATGCAACGAGCTAACGCATGTACATAGGGTTGTAACGCAAGAAGCTAAGAAAACAGTACGGCTTGCTATGCTTAGTAGAAGAATAGAGCGGCAAGCGCCAACTATATATATACATATCTACCTCAATGAAGCACATTATATAAGTGCAGTCCACTTTACATGAAAGCAGAATTAAGCCCAGGATGGTAGGGGCCTAACAGGCCAGGATTCATATACCAGCACAAAGCCAGACGGAAGAGCGGAATCGAAACTTAGCAAGAAGCAGCTCATGCCTAGGAATTCGAGGTCAACCCAAGGAAGGGAGGAGAGCGGCAACTCCGAAGAATCGAAACTTAAGAGCATAGCAGCCTGCCCGTGAAGGTCGAGATAAGGAGGCCCAGGCAGGTGGCGAGGCCGAAGAGAGAATCAAATACGCAAATAGATGGAAAATGAAGCAGCTTCACAGTGTACTGACACGTGACCAGCCAAGCGCGAAGAGGTACCAACATCTGATGTCACCCAAAACCAGAGGATGCCATAACTTTGCCTGATAAGAAGCTACAGTTTTGAGGCCATCCTCAGCCAACTAATTGACACATAGCCCTAAAGTACTGATTGATGGAAGGGAGGCAGGGTGAATCTTGGGGCATGTTGCATCTGGGTAACCATTCTGCAAGCTGCTAATCAAAGTGGAGGTTTATGCCTAGGGGTGTAACCTACCCAATCACAATGGACCAAATAATTTAGGGTCCTATAGCTAGTAGAACCAATGAGATGTCGTACTTGTAGTGACGTCTAACACGAGTGATGTAGAGAGATGGGCGTAGACGCCCACCCGATAAGAGTTATCCAATCCTCACACCCCGTTACCATATACAGTTATAGTACCTATACTTAAGTTACCCTTTCCAACCAATAGACTTGCATGATAAACTTTCAAGCGTTACACGTCAATGATGACGAATATTGCCTACAAAAATTGCTGTTTGAATGAAGATTGTGAAAATTGAAGTGAGACAGGCGATCACATCACTGATGATTTCGTATGTTTCCCCGTTTTTTGTACTTGTCATTAAACGGACTTCCCTTTGCCAAACCATTTGAGTTATCCTTATTGATTGGTGTTGGAGTAAGAGAATCCTGCACCCCATCCACCTTAAGGTGCAGCTATCTCGTCTTAAAGTACTCGAGGGTGAGCTCTGATCCCATGGGCCGGTCAGAGGTCACTCCGCCCTCTTGTACAAAAATACATGTAAGAGAGGATCAAGAAGCTGACTGGTAAGCTGACACATACATTTTCATAAGCCATCCTTGGTGGTTGAGTTCTTAATAGCTTTCTTCTTTTGTAGAGATTGAATCTCCTTTTTCGAGAATGTGCGGGAATAGCTATTGCGTTAATCTAGTGTTAGTCCACGAGTTTATGGTCGAGTGACGAGTTTATGGTCGAGTGGGGATGGGCTCTGGCAGGGGACCTGCCCTTAAGATATGGTTCTTCATTACAGTGGTTAAGTGGGGGAACTGTTTCTGTCAGATTTTGTATTTTGTGTTGTATGATGTTATGCTTGAGCGGTCATCAGCATAGGAATGTGTGGCAAGGATGATAATCTTACCTTTTCACCCCATTCTCTTGGGGTTGTACTCTCCTCCCTTTTTTCTCTTCTTTTCTTAGCTTCCATTTTCCTTTTTGATAGGCCTGCTCTGCCTGCTAATTACGAGTATTATCAGCAATGCGTGGGGTAATTAATGTGGGATCTTTCAGGCTATGCGTGGTAAATGAAGGATTCTCTCAGAGTATGCAGTCTTATTAGCTGGATGACTACTCCTTATTTACACCCCTTTGCCACCTCAAGGTGCGGTCCCTACCTACTCACGAACTTAGCTCTCCGTGGAAACAGTGCCTCTTTTTAAAAGCTTTCCTCGACATGGGAGCACATGTGTTACCGCTCAACAAACACCTGTTAAACAGAGGGATGAATGTAAAATCTATTCTAACATTTGTCCAATGTTTTTCTGTTGAGATATTATGTGGCTGTTGGCTATGCAAGTGTGTGTGTTTTTAGGTTTTGCTAAGGGAGATCTGCTAGGAACTGGACCACTCTTGTCATCTGGGCCATAGACTTCTAATATTCTAATCTTACAATTTCACAACGGAATATGAAAGCCCTTCAGAAATGTATGAACGTCTTGGCTCGAATTGACAGACAGTGTAAAGGCTCGTTGCTTAAACCCAATAAAACCCAAGAAATGTTTCAAAATTATCCACAAGTCCGAAAAACCTGCAGCATGTAAGGCAGCCCGGACACCTTCTCAAGATCTCTGCGACTCCATTGCAGCAGACATAGGCCACAAAATCTGATAAATCCAGCGCCACACCAATCCGAGAAATAGAGACAGCACTGAAGAGACGATCTGCTCCAGCCCAGAGTTTATTTTCTTCTCGATTCTGGTCTTCCCAACCATGATCTGCGCTAGCAACCCAGCAGGCTCACCATGAGACCTGTGCCCCAAAGCATTATCAATGCGACAACACAGCGCTCTCCTTCCAATCCCTCTTCAACTCTTCCATTGAACAAGGACTGGTGCTTTCAAAACAGCCGAAGTGAAGCCTATTCGCAAACCAAATGGGTTAGACCTTTTCAATTTGACCACATAGTTTTCTCTTTTTGGGGGAATTTCGGTCAATTTAAATGAAATGTGTATGTGGGGTGGGGTAAGGGAATAGGTTAAGGTGTGGGGAAATGGGGAGGGGGCAGTGTAGAGGGGGGGTGGTGGGGGCTATCACCCTGCTTTTTCAAACAAAAAAACGAACAAACTAATTTGGTCAAATTGGAAAAGGTCCATTTTTTTCCAGTCAAATAGTCCTAAACCAACAAAATAGCATGGACACTGACTCCTCCCTTGCACTCATTCAATGGACATCTCTGCGATTTCTATGCTATCATTCATGAGATCCCCCTATAACGATGAAAGGACATTTGCTAAAAAGGCACTGCTTTTTGCTGGATCACTACCTTCTTTACTGTTTGGACAAAAACAACACACAGGGCCTCCTTCAGGTCATGTCCCCCGCAAACTCGCCTGTGGAGTACCCCAAGAATTGTGTCTTTTTCTTCTATGTTTTAACATTTACATGACCCTGCTCCTGGAACTTATCGATAACATGGGTTTTAGATGTTTGAACTATGCTGCTAACACCAAAATCCTCTTTATGCTTCGAAATAGCCCTTCGCATTAGATCGTACAATATGTCTCACACACATTGACTCCTGGGTTGTTACAAATAGACTGAAACGTAACCAAAATCGAGCTTATAATTTGCGGCACCAATCCACCAATCCCCAAGCCAATCCCCATGTCTGTGTGATGGGATATTGCCCTGTGCCTGTGACAATGTTTAGAAACTTTAGAGTCTTGATGGAAAGAGACCTCGCTCTCAAACCACAGGTTGTAGCCAGCCTAAGGAGCTTTCTCTTTCAACCGCGAAATTCCTGCCTTTTTGGATCTTCCCAGACAGAACAATGGCAATCATCGCAGTAGATTAGGCTATTCCAAAGGACTCTAGCTGCGGCTGCTAGACTATCTACTGCACATGCTCCGAAGAGTCCAAAAAGTTATAGCTAAACACATCATTCCAGCCCCTCTGACCACCCCACTGGCTCTCGGTCAAATGGAGGATTTGCTTCAAAATTCTCTGCATTACCCATCGCAACTTCTATGGCTGGGGCCAAAAATCCCACCACAAGGTATTTCATTCAGTACAACCCATTGGGAATGTTCTGATTGAGAAGTGCTGCCCTTGTAATGGTGCCATGTGTTATCTGGAAATGCCACTTAGGATATTCGTTTTTCTTCATCTAAGCCAAACAATGGAGTTCGGTGCCTAAGCATCTGTGTACCGAGAAAAACCACCCAAACCACAGAAAATCCCTAAAAAGGTTGTTATTCAACTACTGGCAGTTTGACAACAGCACAACGTCTGGGCGGACAGATGCCCACTCTTCGTAACATTCACCAGACAATTTTCTCCACACAAATCCCAAGGCATCTGATTCCAAAACCCAGCTAGAATCACACCGGCACTCAAGACTCTGGTACCCTCGGCTTCCAAGCAATAACAGCACACATATCTGCATCTCCTATCCCATCAACACACAAAGTAATTTTCGTTTAAAGGTTAAATAAATTCGGTCACTTCTTCATTAGGTAAAAGGTTTTTGAAAAAAATCGCATATACCCCTTAAGTCTCTCTCTTTAACAGTCTTCTCTTCATGGGCACGGTCACTACGATGATGACTTTATCTCTTTAGACGTTCGTAGTAAAAACCTGATAATGATCCCCACCAATGCTTCGCATATCGCTCCACATCAATGTGAAATATGGACACAAACATTATTTTCTAAGATTATTGTTAATCGATTGGATGCACTTTGCCTACGATGAGTCAGCCGATCAAGTAGCTTATTGGAAAGCAATGGACCTTTCTGAACATCTCAAGAGCTACACATGTGATTGATGAGGCCAGAATCTGGCACACCCGTACTGCCCTACATGCCTGAGATGTTGAAAAGGCTTTCAATTTGATGAACTAGTTTTATGGTCAGGCTTCAGCTTTGCAATTTTGATTTGGCCCACATTTTTCTAAATTTGGTTTGAGCTCATTTTCACTCTCCCGTGACCTCCATACTGCTAGTCAGGATGATGTGGTTTCTATGATGAAAGTCCTGCGCCATTCCCTTCCAACTATAATTTAAGAACTGGGTTGCTTTTTGGTTCCAAAGATGTGGTAAAGATGTGGAAAAAATCTGAGGCCCGCGACCTCTCCTAATCTGCTGGCATTGTTAATGATTTAAAATATAGTTTCCCTTTTAGCTGGAAACATACCTTAGATTCGGTCTCAGTGTTGCGCTTACTAACTCATTTGGCTCCCTTTTCAAGCACAATGTCCTGGCTTCACTTCATGTCCTAAATAGAGAGCTAGATAATTGGAGTATATTTGAAATATTGTGGCTTGGTAGAGTAGTCTGTATCAAAGTCAATTTCCTATCCAGATTAGTCTATATAGTGCACGGCTGCCTGTGGATTGCCAAACCAAATTCAAATTGTTTTCATTTGGGTTCATAAAGAAAACAAGGGTCTTGTGTGAAATTCCTGTGAAGGCAATTTTTACAGGTGAATTGTGTGTTTGTTAAGGGTATTGGGAGGAATATAGCTTCAGCTGAGAGGGATATTTGAGTTGCTTTGCAACTTGCAGGCAATTAAAAAGTTGAGCCTAAGGGAGGAAGATGTGACTGCATCAGGATTGAGGCATGCTGTCTGGATTAAACTAGTTTCTCAACCTAGGTCTGTGTGTTCCAATGTGCTGGTGGCTTCAGCACTTGACCAATGGGATGCCCTGATTCCCTAAAATGCATATTCCTCATTTCCATCACTGCTTACCCCATTACTGGGAAGGCCTAATTTTGTGCCGGGATTGATTAGTTCACCATTCATAAATTGGCAAAGAGCAGTGGAGTGTGTTATTTTGGTCAGCTGTATACAAAAATCCTGTAGATCTTGTGTCCTGCAAGCCATGTGGTGGTAATGTACAACTGCGCCACTGGTTCTTCAAGAACGAGGTTAAAAAAGGGATTGAATATAACCTTGCATGTCTTGAGACGACTTTGGTTCATCTGGGACTTTCAATTCATGTGGTATCTCATAGCGACAAGACCCCTGGCGCTGATGACTAGGATACTAAATCGCCACACATATTACAATTAGAAAGTGGAATTGCACAAGATAAGTGCCCTTTGAGAATTGGTTCATATGTGGTCACACTTGGTCTGGGGCAGATAAATATTTGTGTTGTGTGCAACTGGCGGAAAATGCGCAGAAACTATTATTGCTTTTACATGACCCTGGGCAAGCTGTGGGGGATATACCTTGCTCTGTCGGGTCAATGTTGAGGTTGGTGTGACACCAGTGGGTGGGGGCATCCCACAAACCCAAAGGTTTTGAAAATAATATTGATGCAATGAAAGACATTACAGCTATCCCACTGTGAGATGACCCAATTGTCATACTTTAGGTGACTGTGGTCCAAACCACACATACACTTTGCATTCCTCTCGAGTCCAGTTTATATCTAATCTCTTGGATGTGGCTCGCATATCTCTTGCTCTCTGTTGGAAACCAGCCATCCCACATCCCCAGATTCATAGATGGGGGTTAAACGTCCGGTTGATCATTGTAATTGTTTATTTGTACAGCGCTTATTCACAAGTGAAGTCCCCCACCTTGAATAATAGCCATTGCAAATTCCAGACTGCTTGAGGCCCATAAGTTAATCACAAAGAGGAATGTACCGCACATGGGGCGTCTGAGATGTGCCATATTTACGAACCAACCTCTCCCGTGAACGATGACCCTGATACCCTATTAGGTATTCCCAGACCTGTGAGATGTAACCATGCTGAATTGTCCCCCAAGCCAACATAATACACAGCAACGTTTTCAAAAAGCAGTTTAAAACAAATTTAAAAATACCAAACGTAATTTATTTATTCATTAACTTTACAATGGTCTAAAATAATCCAGACACCTCATAACCCTGCTAATTGTTTGGTAAACATCACTTGATTGCACAAGGTTTTCTTTATGGACTGGTTGGTTCTTCTTGTCTTTTTGCTTCTTTTGTTTTTTTTATCATTAATTGTTCATATCAATTAAGTTTGTTAAAAGTACATTTTTCTTTTATTAACCGAATAACAATAAAGGAATGAAAAGGAAATTGCACATTTAAAACATGTGGCCCTATCTAGTGGTCCCACAATTATACATCCACATTAATAAAATACATTTTACAAATATGAGTTTCACCAGAAACCTCTCTTGATATCTCCTCTGGAGTGTATCTATCTATCTATCTATCTATCTATCTATCTATCTATCTATCTATCTATCTATCTATCTATCTATCTATCTCTAGAGCGCCAAAAGCCCATAAGCATGCAGACGCTACATTAAACCAAGACAAAAAGACATAAGACATAGCAACACAGGACCAGTAGACGAAGTAGGGTAGACTACGGACCGTCCTAGTCTTCAAGGATTTTCTGAAAACAAGGTAGTCCTCTTCCTTACGTAAAGAACCTGGGAGCCCTGGCTTCCCACAACTACGATACGGCACCTAGGGATTTGTACGCGTTTTGCTTGACTGAAGCGAGAAGGCACGGATGGCTTCAGCCACTGACGTTCCCGCTGGCTCAAGAAAGGGAAATTGTCCCTCGGGACACTCTAAAGCAACTTGAAGGTTCCAAATAGAGGGGGTCCACACTTTTTTCGAAAGTGCCATTACATAATTCTTGGACACAAGTAAGAAAATATTTCTTTGTTTGTGTGCCCTTTGTCTCTCGAAAATAATTTTTGAATAGAAGAGAGTAAAATATATAGAATTTGGAGTCTAGGATTGCAACGATGTGCTAATATCTAAACAGTGAATACTTGCACCGAGGCAAGGACCAGAAAGGACCACTTTGCCACAGACGTCTCTTTCCTGCATCCTCCAGCGTTGTCTGCTTTGCTGTTTTTTGCTGTCTTTTAAGAGGCTTTTATACTTAACCACGCCCCCTTTTTCGGCATTGGCCATACATTTGAGAACGTGCGCGCACTAGCGCGCGCGCCGAGGTAAGGACCGGAAAGGACCACTTTGCCACAGACGTCTCTTTCCTGCATACGCCAGCGTTTTCTGCTTTGCTGTTTTTTGCTGCCTTTTAAGAGGTGAAAGACTTTAAAGGACTCACATTACTATTATATATAAATATGGCCTAAGGAAATGTACTAATTGCCTATATTTCACTTGTTTTAGGCTTTTAAACTTAACCACGCCCCCTTTTTCAGCGTTGGCCATAAATTTGAGAGCGTGCGCGCACCAGCGCGCGCGCACCGAGGCAAGGACCGGAAAAGACCACTTTGCCACTTCGCCGTGGCATTGTGGCTTTGTGGCGTTGCGCTTGTGAGCATTTCTGGTCCCCTGCTCTTCTTATTTACCCTTATTCTTCCCCCTCATCCGCTAGCTAGTTAGCTTCTCCCTTTTCGTTAATTTCTTTCTTGTTGAAAATGCTGGAAATCACTCCTTTGGCCTAATAGGAAATCGTCAGCACCTGATATACCTTTGTGAGTGTGGATAGTCCCATTAACAACTGTTGTTTTTGCTGCTGTTCCTAACACATTCATGTTACAGCGTTTATACTCACTAAAATCTGACATGCCAGAAGAGTTACTTCCACTACAACGAAGGGGTGGCGCCAGTGGGGCAGGTCCCAAAGAAGGCAGCGCTACAAGGGTGTCTCGTAAAGCTATGACATTAACACCCGTGGCGCGCTGCTCCTCACTCACGCCCTCCCGCGATATTCCCAAATTCTTCCCCAACACCTTTATGCCAGCTCCTATGCTAAATATACCTTTGCGCAATATTAACCAACTACCAGGAGTTCAACTGCGTAATCTGACTAAAGTTCCTGTAAAAGAATATTCAGTTCAGGCAGCACAGGCCATCGCCCCGCACACTTCGGTACTAAATCACAGTAATGTTACTGTAATTTCAGATGAAACAATGCTAGGAAATACAGGGACTACATGCATTCCTTCTCTCATACCACCTGCGTAAATGCCCGTGCCTGACGTAGTTGATGAAAGCCCTGACTCTAGTTATGTCATTCCGGACATTTCGCTTCATGCTGGTGATTACGACCTTTCCGATGATTCCCAAGCTTGTACCGCATCCACTCCGAGTGCACATTGTTCGATCACATCAGCATCACCAGCTATTTCTTTTGTGCATTCGACTCCTCAAAGACCTACAGCTCCACAACAAGAGCAATACGGGACGACGCCTGCGCCTCCCACTATGCTGGAAATCACCCTTGCAACGGTGCACTTAACTATTACCAGTCTCTTCAAATTGTATGAAGCCTTAGAGACCAAACTAGCAAAACAAACAGAATTAATGCAAGGAATCTCAGATTGGATTGCGATCGAATTGTCATCTAAACAGGCGGAAAGTCCCAGATAATGCAGCGCCGCACCTTACCAGCTCTTTAGTCGGTACTGCAGAAATCCGCACGCAATCAGTGGAGGAAATTCCATCTGTTTTACCATTCATCACACAGGTAATAACACCTGCATCACCACAAGACACATTGCCAGGGCAATGTGCGCAGGACAATCCAAAAAAAATAATTCTTGGATTAGCATTGAACAAAATTCTCCAGAAAATACAACAGACTCTAATCGGAAACAGACTGCGGATGGGCATTTTGACATCTTTTCCAAAAAGAAATCTTGCCAGCATATCAAACAAAAGCTATCCACAAATTTAAGAAAGACGAGACTAGGGAGAAGAAAATCACAACCGTCTACAACGACACGTATGGACAAGTCACACGTGATGCAAGCACAAGTCTCTGTGCCAGCTAAGGATGGCAATGACCACCTGAGTGATTGTACCACAACTACACCTCAAAATAATCACACACTTACACACCCTCCGCTAAATGACTTACTTGAAGTCCTGAACGAAGATGACCAACGATCGAACAAAGAAAACTGTGCACCCCCTAGTAACGAATGTTAATCAATCGCAACCTTCAAAAGAACCTGGACCCGTTACCAACTTTTCAAGGACCAACAAACAGATTGTGGATTCCACTGATAGCTTGCTGCTCAATCAGCGCAGACAAGATATAAGAACGGAAGTGGCAGCCTATTTACAATATTTGCAAGCAACTGGCAATAATCTTCCAAATCAGAGACTCACAGAGACTTTGAAACCTCACCCTCATGTTAGGTGTCAGGCTAAGGAGAAACTTTTGCCGTGTGATCCCAAAGACACACAAACCTGCAGCGTTCCGGAAATGTGCCCAGTTCAATTAAACCCTTCCCATCGTGACCAACAAAGTCAATCTTCTCAAGAAACCACTCAGGAAAGCTACATGGACAATCAATATAGCAGGCCGCATGGAGTCCATTTTGACCAGCACGCAGGATTGCGACGTGAAGTACTTGATGCCTACATAAATAATCAACAGAAAGGCAGAGCTGCAACTTTAGAAACTCCACAACCTTCCAACAGCAGTGCTAGTTTGAGTACCATGCACCAAGCGAAAAATTCAACATCAAGAAGAAGAGCTTAATGCATCTAAATGTAAAACAAACCAGATTTCCTTGAACAAACAATGCCCAGAACACAACAATTTCCTTCCCAGTGAGAGACAGGCTGGCACCACCATCGTCTACACTGAAGGAATGATGCAACACTATTCAACACAAGCTCCAAGACATGCACAACAAGAACAGGCACAAATTGAAATGTCAATAAAATCGTGCTTAGATGCATACTTTTGGAAGATTGATCCCAGGAAAGGTCCTGAAGGTTGGCATCAGAATGATACCACGGGAGCTGTGCATGACAGCGCTCATCAGATGAAACAATATGACCAAGAAGAGTGGCGCAACTCAGAATTTATAAAGAAAGGCAATGCACAGGCAATGAGCCTACATAACCAGCATCCTCAAAATAAATCAAGGAAGAATTATTCTAAAGGGAACAACAATGAAACCTCGACCACGGTCATTGAAAAAATACATTTGTTAATTATGAAATGTCGTGCTGCTCCTTATCCCATGTTTGATCTGTGTAGAACAAGTGTCCTGAACATATTCAGAGAGATACCCAAATTAGAAGACATTTCCACAGCTGACATTGATCAGATAGAATTTCTGAATGATGATGACCTCTCAATCATACGATTATGGATACCTTCGAGAGTGGTGTTAAATGCTTTATGGAAAGCAAAGATGGAGATATTTAGATTAGGTTTTATCATTGCACAGGATCCACATGCCAAAGAACAAGGACAATTACAAGCAAATCAGCCTCAAAAATATGTGCCACAAATCTACCAGAAATCTGTGAACAAAAATGTGGTTGCCCAGAGAGCATAACAATTAACCAACCACTCTCAAATCATCTCTTTTACTTCGTGGAACACCCGTGGACACAGCCATTTGCAGAATGAGAGAGATAATGTTCTGGCTAATTACGACATCATAGCCCTACAGGAAACCTGGTTGAGGAATGTTCCCCTCTGGAATAACCATGAAGTTTCTCTAGTACCAGCAGTAAAAGCGATAAAGGGCAGACCAACCTCGGGGCTATTAGTAGCAGTAAAACAATCCAGTGTAGTAACCATTGTGCCTTGGGCCGTCCCAAATGCTTTCCTCCAGCTGGTCAGAATTAACTTGCAACAGTCGACCTTTGCTCAAATCAACATGTACAGGAACCCTGCCGGCATCACAGATGACGCATACTATGAAGCGTTGTCCTCTCTTTTGGACTTAATATTGAATTCCCGAGACATTTCGGCGACCATCATAGCTGGTGACATTAACCTCAATTGCATTTCAAATAAGAATAAGATCTATCCCAAGCAAGTAAACAGGTGGATCCAATTCATGGCTGACAGAGACCTTAGAGCGACCAATGGCTCTCTTCCAGGAGATGTGCCACCAAAACATACATGGCATAGTGGAGACTCTGGAAACATTATTGACTACATCTACATTGACAAAATTCTGTTCAGCATAGCAACCGAGTTTAAGATCATAGAACAATCAACCAGTGATCATCATTTGCTTGCGCTGACTTGGCCTTGGTCCTCAAAACAACCTACCACCTCCCCAAGAAGCAAGATGCAAAGTGTGATAGTCAACAACGCGAATACAAGATTCAGACGGACTGACAAGAATCTACATACTCTTGGTAATGATCTAGATAAGCTAGAACAGACCAACATTTCATATGCAAACGTCATGAATAAATACAGGACAGTATTCAGGAAAAATGACCAGAAAGCGTTCTCTTACAAACATCAATTCAATCAAGAAGTGACAGATCGCAAAACAGAATTAAGAAGAGAAAGAAGAGCAATTAAACTACTTCCATGTGAACTCCAATTGCAAGCCATGAGAACAGCTAAAACCAAATATAGAAATTGGACTTGTGGTAGAGCGGCTCTAATGTTTCAGATCGACAGTGAATGTATGCTGAAGACCATCGAAAAGAAGAGCAGTGCAGAAATCTGGTCATTATTAAATAATGCACAGTATGATAAACAAAACGGAGTGGAATGGCAATGGATACATCACTTCTCCGAACTTTACAGCGACACAAGCAATCTAGCTATGAATTATCATTTTCCAGAAGCAACTATATGGGATCTAAACTTCTCACAAACTGATATAGAAGATTTGATAAAACGTTCAAGTGGATCAAGAGCGGCAGGTCCAGAAGGGCTCAATAACATCATGTTCAAAGCAACTCCAACGGCCTGGGCAGCCATACTCAACCTAATTTTCAGAAACATTATTCACAACAAGCAGATACCGGATTCCTGGCGCACTTCTATTGTTAAACCCATCTACAAAAAGGGTGATCGGTCCAAACCAAGCAATTACAGGCCTATAGCACTACTCGATGCACCCGGCAAAATCTTCGCCAGACTTGTGCTGCAAGATTTCAACACATGGACTAAATTACATCAAAGGGGAGATCCAAATCAAACAGGGTTTGTACCGGGCATGGGCACTGCTGTCAATCTAACATGCATAAGCGCCATCAAGAGCCAAGCGGGTGCCAGCAAGCAGCCAATTTATTTTGCGTTTGTTGATTTTAACGCTGCCTTTGACTCGGTCTCTAGATCATTGCTTATGGCTAAACTGGCGTTAGCATATTGCCCAAAAACACTCACAGACATCATCTTTGCACTTCATTCTAATACTTCCATACAAATTAGATTAAATGCAGAAAGCTTACTCTCCCCAGTAATTAATACTGCAAAAGGATTGAAACAGGGGTGCATTTTAGCGTCTCTGCTGTTCAGCTTCTTTATTTATGATATTAAAGAAGCATTTTTCAATCAAAACACAGATGCTCCAAAAATAGAGGGATGGCCAATAGTAGCCTTATTATACGCGGATGATTTAGTACTCTGCTCCAAAGGTCTGGTGGGCCTACAAGCTCTATTAACTCTTCTCACTCAGTGCATTCAGAGTAACCAACTGAGCATTAATTTGGGAAACACCAAAATTGTGATGTATGCTCCAAAAAGGATGAACCGTAATGTAATGAACTGGACTATGCATAATGTCAAAATCGACGTAGTAAGCCAATACATATACCTTGGCGTTTCAATTGACATGAGCTACTGTAATCAAAGTCATTTAGATCGACTGCAACAAAAATTGCAAACAGCGATATCTCAAACCAAAATCATAATGAGAAAATACAGTAAATTTTCCATCATACCAGCGTGGACTTATTACACTCAAAAATGCACCCCTGTTCTTCTTTATGGAATGGAAGCTTTAGAGTTAATAGATGACTACACCTTTGACAAATTGGAAGCACTATTCTGGAGACAAATTCTACATCTGCCCCAAGTGGTTCCAGTAGTATGGATCTGCTATGAACTAGGCTTAGTCTCACTAGTTGCTCAGTATCACTGGCGCATGTGTGCTCTTTTCAGGAAATGTCTTATGTGTAATGATGTCACAACTGTTCTGAAAACATTATCCACTTATCTGTTACATTCTAATGATGCTTTTGCTAGGAAATGGTTGTGTAGCACCTACAAAACACTCATAAATGCTAATGTTTCAATTGATCTTCTAGTTACAAACCCGATGAAGGCCAAACTTCAAATTTTTACCATCAAATGGATTCAAAGTAGAGAGCTATGTTTGAATTATAAACACTTTGATGGTGATTGCATGATTGATAAAAAGTACAGAACCATGTCACCATAAGAAGTCCATCTATGAATGTCCGGTCAGCAATCATGCGTTTAAGATTTAATTTGCGGCCAACAAAGGAAGTACTGGTGGGATAGACGCATAATTAAGAAACTAGACAACATCTGTCGTTTTTGTCATCTGCCAGGGGAAACCATCAAACATCTGCTAATGGATTGCACACAGTTGGTAACTTTGAGGAAAACACATTTTGCCAAATTATATCATTTTCTTGCAGATATAAATCAAGAATTAAGATGGAAAATTATTTTTCTGCTCGTTTGGTGAGCATCAGGATTGCAGCTGTAAACTATTTGAATGCTCTGAATTTATAATCTCATAATGAAGTGCAGCTCTCTCTGGGTTTATTAATTGTGAATCTCAGTTGTACATTTTTGAAGGCTATGTCTCCACAATTCTAATCTGTCCTTTTTGGTATTAATCTGAATTCCTTTTTTTTCTCTTTTATCAATTCTGAGTTTTTAAAGTGTGTTTTCATGCTTGTATGTAATTATGAAAATTAATTTTCTTTATATGTAATGATGAAAATGAACTGATTTATGTTTTGTATAAAAAATATAAGATTGTAAAAGTTAATTATTTAACTGAACACAATAAAAAAAAGACTCTGGGAGTTCAATCCAGGCCTGTGTGATGAAAATGGGGAACAGCCAACCATTTCCCCGGGTTTTCTTGAAACAAAGGGCCCTTAGTCTGTAAGCACCAGAAGATCTCAAAGTTCTCCCCGGTGTATAAAACTCAAGCTTCTCCCTCAAATATTGAGGGGCAGTTCCAAAGAGACACTTAAGTCCTAACATAAGAATCTTAAAATTAACTCTCACTGCAACCGGGAGCCAGTGTAGTTCGCTGCAAGCTTTAGATACTGGGTCTCTGCGTGCAATATTGCACACTATACGCACCACATAATTTTGGAGCTTCTGGAGTGCATTATACTTTCCATGCTAGCACCTTCGAGTAGGGAGTTGTAGTAGTCGAGCCTTGGCATGATTATAGCTCGGACCAATTTTTCCCGATTTGTCTTTGAGACCAACGGACAGATCTGTCTTGAGACTCTGAGGTAGTAATTAGATGTCTTGACAGTATCTCTTGTCCCAACATGTTTCAGCCGTTAGGAGCATTTCTAACATATTCTCTGTCTGTGGTATGCAGCACAAATAAAGCAGAAAATGTATTGCCATTGATTCCATTGCTCACACTGGGGAAACAAACCTTAAAAACAGTATCTGCTTTCTTTTGACTTGAATTTATAATACCTTCTGTGTAGTGTCTGAATCTGTTTTGTTGCACTTTTTGTTCTAATATCAGACTTTGCGATGTGTATATTTCTCATATTTATTATTTACAGGCTTGATAGGTACTCCTCAGTACACTTGTACCCACCCTTCTTCCTTGTATGTGTGCGATTTCTTGCGATTTCTCAGTGTCATCATCAAAGTGTTTCTGTACTTGGAACCCCTTAGCCATGTCGAACAAGCCCTGCAAAGTTTATGAAAACGTAATAGTCAAACGTTGGGTTAAATAGTGGGTTCAACCCATTGCTATAACATATATATGAATATATGTGTGTAAATATATCTACATATTTATATATACATATATTCATGTCTATTAGCATAAATCAAGCCTGTCATGTTCCATTGTGCATCACATCGTCAAACACGCATAAACACATTAATATTTCACTTCTGTACAAGCAATAAATACTTCTCTAAGAAATTCCAGTAGCTCATAACTTGTAAACTCATTGCAAGCTGGACTCCAGATCACCTCCTACACCACAAAAATTCAGAGCTTAAAAATGTCAGATCATTCACAAATGGTGCACAAGTCGCTGCATCTGTGGGCGCAAGCAAGAAGCGTATAGGTGTTCAGCATTTCTTTCCCCAGACAATTACAAAATCTTAATGACCTCAAATCAGCAGGAATTGGTAACTGTGGGCCCAAGACTTCCAGGATTCCCAATTGATTTAATCTAAAAGGCATAAATACAAGTGTATACACAACACTAGAAAACATTTTAATAGAGGGCCGAGTTACAGCATATATATGGCCAAATTCAAATATTCTATGGCCAACGTTTTGGTGGCTAAACACAGATATATGTATGTAGACATGTAGCTGAGCCCTTCGTCTGACTTTTACAAATAATTCACGTCTCCCTAGTTCCCTTGCAATTTCCGACCTAAATGTCTGCGCAAATTCATCATTTTACTTTCATAAATTCATCTACCAAACAGAGCTTCGAATGGGTCTCTACAAAAACTTAAAAGAATCTTACTTTCTGCAAATGTGAAACTGGTATGCAGTGAATATCTCCTCATGCAGGCATAAGTGCATAAGGAAGTTAGATTGAGCTTAGAATGAGCAAGCGCCGGGTGCTAGAGTAATACCTCTAGAGTTTTCTTTTATCGCTACAGGACTCTCAATACCACAGAGAATAGATGGCACACACTCATTTTCTTCTTTATAAGCTCTAACCATTAGAACAAGAGAAAAACCCCCAAGCGTCATAAGACACAGGGCCTCATTACGACCCAGGCGTTAAGGGGTTAACGGTGCCGTAAAAGGCTGCGGCACCGTTAACCCCTTAACGCCTTACTACGAGGTCTCTTTGCGGCTCCCGACCTGAACGGCTGGTCTGGACCAGCCGGTAAAGTAGGGACCCGCAAAGGGACCTTGATGGCAATTACGGTACCGCAATTTGCGGTACCGTAATTGCCGCCTTCCCCATTCCCATTGAGCCCTATGGGGCAAAAATAGGAATGGAGAAGGGCCATGGAGAAAGGGGGAATTACCGCCCCGCCAACCTTGGAATGGGGTGGTAATTCCCCCTTTCTCCATGGTGGACTCCGGCATGGACAATGGTGCTAATAGCACCATGGTTTAGCGCCGGAGTCCTAATGAGGGCTGCAGTATTTTTTTGTACTAAAAACTTATTTTGGCTCTTTGACAACATATGCGGATATAATTGGACATTTAGATAATTGAAAGGGTTAACACATTCAAGAGTCTGCCCACCCAACCTCCCTATGTGCAGTGGCTGCTCCTTGGTTGAAAAACACAAGACTTTAGATTTCTCAAAATGTATAGTTACCTCATGTGTCAAAGGAAATTCAATAAACAGACTAATATTTTTGTTAAACATTCTGCAGTGTGATTGATTAGGGCAGAGGTCTTCAACCTTTGGCTCTCCAGATGTTTTCGACTACTATTTCCATGCCGGGAAAGTCCAAGGTGCGTGGTCATGGGTATTGTAGTCCAAAACATATGTAGGGCCCCTGGAGTAGGGCAATATCATCCGTGTATGCTACATTATTTTTAAAGGTAGGTTCCAATTTTTGGTGGGCCGGTACCCTTGCCTCATCGGCCTATTTAGCGACGTAGTGGGGCAAGCACAGAGCCCTGTCTTGATCCTCGAATTGAAGAAATAGCATTACTGCACAGCACATCTTGATAAAGCCGAACTCTAAGACAAGTATCTGTGTGACACAATATAGTCATGTTCAAAAGACCAGGAATTTAGAGCACAATAGAATTTAAATAACTTCCCTTCATGTCTTGATACCCCCCAATGGTGCCTGTCATTCCTAATGGTATGCAGCTTCCTTGTGCCCCATTCTGTAAACAGGGAGAGCTATTAACCACCCTCACCACCGTTTTAGGAATGATTGTGCTCCACTATTAAACTGCCCAGTATTCAGTTCTCATGGCAGACGAGTGCTGTGCTGTGCATTTGCATTCTGTAGACCTGGCACCGATCTTGGATATAAAAGGGCAAATAATTTCCCGCCTTCATTATGCCCTTTTGCTTTTCATGCGTCCTGCACACTACCATGGTGGCCGGCGCTCTGTGTTGTGGCTCCAGCCCAATATAAAAATGGTTTATTTGATGGGCCTGCAATGCTTTATCGTATCTGCTTAGTTCACTCTCTTTCCAAACATATGATTTCTCAATCTTGATTATTATCAGACCCTCTTGTTTTGACTTCTGTATGTAAGCAGGTTCCAGACTCGCAACCTTCTTTCAGGTTTCCAGAACCTCTTGTTCCAGCTTCTGTATTCACCCTCTTGATTCCCCGGAGCTCTAACAGCTCTCGGGTAACCTGCATACCTGTTTGCTTCTTTATTGCAGGTACCAGCGCTTCCCAAACAGCTGCGTTGCTTCTCGAAGCTCATGTAGTGTTTGGGTGACCAGTGAGGTCTGCAGCGCCCTGCCGACCACTGACTCTGCCTGGATATTCCCCACCTGGGGTGTCCAAAGGTTAGCTTTGGCAGCAGTCCGAGTAGTCCCTCCATCCTGGATTACGTTCGGGTTCTCATTCGCCACCATTCCTGGCTTCCCTTGTGGCTCAAGTCGGCTCGCCTGCTGCATCTCTCCCGCAGGTCCTCCTCAGAGGATTGTTCTCCACCTGCTTCCCAGCTGAGCTCCTTTTGAACTCCCACGCTGGATGGTTGCATTTGCTTGGGCCAACCACATCCCGTTAGAAGCTAGACCACTCATGCTGGTTCTGCAGAGTAAGCCTCGGCCTCTCAGTCATCTTCTTTACAGTACTTTTTGTAAAAGCAGCTGCCTCATACTTGGTATTCTTTGATCTTTTACTCTTGTCAAGTGTATTAGGTTGACTTTTAGCAGAAGTGGAGTTGATTGTGGCGGGACTCCCTCTCTCCTGCGCACCTCCTCTTTTCTTGTTGCCGAATTAGACCAGCAGCCTGGATCCTGGTTTGTTAAGGTACCAACTCTGGGGTTCCCAAAAATGTAAGAATTGTGGGGATGACAAACTCTGGATCAGTTGGGCGCTGGTAGGGTATGGTGGCCCAATGGTCGCTTGTTGAGCGATTAGATCAATTATATGGTCAAGTCAGGTCATAGTCATTAGTTTGTTTATTTTTGGTTAGTTGGCACCAAAGAAAACATAATTGTAGAAATGAATGACAAGTTTTTGACATGGTAACTCCCTACACAGCCGACGCGCGTTTCAACCTAAGTCTTTTTCAAGGCTGTGATTTGGTGATGTTGTGATGTGCACCGTGAAGTGACATAGTGATAACCATTGTTTATTTATAACATATATATTCCATTCAATAAGCATGTATTTATTAATTTGTTCCAGTCATGAGGAAAGGAAGCACATTGTGGTAGCAGATTGGTAATTAGCAAAACCCGTGATCGTGAGTGGTGGTGACGGGGTGAACAACAGGGCAGCACATATAGCAATCAATGGTTACATTTAGGCATGACAAGATGTATAGTTACAGTGTGAAGTCAATTGAGACAGAATAAGAGACAATGGGCCTCATTCCGAGTGTGGCGGTAAGGGATAGCGGCCACCGGTAACGAGACCGGTGGTGGTGATCCCTTACCGCCATGCTCCGAGTTCCCTTTGCGCCCTCGCCCTTAACGCCTGCTTTGAGCAGGTGTTAAAGTCGAGGGCGCAAAGGGGCCTCCAAGCCAATAACGGTGACCGTAATGAACGGTCACCGTTATTTGCATCTTCCCCATTCCCATTGAGCCCTATGGGGGCTTATTTGGGAATGGGGAAGAGCCTTGGTGAATTGGGAATTACCGTCCCGCCAACCTTGGAATGGGGCGGTAATTCCGCCATCCACCAAGGCGCTGCCGGTCCGGGTACGGCGTCAACCAAGGCGTTAATAGCGCCATTGGTTAGCGCCGTACTCGGAATGAGGCCCAATGTACCAAGGGAGACAAAGGAAAAGGAGAAGGAGAGTCAATTAGTTGAGTCAAGGGCCAAAAGAATTTGGTAAGATAGCTTAGATGGGTAATTGTGGAGGAAGAGGAGTCTTACCCAATTGAGTTGAGGGGTGGATTTCAATTGCAGTAAGCTGGTCCTCCCAGATAAGGGCGACAGGGGGGCTGGATAGCCGATCTGAAAAGTAGATAGATAGGGTTCTCAGCAGGGATGGGACCCATGGGCGAGTGGACGATGTTAGATGTTAATGGGAGAAATGGGGTGCTAGGTAGTAGCAATTGGGCAGGATGCCGGGGAGGGACGTCTAAGAGGGGGTGTCTGGTGGTAGGCTTACCGTTGGCCGAGTCCGGCGAGTTCGTTGCGTGAGAGCGTGCTCGGGAATCTGTGTGCTGTGGATCAGCCCTGCTTACGGGAATTTATAGTAGCATAGCGCGGATTGGTTGGTTAATCAAGCAGTGTGATTGGTCTAAAAATGGGACCTGTCATGGCGGCCAAATTGGAAAAAAACCTTATCATGGGTTCCAAAATAATGATGGAACTACTCTTAGAACATGCTGATAGAGCACATGGGAGATTAGTACTACAGATAGATCAACTAAAAAATGACATCGAATCCAGCAATTCGCCCATGGCAACTAAAGAAAAAAACTACAAAATCATGTACGAAATATTGCGAAATCACCAAGACGAAGTCAAAATCAGAAAATGTAGAAAATCTGCAAGGGATGAAAGAGACTACCAAGACAATAGAGTCTTCACCTTCCAACCAAAAGTTTGACAATATACAAGGAAGTAATTCCAAAGGAAGTTCCCCAGCCAGCTCTCCGGCAACATCGGACGCAGACAGTGAACCAGAACAAGAAACTGAAGAAAATGAAGACTGTGACCAGGCACCCGATACGCCACAAGCAGAAACCGAAAGGTCAGCACCCCACGTAGAGAAGGAAGGGGCTGCATCAAGATTGTCCAGACAACATGAATTTAGCAGAAGCATTGGCTACAATTTGGTGGACGAGATCCAACGCTACAGGGAAGGAAACCGAGTCCCACAACAGCAACAACGAAATAACAAACAGGTCAATTTTTTAGACCCTACCCGGGGAAATATCCCACCAAGATTAGAGCCAAGAGAGGCAAGAGAGCGGGGGCCAAGAGACGCCCAAGAGGAACAAGAAAGTGCTATCAGACTAACAAAAACACAAACACAGCTACAGCAACGAACGCCATGATAACATACTCAGTGACAAATCTCTCCAAACACATCCTCTCAGAGCATGACTCAGAAATCCAAAACAAAGGTCTCTCTTTCGCTCCAGCTAAGTGTGAATGCCCAGATCGACCTATACAAATACATCAGGAAACTGAAACTCAAGACATTTTTCTCAAACAAGTCAAGTGGAAACAACCCAAACCGGTACCAGTATCACTGAGCACCTTAGATATGGAGCATCTTGAGTGTACCCACCTCCTGATAACCCTGGACCAGTCACCCAACAAGGAAACACAGACCATGCACCAGACCATGCAAGAACTGAATATTGAAGAAAGCAACTTGAAGATACCAGAAATGAAACCGAAATCCAAATTCACTCCCAACCTACAAGGGGACAATGCGATAGACATTTTCAGCCTGGCAGTCACAAGAGACCTCCAAGCGTTACAAGATCGCATCAGAATGAAGCATTCAAGAAAAGAAGATAACATTACCAGTCAAGAACGACTCGCACTCAAGAGATTACAAGACAATCACCAAATCATAATCAAGGAAGCTGATAAAGGGGGCAACGTGGTCATAATGGACAGATCTGACTACGTCAAAATGGCCCTCACCCATTTGACTACACCTGGTTGCTATGACACCATAAGCAAGAATCCAACGAATGAAGTCCGAACGGAAGCTAGTAGCCTGCTGACCAAATGGCACAAGCGCGGACTTCTGTCAGATGACGAAATGAAATATCTATACCTCCCACACCCTAGGATGCTGACGATCTACTTTTTGCCTAAAATCCACAAGATATTTGACCCCATACCAGAAGGATGCCCAATACTGAGTGGAATAGGATGGGTCACTGAACCTTTGAATAAATGCATCAACAACGTCCTGGCACCTGAGGTCCCAAAGATACCAACCTTCCTACGTGACACAATGCACACCCTACTCATTTTGCAGGATATTGTGTGGAACCAAGACTACACCATGGTAACTCTGGATGTTAAAGCCCTTTACACATCCATAGACCACGGACTAGCCTTAAAGGCCATTGATTTTGCCTTCACAAAAGCATCAGCCTCTTTCTGGTCACATTTGGAACTAACTAAAGAACTTCTGGCATTTTCACTGAGTAATACGATCTTCCTATTTGACCAACAATACTACAGGCAAACAAAAGGCATAGCCATGGGTGCAACTTATGCACCTTCAATGACCAACTTATTTATGCACCATTATGAACAAGTACACGCCTTCACCAACCATGACTTCAACAAACTAATCCACACTTGGATGCGATACATTGACGACATCCTGATGATCTGGCGTGGTACAGATGAAGAACTTGAAACATTCAAACGTTATTTGAATGAGAACAATTTTGGGATCTAACTAACGGGAACCTCAAGTAAAGTGAGCATTGACTTACTGGATATCACTATCACGCCAGCTGGCACAGAACTAATGACCTCAACTTATAGGGAACCGACAGAAGTCAACTCAGTCCTGCATGCATCCAGCTGCCACAAAAGATCTGTAATCAATAATATCCCCAAAGGTGAATTCCTCCGAGCCAAAAGGAACTGCAGCACCCGGCCATCATATGGAAACGAATGTGCAACACTTAGCAGACGCTTTTATGAGAGAGGATACCCGGACCAATCAATGCAAGCAGCCATGGCCATGGCTAACAGCAGAGAACGCAGCTCGCTTTTGACCCCCAAGGTACCCACCAGTAAACAGGTAACAAATGACAGCCCAATAAGATACATTACCCAGTTCTGCAGTGATAGCCATCAAGTACAGAATATTCTGAAGAGACATTGGCATATCTTATCAATAGATGAATATATCAAGGCTGGATCCCAGACAAGCCAATCCTAACCTATACCAAGGCCAGAACACTCAAAAACATCCTTAGCCCATCATTCATGGCGCCTATTCCAACAACTGATGGCAACTGGCTCACCAGCAACAAACCAGTGGGCTTCTACAAGTGTCGAAACTGCTCCTTGTGCAAATTCGCTACAACGACCAAGACTTTGATCTTTAGTACCAGTGACACACATTCAATCAGAGAATACATCAAATGTAGATCCAAATTTGTGGTTTATGCTATTAACTGTGTATGTAATCGCAAATATATTGGGAGTACTAAGAGAGAACTCAGAACAAGGATCAGGGAACATCTCAATTCCCTACATTCCCAGGACACCAGATATCCACTGGCATTACACTGGCAGGAACAATACTAGTGGGACAACAAGGAAGACATCACCTTCGTGGGACTGGAGATAATATCAACCGACATACGGGGCGGAGATAGAGAACTACAACTACGCCAGAAAGAAGCAAAGTTGACATGCAAATATCGCGCCATTACTTTTGGATGAAACAGTGACCATGATTTCCATGTTTTCCTGTAAATCAGCAGCACATAAACATGCTATAGTTTCTGCCCATACATGCATTATGGATACAATTGTGGTAGCTTCTTCCCATGTACCAATCCTGGCCAGGCTCGGTCTGGGTAATTCCCCTACATTCTATTCTCACCCCTGTGACGTAAACCATGACAGGTCCCATCCCGCGGGATGGCCATTTTTAGACCAATCACACTGCTTGATTAACCAACCAATCCGCGCCATGCTACTATAAATTCCCGTAAGCAGGGCTGATCCACAGCACACGGATTCCCGATAACGCTCTCACGCAACAAACTTGCCAGACTCGGCCAACAGTAAGCCTCCCACCCGACGCCCCTTCTTAGACGTCCCTCCCCGGCATCCTGCCCAATTGCTACTACCTAGCACCCCATTTCTCCCATTAACATGTATCTAACATCGGCCACTCGTCCATGGGTCCCATCCCTGCTGAGAACCCTATCTATCTACTTTTCAGATCGGCTATCCAGCCCCCCTGGCGCCCTTATCTGGGAGGACCAGCTTACTGCAATTGAAATCCACCCCTCAACTCAATTGGGTAAGACTCCTCTTCTTCCCCAATTACCCAACTAAGCTATCTTACCAAATTATTTTGGCCCTTGACTCAACTAATTGACTCTCCTTCTCCTTTTCCTTTGTCTCCCTTGGTACATTGTCTCTTATTCTGTCTCAATTGACTTCACACTGTAACTATACATCTTGTCATGCCTAAATGTAACCATTGATTGCTATATGTACTGCCCTGTTATTCACCCCGTCACCACCACTCACGATCACAGGTTTTGCTAATTACCAATCTGCTACCACAATGTGCTTCCTTTCCTCATGACTGGAACAAATTAATAAATACATGCTTATCGAATGGAATATATATGTTATAAATAAACAATGGTTATCACTATGTCACTTCACGGTGCACATCACAACATCACCAAATCACAGCCTTGAAAAAGACTTAGGTTGAAACGCGCGTCGGCTGTGTAGCGAGTTACCATGTCAAAAACTTGTCATTCATTTCTACAATGATGTTTTCTTTGGTGCCAACTAACCAAAAATAAACAAACTAATTACTATGACCTGACTTGACCATATAATTGATATAATCGCTCAACAAGCGACCATTGGGCCACCATACCCTACCAGCGCCCAACTGATCCAGAGTTTGTCATCCCCACAAGCATTAGGTTGACTGACTTGATAATAGAACACATTGGCTCTATCTAAAGGGGGGGGAAGGAGGGTGTGCTATTGGAGAAGGGGTTAGAGAAAATTGAAGCAGAGGAATACTACGTTTTCGGAGGACAGTCATCCCAAATCCCATGGGGGGCTTCCTTACCCATGCAATCCTCCCTCCGTGCACCACCCCCAGGGGGTGTATTGTACTGTGGACACACTGCCCTGGCCCCATGGGAAAGGTCTTCCCCTAGGGGAGAAGGGACAACATCCTCAGATTCGTTCCACTTAGTTGAGATTTAACATAACATAACATAACATAACATAACATAAAATAATTGGGGCTCTTGAGGAACCCCAGAAGAGAAAGTGGGACCTCTTAATGCCATGCTTACTCTTTTCCTACAGAAATGTGCCACAAGAAGAGGTTGGCTTCAACCCATTTGAACTTCTTTTTGGTCACCCTGTCAGGGGACCCCTTGCTATAGTCAAGGACGGATTGAGCTCTCCACTCCTCCTGTCACTACAAATGTGAACTATGTGATTGGGTTAAGAAAGAGGATGGCCCTCCTGATGGCTCAGGTCAATAAAAAGTTTAAGGCTGGTAAAGCCTTGGTAAAACACTGGTATGACCAGAAGGCTTCACTTATTAATTTTTCTCCAGGCCTGGCAGTCCCGATTATAAATCATATACAGTCTGGAGCTTTGCTGGATACATGGCCAGGCCCTTACACAGATGTGGAGCAACTGAATAAGGTGAACTATTTGGTGGACATTAGAAGGCCTGGTCAGGCCCCAAATGTTTTCCATATAAATAGACGGAATACATTCATCTCTAGGGTTTAAATGGTTGCTCTGCTGCTGGCTTCAGACAGGGAGGAAGAGGAATCTGAGCTTTTCCATGACTTGTTCCAAGGCTATCCTTTAGATGGATCCATTGAGGGGGCCACGTTGTCCCCCAGCTGACATCTGAGCAGCAAAGTGAGAACTTTGCTCCATCAATATCCCCTTTGTTCTCACTGGGTCCACGTTTGACACCTTGGTGCAAACAAGACATTGCCACTGGGGAATGTGTGCCTGCCAAAAGTTGGAGTTATAGAATGTCAGACAACGTTAGATCCCACATCAAGTCTAAGGTCAACAAGATGTTGGATCTAGGGGTGGGTGAGCCCTCTAGCATTCCTTGGTCCATTCCTGTGGTTCTGGTGACAAAAGCAGGTACATCTGACTTGAGATTCTGCATGGACTATAGAGCTCTGAATGCTGTCACCAAGACAAATGCTCAGCCTCTACCAAGAATGGAGTAGTTGGTAGACAACCTGGGTGCTTCCAAGTATCTCAACAGATTTGTTCTCACTGCAGGATATTGGCAAATACCCCTGACAGAATGTGATGCAGGCTCTTCAGAAGGCCCACCTGACCATAAAGGCAACCAAGTGTCAAAGTGGACAGGGCACAGTAGTCTACCTTGGGCATGAGGTTGATGAGGGTAATATTCAACCTCTTCCCAGTAAAATACAAGCTGTACAAAGCTGAGTCACCCCCAATACTCATACCCAGGGGAGAGCATTTATGAACCTCACTGGGTATTACCAAAATGACATGGCAGACTATGGAACCACAGCTGCCCTCTGACTGCTCTCACAACTCCTAAGAAGCCCAAGAAGGTAACTTGGAGTGAGGAGTTTGAGAAGGCCTTCCAGTGCCTAAAATACTCCTTGTGCCAGGCCCCTGTTCCCAGGGCACCTGACTGTAAGATACTTTTTATTGTGCAGACGGATGCCTCTGACACTGTGATAGGAGCGGTTCTGCCACAGCTAGATGAGAAAGGCAGGGGACATCCTATCTGTTTCATCCGTCGCCAGTTTAAGGACAGAGGGATCAGGTGGTCTACCGTTGAAAAGGAATGTTTTTCTATCGTGGGACCCAAATCACTGTGCAGACTGACCCATAGGCCCTTAAAGTGGCTGATGAACATGAAGGGAGATAATCATAAATTGCTAATGTGGTCCATTAGCCTCCAAGGCTTTGCCTTCATCATTGAGCATAGACCAGGTGCTCAACGTTGCAATGCTGATGAGTGGTCCATAATGTTGAACCGACCTGAACATGAGACGCATCCAGTGGTGGATTAGTTCCCCCTGTTCTTAGTCTGGGAGGGGCGACTGTTAGGAAAGTTTTCCTACATATTTTATGTACCCCTACACTTTTTGCTTTTGTTTTACACACTGCCCTGACATTTTACAGTGCAGTGAAGCCTTTAGCTTCACTCCACTGGGCTTTTACTTGTATGTAACGGGGAAACAGAGTAGTACTTCATACTGTCAGTACTGGGAAACTATGTTTCCCTTAGTCTTTGTTTTATTACCTATTTGGTTAACTTTTGTATCGTTGCACAATTCATCTTCCAATGCAGTGCAATGGGGTTTCTTTTTGTGTGACCCTAGACTCCACTAAGGGGATTTTCTTTAGGTTATCTAGGATGTGCTAAAGGACAAACTTGTGGCAGGAGTTACTTTTCTGTACTTTTACTAATATTTTTGGTTAGCCTTACCGCCTTTAGCTACCGGCTGTGGCTAGTGCCCTACAATGGACGGGCCATGAGGTTTTCGTTTGTACCTTGGCCATCTTGTGTTTTTGCCTTCTTCCTGCCCTTTCAGGTCAGGAGAATCCTTGTATGATCATTCACTTGCCCGGGAAACACAAAGACTTTGTGGGCTAGTGCAGGGCATGTGTGGGAGGACCCAGGAAGTGGGTTGGGACTGTCTGGTCCTAATTCACAACCTGGATCCAGAAAGTCTAGTGTGGATGAGACCCACAGTGGTCCCTTATTGGATCACTGCTGGTGTGCATTTGTGGGGCAGATCTTGCCATTGGAGGGCTGAGTCTGATTACCCACCTGACTTTGGATAAGAAGAGGAGCCCTGCAGCTGTTTCAGCAGATCTGAAGGAGCCAAGTATCCTGAGAAGCCGAGCAGACGAAGGAAGATACCGGGATGCACTTAACGAGGCCTGGCATCCAAATCCTGCTGCTGTCCGTGAGAAGCCATGCTTGGCAACTGATCTCTGAAGCTCTTCATTGGTGCTTCAACTCTTTGGAGTGGTGGAACCAACCATTCCCAAAATCGCCTGGTAACCCTGCAAGTAAGCCTTTTTTCGGAAGTGTCCTTGGCCATCCAATGGGCTGTTCATCTCGAATATGGGCTGCTGTGATAGGAACACCGTCATCCCTCATTTCAACATGGGGCTTTGGGGATCACCAGCTCATCCAACAAGACCCCACTTCTGTCAAATTTTGTCTTCCCAGCACCTTTGGGTCACGAGATAGAAGGCTGCGTCAGACCGCGATAGCTGAATTCCCTTGCATCAGTGTACAACAGTGACGGTCAGCCGGACCTGTCTCTGAACCTGCAGCATCTGGCCATCTGGGAACTGAAAGAAAGGTGGGACAACTTACCTCTGATGACCAACTCCAGATCTGCCAAGTCTGGACCAAAACCGTAGTAAGGGCAGTGAGTAATGAGGATATTTACAGGTGGCCTTATTTCATACAAATAGTTTCTAACTTTGGGCTACGTTTTTGTCACTAGTTGGCTTGGCCAGCATTTACCGTCCAAAGCCATCCAAAAGCTGGCGACAGTTTCGTTAGCAATAACAGATACCTACTTGACTTTTGAATCCTTCCTCATATCTTCAAAACACTTCAATCTTTTTCCAGTCTCTGAAATGTATTGGAATTTGTGAACTGTACGCATTCCTGTGCGCTTTTACGCACACATTGAATATTAGGCACACGGCTCCATTCATCTTAAGGCTGGACTTCTAAAGTGAGTATTGTAATTTATGAAGAGTGTTGGTGCTAACTAAATTGCTAACCTTCTTCCTTTGCAGGTACTAGGGAAGTCATTGATGTATGTGCACTGACTAGTGACTGTATATACGTACTATAGTAAATAGTGTTGTGTAATACTTTACCTGCCATTTAGTCGTTTTTCATGTGTTGTCCTGGGCCTATAATAAATAGTATTTTTTTTTTAGAACTAACTGTCTAAGTATAATTCTTGGTGTTTCACTGTGTGGACTCATTGTGGACACCTGACCAAACTCACCTCTCCTGACACTAAGGCTTGACCACTCTCCACGGTACCTTGATTAGTGTGGATTCAGCTCAAGGAAGAAATCCCTGTTCCCCACCAAGGGTGGCCAGAGTTTAGACAGTCATTCTAACAACAATTCCTACAGTTCAGGACGCACCAACCATTTACCTTCCACAGTGTCTTTGCACAATTTAGTTAAATGGGTTGCAAACAATATTTATCATGTTGAACATAGCTGCTTAGGTGTCAGTCAAAAACATAGTTATCATTGGTAAGAGTTCATGATATAAGGCTGGTAAAGCCCTCTCATGGACCAAATTAGTCTGCTGGTGTCTTTTCCGATTGCTAGAGTGTGATAGATAAGTAATACACGTGTTTTGGGGGCAGTTTATATCAAAGCTGGTGCTTTCAATTGACCATAACTTGGATCATGTTCACTTTCAAGCCTCAACATCCTTCTAAAATCTTTGATTGATTAGAGACCAGTGGCTCTCAGTGTTTATCAGGACTGAATGTGTTTGATGCCTTGCAGTCCTAAAGGTAGGTTGGGTAGGTATATCTACCTTTAAACTGCCATTACAAGCCCTAAACCAATTCTTGCCTAGTGTTCCCTCTAGCGTTGTACCCAGCTTAGAATGAGAGGGATTTTTCCTAAAAATGGGAGATATGATTTTCCATTACTCATTCTCAGAATTGCATTGAAACCCATCCTCAGAAATGTATTCATGTACAATACTTTCACATTTTTAAAATGAAAGCTTAAATCACCTGCACATGTATTTTTTTGTGAACGGTTTCTCCCTCCAAATAGTACAGAGCTACACTTAATTGATATAATGCTTCGTCAGCTGGTCATAAAAATATGTTAATAATGAACACTTTTGCATGTTTATTCACTTTCCATAGTAAAACCTGTAGTTCTTTATTCCCAATGTCTAGCATAAAGAGGTGCCTCTGATATCATTTGAAATCCAGGTCAACAACCCTCTTGGCTCAGTCTACCACTCTCTGTGTTTTTAGCCTTGGTATCAAAGTTTAGATACCTTGACCATGTCTCTTGGAAGCACATAATTGTGTTTTTATCGTTGAAAGCTTGCCATTCCTGGTCACATGCTTTACTTGGTAGACCAGCAGTGTTCTGTTATATCATTTGAACTTACTCATATCTCCAAGAGGTACATTTGGGTATGCCATTAGTGTGCACAGAAGATAAAGGAATAGAATTAGGGGGTGCAGATGGATAATCAAGTACATAAGCGATTGCTGTTGCTATTGTTCTTTCGTTCCTCTTGTGTGCTACAGCTGGCAAACGCATATTCGTGTTCAGTGGGGGAAAAGTTTGGTATTCAATGGCGAGCAACTCCGCGGCTAAATTCTTGTTCAACATTGGGAGCTGGATCAGATCCAACTCATGGGTGACTTCAGCATTCATTCGTTTCGCACTCGCTGTTATCATCACTTATCACTGACGCACACCCCCTTATAAAGGTTATCCAATGGATGCATTGATCATTCCACAGGTCACCATTTTCTGTCGCCCCTACGGATAAGCAATGGACATTAGGTTCTATATCCTTATAATATTCTTTTATTCAGCAAACTTTATCGGGAGTGTTTGTGTAATGGCAGAACGTTGGTGGGTAGATAGCTCCTACCACTTTCGAATGCATGGCTGGAATAGCCGGTGGAGGAGGCTTCCCAGTTAAACTATGAAGACTTTTGATATATTTTGCTTGCCCTTTGTGGTGCTCGTATTAAATGCAGATATACCACAGTCTGTCATCGTAGATTTGATATTGGTGTGAATAGCAATTGCCTTTCTTGGATCGCACTTAGTAACATTTCCAAGGGACATTGTTTAGAGCCCAAATTAGACAGGTTTTGTTAGAGGGTCACTTGGAGGGAATCGAATGGTGGTAATATCCCCCTTCAATTGTTCCACCTCAATACGTAGTAAATTTGGGTTCGCTCTTAAACCCTTGCATATCACACAATACATGTGATTTTCCTCATCTTCACAAGATATTGGTAACTGCTATCATGTTTCCAGTTGGATGGACTGGGTTTGTGACCCTACCATCTTAGTTATAACGGATTTCATTGGCTCGGGGAGACCATTCATATCAGCAGTTGTTTCTTTGATTTTCATAATGTCTATGTTACTGCGAACATGTTCTTCTCCAATAGGGGAATACATATATGTTGGTATTTTACTCCTTCCAGATAAAAGATGTCAGAGACAAATGTGCTTCGTTTTTGGTAATTGCTTACATAAATTTCTCTTTTTCCACTGAACCTATCCGCCTCAGAAACATCACATTCATTTGTAGTACAGACTCTTCTAATTGGTTGGTGGAATGTATCTTTAGCTTCACCAATAGATGGGGTGAGCACAATTGCTCCATAGCGTCACTACACATATAGACACACGTAGACATGCACTGGGACAATACCGTTCTTCTTCCCATTCTGGTCATGATTACGGTTAGCTGCTGATAATGTTGGGGAATTGGCGATAGGTAATTGGCCTTGTTTATCCCTGTTGCTCAGAGATGAAGTAATACATGGAATGGGAGCATTTAGAGGTTTGAAGTAGGGAGAAGAATGTATAAATCGGACAGATTGGTTCCTGACTGTTCCTCATGGGATCATCGATGGCGCCCGTGTACGCTAATACTTTTATGTTTCAGTTCGAAAGTCAGCATGTACTGGAACATCCCACATGGGCAGCATACATTTTAACCTGGAAGAGGTTTATTGATGACATTTTTTGCATTTGGTGTGGCACACGAGATGACTTGGACCAGTTTTTTGAATACCTCAATTTAGTGCATCCTAGGATTAAATTTACTATTGAGATTGGTAACCCTTATTTACATTTTCTTGACGTTAACTTAAGCATTGTTAACAATAAGATAGCCACGTCTATATACCACAAACCGACTGATGTAAACAATCTGCTTCACTATTCCAGCTTCCACCCGAGGGCGATGCTCCAAAGTCTACCATATAGTCAAATATTACGCCTGAAAAGAATAATTTCTGACCCAGAAGTTCTAGATAAGGAATGCACAAATCTTGTTAGTAAATTTCAGAACAGAGGCTATCCACCAGAAATTTTGGAAATTGCCAAAGACAGAGCTTCAGAGATCCCCCGTACAGATTTACTGAAACCTAAATCGGAGGCTAAAGACACCCCACTTTTATACATATCAAAATTCTCAAGACAGAGTTTTCAGATCACAAAAAGTATAAAGAAACATTGGAATATTCTTCATAATGATCAAACTCTATTGGAATTGTTCCCCACACCACCAATGATGTGTTTTAAAAGGGGTAAAAATATAAGAGACAAGCTGGTGAAAGCTGAAAGAGTACCAAAGGAGAAACAACTTTTCCTAGCTACCAAAAAACTAGGCACCTTCCCCTGCTTAGGATGTATACACTGTAATAACACAATCAAAGGTAATGTAGTGACTCACCCCAGGAATGGTCAAAAAATCAAATTAAGAGACTATTCTACGTGTCTGACATCAGGTGTCATATATATGTTGAAGTGCCCTTGTGGCAAAGTGTATGTAGGACAGACCAAAAGACCTGTTAAATCAAGACTGTCTGAACACAAGTCGAACATAAGATGTAATAATCAATACTCACCGGTAGCTCGCCACTTCAACATGCAAAAACATACAATTGCCCAACTAAAATACCAGGTGCTAGAAGTTGTTAAACGACCTACAAGAGGAGGTGACTATCAGTCACTCTTACTACAAAGAGAAGCTTATTGGATTGATAAGTTAAGCTCTTTACAGCCCTGGGGTCTAAATGAAGATTTCACATTGAACTGTTTTCTGTGATTTGAATTTGACAATAAGGAATGATTGATCTTCAACATAAAATTGAGAGTCACATTGCTATTCCTGTGTCTGACTGTGATCTAAGGCACTACTTTGTTGAGACTAATAGATGGTTGCCATAAAAATAATTGCCTGTAAACACAGTGTAAAAATTGTTCTTATTCTTAATTTTCATTTTTTGTCATTCTGTTATACTTATCACATTTAATTGTGATCTTTTGTAAAATAAATGCATTTACCCCATTGAGATTGCTATATTGCACTAGGTTGTCCATGCAATGAGAGAGAGATTTAAGGTTTTTTTTCCCTCTTCCTGCATAATGTGAATCCATGTGATCCACCTATTTTGAACTGATAGGTTACACATGGTCATTAAATGACCTTAGCCAGATAATCTGAACATTATATTCATTTTTTCCGTGCTATTTTTTTCCCTTTTTAGATCCGAGCGTTTCGTTCGATTCAAGACCCTTTGTCATTGCTAATTTCGACTCTATTTCACATGGTACACTATTTTTCTCAACTTTCCTCTCCCCGTTCTACGATGTGCGGACTAGTATTTGTAATGTCCGATTTACATCGCACAATAGGTTTCTGTACTGTATGAATTTTTTCCTTTTAATTTATTTAGTTACGCACCTTTACGCTTCCCGATTTAAGTTACTTCTTGTCATTGAATGCCTAGAGATCTACACCTTCATTACAATATAACCTCGTTCCAAGATGGCCGACCTTGAGGCCCATTTACTTCTTAGTCCTTTTTCTTCACCTATTACTTCAGTCCTCTATTTATCTCCATGGTCACATGTAGTCTCCATGGTTTGTGAACAACAAGCCACTCGGCTGAACAGACTCTGCTCAGGATTGCCCCCCCATGCTCCAGGTAAGCGTGAATGCATGTGCATTTATCTATCTAGGGACCAGGGAAATAGTTCCTTAGTCTCATGATTCTTTTTTTTCTGTTTTCCTTACACTTTCTTTAGTTGATACTCTAACTGACCTATTACTGCCGGATTCTTCAGCTGTTGACCGGCCACACAATCTTGACATCAGTTGCATATCAGCTTTGAGAATTGTGCTATTTGCACATTCTTACCACGGTAATTCTTTACATTTTTTGCCTTGATTAAACACCATATTATGTTTCCATTACTTCATATCAGATTGCTAGGTATATTATACTAATCAGGACTTCATTCCTGTTCATTTTGGCTATTCGTATGACAGAATTCCCACATACTGAGGCACCTCTGTAGTGACGGCGGGATACTTAAGTTCTACATCCTTATGTGGGCCGCTGTATTGATTATTTTCCGCCCTCCATATTTTGGTTAGGTATGTTACTCAATTTTTTATCTCACACCTATGACTGTTACGTTTGAACATTGAGCTTGGCATTGATCAGGCTTTGTTTTCTTTAGATTTCTGGTATCTTTTTGGGAATTAGCCATGTTTTAAGGAACTAACTGATGTACGAAGACTGTCTATCTATTTTCACCGCTCCGTCCGGTTCTCTGTTTCCGGCACTTTCTACTCACAGAGGTAACGATTTTTGTATTTCTTCCATATTAGATTGATACAGCCTAAGAACTATCTGTGTGTTGTTTTACCTACATATTTAATTTTCTTTAGCTTATGTTTCACCATCCACGTGATAGATCCCATTAGAGGTAGTACTCTACTAAATTACAGTATGATGGACGTTATACAGTCAATTTTGCAGGAAAAGATGCTTCAGTAGACCTTCAGCCGCTCTCTCGAGCAGGGGCAACCTAGTTAATCTTATAATGTTGCATGAATTACAATGCATATTAGAACATGCTACATTGTTTCAATTCCCTATTTTTTAGGGACAGATTAATGTTCTAAATACAATTAATGCCATTTATTTTTTAACTGTATACATTTAATATGACATGAACAGTCTATGCATTGTGCTTACAAAATTTTCTTTACTGAATTTATGCTTTCCTTTTTAAGAGTCCAAGTGTGGCCTTATGAAGAAGAGGAGAACTTCCTCGAAACGCGTCGCTAATCAATTTGGACTCCATTTTTCTTCAATTTGAGCTTTATCTATTGATACTGTTTCTATGCACTGTAAATAATCTTTGTCTGAACTATAATTCTTGCTGAATATAATACAGCCTGACTATAAAGATATATATTTTTTTATCTCACACTCCTGTGTCTGACCATATGTGTTAGAAACAAATGTATGTACAATGTATATAACGCAGTTTAAACAACTGTATTGGATTAATCCAAACATTTGAAAGTGTGCAGGGGACGGGAGGGTTCCCAAGTTGAATCCTCTTTCTGTTTACTGTTTATTGTCGGGGTCTTGTGCCATGACCTCAGTTTTTCCCCCCCGCACCTAAAAGTTTATACAACATAATCCTCGAATCTCTTTACTAATCTTACTTACTATAGGTGTGCGCTTCTATCTAAACCCTTCGCTGTTCCTCATTAGTTCTCTCAATGGCGTACTCTTTTTTCTTTTCGTGTATGTTGACTAGTAATGACTCACTTTTATTTATTAATAGATTGGCATTGTTACTTCTGAGGATTTTTTTCATTACCTGTACTGAGCATAGTTTGGTCAAGGCCTTCCTTTTACGCATTATGCGCCAAAATCGCTTCATGTTGCTCCAATATGATTTGCAGTTATAAGTTGTCGGCATAAAGGTAAATCAATATAACATGCTATGAAGTAATAATACTATGAAGTATTTGGACCACTTTACTTTCCGTAGCTACTCGTTAAAATACATATTTCTTACAAATTAATTATATATATTTATCACTATTTATTCATTCGAAATAGCAAATAAAGCAAACTAAAAAAGCTTACATAAAGCTAATTAGCTTAATTTTTCCTCCTGGATTGATAGTTAATTACAAACTGTTTGGTCTTCAAAACAACCAGATAGAGAAAAGCAAAGAAAAATACACAAAATCAAAGATGCTTCCTTATTAAAATTGTAGCTGCCAGGTCAGGAGCTCGAACAGAAATCCACGAGTCCATCTTGAGTCCTGGTGTGCTTCCTATCACTGACGCAGCAGGGGCCATGTCATATCTTCTATAAATGATCAAAGGCTCAATGGCAACTGACCGCCCAATTGATTTGCAACTTGGACAGCCAGGTAAAGACTTTTCTTGGATGTTCATGTGAGAGGAAACTTAAGTACATTTTTAGTCACCCACTTTTTCCAGCTCCCCTGGTGATGGAAGGCTCCTTAGAGTATGTTTGAGGGGGTGCCTACTCGTGGAGCTCGGGGTCTTCAGTGAGAACACTGTGCAGGTCAGTTGTTGGTGCTCAGGCAGTCGGATCCCAGGTTTGGTAGCATAGATTCCATTCATCTATTTTTCTGCAGCACCTGTTTTTAAATTGGCTGAAAGCAGTTGCCTCTTTTAGGTTGATTTTTAATTTAATTGATTAATATTTTAGCATTTACCATCCAAAGCTGTTTGAACTCATGACTTTCATGATACTGAAGAATCTGCTTTTGCTCTGGAACGATGGGCAGGATCATGTAACTCGGAATATATAATAAATACTAAGAAACATCTTTAACTAATGCATATTTAATAGTCACTAAATTTTTCCAAAGTAAGAAGGCTTCTGAAAAATGAACATGTCCATCATATTAAACACCATGCTGTCCAACATCGATTAAGCTTCACAAAACACTAAGCAAATTGTTTCTTTCAGAAGATTTAATGTTTCAAAAATAGAGAATATATATTAGTGCTTCATTCAAATAGGAACATTGATTTGAGTCGCAATTTAAAACACATTTTGTGGTCATATGTATAAGAAGCAAAAGATGACACCATTACTTCATTCTTATAAGGCATTGCTCTGTGAATAATTATTTTTTATTATTATTACTAAAATAAAAAACACATAAATCTCAAAATATTTCTTTGCCACGAACATGCTACGAGGATTTCGGTCCTGAAGTAAATAGTCGAGTCCTTTTGGAAATCCCAACACTGCTTAAGTTAAAAAAGTGAAGACTTTCTGTCATGCTTTCATTGAATCAATACAGTCTTTCATGGTAGGATTGTGGAACTCCGAGTGGGACTACTTCTGGCAGCACGTTGTACACAGGCAAATGGAAAGTGACAAGAAGAAATGCTGGTGTCCCAAGTAAGGTTACTTGGACGATCCTAGTCCTGTGAACGGGATGAAACAAACAAGAAACAGAAAGACAACATGACTCGGATTGCCATTGGAAATCTATGGAAGTTGAACAATTCTACATAACTCATTGTAATGACAGGCTCAGTAGACAATTCGACGGCTGGGAATAAGAAGCTTATTGGCTGTTTCTGGGCAGCCATTCACATCTTTCCCTTAGCATCACGAGGGAATAATTCATCATTTTCCTCTGCGTATTTGGCCTCCTTACCGTCCAGTATCACTCTACCACTGGGAATAACATTGGAACTCTTTCGGGCAGCTGAACAGCTATGTCGCCTTCCTTTGGCCCATTAGAGGCATCTTCCCCCCAATTCAGAGGCTGTTTAGTTTCACAAAGTGATGCTAATCCTTGTAAACGCGAGGCCTTCTAAGCGCTGATGCCATCAGTTATGCTGGTAAACAGGACGCGTCCAAAGCAGCCTTGGTGGTCGCCGCTGTTACCAGCAACCGTCCACCTCGATTGAGTGCCATGGGCCATCAATTGAAGGGGGGCGGCAGTTCAGGAAAGGGGGCAGGATGGGGACATGGGTTTTCAGAAAAGTGGACGGGATATATTGTGGGTGGTGACTGGAAGTGTGTCTGGCAGGGGGAGGGGGTGACAGGCCACTTTAAAAGCAGCACATGGGGCCTCATTACGAGAATGGAGGTAGCCATGGTGCTATTAGGTCCATGGCTCCATTACCGGGTTCCTGCAATGGGGCCTTTCCGGGTTACCCCGAGATAGGAGGACCCGGTAAGTCCTCCATGCAAGAACCCTTCCCCATTCCCATTGAGTCCCGATAGGGCTCAATGGGAATGGGGAGGGAGGTAATAACGGGCAGATTACATCTGGCCCGTTATTGCCTTCCTCTTCCCCTCGCGGGAACCGGAAAGCATGCCTGGTTTTACCAGGCGTGCGATCTTGGTCCCGCGATGGGAAGCTCATAATCGGCGCTCCTGGAATGAAGGGGGCCGATCCCGTACCGGACCCCTTCATCACGGGAGCGCCAGCCTTATAATGAGGCCCATAGTCTTTACCCTCCTTTTCGGGTCCTAGGGCATTTTCTTTGCCCACCCTCCTACTCCAGAAAACAGGCTGTGTATTGCAATGTGGTCGCTGGGTTATTCCATGCAATGCTTGTCATGCTGAGCCTCCCTGTGTTGCTTTTCTCCTATGATTGGGTCGTCACAGCGGAGCTACCGGCTGCATCCAATCAGAAAGTGCCATCAAGAACCACACGGATGAAGCACAGCCTGTACTCAGGGGTACGGGACTTCAGTATTGCCAGTAAATGTTGAGGGACGGGCTGTAGGGGGGGGGGCGCCTTCCAACTCTGGATGTGTGGGAAGGGAGTCAAGCAGAAGTATCTCGGAAGTGGCAACGTCAAAGTGAAAGTTATGTGATCTTTAAGTGACGTATAGAGAGGAATGGTTAGGGGGTTTTAAATCGGGGAGACCCCTTGCGAGGAATAAGAGCTTAGTCCTTACTTGGGGTGCCGCTAGGATTCTGAAGTTGTGACATTGATGTTAACGGATCACCTGACCTACCCACACACAAATACCGTGTGTGCCTGTAATTTCATGGGGTGAGGGAAGGGCTGTGCGAAGCAGCGGGGAGAGCCTGGGCTATATGCTTGTGGTCAGGTTTTGGCCAAATTATCTGGGATGTTGGTGTTGCTGAAGGGGCACGTGTGGGCTGTGGCTTCTATGCCTTTGGCTTCATCATAGAGGGTGTATTGATTTGGCTTTTGACCTGTCCCTTAGTTGATGCTACTGCTATGTTAATGAATAAAAGCAAATCTGCCCTCCCAGTTAAGAAATTTGGCAGTCTCTTGGTGTAGCACCCCTTTGCTAGGAACTCCGCAGCTGGGAGTCACAGCAGAGTGCTGCCCGCTTCCTGAAAGTGTGGGGGTTCATGCCCTCCCTAAGCCAAAGGAAGCCGCTGCCCATGTCCATGGTCTTCAGAAGTGTCTCAAGGCTGTGCAAAGTCTTTACCTACCACAGTTGACAAATATTTCAACTACTTCAGGGGGGTGAGGGACTGGGTCAACTCTTCCTGTAGGTTACCCCCACATTTCAGCAGCAGGCTCTTTAACCAAGTGAGCTACACGCCAGCATATGCTTCACATGTCTACTGTGACCATCACACCCATGATCTCCAGCTCTTCCCCTTCAATGCCACTGGGTTATAGTCTAGCCCCCGGCGATGCCTAGCAAGAGTGCATGACCTGCGTGCGCGTGAGTCGCGTTATAGGAAGTGCTGCCTGCTTTGCTGTCCATCTTTGCACATTTTCAGCAGAACCACACGCTAGTCCTGGCTTTCGTGACGGCGGAATAAAGACCACATTGTATATTGAGGATGTTTTCCTGGGCCCAGGGTATGGTGATCAGCCAGCAGGAAAACTGCAGGTAGGAATATATCCGGTGGAATGGAGGCCAGGCAGCTTGCCAGGCAGGCTTTAGGTCGCCGTCCGTTCAGCAATCACAGGTCTTGCCCAGTTTGCAAGGCCAAGGATGGGCGTTGCTTATCGACTGACACCTCATGCTTGTTAAATTCCTCTAGCTCTGTATGTCACACAAGGGTAGTTTCAGGGCTCTTGAAACAAGAAAAGGAAAAAGAGACCGACCTGAGGGAAGCAAAAAAGCCTTGATGAGTGGGCGAGAAAGGGGCAGCACAGCATTTGGTGGTCTGCCCCCTCTGGCCTCCCAGATGTGTGATATCGGGCCTGATTAACAGAAGCGTTTTGTAATGGCGCAATCCCATTGGAAAACGCTTTATAAATCAGGCCTATTATATCCAATCCGAGACCCACAATATTCTGGCTGAATCTGGCCCAAAACATACTGGTCAGTATGTTCAAGTGCTGGAAATGGACAGCATTTACTCTGTGGCCCCAGAGGGCACTGCTTACCAAAGGACACCTCTGCCTTGTTCCGTCTCCAATTCCTCCGCTGCTGCAATACACATTGCAAACATGCAGGGCTTTAAGTGGGCAGGGGCCAGCCCAGACAGGCTCAGAAATCTCGTTCTGAGGCGGGACCATGCCTTGGTTCACTAATATCCCCTGGCTGCCCCAGCCGCTACAGGACAAGGCTTTTCTTTTCTAAAGCCTGAAGCTCTCGCTCATGTACGAGAGCTTCAGGCTGCAAAAAAAATGCCTTTAATCCATAAAGGTGGTGCCGCCGCACCTGCGAGGCATCCTTTCAAGCTAGAGATGCCTGTGGTCCGGTGCCACCATTAAGGAAGAAAGGTGAGGCTGCTGGAAGCGATTACCTTTTTATCGTAAAGCCTAAAGCTGTCGCTCATTCGGGTGAGTTCCAGGCTTTAGGAAAAAAGGCCTCGGCTTCCAGCGGCCTCACCTTTTCATCCTTAATGGGGACGCTGCCCTCCCCAGCGTGGCAAAGGGCAGTGCCACTATTAAGGCTGAAACGGCAAGGCACTGGCACTTGTCAGCAAGCCTTTAGCAAATAAATACAGGGAACAGCACCCTCGCACCCAAAGAGGAGAAGGTTGTTGATTGATCTCCACGAAAGGTTGCATGGCGGGGGTTGCCTGTAGCCCATTGAGCTGGGGCTTGCCAAGGGGGCATGGCTTAACGAGCCAGCAGGCGACTCCTCCACCCCCTGCAGTTAGGCCACGCCCCTTTGATAAGACCCAGCTCATTTTCCAGTGGCACTTAAGGCATGCAAACTTGATTTTCACTACTGAGGCAGACATGCGCCATAACTGCATAAGATTACACCTTAGAGATCGAAAATGTAGCCCCATATTATTGGCAAAGCGTGTTGGCGAGGAATGCCAACTTAAAAGTGCAATTCGGAAGAAGTTCAAGATAAATACAAAATGGCATAAATAACTTAGAGTAGGGTTAGAAACAAATACAAGCTTGCTCCCTTTTTTCCCCCTGCACTTATCAAACATACCCTGTCTGCTGTCTCGACCGAGCGCTTGCCACTTGCTGGCTGCACCACCACTGTTTTTGTTGCCTTTGTTATTTATTTATTTTGTATTATTTATCTGTTTTTCCTTTGCTCTGCACTTTCCACTTCTCCTCCCTTCCATGCACTTTTCACCCTTCCCTCTCCCATGCACTTGCGCGTTCTCAAGGCCACTGGGCCTAGTAAAATCCTTGTTTTTTGTTCTTCTTTGTTCCACTCCCTTGTCTTGTGCTCTGAACCACTTGTGTACATGCGCGATGCAAATAAAATATCATATCATATCATATCATATCCAAGAGCGTACTATTATAGGGGCTTTGGCATGGAATGCAAACCATACTTTCCTCGCATGCACCAATAGTTTCAGAGGGGCGCAAAGAGCCATTTACCTGAGACGGTGACTGGATCACTCTCCCCGGAAGGACTCACGGCGGTGACTTCCAAGGTAGCGGACGTGACTGGCACTTGACAGGAGAGGCTGTCTGTTTGGCAGAGGACGTTTCCAGAGCTGGCATCTTTCACCATGTACTCTACTGCGTACAGCGAGGCTTGCCAGGAAATTACCATGTGGTCCCCATTCAGAGTTGGCGTGTTCACTACTGGCGGGCATGGTGCTGAAAGATAAAGTGTCCGACATGTCAAGCACAGATGTTACAAAACTGCTGGATATCAACCTTCCCCTCCAATAGAGTTTGGCCCAGCCGCCTTTGTTTGCCTCTCGTTGGCTATCATTATGGGTCAGAAGTGATTCTGTGGAACGCTTACTGGTATCTGGGGTTGGGGGTGTACATAGCTCAACGATGGTCAACAATCATGGACACGTTTTGCCCTTATATGGGCTTGCATTAAGGAAAACGTAAATCTCCACCTGAAATGTACATTCCCAACCAGCCATGTCTCTCCTCCAATGTTATTCCTATGAGCTTTCCCATACTTGACCCCGCTGGAGTGAGAATGTACAGTAGGTTATTTTGGGGGTCAGGGGGTTATAGCAGTAGCGGAGGCCGGTTTTGGTGCCAGGGGGTCGGCTAATAGGCACCAGCGGGAAGCTGGAGGGCACACTGGGGAGCAGGGGCGTAGTCGCCTCCTGGCTCTGCCACTGGGATATAGTCAGTGGTGGAAATGGAAATTATTTGGTGGGGGATCCCACAAGTGCCGGAGTGGGGGAGGAGTTGGGGGGGCAGAGGGGCGTGGTCTAGAGGGGGCAGGGTTGGTAGTGGCCATCCGGTCAGATAAATACTTCAAAAAAGAAAGAAAAAAAAGCGCCCACAAAGGCAACATTGCCTTTTACCGCCGGCCAGGGCTTTAAGTGGGGCGGGGCCTGCAGGGGCTCAGCCCCAGCAGGCTCTGCAATTTCGATTTGAGGCGGGGCCCTGTGGGGCCCACTAATCTCCCCTGCCAGCCCCGGCCACTACACGAAAAGGATTTTTTTCTGAAGCCTGAAGCTCTCCCTCGTGTGCGAAAGTTTCAGGCTCCAGAAAAAAATCTCTTTCAGCCATAATGGTGGCATCGCACCTGCGAGGCATCCCTTTAATCAAGTGATGCACGTAGGCCGGTGCCACCATTATGGAAAAAACGTGAGGGCGCTGGAAGCAGAGGCCTTGCTTTCTAAATACTGAAGCTCCCGCGGATTCGCGGGAGTTTCAGTCTTAAGGAACAGGGCATCACTTCCAGGCGCCTCACCTTTTCAGCCTTAATGGTGACGCTGCCCCTACTCAGCTGGCAAGGGGCAGCGCCACCATTAAGGCTGAATAGGCGAGGCCCTGTCCCCTGCCAGGCAAGCCTATAGAAAATAAATGCAGAGATCACCACCCTCTCCCCAGGGGGGAGAGGGTGTTGATCACTACAAAAGGCTGCCTGGCAGGGGTGCCAGTGGCCCATTGAGCCATTTTTTCCAGCGCTGTTCATGGGCTTGGGCGGCTGAATCTGGCCGGATCCCGAGATCCGGCTACACATCTGGTGCCGGATCTCGGATCCGCCGAGAGCCGGCCCAATGACCAGCACTGGTTATAGTACTTCCTAATGGGACAGTTTTTACTGTTTTCTGAGAATAATACATGCTTGCTTCCCTATAACTTTTATAATTGGCATCTGACCCATCAGCAGCAGTTTTAACATGCACAGAGGAGGGAGAGCGAGACTAAAAGCAATGACTAATTAATGGCGACGGTATTTCAGTCACTACTTCAATTAAAAACAAACCTCAAGTGGCACACAACGATTTAGAACCTGCTGGGAAAAGATTTCATGCGTCAATACTTTGCATTTTTGTAAAATAAATTCACATTCTCACACTCCACACAAACTACAGGCTACCCTTTTCATGTCACATCACACTTGGGCCGGTGCCTTGCAGTGAAACAGATTTAACTATACAGGATCACCATTCAAATGCTGGTGAACGGGAAATGTACACTAATCCCAGAAAGACTCACTATTTATGCAATGAATACTGCATATTGTGCACGTGCGTGAAACCAGAGGGCACATTCCTTTCGACCAATGACAAGCAAACACTGCTGTGGTTTCCTTCAGCCAGCAGCATACAATGGGGTGAATTCTACCGCCCTCACCGCCTGGCTGGAATAGGGCTGCTTACAGAAGAAACCTTTCTGCAGTGCACGCGCATGTTGCAAGTTATTAGTACTTGGGCCAAGTTTACCTTAGGATAACACCTATTCTACCAATGCATTGTTGCACCACGGCACATTTTACCATAGTGTTAATGCAAAATGGTATCAGCACTAGGGCAAACATTGCCTCAGGGAAACATGCACTGAACGCATTTCTTCACCGCACTAGGGCAATCTTTTCTGTGAGACTCTTCTGGATGCCTTCCCACCGCTTGCTGTGCTCACATGGATGTGCTCACATGGCTGTGCTCATGTGCGAAACGAGTTGCTCCTTCTTCTTCTTCTTCTTCTTCTTAATTATCGGATGTGTGGGCGGACCCACGCCGGCGCTTCCCCATCCTAAAGGATGATGTGCACCAGACCCACCAATCAATACTTGTCTTACATAAACTCACAACTCCTCCCACCGCCCCGTCTGCCTCACAAAATCCAACATCACACTGTTACTCCTCATGCCTCTCAGCCCGTCACCTCCCAGCAAAGCCTTCCCACTCAGCTCAGCCACACCCAGCGCAGATAACCGAACCCTCATCAATTCTCTCTCCTCAACATGTCTCTCACATCTAAGCAGAAAATGTCCCACAGTCTCAGGCACACCACACACCGCACAATCCCTCGTCTCACGCTTCCCCACTCGATACAGACAGTCATTCAGCCCCACATGCCCTATCCTCAATTGATTCAGCATCACCTCCTCCCCCCTCCTCCATTCCAGACTCCCCGCATCCACCTTCACCGACACTTTCCCACGAACACCAAACATCCACCTGCCCTTCACCCCACTCACCCACCTCTCCTGTCACTCATCCATGACCCGTATCACCACCACAGCCTTCACCTTATCCACACTCAAAGGCAGCCTCACATCAACCGCTCCCCTTCTCATACCCTCACCCGCCGCCAGATCCACCAACTCATTACCCAAAATGCCACTGTGACTGGGGACCCACGCCAACTCCAAATCCATTCCCCCACACACACACCCATCAATCTTCCTCCTGATGTCCAAAATCACATCCTTCCTGTCGCCATCCCCTGCCACAATCTCCTGCAACCCACTCAATGAATCTGAAAACATCACCACCTTCTCTAACCCCAACTCGCACACCCTATCAATCGCTAATGCAATCGCCACCAACTCAGCCGTACAGATCGACACATCATTCGTCAATCGTCCCACTATATACTCCCCAGTGCTTTCCAGATAATACGCCATACCCACTCTCCCAGACACAGGGTCTTTCGAACCATCCGTGAACACCTTGCATCCTTCCTTTCCTGCCACATACGCCTGACCCAAAGCTTTGATCTCGCCCCGCAATCCTCTCTTCTTCGACACCACATTCGCCAACCCCAAACACACCTTTGGAGACCCCATCATCCACCTCGGCCATCTCTCCAAATCCGTACCTGTCACAGTCATCAAATCGCCCACACCCCACTGCACTCCCTTCTCCCACATGTGAAACCCAAAAGTGCTCCCTTCCTCCTCCACCGGTCCCTATAATAGTCAAACCTCCAATCATACTTCAAACATTCACGCACCGGATGAGCCACACTCTTCGCACTGCACTTCACCCACCATCTCTTATTCAATGCATCCTTCCTCAACCCCAACGGCATCTCCCCCACAAGCACCTGAACCGCATTCACTGGAGAGGACCTCATCACACCCGAACACACCCTCAATGCCCTCGCCTGTACCCTATCCAACCGCAACTTCTGACTCACCGTGAAACCCACTGACACCTGGCATCCAAAATCCATCACACTCAGAATCAACCCCTTATACAACATTCGTAGACACTTCTGCTGCGCACCCCACTCTTTCCCAGTCACCGCCCGCAGCAAATTCAACCTACGTTTACACTTATCCACCATACCATTCACCTGCAAATTCCAGTTTAACTTCCTATCCAAAAGCACCCCCAAGTACCGAAACTCTTCCACGCTTTTCACCCTCTCCCCTTTCAAAACTAAGTCCAACCCTTGCTGCACTCTTCTCCTTTGCCTTCTATGTTGTCAATAGACTAAAAAAAAACAAAAAAAAACAGAATTGCACACGTACGTCTCCTGTGCACGCGTACGCCACCTATGCACGCGCACGCCACCTATGCACGCGCACGCCACCTGTCCGACCTAACAATGTACTTGTCATAGAAGTGATTTACTCCCAACATTTTAATCATAGAAGTATGTTGACTTCCAATTAAAATGATTAGTTTCCACGTCTTACTTGTAATTCCATGACTTCCTATCTCCCAAAAAGGTGACATGTGCGATGACCTCTGTGTTGTCAACAATGTAGCACAAGAAGTGAGAACTGATGATCACTTCCGTATTGACAAGCTACTTTCCGTGCTAAGCAATTGCGCATTGTACGAAGGTTACAGTGTCACCAGGGTAAGAAGTTCTGCAATGCACGAGGCAATGCACTGCAACCTTTAAGAGCAATACGAAGAAAGCGTCTCCTCTCATCGTTCCCTGAATGCACTGACCCCTCCGGTGAACCCAACCCCAGGGAATGGAACACTTCTCCTTCCCTTTCCATTTCCTTGTTTCTCATCTAGAGACTACCTGGCTACAGCACTACGTTTGGGGATGGACTCACAGCTGTTATCTCCAGTTCCCTTTCTGCACACCACAGTGTATGCATCTTAGGAGACTTCCATACCTGGCCAGAGTTACCATTCGAGCAGGCTTGGCAAGAGACTATTCCCGAACCTAGAAGGATTAGACCTTCATTTTCTAATCTATGACGCAACACACTTAGCTGGGAACACCCTAGTAGCCATTTCCTTCCCCACCAGTCCCCTGAAGGCCGTGCCCTCTCGGAGGATGCCATGGGTGGATGATTCAGCTCTGTTCTTCTCAGTAATTCAGCGCCTCCTCACACAGGAACATGTGTCCCATGTAGACCCTTAAAAGCAATCAACCTTGATGACGAGCTGATCCCCCTGCCCAAGAAACTATCCCCACTCTACCCACAATTTCCAGCCCATTGATAGCAAAACAATCCATCGAACACTGGATTCATGTGCCATTCGATGCACCTGACCCTCAGAGAGTGGAAAATGTCTGAAGCCACTTAATGCACCTGGTTGGTTCTCTGATCAATTAAATAAACTATGGCACACTAACAATTTACTCATATACACCGGAGGAAAAACACAGACCCACTGACAAGAGTGCCTACCTCACACATAGAAGAGGTTATCACTTGGAGATGCCCACGCCAAATCAAAACATTGCTCCCAAAGACTCCTCGACGATTCAAACCGCAAAGAGAGGCTTCTCAAAGAACTTTGCAACTCATGTGCGGCCCATTTTTACAATACGCTTATCTCCCTAGATTCTGGAATGCAAGCAAACATCAGAGCGCCTCTCCAGCTTACCCCCACACCACCCCTCCTCTTCCACCTCTCAAACAATGTATATCTCTACTGCGGTTCCCTCTAAAAAAACAGAGTATTTGTTATATAAAAGCTCTACTGCAGGTGCTCCCGCCAACCCTCACCCTGTCCATCCTCATATCCCTACTTGATGTCCCTCAGCTGGCAGCACATGTCACCAGATCTCTAATAAACGCAGCCTTTACTACAAGGATAGTTCCCCCAGAGTTCGAGGTTGCATATTGTAAACCTTTATTAACAAAATAAGCACTCAACGAAGACAATCCCAATAATTGCTCAGCCATTGCGAACAACCAGTATTTGGCAAAAATCGCAAATAAAGCCGGTTACAACCAACACATGAGATTTGTAGAAGAGAATGTCATCCTTTACATAGTGCAAGCTGACTTCAGGCCACTGCACAGTACAGGATTGTGTCTTCTTTACACCTGGAACAAACTGAAAATCAATGCAAACTGAGATAAAGGATTTGTGTTAATACTACTTCATGCATTCAAGTTCTTCACAACCTTTGCCATTACCTATTTGACCGTGGAATCAGAGATAGAGTCCTTGAGTGGTAAATGTCCTTCCTAAATTAACAAGCCCATTGCAACTTCCTTGATCCTTCCATTCTGATTTTTTTTAAAGTCCAGTCGGGGTACCCAAGGGGTCACACTCTCCCTTCCATCCTTCAGTATTTACCTCTCCTCCCTCCCTTCTTTCGTAAGAGCTGTTCCTCTCTCCTGGTACACCTCAGCATTCAGCACATAACGAATCCTTAAAGTTCACAACCAGGCCACTCCCCTCTTTGATATCTCAGAGTGTATTTATATGATTGACACCTGCTTGGCACAACCATCTTCTGCTCAACACAGAAAAAACAGAAGTCCTTCAAAAATACTGCCACTGAAGACACTCCTGAAAGGAACGCACACATCAATGCCAGCTTAAGGTGACTCTCAGAGTACACACAAAAACCTAGGTGTGACTTTAGATGTCCAACTCTCCCTCGAACCACAACTTACAGCAGCGTCCAAAGATACACCGGAAAGCAAATATACTGGAAAGCCCTTCAAAAAGGTCCTCCTTTAGTTTGCCTTTCCCATAAGCATGCCCAAGTGCACCTCATCATTACTAGACCTCAGGGAGTCCAGAATGCAGCTGCTCAGACCTTACTTTAATTGAGCCGCAGAGAGCACCTCTCCCCTGCTCTGCAGAGAGTACCTCTCCCCTGCTCTTCGGTCTCTGCACTGGCTGCCTGCAGGTAGGAGAATCGCTTTTCTAACACACTTTGCCTAACCTTTAAAGTGCTCCATGGAAAGGGCCCCAAATTCCTTCAAGCAAAACTGAACGGACACACTCCTACTCTGAACCTCAGATCAGCCTCACTAATGACTTTGATGGTGCCAACCTATTGAAAAAACAAATTGGGATGGCCATTCTTTTCAACTCTTGCACCTCAACTTTCGAACTCTCTCCCCAAATATATTAGAACAATCCTACATTTCCCGAGATTCCTATAAACCTGGATGTTTCTCTACTAGGATTGTGAGAAACCTTCTCAGCAGCTTGGGAAGTGCTTAACCTTCCGCAGCGAAGGTTCCCTTTCTGTTTGCCATGCACCTGTTTATCATTTCACCTATTCAATCATACATCTATTTCATGTCTTGCCATCACAAATGGCTAGCCTGGGCTTGCAGGGCTTTCTTGATACCAAGTAATCGTATGCTTGTGCTCATGGTTCATCCTCACCAATGGGAATTTTTTGGCAACCCCTCTCCTTTCACTGAATACATGCGCCCTGTTCACAACTTATCGGTTTTCCAGACATCTTCACAAGCGCAAACAGCGTCAGGAAGCGAGCTTTATTTAGAAGGAAGGTCACCCAGGGACATATTCCATTACTGTCTTCTATTTATGATCATATTGGATCATTGACTTTCAGACCCTCTTTCTACAGTAGATGACTTATCTGACCGAAGCGACTTTATTTGAATTTTGGACATTCCCCCCTTTCCCACACATGAGGGCACCTGACTTTGGTTTGGCATGGAGGGTGGAGGGTTGTTGAATCATTTTCTAACTGTATCCACCTTTATTCTTTCAATGCACATCCAACTATTGGCCCTGACATTTCTATTTGCGGGCTAGGTATTACCAACTCCCATGAACTCTTCTCAGGAGCGAGTTTCAACATTACTTTCTGGTTAAAACAGCCTCGGAAACTTACTGGAACTCTGAAACATATCTCAAGGCCTCTAGGAATCCATAAGCAGATTTCAATAAACCACCACAACAGATTTTAACATTAGTAACCTCCAGAAAAAGAGATTGCCATTAGGGTCACTCCTCTCCCTGCTTCCAGGTCTCACCCTTTGCTGACTAAACATCCACAATGATTTACATAGATCCCTGCTCCCACCACCCCTCTGCCTTCTGTATACCTCACCCTACTCTTGTGAGCCATGTGTGTATGTCTTGTCACCCATCTTTCACTACCTTTGCTCCCTCCACTCCCTGCTTTCCCTTTTTGTTTTCATACCATGGTCATCCTCAAACTCTCTAGCTCTTACTCCACAGACTCTAAAGCCATTTCTGCCATCAATTCCATCATCCATTCCTGGATGAGTCAGAACTTCAGGGCGTTGAATGCTGACAAAACGGAGATCCTGATTGCTGGATCTAGTCACATGTTAAAGAACCTATCTAGGGGCGTGGCCAACGCTGATGGCGTAAAGACGTGACTGTGTGGAGCTCCCGTCCCGATCCTGGCCTAGATCCTTTATTCGACCCTTATTCCTGGCCCGATTGTGTGCCAAAACTTATACCCAAGTGGGGGAAGTGATTCTGACCCCGTTCGGCGCTGGAACGAGAAGAATCGGAACCAGCGTCCCCGAAAACGCAACCTCGGAACTGACGCCCCCGAGCGAAACAAGATGGCGGACGACAGCGAGGCCTGACGGAGGGGCGGACCGAGCGGGCTGCGAGGCGAAGGGAAGAGGTTCCATCGGGCTTCGCCTCCCCTGTCCCTACGCAAGTGGCGGAAAGTCCCCAGCAAAGTCATCGTCCGAAAGACCGGACACCCTCGCTTTTCCCTGCTCCTCGGGACTCGTCCTGCCGCTGGATGCCACCGAGCACATGAGGAGACCACCACACTGCCAAGGGGAGCGGACGGAGTCACATCCATCGCCCCGGGACCACTGCGGAGGGGACACGAGATGTGCATAGCCCACTGACGCGATCTGCTGACCGCGAGGAGCTCTGTGCGAAGGAGCGGCGGAGACCTAAACAGGGGCCCTCCTCCTCTCCCCCCGAACGGACGGCCCGAGGACTGAGGAGTGAACAGTTTACCCACCAACGCACCGGTAAGCCTGCAGACCCTATCCTAGCGCTTGGGAGCCGGAACTCGCCTGTACCATAGACGACGGGGCCCAGCGAGGCCACGGCCCGGAGTGTCGGGAAATCGCTGAGTGCCCTGTCGCACTGCCGGGGGAACACCCTGCATCGTGTCGCCAAGGAACACCGCTGCTCTTCACTGAAATACGCCGTCCTGTGGGGCCGACGGAGGGCTCATCCCTGTTACCACACTACCAGGTGGGACAAATGTCTACTTCGCGCAACAAGAACAGGGGTGCCACAATCATGGACTCATTCTCAGGGGCTAAACCCAAACAGCCCAACCAACATGAGATCCCCACGCAGACTGAAACCCCAACAACTGCTACCGACCCCAGCAACGCCCAAGTGCTCCAAGCTATCGCAGCACTCCAAACGTGCATGGAGACCAGGATAGACGAACTCAAGGTGGACATGCAGCTAATCCGCCAAGACGCCCGCAACATGGCAGAAAGAATAAACAAAGTGGAAATAAACCTCCGGGACACCACGGACACTGCCAAGGACTTAAAGCAGAAAGTCATCACACTTGAGAGGCAAGTGGCTCATCTTGAAGCGAGATCCGAAGAAGCAGAGGGTAGAGCCCGCCGCAATAACATCAGAGTCCTGGGCGTTCCGGAGGGGATGGAAGGCGCTGACCCCACAGAATTTATCGAGTCCCTACTAATGCAGGAAGTCGGAGCTGGCAAACTCACACAGGGCTTCTCCATCGAGAGAGCCCACCGCGCCCTACAAAAGCGGCCCCCTCCGGGATCACACCCTCGCCCAATGATTGCCAAGGTCTTGAACTTTCGTGACAGGGAAACAATCCTCAAATTCTCGAGGGATGGAGGTGACATCAGACGCGATGGCTCCAAGATTGTAATCTATCCCGATTATACCCCGCAAGTCCAGCGAGCCAGGAACTCGTTCATACCTATCAAAGCCCAACTGCGGAAGTTCGACCTTAAATACATGCTACTGTACCCCTCGCGCCTCAAGATTCTACACAAAGGTAAAGCCGTCTACATGGAGACCCCGGCGGCAGCCACTATGTGGATGGAACATAATAACCTGGCCGAGGGAGAGGACCACGTTTCGACACCCAACGGCTAAACCCAAACAGATCCGATACAACAATGATTGATTAGTTCTCTCAAGGACGGGAGTTCCGCGGACCACCCCACAGACATCGGCGCAACCCACCCCACCCCAAGCATGGCTGGCCCAAGGCCAACACCACAACCGCACCACATGACCTGGACAGGCCGATGGGTAGCGGATGCCCCCGAGCGTTGTCCTCCCAGAACAGCTGCTGGGAGCAACACACAGTTAACTTTTTTGTTCAATCCACCTGTTCGAGTGGAAGTTAAATTCGTTTATAAGTCTCCGATTAACACGTCAACGCAACAATCAAGGCCAACAGGAAGAAAGCAGAGCATAGACCCTGGGGGCGACCACTCGGCACACAGAGCTGGCTCAAGGAGGGTGGAGCCAGCGCCCTGGCCACATTGCCATCATCATGCCCACACGCCTTAAAATCGCCACCTGGAATGTGAGGGGCTTAGGTACCTACTTACGCCGGAACAGAATAAAATCCTATCTACACAGAAAGAAGATAGGGTTGGTCCTATTACAAGAAACACATCTAACCAAGGAAGCCATGGCAGCACTCCAATCATACTGGGGTGGACAAGGGTTTGGGTCCACATACTCCAAATTCGCCAGAGGGGTGTTCACCTGGATCAGCCCTCACATCCCCTTCCAGCTCACCAAAATCGAACAGGATCCCGATGGAAGGTATGTCATAATTCTGGGCCACATTGAACAAACAGAGATCTGCATAGTCAACTCATACCTCCCCAACAACAACATCCCTGCGCACCTCACCAAGTTAAGCACAAAGATTGCGCCCTATAGAGATGCATTCCTTATCTGGGGAGGCGACTTTAACTGCATCAGTGACCCTGCACTCGACAGGTCGACCCCCCCCTTGGCTGGCCCATCAACTGCCACCACCGCCCTGAACACCATGCTGAACCGCCTAGACCTGGTCGACATCTGGCGGGAACAGCACCCCAAGGATCGTGGCTATTCCTTCCACTCCTCACCGCATAATCTTTACACCAGAATCGACTACCTCTTCATTGGCAGAGAGAGCTTCCCCCAGATCGACTCTTCCAACTACCTGGGCCGCACCATCTCTGACCACTCTCCCCTTGTAATTGAATGGAACATCACTGGACCCAGATCCCCCATACCCACATGGAGGATGCCCACTGAGGCACTTAAAGACCCCGAGTTCAGGGAAAGCCTTAGAGAAACCATAGAGAACTACATCAATGAGAATAAAGGCAGTGTAGCCCACCTAAGCACGGTCTGGGATGCTCTCAAAGTGGTTGTAAGGGGAGAGGTCATAGCAAAGGCCGGAGGCATGAGGAAACGCCTAAGAACTGAACTCGAATCACTAGAAGCTGAAATAGAGCAGCTAGAATCCAACACCCTGGACCTCCAACCACAGGAAGTCAAGCTGGCCAGCTCTAGGGCCGCCTGCAAGGAAGCCTGGGACAGATTGGCCAAATTTGATTATATCACCAGAACCAACAGAACGCACGCCCATGCCGACAAACCTGGCAGACTACTCGCCTGGCTGTGTAAGAAAGAACACCCTAAGTTCCCGACCACTGCCCTAAGAGATGCCGATGGCACGCTACAAAGGTCCCAACAGGGAATTAACGACACCCTTAGGCTGTTCTACACCCAGCTGTACTCCCACGCTGAAGAGGTACCCCCCGAGGACATCTCAAACACCCTGGACGAAATTGGCTTGCCCCTTCTCCCCCTGCCACACAGGGAGGCTCTAGATGCTGACATCGATATAGAGGACATAAAAGACGCCATTAAGTCACTGGCCACCTGCAGGGCACCGGGCAGTGACGGGCTGCCCGCTGAATTTTACAAAGCCTATGAGCCGGAACTGTCCACGCTGCTACACGAGGTATTCCAAGAAGCCTACGAGTCGGGCACCCTGCCCGAGAGCATGCGAGAGACTTTATTGGTTCCGCTCCTCAAGCCTGGTAAGCCTGCGGATGACTGTGACTCCTATCGCCCTCTCGCTATGCTCAATTACGATGTTAAAATTCTCACAACCATATTGGCCAAGCGGCTGTCCAGGGTGATCGGAGAAGTGGTGCACCCCGACCAGAGTGGCTTTGTGCCGGGCCGCAACACCACTGCCAACCTACGCAGATTACAACACATATTGTCACATCCCTCTCACACTGGGCAAGCCCACACATTACTTTCTTTAGACGCCATCAAGGCATTCGATTCAATTTTCTGGGAATGGCTGATTGCGGTACTCAGGGAGTTTGGCTTCGGAGAACGATTCATTCGCTGGATCATAATTCTCTACACCAAGCCGCGAGCACGGGTGAAGACTGGTCGACTCATATCCACGGCATGGGATATACAAAGGGGCACACGGCAGGGCTGTCCGCTCTCCCCCATGCTATACATAATAGGGCTTGAACCCATTGCCATTTTTTTCAGGAAACAATTCTTTGATGCTGGTATCAGGATTGATGGGGTGGACCATATAATTTCCCTGTACGCGGATGATGTTCTCCTCTACGTGAGGGATCCGCAGCTGAATGTCCCAACTATGCTGGAGGTCCTTGACAACTTTGCCAAGGTGTCAGGCATACACTTTAGCAAACGCAAGTCCTGTCTGTTTCCGCTGGGCGCCCTCAGGGACACACATGTTGATGACCTCCCCTCACTGGGTATAGGATGGTGCCCCACTACGTTCCGCTATCTAGGCATTAATATTTACCACACGCCTGAACTCATGCACGCCAACAACACGGTAGCGGCACTTCCCCCCTTGCGCAAGTCAATCGGGTTTTGGGCTCGCCTCCCCCTATCCATGATGGGCAGGGCTTCCATCATTAAGATGATCGTCCTCCCCAGATTTCTCTATGGCTTCCAAAACATTTCGTATTACATTAGGGCTCCCTTCTTCCGTCTCTTAGGGAAGATACTTACAGACTTCCTGTGGGGAACTAGTAGGCACAAATTTGCATTATCCACCCTGACCCTCCCTTACGAGCAGGGAGGCATCCGGCTCCCTGATCTGGAGCGTTACTATCTGGCTGCTCAACTAAGCTTTGTGGCTAAATGGCTAGCCGATGATGTTACCCCTGAAACACTGCTCTTACAGCACTCGACGGCCCCAATCCGATTAAATGAACTCATTTGGGCCCCTCAACGTCTTGTGGGGGGGATACCCTTCTTAGCTACCCTGGGTCGTCAGGTATGGCAAAGGGTTAAAAGTCTTCTCCGCCTACAGCACAGTTACAATCCAGACACACCGCTCTTAGCTGACCTATGCCAGAACTCAGTAGACCTTGCCTCTATTCGACACTGGGAAAGGCTGGGAGTATACACGTGGGGGGACCTATACAGTGAGGGCACTTTCCGGGACTTCTCCTCCTTGCAGCTCGATGATGGCGTCCCAGCCGGTCAATTCCTTTGGTACGCAAGGATCCGCAATTTGGCTAGAACTAAATGGGACACGTGGCCTGAGGAGCCCGAATCCGACACCTTCATAACGCACCTATACAGCCTGGGAGACGGGTGGAGGCCTGTGTCCCGCATATATAGCCACCTAATTGACAGGCCTAACCCCCGCAGCAAGGACCTCAAAACCAGGTGGGAGAGTGATTTGGGCCACGAACTGTCCGAAGCTGAATGGAATAGAGCATTAGCGTTCCCCAATGCGGTATCCAGAAACTCTAGATTTAAATTAATTCAACTCAACATGCTATATCGATCATACTTGACACCGCTTAGAATAGCCAAAATATATAACCTACCCCAGCATAACTGCCCATGGTGTGGTAGAGATGAAGCCAATCTATTACACATGTTCTGGGGATGTGTCCAGGTCCGGAGACTCTGGGCGAGAGTTGAACTCCTCTGCAGCGAGGCAGGCATGACCAGATATGAATGGACTCCGTCAGAGTGCCTCCTCGGAACGTACCCCAGACTGGCCAAGTTCAAACACTCAGTCAGACTAATGGATCTGGTATGCATTCTGGTCAAAAGGACCATTGCCATGGCTTGGAAGCGACCCAGAGGCCCACAATACCAGGCATGGCACAACGAACTTGAGCGCTGGATAGGGGCGGAAACTTCAGCTTGGGAGAATGGTCTTACCACTTCCCCCGAAGACACGAGCTTGGGACTTGCTGCCTGGAAAACACTCACCTGGGCCTTACTTAACCCCCCCAATGACGATAAACCCCCCTGAACAATCAGCCCCCTGTTGACTCACAATACCTGAAACGGAACACTGGCACAGTATCCAACCTGTGCTCTCCTGCGGCCAGACCCCCCCCTTTTTGTTGCTTACATCATTGACATTATGGAGACTCGTTAATGTTGTTATTGTTTTGTTATTTCTGTTTAATTGTTTCTTCACAAAAGATCTATTTTGATGTATTCCAAATTACTACCACTGTGATTGTTTGGATCAGTGACGCAACTGTTTTATAACATAAACCCCAATAAAGAAACTCGAAAATAAAATAAAGAACCTATCTAAGGAATATGCTTCATTTACTATTGCCAATGTTTCCGTTCCGGTTGCCCAAAGCGTTAAGACCCTCTGCGTCACTATTGACACTGAACTCTCAATGCGCCCACACGTGGCTAAAACTCGAGCAACCTGTGGCTGGATAAACAGGCAACTGTGTGCAATGCGTCCCTTTCTATCTGTCAGCAATGGTTTACCTACAGTATTTTGAATGACATTTTTTCGAATGCCATAATGTCGAAAACATTTGTCCGAAAAAAAATCAAATGTCATTTTTTTTTTTTTTCGAAATGGGGGGGTTCTCCCCCCAAACCCCCTTTTTTGTTTTTTTTTAACCCTTTTTTTTACTCACGAAACCAAAAAAACATGTAAATTAAAAAATAACACATTTTAAAAAAAAATTCGGCCAAATGTTTTCGAAATTGTCATTCGAAAAAAATGAATTTGACATATTAACTGGATACTGTCAGCAATATGTCCCTTCTTGCATCCGCCCTTGTAAATTCCAGGTTGGACTATTGCAATAGTCTTCTAGCTGGAACTTCTGCTGCTAATATCTTTGCCCTTCAAATTACTCAAAATGGCGTGGTCCGAGCCATGCTTGGTCTATTTAGGCAATTATCCATTACTGAAGCCCGGAAGAAACTGCAGTGGCTTCCCATCAAACATAGGGTATCCTTCAAAATACTCACTCTTACATTCAAATGTTTGAACAACTCTGTAACCATATACCTGACACAGTGCATTCAGCGTTATGTCCCTGGTCGATCCCTTAGGTCTACTGAGCAAGTCAGGCCTAGTCAGCCTCGCATTTGCTCAGTCAAATTTGGAAAAACCAATTTCAGTGTCGCTGCGCCAACTCTGTGGAACTCACTTCCTCTTCACCTCAAGAGCCCCACTTCACTGGTTAACTTCAAAAAGAACCTTATGACTCATCTCTTTAACACACCCTAGTCACCCGACTAGATTGTCGCTCTCTTCCTGATCTGTTTTGTTTTCACTGATTGTCCTTGTCTTGTATGGTTTTATGTGCGCCGCGAGGCCTGTGGGCGATGTGGCGCGTTATCAAGAATTAAAATAAATAAATACATAAATGAATGCCACAGACCCTGGGTCGGGCTTCTAATTCTCCCATTCATGGACAAGGATTCCGCTCTTCTGGTGCACAAAGGTGTCGATTTGCACAGTGTAAAACCAGATAACATAACAGCTGTTGCTTGTTTCCATGATGCTGATGTTCTCAACCTTTACCCCACCCTAAATACATTCACTATAAAGATTTTCAAGATAAAAGATTCGATATAAGGGTATTCAATATAAAGGATTCGATATAAACACTGTATACCATTCTGCTTGTATGACATCATCTTTCCATTCAGGGTTCCCATCTTTCATCCATAGTACATTCCTATGGAAGTCTACAGACCCCCTGACCTGGAGAGCTCCATACACTGTCAGCTCTAGAAAGATACCTCAAGGCCGCAGAGAGGAAATGTTTGATCATACCTGTGACGCCACCAATAGGCACGGATGGGGCGCTGAGGCCAGCAGCGTTTCTCGCGGTAACGGTCACGTTGTAAGCGGAGCTGCAGGGGGTAGCGATGTAAAAGTCTGGGTAATTAGTCCAGTATGAGTTCAGGATAAATAGTGCTTCTGGGTTATCTTCAATTCCTCCTTGAACTGTGGCCATATAGTCCACTCCACAGTGGCTTTCACCCCAAGATACTTCAACTTCTTGAGGCTTGATTGCTGGGTGGTAGAGGGAAGTCACCACGTCGACGGGCGGGCAGGGCACTTTATAGAAAGAAAAGCAGGTGCCAGTTATTGTGGGCATACGCTCACCAAAGCAAAAGCGTGGAAGCAAATGCAAAGGCATACTTATATAAAGGAAAGCTTGCAAGTATTAAATTGAAAAACAAAAAACCAAGCAGTACCTAATCCGACGAGAAGGGCGTCCGTCGACGAGCTGTTGCAGATTCCATTCGAGGCGGTGACCGCGAACAAGTAGTTGGCGCCGCAGACCAGGTCACTGGCAGGGCACTGCATTCCTGCTGTGTCGCAGGTACGGGCATAGCCATGCTCTCCAGTCACGGAGGCAAAATAGGACTGCCCTCCTCGGCTCAGATCCCAAGTAAAGACCGCAGAATTATTCATGCAGTCCATTTCAACTTGGCTGTTCTCTGGGACACATGGTACTATGAGAAACACAGAATAAGATGTAGGTTTCAAAAGAAATAACATAATTGAAACATGCTGTGTCAGATGCACCAACCAGAGAAGAATAAGTGAGCAAGAAAGAACAACTTGCAGTAATTACATCATACACTAGAAGCTCTTCGGATGTCCTTCATTTCACCTAAACAAGCATGTAAATTATACATAGACATAAGTGGATGTCATTGGGTCATCCAGATATCCAAACAAACAGGCCTCTTGGAATATGGTATTTGTTATAAGGTTGAGTGGATGTTGCATGGCATTATTTCCAAAAGTGCTGCACGCTATGACGCAAAGAGCATGCAGTAAGCATCTTTTACACGTGATGGGCGTGTGCATGAGGATTGGGAGTCAGGTGTATACATTTAGGCGTGAGGGTTTCTATGACACACACTTATTGTGTAACACACACGCCGCACAATACAGGGGAAGGATACATTTGTGTTTTGTTGGGTTATGAAACCTACTGGAGTCCCAGATCAGTGTCCTATGTTCCTGGAAGAGCGTGTATGTTTGCCTTTGAGGTGGACAAGTGTTCCTGCTCCAGCACTCTTCTGGCGCAAACCTACTCACTGACTTAGTGGAGGGACGCAGGTTGCAATATGATTAGGCAACTTCTGCTTGCTTAGTCAATGTCAGGGCACGCGTCTTGCTTCCTTCTACTAAAGAATGACTCAACTCTCGCCCCAAGTGAGACCCAAGGTCCAGGTCAGTTCTCACCAGCCTTTGTCAAATGTGCCCTCTCTGTTGGCAAGTGCCTTTGTACCTCGCTAAATGCTGATGGCTGGAAAATTCATTAGGGTGCTCAAGTGCCAGGACTTGTGTCTCTTCAGATGTTTTAGGATATCAATCCCATCATTCCTCACCATTGACAATGCTGGCTAGGTATGGTGGTAGTCGTAGTCCATAACATCTGGAGAGCCAAAGGTTGTAGACCCCTGCTCCATTTCAGGCATGTAAAGGAATAGAGTACTTAAGTGCAGTTAATTGGTTTTCCTCTGGAGCTCTGAAGTTGCATCACCATAACCAATGGGAATTCCTCTTTCAACTAACTTCGAAACCACACACTCACCCCAACCCCCAAGAACTCAATTTTATATTTTGCTGAAAAACATATACACTGTAGTTTTTTTGCATCTTAATGGGCAGTTGTATGACATGGCACAACTAGGTGGCTACAATTGGGGGTGAGTGATGGGAGCATATGAAAGAATTTTGCGATAGCTACAAAGTATGCCACGGTGGGGTGGGGTCGGGGGGTTGGAGTGGAGGCAAAATCGCAAGGCAGCCAAACCTGCAGTTGGTACCTCCATGATGTCTCCATCAGAGTAACAGGATCAGTAACTACCTGCCTAACACAGAGATACCAATAATATTAAATTAATCTTGGATTGGCCACTGGATTTGCATTTCAGGTTAGCTTGTTGAGGATATTTGGAAAACTAACATGTTTAACAATAGTCCCACCCAATGCAGCTCTACCTACAATTTTACCATCACTTCGGGTACCTTTGCCGGTCTTTAGTAAGCCGGGGACAGTGAAATCGTCAACATGCGATGACCTGCTAATGTTTGTCACAGGTTTCAGAATCAAAATATTGAGGGATTTACCTGTCTCTAGGGACAATGGCGAGCTGAAGTTACTAGTACATCTGTCATCCTGTGCAACCACCTCCACATTGTACGTAAGTCCACACTGTAAGTTAGACAACACGCAGATGGTATCTGTTGAGTTACACGCAGATTGTGGCGCATCTGTTGAAATAGCTGTGACTTGATATTCCGTGGCACCTGGACTACTCTCCCACTCAACGGATGCAAGGTTAGTTTCACAGTCAAGAGCAAAATGTACGTTCTGTGGTACACATGGCACTAGAAAGAGAAGTAAAAACAAGAGGCAGCAGTGAGTCCACAGATTCTTAGTCAATAGAGTTGTCAATTACATGCATATTTGTCAACCAGATCCACTGCAGAGTTTAACGGGGAATGCACCACAGCAATGGCAATTGTTCTCAGACAAAGAGAGACAGAGAAGGAGAGCAAGAGGAAAGGAAGAACTAGAGAGGGAGAGAGGGAAAGGGGGCTAGAAAGTTAGAGAGAGGCAGGGCAAAAAGGGCAGAGTGAGATCAAGAGTGGGACACAGAGATTGCGAGAAAGAAAGGAACAAAGACAGGACATAGGGGCAAGGAGGATATAAGAGTGGCTAATGTTTTTTACTTTTTTATTGTATATTGGTTTGTTCAAACCTTTACAAAAAGATCAGAAAGCAATAATAAGCTGAGCAAAAAACCCATCAATAATACCAATTATGTAAACAGCATATAGATACGTATGCCCACTAATTTTAGGTTCATTCAGATTTGCTATAATTCATGACTTTTTTTTAGTATGTGTAAAAAATAAAAATAACCATCATTATGTTAAAAGGGAATTAATTCAGATTGCTCTCAATTTATTTTTTATTTTGTATCTGTCCTTCATATCAAAGATAAAAAGAACACATTCAGAGCACACATATTTCCTGTGTTAAACAAATTGATTAACAATTAATATTTTTAGCTCAGTACCACCTCAGTATAGACTTTTTAATTGGAGTGATCACTGTTATTCAACTGCTCTGTACGCAGTCTAGTTGGTATCAGGTAATAATGTCCCCATACATCATGTCGCCGGGAAAGGCCATTGGCGACATTATACATGGTGATATATGTATGGGGATGGCATGCGAAGATGTCCCCTGCTCCACTTGTAAATAAAATAAAAATTCGGGAGTTGCGGGGGTGTCCCCCGCATGTTCAATAATGTCTCCGCAAAAAACGTTGACTTTTTTGTCAGGAGACATTTTTGTGGGGACTTTATTACATGGAACCGCCTAGAAGCCAAAGTCAGGTGTTAGTTCATTAGTATCCAGGATAGCTTTAACATATGCTATATTAGCAATGATCAAGTACTTCAGACTTCCATTTAAAATTCTGTCCCAAAAGCCACCTGTTTGCAGCATTAGTGTTTTGTGAACACATTTCCCAAAACACATTCTTGCCTTTTCGTTAATTGATTGCACCCCACAAGTTAATGCTTAAGAGTTTTGAGAGTTCCAACCGCACCACACTACGGACATTCCCTGGATAATATAACAGACTTATTCCTAGATGCTATTAGTTCCCTTGTGGGTAAAAGATCCTTAACCCTGGAAAAAACACTAGATAAAGTGCATTCAGTGCAAAAAATAGATTTTCTCTCATCTGATCTTAACTGAGAGAATAATTTTGATTTGTTTCACCAAAAAGCATTTATAGACGTACCCAAATGCTTTCTAAAACCTGATTGGTTCCTGTCAAGTATTTAATTGGCTATACATTGTTTTGAAGGAGCGCCTGTCTGCCAGAACGTTTGTGCTCCACGGCAGCATTTGCAGCACTTTTGTTTACTCGGCACTGCGAGCAAGGCTCTTGCCGACGTTCCTTCTGCTTCCTGGAGGAGGCGGACCTGACTGCGGTATCGTGGCGGACCACGTGACTTTGAAGGTCCTTTTAACTACAGACTAACCACCCTTGCGGCGTTAAGCCCTGGAGCCAGTAAGGGCTGGAGCCGCTGTTGTGCTGTTTGGCTGTGACCTGTGAGTAACTTGAACTTGGGTCTTGTGCTGCATAATTCATTCTCAAGCACCTCTTCAGCTCTAAGGGTTTGGGGTGGAGAGTCGGACTCTGGCAGCTCCACAAGCTGTCGGGCGTTCCCTACCCTGAGACTGACTGCTCCTCTTCGTTCTTTTTGACGATTGTGGCTATTCCTAAAATCAATATATTTTGATTATGTACTGACTAAGAACACTATCAATTCTAGCTCATAATACATCTGTTTTTATTATTTTAGGTGGGGGGCTGCATAGATCCATTTCCTTTTTGTATTTTAAATCCAAGAGTGTTTTTGGGACAATTGTAATTTCTGCCCAAGGTTGCCTCTGTTTTTTTTTAAGTGCAATATTTTTAGATCGCAGTGCTCATGATTTTATCGACTGTTGTGTACGTTGTTTTTGTGTATTTTAAGGAAAAAATTAATCATTGTAACTCAGGTCTACTTTTAGCTTAACCTAGTATTGTTATTTTTTTAAGTCTCCTATATTTCCCTCCTGGGTCTTGGTTTTCTCTGAATGACACGTAAGGGACTGCGAAGTCAAACAGCTATGGAGGCCTCACTGGCTTCGACTCCGTCTGCTTTTGGTAATTTACCCTCTGCTTCATCAGTTACTACTCTGCTAGATGCCCCCTCCCCGGCTATTCTGGGGAATCTACATCATGTTCCAGTAGATGCCCCATATAACCCTTTACTTCTCAAAACCCTGGCCCAGGCTCAAATTCATGTCAGCGATAGGTCTGAGGTACTTAATGCTATGGGTATTATTCCACGCAATACAGCTTGTAATAGCTGTATCTTTAACGGAACTCATGATATCTCGATAGATACACAGGAAGAACGTCTAGCAGCTACCTTAGCCTCTAATCTTGCAGAAGGTGCTACTCTTCAAAAGGATAAGGGCCATTTGGATTACTCTAACAACAATATGGTTAATACTGTCCTTTTAACATCTGCCTAGCCTCATCCCAGGACGCCTATATTATCTGTTATGGCGGCTGACCCTGTAGCTAATGCCTCTGCATTACCAACGGTGACGGTCAATGGGAACATTGTTTCTCTTCCCACTGAACCTTCGCCAGAGGTTATCTCCGCAGCTAGGGGCATTAATCATACTTCGACTATTCATGTTAATCTGTCTACTAATGTGGCTGGAACTCCATACACTCCCACAGGGAAGTCTATACCTATTTTGTTCAAAACTCCATTCAACAAAACCCAAAATCCTACCCTTAAAACAAAATCCAATCTGGGTACCCAAGGGAAACCAATTAAAGGGAAAAATACTTCACACTTTTTTGGAAAGAGGACTACATCCAGTACCCTTGTTAAATCTCTACACTCACTTCCAACAGTGTCTTCATTTGATCATACTAATCTAGTCGGTGTAGTTAAGAAATTGGAGATTGAAGACCCTTCAGCTCAGGAAATTGACGACATCAGCATTATAGAATGTGCAGACAAGGCAATTGCTGATAGTCACCTGGGCCCCAATGGTAATAATACAAATAATGTCGCCCAGCAAATCTGTGATGATTCCTTTACAGGCTCTCCTTCTGATCTCATCAACTTTATTTATGAATATACAGAGAAACAAAATTGGTTGAAAGAAAGGGGTCTACTCTCAGACTCAAAAAAGGATCAGGGCAGCAAATCTATCTTACATCATACTCTTAAAGAGGCAGATGAAAGAATTAAACTTTCTCAACCCACTATCTCGGCTCTGAATATGGTTCTGAGTTCCTTTGTGAGTTTGTATGATAATATATGGTCTGAGGTCAGATCTCACTCTCTCCTCCTATCGGAAATCTATTCTAGGTTAGAGGGCCTTGACAGATTTGAAGAGTTAGTTAAAATTATTAAGGAAGAACATCCACTTTTGTCCACACATGGTCCTGACCCAATCCCTCCTAATCAACTTCCGTCTGAAGCCCATACTGTACATAAAGGGCTTACCGCGACCACGCCAAGTATACAAGAGGTAGTTTTAGTTAAGGGCCAGGCTCATACGGTCCCTCAAGGTTCGGCTTTGGATTTATGTAGCCATCCTTCTATGATTTCGACAACTATTTCCGAGGGTCTGCAAGAGATCACAGGATCGAAGGCAGTACATCTTATCCCTCACACCAAACTTAATATGGTACTAATGGAGAAGAAAGTCCAAGAGGAATCGGTTGGTCCGCTTCCTAATCCTATTGTTCAAGGTCTTCCCCTTGTGGGAAGGTCTTTAGAACCGGTAGATACTTCTAAGGGTGCCCTTATCGCCTCTTCATTGGACTTAATATCCATTCCGACTTTAGGGAATCCATCTGTTTCCATTGAACCCGTCAAAGAAATTTTACATCAAAAAGTTTTGCCCTGATAAGGAAGGAAAAGGAAAATTACTCAGCAAATGAAGAAAACTAAAAATCAAAAGAACGTGAAAAATCTAAATTCATATACGAACCAATTTTTTAAAAATCTCTTCCTGGCAAATACGATAGCCTCTTCATCTACTACTCCCGTTCCGAAGGGGACGGGAATTCGGTTGAACCAGTGGTTTCTCTGAGCCCTCTTCCTACTACGGTGGCTACTGCGGCCACGGTTGACTTACTTCCCACTACAGTAGCTCTATCTCCCTTACCGGTTGGTTTGGTTGATGGTCCCTCGTCTAATAACATTCCTTCTTTAGTAATGGGACCTAATATTGAGGGGACAGTGGACTCTGTGGCTTCTAGTAACTTGATAACAGCTCCAACTCCATTAGAGCCGACCTCCATCAATACCCCTACGGTGCTAACTTCCAATATCATTGTTAAAGCAAAGGATTCCTCTTCTGCTGCAGTATTCCCTATTATTCCATCTAACTGCACATCATGGATAGATCACAGCCATTCAGAAATTACTCTGCCAACGATTACAGCAAACTCGGTTAACATTGATATGGTTAAACACTTATTCCGGGAGATACTGGTTCCTAAAACTGTATGTGGGGCAGTGTCTAAGTCTAATATATGCCCGTCCCGGGATGGAGCTTCTTCTATCCCACCCCTACCTTTGGACCCATCGCTCATTTCTGTTAGTGAGGGTCTTCCTGCTAATATTGAGCTTGTAACGAGGGACGGTGAAACGGGTGCTCGATTAGAGAGGGATTTGTCTGCCCTGCTCTCTTCTAACCCATCCTTTTCAAGTTTGCCTATTACTGGCTCGACTATGGGCCGTCAAGGTGTCCCCTCTGGGCCCGACTCGGCTCATTACAATACCTCTTTCAAATTATGTGAAAGATTTCCTATGGGTCCAAATGTTATTCAAAATAGGACTATACTAAGAGGTGCTAGGGGCCCCGACTTGGCGGTCGATTCTTTAACTCAGTTTACTAAAAAGATCTCTGATTCTCTACCTGACTTATCAGAATCGAAAGTTCCTCGTGACATTATACTGCTTACCAGCCTTTGGGGCCAAGATATGCCAATCTGTTTAAATCGTGGTAATATTTTAAAGATCTTTCATCAACTTCCTTCGCTCTCGCTCATCTCTAGCTATGATATGGATAGCATTTCTTTCCCCATTCAAGATCGGGTAGATGTAAGTAACATCATTCTTAAATCAAGAGTGGTTCTGGACCTGATCATGGGGGATAGGGAAGGGTTAAAGCAACTTGGCTTTGAAGCAAATTTACTGGAACCCACTCAGGTCTCCAGCAATAATGGAGGGTGTGCAGAATATAGGGGTAATCTCACTATGGTATTTCATCCGGAAAAAAACCCACAGCCCCTACGCAGGCAATTTATGCCCAAATCAAATGGAAACGTTCGCAATTGGGCACAGGTTACCGCAGGTCTGTGGAAATGAGTGCCCTCTGATTAATTCAGAACTCTCTCCAGATGTTCTTCCCGTGAATAGCTTTGGTTTCCTCTCCTGGAATTCTAGAGGTAATTCTCACCTCTTTACGAATTTAGACACTGTTACTGTGATTAGGACTTCACACTGTTTCTTTCTCCAAGAAACCTGGATGCTCTCAACCCCCGTTTTAGATGGGTTTGATACCTTTTCTCAAAATGCTAAACCCAGCTTGGGAGGGAGGCCGTCGGGCGGTCTTCTTATAGGATTAAGAACTTCTTTAGGTTTTAGGACTAAGGTGCTTTTGGACACGCCTTTTGGTATTCTGGCCCTTGAGGTGTTCTCTCTTGATCTAACGGTTATTCTACTTTTGGTTAATGTATACTGGGACAAGGGAATCTCCCCTCTTGAGCCGTTTTTGCAAAAGTTAACGGATATGCTTCTTTCTTGGAGATCTTTGTACCCTAGGGGTAAACTGATCCTGGCAGGGGATCTTAATTCGGATTGCTCTATCTCTTCCGAATCCAAATATGACGACTTGGGATTGGCTATGGAGGATGATTCTCGCCTAAGCTTGAAATTCGCAAGGGGTCGTCGTTGGAATTTCGCCTTGGATTCAGTGGTTCTAACTTGTCTCAATGGTTTTTATGACGCTATTAATTTACCTCGTCCCACATGGCGTAGATCCTCATCAATATCTACCTTAGACTACGTGTTTGTAGATCACTCTCTTATTCCTTTCTCGTCTAATGTCGAGGTTTCTTTCAATTCATGGAGTGATCATGGTATCCTCCGGGTCTCATTTCTCTGTCCCTTTCCTACTAAGTTTTTGCCCGTGGGGGCTCCTACCCATCTCCAACCTGTGGGACAAGGGACAGGGGTACGTTGGACTCCTCTTAACATCAGTATACTTAATCGTAAACTGATTCTTTCTTTTAATCATACTTCTTTCTGTTGGAAACTAGCAGTTTTCAATACAGTTCATTTTGATAGTTTTCTTAATGTTCTTCAGTGTAGCATTCATGGCCAGCTTAGGAAAGGTGTTTCTCAAATATCTCACCCTCATAGATTTGACCAAGACTTGGCCAATGTAAAGAGTCTCACTAGGAAACTCATTAGAGATGTACAAGCCATAGATATTGAATGGGCCAGCAAAAAAACAAAAATTAAAACTATCCGCCAAAAATATAAAAATTATTGTGAGTCTAGAAAAGCTATTATGCTACAAAATGACACGGAGCATATGCTTGCAGTGCTCATAAAACGAGATCTGAGGGCATTTTGGGTTACGGTATCCAGCTTAGACAATGCGGCAGTGGCCGACCAGTTGAATGCCATCCCTGAGGTTCAATGGTTTGAGCATTATACTAAACTCTTTGATATTGGGGGTGAGGGATTAGTTTCCTGTCTTCTGGGGAACAACCCCTCTAAGGACTCATGGAAGCCTCCTACTGATTCCGAGACAGTACTAGGACTCATCTCCAAAGCCAAGAAATCTTGGGCTCCGGGGCCTAATGGCCTCACTAACAATACATTTAAAGCTGAGCCCGATCTCTGGGCCAACCTTCTTTCTTTGCTCTTTCAAGATGTTGTTAAGTCTGGGAAGGTACCCATTAGTTGGCAAACTGCTCATATTGTTCCAATTTTTAAAAGAGGCTTGCGTAACGAGGTCAAAAGTTATAGGCCTATTTCACTTATTGAAGCGGATTGTAAGCTTTTTGCCTCTTTGTTGCTCTCCCATCTTAACGTTTGGATCAGGGAAAATCATATTCTCCCCAAACAACAAACAGGCTTTAGGACAGGCCACTCAACTAATCTCAATGGTCTTATTCTCAGCGCCCTGCAGACTTCTACTTGGGGTAAATATGATGGTTCTCTTTACGTTGCATCTATCGACCTGTCAAATGCTTTTGACCTGGTTATCAGGTCAAGACTATGGGAACAATTAGCCAAATGGGGCATTCCGGCCGGGCTTTTAACTCTTATTATGGCTATGTATGAAAACTCTGGGGTCCATATCAGGCTTGACTTGGCAGGAACCCTCTCCAGAAGGATAAGGACACGTATTGGGGTGAGACAGAGTTGCTCGTTAGCTCCATGTCTCTTTATCCTCTATATGGTTGATGTTGATGACTATCTGAGAAATGCAGGCATGGTGAGTGCTAAACTAGGGGATTTGAGGCTCTCATGGCTGGCTTATGCCGACGATTTTCTTCTTTTCGATCAAACTAAAGTGGGCCTGCAGAGGCTCATCTGCAAATTTGAAGAATACGCAACTCTTAATGGGCTTAAATTAACCCGAGCAAAACCCGTACTATGGTCTTCTCAAAGGGGAGATTGGGGAATAACAAAGTATGGAAAATAGGTGGTGAAAATATAATTAGAGCAAATAAAATCGTCTATCTTGGTTATCTGATTCTGGCCCAACCCTCGGCGATCGAATTTAGACGATTTCTCAGACACAAATTGCTCCCACTCATCTCCCAATCCCTTAGACTAGACAATACATGTGGCATGTTCTCCCTTAAGCCTGTAGTAGATTCCTTTAAGGGTAAGGTTACTCCAAAGCTTCTGTATGGAATGGAACTCCACTACTCAGCACTTTTGATTTTCTGGGACTCTCTTGAGGGTATCTATTGGAGGAAAATTCTAAAACTGCCAAATTCCATTCCAACTGCGGCTATTAGGTATGAACTAGGGTTAGTCTCATTCCGAGCCAGGATTCTCTGGAGGGTTCTTTCACTTTTTTCAGCTCTGCTCTCTCCCAAACCTGATACCCTTTATGCTGATGTGGGCCATATGATTTCTTCTCAGGGACCTTTAGTCCAGAATCTATATCTTAACGCTTTTAGTGATCTCTGTGACAAGACCTTGTTGGACATTTCGTCTGATAGGGATACCCTACTAACGAATCCCAACAAGGTCAAGGAGTGTCTTTTCAGTCATGACTGGAGTAACACTATTGATAAACTACATTCGTATTCCTCCCTGAGAGATTTACAATTTGACCATAAGAAAAGAGGCCTGTTGTCTTTTATTCTGAATCAATTTCCCTACAGATATTATCGCTCCCTTCTCATTAAACTCAGATGGAATCTCCTTCCGACTCGAGAAGTTCTACATAAAAGGAAGGAGTTTTCTGATGTGGACCCCATCTGTTGTTTTTGCAAAACTCTGGGGGTGATTGAAACTGCTCAGCATCTCTTTTTAGAGTGCCTTGATATCTTTAAGGGACAAATACTTAGGTCGTTTTAATGTAATGGGGCAAATGGGGGCAGACAAACTGATCTGGTCACAGTGTCTCTCTATTTCAAATATTAAGGATGGACTTGCTGTGGCTGGTTTTATCAAAGCTTTAGATTTATATGCCCCGTGGTTATGATTATGCCTGTTATGATTATGCCTGTTTTTTTATGAATTTTTTTTAGAACTACGAACATTTTAGAATTTTTTTTAATGTCGGTATATTCTCTAATGTTGCACTGTACTTTGCACTGAACCGTTCAAATCTAAATTTAAATCTGTCCCTTATTCTCTGGAAATTTTAACTGGAAATTGGATCTATGTTTTAATGTTTGTTAGTATAATTGAAATTTAAATGTAATGAATGTCTTTTTACTTCTTAAAGTCTTTTTTTTGTAAAGGTTTCTTGTAAACCATATACAATAAAATAAAAAGAAATTGGCTATTATCCAAGTATTAAGTTCGCCAAGAACTAAAGAGACGACCATTTTGCTGGATGCATCTATGAGTGAAATGGGTTAACGGTTCCTGTGGTTTAGCTTGTCCCCCTTCTTGTTGATGGGCACTATGCGAGCCATCCGCCAAAGGCCTGGAATCTGTGTCTTTCAGAGAATGTGATTAAATAATAGGCATTAGGTGTCAGCCCACATCTCTATAAGAGTGGCTAATACTTTCTGGAATGATTATTCAAGAAGAAAAGTACTCCTGCTGCTGTCATGGGCACACTGTGATGCTTGCTAGCAGCACCCAGTCAGAAGGAAACTCCAACCCAGTTTCAAAACTCCTGCTATTTTCTCCTTCATAAGTGCCACTGTAAATGCACCTCCACCTTGAAGGACTGGCACCGAAAAAAGGGACGCTTTTACACTCATTGCCAAAAGGCCTGTACCACCATGTAATGGATGGGTGGTCCCTCTCAAACACTCCTCTCTGAATCAGATAATGTGCAAAGGCACCTCTGTGCACGGGACAAGCTGAAAGTTGAGACCCCCCAGAATTTAAGTAGCTCGTGTTTTCATAAAAATGCTCTCTATCACAGTTTCGCCTCGTAGAACTATTACTACTATCACTCAATTTAATGGTTTACGAGTTATCAACCCAGTGGGATAAACAACAGAGTTGGCTCTTGTGGGACATGAATCTGTGAACAGAAGTGTGAGCACAGATATTAGTGGTTATCTATTTAACAACCTACCTGCAACTCCTTTAATGGGGACTGTAGAGGCGACATGCTGCAGGCATTAACGTCAGTCTCTGAATTTAAGGAGGAATGCTGCTCAAATGCAACAGACAAGGCCTGAGCCATCGGATGACTAGTCCTGTAAGCTTTGATGCTGCAGGCCAAGGGGGAAATAGCCCATTGATTTTTAAGGTTTGTCTGCCCATGACTGCTGTGTAGGTGCTTACCATCTGGGTTCTGTAACATTTAAGATCATAATGGCAGGGTCAGAATCAGAGCACAATATTGACATTAGATACACTCCTAAAATGCTCAGTGGATCAATGGGCCAAGCAGAAACCCAAGTCAAAGCTCAATTGATGAGCGCTCTATTATCATAAATGTGTAACACAGCCTAAGTTAGCTACAATTATCTATACTGGGTAGGATCCCTTCCTTGCAATGAGGTAAACACCTCAGGGGAGGCAAATAAATAAAGCTTGGCCCAATTATAGGAAATTGATATACATCTTTTATCAACTGGGCAAAAACCATTTCAAATGTCTGGCTTCAGGCCCAGATCCAGCACAGAAATAGCTACCATCAAGGTGATCGGCGATGCCCTTGAAATCCTCGATGATCGCCAGCCTTGCCTCCTGGTTCTCCTTGACCTTTTAGAAGCATTTGACACATCAGACCACCACACACTCACCAACTATCTACATCGTTGCATAGGATCAGCGAGATCGTTCTCAGTTGGTTAAAATCTTACCTTGCTAATCGCCAGCAGTTCATACAAATGGATTCCACCATATCACCAAATCTACCAATCACCAGTGTAGTCCTGCAAGGATCCATTCTGTCCCCCATAATCTTCAATCTCTACATGGAACGGCTCAGAACCTTCCTAGCTCCACACAACATCCCCATTCACCAATACGCAGATGACACGCAGATCTACCTCAAAATATCAGACATCAAAGACATCCACATGCTCAATGCCGACCTGCTGACCAACAATACCGAACACCCTGACATGCAGACCTGGCTATCATACCTCTGCTGTCGAGGGCTTCACAGCTCTGCTGGTCACCTGTGCCAAGTCCCTTAAGCTCAACATCGACAGACACCTCACCTTCAAACAGCACATAGCAGACAAGACACAAACGGCCTGGTACCAACTATCTTTCCTGTGGAAAATGAAGCCCTTCATCCTAGAAAACAAATTCACAGCACTGTCCAAGCTTCGATCCTCTCACACCTTGATGGTGGCAATGCCCTTTCGGAAGACGTACCGGCTACTCTAGGGCCCCTAAAATGTGTCCTGCATGCAGCAGCATGATGCATCAAAGGACTCCGCATATTCGACCATATCACCCTATCCTCATCGAACTGCAGTGACGTCCGCTACAAACCTGTATCATTCTCGCATCCTGTTGCATCATCTATAAGGCTGTCATCTTGAAGCCCCCAGGCTGCCTCACAGAGAAATGCAGCATCTTCGGAGACCTGTGATCCACCAGACCGAAGGACATGTGCAGATAAGAACTCGGCTGGTGCAGGAAGGAAAGAACAAGACAGGACTTCTCTGTCTATGCCCCAAGACTCTGGAATCTCCTCCCCGTCAACATCAGACTCGCCTCATCGCTTCTACAGTTCAGGAAAGAGCTCAAGACCTTCCTCTTCAAGGAATGGGTCCTCCCTAACACATAGGTCCACACACCCTCCACCCCGCACCCCACCTGAGACTCCGTGATCTACTACTCACAGTTTCTGCTTCTGTTTGCATGTAGATCCCTTACTGCCAACTGCCCAACCTCCCCTGTTGTTCGCTCCCCGCTCCCATTTTCACATCTTCCCTCACTGTGATCTTCCCCCTATGATTGTAAAGTGCTCCGTTGCTTCCCGAAGCTGGGTCCGAGCTCAATAAATATCATAACAACAACAACAATAATAATAATAATAATAATAATAATAATAATAATAATAAATTCAACCATGCTGAGGCAGCACATTTATAACTACATTCTCTGAAGGCCACCACATAGAAACCAAATGTACGCCCTTCTGGGAAATCCTATTTGGGAGATTGAGTCAGATGAATGCAATTTTAGGAAGTCTTATTAGCTATCGCCCAAGAATATTACTTCTGAAATAACAAACCTATCTCCAGTAGAAAACATCAAAGGCACCAGCCTTATTAGAATTTAAGGAATTTCATTAAAATGTACAGGTAGACAAAGGGCCTCATTATGAGTTTTCCGGTATCGGGAACTACTGTACCGGTAAGCTTGCTGGTACTGTAGTTCCCGGACCAGCAAACTTACGAGTTGTGCTCCTACGAGCACAGCATGTCGGATGCACAGGCACTGTTATAAACAGTGCCTGTGCATTCGACCTCCCCATTCCCATCCAGCCCTATGGGGCTGAATGGGAATGGGGAGCATCTTTTTTATGGCGCCCGCAAATGGGCAATTACCGGGTACACAGGACCGGAATGCCCCGGTAATTGCCCATTCGCGGGCGCCAGAAAATATTGCAAGTTTGGCAGCAGCCTACCCATTTTACCGCCAAAGCTACTGTCAACCTTGTAATGAGGCACAAAGACTTAGATGCAGAGGGAGAGTAATTCTGGCCAATAGGGCAACAGAGTCTTTTTAATACGTTAGCTTGAGCTCAGTGGCTAGTGGCCTTAGCTGATCTCCTACCGACCTCAGAAGAATTTTACAAAAATGTCATAGAAACCCTAGCCAGGAACACTGTTATCTTCTAAATTAACTTGTTTGGTCCTGGAAGGAAAAAAGGCTTTTGTTGCTCAAAAAATTCATGCAACATCAAATTCTACTAAATATTTGTTCAAAACCTGGTAAAAATTGCTAAATGCCTGCATCCCTGTCTCCAGAGCTTAGCTTTTGAGCACATGGTGCAATGAGATGCAATCATATTTAAAGTTGAGAACATCAGAGCATGCATATGTTTTGCAGTGAAATTTAGCGATGCTAATTCCGTAAGGCTGGTTCTACTCCACTGCAGGATTTATTACCTCTTTCTTCTATCAGAAAGGAGCCTTTTGCTATTTGCTCAATTTCTGTTCTGGAAACTACGGCTAAAAGTAAGGGTATCAAACCCACTAATTGTCCAACCCATCCGTGTCCTTCTAATATCATCAAGGATTGTTTGGACGCCTTAAGCCATAGAATCACAGAATTGATCAATGCTACATTTAGAGAGTCTTCTGTCCCAGACAATATTAAACAACCCTGGGTTATCGCCTTCTTAAGAAGACCACTCTCGATCCTGTGGTGTGTGCTAACTATATTGGTTGATGTCAATGGGCCTAATTCCGAGTATGGAGGTAGCCATGCCACTTTTAGCGGCATGGCTACCCCCATACCAGGTACCGGGTCCAGGTTCCTTGAATGGGGAAATACCGGGCCATTCCGACATTGGAGGGTCCGGTATTTCCCCATTCAAGGAACCCGGACCTGATACATCCCCATTCCCATTTGAGCCCCCATAGGGCTCAATGGGAATGGGGAGGATGCTAACAACGGGCCCGTTAATGACGGGCCCATTGTTACCATCCTGCTCTGCTTGCGGGACCCGCTAAGGACGCTTGGTTTTACCAGGCGTCCTTAGTGGGTCCCGCAAGCAGACCTCGTAATGAGGCGGTAGGGGGTTAACGGCACCGACAGCTCTACCAGTGCCATTATCCCCCTACCGCCAGGGTAGTAATGAGGCCCAATGTTCCTTTTCCTTTCAAAATTCTGGATGAGGTAGCTACCTTGCAATTTCAGTTTTATATTACAGAACCCGAACTGCTGGGGGACAGCAGTTTGGCTTCCATCCATTCAGAGGTATGTAATGAGCTCTTACAGATGTAAAGGAACCTGTGCTCTATATCATTGACCGGGATAACACCAGTGTTGGGATTTTGGATTTGTTGGCGGCCTCAAAACACTAGACCACTCAATCTTAATTCAATGTGTTAGGGATGTAGCTGGGGTATCAGAAAGTGTTACCAGCTGGTTTATTTGCTTTTTGAGCCTACTGTCCCAGACAATATAAAGCAACCCTTGGTTATCGCCCTTCTTAAGAAGACCACTCTCGATCCTGTGGTGTGTGCTAACTATTGGTTGATGTCCAATGTTCCTTTTCCTTTCAAAATTCTGGATGAGGTATTTACTTTGCAATTTCAGTTTTATATTGCAGAACCTGAACTGCTGGTGGACAGCAGTTTGGCTTCCATCAATTCAGATGTACCTAATGAGCTCTTATAGATGTAAAAGAACCTGTTCTCTAGATCATAGACTGGGATAAAACTGGTTTAGTGATGTTGGATTTGTTGGCGGCATCAACAACCTAGACCAGTCAATCGTAATTCAATGTATTATTGATGTAGCTGGGGTGTCAGAAAGTGTTACCAGTTGGTTTATTTCCTTTTTGAGTAAGAGATCATCAAGAGATGAAGTTGGGGATGCTGTATCTAAATCTGAGCAATTAAAATGTGGTGTCCCCACACCTCTCGTCCTGACCATCATACTCGCTCGCCTAGATTACGCCAACTCCCTCTACTTAGGTGGCCCGGACTTTCTGCTCAGGAAGCGCCAACGGAGCCAAAACTCTGCAACATGGCTCCTCTTGGCCCTCTCCGCAAGAGAACACATATCCCCTGCACTCAGGGTGCTCCACTGGCTCCTAATTAACTGTCGAGCCAATTTTAAAGGCATGTGCATCACCCACCATGTCCTCCATAAGAAAGTCCCTTAATTCCCCCAAAACAAACTATCTCGATACCTACCCAACAGAAACCTCAGCTGTAGCTCTTCACGCCTCCTGGTGGTCCCCCTTTCAATTTTACCAGACTAAGGGAACCTCCTTCTCTGTCCAATCACCCAAAATCTGGAACTCCCTCTCGCTTGACGTCTCCTAGAGGACCACCACGCCTTCAGAAAGCCCCACCTCGCCTTCGGAAAGGCCCTCAAAACCTTTTCCCCTCTGCAAACTGAATCTCGGCTGCAGCTTCTACTAAATAATAGTGGTAAGCATTCACAAATAAAGGGGTATGCAAGTAATGCTAAGTTATATAGGTATTTATGTCTAAAATATGTTTCCCTTACCTTTTCTCATCTGGTATCCATTGTCAATTCAAAGTGGAACGTGGCCATTTACCTCCAAGAGGTTATTTAGAAGACTTGGGTACGATTCTCATTTTTGAGTATTCAATAGGTTATCATTACAATACATGAGGCTAATCTTTGGGTGCAATTGCTGTTTCTTTTTCCAGTCATGCACACCTTTCGTGATCAATGAAGGTAAAATAGTTTACAATGAAGATGCTTAAGAATTATTTTAGAATTTGAACCTTACAACATGTTAATGGTTGTCTTTTTATTTTCATTTTCTATTTTGTATTGTCTATGGTTTTTTTTAATATTCACTTTTTGTGCATCATGTGTAACAATGTTATGTGGTAGATCATGCTTATAGTGTTCAACCCTGAAGATGAATTTATAGCCGAAATGCACTTGATTTAAATGTGCACTGACTTTGATGATGTAATAATGTGACTGAGTTGTAAAACAATGTTCATGAGAGATGAAGTTGAATTATAATCAACAGTATATTGAAATGTTTTGAATTTTCATATATACTTTGACTCAACCTGTTATCAGGGAAGCAAGGGTGCACTTGGTGGGCTTGGGGGCAACTCTGAACCTCTGGTAAAACCCTGACACTCCAAATTCACTTACACCTGCTCTTAACCCCATTTTTGATTTACACTGTGCTCTCTAGTTTGCCTTGGTACCGCCAATACACTGCACCGTGAGGAATTGTTAGGGTTGTCGAGTTGTTGCACTTGGGGGAACTGTAAGGGTGGACAATGGTTACACTTGGCGTTAGTGTTGCATTTAATCTAGGCGTTTTTCACACACCGAGTGTCTGAACTTTTGACTTTAGGTGCCTTTATCACACGGAAAAGGTTATTGAATCCAGGGGGGCTTTAGCACACAGCAAAGGTTTTGAATCATCCACACAGCAAGTGTTGAATCCAGGGGCCCCAGCACACAGCAATTGTTTAGAATCTAGGTGCAATTTGTGCATTATGACAGTTTGAAATGGGGTGCATTTTCCACACAATGAATGCTTGAATGTAGGCATTTTCACACAGAGAAGGTCTTGAACATAGGCGCACCTGTGCACACACCTCACATTGAATAATTTGAATCCACAGGGCGGAGTGTTTTGAATATAGTTTCATTGATCAAACTGTGAATGCTTTGAATCTAGGGCTTTACCACACAGCCAATCATTTTAAATTTGGGGGATTAGCCTTTAGCGATTGTTTTGAATCAAGGGGCTTTAGCACACTGCAAATGTTTTGATCCTAGCTGCTTTAGCACACAGCAAATGTTTAACTCCAGGTAGACCAGGGACTCAGCGTTTGCCCTCTTTCTAAATGCATGTAATACTCAGTGATTGTACTTACACCCAGCAATTGTTTTGAATCCTGGTGCATTTAATACCCAGTGAGCATTTCTTTCCCGTTGGTCATACACACAGTAATTCACACAGCTAGAACTTAGTTTCTGTACTGTTATTTGGAGAATGAAGAATGCAGCCTCTTCTGAATCTTAGGTGAATGTAGAATCTAGCTTCGAAAATGACTCTTTGTGAACCAAGAATTTAGCCACCACTTTGATTCAAAGAGTATGTAACCAGCGAAGGACTCTACAATTATTTGTACATTGTATCCCAGCTCTGAATCCAAGCGCCTGTAGAATTTAGCCACTCATTCAATCAGGTAATTTGGAATGTAGTCAATGTCTAGTCTATGTAACTGTTAGAATTAGCCAATGCTTTGAACCTTGTCCCACTACATGCACATGGAATTATAGCCAAAGGCACAGCCACCTACCCACATGCATCTGCTATCATACACCACTAGAAGACTCTTCGCACAACACCTCTGCCATAAGAATGCAGCTTCTGATCACGACAATAATTATGTAGCTGCACACACAATGACTATTCCACTCTTGCATACCCTCTCTAGACTACTTCTCACCACCCATCCACATGCCAGCTCGCCATGGGTGGCTAGCCGGCAGTTGGCCACCCCTTTATTTATTTGTATTGGCCAATATGCACAAACGCATACTAGCACCTTCTCGAACTTCCCATACCTAGACTCTGGTCCCTGAGGGCGTTCAATCCACAGCATGTTGTGTGACCATAGTAACGGTGAAAGGCACTCTACAAATGATGTACTACTACTACTTCTTTGAAGAATTGACTACACAAACAACAATTACCTAGGTATGCAAGACTACCTTACAACATATTCAAAACACAGGAGCCAGACTCCTATTCAGACACAACAGGAGGGAACACATAACACCAACTCTCAGAGCTCCCCCCTGGCTACTAATCAAAAAAAGGATCCTGTTTAAGGCCCTCTGCATCGCCCACAAACCACTTGAAGGTCAAGGAGCACAATTCTTTCAAAGCAAAATCTCACTCTACCAACCAACCAGAGACCTAAGATGAGAAACTACCTACTTTTAGATAACAGAAGATTTTGCAGAGAAAGACATGGAAGCTCTGCCTTTTCCACTATGGTGACTTAACACTGGACTGTGCTACCAAGGGAAATCTGCTCCTCAAAGTAGGACCTGAAATTCATGAAAAGTGTAAAAACCTGGTTCTTCAATGCTTAACAGAATGAAAGTTTAACCTACAGCCATCAAGCAGGGAAAATAGCACCCCTCAATAGTCTGACTTTCATGTGCAAACATAACCTAAGGGAACAGCATACATGCCCCCCAACTTTCTGCCTAGAACACATCCATGGTACTCGGGAAACTAAAACGAGGGGAACATATCACATCAAGGCACTGCAAAAGAGAACGTGTTCCCTGTCTCCCAGAAAATCTAAACCTCAACACCGGACATCTCCACGCATCTACCATTAAAGCTAAATACCTCTGACCATAATGCAATCAACAGCAAGACCAATCATTTGAAAGCCCTGCATAAACCTAAACAATGCCCCCACCTTTTCACTAACCCTCAATTCATCTCCTCCTCACTCATCACACACATATGCAAACCAGACGATTTCAAAACGCTTTAAAAAATGAGGAACAATGATATAACGCTCTGAGCATCCCGGACTGAGTCACGCACATGACATCATCACGCCACAATGTGATGTCATGTGATATATAGCGGATACTTTGAAATTGGCTGAAACTCAGTCAGTGATCGGAAAAGTCACAGCATAGTGATCGGCAGAGATCAGGTTGGTCCCATTAAGCAGCTAGAGTCCATACGATTTAGTATTTTTTAAATACATTAGCATTAAGAAACTATGGGAAGCATGGTACATTGAGTATCATAATTGTTTACAGCAACAGGTGATTAGAAGCTGCCTGAGATCTACCCAACTGTAGCTGTTTGAGGGAGACATTACGGGTGCCAGGATATTTGAAATAATACCACGAAGGAGAATAAGGTCAACCTATCCTCAGTAACATTGAATTTCAACTTCCCAATACATTACAGTTGTATCATTAACATTCTTTGGTTTGATTTAACTTCCCATTTTGAACGGGCGACTCTTGCAAGAGAAGTCCCATATTACTGGAAAGGAAAGGAAGACATATCCTCCACGTGAGGTGAGGATATGAATGGTTGTGGCAATGTAGAAGGGCCACTAGTCTCACAAGATCAAGTAGCTTACAGTTTGTTCTCTAATCAATAGGAATCGCTGGACTTTCCGGCCATCTTCATCAGTTACAAAAGTACTTTCTGAACATAGTGCTCACATTCTGGAGTGGGCTCAATAGACTGGCACCAGGTGAATATTAATGAAAGATAATGATAGATATTGATTATTTGATGTATATATAGAGTAAGGTTTTGTATGGATTTGTACACTAAATAAGTATACTCTCATTTTTTTTGTTGCAAGTTTTGGAAAGCAGCAAGCAACTTGACCCATGAAAAGTATCAATAATAGCTCCTGAAGAAGGAAAGGAATTTCCCGAAACGCGTAGAACACGTGATTGTTGTGCTGATGAATTATGAATTGTTGACTCATGAATTTTGGTTCAATTTGAAAGAAAACTATGAATATAATTCTATATAAAAAATAATAATTAGACTACTGCATTTCTTTTTAGAACAATCCTAACTGTTGATTTACAGAGTGTAAAAGAAAGTGACAACAGAAAGTTGTATGATCAAAAACCAATTTACATGGTCTAGAATATCGATTGGATTCGATTACAATTTGGTGTGTGGGGGACGGGAGTGTTCCACAAGTTTGTGGACACCTGTTTTGTTTGTCTTCGCATCAAAGTATTACATATAAAACACTCCCTATTGCCCACAAGGCCCTTTTTGTCAACATGCTGTTGTATCTTCAGCGCTGCTTTAATGTGTTAATCTTCTTAGCCCTGTTGTAGTTCCTGCCGCGACGGAACAGCGCTCAGATACCCTAGGCGGTCGGAATGTGCCAGGCTTACCAAATTAACCAAATCTATCACATGATTATTTTACTGTTTGCCCAAAGTACCCCCAGCAGAACAACATTTTCACACTGGAATGTCAGTCACAAAGCACTGCCGTGTCACCAACCAATGTTTGTAATGTTTATTTTATAGGACGTTTTGCAATGTGCAGCATCTATATAAGGCACTTCAAAGTGCAGACGGTTCTATGTGATCTGGTCAAAAAGATTGTATCGAATGCGATTTCCTCGAATGTGGGTTTTTTGTATTAGATTTTGCTGCAAATATAAGTGCGGGGAGACCCACGCTACCCCTCAAAACTCCACTACATTATTCATTCACCTAAACCCACCCCCCACGTATGTTTGCGGCAAAATACATTACAATACATTCTATGAAATTGAATTCGTTGAAATCTGCAGCAGCAAAACCTCCCTATCCTGTGCAGAGACTGTGTATGGCTTGGTGCAGGCGCATGCTAATGTCTATGTCTGTTTTCTTGGTGATCGCCTGAATGTAATGAGGGTCTCGGCCTTGGAGATACTTTTTCGAGAGACTGATAATGTATGCAAATATTTTTGGTTCACATCACACTTTAGTGCTCCTCAAGGCCCACATTTGTATTTCCCACTGAAATCTCGAATAGTTCATGCAGCGTGTGGGACATTGATGCTTTCTGATCTATCAGCAGACACTGCTCTAACCAGCAAGGCAAACATTGCAGATGACTAACTATAGCTTTCTGTTCTCAGTACAGAACCTGAGGGTCACTGCTTCGCCATGGGAAACTGGGACTTTATGTACTTGTCTAGTTGAATCCCAGTGGCTGTCCTGATGACATCTTCCCCATGTTAAGTACAGGGAGACTGCATTGAAAGCCTGGCTGTTCTAGGTGGCAGGCCAGGCCCCAGTACAGTAAAGTGCAAAACAGCAAGACTTTCTCTCCTCCCAGCGTCAGTTCTTGTTTCAACTCAGATCTCCTGACTTGCTGCTGGCCTTGAATTTCATAAAAGGGCAAGACCCCTCCATAGCCCCTCTCTATAGCAAGCAAGAGGGTCCCTATACCCAGGCAATCTCGGACTCTCTAAATGCCTGATTCTTGGAGAAAACGGATAGATTCTTAATAGAGAGATTAGTATTCTGCTAGAAAGCCGACAGCATCTGCCGTGTCCAGCTCCTAATTCTCAGGGGGGACGGAAAGCACACTGCTGGACAGACGCAGCTGGGGCGGGAAAGTCCAGAACTAGAAGCCCTGGAGACAGACGCCAATCTCTAAAAATGACTAAGTGCAATGTTCTATTAAAAATAATGTAAACAATAATAATGAAGAAAGTAAAATTAAACAAAGCAAAAATACCGAAATTAGGCTTGAAATCTGTGTTTGGCTTGTAGGCAGTGCTTACAGGGTCACTCAATAGCCACAACTAAAAAAAGTGCAACACTACTACCAGGATAGTACAGAATAATTTCCCCAAGCCACCAAGAAGTGCTGGGCAGGGTAAAGCACGAGACCACGTGCAGAATGCTTTATAGAGGCACACCACCTCAAAATGACCTCCAATCTATGAAGGGTGTTTTCCATTTTAAGTTGTAAACCGGACGTTAGGAAAATGTTGCAGCGTTAAGAGGGGCTAACCTTTGGTTATGGCAAGTACTGCTGTGGAGTGCATACTTGGACATTGGGGGAAGCCATCTTTCTACCAGGAGATTTACTTCCTGTCGGTAAGTGTTCGCTGAAATCACAACTAGAGTATTATGGTGCTAAATATGGCTTCGGCAGCTAATGCCGTGTCCACTTTCTTGGCCATCAAGGCAGCGGATTATGGAACTCTTAGTCAACTGCTATGATGACGCAGCATTTTCTATACTAGATACCTGTCCTCGGGATGAGGGGAGGGGAAATATAGTATTGTTCCTATTGTATATACCCCCCTCCTGCCTCCACTCACCCCCAACAATGGTAGTCCATGAGGGACAGCACAGGGGGTGGTAAAAAGACATGGTGGGAGGCGCGCATCACAACATTATACCTGGGCGAAGCTTTGAACTCCGAGGTATTTTCCACATCGAAGTTCGAGTGACATATTAAAAACCTTGTGTTTCTCTGTAATTGTCTCTCAACCCCTGAGTGGACATTATCCATGTAATTGATAGCTACCCATCTACAACCTCATATAATCAGCCAGTTGTCATGTCCCAAGTAGACGACTGCTCTATAATCAGCGAGTTGTCACGTCCCAAGTAGACGACTGCCCTATAATCAGCCAGTTGTCATGTCCCAAGTAGATGACTGCCCTATTATCAGCCACTTGTCACGTCCCAAGTAGAGGACTGCCCTATAATCAGCCAGTTGTCACGTCCCAAGTAGACGACTGCCCTATAATCAGCCACTTGTCACGTCCCAAGTAGAGGACTCCCCTATAATCAGCCAGTTGTCATGTCCCAAGTAGACGACTGCCCTATAATCAGCCAGTTGTCACGTCCTAAGTAGACGACTGCCCTATAATCAGCCACTTGTCACATCCCAAGTAGAGGACTGCCCTATAATCAGCCAGTTGTCATGTCCCAAGTAGACGACTGCCCTATAATCAGCCAGTTGTCACGTCCCAAGTAGAGGACTGCCCTATAGTCAGCCACTTGTCATGTCCCAAGTAGAGGACTGCCCTATAATCAGCCAGTTATCATGTCCCAAGTAGAGGACTGCCCTATAATCAGCCAGTTGTCATATCCAAAGTAGATGACTGCCCAGGCGTGGACTGGAAATCAAAAGAGGCCCTGGAAATCAAAGTGACCACATGTTACACATTTTCAGCAAGCCCAATCCTTTTCCTATGGTAAAATGTGAAAATAAAATAGGTTAACACAAAAAAGAAGCCCAGGGTGCAGAGGCCTACCGGGAAGTCTCCAGAGTTTCCTATAGGCCAGTCCACCCCCAGGACTGCCCTATAACCATGCACTTGTCACGTCCCAAGTAGAGGACTACCCTATAATCAGCTAGTTGTGATGTCACAACTAGAGGATGATCGATAGGATGCTCTTTCTAGTATTATGAGTGTTATGTTACACCAGGGTTTATATAATCCAGCAAATGCAGAGCTTTGACACATTACAAATGATAGTGTAGGAAGTCTACATTTCAAAGTACCTGATTTCACGAGGATAGTAGGGCTTCTGTCACTGGTGCACTCATCATAGACGGCTGTGACAGTAACGGCATAGCTCTGGCCGCATGCGAGATCCTGCAGATCACAATCGGTGGTGTTGGTCGTGCAGTTGTAGTTAAACCCATTTGAGCCCAAAGCTTGGACAAGGTAGGCAACAGAAGTTTCAGCAGGACCCCAAGACACTGAAAGGGTGCTTGGATAGCATTCCATTCTGGTGGTGATATTGGTTGGGGTGCATGGCACTGAGGAGAAGCAGAAGAAACATTGACTATATATTGTCAGCGCAAAAAATAAATATTTGTCATATTGATTTAATATGAACATACACAGATGTGTATATGTAGATAAAAATATATATATGTATATATATATATATATATATATATATATATATATATATATATATATATATAAAACAAAGTTCATCTATTACACAAGAGAATTCGGTATTACCCAAATGTACCGTGCACAATTGACCTTTTTTCCTTATTGACCGAATTATAGTGGTCCTAATTGACCTTTTACACAATTGACCTTTTAGTTATTTTATATATCTATTGGGTTGGTGTTGGATTATAAATAATATAAGGGGATTGGGTCGGGGTTTGTGGGGGATTTTAGATTGGGTGGGGGTTGCGGGGGTGATCCCCCTGCATATATATCATAATTGACCTTTTAAATTTGGTCAATTCTCCTGCGAGCAATTCTCCCACAATCAATTCTCAAAAGGTCAATTCGTATACATCCGAGAATATTCAAATATTCATAACATCATAAAAGGATCATAACAAAGCATCTATTCACTGATTCACTGAATCATTTTGCATAGCAGATCAACACAGTTATCCACGGTGCTTTCATTGCTATTCGAGTTCACTCAAACTGTCCAGATTACCTAACTACATTAAATAAAAAAAGGGGAGGGACTCCAAGGTATAACATTGAAGGGATGACCCCTGCAGAGATACAACAAGCACAAAAACAAACTCATTCAACACAACAAAGTGTAGGTGTTTATCAGTAGCCTAATCATATATACATATAGATTTACTGATTGTTGTAGGTGTTGATGCCCATTCGTACCATCGAGTTACAGGTACAGCTGTTGAACACGCATACTCAGGGCTAACATTATCAAGGTAATCCTCAAATCCACATGACGGTTTCCACGTCATGTGGGGCGCCCTGTGTTCAGTACCATCAAATCCTGCTTCATCCGATCAACTAGTGCTTCGCAGGAAACTTTCTTAACGCTCAACTTTAGGCCTGGGGTTATGCTATGGGGGTTCTCCCAGAGTAGGGACAGGTCCAGTCTGATAAGCTCTGCACGTACAGACCTGAACCAGGGGAGTGAATGTGCCCCACTTAGTGTTAGAAAGTTGAGGTAGATGCTACACTACCACAGTTTTAATCTTTTGTTGTCATTGCCACTGCTATGTAGCAAGAATAACACCTAATGGTTAGTTAATCAGCTACTCTATTGTGGCTGGACTTTGCCCGATTACCTAACTGCCAGCGTTGGTAAGTCAAACCCTGAAAGTAAGTACTGGAGCGCTTCTTCGAGCGCTCCAGAACCTACTCACCTTGAAGTCAGGATAAGCACTACAGCTCAATGTTTAGCAGATTTGGGGTGCAGTATATATATATATATATATATATATATATATATATATATATATATATATATATATATATATATATATATGCAAATAGGAGCGGCTGTCCAAGCGCATGTGCCCCTTTTACAGCGATCTCCCTGATACAGGCCTTACAATACTTATAACTGAATGTGGGCATAATGTGCCTGTTGGCCAAACAACGCCAAACTTATTAGCATCTCAAAACGTGCTCTTCCTATGGCGGTGGCCTTCAAACGTTTTTCAAACTTCACCTGCCACTAAAAGGACATTTTGTAAAGAAATTGAGAGCTGAGTGCCCCTAAAATTGCATTTGTTCAAACACATAGGGAGCAGGGGTCTCCTGTCCCAAAAGGTACATTTCTTTTAAAACATTGGGGGCATGGCCTTCAAGAAGGTGCCACCTGCCCCCAAAAATGCATGTTTAAAAACCATTGGGGGCAGTGGCCTTTGGCAGGGGCTGCTTGTCCCCAAAAGCATGTTTTTGGCCTGGGGATGCGGTCTGGTTGGGGATGGAGAGGCAATGCTCTCAATGGTTTGTTTGTTTATTTATTTGTAATGCGCGCCAGACCCAGAGGTAACCAGGCGCAACAGAAAGAATATGCAAAGCTTACAGAGTTACAGGAATATGCACATTACATAATTTACAATAATGCAAAAATACAGTTTTTGTGGCACTAATATCAACAATACGATAAAATATATACAGTGTTAATATAGTTATCTACATTTATGGTCAAATTCTAATAATACATATATACAGTTCAGATATGCTAGCGCAACAAATATAAGTATGTAATGGTGGATTACAAGTTGTTAGAGTTGATATGATTGATGTAATTCCTTCTGAAGAGTGAGAAGGGTTGGTCTGTTCTCAGGTAATGCAGCAAAGCGTTCCACAATTTGGCAGCTATCACAGGGAAGCTAATTCCACCAATTTTGGCAAGTTTAAATCTAGGTACTACCAGACAGTTGGAGCTGGTAGTTCTTGTTGGTCTGTTAGAAGTTTTTCTTTTTATTTTATCCATCAGGTAGCTGGGAGCAGCATTGTTGAGAGCTTTATGTGTTAAGGAGATGATTTTTAAGTGGATTTTATTGTCAATAGAGAACCATTTGTGTTGGTGTCTGATAGAGGAGATATGCTCCCTTTTATTTATGCCAAGAGCTGCTCTTAGGGCATTGTTTTGTAGGATTTGTAGTCTTTTAGTAATAGCTTTGTTGGCACCGCTGTAGAGGGCATTGCAGTAGTCGAGTCGGGTGAGTATTTAAGCTCTCGCCAAAATCAGGCAGCTATCATTAGAAAGGAAGGGCTTGCCTGCTCTTATTAGTTTACAGGTATTTGCTGTAGTGGAAGATAGGGAATTGACCTGTTTGGTAAATGTCATGCTAGAATCAAGATAAAAGCCAAGCGTTTTTACTTCCCTAGTGACCTTAATGATATTACCGTCTATGTTGAACATAGTGTAGTCCGTGCCTAGCTTGTTGATATTGGTCTGTGTGCCTAGGATGATCTTATTATCATTCAGGCAGAGGCCATGGGATGCCATCCATGCCTGAATGATAAGATACACCCTATTCACCAACTCCCCATCCCTACTGTGATCCCCAGAAAGTGGGAGGAGAATCTGTGTATCATCTGCATAGTTAGTGTAGGTGATACCTAGAAGGTCCAGTTCGTCAAAGAGAGGTTTGGTAAATATGTTGTATAAAGTTGGAGAGACACATGAGCTCGGGGGACTCCACAAGTGATAGGCATGGTGTCTGCTGCTGCTGAGGGGGAAACAACTCTCATGGTTCTCTCACTCAGAAAGGATTCTATCCATCTAATAGCCTGGATAGAGAAGTGGGCTGCTGAGTCCAAATGTCTACAGAGGATCTTGTGGTACACAAGATCGAATGCAGCTGAGAGATCGAGTAAAAGGAGGAGTGATGTCTTTCCTTGATCTCTCAGTTCATCTATTTGGGTCTTTAAATCAATGAGGGTGGTTTCAGTCCCATGGAGAGGGCGGGTGCAGGTGATGGTGCCGTGAAGGGTGTGTTGAGGTCTCAACTTAAAAAAAAGGTTCAGACCCCTAAAAGCCATTAGGGGTAGCATGGCTGTCAGGAGGCTAGCTTTTTTTAAGTCAAGGCCTCTACATGCCTCTTCCTCCCGTCCACCCTCTCTCTCCAATCCCACTGTTGGGTGCATAAGAGCCCTGCTCCAGACCCATAACACCTGTGTCCGGAATGTTAGGGGTCTGGAGTGGGGACCGTATACCCCAAACAGTGGGATTGCAGAAATAAAAGCAAAAGAAAAGAACACTTACCTTGACCTCTGGCCGTTGACCGGGACCAGGAAATAAATGCAGCTTGGACGGCTGTTCGTGTTGCAAAGAAAACATGAACATCGTTCACGGGCTCTTTATTTCCTGGTCCTAGCTCCAAAACTGGCTGTGCCCCCAACCCCTCCTACTGAGGCCCAGCCCCAATTGCAATGATTATATGCAGCGGATTGGGCTGATGCTTGCTAGTTGTTGAAGCAGCAGTCCAATCTTTTATTTTTTTTACATTTTCAGACTGTGGCTGCGCGCTCCCTAGACATGAGGCTGCACCCCCACCTATAAACCCTCCCACGGTGCTATTCCCCACAGTTTGATTAATGGGGTCTCCAATAACAGAGGCATTGCCATGAACTCTTTAATTTCAACACATTCAAATCCTGGCTAAATATTTCGCTCACTAATGCAGAATCCAAATGTTTTTCAGGTTTAGGGGTTACAATTAATTAACTCCATGGTCTTATTATTTGTGTGCCTCTGTCACACAGGCAAAGCTTATCTTAAAATTGTGAATGTCAGAAAACGGTTCCAGGTGCTTGAGCATATTGAAGGATACTGGTGATTTTGCAATTAAACAACGGACAAAATGGAACAGAAAATGGAAGAGAAGGCTGTCTCGAGTGATGGAGCCTTTTTATGTGAGAGTAGACTAGGCCATGTCAACTACTAAGAGACAACAAAGCACCACCTATTAGCCATCACTGGAAGTTCTCACCCAGGTCATGGCCACACACCAGTGCATCATGAGTATACAAATAGACTGATAAGCGTGCTGTTTTGTTCTATGCATAAAAATGTCATTGCCTTATAGGGCAGTGCTATTTTAAGCATAGATTTATCAACCTAAGACTAAGCTTTGAAGGATGTGACAACCATCCACATACAAGTTTCACCCAAGTTGGGAAATACCACTCTGGCCTAGACTGACATCCTTATGTATAGTACCTCTTTATACATTCCCACATTGCCTGCCCAAGAGGCAAGACATATACTGCCTCCATATGCCCAATGGTCTCAGCAACACTGAAGAGGCGTGGATGTAAGGTTTTTGAATCCATCATAACCATTGGCATTGCTTTGATAAACCTCCCAAACCTTTGATATTCAGCCTGCTGTGCCATTACACAAGAGGAAAAAATTTCTGCAAAGCAGTCCTGTCCTGACCCCTGTATGGGGCTGTCCAACTTAAACTACTATTTAAAGTTCCTTCTACAAGAGACCCCAATCAACCCTGACATGGTTTGCTTCACTGGTCATCAGCTGTGAGGTTCAGCTCTGGTCTCTGGGCATGGCAAGCCTGTGTGTGACCCATGTCTTTCATTTTCACTCTATACATAATCTTTTAATTTCTTCTCTTTGTTCCACACGTTTCTGCTTTTGATCATGTGGCATTGCACTTTGTGGTAGTGGATTGGAATATAGGAATGTGCTGAAGTGTTTTAAAGTGGTGTCTTGAGTGGAAGTGGTGTGCAGGAGGGTCGGACCCAATGGTCTGTTAACTTACTTATGCTCTCAGGCTGTCTCTTCAAAAGGTGAGTAACCACTCTCTTTGGACATGCCCTTTGAAGGGCACTGTTTGTGCACCAATGTGTTGAAAGCGCTGTCGCGTACACGGCACAATATTTTACAGCTGACGTAAAAGGGACCTTGCAGACACATTTGTATAATACGGTCAATGCTACTAAAGGAAAACCTTTTTCAACATTCTTCATTAGACATGTTTACCTGTCTGTATTTCAAACGTCTCGCTCTCATGGCCTTGGCAGTTTTCATCCAGTCCCGTCACAGTTATATAGTATACGTGATCACAGAGCAAATTGCGTATGTCGCATGATGTTGATGTGGTATTGCAGGAGCCTATATTCCCATCTGGAGCTTTGGCAATTGCAATGTATGAGCGGGCGCCAGCGCTGGGACTCCACGTTACAGTCACGGTGCCGGTACTGCATTCAGAGACGGCCATCACACTTCCCGGCATGCATGGAACTAGACAAAGACAAATCAAAATGTGGTTCAGATCCAGAAAGTGATATCGAACTTCAAAAAACAGATGGACATCACTTCCCTTAAACAATGTGACTCTGAGTGGTGGTGGCAGGTTTGTTTATGCAATGTATGCATTTACTTGCGATTCACATACAAGGCCATAGAATAGATGTGTGTGAATGGCACAAACTGCAATTTGTCAATTTCATTGATGTATTTTCTGTAGTTCTTGAGCTAACCTCGTGAAGCAATGTTATGTTAAGTTGTCTTATACCATGCACTGTTACCATTAGTATGGTGTCCAGGCACTCACGCGGCTCTGTAAGAAAGAGGGCAGAATTGGTTAGTGAGGGAAGAGGGACAGGATAGAGGTTGTGCTCTTCTGTTGATGCTTGCAGAACCAGGAGAAAATGGCGTCTGTGTGTATCGGCTTTCTACATGAGTTTAGATTGTATCCACTGGCTTGTTGTATCCGGAGGGATGAGGCCCAATGTCTGGCATTGTTTGTCGTATGCAAATGTTTATTATTTTGAGTGTGTGTATGTGTGTTTCGTGTGTGGTTTGGCTGGCTCGTAGGGTATGTGTGGTACTTGGGAGGTGTGCTGGAGAGGAGATGGGGTGGTTAGTGCATTGACTACTTTCAGTGTTCTTCTAAGTGCAATACATTGGCGAACCCTCAAAATTCTTCTAAGTGCAGTACTTTGGAGCGTTGGAGTGCTGCAGATCGGTAGGGGTGCAGGCATACATTAGAGGGTTACAGGGAGCGGAACAGTCCTTACAACGGACCATGCATTACCGGCATACCACCGAGGGTAGCAGGGCATCAGTAACATTTATAGTTCACAGGCAACCTGTAAAATTGCTGACAGGGGTAGTGGGATGAAACAAAGAGGTGTGCTATAAAGGGTGGTCAACGGGAGCTATGCTGGATGGTTCTGGGGGGTATAGCTTACAGGGCTTGAAATGGTGGTGCATGAAAAGGGGGGTCTTGATTTTTTTCCAGAATTACTTGAGGATGTGGGTCTGATTGAGGTCCCACAGTTTGTGGGTATAGATCGATAATGCTTGTTTTCATGGAAATATATGCGACCCCCACAAAAGATATGTTGACAAATATCCTGCAGCATGTTCTGGACATTACATATACCTAGCAGTCTTTAATGACTTCTGGGCATGCTGCAGGATCCCCAGCATTCATATTGGGGTTGGCCTTACAAAGAGCTGTGCATTATTTTCGGCATAGTTATATAATTTAAAGCAAAATGGTGCAAAGATGGTACATCAGTGAGGGCAGGAAAGAACCCTGGCATAGCACACAGATGGAGGATGTAAATGCTAACTAAAAAAGAGACATGTGACCTCTCAGTGATTCGGCAGGAGAAAAAAAAGCCTTGAACCAGTTCAGGGCTATGTCATCTACACCAAAGTGGGAGAGCGGCTTTAGCAGAGTCTTATAGATCACTGTGTCATAGGCGGCTGACAAGTCTAATCAAACCATGTCTATCGTGGGGGGACCTAGGTCGAATACCAACCCGAGATCATTGCCCGCTGATATAATGATAGTTTGCACTCCTCCGATAGCCCAAACCCACCTGCATGGGGCACAGAATGTCCTTTGAATCTATATATGGCTGAAGGTGGTGTTCTATATATGTCTCATGGTCTGGGGTTATCAAAAATGTTTCCTTTTTTTTTTTTAACTTTTCTAGCCTGTTGGGGTTTAAGATGTTGAAGAACCAGCCAGTAATTACTAGTAGCCAGGTATTACATTGCCAAACAATAAGGCGAACACATATGTGTTTTTATCCATTATATATTAATTAGCTACGGCTCTATTTGTTTGTATTAGTGGTTTCCTGATCTTAGTTTCCTTGACACATTTTATTTATTGGTGATTTGAATGCAAGTGCCACTGGATACAAGTAGATTTTCTTGCGTTTCTTGCATAAGGTACACACAGTAGCTGTTACATTGTTTTTGGGTTGTATTAATGGTTGCTTTCCCCCCTTTTTTATGTCTGTTTCCACAGTTTCGGCCTTGCTGACGGACATATGTCCAAAAATGCATTGGCCTCATTATGTTACACGTGGATCTGGTTTCCTCATTTTCTGGACTTTCCTGCTTTCAAATTAAAAGATTGAATTTGTTTGTAAAATTCATGGAGTTAATCAGTAGAGGTTGAAGGTCATAGGTCCTTAGGGTGAGCACACAGCAGCAAGAGGCCACTCTTCATTTATCCACAACATCCACCGGCGGCCATTGTTTAACATCGTGACCAAGCTCGTCTTTACGTTTCATTCTTACGCAGACGGTCCCCAAATTGACATCGCTATTGATCGCCGTAACTATGGTTTTACTACCCTAACCAGGTGGATGCTTGATAACCGGCTCCAGTAAAATGAGGATTATCCTCTTAGGGTCCAGAGCTTGGCCTTTCATCGACCGCCTCCCACCTTTCCCAGCCTTTCTTCTAGTTGCTCTTCTAAAATTGAGAACCTCGGTGTTTGGCAACCTAATCACAACAGTATTGCTCAGATTCATGAAACTGTAAAGGCTGCGTTTTTAAAACTGTGAATCCTAAAAAGATGATTCTTTTATGTGGATAAAAACTATTTTTTACCATTCCAGAAGGGGCTTTTATAAATTCTGAACTGGACGAGTGCAATTCTGTTAATTTGGGAATCTCCGAGTATAAACTGATATGACTGCAGAATGTCCACAATGCTGCAATTCGGCTCATCGTTAACCTTGCTAGGCCTGATTGTATAACTTCTTTCCACCAAACCCTTCATTGGTTCCCAGCACAATGGAGGATCTCTGATAAGGTACTCGCATGGTTCGAAATGCTTGCATGGGCCGGTGCCCAAATATTTGACACAGACGAGTCAGTCGTATATTCCCCTCTGGGGTCTCACCCCCCAATATAAGGAGCTACTTTCCATCCCTAAATCCAATCTGAAATCATGTGGGGATTGAAGGTTTGCGGGGTAGGACCCCTCTCTGGAAAATACTTCTGTACCTTATTTAAAACCTTCCCCCTCTACTAAATGATTATCTTGTAAATAAATTACCACTTTTATTTTTCACTGGTGCTGTTGATGCAGTTCGGCCTGTCTGTGGCACGGCTCAAATCTCCATAGAAATAGAAATAAAAATTGCCACCCACTCTGTGCAAGCAAACTGTGTACATAGGAAAGTCTGCACCAGCACGGACACCAGGTCAAAGCAGATGCGAATGAAGGGGCATCATACACATGACCGAGGGGGTCTCACAGGAACGCCGCTGCAGCCCTCCCATAACCGGCTGCCAATCTCTAGATCAGCCTGTACCATCACCCCAGACTATATTGCTGCTGTTCAGTTACTTGCAAGCCCTAATCCGTGACCCCAGCAATGTAGACAGACTGCAGGCCTGTCACAGGTCGCATGACAGACTGTCCCTTCCCATTGCCAGTTTGACAGTAATGCTTTCTGTAGACCCCTTGCCATACTCCTGAGCCAACCTACGCTATGAAATCCCAATTCGCTGTTACATTTCCTGCAAGGTTGTTCTATGGTCAAATGTTCAGGTTGTCATGACAGCAAGGGGAGGCTGTAAACTAAATTTAGCACAAACCAATTTTCTTCACAAAAAACAAGCTGGCCAGTGGGCAAAGCACAGACTACCTGGCTGTCACCGCTCACTACCCTCAGGCTTCAGTATCTACTACAAAGTATATTTCTTTAGTATTATGCTACAAGAAAAAGGAATGTGATACACGTGACGTGAGAGAAACATACTTCATACTTCACTTTTTATCATCACATTTTTAATTTTATTAGCCTTCGGTTAGTACAGGGCAGTCTCTTCTGCTAATGGCGGAGCAGCCCACGTACCTGTTTTCAGTTCTGTTACTGCGCGGGTATCATTGCAGATCCCATCAACGGCCAGAGTTGTGACATTGTAAGTGAGTCCACATTGCAGGCTAATGAGTGTGCAGTTTGTATCTGTGGTTCTGTGGAATTCTGTGTCTCCGTTGATGCTCACTGACGTCACCTCATAGAACAGCGCACCATCGATGATCTCCCAGGACGCTAAGCCATCGTTCGTGCTACAGTCAACGCGGGTATCCACCTTGTTCAGAGGACATGAAGCTGCATTGTTGGGAAAGAGAATTGATTCACTTAAATAACATGCAGTGTAGTGCAAATTCACTACCCACGTATCTGACTACTGACTACTGTGAACATATAGAATGAATGTCATAGAACCTAAAATGATATGACTGAAGTTCTCCCTAAAGTGATTTCTCATGCACCGTAGGAGACAGACATACATATATGCAAAAGTCTTTAAGCATAAGAACCCACAGAAAAGGTGTGAATAAATAGGATGGACCTTTCCATGCACTGCGACTGTGTCCATCAAATTCCCTGCAAATCCTAAAAGATCCAGACTGCCTTCTGGCCTTTGTTTCAGTGTCTCTTTCCCAGCCATGTCCAATATGGCGTCACAGAGTAGCGAGGAGTGAGGTGGGTGTGAGATTTGGATCACAGAAAAGGAGACCTGAGAGCACAAGAGGAGTTACCTCCTGATTTGGGGCGGGGAGTACCCCACGACGCTTGAGTAAGGTGTGACTGCCCATGACTGATCACACTGCTTGAGGTGAGATGGGGAAGTCTGTTTTAGTGCAGCATCCATTTTTCATCTAAAAGTAACTTTCGTAAGATACACAAGGATATCATTCCCTTTCTTAAAGCACACATTAATAAACTTTTATCAAAGCCCATGTGAATATACATTTTTGCAGTGGAGTAGCCAGAAGCAACTTTGCAGTCAGAGGGGTAATGATCAGCCTTCTTCACAGTTACACAAATTAATATTCAGTGGGTATTTTAATCTATTCTTCGATACTCCCCAGTGACAAACGGGGGCCTGGGCTCTTGAATTGGGTTGCACAAGCCAGGCTCTTTTCTGCAGCATCGGCATTGTAACTGTGGCCTCCATTTCTTTCGCCAATAGATTCTGAACCCCAGATTTATACCCATATAAAGCAGTCTAGCTAAATAATGTCCATAAGCAATACCTGTTGTCACTGAGACTGGTCCACTTTCCCTGCTGGAGCAAACATTATTATCAGAGGAAATTGTGATGTCATAGGTGTGTCCACACGCGAGGTCCGGTATTGTACAGGTTGTGTTTGATGTGCTACATCCAGACGGATAGCCCACGCTGCCGTGGGCATTCACAGTATATGCCAAGGCTCCATATGACTCTTCCCAGGATACTTCCACAACTCCTTGACTACAGTCGAACGTGGCCTGCAGAGTCGTGGGAACGCATGGTACTGTGGGGAAACAAAGTAACAATAACCATGTTATTCAATGTATGCACCTCAGCCATTGATGGAGTTTACAAAACTTTACAGGAAACACACCAATGAATCTTAGGAAAGGCTAGCACTCCCTCGGGCTGATGGAAATGACTGAGAGAATGCCTTGCTGTCCCCCAAGGATGGATGGCAAGCACTCACATTAAGTTCAACCCTCTAGGAAGCACTGCAAGAAAGCAACGTCATCCTCCAACCATGGATGTTAAGCACTCACCTGAAGCTTAAAACTGCTGGAAATCACTGAAAGAATGCCTTGCTGTCCCCCAAGCATTGATGCCAAGCACCCACATTAAGCTCAACCCTCTAGAAAACACTGCAAGAATGCATCACTGTCCTCGAAGCATGGATGGCAAGCACCCACATTAAGCTCAACCCTCTAGAAAGCACTGCAAGAATGCAACGTCATCCTCCAACCATGGATGTTAAGCACTCACCTGAAGCTTAAAACTGCTGGAAATCACTGAAAGAATGCCTTGCTGTCCCCCAAGCATTGATGCCAAGCAGGGGAGTTGCTAGGTCTGGAAAAGACCCGGGGCTAAGCTGATGTCAGTATTGTTGGGACTGGGGGCTAGCTAGTCTTTTGGCTGTAGCTCCTGAGATTCTATCCGGGGCTACAACCAAAAGATCAGGGGCTATAGCCCCCTTAGCCCCCCCTAGCAACGCCCTTGATGCCAAGCACCCCACATTAAGCTCATCCCTCTAGAAAACACTGCAAGAATGCATCACTGTCCTCGAAGCATGGATGGCAAGCACCCACATTAAGCTCAACCCTCTAGAAAGCACTGCAAGAATGCAACGTCATCCTCCAACCATGGATGTTAAGCACTCACCTGAAGCTTAAAACTGCTGGAAATCACTGAAAGAATGCCTTGCTGTCCCCCAAGCATTGATGCCAAGCAGCCCACATTAAGCTCAACCCTCTAGAAAACACTGCAAGAATGCATCACTGTCCTCGAAGCATGGATGTGAAGCACCCACCTGAAGCTCAACCCTGCTGGAAACCACGGAAAGAAGGATCTATGTGACTATTTCTAAAATAAAATGTCGAATCCCAAAATACTGATTTCTTTTTGATTTTTACCCCATTTTACCGCATATATATGCAGGGGAGACCTCCCCCCTCAACATAACCCTCTACCTGTTTTATTAACCGAACACACCCCCCAACATATATAGGGTAAAATGGGTCTATCGAAATTTGGTATTTTGGATTTTGAAATTATGTCATCCTTTACTGATCCCCTGAAAGTATGCCTCACCATTCTCCAATCATGCATGTAAAGATCCCACTGCAAGCTCAACCCTGCTGGAAATCACTGCAAGAATGCCTCACCATCCTCCAAGCATGGATGTCAAGCACCCACCTGAAGCTCAACCTTGCTGAAAAGCACTGAACGAATGCCTAACCATCCTCCAAGCATGCATGTAAAGAACCCACTGCAAGCTCAACCATGCTGGAAACCACTGCAAGAATGCCTCACCATCCTCCAAGCATGGATGTCAAGCACCCACCTGAAGCTCAACCCTGCTGAAAAGCACTGAAAGAATGCCTCACCATCCTCCGAGCATGGATGTCAAGCACCTACCTGAAGCTCCACCCTGCTGGAAACCACTGCAAGAATGCCTCACCATCCTCCAAGCATGGATGTCAAGCACCCACCTGAAGCTCAACCTTGCTGAAAAGCACTGAACGAATGCCTAACCATCCTCCAAGCATGCATGTAAAGAACCCACTGCAAGCTCAACCATGCTGGAAACCACAGCAAGAATGCCTCACCATCCTCCAAGCATGGATGTCAAGCACCCACCTGAAGCTCAACCCTGCTGAAAAGCACTGAAAGAATGCCTCACCATCCTCCGAGCATGGATGTCAAGCACCTACCTGAAGCTCCACCCTGCTGGAAACCACTGCAAGAATGCCTCACCATCCTCCAAGAAAAGCATGGATGTAAATATCCCACCTGAAGCTCAACCCTGCTGAAAACCACTGCAAGAATGCCTCACCATCCTCCAAGCCTGAATGACAAGCACCCACACGAAGCTAAACCGTGCTGGAAACCACTGATATAATGCATCCTCCTCCAACAAAAATGGATGTAAAGCCCACATTAAGTTGAATCCTCTGGAAACCACTGAATGATGCCTCACTGACCTCCAAGCAGGGATGCAAAGCACCCATCGGTAGCATAACCCTGCTGGAAACCACAGAATAAATGCATTGACATTCTCCAACATGGGTGTTAAGCACCCACCTGAATCGCAACCCTGCTGGAAACCACTTAACGAATGCCTCACTATCCCCCAGGCAAGGATGCCAAACAGCCAAGGGAAGCTCAATCCTCTCGAAAGAGATCATCCTTTGTGCCGACAATTCAATGCCAGATTCAATCCTTGCTCACGTACATGGAACTAGATGCCAAAGCACTTGAAAGTAACCCTCTGTCTCTTCCCATGCCACCAAGAAAACCCAAACATATAGGTACCAACACTCCCTAACTATGAAAAGAAGAGCAATGCCTCTCACATTCACAATTCAGAAGCGCTGTCTGGGCCCTCATCCTTTCACACCTGGATGGTGGTATCACCCTACTAACTGGAGTTCCCAAATGTCTTGTAACACCACAGAAGAGCGTACATGCTGCATGATCGCCACTGGTGGCGCCTATGGCTCCTGGAAGCTGCTTGTTTGTGGTATGTTCCACCCATCAGACAATAAGCCCCCATGAACACCCCGACACTTGCTAGATTTGCCACCACATAGACATATAGGTCCCTGTCACCTCTCCCCCCACCACCCTTCAACTGGTCTCTGATTATGTTCTGCTACCACCCGGCTGCCCTTGTAGAAGGCAAATGCTGGCTTTTCCCATCACCGTTCTGTTCATGGACTTAATTAACACCTGACCCTGGTTTACATGCCTGGAGAATTAGTAATTTAGTTGTTTGGCTTTGTTCCTGCTTTTATTATGTTTGCTAAGTTGCTTCCAGTCAAGTGCCTAAAATGTATGGTTAACTATGACTGCGTGATTGACTGCTGCATTCCTGTATGTTTGTAAATGCCAATAAACACATTTTAAACTAGATAAATGCTGCATGATCGCCTGATTAAAGGGTTGCAAACATATGACCCTGACACAACCACCCTAATAAATCTTGACCGGATTCCCCATTCAAGCCCTCATCATCTTCAAGGCATGTTGCATCACATGGAAGGCAGTAACAACCAGGTCAACACCTTACTGAGAAGAGAACATCTTTATCTCAGAAGACGTATGAAGCACCAGAAGCAACATAGCCAGAGAGCTATCATGAAGAAAAGCCTTCTCCAACAACGCTCCCAGGGCCTGCAATACAAACCGGGCTCACGCTCCCAATCACACAGTCAGGAAAGAACTAAAGAGCCAGTTCTTCCAGGAACACTTCGTCTCCCACCACCTAACTAAGCCCTACTTCCTTTAACCCCCTACCCCCATGTATGTACATGATCATGAATCGCTCTTTATTTCCTTATCCGATTGCTATCTTTATGAATTCCTTGGGAACCACTGTTATGCATCAAGATAGGTTAGTGCTTCATAAAAAAAACACCAACATCAAAACACATAGAAACACTGCAAATGCTAAAACAAAACACAAAGCTGTGTATAGATACACGGGCAGCCAATGGGGGATCCGCATTCCTGGCATTGCTGGCACTTTCGAGATACTTTGCCAAGCGTGGACAGATCCACTTCTTAAACTGACTGAAAGATGTGGCGGGGATGCCAAGCTTGGACTTGGAACGGCTTTACTCTTCGCGAAGACGACTTCTGAGCTAGTGGCTGATGCAATAGTTTCAGACTGGTAGGTTCTGCACGGGTTCCAACTTTCACCCTCAATATGAATTTCTCCTCCTGTAGGTAGTCTCTTTTTTTAGCTGGTAATGAATACTCGGATAGCGCACACTTGATCTTTTGGCTGTCCCACTTGGGCCTGACTTGGCAAGGCTTTAATCCCAGTTCAGTAAGATCCACAATTAAAATTACGCTAAAACGACTGAAATGCCAGGGAAGAGGTCTAACGGCCACCTCGTAGCTGTAATCTCTGGGCACAGCAAGCAACACCTCTAAACACAACTAAAGGGAGAATAGAATATATTATGCAAATCCTTGAGCCAACTACTCATTATAACTATTTTCAGCATTTCCTTCACTTTCTAACTTGGTGGCTTGACTGAGTAATTTTTTTTAAATTTTATTTTTACAACTTTATTTATTAATCGAAGGCATACAAAGGCATTGCAATGGTACATGTACATTACCCATTGACGGGTCTTTATTGTCTGGTAGAGTATTGCGCGTCACCTGATTTCTTGCTCTTCTGGGTGACATTCGTCCGTTACCCTTCAAGTGTTTTCTGTTTTACCCCCCCTTCACCTCCCTCCTCCCCCCACTATACCCTCTATTCCTTCAACATTTAAACACAAACCTTTGGGTTGTAGAGAACAAACTAGGAGACTTTTTTCGGGAGACCGATGAAACTTGGTTGTTACAGAGTAGAGGATCAAATAACGTGCATGTTCCTGAGTAGGCATGGCTTGAAGTAATGGGCTTCTCTGTCTTTCACTAGGTCATTGAAGGGCGACCATATAGTTAGGAACCTTAGGTATTTTCTGGATTTGAGGGCGCATATCTTCTCCATGGCCATTACATTCCAGATCTTAACCCACCACCAGGCTGTCTGTGGACCTGACTCGTTCTTTCAGTTCTGTGCTAGGGACATTCTCGCCACCAATAGCAGATGAGTGATTAAGGTGGCTCTGGGCCCTGACATTACGTATATCCCCTCTATGGGCGCTCCCAAAAGTATTGTTTTTGGGGACATTGGCACCTCCACTCCTGTAATGTCTTTGATGTGGCCCAATATTTCTTTCCAAAATGTGTTTGCTTTGGCGCACGTCCACCACATGAGATACAGGTCGCCTTTCGCTCCGCATTTCCTCCAACAATTGGGTGAGTAGGACTTGTTAATTTTGTGTATGCGGCGGGGGGTCAGGTACCATTTGAGGCATAATTTATATGCTGATTCCTTGACCGTGGTGCATCTGGAGGTACCGTGTGCTCTTGCCCAGATTTGGCTCCATTCTTGCTTTGTTATGGGTTCGTCCAAGTCTTTGTCCCAGCTCTCTTGGTACGGGAGCACTTCTTCCGCTTGGGCCTTGGAGAGTAGTCTGTAAAGTCTGGTCACTCCTTTCGTTGTCTGACCCTCCTGACAAGGTCAATTCCAGGCCTGTTGGTGTCCTTGTGCCTGCCTGCTTCACTGTTGGGTGAGTTATCCAGTGTCTAATCTGTTTATATCTATAGTGTTCTTTTTCATCTAGGCCAAATTTCTGCTGCCATTCTGTGAAACGCAGTGGGGTGCCATTAATGTATAAGTCTTGCAGGGTCAGTTCTTTGACTCCTGCCCAACCTTCCCAGAACTTCTTTTGGAGGCCCGGCGAAAAGTCCGGATTGTGCATTAATGGAGTGTTGCGGCCTAGCCCTCGTGGGATTCCCTTCCTTTTACGGGCTATGTCCCAGTTGAGCAGGGACCACTTGGTTGCCTCCAGAAGAAGGCCCCCTTTCTCTCAGTCCCTTGTTTTCAGGTTTATTAAGGCTTTTAGAGGGGTTGCCGTGGCTGCTTGCTCCATTTGACACTTTATGATTATCAGGGTTTGCCCACCGTAACATAGGGGCTAACTGAGCTGCCAGTATGTAACCTTTCACGTCCGGAACTCCTAGGCCTCTGAGCAGAGGTGGGCGCAACATGATGCGTTTCTGGATCCTAGGTTTCTTCCCCTGCCAGATAAACTTGAATAGGAGACGGGGGAGGATAGTCATTTTTACTGCTGTGATTCGGGCGAACCACAACAGTTCCTGGGTTTCCCATCTGAGCATATCTTCCTGCAACTGTTTCGATAGGGGGAATATGTTCGTTTTGTATAGCTTGTTTGGGTCGCACGTTAGCCGGATCCCTAGGTACTCCAGTGAGTCTTTCACCCACGGCACTGGGAAATTCTTCTCTAGCTTCTCAATCACTTCTCTCTTTTCTGTGATGTTCATTGCTTTGGATTTTGAGAAGTTAATGGCGAATCCGGAAACTTCTCTAAACTCCTGTAGTTGTGACATTGCTCGGGGCATCGTTACTTCTGGGTCTTTCATGAAGAGCATAATGTCATCGGCATATAGCGCAATTTTTTGGGTTGTGTGACCAAATTTTAGTCCCCTGATTACCGCGTTTTGCCTACCAATCACCTCAAAGCAAAGCCAAGAGGCTGGAGAGTGGCAAGAAGTCCTTAACAACAGCCCGGAAATAAATAATAACAGAAGAGGCCATTCTCATTCAAACCACTCCAATACTGCCTCTAGATTAGCTCTAGAATCTAAAAAAACAATATGTCAGTTCTGGTTCCAGTGACAGGACAGGGGTGCTGGCATTGCTCAAAACCTTATAATTTCTCATGATGACTGATCTAGTAGAAAAACAGAGGGACCCATCAACCTGCCTTGTTTAATTCGGAATGTTGTCGAAAGCTTCAATCAGCACACAGCCTGGGGATCTAGGCAATCTACATCCTGGAATACCATCACTCAGATGTCCTGCAGTATTTGCTATTTGCCGCCTGACAGGTCCTGCAGTGTTTGTCGCCTGACAGGTCCTGCATCTTGTACTCGCCCCGAATCATGCTGTTCCCATCTTGATCTTTTATCCTGACTTGCAACATTATGTGTTACTACTGACTTCTGCAATTGTATTCGCTCTCCCCTCTTGCTTCTCCACTCTTTTTGACTGCTTACTCTCTGATCTCTCCTCCTCTCCCTGTCCCTTTTCCTATGTCCTCCCCTCCTCTCCTTACTTTCTTCTATGCACTTACTCTATCAGAATTGTCCCTGGACCTAGTATGATAGCAACCTCGCCTGTCTCCTCCCCACTCCCCTTACTTGTCCCCCCCACTCCAGCACTATCTGAAATGTTATCAGGCCTAGTACGATAGTCGCTTGTTTTGTTCCTCCCCTACCTTTCTGCACCCGTCTCCCTCACCTTTTGTTTTTCTCCAGCTCTACTGGAAATATCGCCAGGTCTAGTACGGTAGTCGCCTGTCTGTTTCCATTTGCTTCCCACTCTCCCCCTCCTTTCCTTATCTATATTTTAGCTCTTGAAATGTTGTCAGGCCGAGTATGATATTTAATTTCACATACTTACTGTTCATGGCCTGTAAGAATGTCATTATTTTTTCCCTTGTTCCCTCTCTTGCCTTAAAGCTCTTTGAGACACATTGTGTATAGGCGCTACATAAATAAACTATCATATCATATCATATCAGTGTTTGCTAGTCCTCTGTGAAGTGGTGACCCACTGGTGTTTCTGTTTTGTAATTTGAGATGGCGTGTCTATGCATGTTCATTCTTCCGTGTCGTTTCTCGCAAGTCTCACCGAGACACTTTCCTTCTGGGCATTTCTTGCTTTGGACAGGGTTTACAACATTGGATGACTTGGAGTTGTGCGTACTCTGTATCCCTACTGTTTAGCTCTGTGGCGTTGTTATAGCAGATGCGGTGTAGACATGTGTCAGGTTTTGCATCCCTGAACATTGCTTGGGTACATTCCATATCTAATTTGTTCTTGATCTGGTAGAAATGTCCTTCTGGCCAGGGTCCATGACAGAGTTTTTAGGCCCTCAGCTGAACATTTTATGATGCATATTCGTTTTTGGACTTTACATTTTTATTCAGTTTTGTTAGTGATAGATGATAAGTGACCAACAAGGGTATATGTACTGCTGTGTCACTGACTCTGCATTTTAGCAGGTTGTCTCTGGGCATTTTCAATGCCCTGTCAAATGCTCTGTGAATGTGATTGACTGAGGGACCCTTTTGTAAGAAGGATGTATGGAGTGTGTCCAGTTGATTGTCCCTTCTCTTTCTGTGGGAACATACACATTAGTATTGGATGGCCTGGTTGTTTATGATAGATTGTTATGCGTGGTTTGAACTATGCAGGTATTTGCTCCTGTTTCAAGCTCTCTTGTAAACAGCTTCTTCTAGGTGGCCATTGCTTCCAACATAACTAATGGTACACAGGAAGTGTTTACTCTTCCTGGAGTATTCCATGGTGAACCTAATGCAGTGGGGAAAGCCATTTACTGATTTGTGGAGCTGCTTCAGAGAATCTTCTGTCCCAATAAGACATCAGGGAAAAAGATGGGTCAGAAATGGGAGTCCAAATTATCCTTGGCAAAAACGGAGTGAATCTAGTGTCAATGCTTAAACCTTTGCATCCTAAAGGCAGGCTAAATGCCAGGAACGTGGGGCAGATTCACCCGCTGCTGAGAGATGTCCACTGGCTTCTGCTCTAACTCAGGATCCACAGCACGGTTGCTTGTTTTACTCTTACGTTCATAGGACGGTTCTCTTGCAACCTGCAGAGTCGCAAACTGTTACCTCTGGAGATCCACAGCTTCAGACTTGTATGTACTCTACAGGGATCCTTCCATGGGGCTCCAGTGTCCTATTGGAATATATTGCTTGTGTCCATTTCCCAAGTTTTTGATTTGCTTCCTTTTTGCTGAAATTCAAGACTTGCTTCTGGACTCAGGTTTTACCTTGCTGAGCTATAATAATGTTGGTTATATAGCACTTCATGCCAAATTCCACTCGCTTTAAAGTGCTGCAATACGTTGTGTTAATGCTATCCAATTTGATGGTGCTCAATTTGTCGACCTCCGTAGGATGAAGAGCAGAGTTCACACTGCTGTGGGATTTGACCTTGCAAAGTGAAGGCTGGCACAATATCAAAGGCAAGCGCTTAACTCGTGAGATAACTACCTGCAGAAAAGCTAGGATTATTTTAGTATTCTATTTCTTAGTCGTGAATTTTTTTGTTGATTTGCTCCCTCTTTCTTGTGCCTGGCATTGGATATTAAAAAAATGTATTCTTTTCATCTTTTCTGTTTTGCAGCGCTCTAAAACATCAGTGCTGTGTGCATGCTTTATAAGAATGTGTTTATGTGCCCGTGAACATTCCATCAGAAGTCATGTGCCCACGAAAAAGTACTACCATAATTGCTGCATCAAAGGCTATGGTGTTGCCATCATATGTCAGGGTGCAGACAATGTGGAAGGGTGCATGCCCTGCTGGCATAATCTTGATATTTCAGTTTTTGTAGAGGGAGGCAGGCCCTATTTCTGTCCCATTAGATTGATTTGGAGGAGGGCAGGGACAGAAGGAGGCGGCCAGTGGGAGGAATGCATTGTGAAGGGGTTATCAATTCTTTAATATATCTTGAAAAGAAACGATTGGATTAACACTCTCGATGCAAAAATGCAATACAAATCTTTAATGAACACGGCTCGAGACCACCACAATCCCTCAATACCTACAGAAATGTCCAAACAAATACCATTGGCACCAACGTCTTCGAATACGGTTAAATATTTATCCAACGAACGAATATCAGCACTCGAGGGGAAAACGAGGAACAAACAACGAGACATGTAGATTCTGTAACATCAGGGAAAATCCGGAAACAGTCCAGCACCTGATAACTCTTTGCCAAGCGGTGAAAGAGGATAGAACATTGTTCTTAGCTAAACACATCGAGGAGGCCAAGTCCCTAGCAGCGGAAGACTGGTGGATTGTTTTCTTGGAGGGAAGGAGGGAAGCTCTACTATGCACAGGAGTCAACTTCTGAGTCAAAATAATGAGAGAACTAGAAACAATCTGAACTAGTGACATTATGAAAGAGCAGTAATAAACTTTGATCTAAAGGAATATTTACTGCATAATTGGAAAGTTCTTATCACAGTGGCTTTTGTCAAAGAACTAAGCCCCTAAGGAGGGCTAAGAAAGAAGGACATAGGCTGATGTGTTTTTTTTTTTTTAAATGCGTAAAATGTTTTGTAATAAACTAAAACCACAATAAAGAAAAATATATATATATCTTCAGGTTTTCAGAGTCCCTGGCAATGGCGTAAGTTGGCAGATGATGCGTTCTGTCTTTCGGCATATTGGAAGCAACATATATGTTTCTGAATGTATCCACCTGTCTGTCTGAATGCAGGCCTGCCCACTATACACAGATCTTATGCAAATGCACTCCCTTTCAACATATCACTGCGTGGAGTAAATGGAAACAATCTTTCACATGGGGGGCTCCAAAGAGCCATTAGGAAAGTATGTCTTACCGGCCTGCACTTGTGCAGCGGAGCTATGTGAACTGTTGCATTGGAGGGACACTGCAGCAACAGTAATGGTATACAGCATCCCACAGCTCAGGTCAGATACATTGTATTGCAGCTCTGTGGTCTCGTACAATACTATGTGTCCGTTCTCTGCGGTGGCGGTGAGAAGGTAGGTGTCTGCTCCGACGCTTTGGTTCCAGGCCAGTGATGTAATACCTCTTGCACAGTCGGTTAAGGCCTCCGTAATGTCCGGAGGACAGGGTGCTGTGTGCAATATAAACAGACATGTTACCAGAGTAGCAGAAAGCGCATGCACTGTTACAGAAATAAAAACACATCAACATATTTAGTGGTAAGTTTGCTCTACTCTCATGGTCCCTATTAATATATGCTTCAACATAGCGAAGTGATCTACTAAATAGTGAATTGTTATTGCCAGCAGATGATGCATAGTTGAAAAACGTGAACCTATGTTTAGATAAACATGTGGGGTGGGGGAGTGACTGACTAGCAGCAGATGTGTTCAGCCTAGCTGTTCCGTAAGCCTTTCCTCAATGCAGCTCTTTACCCCTGTCGCCTGACCCCCTCCCACGCTCCCTTGTTGGCCAGGCGTCCTGCGCACTTCACCTTTTTATTCACCCAAACCCCTTGGTACCCTGAACCCCAGTTTTCATGTCCCTAACTGATTCCTTACCCGGAATTCTGGAACTCTCTCACCTCCTAACCCACTCCTCTGGTGCCTTAACCTCTGCCTCTTTTACGCAGTCTCTTGGCCTTCTAAGCCATTCCCGGTTGCTTGTGTGACTTACCCTCTTACATGCCCCTGATTTTGGTCTCCTGGCCTCATTCATTCCCTGTTGCACTTGCCTCCTTCCTATTTCCCCCCCGGTGACTTCTCCCCTTTACCATGGGGTTGGTTGCTGGCTCCCCCCCCTGATGTGGTTGCTTCCTCCCCCTCATTCCCCGGGCCAGTTATCCTCTCCTATGTTTCCTTGTGTTCCCGGTTCTCTGGACCTTGGGTCCCTTGGGTTCCTTCGTTTTTGTCTCCTCCTGCCTCCCTTGGTTTCCCTGCTTTCCCCCACTCTCCTCACCGTTATGCATGGAACATAAACATAACCTCTTTCTCTACCACCGTTCTTTTGAGATTTTTAAGATGAATGCTTGAACTCAACTTGGTAACATGGTATCTCCAGTTATGTTGTAACGTTGGGTATGTACTGGTTGATGGACACAGACATTGACAGTTCTGTAGACCATGCACCTGCCCAGTCTTCCCAATATCCTAACTGGCAAACCAATTTCTTAAACAACTATAGTGAATGGGAACAGCTGCTGCCTCCAATTTACACCTATACTCCCCTGACTTATTATGTGGTGTTAACCCCCTGTTCCAAGGGCTGGAATGCGGGGTAATGGCCCAACAGCCCGAGAACAAGGGCACCGGGCCGTTACCCTCTCTTCCATCACTTGGATCGGGGCAGGGGGGTTTAACGCTATAAGCACCCGTCCCAAATGTTGGGACGGGGCTAATTTGAATGATATTTTTGCTGTCAACGGGATGCCTCGCAGCATCCCAATCGTGGTAGGAAAATCCTATTCCAAGATGGCCACCATAGAAACAGAAGGCGGGGCTGCCCTGTGGGTTCGCCGTACGGAGCCCCTCTTCCCTTTCCATGGTGGCCTCCGGGAGCCACGAGGAAGGAGCGGCTGCGCCAAGTGTCGCAGCCGAAAGAGGTAAGTGGGGGCGAGGGGGAATGATGAAAAAAACAGGGACGTAGGGTGGTGGGAAAAGGACGGTGGGGGAACCGGCTGTCAGGCGACATGGAACGTGGGCTGAGATCCAAGCCACCTGATTGACTGGCTCCCCCCATCCATCCGGTTGCTAATGTCTGATAATATCTTCACTACTGCCCAGCTTTCTGTTTCCCTTTCTGGATACGCTTGCTTGCTCTTCTGCACAGAACCCATTTCAAGATTCTCAACACTGCATCCACAACGATAACTGTTTCTTTATTTCTCCACAATCCTTTCTTCTCTTTCTTCACAACTCACCTAGGAAGGATGAATGGCTAAGTTGTCCGCCATTGATTTCGCCATGTGAATCCAGGTTGAACGAAGTTGACTCAGGCAAGTGTTGAACTCGTTCAGCTTCCTTGCTGACTACTTTAGCCATTTTGATTTGGTATATTTTTGGAGTCTTATTCAGTGAGCAGCCATTTCCTAGCTTGATTTTAATCAAATTATCTAACAAAACTTTGCCAGTTTTCTTTCCCATTAACCTCTATACTATTTCATTCTTATGGCATAATTTATTTTTCTTTTACGCCAATACTACATAAAAAGAAAACAATGACAACTAAGGGACTAATTAGCAGTTTTGGCGGTAGTGGTAAAATATGCAGCATTTGGAAATATAGCATTTTTACCACTTTGCCAAATTACGAGTTTCATTCACTTTTATGTGGCGGTGATTACCTTGACATAAAATCATTGATGGATTATGATGGTACCGCATGTGGTAACACTGTAAGTGGTAATGTGGTATTTTTCCATTGAGTGCTGGACGAGTCCAAAATGGAGACTAACTGAATGGTCCACACATGACTCAGAATCATGCAAATAAAATGTTTCAGCGTGCTTACTGCATGTGGTAAGGCAATACTCATCAGTTTTTCCAGAGGAAATACCACCAAACATGCAAAAGGGCCCTTATTATTCACTGGGAATCAACCAATTACCTGTTTGGATTGAGAACACATCACTTTGAGAGCTGTTGCAGACACCATCAATCGCCTTGACAAGTATGCCGAAGCTTTCGCCACATGACAACTCGGGAAACAGAGATGACGTATTCAAGGTGGCGTACGAAAACACGTTGCCGCCATTGCCCTCCACTGTCACTTCATACAGTTGTGCGCCGTCACTGTGGTGCCAGACCACAAAGACCGAATTGTTTTCGCAATCCACAGAGGTGTCGATAATTGTTGGTACGCATGGAGCTGTGCAGTACAACAGAGGGAAAGAACAACAGAACATCTCTTTTTAGAAAACCATATCAGGCAAACATGACAATTACTGGAACAAACTAACTTCTCGAAGGAAGACCTAGGCAAGGATATAGAAGGACATGGTCTAGGAGATAGCTTTTCTCCGACAGCTAAGGGCCGATGAAGCCGTCATGAACATGGAAAGCATGCATGAATTCCCCCAAACATGGGGGGTTGTGGTAACACTGCAAAGGGAACGGTTAGGAATTTTCAGCAACTTCCTGCATATACTAGAACTCATAACAGTATGTCGCCATCAGCAGAGCATTGCGAGAGTCTCACGAAGAGTGACATCACACACAGGAAAGGCCTTCAGCGATCCCAACGGAGGATCCAAGATGAACATATCAGGGAATAGGAACTGTTTCTGGAAAGAAGACACATATACTGACTCACCTTTAGAGAGCACCAGAAGTACACTGTTGGAAAACTATAGGGGGCATGTTTCAAAACTATACGTTGACCTTTGCAAACTCACTGAAGGCAGCAATGAGATACCCTAAATTGAATTGCCATGCACCTCTCCACCACCTAGCAGGTGTGGCAACCACAGTGTGGTAAGCAAGTCAGATAATTATTAAATAAGCTGTGTCAATAGAGACAAAGGGTGCATGGTCACCTGCAGGTACTGTATTTGTGTCACTTGCATGTATTGTGCATGACTGTCCCTCTGGTAGAGTCATGCTGCAGGTCTGTGGACTACTAGTGTGATGAAAGTTTGTTCGTACCGGTTTGAAAGACACTTGCGGAGGCCGGCACGCTGTGGCACTTGTCGTCCACTGCTTCCACCGTCACGCTGTACTGTGTCCCACACTGCAGGTCATAAAATGTGCAGTTGGTGCTTAAGGTGTTGCACGTTGAGCTGTTGCCATTTGCAGTTGCGATCGCAGAGTACATCTGCGCTCCCTCGCTTGGCAGCCATGACACGTAAGCGTTGTTCGTAGCGCAGTCGAGGACCGCTGCAACATGACCCGGTGGGCAAGGTGCTGTGTGAGCAAAAACATATACACATATGAGCATCTGAGCCACAGTGTTCTTAAAATATAGATGACGTTAGTGTTCCATAAATAATTATGGATATACAATTGCTCGATAATTTGTGCCGTGGATATCTAACTTTGAAATTGATGTTTTTATGGTGTTCTACTGGGGGTGACATATTTCACACATGAATCCACGACACTGCTTTGAAGTAGCCACACTACGTTGCTGTTCATGCCTCACTCACAGAAGCATGCGCTCTATTTTATCCTTGACGTCCAAGCGGACTGTTTACGGGTGAAGCGCTCACCTCTCACATGGGTAAATTTGTATTTTGCAAGATCAAATCCCAGTAGGGCCCACTCTACCCTTCATTCGAGCTTGGCAAATGTAGTACCAGTAGAAAGAACAATCACAAGGGCGGTTCATAGAGCACTCTGATCTGGTAGGGGTCTGGTATGAAGGGATCTATACGATTATCTTGGAAGTACCAAAGCTGAAAATACCAATTCTTTTTTCCTTTTTGCATATTTCCATGCAATTATATGTGGGGGAGAACCCCTGCTGCCCGCCATACTCCCCATACATTATTTATTACCCTAACTCACCCCCCACATATAATTGCGTAGAAATGCCCAGTCAGAAATTCAGCATTTTCGATCTCAGTATTTTTTGCCGCAAAATTATGGGGTGATACCGTATGAAGCGCCATATAAAAACCTACTATTGTTAATACAATGTGCCTTGTCAATCTGTACCACAACTCTTTCCTCCTCATGGAATCCATTTTCTCCCCGTTGTTTTTATGTGTGCATATATGGGATTTAGTATTATTAATGTTTTGATCCATTGTTCGGCTGTTTATTGAGTGTGGGCCTAGTTTCGGGAAGCACAGCAGTGCTTGCCTAGTCATGGGGGAAGCACGCAGCCAAGGAAGTAGATTGCAAGGGATCAATACAAGGGCGCAAGGAGCTAAACGCAGGGCAGGGTGGACAATGTGGCAGCAAGGGTTCTACAAGCAATCAGGGGAGGAAACGGGGGGAGTAGATCACCCAGTCACAGGGTAGCTGGGGAGCAGAGAAGGGTGACCATAGGTCTAAGGAGGAGCCATTCCTTGAAGAAGAGGGTATTGAGCACCTTCCAGAAATGCTTTAGGATCGCTGAACATTGGGGGCGCACCCAAGGGGATGTGTGTAGAGCACAGGGGTAGCAGAGGTAACGGGGAAGACTTGCACTATCGGCACCCTTGAACCTCTCAGAGACCTTTCACACGGCAGATTGTGGAGCCAGTCTGAGCTGTTTGACATCAATGGATCTGCAATACCAAGTAGCACAGAGTAGGCTGCCCTGCCCTCATGGTGCTCAATGGCCACCCAAGTCAATGTCATTACTTCATGCTGGATAATACATCCAGTGGCTCGCTCTGCTATTAATGATCAAGAAGAATGCATAGTTCTAACAGCTCTCTCAACAAACACCCAAATATGTTAGAACATTATTAAATAGGTTATTATTGTGAATACACATTAAAAAAATAACAATACATGTACAAACAACACATATCTGGGCAAATAGTCTATGTGCAGAAATTACAAAATAGTGCAAAAACTTGCTTTTGTTTTAAACCACCATGAATTGCATTATGCATAAAAGTGCTAACTCGAATACAATCATACTTTAAAAAAAAACAGTGTACAGGGTTTGTACACAGGTATCCAACTATTGGAAAGTAAGTCCAACAAAAACGACAATCAAAACATGTTCAAATAATTATTGCATGTATGATCTACAAAATGTCTGATCTTACATGGACACCCACTCCTACAACATATTTACTCTACAGATGCTGGGGTTTACATAACCCACTGGGAATTGAAGTCCCCTTTCGGATGAAAGAAAGGCAAAGACGTCACACATATGACGTCAATCTTCATGTATCGACACTACGTGTTTGGTCCCCATCATGACTGAATGCATTCATCCATGTTTCCTCCGACCATTAAAAGGGCCTTCATCAGGACGTGAACAAACTTTCAATATTAAAACAAATTCATGCGCAAATTGGAAATGAGACGCAAAGTAATATCCTAATTTGCGTTCCACTTGAGGACGGGGCTGTTTTTCTTATTATATTTCGAGCCTTTGGGACGACCTTAATTTCTTGAAAAAGGTCCTTCACCCATCACTACTTCTAAGCTTGCAAGAAAGGACAAATGATTGTTAGTGCCCTCCCCCAACCATCAGGCATTGGGTGGATATAAGCCAATGCAGGCATGCTCCAGGGCCCCACATATCAGAATCAGCCTGGCTCCATCTTTAATTAAAACACAAGCATGATGAACGGATGAATATTTACCCGATCTGGTTTCATTGGATGTGATGAGTGATGCATTGCATTGCCCGTTGCCGGCTTGCGCCGTAAAAGTGTACGCATGCCCACACTGTAACCCTGGTATTTGGCACGATGATAGGGGGGTGGTACAAGACCCCACGGTTCCAAACTCGTTTTCGGCTGTCACCATGTAGTAAGAAGCTCCGCTTGAGCTCTCGGACCATGCCACCAGGGCTGTGTTGGTGGAACATTCAAATTCCCCCACGACGTATTCGGGTACGCAGGGAGCTGCACAATAGAAAAAGAAAGTGGTTCTTGTCAGACACACCTAAATGAAATCAATGTCAAATGTTCTCAGCACATGTGCGGTCAGCCGGAACAGTGCGGGGCACATTCTGGAAAAGGGCGGTATTGTTATCACAGGCCGATACTGTCCTAGTAAAATACCACCAAGTACAGAAAAGACTGAGTAGCAGCAAAATCTACTCACCCAGGCTATGGCAGGATGTAACATTACTGACGATGGCAAATGCATTACCGCCAGCGGTAATTGCATTTCCGTCAGCTATCCTCGTCATGAAACAAAATACTGCACAGCTGTCTGAAATTACATCCGGATACAAGAAATATTCCGAACTTAAATGTACACAAAGTAAAATGCATAACCAGCTGCGGCAGTGCGGCAGATGTGTCATGTGTGGCCACGAGAGCCCTGTGTAATGATGGAGTGATTGTGCTGTCACGGGAAGCTTTCCCGGTGGTATGTATTTACTTGCAGGAAAAAGCAGATTCTTCCCAATGCTGAGACCCATCATTACGAGTATGGGGGTGAGGTAAAAAGTAGCAATGACAGAATGACCACCACTGTTACCATACTACTGGTTTGGGGGAAATACCTCCTGCACCTGGTAGGAGATATTTCCCCCGCTTCACAAAAATTGGAGGAATTACCACTGGTGGAATTAGCATTGGCAGCAATGGAGCCCCACGAGACTCCATATTGAGGAATAACACCAGCTCGTAATGTGGAGTATTTACCTCCATTTCAGAGGTGGCATTCCAGCTGTAACGGTAAATGGGTTTGGCTTTCTCTTCACAGGAAACACAACCAAATGTGCTGAGGCCCTCTGCCCGCAGCTCCTGCCAATGGTCGGGCGACCTTTTACTTCTATTTGTTAACAGATGATTGGTCTGGCGCCCTGTCAGGGCCACTATACACATGTGGATCCAGCCCTGTCCACTCTGCTGTGTGAGAGAATGCGGGATGCTGCGAGTCGTGCTATGCTCCCGGATGCTAAAGGGTTCCAGCTAGCATCCGAGCAAAGTTAAAGCTTCTCTGTGCTGAGCTGTATGGAAGGCACACTATACATGTATAAGACTTTGCAATACCTGCCTCTGTTTCAGAGAATAAAAATCAAATGTGCACCAGTGAGCTTTCATTGTACCATTCGCTCTATGCCAATGTGGCTTTGTAGAAAATAGACTCGATTGAACAAGCTGGGATGTGATATGCAAAACTCGGCACCAACCATGTAACTAGGTGACTGTATCTTTATAAAGGTCGCTTGTTTCATTAAATGACGGAAACGTGATCTATAAGGGGTCTGCAAAGTTTGGCCCTCCAGATGTTTTGTACTACAGTTTACAGCAGCCCCAACCAGTATAGTCAATGGTTCCAAATTCCAACTCTTCTCAAAATCAAACCCTTCCTCACGCTGCACGACTTTCACGCAGTAGTGCAGGCCCTGTGGTCTTGCACATAGATGGGGGAAATGCCTCTAGCTGCTTGGCCCCACTAAAGGCTATCCACCACGCTGCAAAATGTCTTATTCATCTCAGTCCTACACAAACTACATTGACTTCCTCTCCAGGCCAGGATACTGTTCAAGACTGCAATTATCATTTACAAAGCAGTGACGAATAGTACACCAGTGTACTTGGTGGCTAATCACTGCATATTCTGTGGCACACGCTCCTCGTGCAGCAAATCGGCCAACCGGCTTGAATCACAACTTGCCTGCAAAGAGAGGATCCGCAAACAATCCTTCTTTTGTCACAAGCACACCATCTGGAACTTGATCTTGGTATCGGGTCAGACTGCCCCACAATTCTCACATCTCTCAAAATGTGGCCTTTTCAACAACACCTGACCAAGTACTAATCCCAAGACCTCAACCCACAGTACTGCACTACTGTCAAAAAGATGCCAGCCTAAACGCTGGCTACCATGTACATCGCTCTGTCCCTCTCGAGCTAGGTCCATGCTTTAAACAATAACATTAAAAAGAAATGAAATTGTGAGGGATCATGGAATTTGTAGTCAGAAACAGCCGGAGAGCTGCCTGTTGCAGAACCCTGAATGGTTTTCAACAAAATGGACGAAATAATGGGAAGCCACAAAATACCTTACTTGCGGAGCACATCAATCCACTGAAGAGAAAAATTCAGAATTACCAGCAAAGAAGAAAAAAAAAAACTTCTACTGAAATAATGTTCTCCATGCTTACTTTGTTGGGCTCATCCTGAAACCCGGATTGGATTTTACATTTCAGTGGTAGAAGTTCCTAGTTTTGATTTCCATTTCTAGTTGGCTCAACTATACTACAGATCTCCATGGTGGGGATCATGTGAGGAAGCCCAATGGACTAAGCAGCAATTTGGGGATTTGTTTTGAAACTGCAGCTACATGTTTGAATCCCAGCAGGCCTGTATCCTCATTGCAGCACCCAACACAAACCAGACAGAGCTTTCTGGTTCGTACACGTGTGCAGTTGAGGAAGTACAACTCCAGCTTACTAGCACTGGGACTGTGATGCGTGGGGAGGCCCAGGAGCACCCGCTACGCACATCAACCCCTCCACTACCTCAGCCTTCATCCCTCATGGCCATGTAAGACTGGGAAGCCAAACAACCCCTGCCTTGTATGGCGCCTTGGGCATGTGCACTGGGGTACTAAAGCTGTCAGTCAGTCCAGGAGTGGGACCTCTGAGCTGGTTGGCTTGGCTAATGGCTGGCCTGCCAATAATGGGTGGCAAGTCAGTGCCTCATCGCCCATTATGGACGGGTTTCCCCTGTTTAAAAGTGAATCACATTCTCTTGTTTTGTTAACATGGGGGAACCCACCGTTATCCTTTTTTTTCTATCATAAAAAGGACTGCCAGAGCATTTGGCGGAAAAAAGGCAGCAATGGTAGGATAGAATGTCGCAAATGAATAACACAATATTGACCGCAGCAACAATGGACCAGATCAACAACATGTCTGCAAACAGAACAAGAGCCATCTCACCATTTGAATGATCACTAGGGAGATGGCAGTGTCTATCTGCCCGCCTTGCCTTTCTGATCAGCTGTGAGCCCTAATCTAGCCTTTGAGTTATTTAGTTTCCAAATATCCTAGACTAGTGTGCAGGCCTGTGTACACGGGCCAAAGTGCAGGTTTTCATTGGCACAGTAGGACCACTGAATAGCCTAAGCCAACAGCTCCTTCTAGCGGTGACAACAGGCAAAGCTATGCAAATTGGCATTGTCTCTATGAATCCTAAGGCAACAGCTCTCTCTAGTGGTGACAACAGGCAAAGCTACGGACAAACATACATCTGGCCTTTTATTATATTGTTAGATGTGCCCGGATAACTCTCTCAAAACGGTTTCGGAAGAAGTACATTTTGGCCCGTCTTACCAGGTAGAAGGGATACTCAGATATTGTGCATTACAGGGTTGATTGACTGCTAATTCATCATGGCAACACAAAGATTTCACAATTTTTAAACTAAACTGGTCAGTTGGTTATACTAGGTATTATGAAAGCAAACATTTATTTTTTAGGCATCATGGAATTGAAGGTGCCAGTGCTGCCTCGGGCAGATTTACTAAGATCTGTGCAACACAAGGCTGTGAAGACCTGTGCTGTGCAGGACTCCTAATTAATAAAGATGCCCTTAACAATCAGGGCTGTTCAGCAAGTCAGGGCATTGCTGCACAGCCTTGGCCTCATTAGCATCTAATGATCATGCACCCGATACTTGGATACTCATTGTCCCCAGCATTGATGCAGAGGAAGGACTTCAAATTGCTGATGTCAGCAACCCCATCCCTCCTCTGCTCAAATAGAATTCAGCACAGCAGGCTGTAAAGGGCCCATCATGTAGAATTGCAAACATGAAAGAAATAAATGTCTTCCCTTAGAAGGGTTAAAGTGTATTGGGGGCCCACCTCTGCTGTCCCAGGCACTGATCATACATAAAAGAGTAACTCCTGACCTTCCTGTGCATTGCCACATCCCCTGTGACTGTTTCAAACAGGGTGCCAGACAAAGGGAAGTGTTTCTCCTTGCACTTGTGTGTGCATCCAATATCTGAAAACAGGATGTACTCAAAAATGTGAGGCCACACTCCACTGCATAACTTGATTTGTGCACTGCTCCACAAGCGCACACTTTCATTTGCACGTAACAGATGGCAATCCCAGGTGCCATTTGTGAAAAATGACCTCTGTGCAAATTTGGAAATTTTGTATTTGTGTGTTGGAATGTTTTTGAGGACATGTATAGTTATGTTTTGTCAAATGTAAAGGCATTAGTCTCAGGTCTCCAGATACTCTCATCATTCAGCACCTATTGCCATATTTTGGCCAGGAAGTACCATCATTTGTCAAGTAGTAACATAATATGCTCTGGTTCTCATATGCCAGTCATTTGTATGATATACAAGGCAATGCCATTAAGGCCCAGCTATGGTCTGCATTTCAAGATTTTGGCATTGCAATCCCAGGGACTCACACCATACCCAGGTATTGATATCAAAACCCCAGTATTTGTACCATTGCCTTCCAATTCCCAGGTTCAGTACCTACTGTTGAGCATTTATGTCGTTATCAGAGCAGTGCCATATTCACCTGTGCAGTTAGCATAGCAGTGCCATATTCTTTAAGTCCAGTTATTTATTTCTATTGACTTATTTGTGTTATTTATTGTGCATAGACCTAGCATCACGAAGCAATGGATCACTGTACAACAACTGGTTGAATACAGAAGAGGGGGCACATGTTACAGCATAGCTATGCTACATTAAAGTTAGGCAATAGAGGCAATACTTAGGGATGGGGTGGCCAGCTGGAAGAGAGGTTCAGGGGTGTCTATGGTGCATGAAGAAGGTGTTCCTTGAAGAGAAGTGTCTTGATCTCCTTTCTGATTTGCTTGATGGCAGGTGCAAGCCTAAGGTTGCCGGGTATGAGAATCCAGAGCATATGGGAGCATTGAGCCAGAGTGCCTGTTTCCTAGTTTTTCCTTTTTGCATTTTTGCAACTGTAATCAGGTTAGGTCTTGGTTCCTTATGGAGCTTGGGCCACCAGAGATAGTGACCTTGTGAGCTAGGTAGAAGGGAGCATTCAAGGTGCTGGCTTTGTAAACGATGAAGCTGGTCTTGAAGGTGATAAATGCTTATAGGGATCAACCGATTTTGCCTGGTGAGTGTGGGTGTAATGTGGTCCAATTTGCATAGGCCTTAATGGGGCATGCAGCAGTGTGGCGGATGCTTCGCATTGGTACCAGGGCAGGGGAGGATAGGCTACTGAGTAGGGCATTTCCACTGTTGAGGTGAGAAAGGAGGAGGGCCTGTTCTGTGTATTGGAATTGGAAGTTGTTCTCTAGAAGGAAGAACTTTGTTTTCTACAAAAGAGAGAGGTGGTACCAAGCTGTATTGCTTTGTGCATTGTGATAGAGGGATAAGAACAGCCAGGAGCAGCTATGTTCAATTAGCAAAACACAGGTAGATTGCAATGTGCCCAATTAGGACATCAATGTCATGTTCAATGTTGCCCACTTAGCTTAATAAAGCCTGATACTCCAATGGTGAGTGATAAAAGGAGCCTCATATTTCATTATGGCCAGTTAGTACAGTAAGGCCACATTCCATTTTCATAGTTATCACAGTAAGGCCAGTATTCATTATGTCATGAAAGCATATTAATCCCAAATGTTGGTACGCATAGTTAGCTTTTTAGGACAAAATTCCAAAGGGCTGCATGTGTGTGTGCTGCCTGGGCAGTGTATGTACAGTTCTGTTGGACAGTGTGTGTGTGTGCAGTGTCATGGGCCATGTGTGCAGTAGTAGGGGGCGTCTGCGTGTGCAGTGCTAGGAAAATGTGATAAAGGAGAAGGACTGTGACAAGGGAGTACTGCTATGAAAGAGCAGGACTTTGATGAAGGACTGAAGGACTGTGAGGAAGGAGAAAGTATGCAACAAAGGAGGACTGTGACAAAGAACTGATATGAAGGAGAAGGATTGTGATTATGGACTGTGACAGAGAAGGGCTGTGGAGAAGGACTGTGATGAAGGCGGAGGACTATGTCAAAGGAGGACTGTTACAAAGAAAGAAGTACTGTGACAAAGGAGGAGGACTGTGGCAAACGATTGTAGTAAAGGCGAAAAACTGACCCAGAATTGTGAAGAGAAGGACTATGATGAAAGAGAATGAATGTGATGTAATGAAGGAGAAGGACTGTAATGAAGGGATGCCACGAAATAGGACTGTGGTGAAGGAGAAGGACTATGACAAAGGAGGACTATGATGAAGAAAGAAGAACGCAATGAAAGAGATGGTTTGAGGAGGAGGAGGACGACAGTGACAAAGGGGAAGGACTGTGATACAGGACAGAAAACTAAGAACAGCAAGATAGGATGCTGTAAGGGTTCAGAAGGAGGATACTGACACAGGTGGCCCAGATTGCTATACACTTCTAATTAATGGAAAAAGGAATCCTAACTCTCCCTACTTCTAAGAGGGGTTTCCCTGACTCAACCATAATACTAAGGGTTCTGTCAGAATGACCGTTCAATTCAAAAGTCCACCGTTCTGTTTCCAAAATCTTATATCTGTCCCTTACACTTCTAACTAAACTAAAAAGTGAGACGATCTTCTTGGTCCAGAAGAATGACTCCCTTCTTCTGGACTGCAAATCATAGTTCCCAATTGTTAGGTGGGACTTTTACTTGAGGGACTGGCTCCCTTCCCTTTCCATGGCACAACAGAAAGTTCCAGATTGTAATATTCAAAGAAACAACATTGTTCTCAATTCAAGTTCAAAAAGTAAGATTCCAGTTCAAACATCAACATTCCTTATTGCCCATAGTTGCTCTTCACTATTGCCTCCAGGTATTGTGGTCCTTGTTTTTCCAATACCAGAGTGAATGCCTACCTTCCCCTGGTCTAGGTGTCCCAGGAGAATGTCTCCCTTCTCCTGGGATTACAACAGCACACTTTCTCCACCCTGGGGAATGACTCCCTTCCCCTGGCCTCTCTTATTCTTAGATTTGCAGGTCACAACACCAGGGGAATTATTCCCTTCCCCTGACCTCTCTTATAAGTGTGCATCTGGGATCATAGTGTGGGTCTGGGTCATAAGATTCTGTTGCTTCTCTCTGGCAGACTTGGTTCACTCCCCTGCCAGGTTATGCCACGAAGAAGAGGGCTTGTGATGCTCTTCCCAATTTGGTGCGGGTACTTCCATTCTCTGATTGTTCTGGCAGACCTGGTTCACTCCCCTACCAGGTAATGCCACGAAGAAGCATGTTTGTGATGCTCTTCCCAATTGGGTGTGGGTCCCAGATTTTTGGCTCGTGGTTGTACAGTTCTTTCTTGCTAGAGGTCTTAGCGTTCCCTCCAGGGGTTTCCCTTGTTGCCCCAGTATCTTGGCTCCAGCATTGTCCAGTGCCGTATGGTACCTCTTCCAAGTGCCACAGTAGCCCTGATACCATTAGGGCCTTTACCGTCTCGGCCCGGTTGGTCTCAGTGTTCTGCAGTCTCGTGTTCCAGGCTTCTCTGCCCTTCTGGCAGCTCTTGCAGTTCTTCCGCAGGGCGCATCTACCTTTGTGTGGTTCTTCTGCTTGGCTTGCCTGGACATTCGTTACATTGCTCCGCATGTTGGTCCTTCCATGTTGGATCAGGTAAGAACCTCTGCACCTGCTCAGTAAGCTTTCCTGCAGCAGCTTTTGTTCTCCGTCAAGCCAAGCCCTCCCCACGCTTGTGGTTCCTCCAGGGAGGGGCTCTCTCCCCTCCGGTTTTCCCTCTTCCATTTTGTATCGGCCTCCGCCAATAGGAGTTCGTGAAACACTAGACAGTTCCATAGTGTTTCGTGGGGGGCTCTTTATGCCTCCACATGCCTTCCTCGTCCTAGTACTTTCCTGAAAGTGTTGCATAAGGTAGACCCGACTCTCCTTAATCCCAAGTACTTCTATTATGCACATGACACATGTACATGGGATAACAAGGTACAGGAGTGTTAGGTGAGGGGGGGCTGGAGTGTAGTATAACACGTTCTTCCAGGATAGTCGTCCCTGTTCCACAGGTGGAGTCTGTCCCCATGAGATCCTCCCGCTGAGTACCCCATCCCCCATGGGGACTATTGGGTATCAGCCTCATTCCCTGGCCTCATGGGAAGGGGGTGCCACTAGGGGAGAGGTGACAATACCGTGGGATTCATCACAATGCATACACTAAGCCTGGCTGCAGACACACCAGGACACCAGGAAGAGAAACTGAATTACAATGCACCATACATTAGTCCAAAAGCATAAATACAGAGACATACTTTGGCAAAAATGGTATTACCAACTTTCTTCCAAAACTAAAAAGACTTGGTGATTCTGGTTCTATAGTTTGAAGTGGCGCTGCTCTTGATGTGTAACCATGTGGATGCATTTTCAAGTGTCCTTAAAGTGATGGAGTGACTGCCACAAGCAAAACAGGCCCAAAGAATACCTCATGTGATCCCAAGGACTTATAGTGAATAAGGATTCGTTTCTGTGTGGTTTCTAACAAAAAAACCTGAAGGATCAACCACAAGGATTTCCTAATGCACCTTAATGGGAGGACAGGGATAAAAATGTTTTCAAATCTGTGTTCCAATGTCTTCTTTTGGGCCAGGCGTTTAAGAATGTACTTAATATACAGAACCTAACAGACCACTGTAACAGTGGCCGATAGGTGTCATGTTGTGAACAGATTTGAGGCAACACCATTGCTTTATCACCAGATCCCGTCCTGTTAGGCTCCTTGACTCCCGCTCCGGGCCCCGTAGTGACACAGAGGACATTGCTACAGATGGATAGACTTGGCCTGTCTGACATTTTTACATTGACTAGCCAAATGAAGATGGCGTGTGCCCTTTGATCTCCATATGAACGGCTCACATCCAGTGGCAGATTTAAAGCAAAGGGCCCAGTAGGCAAAAATGATGGAGGGCCCCAGCTGGGTGGGTCATGGAGGCAGAGCATAGAGTGGGCAGGTTTGCACATTGATGAAATTTAGGGACAAATGCTACTTTATAAAAAACATTTATTTTGACTGTTTTCTGTGTTGGGGTCTGACTCCAGCTAGAAACAGCTGGGCTCCCTCGCCGGGTTTTTCTGTCAATGGTGGTAATATTGAACGATCAAATCTGAAGCAAATTTTGGAAATTATAGGGTTAAAGGCAATTGGCAATTGGAGGGGACATTACAGGAGGTGATATCATGGGATAATTCCTACAGCATCTAGAACCATTTTGTGCATGTCCCTGGTGTTCTTACCCCACACACTTGAAATGTCATTGAACATCACAAACTTAAAGGAGTTCACCTTTTAATCTCAAAACATACCAGGGGTTACCTTTTTGTGGGTGCTGCTTGTGGCACCAGAAAGACCCCTTAACTTCAACCCACCACCCCCATATCTCCTCCAGATCCACAGGGCCCTGCTGCAGGGCAGTGAATGGAAATTAAGAGGGAATGAGGGCAGGATAGTGAGGGAGAAAAGTAGAAAAGGGGTAGGTAACATAAACACTGATGGGACAGGAGAGTGGAGAATGAAGGATGGCAGAAGCATGAGGGAGAGATTGAGAGTGAGGGAAAGCAGGAGATAAAAAGAGTTAGAAAGGAGCCAGGTGAGGGTAAATGCGTGAATGTGAACAGAGAATGAACTAGGGCCGGAGAATGGGACAATAGTTTATAAGGCACAAGAGTGTGGGGAAATTCAGGATACAGAGGATTAAAGGGCAGGGAAATAGAGAGCAGGGGGTTCGGGAGTGTAAGGAGAATGGGGAATAATGGAGGTCTAAAGAGTCAGGGAGAAATGAAGGGTGGGGGAGGGAAGGAGAAAGGGAAAGAAGGGATGCAAGTGAGTGAGGAATGACCAGTGGAGGGACAGCAATGTACAGGCAACTGGTGTGACGTGGGTAAATGAGGGAAAATGAAGTGAAGGAAGGAAGGTGAGTATGCAAATAGCAGCAAAATGAGTAAGAGATCAGTATCTTTATAACAAAGAACCCTTGGCAGAAATGAAGCAAGATAAGTCGAGAGGAGGATTAAGGGAATGAAGCAAGAACAAGGGATGGCATAGTGTTCAAAAAGAGCAGGAAAGACTGGGATGCTAGAGAGGAAATTGCTAGTAAGGAAAAAAGCAGGGCAAAAAGACTGCTCTGTGGGAGAAAATGGAAGCATGAGGCAAAAGAGTAAAAGGGGAGCATATTAAATCGGGGTGGGCAGGTGCTTGCTGTGGTTTCCCACCTATACGCAGTGACAGCTGCAATAGATAAATGAACAGGTAGACAATTAAAATGTAGCCACTTATATAAGAAATGTATGCTCCACCAGCACCCCCAGTTTCAGCTTTGTGTCAATCTCATTTCAATAAACCGATTGGAGGTTGATGATCCAGACAGAGGGGCGCTTGTGTAAGGACTGTTGTCCCTTAAAAGGTGTGACTGGTGGGTGATAATACATTATAGGGAAATATAACGCTGCATACTGTGTAAAATAATGGCTCGAACAGATTTCCTTATATTGAATTCTCCTTTACTGTGAATACCTTTTATAGAACCAAATGATATTGTTTTGGTCCACATTCCTTCACAGTCTGCTACTGCAATTGTGCATTCAAGGTGGTGAAAATAAAGCTATACTTTTCTTTTTGCTTGACCTATTTTTATAACAATCTATGTAATGTCACGTTAGTTTCTTATGTGATTTGTGTATTTTTCAAGGCAAACTAATTATTTCGTTTTTGGAAATGCAATACTTTAAAACTATGTATGTGACCCATCACTGGAAGGATATTTAGTCAAGTGCTTAAATCACAGCCTGGCTCCAAATACATTGATTTCACCACTTTAACGAAATGTGTGATCCTGGGCAAATCATTGGATCTCACTGTGCTTGATCTGCTGATCAGGCACATCATTGGATCTCACTGTGCTTGATCTGCTGATCGGGTGTCACTAGAAGTGATTTAGTTTGCAATTTTTTGCTATGAAGAAAAACCCTCATCGTGTACTAAACTATTGAGTTATTGTATATTTATAATAGTGAATATTTACATATTTCACAGCATATTATTTTCTTGGCTTACATGTGAAAATGTATTTTAATGTCTTTACCAAAGGTATCCTATAGTATTGAAGATTGATGTCACTGCTTGTAATGTTATTTACTGTGATGTTGCTACTGATCATGTCAGTCCATATCGTGCAAACTTGGGTTCTGTATAGCTTTTTCTGGACAAGTCTGGAAGACAAATTATCACATATCAGTGCCTGTATGCCTAATAGTTCCACAGTGTTGTGAATTTGTTGTGCTCTGTATGTGTCCAAGAGCTTCAGGGAGGAGGTCACACAGCTGCCCCTATTTTGGCTGTCTTACTACACAGCAACATATTTCTTTCATGGCATTACATGTGCATGTTGCCTTGTGTGCATGTTACAGGCTGCCCTTTTCTGGCTGATGTCACCTTTACTCAGTGGTATTCAAACCTTTTCATACCGAGCCTCCTCCTCTCCTAGTAGAATAAATGTTCCTTAGCCCCCCTACCAAGGCGTTTGTCCCCCCTAGGGGGCTCAAAGGATATCTATGAGTGGGGGAGGCAGGCTCTTTGAAATATAAGCAGACTTCCTGCTTGTATTTTCTATTAAAAACAGTTAACATACTCCTTTCTTATTAAAAACATTCATCTTTATCTTATTCTAAAGAGTCTGTCCCCCGACATCCACCCCACTGGACATTCTTCAGGCCCCCGAGTTTGAAGACCTCTGCCTGAAGCGAAACATGTAATGTTTGCTTGGCAGTAGATTACAGATTGCCTTTGATGGCATCCCACAGTGTTTCCAGCAGTGTTTCCAGCAGTGTTTACTTCTTTAACTCTGGTTTCATCTAAGTTAGCAGGTTGCTGACAGAGCCATTACTAACTTTTCAGTGGCAGTTTAGTGTTTCAGCTCACCTCTGATTGCCTGACCCGTGAGATTAAAGGGCATTCCTTTGTATCCATTCTCAAGTAAGCAACTCAAGGGTGCCAGAGACTCTGTCCACCCCTCCTAACTGTAGGCAAGGAGAGGCCCAGTCAAAATGAAATGGGCCCCCACAAGCCCTGACAAATGTTTAGCCGCGCCCTGTGAGCGAGCGCAAAAGCTGCTCTTTGTTATTCCATTGTGCCTGACGGCCAGCAAGGAGGGATGAGGGCATGCGTGTTGTGGCTGGTGTAATGAGGTGGGAAGGTGTCGGACCAGGAAACAGCTGGGCAGGTTGACTTTTGCCCATTATCAGAGTGCTAAGTCCACCTCTGCTCACATCTTACCTGTCTGCAGTAGGCCCGTCGAGACTACAGTGTTGTTGCACTGGAGGTTCTCTGCTATCACACTGATGCTGTAGTACACGCCGCAGTGGAGATCGCCTATGTCACACTGCGTAGCTGTCGTATTGCAAATATCTCTGTGTCCGTCCAGTCCACTGGCAACTGCTTTGTAGTGCTCAGCGCCTCTAGCTTGGCCCCAGGACACGCTTATGGTACCAGTATCACATGCCATGTGGGTTTGCACATTTAGCGGGAAGCAGGGAGCTGTGGATAAAGCAAATAAAAAGATTAAGATAACAGTCTGGCTTGTCCAGTGCAATATTTCATATAACGCCCTTGCATCAAATAGCCATTTAGGAATAGCATTTGTCACGTTATAATATGATGCTTTCAAAGCTCCTATAAAATACTACAAATTAATAAATGACATCAATATTTAGCATTTCATGGTTGTACCCACACTCATTAATTCCAGTGCTGTTGACTTTGTTTGAAAGAGTTCTTGGGGCCATGAATTGCTGATCCAAGCATGACATTTGGCAAGCATTGAAAGACTTTTTTCTACAGTAAGGAATGTGCAAATAATTTCTAAAAAATGTAATTGTTGACTAATCTACAACTTGCAAAAAATAGTATTTTTATTTGTATATGTTAAATCACATGTTTGTGTTGAATAGTTCAGACTGCATTACACACATAGCGCCTCTCTGTCTATGGGACCCACATGGACTGCAGTCAATAGTCGCTGTCAGGGGGCGCTTGCATTGAGGATTCTGCACCTAATGAGGGAGAAGTATTAGCCCTGCCCCTTTTCTGCAATGGGACAGGCCCAGGCATTTGGAAGGAGATTACCCTTTTGCATGGTAGGCAACACTTGATCACATATGCGGCGGTGACCCTAGGGGACCATAACATTTCGGGGATATCTATGATATGTACTTGATCAAGTTACTGCTATCTCATTCGGAGCACAAGCCACATGCACTGGTTCGGGACTCAGGCTAGCTTTCCTGATGCCGGTCTTCATGCCAGAAAACCACAGCCCATGCACGCACATGATCTGATTCACGTATGTCACTTAAGTGTTATTTCTTTGAAATGGCACAGCCCGTTTACTCCAATTGGCCCTTGCGCCCCAGACGTCATGGTAAGATCTGTAAGCTTCTGAAATCTGGTGATAAATGGATGCAGCCGATTTTGAGACATTTGCTTTTAAAAGTCAATTCAATGCATTTCTTTCAAATGAAAGCTTGTTTTCGTAATCCCTTTGAGATCATTGAACAATATTCACCAAATCTTACTAGCCACAAAATATATGCTGGAAGATTGAAAGAATTTAGGTAAAAGATTTTAAAAGGGATAATGTTGTGAGATTTCGTTTTCCCTAAAGGGATTCCAACTTTTACAATTGTGATGCTATATCAATCTATTGCAGAAGTATTATTTATACATATTTTATATACATATCCTGAATATTAGGCCATTGTTACAACGCATCAATATGAGATCGCTCAGGCTTTCTGTGGCCATGCATGAGAAAGCCACCCAGTCTTGTTTTTGCTTGGAATTCTGGAATTTGTATTTTTACTCAATTTCAAATGGGGGAAAAAACAATTTCCAGATTTCAATCCGAGATAATACCAAACTGGGTGGCCTTCTGGTTTATGTTTACTGGATCGAAAATATTTGACCTTTTCCAATTTGACCTAATTATTTTTGGTCTTTTTTTTGGTCGAAAATGCAGGGGGAGACCCCCTGAAAGACCCCCCCCAACCTATTCCCTTACCCCTCCCAAATATTAATAATCCCAATAAAAACATGCAGTCAAATTGAAAAGGTCAAGGGGGTAATTCATGGATTATTTGCGCCGAAAAAAAATCAGGATTTGTGTGCCATTCTGCCCGCAAATCCCCATTTGTTAAACAGAGATTTGCGGGCAGAATGGCGCACAAATCCCGTTTTTTTTGCCGCAAATAATCCATGAATTACCCCCCAAATGTTTTTCGATCAAGTATGCTAATGACGGCCTTCTCGCGCATGGCCAGGGGAAACTTGAAAGCTCTTTAATCCCATTACTTACAAATATCGACCAATAGAAATACAAGATTTCTGTTTCATATTTCATGCAATTTCATCTCAATATATGTATACCACAGTATTAAAATGATATTAAAATGAATCTTGAAAAGCATTTACCTGTGGCTAGTTCAGCAGGGGAGCTGGGCGTGCTGCTGTACACATCATCAAAGGCTGTAACAGTTATGTTGTACACCTCGCCGCAGTCCAACCCAACGATGTCGCAGAAGGTGTCCGTGGAGTTGCAAGACTGCGTATTGACATCATTTGCTGTGGCGAAGGCGATGTATGATGTTGCGCCTGCGCTGCTCTCCCAGGTTATGCTGGCGATATTCATGTCGCAATGTAGCAAAGCGTTGACAAACTGTGGCTCACAGGGAGCTTCAAACAGAAACAACAGACGCTTTTGTTAGATCTCCAACTCCTCTCACCTGGCAGAAGCAGAGGACTCATGGGTTCATCTATGTTTGCATGATCTCTGATAGGAAACTCCCAAAATGCAGTTTTATTTTAAACTATTCACAAAAAGCAGAGTTTTGTTAAATAAACTAGGCGCAATTTAGGCGAAGCAAGCGGGGACATTTTAGTCCTCACTGTTGTATATGGAGGTCTTCTGCACAGTGGATTGGCTGTGGATCACCTCATGTGCACTGCTTCCTTTATAGAGTGAGAGTGCAATAAAACATTTCAACTAACAGACCACACATGCCAAAGTGTCACCCAGCAGTCATCCCTGGAGGTTCTGAGCAGAAAGCATTCTTTTAAATTAATTTCAGTACCCACAATGCAGTGCCAAGTGTCACTGAAGTGGAGGTGAACTCCCAGGGATGGCCACTGGGTGGCACTGTGACAAGTGTGGCTTGTTAGTGAAATGGCCTATTCTACTCCCAAATGTTTTGTAGCAGGGTTTATCGTGCTCTTTTGAAACCACCATAACATTGATTGCATTTACTAAAGCTTTAGAGACTGACATGGCGCATACTTTGAGTGCTCTCACTTGTCAGCACCTGAACATTTGAGCCCATTCAACTGGTAATGTATTTCTGGAATACATATGTGCAGCACTCAGTTGCTGCACTGAGTGAACATGCTGGCGCTATACTGCAGTGTACCAGAAGAAAAGGAAGAGTGCTTTTGATAAGTGCGACTTGGATGAGCTCCAACACGTCTGCATGCTCTCAATTTACATAGCACATTAAACGCCTAAACAAGTTTGTCTAAGTTGATAGCAATGGGGGTGTGGAGTGTGAGGGGGAGACAATGGCACCAGAAGAGCTCGCTGCCATGATTGTCAGTAAGACCCTCCACTTTGAAACGTCTATGTGGTGAGCAAGCCATCACTTGCGATAAGATTTGCGAACCTGCCATTACAGGTTTTCAGTGCCATGCTCTATTAGCCAAATAGTACAATTATCACTGGGCATTACAAAGAGCTGCACTAAGCCCTGTGGGTGATATGTAGATTTGCGCTGGGCAAACGTATGGTTATAGTGAAGCAGGGGTCCCCAAGTCTGGTCCTCAAAAGCCCTCACCACACCAGGTTTTCTCGTGGGGACATGTGTCACGTGTCTTTATTTTTTGGAGAAGAGAGTGCTTCAACAAGAACAAGCGGTCTTCTTGCAGGCAGGTGTGATCCCATTGCTGGGCAATTCATATTGGAAAGTTGGTAGTGGATGAAATGGTTAAACAAGAACACGGTGGTGGAAGGTCAGGGTGGGCGGTGACAGAAATGTTTTTAGAACACAGAGGAACGGTAGTTCAGAAGCCCTCACCACACCAGGTTGTCATGGTTACCATTGACTAAATGAATAGCTTCCATTGAGATTCAGTGAAATGTCAAATATATTTTGCGGATATCCTCAGAACATGAAGTGGATTTGGGTTTTGGGGACCAGACTTCAAGAACCCTGATGGTGGGGGGAGGGGGGCTTCGCTTGAGGTTGGCCTAAAGTGATATTCTTAATTTTAGGGGGCATGGCTTTCCAGCAGCGGGGTACCGGGTGGATGATGGAGTGAAAGCGGAAGGCAGCACAGCATGGGCCTAGTTTGATATGGTTGAGGATGTCTTGGGAACATAGAGATGGGATAGAAAGTACCAGAATGTAGTATCACCTGGTTGGGTGGGGGTTGGGGGGGCTAGCCCATGAATAGCTTAGAAGACATGGAGAAGAAGCTTGCATAGGGAGCTGCACCTACTTCAAGAAATGAATAAAGTAGCATCGGGGCCAATTTTTGCCTAATACATAATCAGACATAATTGCTGAACAGCGCCTCCATTTATGTGTGGACAAACCAACAAAACAACAGGCGGCGGATTCTCCAAATCTGGGTAACGCCAATGGACAGGCAGAAGCCAGGGGTTTACGGAACCCATGCTCCGTGTCACATTTCGCTCATGGTTTGAGCGCTGCGCAGAACGCACTTGCAAAATGGCGCAATTACCCGTTTTGATGAGGATCGTGTTTGAAGGGGAGCTCTGACTTGGGCCGGACCCAGCAATTGCCCAGAGAATGTAGGGCATTCCACATGAAAGTCCAGAGAACTGGCAGCTGGTGGAAGTCGTGTTGCATGAAATGTTGCTCCCGCCTCCCGGTCCTTCGGTCAGGACAGTATAGTACGTTGCTCCCAGGCTTGCTTCCCATGACGCCGATACTTGGTTGCTATCACCGCTCACGCTAGCAACAAAGTTCTCCGGTGGACAGGGAGCTGTGTTCCGTTTCATGAAACAATCAAATGAAAAGCAGAATTAACAACAAAGAATGTGAAAATGAAAATGTTTAGCTTTAGCAGTTAGGTGGCGCCTAAGCACCGCCACCTATTAGCTGAAACTATTGTGTTGGAGTACAGATAGGAGGGAGCTAGCATGTGAGGAGGGACAATCCCATTGAATGCCCATGGCCATGCTTATCCCAATGCAATTCCCCACCCACTACATTCCCTTCCCCGCCCAAAACACATCCTCCTGAGATCTCTGTGAGATAGCTCTTTCAAGCAGTACTATTAAACTTTGTGCTGTATCTTGTCTGACAATACTATTCCCAGTATTGCGAGAGTTAATGACTTAATTGCCGGTGTAAATGGCTACTGGTGTAATATACATGTCTTAACCAATTGTACATTCAACCACTTGATTCATAAGCAGTATGTGTGCTCTCGCTCTGGAGTCCTGTTAAAAAAAAGCAATGGCAAAGCAGAGGCTTTGGCTTGTGTGTAGGTATTAGCAGTGTCTAGCAAATGGCTATGCTGCCATCTTGTGGACAGATAGTACCTTTATGGCAGTGGCTGGTAAACGCCTATCAAATACCTATACACAAGCCAAATCTCTTGCCTCTGACAATGCTTTTTTTTTTAAAGTGGCAGTAAGTATGATATAACTCTCCTGCATGTAACTATGGCAAATAAACATGTTCATCAGCACATGCTCTGCCAAAGGCTCAGAATCAGGGCCACAATGAGGCTGCCTAGGCTCCACCATTAGAGCGGCTCCTAAAAATATTAAATCCGGCCCGATTATAAAAGCAGCGGGACACCCAAATGACATTTCCCCGTGGGCAGCATAAAAGCTTGCTCTGCCCCTACATCAGCTTTCTGCAAACCTGTAGCATTGTAGAAAACCCAATTAACATGGCAATATTTAATCGCCACTAACAGCAAGCGCTCTCAGAGCAATACAGTGATGACTGGGTGCAGTAGAAAAGCTTTGTAACATAACTATCACAAGCTCTCGATGCGGGTTTGGCAGTGGGGTAAAAAAGTGGTGGTAATTCTTTCACTGCCACTTTTTTGGTGGTAACAGAATGACTGCCACTTTAGCCGCACAGCCGAATTCTGAGTTTGAAGGTAAACTGGAGGATTCACCTCTATCACAATTCTGGAGGTGAAGCCTCCTCTTTGCCTCCAAAACTCTGCAGATTTACCACGTAGTATTCCCCTGACTGGTAAATCTACCAAAAATCCTCACGGATACTTGTGAACACCAAAAATGGGGGTGTACACCACGGTACCGCCACTCACAAACCTGAGGTAATGCCACGAGACCAGGTGGCGGTAACGGTAAACGATTGTGGCAGGAAATCACACGATTTACTGCCAATTTATCGCCAAACCTATAATGTATTTATTTATTTATTTTACATGTGTAGGTGCACACTCAACCCAGGGGCGTCTAGGCACTAGTTACAGTGAGAAAAATGTATAGGCCGAGAGGACAGGTAAAGAAGAGCAGGAAATTGTCCGGGGTCAGACTAGGTGAACAGGTAAGTCTTTAGCTGTTTCCGGAACCGGGAGAAGAAAGGTTGACCTCTCAACCCGGGAGGGCCCATATTGCTTGAGAGAGAGGAAGTTCCATTTCACCTTGACATGGAAGCACATGCGCCAACTGCCTGAATCCTTTCCCCCATCTGACTCTGCAAACACATCACTTCATTTTACCGCAGCCCCCCCCCCCCCAAGTCACTCTTGCCCAGGCCCCGTTAACTCTCTGTTTTACCAAAGTCTCCCAAAACCTCATCTTCCTCCTTGACTTTCTCTCAAGCCTCTACCAACAGATTCCTACGAGTGAGTTTCCGCTTAAGCCACTGTGTTCCCCGACCCCTGTAGTTCAGCATTCCCTGCCTGCAGAGGGGAGGCTGAGGACTTACCACTTCTCTGACTTGGAGTGCGTGCATCCGACGCGTTCCGCCCACATTTCCTTGTGTAACCACCCCCCTGGTTGACAGAGGGGACTTGCATAGGACTGCGGAAGGGAATGGCCGGGCCACAAAGGACTGACTCCAAGCAATGTCCAATGTCCTGCTACACCTTGGACACCTGTCCCTACGCGGAAGAAGGCGTGGCGTCAGGCCACTACCCGCGTGTGCCCACTACAGGCCTTGAAGCAGCAATCACTGCCCATTCACCTCTATTACTTGTTAGGAAATGCAGGCTGGTGTCGGTGTCAGCTGGCAATGCAGACCGCTATTTGCATTGCACTCGCCCTGCAGCAGGGGAGGCAGCTGCAGGTACTACTGCCTCCTGAGCGCAGCCCTTCAAGCAATCAGAGGTGCACTCTGGGATGAGGCAGCCACGTTTGTTGCATGGTCCAATGCATGCAGCTCCCACCTGGGGCACATGGGCTGGCCGATTCATTTTGCAGTGTTTTCTGTCCCTTGTAAGCACAGTTGTCAAAGACACCGTCTGGGATTCAGTTTGCATATTTCATGCAACGTGTGTGCATTCCAGGAAACTGACATTTGAACTCCAGTGACCTCTAGCATCAGAGGTATTTCAAGGCAATCTGAATGTGCCAAAAGAAATCAGCACCTGTCCAGCGAATGAAGTCTAGTATTCTCTTAACTATTTCATTCTCAATTTGCCAGACAAACTACAGAACTGGCTAACAGCAGAGGAGCATCCCTACTACAGAACTGGCTAACAGCAGAGGAGCATCCCTACCACAGAACTGGCTAACAGCAGAGGAGCATCCCTACTACAGAACTGGCTAACAGCAGAGGAGCATCCCTACCACAGAACTGGCTAACAGCAGAGGAGCATCCCTAAAAAGATGGAAGGGGTGAGACTAGAGCATGGCACATATGTGCGTGTGTGTTTGATGTGCAATGTTGGTCTTTTTATGATCTATGCCTTTTTTTTTTGCAAATGTATCTTTGCTGGACATGTGAACATGAAATTGTGTTTAATGTTCACCTTTCGTTTGGATTTATGGGTGCGCTGTTTTGCCTCTCCCTGCGCCCTGAGACTACGGTTCGACTTCCTCCCTCACTGCATCTGTAGTTTATGCTGTTGCAACCTTGTTTTTAAAATGTTTGTATTCTACCATCCCAATTTCGATTTTGCAAAAGAATGACATATTTCGGTTTTAAGGCAGTTTTGCTAACTTCCTCATTTATTACCCCCATTGTGGGGGTTTGTGTGTATGTGTGGGAGCTGACATGTTATGCAATGTGAACCTGTAAAGCGCTATGTGCTTTGTTGTCAATTACATCTTTGCTAACATGAAATCTTGCTGGTTACTATAACCTCCTTTGCAATCTCCTTTCCCCTAGTTCAAAAATCCCACTCATCGAAGAGTACTTGTAACATATCAGGTGTGTTCGTAGAGCGCACGTTCACCCTCAGAGGGGCATCCTGGTGCTATTGACAGATTATAGATGTTTATTGTTACCCAACTTAATGGTTCTCATTTTATTGATCTCGGAATGATAAAGGGCTGAGTGGATCTGCCAGGATTCAAACCCGTGACCATGAGATCAATCAAAGGTCCCTGTAATGGATGCATTAGTCCACTGAGCCACAGATCCGCAAAATTCCTCCTTGCTTTCCTGTCCTTATCACATGACTATTGGTGGTCATTTGCGGTCCTGGGAGTAAGTAGAAGAGTGTGTGCCCTCATGTTCCCTCGCGGCTTTGGTTGCACACACCCAGGTGGAGCAGTATGGCTTCAAAGCCGGACCACCTCTGAGCACAAGGTATAATTAGGTCACTGGACCTTTTCACACAAAAGAGTGCAGGACTGTCGCTGCATCCAAGCTTTATAATTGACAGTCACCCTCCAAGCAGGTTGCTCTTAAGTGAATATTTTCTTGGACTTAGCTAGCCTACTGTCAGTTATTTGACTTGCGTCAACGTCCTTTTTTGTTTCCAGATAGCACACATGTCTGTTTCTTTGTACTAATGTTCGTACTTTGGCTGTGTGCTTTTAGTACACTCTGTTTATTGAGTGTTGTGATTATTGTCCATACGATTCAGATATTCACTGATACCATAGTAGAATGTACAATATTTGATTCCCCCTTCTTTTGAGATTGAATCTATAGTTTCACAACACACTGCAGTGGATTTCGTCCACCGCCAGGTAGTCTGTTTGTAACTATACATGTCTCTGCTTTTAACACTAATAATATTACTCTTTTGATCCCCATTTGACCGCACACTTGTTTAATTGTGCGCATTATTATTTCCATTTAAAAATCAGCATTTGTATATAATGGGCCTCATTAGGACTCCAGGGCTAATCCATGGTGCCATTAGCACCATGGTCCATGCCGGAGTCCGCCATGGTAGAATGGGGAATTACCACCCCATTCCGAGGTTGGCGGGGGGGTAATTCCCCATGCCGCCATGGCCCTTCCCCATTCCCATTTTTGCCCCATAGGGCATAATGGGAATGGGGAAGGCGGTAAGTACGGTACCGACTTACCTCGAGAGCCCCATTGCGGGCCCCTACTTTAACGGCTGGTAAAACCAGCCGTTAAGGTCGGGTCCCGCAAAGGGACCTCGTAATTAGGCGCTAGGTGTTTAAAGGCGCCGCAGCCTTTTACGGCGCCGTTAAACACTTAGCGCCTGGGTCATAATGAGGCCCCATATGTATATTACAAATGTGTGCTGGATATACTGTTTAACAAGGTTTTTCTTTTGCAACACTGCAGTTATTTTACAACCTTACCACTCATTTAATTCTCCCATAGAGGAGTAGTCCATTTCACCTTTCCATCCCCTCATGCCTCTATTGCGGGACGGTCTGTGTCCACCGCATTCACCTTGCACACGGTCCACCCTGAGCTATGTCACTTCTGACCAACCCCAGATGTTTAGCAGGCTACGGTAACACCTAGCAGACAATCGCAGTTCCACACGTCGAGGATATGCTAGAGCAGTCAAGCCCATCGTGCAACCGTTCACAGACTCATTTCAGGACTTCTTGAAATTCCTACGACTTACCCTGTGGGGGTATATGTTTGCTCTCGGAAGCCTTCTGAGTGAGCTCTTCTCCTGACCACCTGCTTGCCCTAACCTTTCTGCAATGACGCCGCACACATTCAAACTATCACACAGATCCTTGCTGCCATCCCCCCTCTTGGTGTTACAAATCCCTTCATGGTTGTATGAAATCTGTACCCTTGTCCTCTGCCCCTATTCCCTTTTCTACTTCTCTCCAGAGTAAGCTCTGGAGACCCCTGTAGATGACACAGTACGCCACGCTTTGAACTCCCCTCAGCACTGTAAGACTAGTCTGATGGTAACTGCCAGGGTACAAAAGCTTAGCATCATAAAATGAGATCTCGCACCCAGTACTCTATCATCGATTACGGCATTACCTAAATAAATTTGCCTTGAAATCACGTCCTGTTCTTCCTGACCTTCCCTTCTCTCTGTCCACTACAACATCTCTTCCAAACACTTGTAGAGATTTTTAGGAAACCATTCATCACCAGACCCCCCCCCCCCGCACAGCAATAGGATACGTTACCAGATTGCATGGAAAAGACGTAGTCGGAAGAAGTGTTGCTCTTTGCTCCCACTGCAGTAACCGAGAAGGTATATTTGTTTCCACAACTCATGTTGCCAATTTCGCAGACTGTGTCCACTGTCTGGCAGGAATAGTGTCCAGCGTCGGTGCTTCCTTCCGCTGTTACGACGTACGAGAGCGCTCCATCGCTGGGATCCCAGGTGACTTGAGCAACAAAGCCGTTACCAATCCATATGGCGGAGACATTCTGCGGGCTGCAGGGGGCTTCAAAAGACATTTAGGGTCCATTACTAGGGTGGACACATCTTGGATGAATGAAACATTTCAATCATGTGAATTACAGTTCGGAAGCCATCTGCGGCTTTAGCACAAATGCAGCCAGGCCGCCATATTGATATGCAACATTCCATACAGGGCAACTGAAGTCAAAAAGCCTGAATCATGCACACCTGCCCATTTACCAACTTTATGCAGCACTTGCCAACTATGTTTAGTCCCTGGCTTAGCATTCCCCATTTATCGCTCTTCTTTGTAGCTTTTATTCATTAATTTGGGCTTTTTGTACAATCCCCATATCAACTTGAGCCCTCTTCAAAGCGTTTGTCGGCGGGCTGGAGAAGTCAAGGTGGAAGTTAGGATGTCAAGTTGAATAGTGGTTGTAATTATTTGATCGGTCAAAAGGGGTATTACATATGGCGTTTGCAGGGGAGTGACCTGCAAAAACACTTCTGTTACTGGGGCCCGGTCCTTCAGACCAAGAGATGGGATGTGGAGTCCGGCAGCTTGCAGAGTTTAGTGCTATCAGAAAACACTGAACACGTATGCTTCCATAGGCACGGGAAGAACACGTGGGACCTGTCCTCGTAACGTATCGAAGAGCCTCATACTGGTTTTAATGGGAGAAAAGGGCTGCGCAGGTCTCTGACAAGGCCCTTTTTACTCACTGGTGTCTAATGGCCAAATATGGGTCAGTTCTGTAGAAACATCAGCCAAATGGCACATGTAAGAGGGTGGGCTTTGGTCTGGAGTTCCAGAAAAATGGCTTCCAAAATGTGCAATTTACTCTCCAAGCCCACACAAACATGGCCAAAAAAACTTTAGGTTTTGTTACTAATGATGGTACTTACAATCATTGAGGGAACTGAGACTGGACATATAATGGTGTGACATTCGCCCAAGTGACATTGTAGGTGACAAGCTGAACTGTACCGGAATAGTTGGTCTTAACGTTTGTGGAAGCTTTTCTAAGAGGAGCCTGACGCACAGTCGCAGTGAAAGGATTACCCAACTTCACAATGCCACAAGACTAGCTGATTGGGTGATTTAAGGCACCACTCTGGTGTTTCCAAAAATCATGAAAAGCTTGAAACGAAACCAGCCTGAGGCGGCCCATGCTGTGCGCAAATATTAATGGCCAGGCCGAATGTCAGCAGGGACATCCACAAAGGGGGCAGAAACATGTTTGCTTTTTAGATCTAGAATGCGAGAATGTGGTCAACACAAGTGTTGGGTTTTGAAGGGTGATATGGGGGCAAAAGTGAGTCCTTCACAGAGGGATCTATTGGGCAGGAGAGCATCTTGTAGCCCGGCAGGTGTAATAGGGGTGTCGACGCCCGGCAGGAGGTTGGGCTGACGGCAGGAGGAGCCGTTGCCATGACGTAAAGCAAGGACTCTACAGGAGGGAGTCTGCCAGAGGTACGGGATGGCAGGTAGAGGAGAGCTCAGCTGTCTCTCAAAGAAGCAGCAGATAGCAAACACTACCAGGACGGGGTAGGCGCAGTGCCCAAGTCAAGGCACAGGGCAAGGCTGTCTTTCTGGCACAGCTACTGCTTTTCTGACAGCTGAAGAACCCGTCCAGAGATCAGTGCCAGGCTCGGGAGTTGCAGGTTGCTTTTACTTCATGAGTGCAGTCGAGTGCTGGGATCAAATCCTCAGGCTCATCGCCACGACAAAAGTCTACGTTTACTAAGATCACGGCCTTAGAACAGCATCCAAACACAACCCTTATTTGCCCGAACACTCCTGTACTCCAGGAAGGAATTTAAACACATTGGCCCTCATTACAAGTTATGCCGGTAGCCATGCCGCAATTTGCGGCATGGCTGCCGGAAAAACCGCATCCGTGTCCATGTCCTCGGAATGAGGACTTACCGGACCATTCCGAGTTCGGGTGGCCCGGTAATTCCTCACTCGAGGACACGGACACGGTTCATCCCCATTCCCATTTCAGCCCCCATAGGGCTGAATGGGAATGGGAGAGGGAGTAAACAACGGGCCATTACGAGATGGCCCGTTGTTTGCTCCCTCTTCCCCTCACGGGACCCGGTGTCCCGCGAGGGGACCTCGTAACGTGGCGGAACGGGTTGAACGGCGCCGCAGCCTTTTACGGCGCCGTTTAACCCGTTCCGCCACGGTCGTAATGAGGCCCATTGTGTTCATTGCCACTAAACAATGTGCCTTGAAACCTCTATGTACATGACTTTGCTCAAGCCTTTAACATGGTCTCCATGCTATTACGTGGCTGGCTGCCTGGGCCTATAATGCTCTAATACAGCCTTCAAGATTATGAATTGTATTCCCCATGTGTTCATTGTTTCTTTCACAAATGTTTCTGAATTTAATATGGCCTTCAACATGGTTTGCCAAAGAAGCTGCACAGCCATTAGGGACAGATTTCAGATTGCAATGTTCTGCGGTTTCATGAATCCGGAAGTGATCGGAACCTGTCAGTCATGTTTTTATAGTATGAGGTGAGCCTTCTTAAATGATTCACTGACACACCAGTTTACTCAACCCCAGCGGCTCTGCAAAACGACACAGTTCATTGCCAATCATCACCGGATGTTGTGCACCTCATCTCCACGAGCATGATTTTTTTTCATGTAAAAATGACAGAATAGGAGTCACACAGGGAAAAGCTGTTAAGCAAAACACATACGGAGCAATGTTCCCTCTAATTATTTTCTTCTATGTGCGGAACTGGTTGACTGATGTGCGCACATTATTTTCTATGTGCACAACTGACTAATGAGGTAAGCCACTTTGTAAGCATGCATATTTAATGAACTACCATCGCAGAAGAGAGTTTGAAAAGGAGTGTCTTCTTCCCAGCCACTGCAATTCTTTACAAATCTTAAGACACTTTTTCCAAACACATAGGCTTAAATAAAATGTCATGTGATTATACAGAAAACTGATCCAGTCCAAACATCTGCCAAAGTACCTTGCAAACGTACTTCTATGCAGAGAAAAATGTATGTTTTATGCCACTGGAAAATCACTCATGTCACGTGTATTCCAAAACACAAATATGTCGTGTCATATCTGAGGTGTCTGTCAAGAAATTCCGAAAGAATACAACATTTGTTGATGGATTAATGGCAATTAAAAGCAATGTGTCAAAAAATATGCTGATCAGAGTTCAAGTGCCACTTTAATGAAGTAATTCAAGGCCCAGGAGAACAGGCTTCTAATAATGTGTGAGGATGATAATTGCATCAAAATAACTGCACCTCAGAATATGATAATCAAAAATTCCTGTGCCTCTGCTTACTATCCACATTATGTTGTTTTGTGGGTATCGATAACACCAACCTTATAACTCAGAGACATGCACCAGAGGGAGTAGAAGCTTGTTACCCTCCTTACTCACCTTCCTCCCTGTAACTGGAACAAGCTTATCAAGCTTATCATTGTTTCAACCCACAAAGCTCCACTGATATTTTACTAAATGAGTGACCAGAAGGAACTCCAATAATATTAAAGCCAGATCTGAAGAGGAATTTTAAGGGGAAAGAACATCTTTTAATACACAGAAAGTATGCCTATTGGCAAAGCTAATAGCTTTTTTACTCCCTCAAAAATCATTTGACTCCAGGTAGGAAGCAAAATCTGATTAGAGCCCTGCTTCTACCCCTGACATAGGGAGTAAAATTAAATGGCACATAATAAAGTCATTCGTTTTGCCCACACTTCAGCACCACAGTCTAGATCAAATGTAAACAAGAGCCTTACTGAGGTTTATTATAGAGCCCTGTTGAAGAAAATCACATGTATATGCCGTTTAAGTTGATAGCATCAATTCATCAGAGATACAACTGATTCAGTGCCTTTTTCTGTAACTATGTATCCCTCTTTTGTAATTCTTAATCAGTTAAATAAGATGCAAGGAGATGCTAGAGACAATACACACAGAACACATGGTTATATTGAAAGGCCCTCAGCAGCTGAGCATGGAAAGAAAAAGGGGGTGCTGTTGTCTAGACGGTGTTAAGTGAAAAAATTCTTTTAACTTTACTGGAAAAAAAGATCAATTTAGACCGCTCTGTGACCTCACAGAGCGGTATTTCTAAATCGAACTGTCATGCCCCTGCCGCACACAAGTGTGCGCAGGGGCTGACATGCATGGCGAGACCCAGAGGAGCCGTTGCAAGAGTGTCAGGTGAGTGTGTATCTGTGTATGTATTGTGGGGAGTGTGTGTTATTCTGGGAAGGGGGTGGTGGGTAGTGAAATGGGGTATTTGTGGGGTTAAAACCCTGATTAACAGGACAACCACTGGGAAAGGGTGAGGATGGGGAAGGGATCAAGTTGCAGGGGCAGTATGTGATATTTTGGCATTTTAAAGCCAACACAAAAAGGGCCAGAAAAAAACAGTATTTTTTGTGTTCGGTCTTTCAAATATGGAAATATCACATAGAATCATCTAGACGGATACTAGAATTTCCTATTCTTCAGCAAACCTGCTCACCATCCTCGACTCTAACACCCCTTGCGTTCTCATCTTGCTTGATCTCTCTTCTGCCTTTGACACGGTCAACCATGCCATCCTGCTCAACCGTCTCCGTGATAACCTGGGTATCACTGGTCAGGCCCTGGCTTGGCTGACTTCTTTCCTCTCCGACCGACCCTCCCAGGTCCAACTTGGGTCCTTCCTTTCTGACATCTTTTTCTCTACCTGTGGTGTCCCCCAGGGATCAAACCTCTCTCCCTGGCTGTTCAACCAATACCTGGCACTCCTTGCCCACCGCAACGCCGCTCTCTGCCCCAACTTTCAGTGCTATGCTGATGATACCCAGCTCATTTTCAGGCTACCCTCAGCCTCCTCATCTCCTTCCCTCATCTCTGACTGTCTGTCTGCCATTCAGGAATGGTGTGCCGCCAACGACCTCTGCCTTAATGCCAGCAAGACTGAGATTCTACTTATCGGCACACCCACTCCCTCCTTCCCTGCAGCTTTCTGGCCGGCCTCTCTTGGCCCTCCTCCCACTCCCATCTGCAAGGCTAAAAATCTCGGGGTCATCTTTGACTCTGCACTCTCCTTCTCCCCTCACATCTCCGACGTCTCCAAGAAGTCACACTACCAGCTGCACCTCCTTAGAGGTATTCTTCCTTTCCTCTCCTTCCCCCAGAAGCTCACTGTCTCCAGAGCCCTGGTCCTCTCCAAGCTGGACTACTGTAACAGCCTCTATCTAAATCTGCCTGCCTGTACTCTCCGTCCTCTGCAACTTATCCAGAACTGGACTGCGAGACTTGTCCTTGGCTTCAAGCCCAGGGATCGTATCTCTCCAGGACTGAAATCTCTGCACTGGCTCCCAGTGGCTGCAAGGATTAAGTTCAAAACCCTCTGCATTGTACACAAGGCCTTCTGGGGTCAGGGACCGAAATACCTTCAACTCTCTCTACCTAAATATCTCCCTTCTCGAGCTCTTCGCTCATCTGCCTCCAACTCCCTTAGGGTCAGTCACTTCTCCAAGCAACGAGTTGGTGGCAGATCACTCTCTTCAGGAGGGGCCTCTCTCTGGAACAGCCTTCCTGCCTCCCTGAAATTTGAGGAGAACCATCTCCGGTTCCGGAAACACCTCAAAACCCTCATCTTTGCTTCTGTTTTCTCTCCTCCCCTCCCTTGCTGAATTCCTGACCGTAATTGCCCTGGTTACCTGGCCACCCTTTTGATCTCTGGCCCAGGCCCCGTCAGTTACCCACCTGCACTGCCTCCCTGGCAACCCCTGCACTTGAGGACCGTTTTCTGTATCCTTTCAGTCCCCTTACTAGCACTTACGTCTGCACTTCCTTGCACTTGCCACTAGCTGGCTGTTTGTATCATATGTATTCCACTTCCCATGTACTGCACTTCCCCTGTCCCTTCCCCCTGCGCACTTTTCCTTTCCCCCCTTCCCATGCACTTGCGCGATCTGAATGACACCTGGCCTAGTAGGATCGTTGTTTGTCCTCCCATTGTTCCCCCCCCCTTGCTTCGTTGCGCCTTGAAACACCTGTGTATAGGCGCATTATAAATGTCATATATCATATCATATCAAACAAGCAACACATTTCCTTTAGTAAACTGCCAAAATGTTTGCCTTGGTTTTTTAAATGTGCTGCTTTGTTCATCACACGCAAGGAGTGATGACCTGTGCTGTTCCACCCATACCCTTCCCCGGCCCCTGTACTAGCCTCCAATACCAGTTGAGAGAGCACTGTAAAAAGTGAGGGATTGTAGTAGTAAACATCCACTGGGAAATTTACAGACCCACAATACTTTGCATGCAAGGCATATTTAATGCCTCAACATATTATCTGAATTTTTAAGAATGTAGTAACTCTGCATGTATACAATCCTTTTGCAGAGCATACAAGATTGTTTGCAATGTACCCCACCCTTATATCATTGCGTAGGATTACACAAGTGCTAATTGAAACCGTCTTTGCATAACACTGAGTTAGCATATAATGTGTGAAGATCTATGCCCAAGGGACTCTGAACACTTGCAAACGATGCAGGTTGTGTGAAAAGCATTCTCCTGTCTGAAACTCCAGTGCCCTGATACTATGGACGAGTAATTCCAGGCATAGGCCATACCCATTATCCCTTGTAGGCAACGTAAATGATATTGCAATGTTCCTCTCCACTTATAGGGTAATGATAGTCTTCTCAAAATCCTCACAGGGAAAATTAATATTTGAGTGTTTTAATACATAAACTTGGAAGGGGGCCACTTCAAAGCACCGGTGTGACATATGTACAAAGAAGAGGAAGTATGGGATAAGGTTACACACCTGAGTAGCCTGTTTACTTACAGTCAGTATCTGATATTTGAGCTTGTAGTGCGATTAAATATTGTGGGTGATGCTTTTGGTAAGGCACAATGAGTAACAGAAATTCTGGCGCGTGAACGTTATATTACAACAAACATAAAACAAGTGGATGTAGCTACACGTTTGCTAACCTTTCGCAGAGCCAAGAGAGGAAGCGTCAAGGTTGTCCGGTAGTAGCTTTGTGTTCTGGGGCAGAAGTTAGTCATAAGGTGAAAGAGTGGTAGTGAAGTTTAGGAGTCCTGGGTGGGGAGGGACCACTATTTGGTTAATGAGTGCAGGCATATCTTGGTTAGATTCTTCTGTTCATGGAGCCAGTTTTTCATATTCATTTTTAACCTCTTGTGTGGGTATTTTGCTGTCAGGGATTTTAGGTGTTTACGTCAACCCTTGCAAATGAAAACGAGCAGTATATCAAGACTATTTGCTTATTTTATGAGAGAGAAAATTTCAGGTAATTGCTGTGGCTTGTGCCTTATTAAATCTTTTTGAATAGGTGAGAATTGTCTGTGTGCGCTGCTAAAATTCTTCTGAGCGGCACCCAGAAGGAAGCTGGGCAAGCGCACATGCGCACAGCTTAGAGGGAACATTGATACAGAGTTATTACGGCTAAGAGCTGGAGATGTCAACACCCCATGTGTCTCTGGTAGTGTTCACCCCACGCGTCTCTGGTAGTGTTCACCCCACGCGTCTCTGGTAGTATTCACCCCACGCGTCTCTGATAGTGTTCACCCCACGCGTCTCTGGTAGTGTTCACCCCACGCGTCTCTGGTAGTGTTCACCCCCCAGAAGAGCGTAAGTCACATTTGTTACAAGAGCAATCACATAATAAGAAACTTCACTTTTGTCAAATTTTCACTGAAAAGTGTTCACCTTGCCCACAGTTTGACATCATTGTGAGGGTCTTTTTTTAAATGCAGTGTTAAACTTCAAAGATTTAGGACTGCTTCCCTTTCTTCATGTGTGGGTTTAAAAGGGTGCCAGGTGGACATGGCGTGTCACATCTTCACAAACCGCCATGCCCGCACAGTTTGGTGGTGGTGACCTCAGGCAAATGCTGTCTTTTGTGAATTGTCACAAAGATTTCAAAAGCCTTCCTTACATGAACCAACCAAAGGGGACATACATTCTGGCACGCAAACCATCTTCAGCTCGTCTTGGTAAGCTAAGCGCCTTCTCTCAACTGCTCAAACTTTATAGCCATGAAACTCAATAGCTAATGCTATCAAATGGGATCTCCCTCATACAACTACAAAACCTTACTTTACAAAAATTAAGCTGTATGGATGTTGTAGGCGGATAAGCACATCTGCCTGCACCACACCATTCCGCTGCTCACACAGTAGCGCTTACTAGTTTGGGAAGAAGCATTGGAGGCCTAACTCTCATCACCCTTGGGCAGTCAGTCAGACACACAGTGCAACGGCAGGTGGACTTGGACGAGGGCCCAGCCGGGCCAGGCCACAAGAGACTTCAGTTCACCTCTCTCCGTCTCCCTTCAACTATCGAAAGCTGGGTCCAGGGCAGGGCTCCTCCATGCAGGGAGGCCGTACAGCAGCTGGACTACTGCTGGTCCTGTGGTCCATGAATGTGCTAGTAGTCCAGCCGTGGTACTGGCTGGGCTGGAGGCACATAGTTCTCTTCTCTACACACACTTAGTACTACTTATCGTTCGGAGTCAGAGTCGGACTCAATTGGGTCTGCAAGTTAAAGCACGGCAAGCAAGGCTGCCACGGGCACGTGGCTCTGCTGCTATCTACTTTGTTTTCTGGCAGCTTAGCCGACCACGCCATGGCTTTACTCTGAACTAAGTGAGAAGGTGGAGACGCGTGTATGCACCCATCACCCCACCCACACTCATAATGAATGTCATTGTCTTCCAAACAGCCAATGTACATTTGTAAATGCTGTTACTGTGCCGCATGCAGAAGTGCCTACAGACACTGCACTGTTTGCGCATAAATGAAGACAGGCGTAGTAATAGCTCTAGCGCTCTGCCAGTCTCCTACATAATAGGTTATGTAAAGTGCACGGAGCCTACATACTCCAGGAAAACTGCGTGGAATGGGACGCGCCCCTCTGTGTGGTCAGGCCCAGCCATGATGCGACGCAGGCCAATTATTTATTTATGTAGTCAACATTTTCCGCCACGCTGCGCGTGACAAAATTAATGCATACAGACAGAAGTGAACACTTTTTTCTCTGCACTCCATGGGGGTGAAAGGGCTGCCACTGGTAACTTGGCCTTGAACTCCCAAATGACTGCCATGATCAAAGAGGTGGGTCTTCATGTCCATATTACCTACATACCCCCAGATAGTTCTGCCAATGCGATGGAGATTCTAAACAAAACCAAAAAAGCAACCACTGTAGACCGGTCTCAGTTCCACCTGACTGATCTTTAAAACGTCCAAAGTGTGGTTACCAGTGTCCTTGCAGGTCTAAAAAGAATAGGCATGGCCCCTTGCCACCAGAAAGGCCTTCTATCTATGGAGAAGTGTGGCAGGGCTCTAGCACCCCAAAACGACTTGCTGTGAGAACTGACGGTGGGAGGCTTGTGGCTAGTGTGATATCTGGTCACAAAGTGCATCTGTTAGGCCGGACCCCCGAGGCACTGCCGGGTTCCAGCCTGGACATTTTAAAACATTGACAGTAAATATATTCACTCAGTAACACAATGCCAATTAGTTTGCTGCCAATGAAAAGTAGCCAAAAGGTGGGGAGGAGTTACAGCACCAGCAATAAAATCTGCATTATTTAGTGCTACATGCACACGGGGAGAATATGGGGATAATATGTTGCTCCAGAAGCACATCTGGAAACCTGGAGGTTCACATGGGGAGAATATGGGGATGAGAAGTTGCTCCAGAAGCACATCTGGAAACCTGAAGGTTCACGTGGAGAGAATATGGGGATAAGAAGTGGCTCCAGAAGCACATCTGGAAACCTGGAGGTTCAATTCAGGAGAATATGGGGAATAAGAAGTTGCTCCAGAAGCACATCTGGAAACCTGGAGGTTCACATGGGGAGAATATGGGGATAAGAAGTTGCTCCAGAAGCACATCTGGAAACCTGGAGGTTCACATGGGGAGAATATGGGGATAAGAAGTTGCTCCAGAAGCACATCTGGAAACCTGGAGAGGAGAGATTAGTCCAAAAGCAATACTGCAGGTAGTGTGGTAATCCACAAGGTAAAGCGAGGACCAGCCCTGATTCTAAAATAAATGCTAAATAACAAAAAAATATAAAGTTCAAAATCAAAATATAGGGAATCAACAAAGAAACTCATACGGTTAATGCGCTTCACTGCAGTTGACATTTCAACATGGAACCTCTGAGCCAGGCCCGGCCTTAGGGCAGGACCGCCCGAAGTGTCATCAGGCCCCGCCACGCCAGCTCGGGGGGGGAGTGCGGGGGGGTGAGTCTTTCAAGTTCTCCCCCGAGCTTGCGTGGTGCGCGGGAGGCACCCTGAAATTAAATGCGCCTGGCTCTCGGGAGCGGGGTGCATTTAATAATAATAGGGTGCTGATGCTTTTGCATAGGTGCCTATTGAAAAATGTGCCTACCCCACACATGACCAGGGGCCACATTCTTGTTTTGCCGCATGGGGCGCTGCCGCCGCTAAGGCCACCCCTGCCCCGAGCCAAGGAGCAATAGTACCTGCTGGGTTTTGCATGTACGTCCATCTTATTACTGCAGTCGAATGCTGAGCGAGTGAGAAAGGACCGGATGCTGCCATTTACCTGTGATGATTTCCTTGGTGTAGTTGGATCTGATGTTGCACATTTCGTTCTTGGCCGTGACATGGGCCACATACACCTGCCCACAGAGAATATTTGGAATGTCGCAAAAGGTTGCGGTCGTGATGCAGGTTGCTATGTCGCCATTGCTCCCCTCCACGGTTGCTGTGTAGGAGGTGGCCCCGTCACACGGCTGCCAAAACACAGAGGCCGTTTGCAAGACGTAGTCGGCGGAAACAATCTGCGGTCGGCAGGGCACTGAGCGAGGAAAGCAGACATCCCACAAGTTAGGCAAAATAGACAGGATTTATGTATAGACTCGACACTGTCATCCAGTATATTTCCATTGGGTCAGTGGCTTTCCAAGTTACTTGTCCATTTCAAGGTAAACCTTCCGGTTCCTAGGCTTCTCGATTCGTGATACTTAGCAAACGAAAGCATTTCTGCCCCAACATTTTCAGCCACCTTTAAGAAGGCTAAAAGCCTGATTTGCGTATCTTATTTTTGTATATCCCCTCCCCCCAAACATCAGAGCTTTCAAGTTTTCCGTGGGCATATGTGAGAAGGCCCTCTAGTTCTGTTTTTTTTTCTCTTTAGATTATGTGATGTGTAGCATTTGAAAGAAAGGAAAACTACACGTCCCAGAATTCAAAGCAAATACAGGGTTGGGTGGCCTTCTCACGCATGGCCATGGGACACTTGAGAGCCCTGCAAACATACATTAATTACGCCATAATGAACTTTATCCCACGTGTCTACTACTCAGTATGAACTCATTCATTGCCAAGAGCACCTTCTACAAATTCTTCATGCAAACGAGTTGCTCCACATCACTTGGCCTTTTCTGCATCAGGCTGCCACCAATCATTACATGAGTAACAATGGGCCCATTGAATAGCTGGCTCCCATTGACATCAAGGAGGTTATAGTGTGTCATCAGCAACACTTCCCCATCATGCTGTGCTATGGATCTTGCATGCTGAGGATATAGTGTGTCATCAGCAACACTTCCCCATCATGCTGTGCTATGGATCTTGCATGCCGAGGATATAGCGTGTCACCAGCAACACCTCACCATCATGCTGTGCTATTGAACTTGCATGCAGAGGATATAGCGTGTCACCAGCAACACCTCACCATCATGCTGTGCTATTGAACTTGCATGCAGAGGACATAGTGTGTCACCAGCAACACCTCACCATCATGCTGTGCTATTGAACTTGCATGCAGAGGATATAGCGTGTCACCAGCAACACCTCACCATCATGCTGTGCTATTGAACTTGCATGCCGAGGATATAGCGTGTCACCAGCAACACCTCACCATCATGCTGTGCTATTGAACTTGCATGCAGAGGATATAGCGTGTCACCAGCAATACCTCACCATCATGCTGTGCTATTGAACTTGCATGCTGAAGCCACTTTCCTTCTACGTGTAACTTGAAAAGGTCACAATTAAAGTTTACATTCAATAAGACCATGTATAATGTTCTTATTGAAGGTGATGGCACCTTTTCCTTGACACACACATGCAATTTTCCAATGTTGCAGATATATAACCCCAGAGGACCTTTCATCAGAGAGAATGATCTCCACCGATGCAAGAGTTGGGTGAAATAACATGTTGGAAATGGAGAAACGTAGAAAAAGGTGCAGCACCCTCAGAAGAATCCTTGACAAACAGGTGATGTGGATGAAAACGAGGCTCTAGGAGACATGGTGGTCTGCACGTACCTGTATTGAAATATGTGGTGCTGCTCTCAATGCTCTCACAGGCGCCGTCCGAAGCCCGCACAGTGATGGAGTAGTTGTTGCCGCACGCGAGGCCTGCCAAGGTGCAATGACTGTCTGTGGTGTTGCAGAGCACCGGCACGCCATCCTTTCCTAGTGCGGTGGCAATGTAGGACGCAGCCCCGCTGATGGTGCTCCAAGTGACGAGGATGGTGCTGTTCTCACACTGGACATCGGCATGCAGGTGGTCCGGCGTACAGGGCACTGTGAGGGAAGCGGGAGGAAAGCATTGCTCAGCTGGCTCTACTATTTGTACAGAGAAATGATCTTACATGTATGTTCCGGGTATAGTCGATCTACAGCTTAATAGATGCGCCAGGCAACCACTTCTTTCTCATACCGGCAGGCCAAAGGGCGACAGATCATGAATGAACACAAAGCTGCCCGAGATTTCCGAGTTAGACTCCTTTGGCCCTCCAGATGTTCTGGAGAGCTAAAGGATAATCCATGATCCCTCACCATGGTCTATGCTCAGCAGGGCTAATGGGTGTTGTAGTCCCAAACATCTGGCGAGCTAAAGGTTGAAGATCCCTGCCTTACACTAAACATTGCCTTTCACAGCCGCCATGCATTGTGTTGCGCAGTTCAACTCTTAATAGACCCGCCCCGGTGCTTCTGCATCCCTGCGTGGGTTGGACGGTCCCGAGCATATTAAGAAGGAAATACGTCCGTAGGGAAGAAATGCACCCCCCTTCCTGTAATTTGAGACCTCTGTACAATAATGCGAGGTTGTGCAACTTCCGTTCGCCCAGAGTTAATAGCACATGCGCATCAGATCGTATGGGAGTAACTCAATAATCTTGTGAATACTGGCCCTAGAATTAGCCTCCACGATGATGCTGAAATGTTTCATCTATTCACCTTTTCTGCTAAACAGGAGGCAGATCAGACACATTCTTGTCATTTTAGGCATTGGGCTTTATCATAAAACAGCTGGATGATACCAGTGGTATTTTGCAATAATACCATAGTCCCGGGGTCTAATCCAGATGTGGATAATCAAGGACCTTGAGTGTTCACTGAGAGGCCGGCGGGACTAAAAGTTAAGTTGCAGAAAAGATGGAAAGGGGGAGCTCTAAAAATATGGAAAGGCTACTCATTGGAGTTTGGGTAACAAAGAAAAATGTACAAGAAGAGGAGGGATGAGAAGAAACATAGGATCAGTGGGTTGCCGGGCAATTATTTATATAGTGGATGGATTTCGGTATGGGGCATTGCACCTCATAGTCGACTCTATTGCTTCAATTTGCAATGACATTTGTGGCTCGTTCACTAGTGTGGGCTTTGGTATATTGATCTATATTGATCACGCCGTCTGCTGGGGAACATATTGATGGGTGATTCTCTTCTTAACTCATGTGGTGTTATATGCAACCACTGGGCACAGTTAATGAAGGTTGGTTGTGGTGTGTCTATTAGTACTGGGTTTGGTATTTTGTTCACACTATTTGTTTCAGGACATATTGAAGGGGGTCTCTCTTTTCTTAACTCCTGTGGTGTCAGATACACAGGGCATAGTTCATGTAAGTCAATGTAAGACATGTGATGTCACCTGAATTCATCTGCCTATACACACTGTTTCAGAGATTATAAAGCATGTTTAATGAATCCATTGATGAAGGGCCCCATCAGGCCAAGGTATAATCTCTAAACCTTTGGCGCCTCCACATTTGATGGCCAGGCTCCCTTATCCTGGAATAAACTTCCGCTCGAACTCAGGCATGCCAAGTCTCGCCGCGAGTTCAAGAAAAGTCTTAAAACCCATTTTTTCAATTTAGATCTAGATTAGGTCCCAGGCAACTGTTTCATCAGCTTAGACCATGGTCCCCTGTACCTTGCCTGGCTTTTTGTTGTGTGTGTGTCTTGTTTTGTCTTTTTGTGCCCTTTCAGGCCCATGGGCGAGTAATTCTATACAAGAATTACAAATAATAAATAATAATAATAATAACAGAAAGAAATAAAAGAATAGTATGCCGGTCTTCGCTGTGAAACCAACAGTTCCCCCAAACTAGTAGGTGAGAGCTGCCAAGAGAACATTTAGAAACAAGGGCAAGTGAGGAACCTTGGGGTCCTCCTCAAGGAAACTCTCTCAACGTGAAAAAAGAATGATTGGCAAGCCATACCAAAGGTGCTAAGAGACAAGGAATAGGGCACATAGATACGAAGAATACACAGCCTCACAAGCTACAGGAAAAGAAAGGTGCTGAGAATACGTGTGTGCACTGTGGGCCATTCCCATTAAGGCAAACTCATACAAACACGGACACAATTTACAAGGTTCACATGACTTGTATACAGTAAAGAAAGCAAAACCACTTCTTAACATTACCTGCCCGCGATGTCACTGTCTCGCTCAGTGGACTTTGGTAATCCTGGTATGTGCCCACCACAGTCACGTTGTAAGATTCACCACATTGAAGACCCCGGATGTCACAATGTGTGTTATTCGTAGTGATTTGAAGCACTTGTCCACTTGTTCCAACTGCTGTCGCAATGTACGAAGTAGCCCCGTCACTTTCATCCCATGTCACAAGCAGTGCATTTGTGTCACAGATGACTGTTGACTGCACATTCAGTGGACTGCACGGTGCTACAAAACAGTGCAGAAGTTCATAAAGTCATCATAGGGAAGGTATGATAGGTTTTTTACATTATAATTCAAATTGGGAGCAAATATCAAAATTCGTCACAAGTAATATGAGGTCACCAGTTAATGCTAAATCCTTTCAGGCTGCTATGGTGATTTTCTATGCCAATGAACAGGAAATAGAATATCCGTAATACAACATTTATTTGTCATAGGTTTAAAAGTCATACAATTGTGTCACAATTAATTAAAAACACAGGCCACACTTGTATTACAACAGTGACACTGAATCAATTACTCCACTTTTCTAATACATTTAACAGTCCTGTCTTAGAAACGTCATGCTCCATAAGCATAAAATGGGGATTCATAGCCAGCATCATGGCCAGTGAGCGCAATGTTGGCTTCTTCTTTCTGCAAGCAACTCAATGCACGATCTGTATAACTTGCAGCCGGAATCATGAACAATAAAAAGCATTAGATGATTTTTCCATGAATGCCTTTTATGCTAGACATTAAGTACACAGACAAAAGACCACACAGTATGTGTGGAACGGCAATGCCCTATTATCAGTTACTGCCTTCCCTGCAGTAACCCGCATGTCATTTATGAAACACATCATTTTCCATACATAGTGAGGCACACACTATCTAACCACCAGCATGGGATAGAAAGTGCAGTGTGTCATTCTGAGTTCCTTTCGCAAAGTCACACTTATTTTCCAGGGAACATCATTTATGATAAAGTGCAACGCCAGGTGGTTTCACCATTAATCACCGAGTTAGCAAAGTCAGGTGATGCACAGTAGGTAACAGTACCAAGTGACTCCCACCAAACAGTAAGAGTAATCCTTTATCTCGCTTGCCATCCATCTGGTATTGGACCCAATGACAGCTGCACCTTGTGTGCATTAGATGGCATCTAACAACGTGGGTTACAGTATTGTGAGCATTCGTGCTGAGAGGCAGTGAAGAAATGGCATATATTGCTTGGAGTAAAGGCACAGTATATTAGTAGATAGCCTTTGTTAAACAGCGTGCTCTTACTGTTCCTTTGCAAAGAATGTCCTAATTCTTTATAATGAGTTGCTTGCTTTATGGAACTGCTCTCACTAAATATTTTATTTGCTTCTTTGTAATCACGTGCTTCAAAGTATTGCTAATGAATGCGTTTACTGGTTTTAGGAAATTGCTAGTATGTGCATCCCTCGTTGGAAGGCTTTGTCACATAAAGAGTGCTTTGACTGAGACACTTTGTGGCTGGGACTTTGTCAGTGGCACATGTTGACTGGATTACTCTCAAGCCTGCAGCATGTGTTCATTCATGGCTACTAAACATTCTCTACATCCTGTATTAGATTCTGAGGCCTCTCGTTGAAAATAGTCTTTGGTGGCTGCCTTTATGTTTTGGCCCACGTGAGGTGCCTGATCACCACATGGGAGCCAAAACGAATGTTATAGAGTATAGAGAGAGGAGCATGACAATTCTGGAGGTATACATATATACCGCCCAGCTCCACACTCATGATGTTCTGGCATTTATGGGCCACATCACAACAGAACATGGGCTGAATCTCGCATTCGTCATTTGGTGCAGACATTCAGAAATTTGCAAGCTACTGTGGAGCGAAAATGAAGTAGAATGAAATGAGGAGTCAAGAGAATATTAACTTGTACTGTATGTGTATGTAAGACCTGATGAGAAAAATTAATGATGACAATTCTGTATTACTTTAAAGAAGAATAGGCCTCATAATCCAGCCTGGTACAGTTAGAGGTCTCTCCCATGAACTATGTACTCTTGCCAACAAGATGGATTTCGGTTTTAGCATGCAAATGTGAGTCTATAGCCACATGCTTGCTAGCAGCAGTACATGCCTGTTTATGTAATTCTTCACATACAGCTAATTTCCAGCCTAATATATGTTGACCTAGCATTAAATGGAGCTACTGAAAAGGGATTTCAGGCTTAATTGGGGGGATGAAAGTACGCAGCTGCGCTGATAACACTCAGAGGGTGTAGAGCAGTGGTATTCAAACTTTATTATGTTGAGCCCCCTTAAGTAAAAATATTGTTGGCAAGCCCCTCCTCAAGTAAAGATATTTTTGCTGTGCCCCCAAGATGGTATATCTGCTTATAGTTCCTATTAAAAGTAGTCACTGTACTCACTTTGGACATCCTTCAGCCCCACAGTGTGAAGACTATTGGTTTAGAGAGTGTTCCAGGAGAGCTCTGGTTTTGGCTGCGTTCCTATCAGAACACTGTTGTGATAATTGGGAAAAGTGATAAAACCTCTATGATGAAGGCATATATGATGCTGTCCTCTTAGACTGCAGTTTATAAAGTGATGTACTGTGGGTAGACGGTATGCAGGATCGAGACTTGTCTGAAGTGTTGCGTTGGTGTTCATTGCTGTGTTATTCCCCACAGCTGCTGCTGTTAAAAATATACTGAATTGACCTCACCCAAATTGGATACAGAGTCTGACCTTTTCCTCGTCACTACTGAAGTCAGCTGTGGTAGAGGATCACAGTCTCTTATCACACCCCCTTGTCATGTGTTACAATTTGTTTTAAGATAACAATCTTCACACATGAGGCATGTTTCCTTCGTTGCACATTTTACGACTCTGGAAAGTAATAATGATGTGTTTTCTGCTCCTCTGAGAATGGGTAACTTTCCTGTCCTTTCTGATATCTTTAAGGATATGACCAGTTGGCTTCCTATTTAGGGTTACTGTTTAAAGAAAAAAACATGCATATGGATAAAGAATGCTTGTAATGTTTAAAAATAATTTGTGAAGGTGCAGAAAATAGGAAAATGTGTATTTTCTGTTTACAAAACAGCAGTGTTTTAGCAAATTCGTGCCAATTTTTAGTTGTGATGGTGCTTGGGAAATATGCTTAATATTCTACCACATGTGGTAGGAAAGCTTACATAGAATAATAACTGGTCTGATTTATTATTTCTGAAATGGCGTTTAAGGAGATAACCATATGGCTTCATGGTTTGTTGTCTGTGTTTTATAAAAAAACAAGGACAAACAGGGTAAGTGTTTACTTTCATAAAATACATTTTGAAAGTGCATGGAGAGAGTGCTTATTTAAAGTATGTGTAGGAACAGCAAAGCCTTTTTGTGTTGAAGCGCGGTTAAGATATTACCATATCTTGGCTCCGTATTAAATTAAAAAAAGCATACATGTTAAACATTTAAAAAAGTCCTTTACAATGGTGCTTTAAAGGATACCTATTTACTGGCTGGCATTTGCATAGGTTACCTGATTGTCAAATAAAAACATATATGTCAGCAGCTGAATCCAGGAGAAACCATATTCATGTGGTGTTTACTGGATCCAGTTGCTGAGAAGTGAGAGAGAGAAATCCAAAATGATTGGGTTAGTAGATCCTTGACTGTGTGCCTGTTACCTTCATACGCAGGAAACGATTTAAAAGGGAAGCACATCACTGGCTAACTATGCATAATTAAAGCAATGTGAATGTCTGTTTGGTCTTAGCAGCGGTAGGTCATGATTTTAAAAATGGCAGGGTATTTGCATATGTTAATGAGAGGCCCAGCATATTCAGAACGTAATCTGTGGAGGTAAGGGAAGGGGTGCATTAGTGGGGAAAAGCGGGCAGAGATAAAAGAGCCAACTTCCAGACAAGCCTCAGCACTCAGAAACAGCTATGGGGTCATTTGCCGCAGTATGTAAAATTCCTAACATAACGCGATGCAGTGTTAGCAAAACAAGGCTAAAAAGGAATGTGAACTTGAGGTCAGGAAGTCATATTAAAGGCGGAAATAGTAAGTTAGTAGAAAGCAAAGAAGGTAAGGCAGGCATTGGACAGTAACACTAGGGTGACCAGATTTAAAAATGTGAAAACGGGGGGTGTGGGGGCAACTAACATTAAAGTAGGAGTAACTTTTGAAAGTGGCTGTCAAGGCACTACACTTTGGTAGCAGTTGGAGGAGAAGGAGGTTTAAGGGTTAATAAACACATATTATAATACATTATCCCAAACTACCACTATCTTAATTCGTAAAATGCAGCATTTCTTGTGTGTGGCACTGTGCATTCCTGCCTGCCAGCTATGAAGACCTACTACCAAAAACCGAGGACCACTGCATTTTCCAATGGAAAATAATCACGAGAACGGGGGACAGAGCACCCAATTCCAGGACACTCACGGCAAAACCGGGACGTCTGCTGACCCTAAGTAACACTGCAGGCAGGCAGACACATCACAGTCCATCGCTGTCCAACTCACCTGTTCTAATGTCGACCCCTGGGCTCACTAACCCGTAGCCGGATCCGTCATATGCAGCTACAGAGACTGTGTACAGCTGTCCACATTGCAGGCCGGATATGACGCATGTTATGTTAGCGGTGTGGCAGGATGCATTGACGACTCCGACGGCAGTTGCTGTGTAGGATTCTGCGTTGCCTGTGGGAGCCCAGGACACAGTGGCGGAATTGGAGTCATAGTGGCCGAAGGCTGCGAGTTGGGGTGGAGCGCATGGTACTGAAAGAAAGGAAGTCATATCATTATTTGAGCAGACACAAGTTAATCGCTCATAAGCTTGGAGCTCTGTCTTTCTCAGGTGACCCACCCTCAGCCAGATAGGACATTCCTTTCAACATGCATGCCTCAATCACATGTTGTCCATAGAACGTCGCTGACCCCTTCCAAAGTCCTCCAGAGAGTTGGAGCAAGGAGGCACAATCTGCACCTGCCCCCCAGATGGGCCACATTATGCGGGTTACTCTGGGCTTGTACTTTTGCCGGCTCGGACTCCCTTCTGGGACTGTTCCACTCAGCCAACAAACCTCATTTACATTGGAAAACAAATCCAAGGGAGGGCACTCCATTCTTGCAATATGCTGCCAGAGGTCCTACAAAAGAGTATGTAAGCCCTTGTCTGTAATACTGAACTATTGAGTGGGTTCAAAAAGATGCCACCTTTTTATAGTGGGCTCGAGGGCCATGTGTGTGTTGTGCCACACCCATGGACTGGACTCCAAAATGTGTGTGATTTGCAAAGTGGCCTTTTCGGGCTTAGGGGAATCATTAGAGGGGCTTCACATACTGGGTTTTCTTGGGCATGGTTTCTTGGTTCATCATGACACTGTGGAAGACTCAATGGGCCTCATCACGACTTCGGCGGTAGGGCCGGCGCTATTAGCTATTAGCGCGACCGCCATAGACCCCGGCGCTAATAGCGCGGGATCACGAGTTCGGCGGACTTGGAAGTCCCCATTCCCCATTGAGCCCATTCGGGAATGCTCCATTCCCCATTGGGCTCAATGGGGAAATTTCACGTTCATAATACCGCCGGCGGATTTCCCGCCGGCGGTATGAGCGCAAATTTTCAGCGGATTTCACACCAGCTCAGAGCTGGGTTGAAATCCGCCAAAGCCTTGATTCGGCGGACCCTTAAATCCGGCGGTAATAGCGCTACCGCCGGATTTAAGGGTTACCGCCGAAGTCGTGATGAGGCCCAATGTCTGGACATAGACAGGCTTTCTGTCCTTAAGCACTTTGCACACATGCCTAGGGTTCCAGTAACCATGACATAATGATGAAATCCCAAAGATCTGAGGGTTTTTCCTTGGTTTTCAGGGAGCTTTTCAAACTCAGATTTCTTACATACAACCCCTCCCAAATGTTGTTGGAGATCTAGGGAAGTAAGCGGAAGGGCTTTGCTGTCGGTGTGCTTCAAAATACCCAGGCTCAACATGCAATGAGTAAATTCCAGACCCCTCCCACCTCCGGCGCAGCGAACACCTCCTCTCCAACGATCTCTCCCCTTGGTGCTGCACCCCATAGAAAACAGTTGAGTCCCACAGTAAATTTGGTCCAATTGTACTCATAGCCCCTCCCCCTTATATTCTCATGCCTTCCTGTGCATCTTATCTATCCCTTGACCTCATCCCAATTATCTACCTGACCTTGCTTCTCCCACCCACTGCAGAATGTTCTATTGTACTCCTCCTTTGCCTCTCTGACAGGCAAAACGCTTCAACACCATACACTATGCAGTAGGTGCTATACGAAAGCAAGATAGCATACCAGATAATATAAGCTCCACTCACCCCATTAAAAGAAGAAACCTTGGAATGAGGGCCATGGGCTTGAATTCTGGGTTTGACAACGTTTAAAGCAGGTCAAAAACACCAAAACACTTGAAGGAGACAAATGGATTTCCAAGATCCGCAGAGAAATCTTTTGCCAGATCCCGAATCTAGGAAAATACAGCCCAATGCCCAGCACTGGCTGTAGTTACTTCCTGGTGTTAAAAGGGGTGACAGAGCGAACCCCGAACGTGTACTCCAAGCACTAAGTCAGGATTACTGGGTGGACTGCCCTTTAAATCTATGGTTGAGGAAGTCCAAAGTGCGCAGAGGATGAAGCAGGTAAGAACCTGCCCTCACACCAGAAAAGAGACTGCAAGTTAGTGATTTTCAAATATGTGCGCATTTTGCTAAATGTTGCGCTAAATTGCTGAGAGGAATAATGCTGTTTGGTCACATTTGCAGCACTGCTTTTGATTCTAACAGCCCTTTACATGACAATTTAAATGCATGATTCATGTATGTTCTTATTTAATTGGCTGTTTGGTAGGAATCTACATGCTACCTTGAGTCCGGGTTTGCAGCGTTTTTCCGCCATGAAAGACCGCCTCAAGGTGGAAATCCAGGCCTTATGGTCATCCTTAGGTATGGATAAGTGATCCCCCTATCATCAGCCGGAACTGTCTTCACCCTGCTATAATTGAAATCACTAACATGCGATCTAAGATCTTTTGAGGATATTGTTTAGCATGGCTAAATCCTCAAAAGATTCAGGCTTCAACTTGAAAATAAATTTGCTGAAAGAATAATTTGATGGCAATGCCCGATTATAGCAAACTCGAATGAATTCAGTTAGAAAACCCTCAATAAATGATTTGAAATGTGTATGTTTCTCAGCTGTGACAGGGTAACTTTCACAATTGAGTGCCGGGAGGGATGTGCAAATACCCACCTCAAAATGCACCAAGTGAGCAAACAAAGTAGGCTAACCTGACTCCCCTAGTAGAATGCGGAGTGGTTCGTCTCTCAAAACATTTTTAAATAAATGCAGCAGAATGTTGCATTTTACAGCACAATTTTCCAAATGAATTGCTTAAAATCAGACCGAAAACCAGCAACATTCCAGTGTCTTTTTTGGGTACTCATTTTTTTTGTTACTTGTGTGTGATCCTCAGAACATAGTTTGAAATATCTCTTGGCAACAATTACAGAGACAATCATGTATTCTCGTCTACAGCTCCATGGCCAGGGTCAGATTGGGACATACAAGTGTCTCAGGCATCAATGAAAAAGTGGCTCACAGTTGCCAATGGCAAATCATTCCTTTTGGGATAGACTGCTTGAGTGGTGCCCAAGGGGGAGGTTTTTCATACAATGTGATACAAATTGTGCGTTTTAAAGAATATTTATTCAGGAACACTAATCAAAACTACTAGCCGCATGGTGAAGTAACTTATCAGACTGGCTCACATTGGTCAAAAAAGTGGCCCACTTTGCCCCAAAAAACTTGGCCACACAAGCATTTTGTGTTTTTGGTTCGGCATTGCCCTATTGCCCTATAGGCCAGGCCAAGCCTGTCCATGGGAGTGTGTTTTGTCAAGTTAACGAAAGTATTCTGATGAATTCCCAAGGCTGAGAATTGCAAGAAGGCTTTGGTTGCGAAGTGCGCCGTTTTGCGAAGGAAAGCTTTGCACCTTACGCCGTCATGCACAAAGGAGCATTGAATTGTGGACTGGGCAGAGAATGGGTCGAAGGGAGGCGGGTGAAGCATGGAGTGGGTAGAGGAGGTGACCAAAGAAGGGACAGGAAGAGGAGACCAAGCAGAACTGGGACGTGCAAAAGGAGGCAGTGCAGCTTCAGGCTGACATGGTTGCAGAGGAGTAAAATGAGGTGAGTAAAAGAGGAGGAGCCGGCCAGCAGAGTGGCACGGGTGAGAAGGAGAGTGGAATAGAACTGAGGCATAGAGCTGAGAGTTGCAAGAAGCGTTGTTAAGCGTAGTAGGTAGGAGCAGGGAAGGAATTGGGCAGGAACAAGACAGAGCTGTGATCTGGCAAAAAATGGTCTTGCCGGATCGATATTCTGTGGATTGCCTCGAGTCCCCTGAACACTGAGCTTTTGAAGTGTCGATACGTGCATTGATAGGCAAGCCTTTCCAAGCAGCATCAGAGCGTTCCCTTTGCTCTCTAGGACAACCCAAGCTCAAACGATAACAATGTCCAAGTCTGTACTTACATATTTTTTTGTGCATTGCACTCACTTTACTGTCGTGGTGAGTATTCTGCCAGATGAAATGAGCACTGTACCCAGTGTCATTGCATGCTCAGAAGGAATGCAAGTTTCAATTACTATCACAGACGTGTTTGATACATTGGTGGTCCTTTTTATGTTCCCAAAATGCACTTTGTTTTCATGCAAAGCAGCCAGTATTCGATATTCAGGCCACCCACATAATTCGACACTAGCCCAGCCCACTCTGCCACACTCACTCCACTGACAATTCACCTCCCACCACCCACTACACACCCCACTCCCCACGCAAAGGGGGAGGGGAGGAAGTTCCCTCATTAAATTATGTCATTTCCAAGCACTGGGTAGGATCACCAGGCATATATGGGGAAATGGCAGCGCTTGGGATGCGGTGAGTGAGGGGTCAGGAAAAGGGGTTCACATAAGGGAGGCGGACATAGAACCAATGGAAGTAGTTAGATATGTCGGCACAACCTACTTGTTTTCTGAAGTGTCGAGACACTGTCGGAACTGTTGCAGATCCCAGAGGAGCCAGTGACCGCGATCAGGTACTGCTTGCTGCAGAACAGGCCGGGGATGTCGCAGGTGGTGCCAGACGTGGTACACGAGGCCACGTGTTCGTCGATGCTTGCAGTCGCCGTGTACCCGTCTGCTCCGCTACTCGCCGCCCAAGTGACAGAGATGGCATGGCTGTCATATTGAAGACTACTTTGCACATCCGATGGCGCACAGGGCACTGCAGATAGAAAACATAGATGCCGTTCTAGTTTGGGAATAGTTCATGGACACATAAACATAACAATGTGTTGATGACCAGGCAATTTAGATCTTAATTGCACGTCTGTCATATGGGATAGGTGGATCCATTCCTGCTTTTTTTTTGCATTCTGGGACTTGAAGTCCTGGTTTTATAATTTGATGAACTTGCTCTCAGAGCTAATTAATACTGCACTGTACCCATGATGGATCCTAATACATGCTTGTACTAAACAGTATTACACAGCGCCCTCTATCTGGCTGTTCCAGCAATGATAGACATAGAAAAGGTGTTCTCCAGCTGCCTGCCTTTCACCTACTTTCATTCAAGCCAGCTTGATGCGTATTTGAGGGAAACTTGCACTGTGTGTGCTGCAGTGCTGTCTCCGTGCGTGTGTGTGTGTGTGTGTGTGTGTAAGAGTCACACTTGTGCTGCTGCTGCTTACCTGTTCGGGGAGGAGGGAGGAGGGAGATGTGTGCTGCTGCTGCCTATGTACCTGTTCGGGGAGGAGGGAGATGTGTCCTGTTCGGGGAGGAGGGAGGAGGGAGATGTGTGCTGCTGCTGCCTATGTACCTGTTCTGGGAGGAGGGAGATGTGTGCTGCTGCTGCCTATGTACCTGTTCGGGGAGGAGGGAGGAGGGAGATGTGTGCTGCTGCTGCCTATGTACCTGTTCGGGGAGGAGGGAGGAGGGAGATGTGTGCTGCTGCTGCCTATGTACCTGTTCGGGGAGGAGGGAGGAGGGAGATGTGTCCTGTTCGGGGAGGAGGGAGGAGGGAGATGTGTGCTGCTGCTGCCTATGTACCTGTTCGGGGAGGAGGGAGGAGGGAGATGTGTGCTGCTGCTGCCTATGTACCTGTTCGGGGAGGAGGGAGGAGGGAGATGTGTCCTGTTCGGGGAGGAGGGAGGAGGGAGATGTGTGCTGCTGCTGCATATGTACCTGTTCGGGGAGGAGGGAGGAGGGAGATGTGTGCTGCTGCTGCCTATGTACCTGTTCGGGGAGGAGGGAGGAGGGAGATGTGTGCTGCTGCTGCCTATGTACCTGTTCGGGGAGGAGGGAGGAGGGAGATGTGTGCTGCTGCTGCCTATGTACCTGTTCGGGGAGGAGGGAGGAGGGAGATGTGTCCTGTTCGGGGAGGAGGGAGGAGGGAGATGTGTGCTGCTGCTGCCTATGTACCTGTTCGGGGAGGAGGGAGGAGGGAGATGTGTGCTGCTGCTGCCTATGTACCTGTTCGGGGAGGAGGGAGGAGGGAGATGTGTCCTGTTCGGGGAGGAGGGAGGAGGGAGATGTGTGCTGCTGCTGCCTATGTACCTGTTCGGGGAGGAGGGAGGAGGGAGATGTGTGCTGCTGCTGCCTATGTTCCTGTTCGGGGAGGAGGGAGGAGGGAGATGTGTGCTGCTGCTGCCTATGTACCTGTTCGGGGAGGAGGGAGGAGGGAGATGTGTGCTGCTGCTGCCTATGTAGCTGTTCGGGGAGGAGGGAGGAGGGAGATGTGTGCTGCTGCTGCCTATGTACCTGTTCGGGGAGGAGGGAGGAGGGAGATGTGTGCTGCTGCTGCCTATGTACCTGTTCGGGGAGGAGGGAGGAGGGAGATGTGTGCTGCTGCTGCCTATGTAGCTGTTCGGGGAGGAGGGAGGAGGGAGATGTGTGCTGCTGCTGCCTATGTACCTGTTCGGGGAGGAGGGAGGAGGGAGATGTGTGCTGCTGCTGCCTATGTAGCTGTTCGGGGAGGAGGGAGGAGGGAGATGTGTGCTGCTGCTGCCTATGTACCTGTTCGGGGAGGAGGGAGGAGGGAGATGTGTGCTGCTGCTGCCTATGTAGCTGTTCGGGGAGGAGGGAGGAGGGAGATGTGTGCTGCTGCTGCCTATGTACCTGTTCGGGGAGGAGGGAGGAGGGAGATGTGTGCTGCTGCAGCCTATGTACCTGTTCGGGGAGGAGGGAGGAGGGAGATGTGTGCTGCTGCTGCCTATGTAGCTGTTCGGGGAGGAGGGAGGAGGGAGATGTGTGCTGCTGCTGCCTATGTACCTGTTCGGGGAGGAGGGAGATGTGTGCTGCTGCTGCCTATGTAGCTGTTCGGGGAGGAGGGAGGAGGGAGATGTGTGCTGCTGCTGCCTATGTACCTGTTCGGGGAGGAGGGAGGAGGGAGATGTGTGCTGCTGCTGCCTATGTACCTGTTCGGGGAGGAGGGAGGAGGGAGATGTGTGCTGCTGCTGCCTATGTACCTGTTCGGGGAGGAGGGAGATGTGTGCTGCTGCTGCCTATGTAGCTGTTCGGGGAGGAGGGAGGAGGGAGGAGGGAGATGTGTGCTGCTGCTGCCTATGTAGCTGTTCGGGGAGGAGGGAGGAGGGAGATGTGTGCTGCTGCTGCCTATGTACCTGTTCGGGGAGGAGGGAGGAGGGAGATGTGTGCTGCTGTTGCCGCCTGTGCCCCACCAGGCCTGTGTGTGAGAAGCTTGCACAGTGGGCTGATTTAGGGCCTGATTCACAGAGCGTTTTTCAATGCGATTGCGCCATTATAAAACGCGTCTGTGAATCAGACCCTTACAGTCTGATGCTAAAAATACTGTTTCAGCTGATAGTGCAAATTGTGCCAGTGGCCGAATATGTACCTTATACAAAATGTGTGGGCCGGGGGACAATTTGTCAGGGGTGCGGCCACTCCAACAGCGATAAATTCACTGCTGCACAATCCAGCGACTAAGAAAGTGACATCAGAACAGCACCTGCTTGTAACAAATGGCCCCTACCCGATAACAGTGCAGAAGGAACAGCTCAACTGTTCCCAAAGAAAAAGGGCCCGATTTACAAAACATTTTACAATGGCGCAATCACATTGAAAAACGCTTTGTAAATCGGGCCCAAAGACACTTACGGCCGAATTCATGGAACTTTTTGCCGGGTGCAAAGCAACAAACAGCCTGATTCACAGAGCAGTGCAAAGTGTATTTTTGCAGTACAAAGTCACTTTGCACTGCAAAAGCTCTCTTTGCGCCGTGAATTAAGCCCATTGAATGCAGTGCAAAGAGTACTTTTGCAGTGCAAAGTGACTTTGCGCTGCAAAAACACACTTTGCACCGCTCTGTGAATTACGGTGTTTTTTGGCAGTGCAGTTTGCACAGCGCAAAAAGTTCCATAAATTACTCATTTGCATACAGAAGATACATTTATATGCTTGGAATGAAAAAGTGACATTAGAAAAAAAAGAAAAAAGAAAACTACAGGGAGCTATGAAAACGTGTTAAGAGAAAGTCAATCACTTGCACCCATTCGCAGGCCAACAAACCTCCCTAAGAGGTCTACCTTTAAAACCAGCACAGTGTACACCTGACTGGAAGGGCGAGCGAGGGCCATGAAGTACGGGGAGGTAGAACCGCCAGTCATGGTAGAAGAAATCCTGAAGGTGGAACTCACATTGTGTGGTGCAGCGCGTCACAGCAGTACCACTGTGCACGAGAGACAGGCTATGTGGCCCGGCTGCCATAGAGGACAAGGTGAATGTTGTCTACGCAGTGCCGGGGATCAAGGATGACCTAACAGAGGATGGAACGACTTGCGCTCTAGGTCCCCCACGAGATGACAGAGGCCCACGCCCGCGCCACTAGCAAAAGAGCAGCCCGCTTGCAAACGCTACACTTGCGTTCATGGCAGTAGGAGGTGCTGAAGAACATGGACTTGGGCATAATGGAAACCGGAGTCGCCACCTATATGCAGATGTTGCTAATTAGCACCTTCTACATTTATGGGGCCGATTCATGGAAATGTGCACAGAAATCCCTAAAGGTCTGTGCCTCGAGAAGGACACTGCGCGTAAGAGTATTCACAAGTTGCGCCCTTAACGCCACTGACACGCCCACACGCAAATCATAAACAGCCAGAAAAGCTACCTTTGCGTGCTCCCCTGGGCACGAATACACGTGCCCTTCAAACAGTGTGTGGGGTCTCCTGCAAGCAGGCATATTTTTGCCGTATTCAATTCCCCTCAATGTGATGCATTTTGCACAGGTGGCAGAGTGCAATTTGCAATTTGCAACATTTTTCTCAAATCCTCCACTTACTGAGGCACATAGCAGCGGGCAAGCGTACTTTGTGCAATGTTTGTATGCCATTTTGAGTGACTCAAAATCAGCAGAATGTAATCTAGTGACGAGTTTGGGGCACAATGTACATTTCTAAATCAGACCCTGACTGAGGTACATCTCTGCATTGCCTGTTGTCTTGCTGTCATTGTTCTGAGCGTGAATGCAGCTTCTGCTCCCAGCCCATGTGGCACAGGTTTTATTGCTATGGCAGAATGTTGCACTGCTGTTGCTCATGCTGTATTTGGTCTATGCAAGGAAGGCACTTCTACTGGCTTCACTGTTCCTGTTCTGAGCATGAATGCAGCTTCTGCTCCCAGCCCATGCAGCACCGGTTATATTGCCATCGGAGAATTTTGTACTGCTTTTGCTCATGCTGCGTTTGGTCTATGCAAGGAAAGCACTTCTAATGGCTGCACTGTCCCTGTTCTGAGTGTGAATGAAGCTTCTGCTCCAAGCCCATGTGGCACCGGTTGTATTGCCATGGGAGAATGTTGCACTGCTGTTGCTCATGCTGTATTTGGTCTATGCAAGGAAGGCACTTCTACTGGCTTCACTGTCCCTGTTCTGAGTGTGAATGAAGCTTCTGCTCCCAGCCCATGTGGCACCGGTTGTATTGCCATGGGAGAATGTTGCACTGCTGTTGCTCATGCTGTATTTGGTCTATGCAAGGAAGGCACTTCTACTGGCTGCACTGTCCCTGTTCTGAGTGTGAATGAAGCTTCTGCTCCCAGCCCATGTGGCACCGGTTGTATTGCCATGGGAGAATGTTGCACTGCTGTTGCTCATGCTGTATTTGGTCTATGCAAGGAAGGCACTTCTACTGGCTTCACTGTCCCTGTTCTGAGTGTGAATGAAGCTTTTGCTCCCAGCCCATGTGGCACTGATTTTATGGCTATGGCAGAATGTTGCAGTGCTGTTGCTCATGCTGTATTTGGTATATGAAAGGAAAGCACTTCTACTGGCTTCACTGTCCTTGTTCTGAGTGTGAGTGAAGTTTCTGCTCTCAGCCCATGTGGCACTGGTTTTATTCCTGGGAGCAGAAGTTACACTCACCCTCCCAGCTATGGGAGAATGATGTACTGCTGTTGCTCATGCTGTAGCTCATGCTGTATTTGGTCCATGCAAGGAAGGCACTTCTACTGGCTGCACTGTCCCTGTTCTGAGCTTGGGTTAAGCCTCTGCTCCCAGCCCATGTAGCAACGGTTCTATTGCTATGGGAGAATTGTGCACTGCTATTGCACATGCTGTATTTGGTCTATGCAAGGAAGGCACTTCACTGGCTGCACTCTGCTTTTTGTAAGTGTAAGTGAAGCTTGTGCTCGCAGCCCATGTGGCAAAGTTGTTTTTTACTATGGGTGAATTTGCACTGCCATTTCTCATGCTGTATTTAGTAATGAAAGCACTTTTACTGGCTGTGATGTGCTTGGTCTGTGTTTGAAGGAAGCTGAACTGCAGCTGCCAATGCTATCCCTGGGGATAGTGTGTGTGTTTGTGCGTGTGGTGTGTGTGTGGGCTTCGGTGTGGGTGTGTGTCTGTGTGTGTGTGTGAATGTGTGTATTCACAATGTGTGAAAAAGAGGATGGAGTATCAATTAATCAGCTATTTGTAAAGCGCTCTTTCACCAAAGCCATCATGGCGCTTAGACAGACGACAGCCGATAAAGATGGAAAGAAATCACAACTGGAAGAGAGATAGATCTACATGAAAAGGAACATTTTAAGGCTCCTCTTAAAGTATAAGAAGTCTTTGGTGGACCTTAGCTCAAAGGTTAAAATAATTCCAGAGCTTGGACCCTGCCACTGGAAATGCACGGCCACCAAGCGTTCTTTCCTAAATTTAGGTATATGCACCAATGCTGCGTTAGAAGATCCCAGGGAGCGTGCCGGAATATATCTATCCAGTTTCTCCTGGATGGCTAGGCATCCCTTTCCACTTAAAGCATGGTGCATGATGCTCAACGCTTTGAACTGTACCCATGCTTCAATCAGCAACCAATGAAGGGATTTTCGATATCAGTAAATGAAAGCCCTCAAAATCCAGCACGAGATAGATGGGATCGGGACAGATTCTATTCTAGGCAATTTGGTGTCCAGGGCAGACGACTAAAATGGGCCCCCTATGCGTGCCCACCCACATCAACATCCACACCGCAAATTCTGCCCAGCCGCATAACCACTCTCCAGCCTGATACATGGTTTTCCCTACTCTCTTCATCCTTTCCCCTTGGTTTCTCTTCCTGTTTTTCATTCTACTCTATTTATCTGATCTGCGAACCATCACTCACTACATATCTCCTCTTGTTTTCTTTAAGTCCACCCCATGCCCTCCTTGCTGAACATATACCCATACCTTCATCTGTTTCATCTGTTTGGACCTCTTTCTGCGTCGCCTGTCCACTCTTTACTGCCCCCTCGACTGTGCTTTCTTACATTCTGCAGCCTTCTCTTCCTCGTTCACTCCATTTCTTTTTCTTTATTCCACTCTCACTCCCTGTTGTCGTTCGTTCAATCCCCTGGTGTCGGTTTCTATTATCCCCGTTCCTGCTGCTTTCTTTCTTATACGACACCTGGTTTGCTCCATCCCCCATTCTTTGTATTTTTCATTCCACTCCTTTCAATTTCTTAATGTATGCCTTTCTTTTCTTTCATTCTTGCATTCTCATTCATTTTTGTTTTCTGTTTTCATACTTTTGGCCTCCTCACTACCCTTTCCAACTTAGGTTTCTCTTTAATCTTATTTGGTTTTTGTTGCCTGTATCTGTCCCATTTGGCTTTTTTTTTTCCCGTTCTCAATGCCCCCCCTTCGACCATTGATAGTCTCTCCCTGGAGGCTAACGGCCGCATCTTGCCCAATGTTGGCAGAAACCCATCCATGTTAATTTTCTTGGAATGCAGGCTGAATCTACAAATCTAAGCCTGTGTTCCGAGCAGCCTGCTGGCTGCTTCCCTCGCGCCATTCTACCATCTTCCCCCTCCACTCTTGCCTAATCACCCTCACGTCCCTCCCACCCCTAGCCCCACTTACCTGCTTTCTTCTGCATCAGTGATGCCGGCCGCCGCTGCATTATGTTGCTGCTCCAGCTTCCTAGCTGTCATGGAAATGGAAGAGGGGCTCCGTATGGAGCCCCACCTTCCTAATCCATGGTGGCCATTTTAGTGAAGTATTTTGATTCAATAAACGGGACTCTGTGAGGCGTCCCTTTCATTGAATTAAAATACAATCCTCTCAGCACTCCGGGTTACCGGCTTGGCAACCCGGGATGCTAATAGCGTTAATACCCTCTCTGGCGTGCCGGATCAGGTTTTATTGGCCTGGCGACCCTCGTTAAACACCCACGCTAAGCTTGGTCCTTTAAATTCGTGCCCCGGGCCGATAACACCTGATCCGGCCAGCCAGATCAGGTATGAATGCTTAATTTTAAGTTGACAGAGGTGCTAATGTCCCACATATCATGTATGCTTTTGTTATCATACCTGAAATGCGGGGCACAGCAACCTATATGCGCATGGAGTGTTCAATTAAGGTACAGCTTCATTTACTGAGCGTGCAGTGTATTCCTAAAATATACTGTCCTCCTTAGTATTTAGCATTTAGTATTTATTTTATTTCTAAAGGGCACCAGGCCCAGGGGCAACCGGGCGCATTACTTAGATACAACATGATGAAAGCAGAACATGGCATTATTTACAATGTTTACAGATGAGTTACATAATTTACAATCAGAAAAATAGCAATAAGAAGACAAGCAGAATGTATATATAAAGGTACGTTATAAGTACAAGTTAGGCAGTGAGCCGGTGTTAGATGTCTTGGGAGGACAGCCAGACTTTGGTAAGGTGTTTGAATCTCAGAAAGGAGGGTTCTGCTCTCAGCTCATTAGGGAGTGAGTTCCATAATTTAGCTGCCAAGATGGGGAAGCTGGTTCCACCTGATCTTTGGAGATTGAATCGTGGGATGGCGAGGCAGTTGGCTTGGGCCAATCTGCGAGGTCTAGTGGAGCTATGGAGGGCAAATCTCTTCACCAGATAACAAGGAGCTTGGTTGTGAAGGCATTTATGGGTAAGAGCCAGGGACTTCAAGGAGATTCGGTGAGGGATTGAGAACCAGTGAAGGCCTTACCACAGCATGTATTAGTGTTTAGGATGACAATACATTTAAGGTAACATACCAGCGCTGATCGGTCCCTGCGCCCAGCTGGCTGCAGTCAATAGAAGGCCTTTGGGATTAGGTGCTGGTACATACAATTGAGCCACGGATGGGCATTTAAGCATGGCATGGGACTGTGTAACAGAACCCGTGAGGGCATGAAAGCTCAAGCTTTTATGGTGATTTGCTGTGAGGCATACAGTCCTAAAAGGAGACTGTTTCTGGAACTCGCTTATCTAAACCAACGTTTCAGTTACAGTTTTGTGGGCAGACAGAAATGTCCTCATAATTCTTGACTGCAGGATAGGGTTATATTTTGACAAGCCTATTGGGCGAGGAAAATCATATTGAACGTAATAAAACAAAGGCCATTTCACAGGCGTCTGGTAAATGGGGCATTTTTCCCAACAAGTTGTGTTGTTACCTGTTTCAAGTTTGTATTCCAAGCTTGGTAAGCTGTCACACTGGCTGTTCCTTGCTCTAACAGTTATGGAGTAATTCTGACCGCAGGCGAAGCCCACAAGATTGCAGGCGAGGGCGCTGGAATTACACCGCACGACTCTGTCGTTTGAACCCAGGGCAGTGACCGCGTACACTGTGGCTCCGTAGCTTTGACGCCATGTCGCCTCTGCAGTGTTCCTTTCACAGTCGTAGTGAACGGTGAGCCCATGCGGCGGACATGGTGCTGGAAAACAAAAATACAAGTTTACAAACATAGTACAGGTGTCATGTGCGAGACACGATGAACAGTTGAGGGGTCCACGCTGTTCTTGCTACTCAAGGAGGCGGAAGAGATAAAAACAGTGAGGGCACGACACTGGCAGAGTGCTTTTCCTAGAAAACCAAACACAGACACACACACGCACACAAAAACTAAAGTCAATAGGACTGGTTCTGTCATTCAAATAAGGTGTGTTTTGTATTTTTTTTTAAAGAAATTGACAAGGGACCTTGCAGTTGCCTGAGAGATATCTCAGCACTTTGACCCCTTGACTTGTGCCAAAACGGCACCTGGATGTGCGCAGGATGCGCTTAAAGTGCGTTAAATGTGACAGCATGACCTATGCGCACGGTTACCTTTTTTTTTTACACTATCTTTATTGACGCACTTGACAGTACACATCACAACACATTATGACATGATTTACAACGGAAGAGACGGACAAACGGGACCAGGGTCAGGGTAACACACATTTCGGAGGGATACATTACAGTAACACAGAATGGCGACCACAGCCATTAGCGGCCCCGGTTTAGTAACAGTAGAGGCTTGGGGCTAGACCAGATGTGAGTCTGTGGGAATGTCCTGTGAAGGCGACGCGCGTAGAAGATATGTTTTGAGGGCGCCCATATGTCTCTTGGTCGGGATGTGGTAGGTTGCATAGTTGCCCAGTGTTCCTCCATATCGTTGCACAGTTACCTTTTTATTTGGCTGGAACCGCAGCATTCGGAGCCTCTGCTGTCTCTCATGCCTGCCTATCTGCCCATTAGAATACATTTCAGGGTGAGGTGGTGAAATGCACTCCCAGCACAGGCGTGGCTGCTGTCTGCCCAGGAATACAGCGGCGTGAGGCAGCGGATAAGGGGAACCTCTGTATTTCAGAGAATCAGGCATTTCAAGACAAAATGGCGCCCTGTGCACTGTATTGTAGGCTGATTCTTTGCCCACAGGCCCCATGCTTTGTGAGGAGAGTCCCTAGAATCTGAAGACGCATGCGCATAAGGGAAGTAGGTCGAGTAAGACGCTGTGTCGATACCCTGAACAAATGTAACATTGCAGGAAACAAGGACCTGGCTTATCAGTGCAAGGTTATTCACAACACCAGGAGCCATGGCAAGAGTGAATGGGATCCTCGCAGGGACGTCATTTAGGGGTCACCAGAGGTCGCAGCTGCGACCCCGGAGGTCTCCCTTGCAACCTCTGTGGTCACCCTTGCAACCTCTAGAAAGAAAAAGAAAAAAAAAGGGGTTTTTTTTTAATGCAAGCTCATGGGCTGTGGCCAGCACCATGTGGCTCCTTAGTTCTGGAGTAGCTGGCTTTCTTGTTAAAGCCCCTTGAAAAAAAGAAGAAAAATAAGAACAGGAGTGCCACAAGTCTAACACTTTCAGCACTGACCCTAAATAAGAAAGATTAGGAATACCAAATAATGTGTCTTTCTGGAATTCTATACAATAATTGCTGGACTCATTAAAGGTTTATTTCAGCCACACTTCAGGGGTGAGTCACTGATTTAGTCTGTTCTTAAACGCCTCAACTCAGACATTCATCCTTCTGAGGTCGATAAATGAGTACCAACACAGGTTGGGTGATTTTGGGTGTATATTTTTTCTACATAAAGCGCTTAAGCGCAAGTGCTATATAACAACACATCATTATCATTTGGTCATGGACGTCTGCTTGCATTCACAGTAATTTGGTAATATGGGGCTATACACATTGATCTTAACGATACATATGGCGATCCATTCTTGTATGAAATGTACATCACATTATAATGATATAACCATATTTTTGTAGTGTACAATGCTATGTGATAGCACTTCCTGTTTTGTCAACGGGTGAAAGGTCGTGTCCCATCGCATCCTGCGATATCACTTTTGGGTGGGGTCGAATGACATCACTTTCTGTGATGTCACCAGGGGGTCAAGGGTCGTGTGATGTCACTTCCGCTACCCCTGGCATTTTGATGAAATGACGTCCCTGGATCCTCGGGAGTACATTGGGAAATGGCTTTCTGAGAATTGTAGTGCAATGCTGGGAAATGCGTCCTGGGAGGAGGGGCAGGAATAGAAAAGTGTTTTTAAAAGGTGTTGGTGAATACAGTGTTAGGCAACAAAAAGAACACAGTGACAGGGCCCTACAGGGCTCTACAGAGATTATACAATGTTTCACAAGTGGCTACAAACATATTAGCAAAACAATCTTGCAATATTATTCCCATTATTTTATTAGGCTAAGTATCGTACCCATACACATTGCACTCGTTAATAAATGATTTCTAGGTAAGCATATTGAAAAATAAATGAGGGCTTTTGGTTTTCAGGGGTTACGTTTGGATTATTTGCATATATTTGATAGATATCCTTTTGGAAAGAAGTGGAATGTTTTTGCAAATGTTTTAAAAAATATATATGTTTATAGTCTCTTGTGGAATACTGTTTGACTGATCTGCATCTTACTCCACATTCCCATTTAGAGACACGGATAAGGCGTTCCCTGCTTAACGAGATGAATGTTTAGCAGGTCAGATAGCACAGCGCTCACTTTGCCATCTGTGCAGAGCCTGCTGACACAGGTTCGAATCCCGGCAGGGCCAAACTCAGCCTTTTATCCTTCTGAGGTCGATAAATGAGCACCACACCCAGGGGGTAATAATAAGCAGCGGTCAGATGCCTGAGGGTTTGTGGCGCTATATAAATGCTACATTATTATTATTATTATTATTATTATTATTTGGGCACCACAGAGATGACATGGAGATTAAGCAGCTGCAGGACACTAATACATCACCTAATTAGGTTGTATACCATGTTTTTAACATGGTTATTTTTCTCGTGTGTACCTTCCTTGTGCCTTTTCTCCCGTGGTCGTTTTCGTTGATTTTTTAAAAATATATTTGTTGTATGTTTGCGGGTAGGGGATTGGGGCTGGTGTGTGGCAGGGTGAGGTGGTGGGGAGTAGGTTAGATGAAGGTCGGGGGAAAGGACCATTAAAAACAATGCAACTAGGCGAGGTTGAGCATCAATATAGGTCATAAATACCTACTTCTAGATCACAGTCCATACTTAGCAGTCATTTCTATAAGCATGTTCGTTTTTAGAAATGCATAACAATTGGGCTAACACCTTAAACGCAATCGGCCCGCAGCGAGTAGTGATACCCTAGTGGTTATCAGGCACAGGCGACAACTGCAGCCATGTTTATTTCTAATGATTCTCACTCGCTGCATGTATGGGAGTTATAAAGCACACACCTTGATGAACATCCTGGGACCACCCACCAAGTTACAGGAGGGCGAGGGGGTAAAGAGGTAGCTGGGATGGGTATGGGAGGAAGTTGCAGAGGGTTGGAGTCTGTGTGAGCTGAATCACATCTAGGGATCCCCAGATTTTTCAGATAAGGGAACGTGATGTTTGAATGATTTGTCAAGGATCACACAGCTGATGATTCCTTATAAGGGTGAAACCATGTATGCAGTTGTCGTGCAGTCTTGAGAAATGCCTGTGTTGGGTTGATATCACTGTTTAGAGAGTAGCACTGCTCTGTAAGACAAAGACAGTTTCCTACAGCAAAAGGCTTGCCTTTAGGCTAATGTGCATTCCCACAATGCCTTGCTGATGTGGCTCTGAACTGGAGGTGAACTTCCAGCCATGGCTACTCAGTGGCATTGTGGAATGAGTGACTTGGCACAAATGGATTTTTCTTCGTACAGCTTACATAGTAAAGAAACTTGCTATTAAGGTAAACCTAATAAGTCATCTCTGTTATAAACCACTGGACTTTCTGGATTTAAATGCACACTCTAAAATAAATTGGGCCTCATTCCGAGTAGGGCGGTAAGTGATACCGGGCACCGGTAAGGAGACCGGTGCCGGTAATCCATTACCACCCTACTACGAGGTCCCTTAGCGGGTCCCTCCTTTAACGCCTGGTCTGACCAGGCGTTATGGACGGGACCCGTTAAGGGACTTCAGAGCTAATTACGGTACCGCAATTTGGGGTACCGTTATTAGCGCCTTCCCCATTCCCATTGAGCCCTATGGGGGCTCAAATGGGAATGGGTAATGGCTTTTTCAATGTGGACTTACCGGTGCCGCAAAGGTCGGACTACACCGGTAAGTCCCCATTGAACCATACCGGTGCCGGTACCGTTATTGGAGGCAGTCATAGCGCCATGACTACCTCCAATCCCGGAATGAGGCCCATTGTGTGTTAAGGTCACCAGTTATTAATTGGCAGAAACTTCCAGCTTGTAAATTGCCAAAAACAATTTATTTTGCTCATTAACTAGCAGGTATAGCGGGTATAAACTAAAGTTTTAAAAATAGTTTTATTGTGTGACTCATTTTGACTTGCAGGAAGGCCTAGATTTGGCATGCAACAGGAGCTGTATGTAGGCTCTCACCTGGAAATGTACCCAGCACAGGTCCAGTAGAACCTAAATTCACACATAACAAGAAGTGCTGCTCATTTCACAGAGATTCGTTCAAAATAGGCAACAAACGTGTGCTTTTTCTCTTCCATGGTGGGCAGTGTCAGCTAGTGAACAAAGGGACCCAGCTGTGCAACATCACCCATTTAAAGTTATTTCTTCATAGAAAACCAGTCTCTCAATATGCACAATAACACTCCCAACTGCTCCTATAGCTACGTCTAGCCGCGTTCACACTTAGAACTGATTTTGTAACAGCATCGATGGATTGCAATTGTCCTCTGTTGTTCATTGATCAGACCCCCCTATCAAATTAAAAGGGCATGTTAATTATTGCAATTTAAAAATGACCTTGTGAAGGCCTTTCAATCATTAACCTATTTATTCCCAAGACCCCAACCCTCAGTAATGCCCTTACATCACTTAGGTCATTAAATCATTTAACACCGTTATTTGTCAGCGGGGCCCAACCTGGCAATGATTCTGCAACACTCTGCATGTGTTAAAATGCCATCTGCCACTAGTTTACCCCAAAAGTGGATGGGAGGGGGCCCGAAGGACACCGTATGGAATCGCACGCACTGCAGGCCGCTTCTGAGGCACTATCACATCTGAAGTGTCCTGTGAAACCATTTTGTAAAATTAGCGATTCTCATCCTAATTGTAGCAGCGGCTAATGCCCTCGAATAACTCATTCTTTACAGTAGCCCTTCAACATTGCAAGTGCATAATGTAGTGTTAGTTCCTCAGGTGAGGCCACTAGCAGGGCCTAATTACTCACAACCCAATTTAAATATTGCAGGAGGCCCAAGGGCTGTTAAAAAGGGTTAAAGGCAATTATGGCCGTTAGTGCCTTCACCCAGTGACACTGAAAAAATTAGCATCCGGCTGCGCGGCCAAATGCAATGTTTCCGTCTGTGTTCAAATAATCACACAAAATTCCAGGACATTTTTTCAAGGAAATTGACAGAATCATGCAAAAGTTCATTTGGGACGGAAAACCGCCAAGACTTGCAATGTGGAAAATGCAGCTCCCTGTTTGTTAAGCAAGGAGGAATGAACCTACCGAACTTTGCAGATTACCATCTGTCATTTTCAACTCGTCATCTATGTAAGATCATTGGAGCAGGTGAGGAACAGGCACAAGATTTAATTTGGGAATGCAGTGCTTTGTTGCAGTTGGACCCAGAAGCTCAACTGATGACCAGAAAAAAAAACCTCTAAAGGTATCAATCTGCTGACTGAATTTTTACAAGACTGTTGGCGTGATATTTCTAAACGCATGGGTACAGAGCCTTACGTTTTCCCTATTGCCTCTCTCTGGCTTACCCCGGTCTTGAAATCACAAGGAATAGTCCTATTTTGGCCAGCGTGGTTCTTAGCGGGCATAAAATACTTTAAAGATTTGCTTGATGGAGACAAATGGTTATCTTATTCACAATTAAGTCATTTGTTTGAGATGTCTGATTGCACATATGTGGAATACAGGAGGCTAAAGAGCATTATTAGTGCAGTTTTGGATGTGTGTCGATTGGGGGCTCAGAATGTTGCTTCATCGCCTTTACTGATCTGCAAAACTGCATCTCATCCTGCTGCTACTATGTTTGGAGTCTTAAAGGCTTGCCGTAAAGGAGACCCAATGTTGCCAATCATCTGGACAGAAGAACTAGGGGAGGACATTGATTTGTTGGCAACAATGCTGTGGAAATACATGCTTAATGAGTATGGACTCGGGCCTCAGAGCTTCACAGACAAAGCTCCTTTTTAGGTCCTACTGGACGCCGTTAGGTTGTTCAGAAGACAACTTTTGGAGAACGACCTTTGTTGGAAGTGTAAAACTGCGAGGGGTACCCTCGGCCATTTGAATTGGTTCTGTCCGAAAACTAAGATGTTCTAGAAGGGTGTTTGTGAGAGGTTGTGCTTGGTTCTTTGGTGTACAGTCCCTAGGAAGGCCTCTTTACTGGTTTTGGGAGAGGTGTCTCTGATGGAGGAAATTCCATTCAGCAAAAGCATTTGGCTTCTCCACGCTAGCATGATTGCTAAGAAAATGGTATTAAGATCTTGGAAATCGAGTGGATCATTTTGTATAAATGACTGGGATGAGGAACTGCTCCCCATTTGTACTTATGAGAAAGTTATTCATAATCAAGCGGGAGACATTGATAAGTTCCTTGATGTATATGGGTAATATATTGGTTAGGTTTGTATAATTTTGTTTCCTGGAGATTTCATTGACATCGTTTTGAGGTTTATTATGCCTTTTTATTGTATACATGCTGTGGATTTTCCATCTTCGTTACTGTATAAGGCTTTCCATAATTCATGCGTCTGGTTATTGAAATTGTTTGAGTTTGCTATTTTCTGCTTTTCGCTGAATTTCTTTTTTCCTCTTCTACTTTTTTTTGTTTTTTTCCTCTCTTTCCTTTGAATTCACTTTTTGGATTTTATTAGCTAATTTATTATTACTATCCAATTGTATGACATGATTCTGTTATATTTTGCTACTGGTCTTCTGACTGGTTGTTATATTTTACCTGGAATATTGCATAATTAAACGTTAATTTGCACAACATGTGCAAAGAGCTTGGCAACTGAACATTTAAACAGCTTGAAAACGGCCCCTTTAACGATGGCTGCCACTTTCACAAGTGTCTTCACAGCACAAAGGAGAGGTGTAAGGATGTACAGAGACAAGAAGGACGCATACTTCCGTGATGCACATAGAAAAGTGAGGGCTGGAAGGTGCTGAAGTGACCGAGGAGGACAGCAGGGGAGCCGCTGGGGCCAGGCACGCGAGGTAAGTGGTGGGCCACAGAGGCTGTACATGGCAGTCTTCTGGAGTGGACAGGGAAAAGGATAGGATGACCTGACATCCCAGTTTTCCTGGGACAGTTCTGGGAAATCACCCTCTGTCCTGAAATCCCAGGAGTTTTTTTGTTTTATAAAACCCATCCTGGCATTAGAAGGGTGGGTGGTTATGGTCCCGGTTTTTGCCAGGACCCGATGTCGAAATCCCAAAATCGGGCCTGGTGCGACTCTTTCTGTGCGTGAATGGGGCGTGAATGCTTTTCACCTCCCCATTTCCTCCCCCTTCCCCTCACCGGCTGCTCTCATCCAATGAGAGGAGTGTGCCTGTGAGCACACCCCCCCCTCTCAACAGGCCAGCGACATAGAAGTAGAACTGCAGTTTTATTTGTGTTTACTTCAGTCCCAGTTCTATGTCCATGGCCTGGCCTGTTTTTTTATTTGTGTTTACTTTAGTCCTACTTCTATGTCCATGGTCTGTCCCTTTTTTTTACTTTTTTTAATCTGGTCACCATAGAAAAGGGAGACATCAAGATCCTTGAAAATGTGGGCAACGAAAGCAAATGGTGCCTGGGTTATAAGGATCCTGGTTGGTTCTCCAGCTGCCAACGTTCCACACAAGGTGCGAAAGTGATACGTTGAAAAAACATAGCGTGCATTTGTGTATACAGTTTTATGATTCTTTTCCCATCTGGTCCCTTAGTCGCCATTTTGGTCCTAGAATGAAAAATTAACACCCTACACCTGATTGCAGAATTGACGTTTGGAACACTACACTTGCAACAGGAGAGTAGTAACAGAGATCCAGAAGCAGAATTCTCACATAAAATGATTTTTCCATTTTCTCACTGTATTTTATAGAGGAATTTCTTAATGTGTGGCCTGCTTTACCTGTCATAATTTCATTAAATCCGTCCGATGCAGCAGAGCAGTTCTGGTTTGCAGCAGAGACATGAATAGTATAGTTCTGACCACAGCGCAGACCGCTGACGTCACAGGTAGTGTTAGCAGAGGTGCAGGTTGTCGAGTTTCCATTTGATGCCACTACGCTTGCTGTGTACTGGATGGCACCAGGTGTTGACGCCCAAAACAAGGAAGCGGAGTCACTGTTACACTCGTAGATGCCGTCAAAACTTTGTGGAGTGCAAGGCACTGGAAAGCGTGGAAAAAGAACATTGTTACAGTTACACTGGCTAACATCATTTGCGGTGCAAGTGTGGAGTGTGTGTTCAAGTGTCTGATGTGAGGGGGGTGCCTAATGGACAAGGTATACACTTTGAGTGTCCCTCATTCAACCTTCCAGCCTCATACCGTGCATTAACGCATTAATATTACACAGCAGCAGCCCAGCACCCACTTGCTTATATTATACTGATCATTTTACATGATATTCAGTGTACCATTTAAGCCATTCTACCTGACCTTGCAGACTTCCCCTTCTGGTCATGGTCTGTGGACTATGTTAAAGGTTCTTTAACGAGGTCCAACCGGCCCGTAATATGCTCAAAAGTCGAAAAGGTCGGGTACTGTAGCCAATGTTTGGGGTGCAAAAGATGTACATTGTAAAATGGCACGGCTACAGATTCCAAAATGTCACTCATGTAAAAGAAAATACAAAAGAATGGGCGCATTAGAAATGGCAAAAGGAAAATCCAGAGGCTTCTATCTATTACCATGGACGGCCTCAGTGAGGAAGAGTGGCGACAGGCCCAGCCTTAGGGGAGGGTGAGCCAGGCGACCGCCCCGGGTGCCACGCCCCCCAGGGCGCCATTAGCCCCCGCCACGCAAGCTCGGGGGAGTCTTTCAAGGGCTCCCCTGAGCTGGCGTGGTGGGAGAAGGCGCGCTGTTGCTGTTGGATGCAGCGCCGGGCAAATTTGGTAACAGTGGGGTGATCAGCACCCTGTTGTTATTGGGTACGCCCATCCGCCGTGGGCGCTTTTGATAGCAAAAGGTGCCATTACCACGCCAGCTCAGGGGAGTATTTCAAGGGCTCCCCCGAGCTGGCGTGTTGGCAGAAGGTATGGCAGGCGCCTCATTGTTGTTGAATGCGCCTGCGGCGGCGCGCATTTAACAACAATAGGGTGCTACTGTTCTGTTTACCTCCTCGCCGGAGCAAGGAGGTAAACAGAAAGTGGCACATCCTGCCCCCGCCCCCTTCTGCCCCGTGTTGACCAGGGGCTCGGGGGGCAGAAGGGGTGCCAATTCGCCCAGGACGCTGCTGCCCCTAAGGCCGGCCCTGAGTGGCGAGGGTGACTATGGGTGTAGTTTATGAAGGCGGAGAGGCCCAGACTGGGGCACCATGGAGGCAGAGGAGATGAGTGGGGGGTTCTCTGACCTAATCTAACATCTCAGAATGCAGGTCCTTAACAGAACATAATGACCGCATCCTGAGCTCTCTCATTGGCCTAGTGATGGTATTTAGAGAAAGTGGACATGGAAGTAGAATTAATACCAGGGTGGCAATATGAGTCACATGTGCACTGCATAAAAGAAGATGCGGCTGGTAGTTCAGGAATGCCTGAGGAAGATATTTTGGTGCCCTCCCCTCATGTAACTGGGTCCCAACTAAGGCCAATATGGCATAGCTGCATCCACTCGACTGGTGGGGCTGTAGGCGGTGTCCCTAGAATTGCCTTATTGTAGCACTGGCCATGGAGAGAGCGTATGTCCTCCTGAAGACACAGGTGTCGCCCAGTGAGATTGCTGAAGGCTATCAGACCTGCTTCACAATTAGCTCATTCTCATGCAAAGAAAGGTTTCGCAGGCCATTGATGAGGCCTGCTCATGTGCTCAAAGTCGCGGCCCAGAAAAAGGACCAGTTCTGCCTTAGAAGAAGCGCCAAGAAACACATCGGGAGCAGCACAGTGCCCATGTGGGGAAGACTCTTACCAGGGTCCGTCAGGGAAGCGGGCCGGGCGCAAATCACCCATAAAGATATGGTCATACGGGCATAAGGGATGGTTGGGTGAATTCTCTGTGTAGACGAGGGTTAGTGAGCGACCGGGGTGTGTGTGTGCCCGGGCGGGCCAAGATGTTGGATCAGGGAGGGATCCACATGGGAAAAGTCGTCAAAGGAGTGGGCATTATCGCACAACCAAAGCATCCAGCCTTGGCATATCAGCGGCAAAGTCATTCATTGGATCCTTGCATAAGGCAGCATTGCAAACATAGAATTCGGGCAAGCACCTGCTTAAATAGCCATAGAAGGAACAGATCTAGACAAGAAAGTATAACCTTAGAACCGAACCAAGCAGTCTCCAAGAGTTACGCATGTTGGGCATCGAAGACCCTAGAAGCGTTACATTCTTACCTGTGTGGAACTCAATGATGGAGCTGAGCGAGCTGTCGCAGGTGTGGCTTGATGCACGGACTGTTGCTTGGAAGGATTCTCCGCAGGGCAGGTCTGAGAGGTGGCAGGATGTGATGGCTGATCTACAGGAAGTCAGGTTTCCGTTGCTCTGTGTGGCGGTCACTGTGTAGGATATGGCCCCATCACTGGCGTCCCAGTAGATGACCACGTCACTGCCACAGGAATCTATGGATCCCACATAATCTGGTGCACACGGAGCTGAAATGGCAAAGGACAAGGAAATTACATTTGAGCTCTTGTGAACAGACCTATACTATCAGATCGCTTAACGTTCTGGACATCTCTGTGAAGCTTTTCACTTAGTTCTCGGGTGTACTCACCTTGATATTGTATAGCCTCTATCCAGTGGCACGGCCTGTCCCTCTTCCTTCAGACTCCAGAGGAGGCCTGCACCCTCTGTACTGAGAATAGAGCATTTTGTGCACAGGCACGATTCTACCCGGGGGCAGGCTATGTCTACGTCATGCACAGAGAACCTTCCATACCCTAGGTCTCGCGCCGCTGGGCCTGATCCGGAGCTTCTTGCAGAGATCTGTGGGCCTGTTCAATCCTTTTGGGTTCTACCATTGGGGGCGAGGGTATTTCCCAGATCAGTTTTAAACAATGCTAGGAAGGTCATCTGCTGTTCCCTGACCCGGATCCCCATAACCTGTGCCTCCACTGCCTTAGCCACCAGCATCATTGGGCTACTTCGGCCCTTTGCAACTCACTTTGGGTTCTGGCTCTCAAGAACATGCTTCACGGTTACATGGAGGCCTTCAAGACAACAGCCTTTGCGTCCTTCGAGGACCTTGTGGCGAGGAAGGAAAAGTCCATGGAGCTGATAGAGCACTTTCCTACAATGAGGAAGCAGACCTCTGCCACAGTGTCAAAAATCCGAGGCACAAAAACATATTAGATGACTCCATTGCCGTACAGCGGTGACACTGTCTTAAGCAGGTGCCGCCCTAGCCGGCTTTAGCAACTGCAAGTGGAAGAGGCTTGCGGTAGTCTTCACATGGGCATTGGGAGTTGTGATTAATATACATTTCTGCTGCCTTTACAGGGTATGTAGATGCGTGCGGGTTACCTTGACAATGCAACGTCATCATCATCAATGGCAATGCAGAGACACGCATTGGTTAATATAATACCTCTTCCAGGACGTTTCCTACTAGTTCTTTGATTACCCTCCAAAAGGAAGAGATTATTGGGGTACGAGTGGATGAGCAGCTGGGAATGAGTAAAGCAGGAGCCATTGTTACCAGGTCAAAGGAAGTAACTTGTAAACCCCAAGCCTAGAAATTCCCGGCTTAGAGCAAGTTGAATGACCGATCAGGATAATTCCTTGAGCTGTGACTCGAGGAAACATGGCAAGAGGCACTTAGGATCGGAGCCTCTCCCTCATACAAAACAAAGACCGGTCCTTTACAGAATGCTGTATCTCGCCCACTGAGGCAGCGAGCTCATACAGAACCGCGATATACGTTTTCCGGTTAGTGTAATTGCTGTAACCATTTGGTTTGAAAATTCGGTACTTCAGAATGCCATATGCAACCCAGTGTGATTTGATGGAATTCTTTTAACTGCAGGAGTATGTGTGATTTTGTTCCATTGAAAGATGACATTTTGGGATTTGATCTGGTATATTCTGGTGTCACGAGTGCCGTTTGATAGAGACCAACCCTCCTTTTCTGAGTGCAGACATATTAGGAGGTTTACCTATCAACATGAACATCCTTTGGGGCAATCTGAGAATTTCAGATAAGCATTGTAAGATGGTTACATTGCAGCAAGTTAATATGTTGTTACAATTGGACGAGTGGCTGATCCCAATATATCTGGAAAAAGCATATTTGCTTATTCCTGGCTGCCCCCCACACAGATCTTCCCTGGGGTTTCAAGCTGGGGATTTCGATTTCCAGGGCTACTGTCTGGCCCATATAGCCTGTCCTCTGCAAGAGCACAGTGTGGCCCCCAAGAGGGTCTTTTACCACTTTGCAGGAAGGGCTTCCAAATCAGATATATGGAGGACCCTGGGTCATGTCAGCCTGTGCCTGGTGGTCCTGAGATGATTAAAACTACAACTGGTGTCCAACTGGAACCAATCGAATGGTCTTCTATCCCAGCTGGATCCTGTCACCTGCTGGTCATTTTTTGTTTGTCTCCCCTGTGTTCAAGAGCTCTATAACTATGGACTTCTTGGAGCACGTTTGTGTGCTACCACAAATCACCTTCATTGTCATGACCTGATGTCTCATCAGTGTTCTCCATCTCAAGGCTTTTCTGACCTGTAGGCATCACTTCCATTTCCTTGGGTCACGAGGGTTTTGATCTACACGGACTATGCTACAGCAATGTTCTATGTCACTGGAGGAGGAGCTGCACGAAGCCAAGGCTGTGTAGAGGAGTTGGTATGCGGAGCGGCGTTCATGGCGGTACTGCAGCATTGGGCAAGAGGGACACTGCAGATGCCAGATCTTTGTGTGGGATTAAAAGAATAGAAAGAAAGCTCGAGGAGTGCCCTCCACCACCGCTAGGCTCTGCTTAAGGGTGTTGTGCCTGCCAGGTTTTGTGTATTGAGGAGCTGCCTCAAGAGCGCAGAAGAGGTGGGGTGTGATGGCGAGGGTGTGTACTGGATCCTACTGGTACTGCCTGTGAGCCACAGAGGGGACTGGGGGATATGCCGGAGTTGAAGATGAGCTGTGGCAGAGCAACGCCCAAAGGGGACCCCCGGGGTATGTATGGATGGAGTCTGGAGGGCAAATGTCAGAACCAGTCTGAAATTGCTGCTGGCAGGCATGACACGGTGGCTTTTCTATTTGCTGCTACTTGATTGGTCTATCAGGGGCCCAGTCTGAAGCTGAGGATAGAGGACTGGAGTGAAGATGTATTGCAGCGTCGCTGCTCCCCTGGTTTTAGTGCTGACTGCAGAGAACCTTTTGCACGGGACTAGGTTAAGATCACTGGGTGTTTGAGGTGGAGGGGAACTTTTTTCCTCCACTTTACCCATGGGTCCCCATTTTCCCCACATGTATTCTCCCATCTCCTCAGCCTGTCCCTGCCATTTACTCCCCAAAACACTTAACTGATCTTGTGAGAGGCATAGCAGGACAGTATACTTTTCTGGACTATCTTGCTCAGCCTGCAAGCTATCTAGTAATGTGGCTTTTTGGGAACCCTTTGATTGGGACTAAGACACAATGGGCCTCTTTACGCGGTTGGAGGTAAGGAATTACCAGCACCGGTAAGGGTTCCGATGCCAGTAATCCCTTACCTCCATATTCCGAGGTCCCTTAGCGGGTCCCTTCCTTACCGCCTGGTCTGACCAGGTGTTAAGGACGGGACCCGCTAAGGGACTTCAGAGCTAATAATGGTACTGCAAATTGCGGTACCGTTATTAGCTACTTCCCCATTCCCATTGAGCCCTATGGGGGCTAAAATGGGAATGGGGAATGGTTCTCAGAATGGGGACCTACCGGGTCCTCCAAGGTTGGAATGACCCGGTAAGTACCCATTCCGAGAACCCGGACCCGGAATGCGGTATGGGGGTAGCCATGGTGCTAATAGCGCCATGGCTACCTCCGACCGCGTAATGAGACCCAGTGACTGGGGTCTCCTATTCTTCTTTGGACTGGCTCTAGATGGCCATGTGAGCTTTCCTTGTGATGAAATTCCATGTTTATTAAGGTGCAGGACTGTGGACCCTCACGCAAGCGATGGCTGCCCCTGCCTTTTGGCTCACTTTTCCTGCTGGGCATACATTGGTTTTCTTGCTCCCTCTGGTAACTTGAATTTATTTGTCTCACCATTTCTGTTTTCTGCTTTTGTGTTTCTTTTATCATTGCACTGCCCCATTTTGCAATGTGTTTACATGTGCCTTCATGGCGAAATACAAGTCTTCTGTCTAATATACAATCAATAAATCAACAAGCAGGTGGGAACTCACTCCCCTACACTGTGTGCTCTGGCGATTGTGTTCTGGAAGTGGGTGACTGCTCATGATATGACCCTCTGCATGACACACCGAGTGGGGGTGGACAATGGCAGTGCTTGCTCCTTGAGCAGGCTAGGGTAGCCTTCACATGAATGGGACCTGGACAGGCAGGTTGTGAATGCAATCTTGAAGAGTTGGCCTCTTACATGCGTCAGCCCCCCTTGCCACTTTTTTTTTTGTTTTTTTTTTTGCTTTTATCATTTTTATGATTTTGCAAAATTGTTGTAAAATTGTTGTTACGTTTCTTTCTTTCCACTTAATTTCCCTTTTTTTTCGTTTGTTTATTTATTTCTTGTTAGTCCGTCCGTTTTTTTTGGTATTATTATCCCCATGCTCTTGCTATTATCACTCAGATGCTAGCCATGACGTCTCAAGTGAGGTGTGTCCTCGTCATATCCTGAGGTGGCCTTGCATGAGTCCTCTAAGCCCCTGACATTTGTTTCGGACACTTCTGGGCTTCTAGTTTTTCTGTCGCATGCCATTCGGCTTGGAATCAGCGGCAGCACTGTTTCAGAGAATCGTGCTTGACGTTGTTACTGTGCAATAGTGCGCTTCAATTGACTTACTTTTAAGGACGAACACAGTGTTTTTATAAGATTATCGATTTGATCCGCACTGATTAGAATAAGTATACACACGAGGTGCTCATTTGAGTAACAATTAGCCCAGAGGCAGGGCTTTATAGGCTGAAACACGTATTGGTTGCGTTACTGTTTGAATGTTTTAGTTACACTTGTTCAAAATATATTGAGGAATAATTAATTTCAATTTGTTGACCTTATTCAACCCGATTAGTGGCGGGAAGGCCCGCGGTATTATCAATCCCTTTATTTTGTTTGCTTAGAGCGCATTGAGGTCTGGATGAACCCGTACATATAAATCTGTTGATTGTGGCCAGGGGGCTAGCACCGCAGCTTACTCTAGGACCTTGCAGCTCATCTTAGGAGTTGTTTACAGAGCGAGCAGCTCGCACCCTGGCATAGCCCCAACTCGTGCAGTCCATATAAAGTGTAGTCGGGTCTTGGTTGGCAGAGTCAGCGAGACTCACAACTTGAAACCTTTTCCCATTGCCCCAAGCACAGCCTCAGCATTAGGCCCAAATGTTGCCCAGCCATGGAGGCCAGGGCATGCTCCAAGATTCACTGTGCCTGGGCCATGTTAAAGGTTTTTTTTATAGCAATTTAGTTGTATAGCGGCAAACTCCATTGCTTTCGGCTATGTGTGTCTGCCTAGTCTTTGCCCGTTCCCATGCCATGGCCCGCAGTACAATTTTGATAATGATACTCACGTTGAGACCAGAGTTGGTCTGGAGGTTGGAGCGTTTGCAGCAACACATAGGCTCCCCAACTACCATAGCAGTCCCCAACTGTGAGCAGCTATGGCATGGCCAATGGGAAGATGTTAGACAGCCTACTGATTCAATAGTCATGATTAGAATTCATAGGGCCTGATGCACGGTTCAAAGTGACTTTGCATTGCTGAAAAATGACTTTGCACTGCCGACACAAACCATGATTCGTGGAACCGTGCAACCTGTATTTTTGCAGTGCAAAGTCAGTAAAAAGTCATTTTTGCAGTACAAAATGACTTTGCACTGCAAAGAGTCACTTTGCCCTGCAAATGGTCACTTTGCACAGTTCCATGAATCAGGGCTTGTGTCGGCAGTGCAAAGTCACTTTTCAGCCGTGCAAAGTCACTTTGAACCGTTCAAAAAATTCCATGAATTGGGCCCATAGTATGTAAAGGGCCTGATTCACAGATTGCGCAATTCCATAGGAAAATGCGCTGTGAATCAGGTCCTTAATGCGCATTGTGTGCGCCCCTCTTATCCAGATACATATTGCACCAATCTCTTGTCTTGAGACTCGGCAAGTTTAGCGAACAATCCTCCCCACAAACTGAACAACAGAGATAACGCCGAATTACTTACTTTCCAGACGGTTGCTATGGCAACAAGGGAGCCTCGTGTAACTGCTGAGACATGCCTTAAGGGCTGCTATTGGCTATACTTGTCAGTAGCTACATAGCAGGGAACACTCAGTGGTCTTAATTGGGCCCTTTAGGAGACATAAGAAAAAGACTCCCACATCAGAGCTCTCGAGGACATTTTGACGTAAACGTGTGAGACCATATATAGATCAATGGGAACTGGACCCTAGTGATTGAAGGTAGGGAACTCGGGGATCGTGCAGGAGGGGGAGAATGCCTTCTGCACTTGCCCACCCACCACACAGAGAAGTGCCCTCTTTTACATAGTCACCACGAAAGAAAGAAGGAGAGAACACAAGACAAATGTATGTTACCTGTATTGTATGTTCCAGTACTGACAGGCCATTGCGTGGGGTTTCACTTAGGACACGGGTGTCCTTTGTGAGTTCCTTGTGTAAAACCTTGCAAGGGCTTGTGTGTAGACCAGCCTAAGCACTCCTCATGCCATGGAACCAATATGATAACAGGAAGTAGACAGTGGGAGCACCTTCGTGAGGCCAGTAACTGGAAGCCCTCTCTGACATCAAATCAACACTGAAACTGCTCTGAAACGCACCTGTTTCAATCTCCACAGAGTTGCTGGCGTTGCTGGCACAGTCTCCTTGCAGCGCGGTGACTGTAACGGTGTACCTCCTCCCGCAGGTCAGCGTGCTAATGTCACAGCGGGTGTCCGTTGTGTTGCATGTGACAAGGCCGCCAGACAAGTCTCTGATAAGGGCTTGGTAGGAGGTGGCCCTGTCATTCCTATCCCAGGATACAGTGACATTATTTGATGTGCAGTCTACGTGGCCAAGAACATTCGTAGGTGCGCACGGGGCTGTAAATAAAAGGTCATAGGACATTTTAATACAGATATGTTTTAACACTGCCTGATACAACCACTTCTGTCCGATTAAACAAGACTGATTTAAAGGCCCAAGCTCTATAAAGTTATCACAACCTGCGTTGCTTTTTATGTATGTATAAATACATAGAAGCTGTCATTGCATAAATCCACATGGGCTGTCGCAGGGATTTGGCTACAGGTATGTTCATACTTCAGGTAGCCATGAAATACAGTGCCCTGAACAATCTGCTGGCTATACAAACTCATCTGTACAAGTTTAGTTTAGTTTATTATTTGTAGGGTGCACGGCACCTAACCCTGAGGTATCTGGGGATGTGCACTTAAGAAATTGTTACAAGTATATACATAGAGACACAGTTGAGCCCAGGTTTGTTGACATGGGTTGCAGGTTAACCAACGTACCAACCGCAAGAAAAAATAAAAACAGTTGACATGGGTTACAAGTTAGTCAACGCACCAACATCAAGAAAAAATAAAAATAGTTGACATGGGTTACAAGTTAGTCAACGTACCAACATCAAGAAAAAATAAAAACAGTTGACATGGGTTACAAGTTAGTCAATGTACGAGCATCAAAAGTACAGCAAGGCTGCAACTAGTTCAGCTGTACTAGTTCGTGTAGAGCATGTATTATCCAATGAGAACACTCTTTGAGCATTGCAAAGGATATAATACCATGGGAGTGGCTATTTTCATGCTGTGCTGCCGTCATGCAAGTACTATGCAGACGTCCCAACAAAGTAACTGCCCGGATCAAGCATCAGTAAGTTTAGAGCTTGATGTCAAGGATCACACTGGAGACTGATAGGCTCTGTGGCCAGAGACTGCCCATGTTAACCTGGTTTCCACCTTGTCCCAGGGGCCTTTAATGTCTGTCTCTCGGTCCTATTGAAATTCACCAGCTATTCAAACTATTTATTTATGGAACTGCGTGATCATCCCTTATGGTTCTTCACTGGGTTCATTAGCACAGTGCTGGCCTTTGCAGCATCCCACGCATTGTGTGCTTCAACATAATAGACTCCCTTCATTGAGGCTGAAAAGTCTCAGAGAAAGGCAACAATCAAAGTGAGGGTGGATTAGGGGGAGACACTGGCATCCACCTCTACCAATGACTATGAAAATGCTGCATCCCTGGAAACCTTGAAACATTGCGCGGTGGCTGCCAAGGCGCGCTCATACCTAGAGCACACCTGCTTCTTTTGATAGGGATAGAAGGATGCCCCTGAGAAGCGTATGTGTTGTCTTCATTCCCCGAGGGCTGTCTGTCTTGGGCTGATAAAGCTATGCATACAATATCTCTTCTGTACAATACAAAAACTATTTTCTGCAGCAATAAGCATGCTTTTTTTCTATTTTGCAAACCAACAATGCATTGATCAGTGAATCTGAACTGGAGGTCAACTTCCAGGGATTACTACTGGGTGGCGTTGTGACATGTGTGGCCTGTTAGTTGCAATGTCCACTGCTACTCTTTCTCAGTGTCTCAAACTCCAAATGTCAAAATGGAACTGAATTATTCCACCCTTCTGTATTTATCCGCTCCTGTCTCCTGTTCTTTACTGAAAGCAGAAGACTCTGGTATAACCTGCAGTTGACTGTTTCCAAAAAGTGTCTGCTGAATGCAGTTGCTCACTTATGGGTTTTTGTACTTCACCTGAATGTGTTTGAAGAAAGTTTCATTGGCCATTTCTCTCCCTCTTTAAGCACTGCACCACCCCCACTCCCCCTGAATGCACACCCACAGACAGCGCAGAGCAAACCTCACCTTTTCTCCTACTCATCACCCATATGTCCCTCCCTACTCACTTCCCCCTTTTTCCAAGCTTCTCATTATATGTGTACAGAGGCAAACTCCTACTTCTCTGGGGCTGCTACACAGTGCCTAGTGACATTGTAAACATATAGAAAGATACTTGCCAGATGACACGCAGACCTCACTTCTTCATCTGGCGTTCTGATTTAAAATGTAGTTATTTATGAAAAAAGATTTAAAAAGTGAGTTTCATTCCAGGTTGTAGTAGATACTGTCAAGCCATAATGCAACAGAGGATTACCAGGGAAAGGGGCCCTCATGTGGCGCACGACGTGCTCACGGATTCCCTGCATGGCCACACACATTTGTTTGATCAATGCTTAATTTTTATGTAGCACATTATTTGAGCATTTGGGGCTGCACATGGCATATGATGGCAAAAGCTGCACATGTGGATTTTCCTGTACCAGTTGTTGACTCTTTCAGGCACGTGATGGTATTATTTGAGAATTTGTGGCTACCCTGGTCATGCGTGCCACAACCTATTGGCATGGACATTGTATTTTGGTCCTGTAACCTCCTTATAGCATAAACATAGACACTTACTCACAACTTCTCAAATTATATCTTACGTTTAAAAATAAACTGAGTTTTTATTGTGAGACAAAGCTGAATGGGTCCCGATAAAAAGAGCCCGTTTTGAGTGTCTGTTGCTAAGAGAAACCCTTAGTGTAAGGCACGATGCCCTATGTGTCAAGTAGACTTAGAAGACATAGCCCACTTTTAATTTTTTTGTCCTGGATATGTTCAACTGAGGAAAGAGTTACTGGTCCCATTGTTCAAAGAAAATAGATTTGTACAATAACGCCCAGCTCTGTTTTCTATGTTGAATGCAGCAACTCCATTAATAGCCTGGGCTGTATCTTTGTACATAAGAAGAGCCTGGAAACGCCAAGAAAAGCAAGGGAAACAAGGGGATGAATTTGGTTTGGCCAAGGATCATAATGGGCTTTACATTTCTCCCCATATTGACTGCACAAGCATCAAACGATTGGAGTTTACGACTGATTCTGAGCAGTTCCATATTTTAAGAAATGTTTCTAACCACTATGCTGTCTTATTTTGTCACACGTTTAAATGAATTAGGATAAATGATGATATAACTGGACCGATTCATGCCCACCCTGAACTACCCTGTATTTAAAGCTATACATTATGTTTTTACAGTTGTATGTGATTGAATGTTGACTTTTTATGGATACTGTTATCCGAAATAAAGAATTTCACTACTACTGCAAAGCTGAATGGAACATGCTGTTTGAAGTACCTGTGTCTAAAAAGATGGACGCAGCCGAGGTAACCTGGCAATGCACACTGGTCGCTGTGACAGTCACAGTGTAGGTCTGGTCGCACTGTAGATTCCTCAGATTGCAGGTGGTGGACGTTGAGTTACATGATACTTGGTGCCCATTGATTGCAGTCGCAATCACACTGTAGGACATCACATCACCGACATGGCTCCACCAGACTGTGGCGCTATTGGTTGCACATGTCATCTCATGCATCAGGTTGGTGGGAGGGCAGGGAGCTGTTGAAACAGATCAGAAAGACTGGTCATAGAAAATACACAAGGTCACAAATCATATGTCGAAAATATGACATCTTCCACACAGACAGGGAGGACTACTTTGTAAAATGGTAAGCGTAACTTGAGCAGCTGTGAAGGTTGGAAATCAGATCTACTTACCAGTATGGAATATTATCAATTTTTTTTAATATAACATATTTGGGGCTCAGACTCCACCATGAAGATGTTCAATTATTACACACCTATCAGAATTCTCCAATCCAACTATCCAACCACATCCACGATACCACCGCAAATGCCAAGAAGAAGCCTCTTTTGCGGCCCTGGCACCCATCTTATGGAATGGCACGCTGATGAAACTCTGCACTGGAAGACTCATTTAAACTTCCATAAGTCACTTAAAACCTGGCTTTTGTCCAGTCCACCACAACTAACTACCATGGACACACACCCTCATGAGGCTGGATGCAATCGGACCAGTACAATGTACACTAACTATTATGAACTCAAGACCCCCGCTAACAACCCCAACATGACGCCAGCCACTATGGGGCGATGTGGATCGCTCTATGCATTGCTCCGTAACACTTCCACCTCCAAGGTCCACCAACCCCACTGCAGACCATTAGCTCTCCCAGAATCCTAGCACTGGAAAGACAGATCGCAAATTGGCACTGCCACAAACTGCCTAGACACATACTGGTGCATAAATAACCCAGGTTTCACACGAGCCCTCACTCTCATTCAACGAACCCTCCCTCTAATCCCTCTACCATCGCCTTTCTCCTGAAGAGCCATGCCCCAAGAAGCAATGGCATCGGTTGTGCTACACTAGACTACTTTACATTACACAATGTTTTATTTACTTTGGACGATACACATTTTTACGTTTACAACATGAGCATCCAAGGGTGTTTATTTTGAAAGTAATTCGTGTAAAGCAACAATGCGTCATTTTGTTGTTCTGAATTATGAAACAATGCCAATTTCATTAGCGATTGTCTGTTAATTCTAATACATGTTCTTTTAGTGGTTCATTGTTGGCATAGGTCTTGGCATTCGACCGAAGAAAGGTCCGGTCGGTCTTTGTTCAACAATTGTGATGTATTTTCTACCACTTCACATCGGCAGTGAAATAGTCTACTACGTGAGACCTAACGCGGCCAGCCTTGTGGGTGTACAGGAAAATGAAGCAAAGAGCACACTTGTTTGATGAGAGGATAACGTGGCTTTGACACATTCATGAACTATATAATTCTTTAAAAAGTATCAACGCCCCTGAACAGCAGAGCTTGCGCTACCTTTTCACACGCGCATTCTTATATTGAAAAAACTGAATCAATTCGAATTTGTGGGGGCAGATTCTTAAAAACCTAGTTCTCTTCACAAGGGGAAATTGAGGAAGCATACCCTAGAATAGGGCAACGTGGTGGCCTGACTTGTGTAAAGTCAAAAGTCGGAATACCTCGTATTGATGAAGATAAAAGCACCCGGTGGCCCTGCGATGTGTGCTCACCTACGACGCGGGTGCAGATCCGGAGACAGGGGCCACACTATGGAATGACCTCTCGCCGAAACTCAGGCAGATCACGAAAGGTTTAGGAAGGGGCAAAAAAAAATCACTTTTCTTGCATAACCAGCCTTAGTAAAAAGCTTCTCTAAAATAACCCAAAAGCTCTCCAGTGCCAGGAGGCCACCGTAGTGGTGCCAGTAGAGCTCTAAACTAAAATAGAGTATTATTGCTAAAAAGAAAACAATGCTATAACTCAATAGCTCCTTCCTTTGAGAATGTCAAGCAGTGACAATAGTTAAAGTGCTAAAAGCAAAGTATGCAGACGCTGTGAGCTTTCTGAACTCTTCTCGTCTCTTGGTGACGGCTCTTGGCGTGCTCACCGTTAGTCCTCTTGCTTTGTTGTTTTCTTCCAGGGTTTACTGTGTCCCTTTCACTTCCTCCTTCCATCTCCTGGGGTTCTGGCCCTTGGAAGCGCTGTGACCTGTCAACAATCAGCCTTTCGGAGGAGAAGCACTCATCTAGTTCTGGCGAGAAGGAGCTTTACTCCCCTTACTTTGGGGACAGGAGTCCCTTAGGGAGGTTCATGTAATGATCCCCCACCTTCTTAAGAGGCTGCCGTGTGGGTGGTCGTTGGATACTCTTTTTTCCTCCTCCGGGTCCAGCTTTTGGGTACTTGGTGAGGCACCTGTCCCCTTGTACTACCCACTGTTTTTCCCCACGGTCAGGCAGGGGGACTAAGTCCCATAGGGTTTAGCTTTGAAAAAGTCTCATGTGTTCTGACAACACCTGGATCCTATGCCATCTTCATGTGTAATCATAACATGGCTGAGCAACAGCATGGTGTCTTAGATGGGTTAAAACGTATATGTAAAAGTGCTTTAAGAGAGCTGGCTAGGCCTGACTGGCAGAAAGACCACACTGCTTCTATTTCTGTGCTTCAGTTGGAAACTCAATTGCCATTTTCAAGACTAGAGTTTTAGTGCTGAGCCAGTAGCCTGCAGAGGAGGCCCAGAATCTGGGAGTGGTGTTCAACAGGCAGTCCTTATTTCTTTCGAAGATCATGGCTTTTATAATAGCAGAGCATGTCCTTCCGATGGACGAGAACCTTTCCTCCACACCGACTGGACACTCAGCATTGTCAACACAAGTATTGCCACCTCACACTTGGCCTATGACCTTCCCATAAAGGATTATGGGCAATCTACAATCAGGCCCCAGTATGGCTGGTATACTTATTGTATAGAGTCGAAGACAGGGACACGGTGCGGTTGGGGCATGTGCCTGTTCAGGCTGAGAAGGGGCACTAAGAAGGCTAAGTGGAGACAGTCATCGATTTCCTCTGCTTTTGACCGTTCTTTTCATGATGGAGAAGCTCCTCCTGTTTGAAGCGTATCCTTCGTGTGTCAGGGACTCGTACAGTCCCAGAAGCCCCTGCACTGATGTATGCTGCCTCAATCCCCTGCACTGAATTTTGCTGTATCAAAATATTTGAACAGGGCATGGAGTATTAAGAAGCACCAAACTGCCAACGTTGGAACGGTGATCTGGCATCTTAAAACTGTAGTCTTTATGAGCATGCATTCCTTAATATACAGAGCGTTATTCATATTGTTTTTGTATCCGTTTTGTTGGCTCTAATTGCCTAAAAAAGCTTAGATTTAATTAAAACAAAATAGTTCAGCTTACCATTTATTGACTACTATTTCTTGTGCACACTTTTTGCTGCTTTTTGTTCTTTCTAAATGCTAAAGCTTGGGGCAAGAGAATTACAGCAAACGTGATTAGGTTTCATTTCTGCAGTGTGCTGCCTTTCTCAATTAGGCTTGCGTGCTCTGTCACAAAATAACATTCCAAATAGAATAGGCACTGAGGGCTCCCCACCACCATCTTTCATGCCCTTGCCGACAGCCTGCACGCGGCACCCCCAATGCATATCACACATCACCTGTATTGTTACCATCTGATCAGTTAAGCCTGGATCATCTACTGGCATGGAGAACCGGCAGGCAAAGCTGACCCCCCACTAAGCCCCACACCAAGGCCGTCACCTGTCTGGCCTATTTTGAAACGAGGAAGAGTTGCAGGGAGATTGCAGGGTGTCAGTTCTGAGGGCTCCCACCCCACCAAAACACCTAAACACATACAACGAAAAGTTTGAAATTCTGGTAGTTAGAACTTTTCGTGGCGTGTGTTTTAGGTCTTTTGGTGGGGTCGGTAATTTTTATGCGGACATTTTATCCTAACCCTCTGATAAGGTAAACCCTGCCAGGCTGAAGCAATTCTATGGCTGCGTGGCCTCTTTAAAATGGCTGCTGCCATTTCCATTCCTTTGTGCCTGAATATGTCTGGCACTACTTGGGAATGACGCAGTTCCTGCCTGCACTGCGTCGATTGGTCACCTGGATCATCTTCTGGCCAATCATGGGGAGCCATCAGGCAAAGCCGGCTGCCCACTTGCAATCTGATCTCCTGTGCATTCTACAAGGCTCCCTCTCATCTCATCGCACCTTCCAGAAAGCCTGTCTTCGGGTTAGCGTTGCATCTATCTGCTGCTCACTCTCCTACTTGGTTCCCCTTTGCAGCCTCTGCACCAAGATATGCACCCTGCCAGTCTTGGGTTATCCGCCATGGCCGCTGCGGTCTGCCCTTGTCTCTTGGCGCCCTGGCTGTTCATCTCTACAAGGCACCGACACCAGCGGAACCGTTCTATGTACTCTTTATGCCCCCACGCTACTCTTAGCTAAGTTTCCGCTCTGCCTCCCGCCTAGCTGTGCTACTTATTTTCGACCTTGACATACGTTGAAGCACTTATCACTTGTCGTTATACTGTCCTTTCTGGCTTCAACATGACTCTGACTGACTTTTCTGTACTATCTTGGCGGCTCATGACACCTACCTCTTTATTGTTCTATCTGCGGAACATGTCTCTGCCTATCTCTAATGCTCTTCCTTGGTTTTATGAGACCCCCCTGTACTTTCATACTTGATGCAGCCCCTCACCTTAAGGCTGGCAGTCAAAATGTTGGCACCCTACCTATGTAGCTGCAAATGTAATGTAGCCGCCTACACAATAGGGCGAGGCTTTCCAAATGTGTTCACCTACTTCAATGTAATTTCGTATTCTTAGTTGTCTGCCTGCATGTCTGATGTTGCCCCTCATTCCATGAGGTGCGACTTTTCCAGTCTGCAGTCACTCATATCTGCTTGTCTTTTTTGCCTGCCTGATGTAGCCCCCATTCCAAGAGGTGGGGCTTTTCCAGTCGGCAGGCACTCATATCTGCTTGTCTTATTTGCCTGCCTGCATGTCTGATGTAGCCCCTCATTCCACGAAGTGCCGCTTTTCCAGTCTGCAGTCCCTCATATCTGCTTGTCTTATTTGCCTGCTTGCATGCCTGATGTAGCCACCCATTCCACAAGGTGAGGCTTTTCCAGTCTGCAGGCACTCATATCTGCATGTCTTATTTGCCTGCCTGCATGCCTGATGTAGCCCCATCCCAAGAGGTGAGGCTTTTCCAGTCTGCAGTCACTCATATCTGCTTGTCTTATTTGCCTGCCTGCATGTCTGATGTAGCCCCTCATTCCACGAGGTGCCGCTTTTCCAGTCTGCAGTCCCTCATATCTGCTTGTCTTATTTGCCTGCTTGCATGCCTGATGTAGCCACCCATTCCACAAGGTGAGGCTTTTCCAGTCTGCAGGCACACAAATCTGCTTGTCTTATTTGCATGCCTGATGTAGCCCCTCATTCCACGAGGTGAAGTTTTTCCAGTCTGCAGTCCCTCGTATCTGCTTGTCTTATTTGCCTGCCTGCATGCCTGATTTAGCCCCCCATTCCAAGAGGTGAGGCTTTTCCAGTCTGCAGGCACTCATATCTGCTTGTCTCAATTGAATTCTGGTTGTCCTTAATGCAGTTTATCTACCTACCTGTTCCTGCACTTAATTTTGTTTGCATTTTGTACCTCCCACCTTCTCCCCTCCTGCACTCCCCTTCCCCCCTCTCCTCTTCATGTCCCATCACTTGCACTTTCTAAATCGTTTCACGACCTAGTCAGAGCGTTTCTATTTGTTCTCACTCCTTCTACCCCCTCTCTGCACCACGGCTCGTCCCCCTGCCTCTTGCTTCATGCTATAGCACTGCCCGCTCTGAATGTTACAAGACCTTTTAAGAACATTTTGTTTTTGTTTTATACCTCTTCCTCATCTCTTCCCCCTCCTCCTTGTCTGATGCGCCTTAAAACACAATTCTGCTGTATAGTGTGCATTACAAATAACCTGTACATAAATAAATATAATAAACTGGGAAAAGCCTTTTAATTCCTCTTCAACATGACGTTCTGGTCTATAATTAAGCAATGTGACCCGAGTGGCAGGGGCATTACCGACTCAGGTAATGCCCCGGGGCCTATTCGCTCAGGCCTTAACCAATGGGCCCTGCTCAGTAATGCCCCCGCTGCGAGGGTTATATTGCTATTAGTACCCCGGCCCGCAATATATGCATGACCGGGGCACTAAAAGCATTTTTTTCTGTCCCGAAAAGCCGCTGCGTTTCGGGACAGAAAAAAAAAAACACCAAGAAAATGGCTGCCGGGAAAGGGAAAATGGGAGTCCGTTTTCCCTTTCCATGGTGGCCATCGAGAGCGGACGCGCTGGGAACACAAGTGTTCCCAGCGCGTCCGCTCCCGAAAACAAAAAAAGAAGCAGAAGGTAAGTGGGGTTGGGAGGGCGGGGAAGGCGGGAAAGAAAAAAAAAAAAACGTACCTGTGTCCCCGGCAGGGGACGATGGAAGCCGCCAGCTGTATGGAGGCGCAGAGTCTCGACACTGCCGGAGGCTGTCATCGTCCCCCACCAGTGACGCAGGAGCAAGAAGGTAAGTGGGGTGGGGTAGGGAGGAGAGAGGGAAGGAAAAAAAAAGAAAGAAAGAAATAAGCTTACCTGATTCCCCAGGGGGGGCGAAGGCAGCCTCTCAGCCTTGGGGAGGCTTGGAGCGGGGATGGCCCCGCTTCGAGTCTCCTCATTGGCTGAGGGGCTGCCACGCCCCCCACCGAGGACAAGGCGGCTGGAATCCCTGCCGAGAATCGAAGAATTCTCGGCCGGGTCAGGACCCGGCGAGAGCCAATCAGAATGCGTGTTGCATTCTGCTTGACTCTCGCCGGGTACTAATTATTAATATAGAAGTCTATTTTTAACATGTGCCATCAACATACATAATAATGAAGCGAGTAAACACATGTATATGTCACTTCTCTTTGGCTTTGGGAAGGACTGTTTGGAGGTGGTGACAGGAGCAGCAGGGAAGGAGTTGGCACAATGGCAAAGATTTCGTGTTTTCCTGAAAGACAGACACATTTGTTTCGTCCTCAGAGATACAAGAAGCTGTTTCCAGAGGTCCTGGATCCTGGCTTCTGTCTTTCCTAGATGATCTATGACGTAGTGCTGATGGACCAATAGCACGAGACTGGTGAACCACAGATCTCATGCAAGAGGTATCTAGGACACTTCTCTTGGAGATTAGTGTGGATTGGCTCCATCTGATTTATATGTTAGGTGATTCTTCTTTATGTGGCAACCATGGATAGGTCTGGCTGCTGGCTTTTGTGCTAGCTGCCACTTCTCAGGGAGGCCAGCCTCCAAGTAGCATAACATTTGTTACACTCGCCTCTTCTAGAAAATGTGGGGTCCCCCAATCGTATTTGGACAGTAGACAAAGAATGGGCCTAATGCTCTTCCCAGATCCCCCGTTCTCCTTTGCAGAGATGGACGAATCCCAAAACTGATATCAGCCCTAGACATCCTATAATTGGGGACCTCTGGGGTCACTGAATTTTTTAAATCTTTTTTGGTTTGTCCTTTGTTCTGTTGGTGCCAGAAATTTCCCCAATAAAATCAATCTTCAAAAACTGATAAAAGAAGATACCCTCATGTCCTAATTTTTCCACGTGGGCTGATAGTAGTTGCTGACCAGTTGTCCGCAAGAGACTGAACCCGCAAGCTTTTAATGAGAAATAGACACAAGGCTACATTTCCAGAAAACATAAAATGGACATTCATTGAACTCAAACATGTTACCTGATTCTATTTTCGTATTAACTGTTTCAACAACACCAAAGTCGGCATCATAAGCTGTCCAGGTCACGTTCAGCAGTTGCCCACAGGCAAGGTCAGCGACGGCGCAGGACAGGTCCGCCGAGTCACACGACTTCATTCCATTTGCTCCATTAACCAGCACCGAGTAGTTTGTCGCTCTGAACTGCTCATTCCACCAGAAGGACGCAGAGTTGTTGTTGCAGTCCAACGAAGAGTTTATTACCGAAGACTGGCATATTCCTAAACATATTGCAAACACAAGGTGAGAGGATGCTTCTGACTTGGAAACGATGCTTCCAATTTTGATGAGCTCGGAATATGGCATTGTACTTAGACAGAAGAAATATGTGTCATGAGACGACATTGATTAAATATCAGTAACTGTTGAAAGGTTAGAGTAAAAGTTGCCTCCCTAAAATATAGACCTCTCGCACTTACCAGCAAACCTGCAGCAGGTTTAGGACAAGGAGCATGAATCGGATTGGCGCAAAAGTGACATTTTAGAAGCCTTCAAAAAGACATTCTCAAAAGGTTCAAAACTAGCAGGTTCCATATTGGGTTTTTTCAAAATGAGTAGGCAATGGATCAGCTGTATAATAGGTGATAAAGCAAACAGCGCAGAAGTCAGTCGACCAGATACAAAGCTAGAAAGCTTAACATGCCCACCTAAAACCTCTGTTGAAAGCACAGGTGCCCACATTTGAGATCCACAGGCTGTAAAGGTATGCTGACTACTTGAATATGAGCTCTCTCAGTATGTAGTGAGCCTCATGGGTCATACGCCCACTACATAAGAACTGTATGCCAAGACCTATACACCTCCTCCGAACACCAGGCTTGCTTGTTTGCACAGTAACACTACTGAGAGTGTTGCAGATCCTTGGACCAGATTGCCACTCATAATACTTAATTTGGCACTTATATAGCGCTACGAACCCTCAGGTATCTGAGCGCTGCTTATTATTACCCACAGTGTCTGGTGCTCATTTATCGACCTCGGAAGGATGAAAGGCTGAGTTTGGCCCCGCCGGTATTCGAACCTGCATTAGCAGGCTCTGCACAGATGTCAACGCGGGTGCTCTACTCGCTGTGCCACTTGACCGACTCGTGGTAATTACCATTACGGCACTCGACAATCTTAGGGTCTATGGTAGTAAACTGCAGATATTCTGAAGCACCACATGGAGTATTTCAGAAAGTCTCAATGTAAACTGATCATAATTAATACAACAAAAACAATGTTATCCCAGTTTGGGGGATTTAGATGGTATGGTGCATTAGCTTATCAAATCGCCATTGTGCTTTATCTATGACCTATAGGGTTAGAAATGGCGATTCTGTGAACTATACAGCAATGGGGGTGAGACGGTGGCCACCTGAGATGCATACGCATTTTCAGAATATTTGAGGTGTCCCAAAATATGTTTGTCCCATGAGTTGATGCTATGTGCCAGCACATCCCTATAGCTAATGGATACAACCTGTTTTTCTTGATGGGGGTGTAGGAGGATTAAAATGTTAACTTCACCTTTCGGCTGGAGGGACTACTGGAGGAATTATGTGCAGGTATTTCTTTTCGTATGCATGATGTATCTACTGCACGCGATACTCCTGGGGAATGCAGTAAATACCCCTTGAGGCGTAATCGGGTGGGCAGTACAAACAGGCAGTGTTTGACATGCCTCCGGTTTCTGCTGTTTCTGACAGACACATAATGAGCTCCTATGAGCAGTGCATCAGTGGTTGGTATGACCTGCTCAATTCTGTAGGAGCTCTGTGAATAAAATGCTCATTTCAATTCATATGCAATGTGTGCTCCATCTGTTCACACATTTCATGAGCAGCTGGCCTTGCGGGCAGTCAAAACAACAAACAAAAAAGTAAGAAGCTAATTTTCCGACCTGACACTGACAAATTGCGATACCGACCATACATGCGTATGGTTGGTTTGGAAAGTTAAGTGAAGGGAGGAAAAACAAGGAAAAAGGATAAACTGGGAAAAGCAGGAAGGCGAACAAAAGGCAGAGAAGTGGGAGGAATAGGCAAAAGTGAGGAATGGAGGGGTGTTACTGCCATTAATAAAAAACGTTTTCAAAAGTCAATTCAATGGTCAATTTTGCTCTCTTCGAGAGAGTAGCAAAATAAACAGGTTGACAATCTGACATACCACCATGAGGCCATGTAGTCAAAGCCTCCATGTGTAAGATTGTCCTCTGTATATGAGCACACTAATTATAATAATGACCTCTTACATATAGTGCTTGCTAGCACATGTTTTGCCATTTTGCCATAACTGGCATATTACCGAATTTACTGGGACACAATTTATCAACCTCAGAAGGCAGAAGCTATGTCTTCCCTCCTGGGAAGCAAAACTGTGAGTGGCGGGTTACCCACTGATCTTGACCTGCTCGGCCCTTCGGTTACCTGAGTATCTATGAATACTGTGCTTTGAGAGCTGAGGGAGTCTTGTGAAAAAGTATGAAATGCATATATTTTTCCAGTGAGGGATTTTCATATCTGTTTAGGAACTAAGTTAGTATAATTTCCAACTAACTAGTAGTCATATGAGCAACATCATCATTCATCCACGAACAGCATGTCGATCATTGCAAAATCAGATCCCTGCATGCTGATTGGCTGCTGCTTGGGGCTGTTGCCTTACTATGGAAACCCACAACACATACGAAGGAGCAATGAAGGCTAATAAGATTGAACCAGGCCCCCTTACAAGACTATCAAAAATATGCAGAAGATTTCTACCACAGTTGACAAGCTCGTCAATATCCAAAGAAATCGAAGGAAACTGAAGGAAAAGGACAGGACTTAAGTCTATATGGCTCACTCGATCATAGTGTGATTAAAAAAGAGGACAATTTCATCACGGTTACAACGTTGAAACTCAATACATAGAACGTTAAACAGATAAGAAGCAAGGGCCATTCTTATTCAGTTCCGATTGTCGGATCACTGGAGGCCACCCTTTGTTTTGAAAATGGCAAAAAACTTGAAGAACTAATTGGTGCACTCGAAAGCATCAGTTTAATACGCATATCAGTTGTGGAGCATTGTAGAATCTCTATCCAGTTTTTCAACACTATCCGAGGAGGCCAAATACATTAGTTAAAACATGCTTTTTAGATCTCGAGAGTCACAAAATTCCATATTGTCAGATTGCCAGAACACTCCTGACCCAGTTTGACTCAATAATTATTCCTGGGATGGGCTAAACCTAGTATTTAGTACAGAAGAAAGGTGAGCAGCATTAAGGAGGCCTTACCTGTCTGAACAGAAACAGCCTGGCTGTGGGGGCTGCTGCAGTTGTTGCTTTGCTCTACCACCGTGACATTGAAAACTGTTTCACAGTCAAGGAACGGGAGGGTGCAGGAGGTATCTGAGCTGTTGCATGAATACTGTATGCCATTGCTGCCCTCTGCAATCACTGTGTACAATGCCACTCTGCCGCTGGCCTCCCAGGTAACAGACAAGGTGTTGGTAAGGTCTACAAAGGGGATCACGTTCTCTGGAGGACATGGTGCTGTGGAGAGAAGATGGATAAGAAATGGCCATGATCGGCTGCAGAGAACAGGAGAGGCTTATTCCCAAAATGCAGTTTACTCAAACATATCAGTGCATCAGTGGTGATGAACACACAACCTCAGCCTTGTGGGCTACAACAGGCTGGGCTGGTGATTCCGGCCATTCAAACAGAACAATAAAGTCGTTTTAATTCAAAATGGCAACAATTAGTTTCATTATCAAAAATGTTGCCCCAAACAAAGTGACCATCTTTCCCCTCCCACTATAACACACCGTCTTTTATTTTATGTATTTATTAGCGCTTTCTAACATGCTAGAATGCAATCAGCGTTGCTTCAAGGCATTTCCAAGTGAGAATCAGGGACCTTCACAGCCAAACCCAGAAGCTGCATTTCAGATCTTGGCAAAGGGAGAGGGAGAGACAGCAGAGGGAGTGAGTGAGGACATTCAGGTCAAAGCCTGAAGTCTACACTCTAATCCTAGCTCGGGGCAGGAGGACGTTTAATCATCACCATCCTTCGACCTCACCGAAAATCCATTCCCCCTTTTCCCTTTGAAAACTGTTAATGGGATCTGTGACTGACCACCTGTGTCTTGCCGCATAACAGAGGTGCCAGGGCCTTGCTGCAAAGCCAGAAAACGATGCATGGAGATGTTTGAGCCAACACTTGCGCATCACTGGGAAGTTCTCTGGGGAGTAAATCATTCCATCATTTCTAACACAAGATGAACAACCAGACACAAACCACCCACAAAGGGTCCAGCCCGAGCTGCCACGTCGCGGCCACTCTGCGCAGGAACATAAGCAACCTTCCGTCAGCATCAGCTGGGCCATGCTGACAGTGAACTGATGCTCACTGACCAAGACACTTCTATCAGCGCTACCACGGTGCTGGCACTAATGGCGCACACAAGTGATCTCCCCATTCTGTCATACAGAGTCAGGGAGTACACAGCTGGCCTGTAGGTGGAGGAAAGGCATGCATGCTGCACAGGTCTTGACTATGGGAATGCCATATATGCAGGCTCCAGATAGTGAAGAACAGTGCAGCCCGCCTGCTGAGAGGGGTTTCCCACGCTGAACACACAATGCTCACCCGGCAGAAACAGCACTGGTTACCTGTGATCTTCAGTGTCAGAATCATTGCACCTGTGAAGGCCCTTGCTAGACTGACCCCTTCCCTTGAGTAAAAATAGTTTCTGGGCCCCCCCCCAACAAGCTATAACGTCTTATATTTTCTGTTAAAAGCAGTCACTGTAATCCCTTGTTGAAGAGCATCGTCTACCTCCTCCCCCGGACATCCTTTTGGTTCCCCTGGGGGAGCCAGCCCTGCAGTTTGAAGACCATAATCTTGGACCCTCCTGGGATGCCGGGATGATTGACTGCCAAGCTCACCGCTGGGGAGTACCACTTGTCCCCACTAGATACCATTAAATACTCCCATTGCACATTTCCCTTTCCACTACGAGAACTACTGTCTTCTGGATGTGGCTTTGCCTTTTTGGATTTTTACGCAACCCTTGCCTTTTTTATTAAATACACGGATGTATGCTAAAGCCCCCTAAGGTTGTTGGGTTGCTATACCTAAAATTCATCTGATCAATTGCTTGATTGATTGATGGGATACCCTTAAGGTCTTCTCAACTGAAGGCAAAATGGGCAGTCATTGAGATAAGTCTCAATGCTTAGTGTCACTGATGATGCCAGTGGGCAGATAGCGCGCTCAATAGTTGGGAGTCCTTCAGCAGCAAACTCTGACCCATCTTTGAATTTGGTGCTTGTTTTGGGGAAGTGGATCATATTTGGGTTGAGTGAAGGAGGGTCACAATATAGAGTTTTCCTTTTTGTGGTGCTTTTTCGTGGATACATTTGGGGTAGAGGCAGAGGATTTTGAAGGTTGCTCAGGCTAGCACATGGATTTAGTAAAGTGCTCTTGGGTTGGTTGTAATCTGAATCTTTTCAACTAGCGGAACGGCTGCTGTATTTTCAAGATGTGATTTGGGATTTCATTCGGTGGAGTCAAAGTGAGTTTGTGCCATCTAGTCCCACCATCCAAACATTTTGATTGTGGAAATTGAAATTCAGGCTCTCATAGGATGGTAGTAGAATTGGTGTGAAGGGGAGTGTTAAGGGCTGCTACTTTCTTTGGAAGCAATGATCAGGAGTTCTCCCAGAATTTGAAGACGCTTTTGGCAATCAATGCTTCAAGTCAGGGCAGGCAAGTTTAAAGAGCGTGGTATTGGTTATGATTGCTGGGGGGTCATATCTTAGCGCTGCATGCATATGACGTGGTAGTGGAGGTCATGGTCGCCGATGACCTTGATGATGATTTAGAGGTGGGTGAAGAACAGGATAAGGGGCAAGGATGATTCCATTGGAAATTCAGATGACCCGTTGAGTGTCTGATCAGATGTGCATCAGGCGTGGTTCGCCTGGAAGTAGGGAGATGGAGGGGGGTGGGGTGTGTAACGCTGGCTATTTCCAATTATCTGGTAGGGTTTCTGCATGAGGGCAGCTCTGAGGACAAAGCACGTAGCTCATTAAACCTTATCCTTCGTGCTATTGGGGAGGGTTCTGTGTATCTCACCAGAACCATACTCTTTGCCCCCCACAATAGATGTGGCCAAAAGTATTCAACAATGCCATGACTTTGAAAGATTATTATCATGTTTCTTCACGTGCCTATGTTGGGGCCACTTTTGTTTGAGTGTGATGGTGTTGCAATTTACACATAAAAAAGGCACTCCCTTTACGTATATCCATCTGCTAGGATATTTGGACACCACGATTAAGTGCTGTGTGGTTAAAGAAGACTCTTCATGTGCTCCTGTGAAGACATATTCACTCTATGCCTAAAGAATACTTTACTTTGGTCACATTCAACTCACCCTAACTGAGGCAGTTTACAGCAAACCTCTCATTTGGACAACCGCACAATGAGAGTTTTCTCAACATTGGCATCAGCAGATCCTATCAAAATAACTTGCGGTGTACCCCAAGGTTCTTGCGTCTTGCCAACTCTATACAATATCTTTACCAAGCCCCTATTTGACAAATTGGACAGACTGGGTGTCACCTACCCAAATTACGCAGATGACACCCAGATCCTCATTCCCCTTTCGGGCAATTTTGACACGGATACGGCCTTGGTAAACAAAATACATCTCATCATTCAGGCATGAATGGCCACACATGGACTATGCCTGAATGATGATAAAACTGAAATCCTACTCTTCGGATCCACTGCCTACTTAAAAAAACGTAGCCCCGACTACACAGCTTTTAACATTGATGGCAATATAATCATAGTTTCCAAAACAGTAAAAACACTAGGTTTTCACCGTGACTCAGCCTTAACACTAAAGAAACAAGTTAACTCACTAGTATCCTCCACAGCCTACACATGTAAGCTTATTAGGGCAAGCAGAGCTTTCCTCACCTAAGCCAGCTGTATCATCATTGCCAATGCCCTAATACTCTCCAAACTTGACTATTGCAATGCTCTGTATTTGGGAGCCAACAAATACATCATTGACAAAATTCAAACATTACAAAATAACGCCCTTAGAACTGCCCTCAATTTACCTTCTAAAGATCACATTTCTAACACTAGAAGAAAACACAAATGACTCAAAATCAGTGACAGAATCTCACTTAAGACAGCATCACTCACCTTCAAATGTCTTATTAATGCAGCCCCCCTTACCTGGTAGCAAGAATTGTGAGAAAAATTTCCACTCGCCCCACCAGAACCGCCAACTCGTACTGCCTTCAGATACCCAAATTTAGACTAAAAAAAAACAGGCGGCAGTAGCTTCCCAGTTAAGGCGGCCCAATACTGGAATGCCCTCCCACTCGACATCAGAACAGACCAGTCCTACTACAGCTTTAGACGGAATAGACTCAAATGGCTACATTCCAATGACCCCCAAGATTAACCATGGAACAATCCATACCTACTAACCTGACTGTACATATGTATATTCTTTAACTGATTTATCGTGATCTCAAGTATATGCTTATATTAGACATTGCCATGTAACCGATGTAATGTATACGTTTATACTGTGCCTTGTAACTAAGTTTTAAGCAATCTTGTTTTCCTGTTCTCTGTAGCGCCCTGTTACCTTTGGCTTTGGCGTGCCATATAAAATTAATAAACAAACAAACATACAACAGTACCTGTTGCTATTTGCACTGATGCACTTGGCAACGCTTGGCAACCAGGGTATTCTGCGGTGACGGCCACATCATACACTGTTCCACACAGGAGACCAGCAATGTCACAGGCGGCACCCGTCGTGTTGCAGGAAGCTGTGTGGCCATCTCTCTCTGTCGCCATCACTGTGAAAGACTCAGCTCCTTCTGTCAAGCCCCAGTGCAATGATGCAGTGTTGGTCGCACAGTCCAGACCATAGGCGGGGGCTGCAGGAATGCAGGGGGCTGCAAGCACACATAGAAATGTTATGCAGGCCCAAGATCTGTTCCCCATGATGTAGTTTCAGTGAAATTGTGAGAAACGTAACTTCAGCAAATCGGAATACTGAGGCCAACAAGGACGCCACTGCTTCGGGGAGAAACGCGCACAGCATGGCCGTCGATATCAGCACCAAGTAAACAGGTGAAACAATAATACACACATTCCAAGAAAAGGAGAGCATTGCTATTTTACAGAAAACTTACTTTAGAATAGTGTAGTTTTATTGGAGCAAGAAAACAGTTGTTTCGATGGAACAAATACACTGTAGCTGTGCTATAAAGTCACTTTGGTCACATTGAGTGGCTAGGCATCAGTACAATGGCAAAGAAGAAAAACATGGAAAGTGCAGGTCCATAGACATCTAAGACTGACGCCATGAGCAGATGATACTTAGACGAGAGGCAGGCCGGGCCGCCTACCTTCTCATATTTGGAATTCCAGTGGAGGGGTACGAAAGGTTTGTTTCTCGGCCCCCTATAGTGCAATGCATAAATACACACAAGAAGACATCCTGATTGGTCAAAATGCATGAGATGAGGCCCTGATCCACCTTTCTATGCTGAAAACAACTCAAAGATCACAAGAAGGTTCCAATCACCTCCACTCCTGGAAAAAAGGCTGGCACTACCAGTCACTAAGACTGACACCTACACCCTTCGATAGAGAAGGGACCCATAGCATAACCATTGTTCCCCAAACCACTGTGGTGAACATGGGCACGCACCTCCACCATGTTAGAAAAAGTGAGCATGGTACTCCCCTTCCATTACCACATGCGCAGGACTGAGCATGGTATTACCCCTTTTCCACCACACACACAGACCTGCACATGGTTCCCTCCTGACCACCATATACACAAAACTGACCATGACATGTCCCCTATTTCACCACATACAGAAAACTGACAATGGTTCTAACCTTCCTGTACCTCATGCACAGAACCGGTTATGGTACTCCCCTTCCATTACCACATACGCAGGACTGACCGGGTACTACCCCTATGCCACCACATACACAGACTTTAACGGTTTCATGAAAATTGCAGCGGTTGTTTCACCATGATGTTTTGGCAATTTCTTTTAATGGCCCCCCCAACCAGAAATTGCAGTGATCCAAACACGGTAACAGACTGAACATAGTTCCACGCGTCCTCCCCCACATACACAGGACTGATCATGTTCTAAACCTCTTCTTTCAAATAAACAAAACTGACAATCGTTCTTCCCTTCCTTCACCACATACACAAACAGACCACGGTCCCACCCCTCTTCCACCACTCACATAGAACTGACCATGGTCCTACCCTAGTGTCCACCTCATACACAGAACTGACCATGGTCCTCTCCGCTCCTCCACCACATACACAGATGGCTTGTCGAGACCTATGAAATGTGCCATGCACTGGCTCGGGGCACATGTCAATTAATTGCTGTTGCTACAGTAGCAAACTGCAATATTGCCCTTTTAAAGAGCAAGATCACACAAAACAGGCCCCAGTGAGAACATCAACAGAGACATGCAACTGATCAGGTGCCGCTCCCCTTTGGACGGTCCCCAAAAAGTTGCTTCCTCACAAATTGTATGTTGCACGATTGCACAAGGTTTTCTGAAGACACTCTCTGCAGAATCCTACAAGGGAATACAGGTGACCTACGAAGCAGCTGGGAGGTGGGCTGAAGGCCTTGAACCATAATTTCTCCTCTCCAAAATGAGGATATCTTTGCTTTAACTTCGCATTAGTGCCAGGGCTGCTTTTTAATAGCATGTCTGTTCCACACAAACACAAATCATATATGTTCATTCACACAGCTTCGGGATTTAGATGTCAGGCGAAAATGGCAATACCATATGTCGCTCCATTAGTGTCCAAGAGACATCTGGACCACATGTTTCCTCTCCCCAAAACTGGGAACCTCACATGTTAGAAGAGGGGGGTGACGTGGGGAAACCCAGGTGCACGAACATCCTTAGCAAATTCTATATATAGGATTGACAACCCCCGAAGTGACGATACATAAAACAACATCACAGAGAATGAAATCAGTCCTTGATACTCTAGTGCATCCTGGGAAGTTACATTAAAAGAACTGGCCAAGACATATTGTGATATGCATATGAATGCCCCCAATCAATGTTATGTATGGAGCAAGACTCCCTTGTGTGACTGTGCCAGGAATTAATATGGCAATTCTAATAGGGACCTGATAATAGGTCTTGCAACCACCTGCTTCCCTTTGGATCCTGAGGTCATGAAACTAATCTTCTCACATGGTCTCCTAACTAAGACTCCTCATTCTTATATACCATCACCCCGGTTCAATGCATTTTGTTCTGCTCCTATATGTTCTTTCTCCGACTGAGCTTTCCGTGGCACTAGGTAATGCCCACTATGTAGCAGAAAACATTCTTTGCACATAGTTGACCTGATATAATTTTCTATTTTTGCCCAAAACATGGTTCACATTGCATTCTGGCCTGCTTGGCCCAGATTGTACCTCCAGGGTTCACTACGCTCCATGTGGACCAGAAGGGACAGATTGGATGCGTTTCTAAATCTCATCTTCGTGTCTGCCACGTCATTCCTCCTACTGATTCAGCAGCCTTTATTCCAAGTGTAGAGACCATCCCAATCTGACTCCTCATTTGCTGAAGACTTTACCATTATAGTAAATGAAGTGTGGTTGGCGCATGCCAAACTTATCATTCTTGGAGACTTCAATCTGTGGTGGGATAAACCCAGCACTCCATTATGAATTAGACATGCGCGGTTCAAACCAAATACAAGGCACTCCAACCCACACCTAGAACATTATCGTTGACATCATTTTCACTTGTAAGCATTCTTTAAGATCTTCTCCTCCCCAACCTATGATTTGGGCAGATACTTTTCTTGCACCTTTTGTCATAAGTGTTTCAGCCCCTCAGGCCATTACTAAACCTTCCTTTCTGCCCTTACACATAGTAGAAGTAATTATGTTTTTTCTAATGAGGAAACTTCAAACACCTGACTCTATGGTCCCTGTTAATCCCTTCTAAACTACCTTCAGGCCCTTGGTTTTGCGAATCACTGAAACAATTGCAAAAGACTATACACTATTTCAAACAAAATTGCTGTTGTGAGTATCATAGAAATAAAAAAGGAGGCCGTACTTACCAAAGTAGATGACTACAGGATTAGGATATCTGCAGCTACCAACACTCAAAACTAACTGTTTAAAATTGTTACAAAATCTTTCAATATCTGCCCCTACATCAATATCCTCTAGCCATTGCTATCTCTGGTCAACAGCCACATTATTCATTGTCAATAAAGTACAACAGATCTCTGACACTGTCGCTACCCACCCAGTGCACACCAACTCATCGAACCATTTTACTGGGGATATAGGCAGGCCTAAAAATAACTTCCTGGACACCAATTCCAACACTCACTATTGAGGATACTTCACAGCTACTGGAGCGTCTTAAATCCGGTGTGCCCTCAGAGTCTAATCCAGCATTTTGCCTCCGGATTCTCACTGAAGCCGTAGCTGCCCAGTTTACCTTACTTCTTAACTCGTCTTTTGTTACAGGAGTAGTTCCGACCCCTTTGAATGCAGCTACTTTGATACCACTGCTGAATAAACATTTGTTGAATCCTCTTATACTATCCAATTATAGGGCATTTTCTCTGCTTCCATCACTCGCCAAAGTGATGGAATTCACAGTCACCCCTTGTTCTCAGGCCTTTCTTGAATCTACTGCTTCTCTGGATCGTTTTCAGGCTGGTTTTCATCTCTTCTGGGGAGCGGCGTTGGAGTCGGCACCTGTCTCCACTTCTAATGATCTTTGCCTTGTTTCTGAGGCTGACAGTGCCTCAGCTGTGATATTATTAGAGCTGTCAGCTGCTTTATTCAATGTCAACCATTCTATATTTCAGTGACAGAATGATATAGGAATATGGGGTGTATCCTTTGTCTGGTTCAGTTTCTGGAGTGCTGACCACAATCTATACCAATGACCTCCTCGTCTCTTCTCCTGTCCCTCTCCCTCAGCAGGTTCCATAGTGCTCTGTCCTGTCACCAATCTTCTTCAATGTCTACTTTTGACTCTGCTCATTCACAACTATGGCCTGAGATTTTATTCCTACACAGACGATAGCCCGATTAAAGGCTCAGCTGGACCAGGAATCATCAAACTAACCTTTCCTGCTGACTTCGAGCTGTGGATACGTGGATGTGATACACAGGCTCAAGCTGAAACGGAACGTGAGCAAGACAGAGTTAATGGTGACAGAAGGTAGAGTTGGCCTCTGGGGTCTGGTTCTATCTGATATTTCCGCTTTTAGAAGGTCGCACATCAAAAAGCCCAATCTATTTCGGCCATTTTTGTGCAGCCTCCAAAATGGAAATATGTCACTACGGTGGGGCATTTCACCCCCAACTCCATCCCAGTTAACCAGCCCACACCCCCTCACACGCATGCAGATTTTCCTAGAACCCGTGTGCATCGAGGGCATGACAGTTCAATTTAGAAAGACCACTCTCCGAGCATTCTTTCTAAATTGGTCATTTCAGAAATCGATTTTTCCAAATCGATTTCTTCTCTTAGTACCCTGAGGGCACACGAAATGAAATCGATTTTTCCAAATCGATTTCTTCTCTTAGTACCCTGGGGGCACACGATACTGGCTATATAAGTGGAATCCTGAACCTAGTCCTGTGGTCATTATGGACAATCTGTTCTTTCGGTTCAATGCAGATCTCTTTTTGCGACTACAGTCGGCCACTGTGTTCAGCAGCTGCTTTCATGCTTTCAAAATACTGCAGAAAGTTCTTCCCCAACTACTTTCTTTTCTTCGAGCTGCTGCAGTGTCTGCTTCCGCCTCTGAATGGTTGGATTATGTCACCTGACTCTATTTAGAATTGCCAAAATTCCTTGTATGTCACCTGCAGATAATTCAGACTGTAGCTACGCGCTTGGAAAATGGGACTTGTTGTCATACCTCCTCTAGGCTATTGCCAGCCAAGTTACACTTGCTACCTATTTGTGAACTAATTAAATTCAGCACTCAATGTACTATCTATAGAGCCATTCATTGAATTGGCCCTTCTGTTCTCAGTGACACATTTGAGCTGAATACTCCCTCTCGTCTTCTGCGCTCCTCTGAGTGGCTACCTAAGGTACCTCGCTTCCGTAAAGCCTGATTCGGGGGCCGCTCTATATCAGGCTTTAACTAGCCCTTTGTTGTGAGATGGACTTCCCCATTCTGTTCACAGTCTGAACCATTTCCTGGCATTCACACACGCTTTGAAAGCTCATCTCTTTGCAAGTCAGGGTAATCTTCTTTAGGGCTTTGTATTCCAACTAGAGCCATGATGTGGGTAAATGACTGCACTTAGGAAAATCCTCATTCATTACCCATTACCCTTTTTTCAAAAAGCATCCACTGTGCGCATAATCACTTCTACAGACATGCACGTTTGGCAGATGACGCGTAGAGAGAACACGCTTTGCTCAGGATCCCACCATTTAATTAAGCTCCGAAGTTGGATTTGGGAACGTTAACAATGCACGCCTTTTAACACATCTCTTCTAAGCTCTGGTTGGTTAAAATATATAATAAACCAACCTAGAAAATACATCACTCCTTATAGAATTATGTTAAACAAAAAGAGCATGATTATGTGTAATAAGAAGAAAATGCAGGTTTGAAAAGCGGTGACTCAGTTCAATTGAAAATGTCTAAAATGAAGCCACAGATTGCCGTCAGCATCTGGAGCAGTGTCGCGGTTTTCAGATGCAAAAATCCCCCAGAAGTTCTTATCATCCAAACATGAATGCTCAATAAGGGAGACTTGCTGCCATGGTTACCACTGATTCACCTCTACCCATTTTTTTGTGCATGATGTGTTAAAAGGGTATTTAGGGGGATCAGGGAGGTGTATCCGTTCCGGATGTAAAGCGATATGAAGTAGCCTCCCATTTTGGGGTTTACTGGACTGGCTCCCTAATTCAAGTGAAAGCAAAATCTGGGTGGGCATTGAGCAAGCAAGCGTGCCCATGCCTTTGGATGCTCTCTGATGGCTACCCCCAAGCATTGAGCTTTGATCAACGCCTCTCGCAAATTTGTTACACATGCTATGCGACTATCGAGGGCTATATTGGGGTGTCTAAAAACAAGGACATACGTCAGTGCCCCTGACAACCCTGATTCCTACCTAAATGACAGAGAGGGTGTGCCACCTAAAATAGGTAAATGGTTTGATAATGGTACCCGTCTACATTTTTCAGATCGTAACATTCAACTCGGCCTTGGAGAACTATTTCCAGTGTATTGATCAGTGCTGGAGCACGCCGGCACCCATCCCCCCGGAACTGTTATTTGACACTCACTATTGCCGAAAGGGTGTGTATCCAGTATCTACAAAGCTTTGAAAATAGACGACTGAGAGATCACTGCTGGGAGATCGCTCTCGGAAAGTGGCAGACCTGGTTCAGAGCAGTAAAAACCTTAACTAGTCTCCAACCAGGGGCGGATTGCCCTATAGGGCGCTCTGGAGATTTCCCAGCAAGCCTCTGCATCCTGGCCATCTTTTGTGTGGTATTTCCAAATTTTCTCATAGGCCAAGGTTTGGGTTTGCAGAAAATGTGTACTTTGGGGCCACTTTGAACATTATTTCCGGGCCTCTTTTGGGTCCCAGTCCACCTCTGCCTCCAACTCAAGGAAAATGCATTTAAAGGGCTGCTACAATGGCGCCTGAACCCACATCAACCTGAACGCGCATGGCAAGCTGCATCAGACAAACGTCGGCAGAACTGCTCTCCAGTTGGCACCTTTATGGATGTATGGTGCGAGTGTCCTAAACTCATTGGGGATCATTACGAGGTAGGTGGTAAGGGATTACCGGCACCGGTAAGGACACCGGTGCCGGTAATCCCTTACCGCCTTACTACGAGTTCCCTTTGCGGGTCCTCCCTTGACACCTGGTTTTTCCAGGCGTTAAGGACGAGACCCGCAAAGGGACTCTGGAGCTAATAACGGTACCGCAATTTGCGGTACCGTTATTAACGCCTTCCCCATTCCCATTGAGCCCTATGGGGGCTGAAATGGGAATGTGGAAGGGCCCTGGTGAATGGGGAATTACCGGTCCCGCCAAACTTGGAATGGACCGGTAATTGCTCCATTCACCAGGGCAGAGTCGGAACGAGTTTGGAGGCAGCCATGGCGCTAATAGCGCCAATGCTACCTCCAACCTCGTAATGCAGCCCAATATCTCCTGGTAAAAGAAATGGGAAATTATAGCGGTCTCTGCTACGAATCAGAACACATTGGGCCTCATTACGAGGTTGGCGGAATGGGTTTAACGGCGCCGGTAATGGTGCCGGTAAACCCATTCCGCTCTATTACGAAGTTCCCTTGCGGGACCCGCTCAGAACGTCTGGTCAGACCAGACGTCCTTTGCAGATCCCGCAAGGGGACCAGGGAGCTAATAACAGGCCTGTTATTAACGGGCCCATTATTTGCTCCATCCCCATTCCCATTGAGCCATATAGGGGCTCAAATGGGAATGGCGTTTGATTTTTTGAATGAGGAATTACCGGGTCCTCCAAGGTTGGAATGACCCGGTAATTCCTCATTCAAGGAACCCGGACCCAGACACGATTTTGGAGTCAGCCATGGTGGTAATAGCACCATGGATACCTCCAAACTCGTAATGCGGCCCATTATCTCATGCATACAGAGCAATTTGGGCACCCTTCATGGATTATGTAGATGAAAATGGGGGGCGGGCACTCTACCAGCCCAACCCATTTCAGGGCCTTCTCTTTGCTCTGGTTTGAGGCGGCATGTCTTATCCGTTGACTCAGTTCATCCCTCATCATAAGCGAGGTACACAGCCACAATACTTTTGCTGTAACCACACTCTGCGGGCCCCCACGGTAAGCGCTGTAAGAAGAAGAGGTAGGCATCAACCCAGGCCAGCTAATTGCACCCTGCCATGTTTTCCTGTTTTCTCCTTTCTGTTTTCCTATCAGTTGGGTGACGGTGTGAGAGTTAGACGTCATTTGCATCCTAATTTATTGTTCAGAAACTATGCAGGTCCTTATTTCTTCAGTCCATATTTGCTGTAAAGAAACTCGAGGAGAATCTTGCATCGCGTTTCGCTGTTATTATTCGTTCCACCCTTGTGGCCCAGGCTGCTCTGTGTTCTGTGCTGAACGTGTGTTTCTTACGCTATATATTATATACAAATGAATAAAGATACTGTTGATGCCTTAATCCTAATGCAGGGGCCTTGGGGAGTGGGGTCCGGAACAGAGCACCTTCCTGATCTGCGCGCAGGTGGTGTAGCCCCTGGGAGCGCGTCATGGAGTCCCCCGGAGTGCCAACACTACAGAACAGAGCAATAGAAAATAAACACGTGTGCAAGGAAGCCTTCGCGTCTTACCTGTTTCAATGGCAGCGGGGAGGCTGGCTGCACTGCTGTAGCCTCCTCGGGTAGCAGTGACTGCTGCAGTGTACGTCTGGCCACACTGCAAGTTGCCGATGCTGCAGGTGGACGCCCCGGTGCTGCAGGAGTGCAGCACGCCATCCGGCCCAGTCACGGTGGAAGTGTAATTCTCAGCTCCTGCAGCAGGGCTCCAGGCGAGGGTGGCAGTGTTTGTTGAACAGTCAATATCTGTGCTGAAATTGCCCGGGATGCAGGGAGCTGTAGGCAAATAAAACATAAAAAAAGAATAAAGATACTATAATTTCCCCAAATTGTAATACACGGGTGAATGTACCAAGGTAAAGACATAGCAGAGCACCGTGGACAAGGAAATGTAAATGCATCTGCATGTAAAAAGATACATTCCGTGTTGCCATTACATTTAAATCATCAAGTGAAGAAAAGTTTTGAGCAAACAAGGGGTGCCTCTTTTTTTAATGGGGGCTGTGGTATTTGAGGAGTCAATATCAAAACAACAGCAAAGTATACCACTAGCTACCCACCTCTATCACACACCAGTAGTGGGAAAACCTACTCACAGGATGATTTTTTAGATCATCAAATTATATTCAACCCAAGGCATAATATCCAAACAGACATATTTTAATTCATATATATCAGACAATATGCTCACATAAAACATATGTTGGTTTGGTGTGCTGGTGTGCTCGGACCGTAAAGTTGTCGCTGCCCTCGACACCTACTGTACTGCGGCTCTCCCCTCTAGGCTGTGGAGCTGGCAAAGTGGTCGCCTGAGTACAGCCCAGCACTGCATTGTGATTTACGACATTGGGCACGCAACCAACAATATACTGCAGTGAGTGTCACCCTTTGGGCAGATACCAGTGAACTGATATACCTCTACACTACGTAGCCGATACTCGCCTCTCTTCTGTGCTGCATACGCTGCCCAACACGACGAAAGGGGCTAATGCTGGGAAAAGTCAGGAGCGATGAGTGTCAAGAAACTGCTCAGAGAGCATAAAATCCTCTACGCAATGTTGTTCCTGGCACGACTCTGTTTCCAGTTCCGTGGGAAGTTCTATTTTTTCAGTGCCGGAGGAAGCACAGTGAAATGCATTGAGGCCCAAATTCCATTGCCGTGCCCGAAGGGGTGAGGCCATGAGGATCAGCTGCCAGGCTGATGGATTGTTCCTAAGAAATTGCAGACACCTCCTCTAAGTTATGAGATCATAGTACTTGATAGTTCAATACACGTCACTATGCTATACTTTGTGTATTAGTTACTCGATGTTCACCACATCGGCAACCGTTAGCCCCATTGCGATTGCTTGGTATTTGTTGGTGTTGATTAGTTTGTGTTTGGTTAGGGGGTGGAACCGGAGAGGGGAATGGTGGGGGTTTGGCATATTAAACTGCAGGTTGGGGGGGTGGCAGTGCGGGGCGTGGGGGGATCCAGATGGCTGGAAGGGGCCCAATGTGACCCACGCCTGGAAACGCGATGGGTGGATTGGCAGAAAATCAGGACCTTTTCTTGCCCGGCAGGCACTCACAGATGACTGTAATGGATCACAGCAACATTGGGGTGGAGACTGGGGGTGCAAAATACATGCCTACAAGGGCACATTAACGTGATACGGATCAATGTGATGAGCTGGAACATAAGGGGACTTAGGGCTTCATTACACGGTAGGCGGTAAGGGTTTACTGGTACCAGTATTTTACCGGTACCAGTAAACCCTTACCGCCTTACTACAAGGTCCCTTTCCGGGTTGGAGAATTTAACGCCTGCTTTTTGCAGGCGTTAAAAACCAACCCGCAAAGGGACCAGGGAGTTAATTACGGTACAGCAATTTGCGGCACCGTAATTAGCGCCTTCCCCATTCCCATAGTGCCCTATGGGGCAGAAATGGGAATGGGGAAGGGCAATGGGGGAAAGGGGAATTACCACCCCGCCAACCTTGGAATAGGGCGGTAATTCCCCTTTCCACCAAGGCGGAGCCGGTATTTTACCGGCATGGACCAAGGTGCTAATAGCATCTTGGTCCACCGCCATCCGTGTAATGAGGCCCTTAAATTGGATTCTCACCCAGACACCGACCCATTGGCCAAATTGCATCCCTGGTGTCAACATATTTGCTCCTTTCACGTTAAAGGCGGATTAACCAGACATAACTATGCACACTGGGCCAGCAAGTACCTCTGCAGGCGATTTCAAGGTAAATGTATCTATCAGAAAAAAAAGTTTTCTACTACTTCTGTAAATAAAAGAAGAGATGGTAAAACAAAGGGGACCACTCTTTTTAAACAACATGCTTTTCTGTTGAAGGCTGAACAGCTGTAGACTTCTTGGACCTGAAAATACATTGGACATCCACCTTCCCACACCCACGGCACCCCATTAACATGTTATGAGTTTATTTTCCAGAGCAGGGCTCTGCAACCAGGGACAACTCCCATGATCCCTCACCACTGACTATGAATTAGGGCTGATGGGAGTTGCAGCCCAAATCATCTGGTGAGCCATACGTTGCTGATTCCTGTTCTAGAGATTAAATTACACACATTAAAGCAAAATAATGTAATAGCACCAATACCTGGAGCGATGGCTCAATGGTGAGTGATCACACTTACCAGTCAGAAGCTGGACTGCTACACTTGTGTTACTGATGTATTCTTTGCTGTGTGCTGTCACAGTCACCTGGTACGTCTGGCCACATTCCAAGTCAATAATAGTGCATGTTGTGTCGGATGTGTTGCAAGAGTGGACCTCTCCCATGGGACCAAACACAGATGCCGTGTAGTACAAAGCGCCGGAAGCTGCTCCCCAGGATAACGTGGCGTTACTGGAGGCAGGGTCAAGGTGAGCTTCCACTGTGGTGGGCGTGCAGGGAACTGAATGAGGAAACGCAGTTAAGGGTTAGCTTTGGTGTTTTATGTAAAGATGGAACCTCTGACTAAGGACTCCAGCATGATGGTACATAAACAATGTTATGTACTTCTACACACCTTAGTGATAACAATAATTAATGAAGGCACATATACATCATACCATATAATGTGAATCACAGGGACTAATAACTGGTGTTATTAGCACCCAACTCATTAAAGCTCATTTCTCTTCCTCAGATGGATGGGAGGCTGAGCGGCCCCTCTGGGATTTAAATCTGTGACCCTCTGGTTGCACACAGATCTTTGCAGAAGATGACGTAGCCCACTAAATTATCTTAATTGTTGAGATAGCCAAACTGAAGTTTCAATAACAAAAACAAAATTCTCTTAATTGCTTTAACTTAGAAAAAAGAACTCTGGAACGATAACAAATGATCGAAGGAGGCTAGCCCTTTGGTACATTTTGAAGATTCCCAACAGGCCGTTGATTGGAGAAGACCAGTGGCCTTAGGCCGAGTCAAGTCAGTGACTTGGTATGCCCCAAGGGTTGCCAAGAAGGTGCCACCTCTTGAAGGCCTGGAGCACCGGGGCAGCTAGTCAACTGCTTGGTTATCTCTACAGGCCTGTTGGAAAACCTCCAGGTGTCTCCATGGGCATGTCCTCCTCTGTAGACCATACCAATTCCTTTGGTCACCTTCAGTACATGTTCATAAATAATCTTTCTTGTGGGGTATCCTGTGGCCTTACCAGTTTGAAATGCAATCTCATTGCTTTCTGGACTGCTGCAAGTAGTGTCCACTGCTTTGACAGTTGCTGTGTAGTCCTCGCCACACACCATGTCGCTGATGCTGCAGTTGTTGTTTGTTGTGGTGCATGAGTGGTGCTCGCCTCCAGGTCTGGTCACATTTGTTGTGTAGCTCACAGCCCCAAAAGCATTTTCCCAGGACAGAGTAAGGATGTTGCTTGTGCCATCTAGCTGGGATTCTAGATAGAGTGGACTGCAGGGGGCTGCACGAAAAAATAATTGTGTGTGCGTTACTAAATGCTTTCCGACAAAGACACAAAGTTCGGGAACGTCACTTATCATGCTTCCGTAACTTCTGCATAACCCATGTGCAGCCAACGTAGAAGAGCCCTAACATGATATAATGCCAAGCTTCAGACTGTACCACTGTCAAATACCTCCATCGGTACAGATAGGATAATGCATTCCCGCATGGGGACTCTGTGTGGACCAGGGGAGTTGCCAGGTCTGGAAAAGATCCAGGGCTAAGCTAATGTTGGGACTGTTGGGACATGGGGCTAGCTGATCTTTTGGTTGTAGCCCCTGAGCTTCTATGCGGGGCTACTACCAAAAGTCCTGGGGGCTATAGCTCCCCTAGTCCTCCCTAACAAAGCCTCTCGTGTGGACCATCAGCGATTTGAGGCAAGATGACTTGAGCTAGCACTGCAGCAATACCTACAACGGCTTCTGTGGCAGGGGCATGCATGCTGTTTGGGTTGAGGTTTTAATAGAACGCTCATGAAATCGGAAAGGAATACATTACATATTGTTAGCCAAGAAGCCAAAGTCAATGCCAGGAGAGGCAAGAGGATTTGAAACAGGATGATTCTGTCAATGACATGAACGTCAAGAAATGCTGAGATAGGCGGACATAGTGAATGCCTCGAGAGTCAGTGAACCAGGAGGACACCGTCTGGGCCATAAAGGTCAAGAGGAGCTGAACCAGGACTAATATGTTCAAGAGGAGCTGAGTCAGGAGGACACCGTCAATGCCACAAAAGTCAAGTGGAGCTAGGCCAGGAGGATGCAGTCAAAGGAATTAAAGCCAAAAGGAGTTGATGCAGGAGGACTTAGTCAAGGCCATGAGATTGAAGACGAGCTGAGCCACAAGGACACAGTCAATGCCAAGAGAGACAAGAGAAGCTGGGACAGTAGGGCACAATCAAGAGGGCCTGAGAAAGGAGGACGTGTTGATGCCATGAGTCAAAGGGAGCAGAGCCAGAAGGACACAGTCAATGCCATGAGAGCCATGAGGCGCTTGGCAAGAAGGCTGTAGTAAATGCCATGAGAGTAAGGAGACCTGTGCAAAGAGGACTCATTCAATGCCATGAGAGCGAAGAGGAGCTGAGGCAGAAGGACACAGTCAATATCATGAGAACCATGAGCTGCAGAGCCAGGGGGACCAATCAATGCCTTGAAAGTCAAGAGGAGGGGAGCCTGGAAGACCTACTCAATGACAGAAGATTCACAATAAGCTGAGCCATGAGGGCACAGTCAATGCTGTGAGAGTCAGGTGGTGGCCAGGAGGACAGAGTAAATGCCAAAATAGTCAAGAGGAGCCCAGTAGGGTACAAGTAATGGCATAATAGTAAAAGGGGCTTTAGCCAAGTAGACACAGTCAATGCCATCAGATTAAGATAGGCTGAGCAAAGAGGACCAAATCGTTGCTTCGAGACTCAAGCATAGTGAGTCAGAAGGACTCAGTCAATGCCATGAGAGTCAGAAGGTGAGCAAAGAGGGCCCAGTCAATGGCAAAAGAGTGAAGAGGAGCTGAGCCAGTAGGACACACTCAAAGCCATTACAGTCGAGAGGAGCTGAGATAGGAGGACTCTGTCAGTGCTACGTACCTTTCTTCCCATAATGGGTGTTTGATAGGTTGGGACGGAAAATCACCAGTCATGAGCATACCAGCTAACAAAACCTCCAATGCTGATTCCATGGTCGGCAGAACTCGTTTCAGATGCCAGTGCAATTGTTTGCATCTGATACCCAACCAAAAGGACAAGGGCTATGCATTTATATAACAACCCCAGTTGTGGCTCTCTTAAGGCTCAAAAGAAGGCCTCATACTTACCAGTGTGAAATTGGAAGGGAGTGGCATGGCTGCTGCACAGATCATTGATTGCTGAGATTGTAGTGTTGTAGGTCTGCCCGCAAGCCAGGTTGGTGATGACATAGTTAGTTTCTGTTGTATTCAAAGACATCAGCTCTCCGCCGGCAGAACCTACTGTTGTTTGATAACTCAGAGCTCCAGGAGTAACATTCAATGACAGCTCCATAGTGTTGGTTGCACAATCAAGGTGTGTATCAGCAATGATTGGGATGCATGGAGCTAAGAGGGGGAAAACAACATTATGTGCCATTAAATTCTCTGGGCCATGCGCAGACACAATCTATTTACTTGCACAAAGTATGGTTAGGAAAGTTACTTGACTACAAGACTTCTCGAGTCACGGAAAATACATAGAGATGGTGCAGGACCTTCTCATACAAACTGTCTGTAAATGTAACAAATGCTGGATGTATAATATTTACCAGAAAATGGATGAGGGGAGTCAGACTTGGCCCAATACAATCCAGGAACAAGCTGATCTTTGGATAGTCAGAGAAGCTCTGTGAGCTGAAGTTGGGCAGATGCTGGATGCTATGATGACTGTAGGGTCAGACAATACCTGACACTGCTGAAAGAATCTCTATGGGAGGACCAGCAACAGGCTGCACATGTGATTAAATTATACACCCACCTTACATTAGAAGGCTAAGAACATATCGACCACAGAGTCTGCCCCAGAAAGAATGCTGTAGTGAGATGACCAGGCACCTTTGCACCCACTGCCTTGACATAATCCACAAAGCCTAAAACGGGAACACATCTGGACATGCCTGGAGCATCTCTGAGATGCCCTTGAGCAGAGCTTTGTGAATCACATTTGGTGTGAGCACTGCAAAGATGCTGCAGGCATCTGCAGATCCTCCCCAGTTCTGACGTTGTGAATCAAGTGTACAGTAGCAAAGGCACAGCTGGGGGAGGATGGGCAGGGGTTTTGGGCATCTCCTCTTTTGCCCCAGTGCAAACCTGAATGAACCAGGCCTGGAATTATCCAACTGCACACTAAACCAACCCCCTTATAACGCCCAAAATTCAAGGAGGTCCAGTGCTTTATCTGTCTACCTTTCTCAGCCCTTATCAGTCAATCCATTGATTCAATAACGTTCCTTAATTTCTTCCCCCATTCTTCCTTCGATCCTCACATCACCATTGATCATCTCCCTTTCTACCTTCCCTTCAATCTCTATTTGTCCCTTCCTTCTCTCCGTACTCCCTTTTTTCTGTCCATCCCACCCATCTACATTTCTACTTTCCATCGTGCGCTACACCGCCATACCCATTCACATCCACATCATTTTCACTTCCTCCCTTCACATTCCCACCTATTATCCCTGCATCCTCCCCTTCCCTTCCTTGCATATTGTCTCCCTTTCACTTTTTCCCTTCCAACCCCCTTCCCATTTATGGATCCCTGCACCCTTCCCTACCTCGATTCTTGCCATATTGTTGCTCTTCTTTCTTGCCCTCCTCTTAATCTATTGCCACTTTCATTTTCTTTTCAGCCTTCCCTATTTGCTCCTTTCTCCCAGTCTGTCTTTTCCTGCGCACCTGCCAGGTTCTTCACCCTTTTTCCCCGTTTGCCTTTCCTTCGTTATCTTTCTGCCTTCCTTGGCCTCTGTCTTTTTCACCCATACGAGTCTACCCCACACCGTCTTTTGCTGTAGCAGGCCTGCCCCACTACAATTAAATGTAAAAGAACCATGGCAAGCACATTCATGTATCCCAATGCATATCTATGTGTGTTCATTTGCCAATTTTGGCATCTCCTAACTTTGCTGCCATAGCCAAATGGCCTGGTCTGCCTGGCTAGAGGGCCGTCCTAGGTCACAGAGGGGTCAATGATCATGTGATGTCACTTCCGCTACACTTATGATTTTGATTTTGGTTGAGAAGAGCTTTATTTGAGGCCCCCAGGTAGCTGCAGTGGAAGCATCAACTGGCGAGGCACTCTCAAATGGAATCTACATGCACAAGGTTCTAAGGAGACCTGTGTATGTATTACCATAACATCTCCCCCACGTGAGGCAAAAGAAAAAGGAAAAACAGGTGGGGGAAAAGCGGGAAAGTGAAAGGGAAAAAAAAGGGTGTCAAGTGGGAGAGGCAGAGGGAAGATGGGTAAACTGGGGTACATAAGTAATAAACATAGTCATTGTTGAAGTTTTGGATGATTTTGCGGTTCCTTCTGGACATTCTTCCAGTGGGGACTCCTTGATGCATGGAGTGAGGTCTGTCATTGTCCACATGTTCACAGAGGGATTCTCTTGGGGAATGTGAGGTGTGTTGTGATGGTTTGTCAGGACTGTTGTCCTTAGATATGCTGGTCTCTTGGATGTCTTTTGTTACTTTTATGAGATAATCTCCAGACCATCTCTTTCCATCATCGAGGATGACAGACTTCCCATGACAACTCACAACTCTCTGTGGAGGTCTGAAGATGGATTCACCCTTGAGAGTTTTCTTCGGTTCTTTGACACGTACCCAGTCTCCTTCACGAACCATCATCTCTTTTACTCCATGTCTGGAGTCGTATTGTCTTTTGTATTTTGCTTGTTTTTCTCTTACTGTCTTTTGAAGTAGATCCATGTTCACCCTTGCTTCTCCCGTGTATAAGAACATCCACGCCGGTCTAAATCGGTTAGTTGCAACCCTACCTCGCATGAGGGGGAAGGGCTCTATGTTCGTGGTGGTGTGTGGGGTAGTTCTATACGCATGCAAAGCTTCTTTGAGGGTTTCTCTCCACGGGAGGTTGTTGGCCGTGGCCAGTTGGACTACGCTCTTCACGAGCCTGTTCATGCGTTCCACAAGTCCGTTGGAAATTGGATGGTACAAAGATGTTGTTATGTGGCTGATGGACCTTTTCTTGAGGAAATCAGCAAATTCCATAGATATGAACTGAGACCCGTTGTCCGAAACCAATTCCTTGGGGTCTCCCTCCCTGCTGAAGATCTCTGTCAGGAAATCTATAACTTTCTTTGAGGTCACATTGTCCTCAGCTATTCCCCATTCTGTCCATTCAGAGGTGTAATCGACAAGTACTATGATATATACTTTGACTGTTTTGAGGTTCTCGAATGGACCCATGATGTCGATTGCCAGTTTAGACCACACATGTTTGGGAGGTTCAATAGGCTGTAAGGGGGTCTTTCTTAAGATCTTGGACTTGTCACTCATGGCACACGTGGAGCAATTTTTGACCAGTTCTTCTGCTTCTTTCCACATTCCTGGCCACCAATAGTTGTTTCTCAACTTGTTTTTCGTCAAGCTTCTTCCTAGGTGACCTTCGTTTGCCAGTTGGAGTACTTTTTTTCTGAGTTGGGTGGGTGGGATTACTCGATCGCCTCTGAAGATATGCTCATCGTCCATCGATAATTCTTCCTTGAAGGGAATGAAGGTTGTTAAAGCCTCTCCCGTTTCCACCCAGTCATTAGCTATCGCTTCCCTGATTTCTCGCTGTTCCGGATCAGTATTGGCATTAATTTTCCATTCATCTCTCCAGATGGCAGGGTTTACGACAGCTATGATGTCCTCATCTGGAGATGGAATCTCAGTGTCGATGTTGGTTGATAATCTGGAAAGACAATCTGCTACTTGGTTTTGTGGACCAGGGATATAGCATAGTTGGAGGTTGTATTGCATGATGTCGAGGAACCAACGTCTTATTCTCGGTGATATAAGGTGAGGAGTTTTGGACTGAAGGACATTTACTAGAGGTTTATGGTCTGTTTTCAGTATGACGGGTAAGCCCCAAATTAGGTTCCTGAAATGCTGAAGAATCCACCTCAGACCCAGAGCTTCTCTCTCAATGGTGGAATAGTTTAGTTCGGCTCCCCTCAGTACTCTCGATGCGAATGCAATCGTCACGATGTACTTATCTTGTTGCTGTTCTAGGACACCACCCAGTCCGGTTTTACTTGCATCTACGGATATGATGGTTTTAGCTTTACAATCGAACATTCCTAAGGCTGGGGCTTGGTTAATTTGAAATTTGATTTCTTCGAATTCGTTCTTGCATTCAGTGGACCATATGAATTTGGTTGCCTTCTTCAAGATGTTTCTCATGTTTTTGGTCTTATCAGCATGGTTGCTTATAAACTTGGAGTAGTATTCTGTCATCCCGAGGAAACTCCTTAATTGGTCTTTGTTTTGAGGCTCGGCGATATTCATTATGGGTCCATGAGTTTCCTCTTGGGGCTGATGCCGTTGGCGTCAATGGAATGGCCCAGGTATGAAACTCGGTCGCACTTTATGTTGCATTTCTCTAATTTGAGTGTGAGCCCACTTTTTTGTATGACCTGTAGGACACCCACAAGTTTTGCGTTGTGCTCTTCTTCTGTACTGGCTGATATGAGGATATCATCTTGGAAGCAGTGTATGCCATCAAGTCCTCCAAATAGAAGTGACATGAGTCTCTGAAAGACTGCTGCGGCTGAAGCGAGTCCGAATGGCATTCTGTTAAACATGAATGCACCGAGAGGTGTGACAAAAGATGTTAGGTTCTTTGAGCTCTCTTCCAAAGCAATCTGGTGATAGGCTGAGGAGAGGTCCAGAGTTGTAAAGTATTTTGCAGGTTTCATGGTCGATAGGAGTTCAGATATATTGGGAAGTGGCTGTCTGTCAACTCATATGTTTTTGTTTAGGTCTCTCAAGTCGACGCACATTCTTATGGAATCGTCCGTTTTTTTTACTAAGACAATTGGGGCAAGCCATTCTGAACTTTCGATGGGCTGTATGATATTTTCATCGCAGAGGCGCTTAAGTTCTTTCTTCAACGCCTCTTTTGTTCCAAAGGGAATACTGCGGACTCGGTGGGCCACTGGGACAGCACCTCTTTTGAGGATTATTCTGTGTTGGAAACCTTTTAGGAGTCCAATCTTGTCGCAGAACACCTTGGGGAATTGTTTTGCTAAATTAGATTTGATGTCCATATCATTATTGAGCACACTCAGCACGGGGATTTCTTCTTCAGGGTGTATTCTTACTTGAAGAGCGGCTTGTTCTTCCCATCCCACAACGGAGGAGCCATCTTTGGCTACAAAGAGTTTGCAATATGTTTCTCTGTCATGGAACTTGAGGTTCACCCACACATATCCCATTATCTCGATGGGCGTTTTTCCATAACCGGTAGCTCTTACACAAGTGCTTCGCAGGTCATGTATCTTGCCAGAGAGTACACTCAAAAAGGTCTTGAGATCCACGATGGTGTAGGGGGAGCCAGTGTCTACCATTACAGGTAATGATATGCCGTTGATTTGCATTTTGACCCAGGGACCGTTGCTCTGTTGTTGGGATGTTACAGTGAGTATTTGTACCTTTTGTTGCATTGGACTGATAGATAACATGTCATTGTGCTCTTGGTTGCTGTCGATTACTCTCACAGAGGACGGTCTGATGAAAGGTCGCCTGGTGAGATTGCCATATCTGGTTGTCTTTCCCCGTGTGTTCTTGCAGACTTTGGCAAAGTGTCCAATCTGGCTGCACTTATAACACTCCACAGCGATGGCGGGGCATTCTTTGTCAGGATTTGCATGCTTGTACCATCCGCACCTCTGGCAGCGCTTTGGATTCTGGGAGTTGTATGGCCTCGCTCTGCTTGAGCCAAATTTCGAACCCCTTGATGGCGGAGCCTTTCTTACTGCTGCTACTAGAGGCTCGTAAGGCTCGGACTCAGGGCTGACACATTTGATTTCCACACTGGTCGTGTGGTCACATCTTTCCCTCATGCATCGATCTCCCAATTCCATGCTCCTTGCTATCTCCGTGGCTTGGTCCAGGGTGGGATTTTTGGTTTGCCACAATTTTTGTTGGATGCGTGGATCGGCCACATTCAGCACCAATTGGTCTCTCAAATACTCATCACAGACACCTGTGAAACTGCAGGTTGACATAAGCGCCCTGAGGGACGCTATGTATGAATCAATAGACTCGCCTTTGAGCTGCTTTCTGGAAAAGAACCTGTATCTTTCCAGTACTACGTTGGTCTTGTTGCCAAAATGACTGGTGAGTTTGGCCAATGCTATGTCAAACTTGCGGTTGCCATCTCCTCCTATGTTGCCGGGTTCGGGAAGGGTCCTGAAAAGTCTCAGTGCTTCTGCCCCTATACAGTTCAAGAGGGTCGCCTCCTTGAGGTCATCATTGAATTTGCTGCCCCCAATGGCTCTGAGGTAGACGTGGAATCCATCGATCCATTGTTCCCATGGGCAGGGTGGGCTCCCAGGGCATGGAAGAAACTTGGTGGGAGGCGGAACGCCCTGCATGGTGATGTGCCTGATTCTAGGTTGTAAGTGGTGAGGAATGGCGTTGAGTGGCACCAGTTGCTGTAGTGTAGGCAGAGGTTTTCAGTACTGTTGGCAGTTAGCAAGGAGGTGCTGAGATACAGTCTTTATAGAATTGCTTGCATGGCAGGGTGGGACCCGATTCAGAGAATGCCCAGGTGTATCTGTACTGCAGAGTCTTTAGGCTTCAGTGTATGGATGGTCCTTAGTACAGATTGTGACCTCACAATGGGCTGGGAGCACAGGTTGGCTGGTTCAGGGAAGACCTGATGGAATGTTCAGTTGTGATGTCACAATGGACCAAGATAGTGAGTGATTAGTCCCGGAAAGTCAGAGTAGCCATTGAGAGAATGAAGACTGCTAATGCTGTGTGTGTGTTGCTGGGCAACAGCTAGCAGCTTTTGAAAATGATGCAGGGTTCTGCTCAGGGCAGCAGTGAGGGTTTTACACAAAAAAAATGCCAATAAAAGGAAAGCGTACGTTTCATTTTGTCCGTTTTACACATAAAATGTCAAATGAAAGGAAAGTGTAAGTTTCACTTCGTCCTCCCCCCTCCTCTGACCTGATAGATGGACAGCTCCTGCTGTCTGAAGCACTTTTGGAGTAGGGCAGGAGTGCAATGTGCGCCGCTCTAAACTCCCAGCGGGGAGGAGCGGCACCCTTTACAGTGGAGAACTGAAAGGTGATGTCGAGGCCTCTCTTGGCTGTTCCTCTTGGCTGTCCACAGCTGACAGGCTGGCCGCTGCAGGCGCTGGCAGCAGAAGTCAGCGGCAGCGAAAAAAAGGGGGGGGGCTGCGCCCAATCAGGTGACCTAATACGCTCCCGGGGGCCTCGGGGTACAGTGCCTCGTCGCCATATGAAATAAAGAGGCACAAGGTATGGGAGAAGAGAAGAGCTTTATTTGAGGCCCCCAGGTAGCTGCAGTGGAAGCACCAACTGGCCAGGCACTCTCAAATGGAATCTACATGCACAAGGTTCTAAGGAGACCTGTGCATGTATTACCATAACAAAGAACCATGGCAAGCACATTCATGTATCCCAATGCATATCTATGTGTGTTCATTTGCCAATTTTGGCATCTCCTAACTTTGCTGCCATAGTCAAATGGCCTGGTCTGCCTGGCTAGAGGGCCGTGCTAAGTCACAGAGGGGTCAATGATCATGTGATGTCACTTCCGCTACACTTATGATTTTGATTTTGGTTGAAACATCCCACCAATTGTGAGAAACAATAGCATGTGGTAGGTCACTGGCATCCAATACGTGAGCTGCAAGACCCCACCACAAAGAATACTCAGAGTCGCCCAGGAGAAACTTTAGTGTCATCGGCATGTACAGAGGGAGCTTTTACACTCACCCATCTTTCCTTCTAAGAAGAGGTACTTCCAATGTTGAGCCATAGAATGAGCAAATGTTTTTGTTGGACCTTTTGAAGGTTCTCTTTTTTTTTTATTCCATGGATTTAAACAGCGACAGAGGGGCCTGTGAGGACCTCGCTGTAGGTTTGCAAAAAAGATATGAACCAAACAAAAGAGTAGATGGACAATTTCTTTAGGATTTGGCAATTTGAATAAATACGAAAACACCACGGGTAGAACCGATCATTACCATCAACATTTGTTGTCTAGATGGTAAAATCAATGAGCCCGCCATATCATGCCAGTAGTCCATAGCTTGCATACAGCCACATACAACATGCAACAGGTTGCTTAGAAAACTGTTCTCAACCAGCCATGTCAGCTCTTAATCCTCTGCATAGAAATATTCCAGTAACATCAAAGTAGCGGGGAACCTACCTGACACAAGTGTGGCAGCAGCACTGGGCCCGCTGCTACAGGTTTCACCAAATGCAGTGACAGTGACATTGTAGGTCTGACCACAGTTCAAATTGAAGAAGCTGCAGGTGTTCTCCGTTGTGTTGCAGTTGTCTGCCACACTGCCACTAAGATCGGTCATGGAAGACACGTAGTTCAGAGCTCCATCGGCATGTAGCCATAACAAGACTGCATTGTTACTGGCACAGTCAATTAATGTTGCAACATCCATTGGTACACAAGGAGCTAGAAGTGAAAGGACAGTAGAATTGGTGATCTTCTCATACACACAGATTTACTTTCTCGCCGTGTAACATGAATAGATTGGGGTAAATTACACCATGTGGCTCTGCTGCTCACATACATGCATAACATCTTAACACAATTTACCACAAATATCATCTGTGACCAAAGCCATGGATCTATCTGTCAGAATACTAGCTCCCAATAGCTCCAGTACTCTACAATATTCTCTCAAATGTGGATGCAGTTTAAGAGTGTATGGATAAAAAGAATGTAATAAAATAGTTCTTGTGTTTTATATATTACCATCCTTATTATCCACAATGTATTAATCTGAGGGCTGAGTCGAACCGACTGTGGGATCAACACCATAATGCATGGCACTGTCCTGCTCCCAAGGCGAGCATGTTGGGCTTTAGGTATCTTCCTGGCTTCGCCGACTGAGAAGCCATCATAAAGAAAAGGCATTGACTCCTCGCCTTCAAACAGCCAAATGTTTCTCTCAAACTGGCACAATTACATGTAATGTAACCTAAATTAGCATTTTTGTGGAATGACGAGAATGGGGAAGAATGAGGAGAATGTACAATAAATGCTGAAAATGGGCAGCTAATGAGGGGTACGAGCAGGAAATTAGGGTAATGGGCAAAGAATGTGATTGTGGGCGAGTAATAAGCAGAACGGGCAAAGAATGAGGAACATGGACAAGAACAAAGAGGGGATCATGTGCATGGAATGAAGTAAATTGACAAGTAATGAGGGCACTGGGCAGTGAATAATGAGAATGCGAAAGGAATGAGTAGAATATACAGGGGAGGATGAGAATGGGCAAGGAATAAGGTGAATGGAAGAGGAATGAGGAGAATAACACATTGTGTATAGGCGCAATAAATAAATACAAATAAATAAAATAAGAATGACGTACAAGGAGGGGCATACATTTGCAAAGAGTGAGAGAAATGGTTAGTAATGAGGAGAATGGAAACAGAATGATGAGAATAAGCAAGACATGAGGAGAATGGACAATGAATGAAGAAAAAGGCCAAGGGATGAGGAGACTATAAAAGCAATAAGAATAATTATCATGGAATCAGTAGACTGTACATTGAATGACAAACAAGGGCAAGTGATGAGGAGGCTATTAAGGCAATGCGAAACATTATCAAGGAGTGAGGAGACTGTACAAGGAATGACGAAAAGGTGCATTTAATAAGGAGGCGATACGATACAAGCAATGAGGAAAAGCATCAAGGAATGAGGAGCATGGACAATGAATGAAGAAGGACAAGTAATGAGGAGACTATACAGGCAATGAGGAAAATGAGTAAGGAATGAGGAGAAGGTATAATGAATAATGGAAAAGGCTGAGTAATGATTAGACTATACAAGCAATGAGGAAAATGAGCAAGGAACAAGGAGACTGTACAATGAATGATGAAAAGGGCATGTAATGAGGAGACTATACAAGCAATTAGGAAAACGTACCAAGGAATGAGGAGAATGAACAATGAATGATGAAAAAGGGCAAGAGGTAAGGAGACTATTAAGGCAATGAGAAACATTATCAAGGAGTGAGGAGACTGTACAAGGAATGATGAAAATGTGCATTTAATAAGGAGACGATATGATACAAGCAATGAGGAAAAGTATCAAGGAATGAGGAGCATGGACAATGAATGAAGAAGGACAAGTAATGAGAAGAATATACAGGCAAAGAGGAAAATGAGCAAGGAACAAGGAGACTGTACAATGAATGATGAAAAGGGGCATGTAATGAGGAGACTATACAAGCAATTAGGAAAACGTAGCAAGGAATGAGGAGAATGAACAATGAATGATGAAAAAGGGCAAGAGGTGAGGAGACTATAAAAGCAATGAGAAAAATGATCAAGAAATTAGGAGACTGTACAATGAATGAGTAAAAAGGGCATGTAATGAGGAGGCTATACAAGCAATGAGGCAAACGTCTCAAAGAAGGAGGAGAATGGACAAGTGTTGATGACGAAGGACAAGTAATGAGACTATACAAGCAATTAGGAAAATGAGTAAAGAATGAGGAGAATGTATAATGAATGATTAACAGGGCTGAGTAATGAGGAGACTATACAAGCAATGAAGAAAATGCACAACGAATGATGAAAAAGACTGAGTAATGAGGAGACTCTATAATCAGTGAGGAAAATGAACAAAGAATAATGAGACAGTGGGCACGAAATGAGAAAGAGAATGTCGAATTTGAAATCATTGTACGGATGGATTTCAAATGTGAGTGCTCTTCTTTGGGCGTGGGGCGGAATATCGCTGCCTGTGTCCCAATCTTTTAGGGAAGATCTATTAGGCCCCTGAAATAATGTTATGTAATTGGGGACTTCATGCTCGTATGGTCCATGCTGAAACAGCACCAAATATTTGCTTCTTTTGCATAGTGAACTATTTTAGAGCGTTCAATAAACGCTGTTCGGATTACTACGTGATATGATATGATATGATATTTATAACGCGCCTATACACAAGTGTCGTGAACAATGAAAGAATGGATAGCAACATCGCTATCATTTAGTTCACCGCAAGTTTCGTGACATTAGGGCAAAGTTAGGGGCCGACAGCAGTGGGGGAAATGGTTTCTTAGAAATCATCAACTACTCATCTTACCAGTGTGGAGCTCGACTGCCATGCTGGGGAAACCTCTGCATTCCTCGCTGAACGCCGTCACGGTGACGTTATACGTCTGGCCGCACTGCAGGCCGCTGACGTCGCAGGTGGTGCCCATTGTGTAACAGGAGTGCGGCCCTTCCCCTTGCCTGCTCAGCGTGGACGTGTAGTTCACTGCCCCCTCTGCAGCTTGCCAAGACACCGTTGCCGTGTTGGTGTCGCAGTCAATCAGTGTTACGACCTGTGATGCAGTGCAGGGAGCTGTGGGAATACACGCATGTTATAAAAGGCCATGTCCACCGTACCTGGCGTTGCAGGATGTGTGCCCAATTTTATACATGCACAACAATATTAATGTGGCACCATTGACATCTAAATTATGTCGAAAATATCGGTTCAAGAAATATCGCACAACCTAATAAAAACAATCAAAGCCCCAGGTTAACAGCCAGCCATATAGACCACAGAGTGCTTCCCGGACATCACTCTCCACCAAGCCCCCCTTCTCTCCCGTCACCTATGGTGGTCAAAGCCATGTGCAGTATAGAGTGGCATGCATATTGTTGGCCATGTCTTGATGGGGGGGATGTGTGTGTGTGAGCGCGAGCGCGCGCGCGCGCACGTAGGTGCATGGACGTTTATTGTCCTGCTACCTAGAGGTTTTGCAATGGTGATTTCATCTGTGTGGGTGCACTGAGAAGTACGAGGTACATGATAATGATGTGTTATTTATATAGCGCCTTAATCCAAAGCGCATAATGGTTCCAGTCTGCACTCCATCTCTGTATTCAAGCCCCAACGTCCTCACTGGTCTGTATGTATTTGGTCCCATATGCAAGTGAGAGGCATGATCTTAGAGCTGCTCATAGATGATGCATGATACAACTGTGGCGATTCATCACCTCCTGACATTCTTCAAGGTAACATGACTTCATCACGGTATCTGTGTGATTCAGGGGGTTGTATCCTGTTTGTTTACTGTAAAAAGAGAGGGTGACTTACTTAACTTTGTTGCTTATACTGGGCAGGTCTGGCCTTAGGGCAGGAGCACATGGGGGAGTCTTTCAAGGGGTCACCCGAGCTGGCATGGTGGGAGAAGGCGCGGCAGGCGCCCTATTCAAATGTAACACGCCCTGCTCTTGTGCTGGCGCCGGGTTTCCCAGCACGGGAGATGGGCGCATTTAATAACAATAGGGTGCTGATACTTTCACATTTGCACCCTATTCCAGTGATAAACTCCCCACTCTGATGAGGGAGTGGGGAGTTTAATAAAAATGTGCCCCTCCTCCCGGCATTGACCAGGGCTGCGTGGGCGGCCACATTTTTACTTCCCTGCCGGGGCGCTGCCGCCGCTAAGTCTGGCCCTGATACTGGGATATGTGACTCTCAGTTGATCCATGCACAGTAATCGTGAGCTGCACTTCGCCTTGGTGTGCAGGCCACCCATGCCTGGGGGTGCCGTTATGTAGGAGCTGACAGATAAGATTCCAGTCTTTCTGCTTGAGGTCATTTGCAATGATGCGCATGGTTATTGCAACCTGTGGACTCAGGCCCTCCTAGGGAGATGTGATCGCCTAAACTGGGGGTGAATGGTATCACTACCCCCTCTCCACAGGCACCCCCATTGCAGGCTATCTCTTCAAGGAAGGCTCCACAGTTACAAGCGCTGTCTAACCCGCTCACCACAATGCACTATTTGCTCATCAACAGCAGTGGTCAAAGAGCGCGGGAGCGGGGCTCCTCTACTTTTTAAAAACCGTTTTACTGGTCCTATACTTTTCTTTTCATAAGAAACAGTTCCGGAATTGTTTCGTTAGAAAATAAAAGTGTAGGAAGAAGTTGAAACTTGCACTTGAGCGCACTGCACTGAACATTCCCTTAAAGAGCAGGTGTGCTTGTTTGGGGGTTTGGGTGGTGCATGGCTGCGGCATGGTAATGTGGTTTGTGGGGAGTGGGGACAGGCCAGCAGGGAACATAGTTCCACTACTTCCTTTCCTACACTTCGACCACTGATTAACAGGCGGATGGGACTGGAACTCTTGAACAATGCTCACCAGTTTGTAGAGAGACCGCGATGCTGGGAGAGAGGCTACACGTTTCGCCGATTGCCGTGACTGTAAAGTTATAGATCTGGCCACACTGCAGTCCATCGATTTCACAGCTGGTGCCCACTGAGCTGCATGAGGCCGATTCTCCATAGGGTCCAGTTACATTGGAAACATAACTGAGAGCTCCAAGGGCCGGCTCCCAAGAAACCCTTACAATGCTGGTCTCACAGTCTACGGCTGCCTCCACATTTTGCGGGATGCATGGTGCTAAAGGAGAAAAAACACACATTCAGATAGATACACTATGTCATTTGAAGCACAATTCTATCTGCACGAAGAGCTGCAGTAACGCAGGATACAACATTCAAACGTTTTCCAAATATCTTGTGTGCAACAATTTACATGCGCAGCACTGCGCATCCGTGCGTGTGCGCAACAATTCAGATGCACAGCACTGCGCATCCATGTGTGTATGCAACAACTCAGATGCACAGCACTGCACAGCCGTGTGTTTTTGGGCTGTACCTCAACTCTTTGTAGCACTGTATTTGGAGGTAACAGTTCATGCATGCAGTCGAACAGCTAATAAAAAATCCTTTCACCATGTAAGGCTGCATCTACAAAGGCCTCCTACAACCTACGTCTCTGCACAAAACACTTACTCCGTAGGCTTGCTCAGTTTACAAGACAGGGCAATTATTAGAAAAGTAAATACCCGCATGAGGAACTCGGCCACCCTCTGACTGCAAACATATTCAGCAAATGCCCAAAGGAGGCGTCGGCTGGTGACTTGCTCGGCAGAATAACCCTCTGGCTGATTAACTCGTCTGTAGACCAGACCATTCATGTGGTGCCTTGCACGAGACACAGATCATTGATAGCTTAGGTTCAGTCAGTTTTCCAAGTATTATTACTCCTATCACGTGCTGTATTATACATCTAACAGGGATTTCAATTATGATCCATATATGCATATCGATTGCTTCATCTATCGTCGCTAAAAATGATTCCTTGCTGCTTCTCTCATGGTTTGCAATCGGTGCATGCTGTTACAGCCGGTGTCTGACATTGAGCTCTCCAGCTGTTTTGGACTGCAATTCACATCAATCCCAGCCTGCATAAGTCGATGGTGAGGGATCATGGAAGTTGTAGTCAGAAACATCTAAAGAGCTACTGTTGTTACAGTATGTTAAGCTCCATGGCAAAAAAGACACATTGAAACAGTGGTGAGCTTTATTTGCACGGGAGACTGTGCTGTCTGCCTCTGAGCATGGGCGCGCCCCTGGCTAATCATTTTGTTTTTGGATCAGCAATAAACGCACATAATACTGGGGTAGTGGCAGGGTGTCGGAAGACTGATCCCGCTGCCGCTTGCTGTGCTTGCAGCGTAGACCCGTTGTCTGACAGGAGAGGAGTCTTCTCCTCTTAGTCAGCATGTCCATGTTGTGGAGACCACATCCGTGCCCCCTTGTGACTGTCTTTTTTAATATAATGACGTTGTGGAGACCTGCAACATGAACATGCTGACTGACAAGAGAGGACACCTCTCTGGTCAGGCAGCATGTGTGTGTCGAAGGAAAAGAAAGGAGGGCCATTCCATCGAACCCGTGGTGGCGTGGGCGCGTTTGGAGGATGCATGCAAGTAAGGGAAGTGTTTTTTATTTAATGTGTATGCATGTATGTTGTTGTATGTTCATATGAATGCATGCATGCAAGAAGTTTTATGAATGATGTGTGAATGCACGGGTGAAAGTGTTTTTGTGCGTCTGTCAGCCCTCACCCATACATTTGGGTGCGGAGTGGATCAGGAATGGTCTGTCGCGGTCCACACCGTTGTCAGAGCTACAACCACGAGTATCTCTACAGTTTCTATTGGAGAGCGTGACCCTGAGACAGGACTTGGAAAAAATACTTTAAAGTAGGCAGTCTAGCGCAGAGCGCGCACGGGTGTGGAACAGGAGTGGTCTGTTGTGGTCTGCGGGGCACAGGAGTGCTGGAGGTTTGTAAACCTATATTAGTGCACCGCTCTTTCTAGCAACTTTTCAGCATTGATGGCAGGCAGCGGTGGAGAGAGAGATCAATAGATAACGAGACTCTATTCCTGCGAGTGAGTCCGTTATGCCACAGTGACTTTGTGTTTACCTCAAAATCCTTTGGTTTGTGCCACGTTGAAACGCCTCAGGTTTTTCAACGGGTTTTTAATGCAGTTTGTGCAGGGTTATACAAAAAAAAACATCGCTTTGTTCTATTTTATAACTTGATTCTGATTGTCGCAGCTCGGAACTAGCAGCGCTCTCTATTGTGATACAAGCGCTGCTGAAGTTTCGGAGGCATACCATTAGCATTCACCAGCTGCGCTGCCTGTAAAAAACGTGACTGTGATGGCGAGTGCTTCTAAGAAACCGTTCATCGACAAGATTTTGAGCATTCTACAGTCTTGCAATCTTAGCAGTACCTGCACTGGTACGGGTGTGTTTTTTTTCCTATTTCCAAAAAGATAGCATCACACATAGGGTTGCAGAGCCAAACTGGGGTGTCGCAGCTAACCCCCATTGCTCGATTAAAGTTGCTGAAGAGACTTGTTGGCCCGAAGAAGGGCCCACCTGGAACTGTGACGAGCTCTTAGAAGATGAGTTAGTAGCAGAGCTAATGCACAATCTTGGTGATTCCAGAATGCGTACGGCTGGGCCTGACATGCCACGGGAGCACAAGGCGAATCTGGGGAGAATAACATAGTCAGCTCTTGCTCCCCGTGCTAACACCAATTATCCTGCGGGCCTCTAACTATCCCCCATTGCAGGACAGAAAATAACAGAATTTCCAGATTCGGTTCCAGTACTGAAATCAGGTCGCGTAATCCCATACGCGCAACTGCCACTATTGTTCGCTCACATGTGAGCGACCTTAGTATGACCGCGTTTGCTTAGTCGGCCGCACTGGAAGTGGAAGTGTGTCCTTATGCAAGTGTTTCAGCAGACTTGTGATGCCTCGCGTATTGGTTCTCCCACTGAATTGACTAACCAGATGAATAAAAGCCTGATGATTAACAACTTGTCATCCGGGGTGGTGCTCCCATGTATCACACCCTCCGGGAGGTCAACGATCGAGTAAGACTCACATCTCTTACTGTCTCTGCCTTGAACATGGCGCTCAGTTCGTTTGTGGAACTGTACAATAATATTAATAACTACATTGGCCAGGCTCAGAGAGCAGTTTAAAAAACAACAGCCACGATTCTGGTATCTTCCCCCTACATAGTGGATTTTTAGGGGTGGGGGACGGGTTCTCTGGCCACTGCAAGGCACTCTGGAAAACAAATTGGAGGTTTGGAAGTTCATCACCATACTGGAGGGGGCGCACTACCTTCAGTGTTTTGAAGAGTGTAACAAGTTTGGATAAGGGTGTGGGAGCGGATGATAATGTTTATAGATCATTTGACCCCAACTGTTCAAACATCCTCAGGAAAAATGTCTTGCTGGTGAAAGAAGTGGGTAACAAATTATGCTTAACTAGCTTACTAGATAAAAACATCCCGGTATGTTTGAAGAGAACTAATGGCTGATTTTTTCGGAAATCGTAAGCCTGAGAGCACTGGCCTCCTTGGATATTGAAAGGGTGGAATTTGCAGATACGATAAAATTGGACAAGTGCATCTGATATTTTGGATCAAGAATTGTTATGGACCTGGTCCTTTTGGAAAGACAGTGGTTGTGCCAGCTTGGTTTTGAGGTTGACTGTTAGGAGAACTATAGGGTGGAACAAAAAGGGCAAAAGGTATTTAATGGCCTCACTGTTTCGGTGAATGTTAACAGTAGCCGGAATCTAGAGGTTGACAGTCATTATCTTCAGAAAATAGAAGTGTGCCGCATGTAGATTGGTTGGGTGTGACGTTGACTTTGTGGGAAAAGGGTGGCACGTTTGTTGGTCCTACCCAACAGTCTTTTTAGCAGCACCGACAGAATGAAATGTGCATCTTGGAACTCACGCGGGAGTGTGCATTTGCTCACCAATGTTGTCGCCATGTCTCTTTTAAAACAATGCATTTGTGTCTTTCTGCAAGGGACATGGCTGACATCTTCACCTGTGATAGACGGTTACCAGTTCTTTTCTCCGGCAGCAAGACCAAGCACCGGCTGTCGCCTGTCTGGCTGATAAATAATTGTGATTCGCTCAGGGCAAGGGATAACTGCTAGAGAGGCGTCAAAACTCCCGTTTGGGGCAATGGCTATAGAGCTCTCAAAGTGTGTCGACTCTTATTCATTCTTGTTAAACAATGTCTACTGGCATAAGGGTATCACCGATTTGGACACGTTTTTACGGTTTATCACAGATTGCAACGTAATTTGGCAATGTGGTGTACCGATGAGATATGTTATACTGGCTGGGGACCTAAATGCAACATGCATGGAATTTAGTGTGGAAGACGAAGCATGGGATGAAACAGCGGATATGGTAGCCCCAGGGCCCAAAGAGCTGTCTGGTAGGAAATGGTACATAGCCTTATCATCCGTAGGACTTCAGATGCTTAACGGTAAGGTGAACGGGGACTGCCCGCGGCAACCGACATGGCATTGTGGTATTAGCCACACCACTTTGGACCACATTTTTGGAGATAATTATTTATTTAATGGCTGCCTGGAGATGCAGATTACCAAAAATACGTGGAGCGATCATTGTATGGTGTGCACAGATTTCAGTGAATTTTTCTGCACAACGAATGCAGGGAATAATAGGATATGCTGATCACCAAAAGATATTAAGCGTTCAAATAATAGTTTATTGGAGACCATTAAAAAAACAATATTTGAATTGAAGTTATATGCATTTAGATTTGATAACATTGCCATATCATTATCAGATTTGGTGGGTAACATAATGAGGAATAAAAGAAGCCTCCCTAGGAAAGGGAACAAATCCCTAGGCATGTTTTCGACAAACTCCTAGCAGAAAAGAAAAGAGACATGAGGAAGGCCATCAGGGAAATGCAATATTTGGTTTGTTCTCCAGGAACGAAAATTGCTCAGTGTAAGCGGGTAAAACAAATATATAAGAATGTTTCTAAATATCATAATGCAAAGTTACTGTAGCGGGATTCAGTACTTATGCTACAAACGTTGATCAACAGGGATACTGGCTGCTTCTGGGAATTAATGTCTAGGAAATCTCTCCATCTACTAAACTGCTAAATGCGGTGCCCGAGGCCACACGTGTTAAGCATTTTGAAGAGCTTTATGTATTGGGCATGGCTTTTCGAGGGCAGTCAAGGTCGCGTTTAACAATGAAGAGGGGGAGTGGTCTCTCTCGGTAGAAACTGAGGAGGTATTGGAGCTAATTGATATCAGTAAGTGTTCAGGGAGCCAGGCCCAAATGGCCTAACTAATAAGATATAGAAAGAAGATCAGTCTACGTGGGCTACGGTGTTAACTATACTGTTTAAGAGCTATTTAAGAGCATTTTACCAAAAGAATGCTTTTCTGAGTCCTGGCAGACATCCTTCATGGTGCCAATCTTCAAATGGGACATGAAGACAAACCCCCAAAAATATCCTCCTATTACTTTGATGTGGTCAGTAAAGTCTTGGCGTCTCTTTTGTTGCAGCAACTCAAAGTTTGGGTGCACTCTATTGGTAGGCTCAATAAATTACAAACCAGCTTTCGGAAGGGTCATTGGATGACCATAAACAGCCTAGTGGTAAGAACTATCCAAGAACATGCATGGGTTGAAAAGACCTGTTGTACTTATACAATCCCAATCAACCTCTCTGCGACATTTGATGGAGTAGATCAGGGCAGACTTTGGTCAAAACTGGCCAAGTGGGGGTTGCCGGGTGGTTTATTAAAACTGATTATAGGATTACATGAAGGTTCTAGAATCAAAGTGAGATTGAATAAAGATGGGTTTTTATCACGTAGAAGTCAGATGGAATATGGTTTGAGGCTGGGATGCGTTCTGGCTCCCTGACTTTTTAACTTATATGTATCCAATGTAAGTGAATATTTGAACCCCTCTGCATTCATATCTCCTAAAATTGGCTCTCTTAAAATTCCCTGGATCGCTTATGCTGATGATTTTTTTGAATAATATTCGTCAATACATCAATACTTGCACTGATTTACAGAAGCTTTTATCTGCCTTCCCTGATTACTCAAAAGAAATGGCCTTATAATAAATCCCGGCAAAAACAGAATCCTCCAGTTCTCTTAGGGGAAGAAGCATAGTTTATTGAAATGGTATTTAGAAAATATTACCCTGACACAGGCTTCCAATGTTACATACTTGGTCTTTCATATTACGGGGCATCCGGCACTACAGAACATCTGCTCCATCCTAATTCAGAAGGCAACATTTCTGTCTAACAAATTGTTAAAAATCGACTGGAAATGTGGTTGTGTTGCTATGAAACCTCCTATTGATTTTCAAGAGGGCAAAGTTGTCCCAAAATTGATCTACGGGATGGATCTGTGGCCCGTGGTTGTTTGCGGTTGGTTGGATAGAATCGAGGCAACAATCTTGAAATGTGTTTTAAATTTGCCCAATGCTGTTCCACTTGCAGCAATGTGCTTTGAATTAGGGCTTTTATCATTAACGGCATGTGTTAAGTGGAGGGTTTTGTCACTTTTTCATAAACATCTCGCACAGGGATTCTGTGTATTATGACATAAATCTCTGTATGGAAGGGAAGCAGGGCAAAAAGAGGGCCCTCCCTCGTTTATTCAAAGATTAAGAGAGTATTGTGAAACTTTGCTGAATGACTCCAACCATGAATTAAATTACTTTATAGCCAATCCTGATAAAGTGAAAGCTGCTTTGTAAAATGGGGATTGGAGCAACACCATTGATCAGTTTCATAAAAATCTGTCTCGGTCGCACGTGGCTCTGGTACACCTAACAAGAGGTATGGTGGCCTCCTATTTGTACATGTTTCCAAATCGTTTTTTTAGATGAATTTTACTGTGCCTTAGATGTAACTTGTTGCTGACTAAAGAGGTGCTGTTAAAAAGGAAAATGATTTGCAGTGGGGAGACTTACTGCCAATTACGAAGGACAAAAAAGGCACTAGAAACAACAAGCCATTTACTTTGGTAGTGTTCAGTTCCCTCCTTGGAAAGAATGGCTTCCTTTAATAAATTGCTGCTTTCAATAATTCCGGTTGACACCTAGAATCTCTGGAAGAGGTATTTAAATCCAAATATAAAGTTAGATGGGATGGCTGTGGCAGGTTTCATAAATTCTTTGAAGTTAGTCGCACTGCAGGATCAAAAGGGGACTGCATCTTACACGGTACTGAGTTCTATTCTTCTTTCCTCTTTCCCTTTTCTTTTAAATACTTGAGTTTTTTATTCCCTTGTATTTTAGATATGAATATATATATTGAATTATTTAATATGTTTTTCACATGAATGTTTAAATGAAATACAATGTGATATGATAATACTGATTTAAGTAATAGTGTTTTAATAGGTAATGTAATGAAGAGTATGCTAATTGATGTATTTAATTTCTTGTATTGATGAATTGTAAAGGTTTTATTTATACCATATACAATAAGGTAAAAAAATAAAAATATTTGGGTGCATGCCATTCTGCTTTACAGAACCATGCATCAAGGGTAAAGCAAAAAAGATTAGTGTTATTATGTGGCTAGATTGGCCTACATTGAATGTAGGCGAGTCTAGCCATGCAATAACATGTATCTTTGCTTTACCCTTGAGGCACAACTATTGTGCCTCAAGGGTAAAGCAAACAGGATAAGTGTTATTACATGGCTAGACTGGCCTATATGCAATGTTCGCCAGTCTAGCCACGTAATAACACTTATGTTTGCTTTACCTTTGCTGCACAGTCACTGTGCAGCAAAGGTAAAATAAACATGATAAGTGTTATTACATTGCTAGATGGGCCTACATTAGTGGTGCCAGATTGTATATATTTTCTTATTGTGGTACGGCATGTTTAACGTGGCATCATAGGTAATGCAAACATGATAAGGATTAATCCCTGGCTTGACTGTCCTACATTGACAGTAGGTCAGCTTAGCCAGGTAATAACACTTATCGTGTTTGCGAAAATATTCCATGCCACATTAAGAAAGTATATGCACACTGGCACTACTAGTGTCAGTATGCATATACCTTCTTAACATGGCCTGGCATTGTTTACTTAGCATTAAGGGAAGAGTAAATATAAGCGTTATTATATGGCTAGAAAGACCTACGTTAGTAGTGCCAGTCTGCAATGACTTTGATTCGATTTGATTTGAATTATTTATAACGCGCACAAAGACAAACTAAATCGTATGGAGGCCCAAATAGTAACGAGGAGGCGACAACTAGAAAGCATTAGTCGGAAGCAACAACTAGTCAAAAGAAGTCTACGGTCAGTATTAGAAACAAGGCATCTGAAATTCCTATTATTTAAATAGGAAAGTATTCAAGTCTCTACAAAATTGCTGGAATGATTCCAAAGAACTAATTTCTCGAGCGATGCTGTTCCAAAATTTAGGACCATAGATAACAAACCTTCTGTCACCCCTGGTGACACACCAAGATCGGAGGATATTCAACAGCAGTTGGTAGTTTGAGCGTAACTGGCTACATGGTTGGTATCGACTAAGCTTGTCCGTTAAGTAAGCTGGTGCAAGTCCCTTCAAACTCTTATATGTCAAACAGGTGATCTTGAATTTGATCCTATCATCCACTGCCAACCAGTGTAAAGAACAGCATGCAGTTGAGACATGATCATATCTACTCAGACAGCAAATTAGTCTGACCGCTGCATTCTAAGCCTTTTGCAGTCTCTGAAGTTGTTTTGCAGGAATTCCAGCAAGAAGGCTGTTGCAGTAGTCTAAGTCTGAATTCACCAGTGACCCTACTACAACAGCATGGTCACTGCTTGGAACACATGGCAACACTTGTCACAGCATGTGCAGGGAGTAAAAGACTGCCTGGACCTTAGAGCTAACCTGACTTTCACTGGCAAGATTATTTTTCCAGATACATGCAAGATAATTTTATCTTGGTGGCAAATTTAAGATCAGTCCCCAGAACATGGGAATCCTGGGGGCATTTTCCTGCAGTGAGAAGGTGTTTGGGCCCAAACAGGGCAACCTCAGTTTTAGCTGGATTTAATTGCCACTGATTTGGCAACATCCAACAGTGCATTGATTAACCCTAATAAAAGTATGTTCGGCATCCTCTATTTTGATGAAAACCTGGGTGTCATCGGCATAGGAATGAAAATTAATCTGATGACTCCTCAGGATATTCATCAATGGCCGCAAAGAAATATAAACAATTAGAAGGGAAAGCGAGGAGCCCTGTAGAACCCCACAGCCAATATAAATGGGTTCTGAATGAAAAAAAAAAACATTTTCACCTGCTGATGTCAATCTAACAAAAAAGAGGCAAACCATTTCAATGCATGGTCTGAGAATTTGCCAATCTCTTTCAGGCGACTGAGCAATATGCAGTGATCCACTGCGTTGAAAGCCGCGGAGAGGTACAGCATTATCAATAATGGGAGATCTCTATTATCCGCCGCCTCCAACAAGTCATCCTGCACTGCCAAGAGGGCTATCTCAGTCCCAAACCTTGGTCTGAATCCTGACTGGAAAGGATCCAACAAGGACTCCCTTTCAACAAAGCTCTGCAGTTGGATGACAACAACCTTCTCCAGTAGTTTGCCTGGACACGGAATGCCAGCAATTGGGCGATAGTTCTGCAGTGCAGATGTGTTCTGATTCGCCTTTTTCAAAAATGGCATGATAATAGTTTTCTTTAGATCCACTGGCACAGAGGTTTGCTCTGATTATTTGTTGATAACTTTCTCTGTGTGGCATGACATTTTTTACTGGATATCAATGGTAAAGCAGGCATGATGAATGGTATTACGTGGCTAGCTTGCCATGTGGTGTCATTGTGCATTTACTTTCTTACTGTTGCATGGTATTTGTAACTTCGCACTTTACTTGATGAGTGTTATTATGTGGCAAGAGTGGCTTACATTGGTGGCTCCAGTCCAGCCATATATTCTTTGTGTGACATTTTTGTATTTTGCATCAAGGGTAAAAGCAAATATAAGTGTGATTACTTGGCATACTGGCCTATCTTAGTAAATGTTATCTATTTGGTTTTTCATGTGCCAGCATACAAAATGTATTGCAAACTGTGTGCCTTTTTACCCAATTTGTCACAGAAACTGCGGTAAAATTTTAACCCGTTATTTACAAATATCTCTCTGGGGTAGAACCCCCTGAACCACCTTTGTTTGGCTTGGGCTCCCCCACTGCACTCTGTCACTCCTGCATACTTGACACATACAATTAGCCTCCTAGAGGATAACAGTTAACCAGCCTGAAGAGTATGGCGGCAGATTGTGGGGCAATAATTGTAGTACATATATCAAGAGACATGTTTCAATAGATTCAATCCTCATTGGATGTAATGTGTGTCATCTACATGGCTTGTGCATGAGATTGAGTTTGTGTTTAGTCAAACTATCTGTATATTTGAAGAAGGACTGACAGCAGGAGCACATTTTTAGATTGTTCGATTATATCTCAATATAACATCCTATCAGCGACAGCGATCACTGTGGAGCATGACAAGTCTGCAGACAGTTCTGGTGCTATTTTGGAAAAACATTGGTGTGCCTTTCCTTGGCTACAGCAGTGGTCTGTGTGCTGCTCTCACTTTTAACTTCCTCTCAGGACAATCTGAGGATTTAGTACCAAAAGGTGCTATGCCACGTTCTATGCGTGCACATACTATAACCAGAGCTTAACGAGTTTCTGATAATTACCTTTTTTAGGTCGTGTTTGTTAACATGAATTATTTTGTATTGTGTAGCTCTGTAAATAACTTGTGCTACCATGACGCAATTGAATGGTGCCCATTTTATCTGAGTTCAGCCCTGCTGGGGTTCAAATCTGCGACTTACTGATTGAATTCAGATCTTTGTAACAGGCACTTGACTCAATGAGCTATGCCAAAGAACACAAAGCCATTCCATGCTGTCATCTGTGTAGCACTTCTATCAACTGGCCCCATGATCTACATGGCACACTTATCGATCACCCCCAGCCTCTACATGTAACTTTCATTCATCAACCCCATCATTTGAACAGCACATTCATTGATTGACCTCATCCTCTATCTGACACTTATATTAATCAACTCGAGAATCTACATGAAACTGCAGTTCATTGACTCCATCATCTAGATGGCCCGTTTACTGACCAAACCCATCATTTAAATGGACCTTCTTTCGATCAACGCCATCATCTATATGCAGAATCTTCATCCTCTATATGACACTTCTATCGATTGAAACCATCATCTATATGCCACGTCTATCGACTTACGCCAGCAGTCCTTTATCACAGGTTTTGGTGCCAGAATTAAATGGTGCATCAACCGTTGCAGGCAACGCCTCTTGTGTGCTGCACATCACAGTGCATATGTTCTTATTTTTTGACTTACCATAAGGTTGAAATTGGTGATGACAAAGATGCATAAATTGGTGTTGAGCTGTATTTTAGGAGGGTCGATTCAAGTTCACTGTTGATGACTTACGGGGGGTGGAGAGGTTGTAGTCTATGCCAAATGAACTACTAATTCCAAAACACCAAATCCTGCCTTCTCACTTTCTCTATTCACGTATCGTCTTCATATATTAACATTTCCTTTCCCCCTTCATGTCTTTCCATATCAGCCTTCTTGTATCCGTTTAACTTTCCATGGTCTTCTTTGTTTTCCTCATCCTCCTTGGGCCTCCCTTTTGCTACACTCTTTTACGCTGTCTGCCCCAAAATACTCGCCGGATTGGTTTTAAGAAATGGCTTCAAAAACATGTGTTCATCAATGTTTCCCGAACTTATCTTACGCAACTAAAAAGAACACCATATGCTACATTTTCGTCCTCTCCCAAACCCAACTGGACAAACCGCTCAACTCAAGCCATTACCACTGTCTCTGTACACAACATAGTTGCATCATTTAAACCAACCTAATATGAGGAAACACTCCTCTGGCCTTCTGGAACATTGACAATAGCTTCCTCTGGACAGGCCCCTTCCCCACGCCATCTGTAAACTGGACAGGTCCCCCCACTTCTCAAAAAACACTACTCTCAATCCCGACAATCATGCAAACTACCTGCCCCTCCCCCTACACTACTGCTTTGCATTTCCATGGGGGATACAAGAGGATGTCGGATGCCTCTCAAACTCAATGAATGAGGTGCTGGGGTCTTCAAACTTTGGCTCTTTGGAATACGGGTCCCATCAATCCTAACCAGCAGAGTCAAAGGGGAGGGCTTATGGGAGTCGAAGCTTGGGACACCTGTAGATCTGCGGGTTGCAGACCCCTGATATAACGAGCAGCATGTGAAAATCATTTTTGATAGCGATACAACAGAGCACATTGATCCAACTTAATATCTGCACATAACATAATATGTAAACACAAAGTGTTCTTGTCTTTCCAGTTCAGGACAAAACCAAAAGTGTATCTCTTGAGAAATCCTGAAGTCAGTGTGCATACGTTTTTGGTAGTTAAGATGTCTTTATGGATTGGTTTACTTACACAGCGACCATTTCATTTTTCCCCAGTACTGCACTTATCAAGCAATCACTCATTTGTTTCCTTTCGGCTTTCCTTGGCTCTGCTTTTCCGCACTGATGAGTGTTGCCAGTTGTTTGAAGTCACAGCGCTGCAGCGCTATGGCATCCACTCCCTCTTGGGATTAGGGAAAAAGGCTCCTATTATTCTTTAACACCAAACCATGGCGTTGGAGTACAGGTCAGGAATTTTACACGGATGCGATCATGGCATTGTGTGTATTTCCGAAACCAACCAAGTAACATGAACATTTGCCTACAGCATTCTTGAAAGAAAGAAGAGCCACAGATTGCGACCTTCCAGATGCCAGTGCTCGGGCTTCTCATCAGGCGACTTGGCCGCACTTGACGTCTTCTCGCTCAAAGCTTTGCAACATACCTATAGGCACCAGTGATATCCCTGTAAATACAGAGAGGCTTCCCTGAATGTTTGAAATAGGTTCTCTGCCACCAAGCAGACACCAGCTTTCTCTGATAGAGATTGCCCGCTGTTGCCTAAATGAGCCATCACGAATCTGCAATGGTTGGCGGGAGTCTATGCGGCGGCTTTGCATTAGTACTTGTGTACCGGTGCCGCGGTTATCTTGTAGTATTGAACAAGTTCTGGCAATGCTTAAGGGAGGAAAGAGTAATTCCTCTTGCAGACCATTGCGGATAAGTGGATCATTGCTTTGAAAGCAGTATAGAGTGGCTTAATTACAGACCAATTAATGCATATATTTTTTAGAATTGTAAAAATACATGTATAGTCGATATGTATGCTTTTAAATAGATGTGAGCTGTTACTGTTTCCATAAAGAAGGATGCCACTGTGAGCATTTCCAGCTGACTTTCCTGAATACATCCTTAATACTGTAAGTCTAATCCTCTTCAGGCTGCCCTCCAGTTCCCATACAAAAGACGATAAGTGCTACATTGATTCCGGTCGGAGGGGCTCGCAGCTTGATCTTTTGAGGATAATGAAGCGAGATAGTAGGGGTGATCTAGTGCTTGAGCGGGTGAATTCTCATATGGATCAGAGTACCTTCTGTGGTTGGGCAAATCTACAGACTACATTTGGTTCTCTGATGTAGATACCCATCTTTCCTACCCCCGCCTTTTGCCCCAATCCCTCCTTTGCTTCTTGGGAGGGCACAGAGGTTTTTAATGTAGCAATCACCTCCACATCAGGGGGTGTACTTGGCCATAATTGCCCGCCCGCCTGAGCCTAGGCAGGCCCGAGTGGAGCAAGGGCCTCAGTGAGGGTTCCAGGCAGTAACCGGATGGTTATGCACCTCCGACAAGGTTGTGATGGCTATTCACACCCCAGGGTTCCGTCCGGGATGCAAATGTTTACGTATTTTTTTACTTGAATCAGGCTACATGCATATTGTGCAAGCCCACACTCCAGTAAAAAAAGATGGACGTCATAGAAATAGAAAAGAGACGAAGTCCCTTTTCTATTTCTATGGTGGTGGCCTAATGGGAAGGAGTGGGCGGTGCCTGGACCCCAAGAAGGAGAGTGCGGTGGGAGTAGGAGTGGAGGGGAGGTGTTGGGGATGACTTGGGGGTGGACGGGATGGCACCTGGGGGTTGGTGGAGGGGCTGGTGCAGAAAAAAAGGTGCCAGACAACCGGGGCAGAGCCTCAGGTGGCTGGTAAAATGCGGGTGGTATACTGACATTTCTCGACCGCATTTCCAGCCTGATTGGCTGACCGCCCTTCCCTGGGTGCAAAAAGTCTAATAAAATATTTGTTAATGAAAAAGTTACAATTATTTGTTTTTTAGATGGTTACTGGGGTACACAATGTAGTTGAACCGTGTGTTTAAGTGCCATCTGTCTGTGTATTGTGCCCCTCTGTTTTTATCTACAAAGAAAGGAAGAAGTGGGCTTACCTGTTTGGAAAAGCTTTACGGTGCTGGTTATCCCGCTGCATAGGTTATTGTACGCAGTGACATTGGCACGATATTCCAGGCCACACCCTAACCCCTGAAAGGTGCAGGTTGTCGTGCTGCTGTTGCATATGTACTCATCACCTGTGGGTCCAATCACACTTGAAGAGTAACTCAATGCTCCTGCAGCAGCATTCCAGGATAGCGTAGCAGTGTTAGACCCGCAGTCCAACTGCATTTCCAAATTATCGGGTTGGCATGGAGCTGGGTGTGAAAAAGTAGACATCTCATTATTACATACATAAACCTGTTAACCATTTTCAGCACACGCTTTGCATCCCTTTGAACAACTTCACTATACTTTAAAATCTTGAAAAACACGTCTTCACTTGGTGATCTTCACACCCAAACTTGATGAAACCTGTTAGGTGTTCTGGCAATAAGCTGAAACTATTGTCATGGGAAGATAGGAAAGAGATGGGATGTGAGGAGGGATACACTGTGTGTGCCTATTGTTTGATTTTTATCTACCCGTTGACCACCCAGTGCCATTCTAGTTTCTATGGCCATTCCTACCCCACTAAGCAAACCTTGCTACCCACAGCACACCCCCCGTGAATCTCTTTGAGCTAGCACTGTGCTTTCCAAGCAGGCTTCTGTATGGTAAATGGCTTAATGTGACGTTAGCACCCTGTCCCAAGGGCTGGAACGGGGGTAACGGCCCAGCAGCCTCAATTAACAGCCCAAGCAAAGTGTGGGCGGTTAACACGGCTATGGGCCGTTACCCCCCCCATTCCAACCACTGGAATGGAGTGCTAACGCCATTAGCACCCCGGGTTACTAAAGAGGTAACCCAGGGTGCTAAAAAAAAGTATTTTCATTAATTGAACGGGACCCTGCACGCGTCCCATTCATTGAATGGAAATACTTATCCAAAATGGCTGCCATGGTTGCAGAAGGCAGTGCTCCAAACGGAGCCCCACTTCAATAACCATGGCAATCGGAAAAGGGAGGAGGGAAGCTGCTGCGGCGGTGGCAGTTGTCGCTGCCACAACAATCAGGTAAGGAGGACTGGGGAGGGGGGTTCGGAAAAGTTTTAAAAAAGGGGTTTGGTGGAGGGAGATGGAAGCCCGAGGTGGGGGAGGCAGCCTATAGGTTCCATGGAACGCGGGCTGAGATTAGCGGTTTCAGCCCATGTTTCGTGGAACCTGATTGGCTGCTCCCCCTGCAAACTGCAGCTAACAACCAGAACATAGTGCAATAAAATTGTCTTTACCAACTGTGCCTTCAGCCACTTGATTTAAATTCAGTATGTGTGTCCTTGCATCGGTTTCTTAAACGGACTTCATGTTAAAAACAAGTTTAATCATTAGTTACCCATTCCCCAGCTATTGCCATGTTATGGCCAGGGTGTACTATCATGGAAGGGCCCACAACGCTCCAGTTTTATGGAATACCACCCCAGTCCCAAGACGGAGCACTCCTTCTCTCCCCCTTTTCCGCAAAGAGCAGAAAACCTGGATGTTTCAGTCACACCTTGACATTACCTGGACTCTGAGTCTACTCACCACCCATGAGGTGACTATCAGCTAATCAACAGAGTGCTACAGTTTGAATTGTTTTGTGTACACTGCATTATTGTCTGCCCTGCAACACTCTTGTCTGTAAATGTTATCCTACTCCTGCTGTACAGCACTCTACTACAGCCAGATGTGCAGTATATAAATATAATAATAAAATAATAATAATAATAATAATAATAATCAAGTGTCTGGAAAATGCTGATTGAATGCCTACACAAAAGCCAAAACTGTTGGCTTTGCCAATGCTTGTTTAATTTCAGGCTCCTTTTTTCCTCGTGCTGTTCTAAAAGGTCCCTTGGGCATCATTTCTAAACTATACAGGGAGATTGGGCACGGCTATAATGTTTGCACAGGGCCCTTAAGCATGGCGGACCCATACGAGCCTCCGCGCGGTCCTGCAGCGGAAGCAATACATGTTGCAACAAATAAACTGTTGCACATTTTATGGTGTAGCTCCTATGCAATTGTTTGTGTGCAGTGAATATCTTATTGCAGTGGTGTAACAGTGCCGCGGGCTTGTCCAGGAAATAGCGTGTGGTGCCTTCTCGCAGGTCTGAGAAGGAGGGGTAAATCGGGGGCATAGTTTAGACAATATGAGAGATTTGTAATGCCTAGAGGGGTTTACTGTTTTTACTTTGGCTCTGCCGAGCCGCAATCCATGCAAGGGCCAATCCTGATGGACCATATTGCAGAAACTTTGAGCTGGTGCACGTGCAATTGTGCACTGTATTAACACTAGGGCAAACATTACCATAGTGCAATCACGTATTCTTCCAATGCATTTGTGCACGAGGACAACGTTTACATTGGTGCTAATGGAAAGGAATGTTTTTTGCACTAGGGCAGTATTTGCCTTGCGCTAATACTGCACAAAATTGCCCTTGAACTGGTGCGTTGTTTCTGTAACACAACCCTTAATGGTCAGATGTGAATGCGCAAGAGAAACAAACCCTTGCAAACATACTTACAGACGTGAAATAAAAACTCCTACTTTTCCATTGCAACTATCAAGGCTTAGTCTGGTATGGAATTCATGGCATATGATTTTTAATAGGTGTTTTGTTTTTACCTAAACCACATTTCGTTCACTATGCACACTATTGCCCGCCAAACTGTCATCGCATGAGGCAACATGTTGCAGTTCACGTGTGGGAGAAATCTGGTCATGGCTCCTATTCCCAAACAGTTCTTCAATTTGGCATGATGTCCAAACATCATGGCGTCAAACCGTATACAGACACATGCATCCTACACCGTTACGGGTAAGTGCTACTTACGCATGACACATAGGAACCCACCACTGATGTCTCCTTGAAGCACAGCCTTACCTGTGTGAAGCTCGGGGACAGTGCTAGCCACACTGCTGCATTCTACACCCAGGGCTTCAAGAGTAACGTTGTAGGTCTGACCACACTCCAGGGCACTGGTGCTGCAGGAGGTGAGAGTTGCGTTGCAAGAGTGCTCCTGCCCATTAGGTCCTGTCACCGTTGATGTGTAGCTCAGAGCTCCGTCAGTAGTTTCCCAGGACAATATTGCGATGTTATCGCTGCATCCAACGGAGGTGTCCAGAAAGCTTGGAATGCATGGCACTGCAGCGAAAGAAACAGCATGAGTGCATGTGACAATGTTTCCTAGACCTATGTATGAGTATCCACGTAAATGCTTGTAAGGCTCAGTGATAAGAATGCTAAAGTCTCTGCCAGGCTGCACATCTCCCCCAGGTGTCCAGAAAGCTTGGAATGCGTGGCACTGCATAGAAAGAAGGAGCATGAGTGCATGGGACAATGCTTCCTAGAAACCCGTTCAGTTTGTGGACATATGTAGGAGTATCGATGTAAATGCTTGTACGGGCCAGTGATAAAAATGCTAATGTCACTGCTAGGCTGCACATCTCCCCCAGGTGTCCAGAAAGCTTGGAATGCGCGGCACTGCATAGAAAGAAGGAGCATGAGTGCATGGGACAATGTTTCCTAGAAACCTGTTCAGTTTGTGGGCCTATGCATGAGTAGGGATGGTAAATGCTTGTACGGGTCAGTGATAAGAATGCTAAAGTCTCTGCCAGGCTGCACATCTCCCCCAGGTGTCCAGAAAGCTTGGAATGCATGGAACTGCATAGAAAGAAAGAGCATGAGTGCATGGGACAATGTTTCCCAGAAACTTGTTCAGTTTGTGGACCTATGCATGAGTAGTGATGGTAAATGCTTGTACGGGCCAGTGATAAGAATGCTAAAGTCTCTGCCAGGCTGCACATCTCCCCCAGGTGTCCAGAAAGCTTGGAATGCATGGCACTGCATAGAAAGAAGGAGCATGAGTGCATGGGACAATGTTTTCTAGAAACCCATTCAGTTTGTGGACCTATGAATGAGTATCGATGGCAAATGCTTGTACAGCCCAGTGATAAGAATGCTAATGTCACTGCTAGGTTGCACATCTCCCCCATGTGTCCAGAAAGCTTGGAATGCGTGGCACTGCATAGAAAGAAAGAGCATGAGTGCATGGGACAATGTTTCCCAGAAACTTGTTCAGTTTGTGGACCTATGCATGAGTATCGATGGTAAATGCTTATATGAGTCAGTGATAAGAATGATAATGTCACTGCCAGGCTGCACATCTCCCCCAGATGTCCAGAAAGCTTGGAATGCATGCAACTGCATAGAAAGAAAGAGCATGAGTGCATGGGACAATGTTTCCCAGAAACCTGTTCAGTTTGTGGACCTATGTATGAGTAGTGATGGTAAATGCTTGTATGGGCCAGTGATAAGAATGCTAAAGTCTCTGCCAGGCTGCACATCTCCCCCAGGTGTCCAGAAAGCTTGGAATGCGTGGCACTGCATAGAAAGAATGAGCATGAGTGCATGGGACAATGTTTCCCAGAAACTTGTTCATTTTGTGGACCTATGTATGAGTAGTGATGGTAAATGCTTGTATGGGCCAGTGATAAGAATGCTAAAGTCTCTGCCAGGCTGCACATCTCCCCCAGGTGTCCAGAAAGCTTGGAATGCATGACACTGCATAGAAAGAAGGAGCATGAGTGTATGGGACAATGTTTCCTAGAAACCTGTTCAGTCTGCGGACCTATGCATGAGTATCGATGGTAAATGCTTGGACGGGTCAGTGATAAGAATGCTAATGTCACTGCTAGGTTGCACATCTCCCCCATGTGTCCAGAAAGCTTGGAATGCATGGCACTGCATAGAAAGAAGGAGAATGAGTGCATGGGACAATGTTTCCCAGAAACTTGTTCAGTTTGTGGACCTATGCATGAGTAGTGATGGTAAATGCTTGTACGGGCCAGTGATAAGAATGCTAAAGTCTCTGCCAGGCTGCACATCTCCCCCAGATGTCCAGAAAGCTTCGAATGCATGGAACTGCATAGCATAGAAAGAAAGAACATGAGTGCATGGGACAATGTTTCCCAGAAACCTGTTCAGTTTGTGGACCTATGCATGAGTATCGATGGTAAATGCTTATACGAGTCAGTGATAAGAATGCTAATGTCACTGCCAGGCTGCACATCTCCCCCAGATGTCCAGAAAGCTTGGAATGCATGGAACTTCATAGAAAGAAAGAGCATGAGTGCATGGGACAATGTTTCCCAGAAACTTGTTCAGTTTGTGGACCTATGCATGAGTAGTGATGGTAAATGCTTGTACGGGCCAGTGATAAGAATGCTAAATTCTCTGCCAGGCTGCACATCTCCCCCAGGTGTCCAGAAAGCTTGGAATGCATGACACTGCATAGAAAGAAGGAGCATGAGTGTATGGGACAATGTTTCCTAGAAACCTGTTCAGTCTGCGGACCTATGCATGAGTATCGATGGTAAATGCTTATACGAGTCAGTGATAAGAATGCTAATGTCACTGCCAGGCTGCACATCTCCCCCAGATGTCCAGAAAGCTTGGAATGCATGGAACTGCATAGAAAGAAAGAGCATGAGTGCATGGGACAATGTTTCCCAGAAACTTGTTCAGTTTGCGGACTTATGCATGAGTATCGATGGTAAATGCTTGTTTTGGTAAGTGATAAGCGTGCTAAAGTCTCTGCCAGGCTGCACATCTCCTGCACATCTCCCCCAGGTGTCCAGAAAGCTTGGAATGAGTGGCACTGCATAGAAAGAAGGTGCATGAGTGCATTTGACAATGTTTCCTAGACACCTGCGCAGTTTGTGGCCCTATGTAGGCGTATCGATGGTAAATGCGTGTACTGGTCAGTAATAACAGTGCTAAAGTTGCTGTCAGGCTGCACACGCACTCGGGCGTCCACAAAACCTTGAATACATGGCACTGTAAGGAATGAAGCAATGTAAAATGATCACTTGGAAAGAGTATGACGCACCTTTTTCTGAAAGACAGCAACATAACCGAAAGCACTAACTTGGTTCATTTAGAGGCACTCTCAAGATCCCGGCCTCTCTTGGGGGGACTAGTAGGCCTCAGTGACGACAAAGAAGTGTCCATTCGGCCTACAATACATATTGTCATAACAGCAGCCAGCTGATCACTCTTTGTTCACTTTCCCATCTGACACACAATGATAGGAACACTAAATAATGGCCCTTACACCTTGTTCTTGCGTTAATTGAAAGCACAGAAGATAACAACTCGTTGAGTGAAGCTAAACACAGGGCAGGAATTGTTTGTCACTGGTGTCACCCCCTGGCCATTCATACGCAGAAATGCTTCTGCCTTATTTATTTATTGGTCATTTGTAAGGCGCTTTATACAACAGAATTGTGTTTCAAAGTGCCTTGCACAAGAACTCAGGAGCTGTATTAGAACAGGCAGTAGGAATACCGTCCACGGTGTCAATCAACTACTGTCATTTCTAATGATAGACTCATTACGGAAGGGGGGAATGTTGCCCGCCAGTAACAGCTACATCTCTAGACTTTTCGCTGGTGGTAAATACTGCTGCGGGTAATTACTTCCAGAAGAATTGTGCTACCACCAGCAGTCCCCAATATGGAACAAAGTAGAGCCAGGCTTGCATTTACAGCCCTGAGCTGGCACGCACACACTGGCACACTCACACACGCACAGACCTATATATTTACATCTAGTTCCAATTACACGGGTGGTATTTACCCCGTTGTCTGTATAATTATCTCTGATACAAATGGCCCATGGCATTATTAACTGCTGGCGTTAATGTTATACCTACAGGGGTACTGTTTAGCAACAATACCACTGGTGGTTTTGCCTGGCAGAGTCAACATTTTCTGCTGGTAATTTTCGTCTGCAATCGCGCGCCAGCAGCCATATCTCTTGGACAATTTGTATTAACCGAGACTAACGCCCACCAGGTACTTGTGTGTTCATGATCCCATTCGCAAAGTCTAGGGACAACCTCTATGCACCCACAAAGCACGCAGAAGCGTGAGAGAAACCCTGTATCGTGCACCCAGTGTCCATGCCTCTTCCCTTCTCCTTTAGAAGCCATAGGGTGTCTTGCTTGGATGAAGGAAGAGGCTAGTTACAGCATCTTCCGGAACGGTCGCTATTGCGATAGCCAGGGGACTATCCCCTGCGTAAACCGTGACATACAGTCTGACATGGTTGCAGAGGATGCTGATTGGATGTGTTAAACATTTCTGGGAGCCAAGGAAACATACCTGTCCAGAAAGTGATCATGTTACTGGGGGCGCTGCTGCACATGCCGCTGTGTGCTGAGATGGTCGCAGAGTACTTCTGGCCACACTGCAGGGTGGAAATGTCACATGTGACAGTTGTTGTGTTGCAGGACTGATGGTCCCCTGCAGATGAGTTCAGAGTTGACGTATAATTCACGGCTCCAGGTGCATCGGCCCATGACAGAGTGGCAATGTTCGATGCACAGTCGACGACTGAGTTCACGTCCTCTGGTGCGCACGGGGCTGCACGGTACACAAAACATAAACAGCAGCGTTAGTGTCTCCCATGGACACCAAGAAGACTTGCAGACCCCTTCCCACTGTGCATGGAGCTTAACAGACCATCGTGTCCTATCCAGCAAACATGCGGGGTCCATGAATGGACGATTTATTGTAGCATATGATTATTGAATTTGTTTCCTCCATATCTAATATATCTGTATTTTATCATCGCTACCCATCATTACTTTGTAATGAACTGTTTAATAAGCATCCCACCCTTCACAAGCAAATGGACTGAAACCATATCAACTGATGGGCTATTATGCATGTCCATGGAAACAGGAGGAGCATACTCGTCCGCAGCACTTAAGAGGTTAAAGTCATATATTACACATCTTCTAGTGTTCAACAGTGCAGTCATGGAGGCACGCAGCACACGGCAAGCCCTATGCTTGCAGGCACATAATGTAATTCCTCATTCCCTCTGGCATTATGAGCTATGGTCGATACTGACAAACATGGAAGGTACTAACCAGGAATAATAGAAGAGAACAAAGCAGCCCGAGTATTGATTCCTTAATCATATATTTTGAGGTGGCGCAGTATAAAGCAAACCTAATAAAAATAACAACAGTAACAATATCTTTCATTGATAAATCTGCGAGTACCATAAACTGTATAAAGGCTGTTGCAAATAGTCTTCTGGAAGCCGGCTAACTCTTTCGGTTGCCGCAGGCCGCCAGAAGAGGAGCTCAAGACTCTCCTCTATAGGAATGGTTCCTCCCTCGCACCTACACCCACACACACTCTACTCCCCACCTAACCCAGACTGGGTGATCTGCTCTCCCCTGTTTACACCCCCTGGTTGCTTCTAGATCCCTTGCTGACAAATTGCCTGCCCTGCCCCCGCGCCCACACCCTGCGTTGTTATCTCCGCGCTCCATGTATCCCTGCTTCGCCCACTGTACCCTTCCCCCTATGACTTGTTGTTTTAATGCATTTTTTATTTTATTAGTGTTTGGTTTACAAGAAACCTTTCACTTACGTACACAAAAAAGTAAAATGAAACCGAGTTAAAACCTGATATATAATCCACAGATCCATCTTATACTTAGGGACAAAACATAAACTACATTAAAACTAAATCAACAATCAGAAAATACACAAACTCTTTTGCACACACAAGAGGAGAGACATTCATAGTGCCCCTGATTTTCTACGATAGTTAAGGTATGGTAATTGTCCCACAGTATATGTTCATAATAACCACAGTCCTTATTAACCTACTCTTGTAAAGGTCGTCGCCTAGGGTACAACTATTTTAACGTGTCCGCCGTTGTACTATAAATATCCCTTGTATTTAACTGAGGTTACCAATTAGACTGGCCCCAGAAGCATGTCGCCCATAAATCTGAGCCGGGCTGTGATTTGGTTCACGCTTTCACTGCTTATAAGTCTATACCACCATTCATCTGGAGACAGCGAGGGAAGCTAGTGAGTATTTGGCAGAGGTGCAGTGTTCTTTTCTCAGTCAACCCCTGACAGCACAGCGTTAGATGATAAAGCGATTCTTTGTTATCCATTTATTTATTTTTTCATACAGAATCTACAGTTGACGTCCAGTTCGTGCCATTTTCTCCCGTTTATCAGAACTTCCTTTGTTGGAAGAAGGTTCAGCCTGAATCTTAGACATTTTGCTCGCTTTGAGCAGCCTGGGAACAGTCTAAGGTAACTCGGGATAGAATTCCTCCGTCCACATTCCACCCTGAAGTTGCAGTAAGATTTATACAGCTCCCTTGCCGCAAGAGTGTCAACCCAATCTTACCTCCTATGACTTATTAAGCCGCTTTGTTGCTCCCCGAAGCCAAGTCTGAGCTCAATAATTACCCTACTAATATTAATAGTATGTGGCACTGAATTGGCTCTCCGTGTGGAAGATTGGATATCATCTTATATTTTGGCAGGCCTCCCACCTACTTCAGGTTTAGTATCAAGGTAACATTCCTGTAAACCTCTGCCCAAATCCTTGGGCTACTTTGACACAACTATGACGCATGACAAAGGGAACCGTCTTCCTTAACTCATGGCCAAAAGTGATTCTTATAGAGAATACACAGCATATATATTAAATCATATTCACCAGAATATTATTTTTCTTTCAGTTCCCATGACATGGAACCAATAACGGGTGTAGAATATGGACACTACTGTAGGGAAGCAACACATGCAACTAAAACACGTGATACATTACTTCATTCTCTCCCTCTAGCCACATTTCCTATGACACCTAATCCCCTTTCTATGGTTATGTTCACACAATCACCTTTCCAGTTCTGTAGACCATTCAGGTATATGTATGGCACTGTTTACATGATAGAGTCACCATATATCAAAGTGCGTAAGTACAATTTGGATCACCAAATATTATGGAAAAAAGCACTATGAATTGGAATGTGACTTTGTAACTTGGGGAGAGCACCTGAATGACATGCAAACACAGACCAGCATACAGTATCTGATCACAGTAGGGTCACTTCAGCCCTTCTCCATTTAGTGAGAGGCTTAGCTTTTCGTAGATAAAATCCTGGCATCTGATTTCCTTCTGGGATCTTGTGTCAATTGAATAGTGTGAATTCAGAACTTGGTGAAGGCTAATGAATGAAGCTTCCTCACACAGGTTGTCGTTGCCCATCAAATCCATTCATGCGGGAGAGAAAGTGCTTCGGCCTCCATGCCTGCTCAATGGTGACATTGACCCCACACTACGCTCCCACTAAAAATATTCACACAAGCCAATTCCCAGCAAGCAACCCGACTTAACAATACAAATAAAGTAAGCACAGCGTCTCATCTCGCCGACAAACTGGAAACTTTGGCCCATCCTAACCCCAAACATAAGAAAACCATTGTCCATTTAGGAAAGAGCATTGAAGAAACATCTGAAAACAGCCCTGTTCAGGCAGGTGCTAAGAGCCTGAGGATCCCTTATCGTGCAGACTAGAGTCGGCATCTGTATGCAGCTATCATTGGCGCTCTGCAGAGATGTTTAGCATCTGTGCAAGTTTTGTGAAATTTTCTATGGTAGTTTTGCTACAATTTGGAGGAGAACAGTAGACAGTCTATTTTTCCCAATAGCAAATTGTCATTTGTACTTCGTGTTAAGGTGTTTTGACAGAGAGCACGCGGTACAGAGAGAGTGAGAGAAAGTGAGTCACTCAAGAAGGAGGCAGTTTCCTGGTTTAGACTACTAGGAGTAAGACTAGAAAGGGGTTCCAATTTTTCTACCACAGGTTCTAGAGTCACACCGTAGCACTGTTTGCAGACAATGAGAGCAGAGGAAGCCAGCTCTCTTTTGTATTGCTGTCTTGTGCTATATTGAGGGGTGGAGAGTGGGTTCACGATGAAAAAAGTAAACCACAGCACACCAAGAGTGCTTTAAGGATGGCAGAATCACCCCAGTTGGTGCCTCTCTTCGCAAAAAAAAGGACACATACAAGATCCATTATGTAAACCCTCGCCATGGGTAAAGGGATTGCTCAGTGCATGCAATGTGCACAGACTGAGTAGAGGCTGTGTTGAGCAGTGGCAGGCGAAGATATTCTCTCTGAAAATCCAGTCATGCATTCCTAGACACCTATTAGTACTCTGTAAATCCAAATATGCTCCAATGTTATCTTATCTTTTAAGTTTAGCTAATGTAGTTTAATTAATGTTTGTCTATTTTTCGCCGTTAATGATGCTGCCTTTCTATGGTGTCGCGCATCTGTTCTGTGACATGCTTAGATGTCCCTTCCATGCAGGCGTTGAGGCACTGTAATAAGGTTAACTGATTAGCTTCCCAACCAATGAGTGGTTATCACCCGCTGGATGTGACGATGGCAGCTGATGCATCATGCACACACTCCTCCCCTTTTCTTTTCTTTTCTGAAGAATGAGAAGAAGGGCTTCTGTTAGGTAATATCAGAACTTAAACATTTTTTGTTGACAGGGGCTTGGGTAGCACACCATGACGATACCTGGAACAACCACCTCCTAAGATTCTTAACACCTTTTAAAAAATGTAATATCTTCATTGTTTCATGAGGTAATGGTACAAAACATCGTCGCTATCCAAGCATCTGTTTCGGTTTAGGGTGATTACATCGAATCCATTTGGTCTAAAAAAAAAATTGCTAGGTTAATTTTGCCACATATATATGTGGGGGAAGACCCTCCATTTCCTCCCTCCTTAACCTCCCTACAATAATTATTTCCCTAAACCCACCACCCAAAATATATGCTGCAAAATTAGTCAAAACAATTGCGAAAAATCTTCCTTCAACCAATTCTGCTGTGCAGTAATCTGCCATTCCCTCTGTTTTTCAATCATAATTTGAATGCGTAGGGACTTTGCAAGGTCACACAACCCAAGTCCTCCCACCACCACCTTTCCAACCGTAACCCTCTCCTTAGGGTCTGATTTCTTTCATTCCGCAGATCTCGAGTTCTCAGTTCTTCAACTGGTTTCTGCCATTTTTCACATGTATTACCACACAATCAGATTCGTTTCCTTATTTCGTTCTCCAAGGAAGCCAAAGGGGATCCCCTCTCATGGTGGCATGTCATCTGAGGGGTAAAATAACGAAGTTGTCAGTATATTCCATGCCATACGAACATCTTCCCCTCTTGCTTCCTCCCTGGTGCTGGTTTTCAACCACATCCCCTTTTCCTCCAATGCCCATCTTTTGAGATCCCTAGCCACCTGTCAATTTTGGGACCCTGCCTATCCTTTCACGCTACTGCATTTCTGCGCTTCGCTGTTGTGAACGCCAGGTCAACAAACCTCAATGTGTGTTTCATGGTTCTGTGTCCACCGCTGGGGTACATAACCAGTAGGCACACCTCCGAGGTGTAGGGGTAGCTTGTTATATGAAGATCAGCCATCTTGCTTTATACTGCCCACCATAATCTTTGTATTTCCGGGCAGTCCCAGAATACACGTAGCAGGTCGTGGATTTTTCAGCGTACATCCATAGCAGTCCAATGGATGATTCAGGAACAAACTGGCCATTCTTGCAGGTGTAATGTAAAGCCTATGCAACAAACTGTTCTGCGTCGGTTTAAGTCTGGCAGGTCTCAAGCCCTTTTGAGGGTATACAAGTATCCACGCCCATTTCTCCTCCTCAAAGAATGAGCCCAAATCCTGCTCCCATACCGATTTAATCCAGAGTTCCCCCTAACTATCACATGCTCGTAGAGATGCATACAGCTGCAAAGCCATGACAGGGCCGTCTTCTGCCACCTCATATAGTTTGGACAGTAGTCCGTCAACCACTGGTTCCATTGGGAGAGCTAGCTAGCTCTTCCTTTCAATATTTGGCGCTGCTGCGCATGTCAAAAATTGCCCCATTGGGAGATCGTATCTGTCCCTCACTTACGTAAAGTAACTTGACGTTGTTGAATAGGTCTCCCCATACCAACACTCTTTTCTGCTTCCATATCCTTAACTGGGTGTCCAGTCAAATGGTCGAAAAAAAAGGTCGAATTTTTTTATTTATTTATTGATATATATTTTTTTTAGTTTGGGTTGGTAGAAAAAATTTTTTAATAAAGAAAACGGGGGGTTGGAGGGGAACCCCCTTAAAAAAAAAAATCGACCATTTTTTTCAATCATTTTAGTGTCGATCAAAAGGCATTCGATCCTTTTGTTTTCGACCATATGACCTACAACCCCTTAACTGTGGTCCCATAGTATCATCTAATCCCAATAAATGTTGAGAAATCGGAATGTTAGGTGAATACTGGTCTCTCTGGTGCAGTATTTTCAAGGTTCGCCCTCATCGTTTCCTGCCTAATGTCATCAGCATAGGACAATCTGTGTGTTTATCAGACTTTATCCACAGAACCTTCTTCATTATGTACAGTGCAATCTGAGACGACAGTAGTCTGGTCTCTAGGTTTTCATTATTTACGAACTAGAGTGCCTCAAAATTCAGTTGCGCTGCAAGGTAATAGAGTTCAAAGTTAGGGAGTTGTAGTCTTCCCTTCTTGTATGGTCTGCAAAGCTATTCTCTTCCTAGTTCCTGCCCACACATGTCCCTTATCAGGCTCTTTAGTGCTGTAAAATGCTACTGATGAATCTCAACAGGAACATGCATCCTTGGTAGAGGGACCATTTTGACTAGCACTATTGATCCCATAAGAGAGAGCAGTATTTTTTTCCAAAGGTTTATCATCAGAGTCATCTTAGACAGTTCTCTATCCATGTTAAATAAGTGTGTATCCTGGATCTCATGGTAAATACTATTCCTAAATATTTGAGCAATGGACAATTCACTGCATGCAGTCTCATTTTGAGTCTTAGGGCACCTAAGGGGGGACATGTATGACTTTTCCCAATGTATAATTATGTAAAGCAGCTTGCCAAAGTTTTACACCACATTAGGATATATGGTAAATTGACTTCAGGGTTGTTCATATATAGGAGTAATAGTTTCCTCCAATTGCCCCAGTATTTTCGTTCATGCAGCTCTAACCCCTGCAGTTTTGGCTATGCACTCTCCCCTCACCACCACCCTGATTGCCTGCCACACCAGATCATAATCTGAGACACATTGGCTGTTTTCCCAGAAGTATTTATCCACTACATCCCCACACTCTCCCTGTATGACAGGTCCATTAGTGCTTCTGCCCTTCGTCTTCAGGTGGGGATGACTACCCTAGGGCCCCGGCTTAGTAGTGTAGTGGTCAATGGTGCATGGTCGGACAATGCTTTCCCCCATATACTGTGAATCCACAAATGCCTGTGTGTGCTCCTCCCCCGTAAATAGAAAATCAATCCTTGTATATATCTTATGAGGGGCAGAATAAAAAGAGAACCCACGTGTGCCAGGGTTATGTTTCCTCCACAATTCAGTAAGACCTAGTGTCATCACAATCCTCTGCAGTGTCTGTGTTGCCACTGACACAGTCCCCTCCCCAAATCCAAAGCATGTCTCTGTGGCATGCCTACATTTCCAGTATATTGTTGAAAAATGTGGCAGCGTCTACATTCGGTGCTACACACCGGCTTCTCTTCAATGGATCCTCTTAGTAATAATAATAGGCCCTCCCAGGCCATCTGTACCTTGTACACTCTGAGAGGGATCTGGTTTGAGATCTATGTGAGTACTCTTCTAGAGTGTGTGCAGTACGTCTCTCCATATCCTTTCCCCACCCATCTTATCAGCATTGCCTCCTATCTATCTTTATTCTGTTTTGTCTCCTGGAGCAGAGCTATTGCAATCTTCCTCTGTATCAGGTCATTATGAACCCTATTCCATTTGATGTACTCATTCACCCCCCTGACATTCAATTATCCTTTTGCAAAACGAATTTATCTGTCATGGAAGCTACCTGCCCCACCAGCTTTTCCCCTAATCTTGCTCATCTCAGCTGAAAAATCAGGCATGTGTAACCCCATCCCATTCAACAATATAACACAACTTTAATACATTTTTTCTCAATAGCTTAAACTATTTGAAATGGCGCCCACCATGCCACAGAGCACAAGAGTGATCCACCCAATGCCCCATTGCCAATGTGTCATCAGGCAACACTTCCAGTCGAATGTTCATCTCTGAGTACATGTCCCAGTCATCAACTGCTCATTGCCAGTGCAGTACTTTTCATGTGCCGGTGTCAGCAGTGTAGGCGGTCGGTCCACCTCTATCCTTATGTTCTTCTACCAACTAAGCCAATCAGGATAGTAGTAGCAGGTCAATTCCCTGGGGCCGCTCCCCTCGCGCACCCCGATCTACGTATCTCCAGGAGGTGACTGTAGACCATGCTGGTCCATCCACTGATTCGCATCCGGAGAGTCGAAAAACTACCCTTGTATATTATCCTGAGCCTCGTCGGGTACATCAACATGTATTGAACCTGGTTGTGTCAGAGCCTGAGCTTAGTTGTCTCATATTGTTTTCATTTCTTTTCGGCCATAACCTTACAATCTGGGTATATTGCCATGTTGGAATTATTCATGCATATTCTACCTCTTTGTTGTGAGAATTTCAATATGCATTCTTTGTCCTTGTAGTTGAAGATTTTGGCTATTATCAGTCTTGGTGGTGTTCCAGAAGGGGGGCTACTGGCCAACGCCCTGTGTGCTCTTTCCACAGTGAACCCTTGTGACAACTTGCCTGGTCCTATTTCTTGGAGTAGCATATTTTCCCCATAGTTCATTGGGTCGTTCTCGTCACCCCCCTTTGGCATTCCAAGTGTATGGATATTATTCCTCCTAGCTCTCCACTCCGCTTCCTCCACGGTGTCCTTCAGCATCACTGTTCATCGTATCATAGTTTCTGCTTGCTTTTTCAGGGTCTCCGTTTGTGTCACTGTATCTACCAATTTCCCTTGTGTCAAGCTCACCCTCTCAGATAGCGCTTGCACATCTTGCCTCAGGTGGGCGAAATTGACTCTCACCTCGCCAATCATGACCTCCAGTGAGGACCTTAGTTCTGCAATCGCCGTCAGGATAGAGTTTTCTCCAGAGATTGAGTCGGGTGGGTGGGAGGTGGGGCAGGGGATACCCGGCTCCCCACTTCCAGCTGGGCTTTCTTCTGTTTTGGCCTGCATCTTGTGGATGAAAGCTTCCAGTTTGGCTTGCCTGGCACACGGGTGCGGGCCATGGGCCGTCAGGCCCGTCACCAGGTTAGTTTTTGGACACCCAGGACATGCCACGTTGTCCATGGAGCAATCAGCAGCTCTGTGTGCACTGCACTCAATCAGCATGGGGCGTTCCTTCTCTCCCTCCCCAGTGCCAGGGCATTGGCCAGTCTTCTTTTTATATAGAGGCTCCAATGCAGGAGGTTTGGGTGACCAGGCCGACCCCGCGTGCCAGATTCCAGGGCCTTCCAGATCAACGTGGGCTTCAAGCACCTTATTCCTGCTCACCTCCACAGCGTTTCCACAGTAGTCTCCCTGAATCGCTGCTGTGTGTCACGGGCAGATTCTCTGAGACATGTCCCTGCTCCCGCTGTGCTGGTGTTGTGCTCTTTATTGCATGCCAGGTAGGGGAGAACTCAGCGAGTGCAGGGCTCCGTCACTCTCTTCGCCACGCTCTCAGAATCAACATCCCAGCGTTGCGTGCCATTTTCGATACCTCCGGGAGGTCAAGTCACTCTGAATTTGCTACCACCCAGCACCAGAATCATCTCGGAAAGTGGGTTGGGTGCATCTCAGCGCAATTCACTCACTTCTCATCCTAAAGTGCTGCCATATAAAAAAGGATTATGTGCGATATCCAGGGTCTGGGGCCAGAACTCACTCTACATGCAACTTCACGCCACGCTCGCTAGCCAAGCCCCATCATCCTTACACCGTAACGCCGACATCAAGTCTGGGTCAGAGCACATGGAAAATGATAAGCACAATAATCCACAATCAAGCTACAGAACTGGCTGTTTTGCCTAGATTTACATCACAGCTGCCACAAGTATTCGGAAAAAACACTTTTCTTTGTATGTTATTTTGATAAACTGAGGTAAATACAGGATATAAATTGCACTTAAATATGCATACAATGTCCTGTTGATTTTGCACTGTCCCGCATTAACATGCCATATCCTTACATAAACTGCATGCTATTGCCTCACATTGGGACACATGCATCTATGTATGTGCTGAGTATTACATTCGAGTTATTCCAGCTGAGGTGGGTAGTCTTGCTTGTTTTACAATGGTCTGTATGCCCATTCAGCCTTGATCAGTTTTTCTTATGTACGATAAGATGTTATCTCTAATCGTTGTGGTCTGTGGCGTATGTGTGATTATGGCTTTTGCAATACAATATTTGTGAACACAACCTCATGTTGTCCGACTTGTTATTGAGAATGGGTTGTTTGATTTGTTCTTTGGCCCGTGCACGTGACTCTGGTAATGGCTCATATTCTCTTGGTCTCGAACTTATATTTCCTGCTCGACTGTGGCCGTTTGTATTTTGTCCATCAACAAATAGTCATCCCTTAAATATCCTCGCCAGAAGCGAAGGCCTTGGCGTCACTTGTAGACGGCTGTTTGCTCTTCCCTCCACTGTGCAGCAGATGTATGTCTTTACTTTGCCAACCTTCACTTCACCAGTACTTACTTTGTCACATTTACTTCGTTAGACATTTACATTGCCCACAATGACTTCGCCAGACATTTACTTTGTCATTGCAGGGGGGGGAACTCCCCAGCACCCCTCGTCTTTTCTAACCCATATTCTTCCCTCTGACACCCCTTGACCCCAAACCTAACCCTACGCTAACCTTAACCACATCCATTACCATCTTCACAATGTGTACGTGGCGAAGTACAGTGGGGATAGGGGTGCAGCTTCCTTCCGCCATGTTCTCCTTATTACTCCTACGCTAGCTGCCATGCACTGCTTTCAGGGCAGTGAAGGGCCTCTTTCATGCGCAACTACTCAGTAGACTTCCACTGCACTAACGCATGTCTGATTATTGCTACAGGAAAGCATCTTCATAAACATCTGAACTTCACCTTCCGGATTTCTGGTAAGCGGTTCTCCGCCTGTCCAGTTGTGTCGCATTCTGTGCAGATGGGAGCAGGGTGCATGCTCAAACATCTGGCTGGTGGAGCAGCTCTTTGGTATCTGTCACTGCCAGATAGTGAGTGGCCTGGGGATTTCTGTCAAGGGAGGTGAATGGGACATTTCTGGAGATGCTCATTAGGTGATGTGAGATGTCACAAGATGCCCACAATCCTTTGCCAGTAAAGGGGGGGGTTCAGGTTGAGGCAGGGAGGTGTCATTTGAGACAATATGGGTCTTGACAAAAAGCTGTCACTATGTTGCAAAACTCCTTGCCGTGGGTGCCTCTTTATGAGGATACTCTTGCCCCGCCAGAGTGGGGCAGAGCATAGACTCATTCCTCAAGAACTCTCTGTGCTTTCCCTTGCTGAGTTTTGTTAAAGTAAAAATTCAAGTCAAATTGGATTGGGTTTTTGATAAAGAAGGCTCCCAGGGTTTGCGACTCTTTGATGAGCTGGTCCACCCTGGCTACCCCCACACAGATCATATAGATGGTGTTGATATGCAAAACATGACCAGGTAACGATGAACTTGTTATATGCTGAAATAGTTTGCTGTACCCAGCAACTGGGCATATTTCCTTGGATAACCAACCGTGAGTTGGATCTGATCCTTTAGTGATTTTCCTGTGATTATTTGTGATCAGAGGGCACATTCAAGGTGTGGTGCTGCACCACATCAGTTCTTAAAAGGGTGAAACATAAATGTTTAATTGTATTTTTTTATTTTTATTAAAAACAATGGATGTCATCCCATTTATTTTAATAACATTTCAAGATAAACACCTGTCCTCCTCTCTGACCATCATAGTATGGTCTGTGTAGGGGCAAGTACGGCGTTAAGTCTAGGCCTGTGCAAAGTTGCAGAACTTTTCCTTCACACATTTTGTGAAGTTTACTGCAAAACTTTGCACACTTCACAAAGTTGCAAAGTTGTTGGGATGCACCATTAAATGCCTCAAATTGGGCTTAGCAGGCATTTAAGCAAGCTGTATTTTTCCTCTCTGCAAAAAGCTGTAACCGAAACAACAAAGCCAGCTAATTTACACCCGTCGAACCAGGGAAGTGGGTGCAGAGAAATCTTACAGCAAAACAGTATTTGCTAAAAAAAAAATTCTCTCAAACGTATTAGTCCCAGATCGCAAATGGATGACAGCGAGGAGCACACCATGCACTTAAGGCGGCATTTATTTATACATTGTTCACTTGTTACTTTTCTCTAGTGTCTGCCCTGGTGACTGGACGAATCTTGGTGCATTCTTTGGTCTTCCGTGTGGGCCTGACATTTTGTTCCTACTAAAAGACATGTTATTTACGGATCTATGCGAGTACGGCAGAAAAAATACTGAAGCAGAAAAGGTTGATTTTTACACTGCACATTTTAACGCAATTATATGCGGGGGCGAACCCTGCTACCCCCATCGTCCCCTCACGCCATTTATTACCCTAAGCCACCCCCACATATAATAGTATTAAAATGCATGGTATCAAATTCTGCATTTTCGGCTTCGGTATTTTATGCAGCGCATTAATGGGGTGATCCCTAATTTACTAATTACATATATTCAAATTTAGTAGAATTTGTTTTTTGGGATGGATCTAAATGTGCAAATTGGATGGAAATTTGATCATGTGTGTTTACTTTTTGCTGAATATAATATAGCAGTAACAAACTTCAATCAAATGTGGTTATGAGTGTTCTGTTTTACACTGTCTTGGGTTACGCTCCTCTGAAAAACGGCCTTTTTGTGAACTTCATGCACACACATGTGTGAAATGACTTCTAGCGGCGATGCACGCTAGCAGGAAATGTGATTACCTGTCTGAAAGGTGCTTTCTGCGCTGACTGCACTTGTGCACAATTCACTGGACGCCGTGACGGTACCCGTGTACGTAAGGCCGCACTTCAGGTTGCTGATCTCGCAAGTGTAAGTCGTTGTGTTGCATGAGTACAGCGCTTCTCCTGGCGCAGTTACGGACGCGAAATAACTCTCTGCTCCGGGAGCTGCCGCCCAAGACAATGTTGCTACATTTGTTGAGCAATCGACTTGCGTGTTCAGATCATTCGGAGTACAAGGAGCTGCAAAACAGGAAAGAAACATCTCAACGTTCATGCAATATAAGATACATATTGTGCCTATTTTAGTTCAGCCTCCACCCAAGATCATAGAGACCCACCAGGGACACCTAAATCACGTGACTTGACAATGCAATGATCTGTGACCTTCGACCATCACTTGAAGGTTAGCGAACACCATACTCCCTCAGATTGCGAAAACACAGGTAAGGCATACAAGAGAAAGTGTGCCTGTCTAGTGACACATCATGTTATTTTAGGTGTGCCTGCCTGGAGCACAGTTTGTAGAATTCACATTCGACATGTCATGATTGTATAGGACTTTGTTCTATGTTGCAGTTCGAATGATTCGGTTAGTATGAAGAGGAAAATATTGGGTACAGATGAGAAAAGTAGTTGAATGAAATTGAATAGTACATTATTTCCTTATAGTTGGTTGTCCATTGTGACATCCTTTGTAACCTTGTATCCCCCTAAAGGCTACACATTATGTATTCATCGAGCTTTCTAACATTTAGCCATTGAGATATCTGAGGAGTTTACTAAAAGCCGCCATTCAAACAGAAATATGATTTTGTGTCAGCATGGTTGGTGTTAAAAATGAAAAACAAAAAGTGATGGGTAGAACTTTTTTTATTGTTCATTATCACCACTGACATTGCTCTGAACAGCTTTCAATAACATATTTTTGAGAACTCCTGCACCATTACGTAAGGAGACCCACCCATATACACATCAATGTTGATTCTCCCACTAATGGACACAGTCGAGGCCCAATTGCTAGTGGATTGATCTTCATTTGTGCAAATGGGTCATAAAACGATGGGTTGGAGGGTTGCCTAAAGCAATGATAGTGGTTAAGATGTATTTATTTATTTGCACATACATCACAGCACACAAAACCATCTGGTATCTAGGTGCTAGCTACATTGAGGGGGAAAAAAAGAAGGGAGAGCGGGTGGGGAAATTCATTAGGAGGAGTGATGAGTCTTAGGAGGAGCAAAGTTAGTTGAACAGCCAGGTCTTTAAGTTTCTGCGGAAGTTCCAGTAGGCCGGTTCTTTTCTGAGTGCTGGAGGGAGATGGTTTCAGAGTTTGGAGGCAACGACCGGGAAGCTCTTACCCCGCACTGAGAGGAGATTAAATTTGGGGATCTTCAGGAAGTCAGAGATTGCAGATCTAAGAGGTCGGCCGGGGGAGTATTTCTCCACGCAGCGTGAGAGGTAGGTTGGGGCAGTGTTGGAGAGACATTGATGGACCAGGGACAGTGATTAGAACTTAATTCTTTCTCGGATGGGCAGCCAGTGTTCATCTTTCCTGGCTTTCGAAATGTGGTCAGATTTCGAGAGACCAATGGCCGCTCAGAGAGCATTGTTCTGAATCGGTTGAAGTTTGTTCAGGTTGCGCTCGTAAGTACCAGTAAATAAGGCATTGCAATAATCGAACTTGGCTCCAGTGATAGCTCTTGCAATGGAGAGGCGGTTGGGAGTGGAGAGGAAGGGCCTGCTGGCATGGAGCAGTTTGGCTGTGTAGACGAGGCAATCAAGTTCACTTGCTGTGAAAGGTCAAGGTTAGAGTCCAGGTAAACGCCAAGGGTTTTGGCAGCAGCAGATGTGGGGATTCGGTTTCTGCCGATGGTAAACTCCTTGTAGGGTTTTCGTGTCGTCAGCATAGTTCGTGTAAGATATGCTGAGTATGTCAAGGTGGTCGAAGAGGGATTTCGTATAAAGATTAATTAAAAACCTATCTTTCATCAATTTTTTATTTTAATCTATCTCTCTAAGTGAGAGAGACCATGCTCAGATGTGGATACACTGCTTGCTGGACCTTAGGGAAGAAAGCTCCACCTCACTGTTGATGCAGAACATGTGCGAAATAGGTCTGAGGTTGCTTATGTTCCTGTGCAGAAGGGAGGTAGCTTAGCTGTTGGGACTGGATTGCTCCCAATAGTCGCAATACCAATGCTGATTTGCATATGGCCGGCCGACTTCCATAAACCATTTATTATCTGAGCAGACGGGCTATAAGACAATGTTATGGATGAGTGCCTCGAACAATGCCTGTCATCATTAATTCATCCATCATTATTTTGTCCTAGTGCTTAAAGCAAGCCTCAAACCTCACTTCTGATGATCCGATTGCATTTTGGAAGACCTGTCTTTCCACATTGAGCTCTTCAGCAGCACTGGTCTAGAGTGAACTGAGGGTACATGGGCTGCACGTTCATCCCCAGCCTATGCTGAAATCAGCCACAGGCAGAGTCCAAAGAATGAGCACCACAGCCACAACAGGAGACATTGGAGGAGGCAATTTTGCAGCCATAAAAATTTGCAAAAAGCATGAATTTTATCCAAAACTGCTCAACCTTTAACAATTTACTCCAACCTGGGAAGAAAGCTCAGGGGTACCACACTCATCTGGAACGGAAGACAGCCCCGAGCAGCATGGGTTCCAAAACTTGTCCCGGGCTTAGAGGCTGGAGATCAGCATGAATAATGAAATTCTCAATCATCGAGACCCATGAGACAATGATTGAGAATTTTCAGGAGGGATTTAACCTGTGACATGATGTGATAAGTAACGATAATGCCCTGATTTTAAAAAGGCACAAGAGCTGTCGAAACACGTTTCTCAGAAAGGGCTCAATCTTCATGAGTTATAAATAACAACATGAAACTTAGATCAAGTCTACAGTTTCTAAAGGCACGATTTAGATTCGAAATCTAATACATTTGTTGTGGAGCTGTTGCTTCTTGCGTCCTGAGTGGCTGTCTCTGATGATAGCTGAAGACAGGGATGGGTAGTATTTGAGTTATGTTTGGATGGTGTATGGATACAATGCGGTGAATTGGCTTCTCTACTCCCATTTGCCTTTCTTCTTTGTATTGCAAGCTAGTGGAGGTCGTTTTTGTTAAGTGGCGACCCAGATTTGACCTTAAAATAAAAAGTTGACTTATGGTGGGGGCTTTGAGGGAGCGATGCACGCAGAAGTGAAAACTATTAGGGTTGTGAGATAGTTTCTTACTTTGTGTCCAGATACTGTAGTTTAAAAAAAAAAGATTTTAACAAAAACAAAAAAAGGTAAACAAATCTAAGATGAACAGATTTAGAACAGAAACTTAAAAAGAGAATTCCTCCTACAATATTCATGTCCAAATCTAAGGGATGCCACCACATATGTATGACTCAGTAGAAAGCTCACCAGTCTGGAATTGCTGTGTTGCACTGGATACACCACTGCATAGGTCATTGAAGGCTGTCACGCTTGCGTTGTATTGCTGTCCGCATTCCAGACCATGAATGCTGCAAGTCGTTCCGGTGGTATTGCATGAGAGTTCCTCACCGTCAGGTCCCCTGACATTTGAAACGTAGCTGAGTGCTCCGGGAGCAGCACCCCAGGAGAGGGCAGCAGTGCCCGTTCCACAGTCAAGGACTACACCAAGATTCTGTGGTGCACACGGAGCTGGAGGTCAGAAAGAGAAAGAGTTACTGACTGAGGACTATAGTTTTAAACATTAGTACCCGGCGAGAGTCAGGCAGAATGCCACACGCATTCTGATTGGCTCTCGCCGGGTCCTTACCCGGCTGAGAATCCTTTGATTCTCGGCCGGGATTCCAGCCGCCTTGTCCTCGGCGGGGGGGTGTGGCAGCCCCTCAGCCAATGAGGAGGCTCGAAGCGGGGCCATCCGCACTCCGAGCCTCCCCACGGCTGAGGGGCTGCCTCTGTCCCCTGCTGGGGACTCAGGTAAGCTTTTTTTTTTCTTTTTTTTCTTCCCTTTTTTTTCTTCCCTTCCCACCCTTCTCCCTGCCCTCCCCACCCCACTTACCTGCTTGCTCCTGCGTCCCCGATGGGGGATGATATCAGCCTCCAGCAGTGTGGAGACTCGGAGCGGGCCATCCACGCTACGCGCCTCCACACGGCTGGAAGCTTCCATCTTCCCCCGCCGGGGACGCAGGTACGTTTTTTTTTCTTCCCCTCCCTCCCAATCCCACTTACCTTCTGCTTCTTTTTCTTTTTCGGGAAGAACACACACTTCCCAGCACGTCCGCTCCCGATGGCCACCATGGAAAGGGAAAACGGACTCTGTTTTCCCGTTGCATGGCGGCCATTTTCTTGGTCGGTTCTTTTTTTTTCTGTCCCGAAACACTGCAGCGTTTCGGGACAGAAAAAAATGCTTTTAGTGCCCCGGTCACACACATAATGCGGGCCGGGGTACTAATAGCAATATGACCCTCACGGCGGGGGCATTACCGACTCAGGTAATACCCCAGTGCCTTCGTTAAGGCCCTCGATCTGCTCGGGCCTATAACTATGGGCCCCAAGGCATTACCTGAGTCGGTAATGCCCCCACCACTCGGGTCATATTGCTTAATTAACACCTGGCTCCAATAATAGGCTGAACCCACTGGTAATGGCACACTGGCTGAGAATGAGGGTGAAGTGGCCACTGCACCTGACCACAGCCATGCCCAGTGGCCTCTTTGTATGGCTTGTTGGTTCATTACCAATCCTCATATAGAGCCTCATGACAGGTTTGCCAGTCCGGAAACAAGGGTGGCGGTAAGCTCACTGGCACCCTTTTTTCCAGACCGGCAAACTACGGGTTTGCCTGTCGGAGTCGCTGTGCCCAACAGGTCTGACCCTGCCGGGCGCATCAGTCACAGTAAGCAAACCTGTCACAGAAGCGCCGGCAACGTTAACAATGGTGCTGGTGCTTCCGTGTCCCCACTCCTGTAGATCCCTATCGGACTCTATGAGAAAAGGGATTAACCTATTTACCGGCGCCTTACTTCCCGGCCGTCAGACTTGTAATGAGCCGGTGGTAATAGGAAGCCAGGCGCTGGTACATTTTTACAGGTCCGGCAGCAACCCGCCGATAGCACCGGCAGGGTTACCGCCAGAACCGTAATGAGGCCCATAGTCTTGGAGCTGCAAAAATCTAAAATAGAGTCACTCATCTTTGGTGTAAAAGGACAAACACATAACAAGTAACAAGTGCTATTTCATTTATCTGGGGAGGACCATCATTCCCCACAATAAAGTAAAAAGGCTTGGGATTGTGATAGATGATGCTCTCAATCTGTACCTGCAGATACATCTATTGGCTAAAATAGAGATTAATGATCAGGTGGATTCTCCATTTCATCACATGGAAAATCGTGCCATTGTTTTTGAGCAATGATAACCTATTGCTCCATTATGTCAACCTTCTCCATTAGGACTCCCCACGAATTTAGTAGCTAAACTACAACAGGTGCAGAATGTTTAGCCATGGATTTGAGGAAGATTGGCCATGGCTGTATGCCCTAGATTCATATCCATTGGTTGCCAGTTCAGGATCAGATTCTGACTGAAACTATAATATTCTTTTTTAGATGGCTAGTTAGAGAAGCACCAGCATATCTCAACAAGTTCCTCCAATGATGTATTCTAGATTATACCATATTGTACACGACATTTACAGCCATATCCCTGTTACTAGTAAGTGCCGTAAAATTAGGTGTTCCTGTCAGCCAATTTAATGGTACTGAATTCATGGACCTCAGGATGTTGAAGAGCTCAGCTGACACAGACGAGATTCGAACCTGTGTCCTGCAAGCTGAGCAAATATACCTGGTGAGGAAAGCTTAACTCGCTTTGCTATCTTGCTGTCTTTACAAGCATGAGACGGAAATCTACTGAGAGTACCTATGTCTAAGTTCCCCCAATTTGTAAAAACTGTATATAGAAGACTTTCCCTTTGGGGGGAAGAGGGTTGAATCATCTCCACTTCCTATTGGACCATACAAGTCTTGTGAGATATGAATTGCAGGAAAGATAACTCACTAACAAGTTGTTTGGCACATACTGTGTAACTATTAAGATAACAAACATCTCAGACAATTTCCCAGAGGTAATTTGGTGGGCATTACATAAACATCCTACATAAAAATCCTCATTTACATGTTCGTTATTTCACTCATTCACTAATTTACTCTGGCTCACACCAAAGTCCCATAGCCCAAATATTTTGCAAAACATTCCCCACAGGTTGGTTTTTATATGCATGCATTATGTGGACTAACCAGAGTAGGCCTTCAAAATGGGTACAGGGTTCTATGCAGATGTAATGATGGAGCACTGACTTCACCTTTTTATCTAGCAAATACACTTACCAGTCTGTAGAGCGGCGCTAGCACTCCCTGGGCTGGTACACTGTTGCCCGTGTGCTTTGAGAGTGATGTTGTAGTCCTGCCCGCACTGGAGCCCTTCGATATAGCACGTTGTGTCTGACGTGCTGCAGTCAAGCGTCTCAAGACTTGGCCCAGTCACAAGGGAAGAATAATTGACAGCTCCAAGCGTAATTGGCCATATCAGTGTTGCAGTTTCTGCTGTGCAGTTCAGCAAAGACTCCACACTACCGGGGATGCAGGGAGCTGAAGAGGAAATCATTATAATAAGTACCTCATCTCGCTGACAATCCATAATAGGTGCATTGTTTTAATCATCACCAGCAGACCACCCCAAAAAAGATGGTCTGGGCTGGGGAAGCAATCAGCGCCTCTCCAGATGCTTAAGCATTTGATTTCCATGCTGCTACACCATTGACTAGGCCAAGTAAGGCTGACTGAAGTTGGAGGCTGAATAGCTGGGCAGCTGCAAGTTGACCACTGTTAGTCTAGGTGAAAATGGCAAATAGTGGAAAAGGATGTATATTATTTAAATATAGCAGTGATACCAAACGTCCTGTACACTTCGGTCTAATGACAGCATTGCCTGCAGCCTTCCTTGTGTTAGATTTTCAAAGGGGAGGTCTCGACTGACAGAAGTGGTGTATGCGTGGGGCAGCTCCTCAAACTTAGCTGCGAGAACCATCCCATTGTTGGATACAACAGATGTATCCCTGCACCACAACCCTTATCAAAAGAGGAGTGTCCTTGAGCTGGAAGCAGTGGAGGCAAAACAGAACTTCTGCTCCTCCAACATCAACTGCATTCCGAACTCTGACAAATCCAAACCCAGCACCCACCTTGGGGCAGCCAATTACCACCAACAACAATGTCAAAAGCCTTGTAGGTCATTGGTGCCTTTATATGACCATTAACACCCAACTCAGTTCAGAATCCAGTAAATTCCACCACTACCTCGTCCCTTAGATTGAACTGAGAGGAATCACTATTGACTCCATAGTTGACTGTGTTATCTGTCTCTATTATGGCCTGCCTAAATATCCCATTATACGCCTCCAAGTGGCCCAGAACATGACTGCATGATTCATCGCTGAGAGGTAGGACTGAAACACAATCACACAGACTGTCAAATGTCTACCCTGGATTTCTATCAGCATAGACACGACTTCCAAGTCCATCTGCCCCACCCAAAAATCTATCCACTGAGAGGCTCCCAAACCTTGCTAGAAAAGACTGCAGTAATAGATCCTACTACACTCACCAGCCTCCTCTGCTCAAAACCCTCTCTACATCCTGCAAACCTGCTGTAAAATGGCGCCATCAATCAAATATACACCATTTATTTATATTTTTTATTGGGTATTTATAATGCGCCTATACAGCAATTGGGTTTCAAGGTGCAACAAAACAAAGGGGTGGGGGGGGACCAGGGATGGAAAAGTTACAAAATATGGCCCTACTAGACCTTTTGTCATTCAGATCGTGCAAGTGCAGTAACAAGAAATACTGTGGAGTGGGGAAGGTGGGTGGAAGTGCCAGTCAGAGCGGAATGCGCTAATACTAAGGATGGGAAGGGAATGCAGGTTGGAGTGGAGAGTGTGCAAGTGTTGGGAGGGGTGGAGAGGGAGAGGAGAGGGATAAGAGGGCCCTTGGGCTAGGTGGGTGCTAAGGGGAGGCCAGGTGGACAAGTGCCAGGAGAATGCAGGAAGTGGGGGTAATGAAGGTCCACATGCTAAGTGCGAGGACGGGGCTGGATGGGCTCAATAGGGGTGCAGTCCCTGACCGGTTAGTACAGAGGGAGGGAGTCCAGTAGGGCAAGTGTAGATTTGGGGGGGGGGCATGGTAGACCAACATGCTGTGGTAGTGGTTAGTGGGTAAAGGCTTATGAATGCGCTATGCACACTATAATTAATTGGTACAATTGAGCTGCTTTGTGTAAGTCAAGGCCAGGTCCCCACTCAGTGCCTGGAAAATTGGATATTCTATAGGATATGACACACAAATACGGACTCTTCCCAAAAATTCCAATCATATAAAGTAGTACATAATGTCCATGACTTAAACAATGAAAATTATTTAATGATAAGGTCCACAAGAAATCAGCCGACACGTGTTTCGACTACAAGTCGTTCTCAAGGCTAAACGATTGATATTGCAGAGGTTAAGGAGCTTAGATGCAAACAAGTTCAAATAATCAAGATTGGCTTCTTGATGGTAGTACCCATATTCGTATATAATTGGTAAGACGCAGATGCCTGATTATCAAAAGTGGTGTCCCCAATGGTCAGACGTGACGTGATGTTCTCTTGTTTTCAGGGCTTGATCCCTACATTGCCGGCTACTCTAGGGATCAAGCCCTGAAAACAAGAGAACATCACATCACGTCTGACCATTGGGGACACCACTTTTGATAATCAGGCATCTGCGTCTTACCAATTATATACGAATATGGATACTACCATCAAGAAGCCAATCTTGATTATTTGAACTTGTTTGCATCTAAGCTCCTTAACCTCTGCAATATCAATTGTTTAGCCTTGAGAACGACTTGTAGTCGAAACACGTGTCTGCTGATTTGTTGTGGACCTTATCATTAAATCATTTTCATTGTTCAAGTCATGGACATTATGTACTACTTTATATGATTGGAATCTTTGGGAAGAGTGCATATTTGTGTGTCATATCCTATACAACGTGCTGTAGTAGACTGGGTGAGGAGTGCCTGGTGCCCTTTATTAATCAGAAGGAATCAGAGGGGGACATTAGCAAGGGAGGGCGGGAGGAAGAAAAGAAAAGGAGGGTCTTGAGAGCTTCTGGCGCTTAAGGAGATGTGGCTCAAGCCTGGGAGGGGCTAGGAGGCCATTCCAGAGAGAGGCTCCTGCAGATGAGAATGATCTACCCCCCACTCACTGCTTGGTAAAGTGTCTGATCTGCAGAGTGTTGGAGCTAGAAGACTGATGCGTTCTAGCAGGGAGGTATTTAGTGAGAGAGTGTTGGATGTAGCAGGGTCCCAAGCCACAGAAAACCTTGTGGGTGATGCAGAGGGTCTTGAACTTGATCCTCGCAACAATCGCGAGCCAGTGGAGAGATTTTAGGGCTGGAGAGATGCGGCCCATGGGCTTGAGGCCAAGGATAGGCCCTGCAGCCCTATTCTGGATTAGTGAAGGGGGTGAAGGGAGGATTTTGGCAGATTGAGGAAGAGGCTGTTGCAGTAGTCCAGCCTAGAGAGAACCAGAGCTCTGGAGACATTGAGTTTCTGGGGGAAGGTGAGGTAAGGGGAATGCGTCTGAAGAGGTGCAGCTGTAAGTGTGCCATTTTGGCAAGATCCGCGATATGAGCAGAGAAGGAGAGTGAGGAGTTGAAGATGACACCAAGGATTTTTGCCTCACAAGAGGGTAAGGGGAGTGGGCCCATGGAAGGCAGTCAGAGAGTAGGAGGGAAGGAGAGAGCTGGCATCCCAATGAGAAGGATCTCAGTCTCACTGGCATTAAGGCAGAGATCGTGAGAAGCACACCATGCTGTCAGACAGTCAGGAATGAGAGAGGAAGAAGAGGAGGCAGTGGAAGGAAGCTTGAAGGAGAGCTGTGTGTCATTCACATAACACTGGAAGTGAGGAGAGAAGGCAGAGATCAAATGGGCTACAGGGGCAAGGTAGATGTTGAAGAGCCACAGGATAGCCAAGCATATAGTCCTGAGGGACGCTGCAGGTGGAGAGTGTGATGGGGAGAGAAAAGGGCCCAGTTGAACCTGGGATGGTCGGTCAGAGAGGAATGAGGTCAACCAGTCCAGTGCCAGGTCCATGATGCCAAGAGTATCACAGAGACGGGTGGCATGATTGACTGTATCAAAGGCAGAGGAAAGGTTAAGAAGGATGAGAAGGAAAGGAGAGTTGGTATCAAGATTTGAGAGCAAGTCTTCACGGGTGTTCAGGAGTGCAGTTTCCATGCCTGTGGCTGCTCTGAAGGAAGACTGGCGTTCATGGAGATAACCAACAGATTCCGTGTGGTGAATCAGCTGGGAGATCACCAGCTTCTCCAAGCGTTTACCCAGGAAGGGGGTAATGGAGATAGGCCGGTAGATAGCCGGACAGGAGGGTTCGGCAGAAGGCTTTTTGAGGAGAGGGTGCACAAGGGAGTGCTTGAGGGGTAGCAGGGTGGAGCCAGTGGCAAATGAGTAATTGCAGAAATCAGCAAAGGCTGGAGCAAGGGAGGCAATGTTGTCCTTGATAGTTATGGAGGAGCAGGGGAGCACCTGTTTGGAGGAGACATTCATAGAGAAGACTTGGCTAGAGACCTAAGTGGTATGGGTGAGAAAGAGGAGAGTAGGTGGGAAGGGGAAAGGTTGACCAAGGCAGGCCTGCGAGTGGGTGATGGAGAAGGGAGGGGTATAGAGGAGAATGAGGACAGGATATCCTGAGTTGTTGTTATCAAGTGAGAGGCCAATGCAGTGCAAAAGGTCAGGATGGCAGAGGAGAAGTGGAGACTGCAGTAGGATTGGCAAGCTCCTTGCAGATTTTGAACAGTTCAGCCATGTTGTTAGTGGCCCTAGAGATGCAGGCTTGGATAAAGGCCTTCTTCTTCGAGCGGAATGGAGAGTCTGTACTGCCTTTGGAGCAGGTGGCAGATCAGTCTGTCAAAGGATGTACTCGAATCCAGCAACTCTGCACTTGAGTTTCCGAGATTATATGTCGGAATCATACCAGCTGTTGCACTTGGAGGCAGGGTTCATACGGATCCCCATGACAGAGGCAAGGATGTCCAGAGTGTTGGAGTGTCAGAGATAGCGAGGTGAAGGTTAGCAGGGGCTGTGCCAGTGTGAGTGTCAGAAGCTGGAGTACGAGGAGGAATGAAAATGCTGCCAAAAGCAGCAACTGACACTCGCTTCATCGGTCGAATGAATGAAAAAGAGACTGGCAGTGTGGGCAGAGGCTTAGCTGGGGGACCCAAGAGATCCAGGTGAGAGGACAGGAGAGCATGGTCAGACCAGGAGACAGGTTTAATGAGAGGGTTGGAAATGGGGATGTCTGCTGAGATGAGAGCATCCAAGGTGTGTCTGGATGAGTGCGTCGGACCGGAGTGACGAACAGTGAGGGAAGGAGAGTCACAGAGGCAGCGGAAGAGTCCAGAGGCCGCATCAGGGGATCTCTTATCAGACACTGCCATGAGGTGATTCAGTTCACAAAGCTGTACTATAAAAGTTAACTCATTCATTTGGAATACATTCAAACCACAAACACAGAAATATCCCAGAAAAAATACCTTAGGGAGGGAAGCATTTTACTTGTTGGTGCATCACCTAAATATGAGATTCAGCCAATGGAAAAGAGCACAATGAACCTCATTCAAAATTGGGTCTGCTACCTGCCACTAAATAGGCCATAAATACAGCCAGCGGGTGACCGCTTAATATTTGCAAGATATTGCCAGCAATGCATTTAATACACTAATGATAAACTGTCAATTTTGATATGTTTCCTAGATACTGCAAAGGGATTTTTAGCAATGGAAATAAAGTAGACTTAAATTCAAAGTTATTGCATTTCAATGACTATAACAATGCCACATCTATCCAATTCCTAGTTGATTTCAACAGTTTGATGAATAAGAAGTCAAGATTATGAACTGTTATGCGAGAAGTTCAAATTGCCTTAGGGATGTCTTCATGTTCCCACTATAGCCATCATATTTACCAGTTGTAAGTTGTACAGGAGCACTGACTGCATTGTCGCAGTGCCCATTCTTGGCTGTGATGGTCGCTGTGTATGTACTGCCACACTGCAGGCTGTCAATCTCACAATTGTTAGCAGTTGTGTTGCATGTGCGTGTATCTCCGTCTGGTGATGTCACGGTGGAAAGATAACTCACAGCTCCTGAAGCCGGCGCCCATTGCATTGTTGCCGTGTTTGTATCGCAGTCTAGAAGAGTTTGGACGTTGCCTGGACTGCAAGGGACTGCGTGACAAAGAACAAAACTTTCATAAGTCTTAACTGCAACTGATATATTGTTACTTTCTACTTGTTTTAATGAATTATTTTGCAATTGTGATATCATTGTAGGTAATGGTTAATTACTTTCATTTTCAAAAATGTCTCCTCTACTAGTCGGAAATTCCTTAATATTAAAGGATTATCCACTGCAATTTCATTTACAAACCTGAAACCTTAATGAAAAAGAATTCCTAAATTGCAACGTTACAATGTATACAATGCATTGTTCCTCCAAGAGATATCCAGAAAAAGTCAAATTCAAAAACAAATGGGACAGGCAGAGTTTTTCCCGGATCAGAGGAGATCATATGCAAGTCTGTGTATATCAGGTACTACAATTATTTCATGTTAAGAAATAAGATGAAGGCAATCAATTTTAATTGCCCTGCCAAGTGTTAAAAATATGATTCCAGGCGTCAGTAGGTGTCATGAATGCTTCCCAAGACACCAGTCCAGTTGGTTAAAAAATGACCCACATGGAAAGCAATCCTATTTTGTTTTAAAGTAAATTGGATGGTCAAACAGGTAGCATTTTTTACTTTAGAGTTTGCTTGGTTAACGCAATGTTCATTGAAATGAATTCTATTGCTGATTTACTGGTGCCTCTTGCAGAAAATCACATTATTTTTCATGTTTTCCAATTTTTACAACATCGATGCTTAAAGAAATGAACAGATAACGTAATTGGGCCTGGTTCACAAGGAATTTCACTGTGATGGCTTCGATTATCTCAGATTTGACTATGGTCCCTTACACCTGATTAACAAAACCCAAAACTGCAGCAAATCTGGAGATGCCTTAAACATAAACATATTTGCTCAACTTCAGACATGATTCCCACAGATTTGCTGAAGAGCCTATCAGAGATGATCCAAGCATGCACAGATTTGCTCAACTTCAGACATGATTCCCACAGACTTGCTGAAGAGCCTATCAGAGATGATCCAAGCATGCACAGATTTGCTGAACTTCAGACATGATTCCCACAGATTTGCTGAAGAGCCTATCAGAGATGATCCAAGCATGCACAGATTTGCTCAACTTCAGACATGATTCCCACAGATTTGCTGAAGAGCCTATCAGAGATGATCCAAGCATGCACAGATTTGCTGAACTTCAGACATGATTCCCACAGATTTGATGAAGAGCCTATCAGAGATGATCCAAGCATGTACAGATTTGCTCTCGGTTTAGGCTTCGTGAATCAGTGATAAGGATCCGAGATGCTCACAGGAATTTCCCGTTTTGCTCATGCGCAAATATTTGAGAATCAGGTACCGTGTTTTAGGTCCCAATCCAGCGCAATCAGAGAGAGACATATCTCTTGATTGAATCAAACAAATACAGCCTAAAAAATGGCCATGTTTTGGAGATTGTGGGGCAGCATTAGCAAAGTGAACCATGTGTCTCCAAGCTGTTCAGGTCAAGTTCTTTCCTCATTAAAACCATATTCCTCGCTTTGATATGATTGCTAGAAATCCATTGGATTTAAGCTATATTTCCACGACGGTCATTATATGTGCATCATGGAAGAAAGATGAAAATCTTGCATGAAAATGCAACAAGCTAAATTCTGATGCAGGGAAGGTTCCCATGTAGTAGACAACTAATGTTGGTAAATTTATGGCAAAAAACTCCAGCAAGAACACAGGTGAAAGGTAAGCAAATCAAAGTGATTGCTTAATGGTTGCAAACAAGGGATTTTATTTAATTCCGAAATAACTATTTTCATTGCTGGATTAACATAAGCATGTTTGAAAAAACATCCTTTTAAGTATATAAAAAAACGTTTGGTAATTGACTTGTTTCATGCGTCTTTATTTGTAAGTTCCCTTGTAGAAATGAGAGAACCCTTTTAATTATCCTCATTTTTCTCGTTAGCACATTTTGTCACCCTTTCCCCCCCCCCCCATTTTGGTGCTAAACTGTGCTGCATGGGAAAGAGGGGAATAGGGGTTGTATTTCTTTGCAAAACAGGCTTGTTGCCCTTTACATCACTACAAATCAAGACCCTTTACCCCTTTTCTCTGCCACGACCCATAATCGCACAACACCATTTCAGGGAGTTCCTGGGATACAAAGGGATTGGTGTGGAGGGGCTCACAGTAAAAGGCGCATGGCACAATGTTTGTGAGTTGAGGACCTCTGCTCAGACATCAATAGCAGAATACCAAACATATTTCCATGATCAGCTTCCATTCGCTGCTATGCTGTCAACACATACCTACTTAGCAAGGCTTGCTTCCTCAGGCCAATGTTATGTTATGTTACAGTGCATTTGTATAGTGCCTTATATACCATTGGTAAGATCTCAAAGCGCTGTGGGTTGAACGCCCTTGGGGACTGTAGTCCAGAGTAGAGTAGCAGAGCGTGCTTGGGTGCTGTAAGGAAGGCATGGTATCGAGCAGTGGACACAGAAACAATGGATAAAAGTTTCGAAAACCTTTATTTAGTATTTTGGTTGGGTTGATAGAATTCCTAACTGGCCCTAACTCTAGAATGAGAGTAGTCTCCACCCTTAAACAAAACACAGACAAGTCCAAGTCAGTCTAGTCAAAATAAAAAGGCCTATACTAAAGAAAAACGAACCATGCCCTCCTTCTCAAAATGACAAATGTGTTAAGGGAATACAAAAGGAAAACAGTGTCTCAAAAGAAATGTCAGAATGCCTTAAGTAACAACTCCCTTCCCCTCGTTCAGCCCCACAGGGTCTAGAGGATTTCTTTAAATGTAAAGGTGGATTGCACAGTTCTAGCAGTCTTGCACACTTGGGCTTACTGGTACAATTCAATAATTCAATCTTGGGCTTTCAACTTCTGATAGTTCAATCACTTCCGTAGGCTTTGTCCGCCTTGTCATCAATACTCTGTTCACATTCACTTTCCCAATGTCTCCAATGTCTCACAGTTCTGCACAGGCTTCCCTCTGCCAGGCTCAAGTCGGTCTTCTTTGTGGTGGTTCCCTTCCCCACGTTTTATCTTAGTTAACTTTTCACTGTCGAAGACTTTCGAACCTGCAAGGATTTTACATAGACCTCTGCATGACCACTTCGACCTCTCTTTCAACAACTCCAATTCACAATATTCCTCATCTTGTAACACCAATGCCTCTTGATACTTGTAGTTCTTAATCTCTTTAGTTTGCCTTCTTGGCATATTCAAAGTTTAAATACATCGCTTTCATTTTGTTCAACTTTCTTTCTTTATCGCGGTTACTTTCTTTCCCTTGGTTCCTGCCGTAATATCTTTCAACTCTCATAAAATTTCACAGAGACTTTCGAATGTGTGACTTTGCCTTACAGGACCACTCTGTTACTTTGTATCCTTTCCTTTTACAATTTAGCAATTGTCCTTCTCATTCACATTTTATTGGGACACGCACAACCTTCAACTTTCGCTTTACAGTCAATTTTACTTTTAACACAAACCAAACTTTTGTTGCCCTTGATAACTCACTGGTCGTGTTAATTGGTGTTCTTTCATCATATTCATGCAGCAGTCAAGGCTGTTACCAATGCCTCCTATGCTCCCCCAACTCTGCCGTTCACGTGGGCGGGTCGAAAGCCGCTTTCATGCAACTTAAAGGTTTCTTTCCTCCGATCACTCGGGTTCCCGAAAGTGTGGATTTCTCGCCTGGCTCTCTCAATCCTTAAAATTGTCGATCAGCCTGTTTGCCTTCCAACTTCCACAGGTAGGAAACTAAAGGGTAAGCCTTTTCTGGCAGGGACTATGGGTAATTCAATTGTAGTATAACAATAGGTGTGCTGCCCTAGTGTGTTCAACATGGATCATTCTTGCATGGTTTTGAGTCAATTATTTGTGCGGTACTTGAATACCAGTTACCTTCCTAGATCTACTCCTAGTGTTTACATGTGTACAGGAGTACAAAACAATGTTTGTGGTACTTCTTATGGCCTTTTTTAATTTGGCTGATTTTATTACTTTTTTTCAATTTTTCAATCGATCTTTTAAGCATCTCAATAACTGATGCTTGAGTTGCTTTCTAATACTTAATGCAGTTGGTAAGACAGTGTTTTTGTATCAACATACTGTAACAAAATGTTATTGAACTACATTTGCGAAATAAGCAGTACCAATAAATCTGAGTGTTGTAACAAATATAGATACAAATAGTAATTTTGTCAATTCATTATTCATCTTGTCAAGAGCATGTCTGACCAATCCTTGGTAAATAGTCATTTTTTCAATTCATTATTCATCTAGACAAGACCCTGGGGGTCATTCCGAGTTTGGAGGTAGCGATGGTGCTATTAGCACCATGGCTGCCTCCAAACCCGGGTCCCGGTCCAGTCTGGTTGAATGGGGACTTACTGGGTCATTCGACCTTGGAGGACCCGGTAAATCACCATTCAGTAAACCAATCCTCATTCCCATTGGAGCCCCCATAGGGCTCAATGGAAATGGGCAAGGCACTAATTACGGGCCTGCAAATAGCGGGCCCGTTATGAGTGCCCTGGGTTCTGGTCCCTTAGCGGGACCCGCAAAGGACGTGTGGTCAGACCACACGTCCTTTGCGGGTCCCGCTAAGGGAACTCAGAATAGGGTGGTAAGGATTTACCGGCACCGGCATCCTTACTGGTGCCGGTAAACCCTTACCGCCCAACTCAGAATGAGGCCCCATGTCTTGACCAATCCTTGGTCGATGTCACTATTAATAGTATGGAACGTGGTTAGCTGATAAGGGTGTTGTGGTTAGTTCTAGTCCATAGATGTTTCGGCTGGTGGTGTGGGCGCTTTTGACTGGGCCTTGGATTGGTTGGCTCTTGTCTGTCTTCTCGTGTCTGTGGCAGGGCGATAGTCAGGGGAATGGAGGGCTGAGATCTCTTCCACTAGGTGTTTTCTAAGACAACTGTTGTGCACTAATGTTTCACTTAATAGTGCGTGGACCTCCTGTCTGATTTGCGGCACTGCGGAGTAAATAATGTGTCTTCCAGCATTCGCTAAACATTTGGAGGTTCATGTGCCTTTGGTGGTCTGCTTGCATCCCTTTCTATGTGTGTTGCTCTTGGATATAGGGCCTCATTACGATCTTGGCGGTAGCCATGCCACTATTGGCCAAAATCGGGTCCGGGTCTGGGTTCCCAGAGTGGCGAATTACCGGCCCATTCTGAGTTCGGAGGGCCCGGTAATTCCTCCCTCCAGGAACCCGGGTCCGCACCTTCCCCATTCCCATTTCAGCCCCCATAGGGCTGAATGGGAATGGGGGAGGGAGCAAACAACAGGCCGATTGCGAGCGGCCCGTTGTTTGCTCCCTCTTCCCCTCGCGGGACCCGGTAAGCACGCCTGGTTTGACCAGGCGTTACTTACGGGGTCCCGCGAGGGGAGCTTGTAATGAGGGGGAACGGGTTTAACGGGTCCGCCTCCTTTAGCGGGTCCCATTAACCTGTTCCGCCTAATTTGTAATGAGGCCCATAGCCTGGTGGGAGGCGTCCTGCTGAGACTCCTCTGTGTAATTTGGTGTCTCTGTGGTAACTCGAGTAGTGTTGCTACACTATTCGAGTTACCATGATTAGTGGTAACAAGACAAATGATTTACATCCAAATGCCGCAAATTGTCACCCTACCTAAGGTGTACAGCAGATCCATGATAGCTTGAGAATATAAAAATAAATTAGTCATCTTCTTTGTTACAAACAATTGAACAAGGCATACTGACTCGATATTAGATTCTATTTTTTTTGTGAATTAATGTTATTGACTATGAGTGGTGCAGCACATCGTGCTATGTTGATTTTTGATCTGGGTCAAAACAGTTTTTGAAGAATAACATGAAAGAAAGTTTTGTATTTTTTCAAGGTGCAAATAGGAGTTCGTGAAAACATGGTAAATGAAGAAGCAATAGAAAGAATCTGGGGTCCAGGCGGTCAGCGGGGGAAAACAGACACATAGCACTAGTCGCAAGGTCCTTATAGCCACTGTCGCAAGCAATATTATGTGACAGAAACCATTAACGAGCAGGATGAAAAACGTTCGGAAATAATTATACTCTGGGTACCAGAGTAAGGGGTGAGATTGGCAGTAGATTCAGTGCTCAAGTGGCCTTTGGCTCATACTAGACCCACTGACTGCTCCACGGGATCCCATCTGTACCTGAAGATCATGACATTGGACTGGATTTGGTGGCACTCGTCTGATAGGTTCCTGCACTTCATCAATCTGTCAACACCCGTGTAAAATCTTCCTAATTCCAAGGGACCCCCAGACGTGTAGAGCTCCCTGTTTGCCAAGCTTTGCTCAAAAATGGATTTGTGATCATTATGCAGGCTCCAATGGGCATATGCAGAATATGCCAACTTTATAGAGAGGCCTTGAGGGTCACTCATGCATTGCTCACCCTCCTATTACCTGCACTCCACAAATCTGCACGATTTGCATTGCTCCTCCCACCTCACCAACAGGAAGAAATGCACTGTGAACCCACCACATTGAGGGCTATCACGTTAGAACTGGAAACAAGAACAGTTCCCTTTTATTTAACTTTTTTGTAATAGGGCCTCATTACGACCCTGGCGGAAGACCATGGTGCTAATAGCACCATGGCCCATGCTGGTAATTTACCGACTCCGCCATGGAGAAAGGGGGAATTACCACCCCATTACAAGGTTGGCAGGGCGGTAATTCCCCCTTCCTCCATGGCCCTTCCCCATTCCCATTTTTGCCCCATAGGGCTCAATGGGAATGGGGAAGGCGCTAAGTACGGTGCCGCAAATTGCGGTACCGTACTTAGCACCAAGGTCCCTTTGCGGGTCCCTACTTTAACGGCTGGTCTACACCAGCCATTAAGGTTGGGTCCCGCAAAGGGACCTCGTAATCAGGCGCTAATGGGTTAACGGCGCCGCTGCCTTTTACGGCGCCGTTAACCCATTAGCGCCAGGGTTGTAATGAGGCCCATAATAGTGTTTAATAGCGTAGGTAAGTTTATTTACCCCAATAGAGATGACAGTTGTGATTTGTGATGAGTTTCAAAGACAAGCACTTCATCTTATTTGCATTACTCAGCCAAAGTGAAGAAATGCATTGCACTTTTGATTTCCCCTGTAATAGGATTTCAGTACTGCTTAATGCACTAGAGTGCCGTGTGATCTTGGGCCAAACTGTTATGAGAACGTGTTTTCACTAGCAGTGATTTTCTTGACAAATTGAAATCTGAATAATGAATATATGAAGTGATTGCGCAAACACAATTATCTGGACTTACAATGAACCCAATTGTAAACACTTCTATATTAATGCATGACTTTTGTTTAGAAATGAGAAATGAGAATTTGGCCTATCCCTACCAATACAATGCATACCTGACTCCAAAGAACTGGATGTGGCAACACGGGCTATATACAATTCTAGGTTGCGAAATATGCAAACATTAGGAGGTGACAGGAGGTCAAAGCTCTGCAGCTAGCAGGCCTCAGCATACGGAAATGAAAGACTTGCTTTGCATGAAAAAAGGATAAACACTTAATTGATGCCCCTGAAATGGTTTTCTTGTTTTTTCGTGGGCCAAACCAGCGAGTCGCGGGTCAGTTGACAGCTCTGATATTCATCTAGGCTTGACTTGCACTAGGGCTGCCCACTGACCTGACAGGTCTCACATTTAGCCACCCAAATCCTACATCATGTACTTTTTGGGCTGTAAAGTTGTAGCATCAATCAAGGAGCCCTCATGCACGAAGACCTACCGTTCTGCAGTTGCACAGTGTTACTGGGTGGACCGGTGTAGCTGCTACCAACCGCTGTGACCGACACGCTGTAGTTCCGGCCGCAAAGAAGGCCGCTGAGGTCACAGGTCAGGCTGGAAGTGTTGCAAGTGTGCATGGTTCCTCCTGGCCCACTTGCTGTGGCAGTGTAAGACAAAGCTCCTGCAGCCGCATCCCATAACACCTCAGCATTTTTTGTGGTACAGTCAACGATGGCCACAACGTTACTGGGCGCGCAAGGAGCTGAAAAGAACCCAAGGAAAGAGTAAGAAACAAGTTACACAGCACCATTTCGTGCGCAGCACGGGGTTGCTATGCTGGATTTCTTTTGCTATGCTGCTGTATGCTGTGTTTTACTATGTGTTCTTACCTCATACCATGATACGTAATGATGTGTTTTATTACGCTATCTGGTCATGCTATGCTAGGTCACGTGATGTCATGCTTTTCGTGTACATTGAAGGTCTCTGTGTGTTGTTTTAATATGCATTGTGGCTGAAACGTTCCAATGGAAAATATGTGGTAGAAATGTAATCATTCACTTTTATTGGTGGTGGGGGTCTTTATTTGGACGTAGGCGCTCCCAACTCATCTATACATAAGCCTCCTCGTTGTGTCTTTCAATTTCGATTGACTGAGTTTTGCTTATTTTCAGTTCATTATTGTTTGTTTTAACGACAGAAAGCCGTGAATTGCCAACCAAACTGCAATGTCCCTATACACTGCATTTGTCCTGCAAAGCCAGACTCCCTGATAACCGGAACTGCGCCACACTGCGCACTCATTTACAAACCAATGTTATTCCCAGAATGCGCGGAGACCGGAATCGCATGCACGAAAACACTGAGGCTTCCGAATGAAGAGACATCCCACCAGGCCCTGCAGGCAAACATTCCCAGATGCCTCCAGCACTAGGTCTTGCGACCAGGGCTGTTGCTAGTTCTGGAAAAGATCAGGGGCTAAGCTAATGTCGGGACTGGCAGGATTCGGGGCTAGTTATAGCCTTTTGGTTGTAGTCCCTGAGCTTCTATCCGGGGCTACAACCAAATGACCCAGGGCAGGGCTATAGCCCCCTCAGTGCCCCCCCCCCCCAGCGACGCCTCTGCTTGCGACCATCAGAAGAGTTTGTGTACATTAGGGAGCACGGATTTACGAGGTTTGCTTAAATTATTTTGGTCGAATTACGTTTCGCTGACTTTTTTTGTAACCGATTTTACCATTTCTTTATCTTCAAAAAGCAGTGGAAATCTCACTTAAATCGCCCTGACCCCTGCCCCAGCCCCCCCCCACACCCACTTATCCACTCACCTTCCTTTTCTATATACTTAAACCAAAGCCATGTATTTGTTTAACGGTAATAAAAATAAATGATTACAATGTGGCAAATTGTAATTCGGAAAAAGTGGGTAATACTTGCTGGCTCTATAGGGACCACCTGCCCCATCACCCAGGTCAGCCACTGTAGTGTCACCTGGGTTACATTTATCAAAGCTGCACACCCTGTCTGGTGAGTGCCTCGCTTGAGTAGCAAAGCAAAGAAGAACCCCCCCCCTTGTCACCCCAGACCCACCTGTTTCCAGGGCCTCCGGTGACTGGAAGAGGCTGCTGCACGCGCCATTCAGGGCTAGGACCGTCACGTTGTAGCGCTGGCCACACTGCATGCCGCCGACGCTGCAGCTGGTGTTTGCAGTCAGGCAGGAGTATTCTTCCCCGCCAGCTCCGGTCAGATATGAGATGTAGCTCACGGCTCCGGGTGCGCTATCCCACATGAGCGCTGCATCGTTGCTTGGCAAATCCAGAAGCGTCACCACATTCGCTGAGCTGCAGGGCACTGCGTGAAGGGGATCAACGGGGATACATGTTTACAGAGAATGATAGCGATCGGTCGATTTCTAGTACAGCGCGGGTATAGATCCAGGGCCTGATGCACACAGTTCTGCACTGGAGTGAATGTAGCGATGCCCCGAGGTCTCCCAGCTCAACACATGTAGGGATGCCGCGGGGTCTCCCAGCTCTATACTTGTAGGGATGCCGCGGGGTCTCCCAGCTCTACACATGTAGGGATGCCGCGGGGTCTCCCAGCTCAACACATGTAGGGATGCCCCGGGGTCTGCCAGCTCTACACATGTAGGGATGCCCCGGGGTCTCCCAGCTCTACACATGTAGGGATGCCCCGAGGTCTCCCAGCTCAACACATGTAGGGATGCCGCGGGCTCTCCCAACTCTACACTTGTAGGGATGCCGCGGGGTCTTCCAGCTCTACACATGTAGGGATGCCGCGGGGTCTCCCAGCTCTAAACGTGTAGGGATGCTGCGGGGTCTCCCAGCTCTACAGATGTAGGGATGCCGCGGGATCTCCCAGCTCTACACATGTAGGGATGCCGCGGGGTCTCCCAGCTCAACACATGTAGGGATGCCCCGGGGTCTCCCAGCTCTACACATGTAGGGATGCCGCGGGGTCTCCCAGCTCTACACATGTAGGGATGCCGCGGGGTCTCCCAGCTCAACACATGTAGGGATGCCCCGGGGTCTCCCAGCTCAACACATGTAGGGATGCCCCGGGGTCTCCCAGCTCTACACATGTAGGGATGCCGCGGGGTCTCCCAGCTCTACACTTGTAGGGATGCCGCGGGGTCTCCCACCTCTACACATGTAGGGATGCCGCGGGGTCTCCCAGCTCAACACATGTAGGGATGCCCCGGGGTCTCCCAGCTCTACACATGTAGGGATGCCCCGGGGTCTCCCAGCTCTACACATGTAGGGATGCCCTGAGGTCTCCCAGCTCAACACATGTAGGGATGCCGCGGGGTCTCCCAACTCTACACTTGTAGGGATGCCGCGGGGTCTCCCAGCTCTACACATGTAGGGATGCCGTGGGGTCTCCCAGCTCTAAACGTGTAGGGATGCCGCAGGGTCTCCCAGCTCTACACATGAAGGGATGCCGCGGGGTCTCCCAGCTCTACACATGTAGGGATGCCGCGGGGTCTCCCAGCTCAACACATGTAGGGATGCCCCGGGGTCTTCCAGCTCTACACATGTAGGGATGCCGCGGGGTCTCCCAGCTCTAAACATGTAGGGATGCCGCGGGGTCTCCCAGCTCAACACATGTAGGGATGCCCCGGGGTCTCCCAGCTCTACACATGTAGGGATGCCGCGGGGTCTCCCAGCTCTACACATGTAGGGATGCCGCGGGGTCTCCCAGCTCTACACATGTAGGGATGCCGCGGGGTCTCCCAGCTCAACACACGTAGGGATGCCGCGGGGTCTCCCAGCTCTACACATGTAGGGATGCTGCGGGGTCTCCCAGCTCTACACTTGTAGGGATGCCGCGGGGTCTCCCAGCTCTACACATGTAGGGATGCCCCGGGGTCTCCCAGCTCAACACATGTAGGGATGCCACGGGGTCTCCCAGCTCTACACATGTAGGGATGCCGCAGGGTCTCCCAGCTCTACACATCTAGGGATGCCGTGGGGTCTCCCAGCTCAACACATGTAGGGATGCCCCGGGGTCTTCCAGCTCTACACATGTAGGGATGTCCGGGGTCTCCCAGCTCTACACATGTAGCGATGCCCCGGGGTCTCCCAGCTCTACACATGTAGAGATGCCCCGGGGTCTCCCAGCTCTACACATGCAGGGATGCCGTGTGGTCTCCCAGCTCTACACTTGTAGGGATGCCCCGATGTCTCCCAGCTCAACACATGTAGGGATGCCCTGGGGTCTCCCAGCTCTACACATGTAGGGATGCCCCGGGGTCTCCCAGCTCCACACACAAACACAAAGCCCAGAACTAGTGGAAACCTGGATATGCTGATTGCAGTTATTGCAGCTTGTTGAAACCTAATTTATAAAGATGTGCTCGAAGCAGGCAACTCCAGATCTGGTCCCGCTTCAGGCTATGTGAATCTGTTATACAGTGCAAATCTGAGATGCACAGGCATCTTTTCATTTGTCCAAATCTTTGCGATGTACGCCGATCGACTACACGTTGCAAAGTAATACAATTGCTCCAGCCAGCCTGCCTGTAGTCAACATTTACTGGCCGGCTTGGGCAGTCCTCTGTTCCTTGCCTTATCTCATTTACATATATGATATTAATGTAGTCCCCCTACCCTTACTCGCTTTGCTGTATCACCCTTACCCTTCTGGATATGTCTTCTTGCTCCCTAGCTTTCTTTCGGCCTATATTTAGCAATGTATATACATAGACTTGGCTCATTCTGGGAAATGAAGCCCCGCAAACAGACACAGTGGACTCGAGTAGGGTTGTCCAGCTCCAGGCCTCGAGGGCTGGATCCATGATGGGTTTTCAGGATACCCAGCATTAATATTCATGAGATAAATGTGCATACCATGATGCTAAATCTATGCACATTTTTCCTCATGAATATTAATTAGGGATATCCTGAAATCCGGTCCGGATTCCGGCCCTTGAATTCCGGAGTTGGACAACCAGTGTCTGTGTCAAGAAGAGGTTAAGCAGTCAATATGTATGTACTCTCCAGTTTTAGTTTTTATGTAGCGCTTCATGCAGCATATCGCACAGTTCTAAGTGCTGCAGTTATAAGGCCAAGGGTCCGATTCATAGAATTATTTGCATGATTAAAGTGGCTTTCCACTGCTAAAATGTGACTTTGCACTGCCGACACAAACCCTGATTCATGGATCTGTGCAAAGTGTATTTTCACAGTGCAAAGTCATTTTGTACTACAAAAATGACTTTGTACTGACTTTGCACTGCAAAAATACACTTTGCACAGATCCATGAATCAGGGTTTGTGTCGGCAGTGCAAAGTTACTTTTCAGCAGTGCAAAGCCACTTTAACCATGCAGATAAATCCATGAAAAGTGCCCTTAGTGTCACCAATTCTAGTGGTTATCATTTTAACCACCTCAGAATTATGTTGAGTCGAGTCAGCCAACGTGGGATTTGAGCTAGCTAACTGCAAGTTGGCCTCAGGCCTGTGGCATGTGCTTAATTCGCTGATCTCGCTGAGCTATCCTGTAGGCTACTGATCTATGCAACACACTGTAAGAGTAGCCTCACTGCTGGGTAAAATGCTTCATTTGAACCTTTGCATTCATCTAAGCTTCCCTACATGAAAATACCCTGATCGACCACCCTGAAGTATCAGACTATGACCACCAATTTCTGAGCCCTCTCCTCTTGGGTGGCTGGGATGATTTATCCTGCACGCTGTTCTGATCCCCTGGTTTGGTGAGTCTGAAAAGCAAGTGTAACCCCTGATTTGAGGGGGGAGGCCTTAGGGGGTGCAAACAGAAGGATAATCATACCAACGTGGAGCACAAACCTTTTGCGATGGGGTGTGAGTGGTCCGCGAACTGTGCTTAGCAGCAGCGAGAGGGACTCAATTTCCCAGAAAGGACTGAGAGCCTAGCTCCTGAGCTAAGCGATCACCTCAGACATGGGGCCAGTTGCCATTTCGCAATCATGGCCAGCTCGACACATTTCTTCAAACTTGTAAAGTTGACACATTGAGTATTATTACATTGGGCAACAAAAACACCTATAGTCACAACACTCGAAAGAGTGGGGAATCCGGGATGAAGCGCCCGATTCATGGAATTATTTGCATAGTTTAAAGTGTCTTTGCACTGCCAACACAAGCCGTGATTCATGGAACTGTGCGAGGTGTATTTTTGCAGCGCAAAGTCCGTGCAAAGTCAGCGCATAGTTATTTTTGCAGTACAAAATGACTTTGCACAGGATTTGCACTGCAAAAATACACTTTCCACAGTTCCATCAATCAGGGTCTGTGTCACCAGTAAAAAGTCACTTTGAATCGTGCAAAAAATTCCATGAATTAGGCCCTTAATATGAGGTAGGATATAGAATAAACCCATGTGAAAGGAAACTCTATGGTTCGGTGCCAGGCCTAGAGAAACTGACTGTATGTGTTCTGAGTTCTAGCACCCACAATGTATTTAAATTAAATATTTGGCACCCCACATTTTTAAAACATATCACACAGAGGTCAGAGAAATGTCAGAGAAAGGCAGACAGAGAGTAAGACATCTTCCTCACCGCTTTGGAGCTCTGCCACAGAACTGGCAGCACTTTGGCACGTTGGGTTTGACGCGATTATGATGACGTAGTAGATCTTGCCGCACGACAGGCCGCTGACAGGACAGCCTGTCTGTGTCGTGTTGCACGTGTGCATCTCTCCATCAGCTGACGTCACTGTAGATGAGTAAGCCTCAGCTCCCGGCACGCTGGCCCAAGACAGGATGGCCGTGTTGGAAGCACAATCAATGTTGGCTAGCACAGTAGCTGGGGTGCAGGGAGCTGAACATCAAAAGGCAAAGACAGTCAACAAGTGTGAATACGTTTACAAAGTATTGATTGGTCTATATGATACATAGCAGAGTTGACTATAACATTTGCCATTTGAATTGGAATGTGGCCTCATCTTCAACTGCGTCGACCTGACAGTGAGGTGGAAAAGGCAGTGTTTAGAAGTCTTGTTTTATTTGTGCAGCTTCTGAAACTCTTTTCCATTTTAGAAGCTTAAAAGGATAGTTCACTCTAAAATTTTATTGGCTAAAAAGATGCCCATAATCAAATATATATATAAAAAATATTTTTAAACAAAGTTCCTATGTAAAGATTTGAACAAATGAGGCTCACACTCAAAAGTGTCAAGCACTAGGAGGCATCCATTTTGTGAAATTAATGAGCCTCTTATGCCTGTTTTAAGCTCTGCCCTCGCAGCACTAATGAAGCAAAAGCTAGCCAGCTGTAATACACAAAAGCTACCAGTAGGTGGCTTTTGGTTCATTATTGCCAGAGAGCAGAGAATGCAGGCAGGAAGGCTGCATGCTGGTATGTGCTTTTTAATTTGTTTTTCTTATAAAATCACAGCAATTATAAATTCAACTGCGTTGTATTTATGATTGGCGTGGTTTTCTTTCTAAGTTTCTCGGGCTCCTCTGTGACGGTGGAGCCCGGGAAACTTAAAAAGAAAACCACGGCAATTCTAAATACAACCGCGTTGTATTTATGACTGCAGCGGCTTTCGCTTTGAGTCTCCTGGGCTCCCCTGAGCTGGGGGAGCCCAGAGACTCAAAACGAAAGTACTGGCTTTTATAAATACAATGTTGTTGTATTTATAAATGCTGTGGTTTTCCCAGGAGACTCAAAGCTGAAGCCACTGCAATCATAAATACAACATGTTAAGTTCTGATCTGGCTGCAGTAAACAAAATCTTCCAGTAGGGGGCTTTTGCAGCTTGATTAGTGCTGCCAGAGCAGAGCTTAACATGCACAGAGGAGCTGCTTGAAATCACAAAATGGATGCCCCCATGTAAACACGTTGAGCCTCATTTGCTCAAAACTTTACATGGCAACTTTCTTTAAAAATATGTTTTACATATAATTTTGATTATTGTCCAACTTTTGGAACAGTAAAACCTTTGTGCGCACTATCCCTTTTAAGTTCAACCCTAGTGTTCCCACCTCACTGTTGTAGGCAGAACATAAAAATATCTTTTGTGTAAACAATGTTTCTGCCCAAAGATTGACCCTCTGCTGCACGTGCCCATGCAGACACTATGGGCTTAATTCATGGAACGTTGCACTGCCAACAGACACCCTGATTCACAGAGCGCTGCAAAGTGTATTTTTGCAGAGCAAAGCCATTTTGCACTGCAGAAGTACTCTTTGCACTGCCCTAAAAGTTCCATGAATTAGGCCCTCAATCTCAAAGGTGCATGTCTCATTTATGCTCCTATACACTTTATGGAATGTCTCTAGGGCAGCAACCAAGTTCCCACAAATAGAAATGATTAAAAAAAACTTCCAAAGGCAGTGCAAAATAAACACTGTTCTATCAAACCCAGACATCTGGGACTCTGCTTTAAATTGTCAGTAGAGGCAACCAATTGCTACTAAGGCACACACCATTCAGCAAACCCCAATGCAAGAAACTACCAAAAGAGGGAATAATGGCACGTCTCTGAGCTGGATGTGTATTCATACACATTTATCATCTGCCACTGCTATACCCATAGATTTTGCCTTAGTAGGTTAGCAGTATCCAAATGAACCAACGCAACACTTAGCCGGCCTTGTTGCATTAAATTCCATGGACCGCCCCCTGGGCTGGACATTTCCCGTGTTCTGATTTCTCAGGAGAAAAACTGGGCTTTCCCTGGGCTGCAGAGCTTGCACTGGCACCTCTGGCCAATTCACTTGGCTCTTCCTATTTTTTTCCTTTGCAGGTTTTGAGGGAAATCCTCTGTTGCTAAATGCAGCTTACCAAACTGTCATGTTGATGGCTATTATTTCATTAATGCTGGATTGCAGCATCGTTTTGCACTTGGTGGAACTTGATTAGGTCAATACATCACCAGCCGACTGCAACTACAGCAATGAGGCTCCTTACCTTTTGCGGCACGAGTGAACACATCTCCCGCCCTCTTCTAGGCAATGCTCTGGTTTCTCCTTGCACTGCAGATTGAGTTTAATATTCTTTGAATGACCCTTTGGACCACTCAAGATCAATCAGCTGAGGCTGCCTGGCTTGCACACCCTGTGTGCTGTACTCACCAATCAGGCACAGCTGTGTGTCCTTGGCAAAGATTTGTCATTTTGACGCCATCCTTGCGGAAACCTCTCTCTTCATCTTTGCGTGAGACTGAAAACCACAGAGGGTCTCATTTCGATTAAAGTTGTATGGGTAAAATGGCGGTAAAATGCAGCAATGGAATTACTGACACTTTATAGCAACGTTCCCCAACCAATGTACTACGAGTTATGTAGGTGAAGTGGAGGATTTAGCTCCAGCATATCGTTGGGGGTAAATGCGGCTCTCCTCCGAAAATCAGCAGCTATATGGCGGTGGAATTACTGCTCATGGTAAATTCCCCAAACCCCTCTGGGAGTACTATAATCTCTAACACCACCTTGCTACTACACATAATCACATGATAATTCCATGGGACTGAGTGGCTGTAATGGAATTACCTGCCAGGCTCGTAATGAGGCCCATACTACAGTTCAGAAAAAGTGGCTGTTGTGAAATCTTTTAGTGTTTTTTCCATACATGTTCGGTACTTGCTCTCTGCTCTCCACGTCTGACCCTCGGGAGCCCCAACCACGCCACATGTCCAGGATATTCAGCGACTATTTTAATAACAGAACTATGTGATCACTACGCCAACCGTAATATCGACTACGAAAATGGCGACTTCCTTTACTGTGCGGTGCAGTGATCACATAGATCACTTGTTCCCTGCATTCCCCTACAAGCTCACCCCCAAAGTACTTACCTTCTCGGTGGCACACTTATGTGTGTGCCATAGACTCCCCGCTATTGCTGCGTGGTCAGTTCCCACCAACTTACATGGTGCTGGCGCCGTATGGTCTTTTTTTGTTTTTTTTAACTTTTATTTCTTAAACTTTTTTGTCCGCCGCTCTCCATTCAATGGGAGCAGAGCACAACCCTGCTCCCCTTAGTTGGTGTAATGGGGGTCAGGAGTTTGTACTGTGCAAAAAAAGGCACATTATTTGTAATGCCGCCATGATTGTGGCAACATTTTGATACTCCTATTGGAAGACCTCCAGATTCCCAGAAGACGACTTACCTGTTTGAAATGTAATTGTGGAACCGGGTAAGCTGCTGCTTTGATCATTGACTGCATAGATGGTGGCGTTGTACGTCTGGCCGCACGGCAGCCCGGCGGTGCTGCAGCTGGTGTCAGATGAGTTGCATGCAGGTTGCTCTCCGCCGGGCCCTGTTAACGTTGACTGGTAACTCTCAGCTCCCAGCGTCGCTTCCCAGGAGAGGGTGGCCATGTTAGTTACACAGTCAATGTTTACGCCCAATGTCTGTGGGGGGCAGGGAGCTGCAAAAGAACCATCATTAATATCATTTGGGACCGAAAGACTATTTCTGAAAAAGAAATATTTTCTAGACTGTAATGCCTTGCCGAAACATATTTGTCCAAAAAGTGAAGTCTGTTGTGTATATTTTGACATGTTATGGAACCAGTTCTGATGCAGGATATTTTACACAGATGCTAAAGTTTCGAACTACCATGATCTTTGGAATGTGGCGTCTTAAGTGCATTTCTGCCTTACGGTATCTTCACTAGAGAAGATGCAATAAAGAGGGCATGGTGTGCATACACTCTTTGAAAAAATGTGTTTCACCTTTTTCATTGAGATATAGAGAAAAAGAATAGAACAATTAACACATGTGCATGCATTAGCAGTCATCAAAACAGGTAAGAGCCCCCCCCTACTCCCTCCATAGAAAAGAAGTAACACAACGTAAATCACAGCAGAACACACAACACAGCAATAGCTCTGGGGATCGCAGTCTTGTGGTTCATCAACATTGTGCGTACACTCTTTTGTCAATGAATACATACAGAGTAATCACAACATTCTAGAGCAAATCTGCAGATGCCTGGATCATCTTCGAGATGCTCACGTGAAAATGTGATTCACAAAGATTTGCTCATGGGCATCAAAGAGGTTCTCCAGGCCGCTCCAGGGGGCTCCACCTTTAGGCCTTGTGAATCCGCTACAAGGCAGCACATGAATATTTGAGATGCTCTGGGGGCATCTCCGGTTTGCTCCGGCGCAAATCTCTGTGAATCGGGCCTTTAAAGAGGGGAGCAGCGTCTAAAAGCTACGCTCTGCTTATGCTGGAGCTCATAGACGGGGCGTGCCGTGTCGCTTATTTCACGTCAATGCATCAACAGCATACAGTAGTACACTGCGTCATTTCTGCATTCATTCGCTAAAACCCTACATGGTAACTGTGTTGAATTAAAGTTGGCGCCTTGATTTGAAGTTAACCAGCGCTACACCTGTGGAGCATTTGTCAGTTGTGTGTGTGCCAAAAAAGGGGCACCATACCTGAGACAAATGAGTGTGGTTGGGCCTCATTACACGGTAGGCAGTAGCCATGGTGCTATTAGTGCCATGGCTACCCCCTTACTGCATTCTGTGTCCGTGTTCCCGGAATGGGTATTCACCAGGTCATTCCGACCTTGGAGAACCCGTTAAGTCCACATTCCGGGAACCATTCCCCATTCCCATTCGAGCCCCCATAGGGCTCAATGGGGATGGAGCTAATAACGGTACTGCAATTTGCGGTACTGTTATTAGCTCTGAAGTCCCTCAACGGGTCCCTTCCATAACGCCTGGTAAAACCAGTCTTTAGGGGCGGGACCCGCTAAGGCACCTCGTAGTAGGGCGGTAAGGGATTACCGGCACTGGTGCCCTTACTGGTGCCGGTAATCCTTTACCACCTACCGTGTAATGAGGCCCGTTGTCTCCATGGGATTTGGAGTGAACATAAGATTTATTGCACATTTTCCAGGACAATGGTATCAACAAAAATCTTCCATGAGGGTCCTATTTGCAGGTGAGTGAGGACAAAACACTCGTCATTCCAGTAATTTTGATAACGTAGAAGAAAAAAAGAACGAAGAAGAAGATGACAGAAAGGTCCCAGAGCGGTAAAAATAACAATGTGACGCATCTGGGGCGACTATCTGGGTGGGGAGCAGCAACGATTGCAGTGAAGACGCAGGTGCACAATGTTCTGCCTAAAAACTAAACACCCACACTGACGCAGTATTTTGAGATTTGCCTTTGTTGCGCAGTGGTCCGACTCTGGACTGAGGTGCAGGCGATGATGATTATAGCCACTTTCATGATGGTATTAACTCATTCCTTGCTCTCCGCTGGACACACTCGGATTTACAATACATAACTAGGCGGCTGCCCGTGCGAGACAGGCAGCCTCTTTCAAGTGTGGCGCAAAGCACGTGGCTACGCCACACTCCATACCACAAATGGAGTGGCTGTCCGCCTCCTTAGATCCTGCACTCAGCTGAGATACATGTGCATTTGAACGTTAGTCTGTCCCACACAAAGGCAATTGTTCTGGAGGGACGGCAGCTTACATGGCGCAGCTTAAATATCCGAGCTCTGTGGTAGGTATTCATTTCTGGGCAACACCTTTTCGAATAGAGTTCATGAAAGTGAGGCAGTGCGCCGAGGCAGAGGAAGACTCGGAAATATGCTGCTTATTATGATTGCTTTTCAGCTTCTACTTCCATACTTAAGGCAAAGTCTTGGTTTCGGCCAAGCTTGACGATGGTAAGGCTTTAGGTTCCTGTTTTGGCACCACTCCTAAAGTGCATGACATGTCTGCAGGTAATCCAGAACATGGCAGCCCGGCTCTTCGCGGGCCTTACTGCTGGGAATCAGTGGCTACCACTTTGAGGGGTCGCTGTGTGCTCCTAGAGCTCATTCGGCTCGCTCTCAGACTTCAGGACCACTGGGCGTGCATAAGGGTCGTCCTCTACTGCAGTGGCACAGGCAGCAGTGAAATGATGGGAATCCTGCCCTGTTTGATAAAAGCAGTGGTCCAAGCATTTCATCACAATTTCCGTTCCAAGTTGACTGGTTTTACCAAAATGATGTGGTGAGGTAAGGAGGAGCCCATGTGTTTGTCATTTATTAGTTTCACCTAAAGTAAGTTTGTGGCTTGACTTTGTGATGGAACGACGACTGCCCTGCAGGAGCACAAGGATGAATACTGCCTTAACCACCTATTCAGCCCCAAACCAGCAGCAATCCCAATCATAAAGGTGAAACGGGCACAAACAAGCAATAGACATCCTTCAACTTTTGTATTAACGTGGCCCGAGGGCAGGCTATATTCTCAAGAGGGGTGTGAATGTGATAACAGTAGCAACCCAAACATCATTATTACAGCAGTCCAAAATAAAGGAATGTTCAATCAGATGAGACGTTCTATAAAATATATATACTTTAATTAAACACACTAATATGCAATAATAACTGTCTATAAAAACACTATCAGCAACCCACCCATGTGGAAACAACACACCATATGGGGGGAAGGCAATGCATCAAAAATAATGTCTTCAAAATCATATATATTGTTGAAAAAGGTATAAATGAGTGACCTAGCAGCCACAAGGGTCCCAAACAGACCAAGAAGGCTCGGTCTCTAAACAATACTTTTCACAGTGCCTGGGCAGTTTGACAGCATCAAAAAAAACTTCAGGATACTGTTTCTGCAGATTCGGATGCAGTGAGTAATGCTAGCTCAAGCTTTGAGCTGGTGTAGAGTCAGTTAGAAGTGGTGGCTGTGTGCGGTATGAAGGCGGTTTTTGAGCAATGCATTTCATAGGGCTCACCAGGGACAGTTTGAAGGTGGAGCCAGTTCGAGACATTGGTAACAGTTGGGTTGATGAGTGACGCAATGCTTCTAGTGGTTCAAGTCAATATTCAGGCAGTTGGAAGTAGCGGATCCCCATGGTCCGATGCGATGATGGAAGAGGTGGTAGTTTGAAGTCTTTCTAAGCAGCAAGCTAGTTGTTCGAGCTGAACAGGTGACTTTCTCTGCTTGGAAAATGCAGGGATAAGCCAGTTTGATGAATGCAACAACAGCAGTCTGAAGAAGGTTCAATGAGGTGCCAAAAGCAGCCCAATGGGTCTTGGTGGTTTGAAGACATTCAAATGCACTCAACTCTGGCCCGATGATGGGTTGACGCTGTAGAATGCAGGAATCCACCTGTTTTACTTCATCTGGTGCTGTGAACCTCAATTCAGGGGCTCAGGGACATGATTGGTCCTTGTTCTCTTCAGTCCCATTTAGGGGATGTTAGCTAGCACATGCAGGAGTCCTTTACCTCCAGTGAGTAGCCTGGGTACAGTGTAACTGGTAGAGAGTGCAGGGTTTCATCCAACAGAAGTTCACCCCAAATGCACCCCGGGGATAAACAGAGATAGCCTTTGCCTTGGATCACCTGCCCCCACTTTACAACTGGAGGACTTTGAAAAGACTGTTCTTCCAAAGCGTCCAAAATAATTATTCTCATGTCCCTAAAGGTCCAAAATGAATAAATCAAACAGTTGGTGACCTCTTCCTTATAAAGGAAAGTTGCCTCAGGGCTTTGGTAAAAACAAGCCTGCTTTAAGGGGTCCAGTAAATGTTAAGTCTATCAATTGACTTTTACCTTCTTCCATCATGCTCTGGAGTGCTGTAAGTGGAGGAGACAGGAAGGAAAGAGAAGTCCACAGAAAACCAATGGAATGGAGGAACCATTCCTCCATTCCATTCTGCTCTGTTGGATTGTCCAAACTGGCCCTCTTCCCAAGCCTGCAACTTCCAAAGGCCCTTTGGTATGCAACATCCTAGTGTGAGGTTGGCTCTTTTGTTCAGGGAGTGCCCCTTTGAAGATTAGTTCCCAGACCTCCTCTGCTGCTAGCTTCCTACGCTGCAGAGAGCTGTTACCTGATCTCACAACGGATAAAAAAGAAGCAGCTCCACCTGCCTGTTGCCCTGCTGGTTGCAGAAGAGACAGGCAGTCTAGAGAGAAAACACAGCCTGTCCATGGTTGGTCTGGGCTCACAATGTTGGCATGAGTATGCTTAAAATCAGATGTGGCTTTTAATATTTATGTGAGCTGCTCGCCATGATACCAAAACCCAGGCTGGCTTATTATTCAAGAAGACCCTGCCACCAAGCAGAGGTTTCCTATATTCACGACAAGACAAAGGTACTGGTACATCAAGGGTTGGCCCATGTGAAGTATAAATGAATTAGAATCATTCACCCGGTCCAAGCACATATAACCACATGGGTTATGAATATTACATGCAATTGTGTATATTAAAACACTCCTTCAAAAAGAAAGCATAAAGAATTGTTGCGGTTGAAATTAAACTTTATATTAAAAAGGTGGTGCATATGGAAAAATCCAACATGTAAAAACATATACAATCAATAACATAATTTAATTTACACATTCAAGAATTGAGTATAGAGACCTTCGGACAATAAAGATAAAGAACAGTACATAACGGAAGAACATAAACCAAATCTAAATTATAACAAAAATCAGTTATTTGTCACTTTGGTGCTCAAGTTAAACCAAAATGAAGAATAGGGTTAAGATGAAAATCAATTACAGTAATAGTGACAGTGTTCTTGCTGAAAATTCAAAGGTTAAGCAAGTAACCAATGTTGTTTTACAATTATAATAAGTTCCCAAACTCGAAATTATTGTGTATTGGGATTGGGTCTGCCAACGCATCAGGGGGAACAGACAAACGGGTTAGAGAAGCTTTGGAAAGAAGCATCCTAGCCCATCGGTGGACGGTGCCACACAAAGAAAAAGGTCCTAATTGGCAAAGTGTTTTGTGAAGGACCTCGTATCCCCTCTGAGAAGTAATGCGTTTCGGAGGAACAAGGTCAGTAGACAGATACTCTTCACATTGAAGGAAAGTACTCCGCCTTCATCAGGGCAGTAGATAGCAGGACCCTCTACTAAGTAATCAAGATTTAAGCCGTGGAGGGCTTGGCAGTTCTAAATAGGTCTGGAGTTTACACTCGTACCCATGTGTGGGGGTGGATGAGAGCTCAAAAAGCTCATGCAATGCAGATGTCATCATCATAGAACAGACTCACAGGCTGGGACCTGAAAATGTGTCCTCTCGAGGAAATGTATGGAGAAGAAAAACCAAATCCAGTTAATGTAAGGACTCCTGTGTCCTGGTTATGGGAAATCTCGGCTGTGAAGACATCGGGTTGTTCGTCTCTTTCACAGGCGTTCCGAAACGTGATGTTTTGAGCAGGGAGAGTGAAGCTCTGTGGTCGTTTGCTGTAAGTGAGGGAAAGCGGAGTGTCCGCTGTGTGTGTCCCTCGCTATTTTTATGGTTTTGGTCATAGGTGCACATTTAAATGCAACCTAGATCTGAAGTGACCTTGCTGTCACAGCAACTGTCAAATAAGACATCTGTGATCTTTGCACCAGCTCCATGCCACTGAAAAGCAGGAGTTGCAGATCGGGAGACTGATGCAGAATGTGTCACTAGTATTTTAGCATGGGCGTTTCTGAAAAAGGGGGTCTATATAGCAGACTACCCTTTCTGAGATGGAATTTCCTGCATCATTAATAAAAAATAAAAATATCTAGTGTAACGCTCACCTGATTCTCGCAGAGGCGCCGGTCTTGACTGGGCGACTACCGTATCTTCAAAAGTGATGTGTAGCACCCGGTTGGCTCTTTGGGCTGGACCTCTGTGCACTGTATGCCTGACTCGAAGACTCGAAGAGTAAGATGTCTTAGGTAAGTGAACGCCGAGCTCTCCATCTGCCTTGGGGCAGGGTGCTGTAACCAGTTTCTTCACTGGATAGGTAGTGCAGGCCTCTTGACTTCAGAAGACTGCTGTCCGTCGTTTACTTCACGAAGGGTGAGTTCCGAATATTTCAAATGTCTTTAAAAGTCTTTTGTAATGCTGTCTCTTATTTTGCAGGGTTCCGGCGATGGCGGTTGACTGCTGAAGTGAGTTGAGGATGGACCCGTATGCGGAATAGAAGCGCCTGGAAGCGCGTAAGTAAGCGCTTGTTGCTTGCTTCACGATGCGCACTGTCCTTTTATTTTGCAGGTACCAGTTCGGAGCTGCTGAAGGATGCCGGAATGCCCACTGAGTTCGGCGTGGATGGAGTAATGGCACGTGAGTATTTAACGTTACCCAATGTCTTTAAACGCACCTTCTTTTGTCTTACAGATGCGGGAATGCAGTGCGATGACCTCCGGAGCGCGTGAAGAGTAGGTAAGCCTTTGTCTTTCAGATGCAGGAATGCTGTTGATGACAGCCGATGGACCAGGTAAGAGATGAGCTGTCACTGAAGACCGTAGTGCTAACCTGTTCTTTCTTGTCTTTATAGATGTTGCTGAAGACTGGATTCAGGATGGTAAGCCTTTTTCCTTTAGGCCCAGGATCAGATGCAGAAGACACGATGAGCGTTCTGCTGCAGAGGATTCAGAATAACGCAAAGCAAGATTCATCCATCGGGTGTGGTTTAAATAGCCTCCTGTAGTGCTTAGGTGTGACATACAGCTGGCGTACCATTAAATATTCTCTGGTGCGGTAGGTGGCATTAGTCCACTGCAGTATGTCTGATCTAGAGAATAAGAGACCCTTACCTTCTTAAGTGGTGTATATTAGGGTTTTATGGAAATGGCTGTTTGTTGCACAGCCAGCGATCCTTTATGACAAAAGATATAGTTGTGAAAAAAGTGGCACAGCTACATTGATTTTAGAGAATCAGTGATAGACTTTAGACCTAGTGCTAATGATACAGCAGCAATCCCTTCTTTGCAGCTGTAGAAGCCTTAGGCAGATATAGACATATTATTCTGCTGTCCTTTGATATTAACAGGGACACCCGAGTCTTGATTTTTTTGATGACTTGTCACAGATTACCCTACTAAGTAGCAAAATAAACAACTAAGCATAAATAAACAAATAAATAAATAAATAAATAAATAAGGGCCCCTATTAACTGGCTTCTGGGAACCTACTTGTATATCCATCTGTCCATGTATGTTCTTTTTTTTTTATTGAGAGGAATAAAGGATTGCTTGACAGATGACAATGGCAGAGGCAGACTCTTGCACGGTGTTCCCCCTTCCCGGCACCCCTCCCCTAAACCGTGTTTTTCTCACGTATATGAATAGGGCAGACTTGAGCCTGTGGCCTCTTCTAACGTTCTTCATCCCATGAGCACTACCCACCAGTGTTCCAGATTAGATTTTGAGGTGGGACTATTTTACTCCCTATTTTTAAACTTTGAGAGTAAATGTGATTTTAAGAGAGTCAAAATGACTTTTCTCCTTTGCAAGAGAGTAAAATGGTTGCGACTTCCAACCGACATGTGCACAAACTGTGTGAAAATCATTGCTATGCGGCAGCTTTCTGCATGGTGACAGAATACACCTTTCATTATTTCTCTAAGGTCTGGCCATGTGATCTCTCCTGTATATATTTAAATGTAGAAATCACAAAAACCTAGCCAATTACACAGTGAAGCAAACATGAATTGTATAGTGTGTTTTGAGGTTCGATAGCAGAATTGTCTTTTTAGGTTTAATGAAAGTCCTCATTTCCTGGAGCTATCACTACCTAATGGTATGCCAATGTTATCATACAACAGTGCACAGAGGCAAGGACTAAATGCTAAATTCTATATCTAATCTAATGGCCAAGTGGTTATTTATAATGCACTTTTGGCAAAGAGCTCTACATAGAACATATTTATCACAATTATCACCAAACCAAAGTCGGTACTCCTTTATCGACCTCAAAAGGATGAAAGGCTGAGTTGGCCTTACCAGGATTCGAACCTGCAACCTACAGATCACGCACAGATTGCAGCAACGAGTGCTCAACAGGCTGAGCTATCTTATTGGCTAATATTCTTATTCTTCAGAGGTTGGTTAACTGAGTATCGACAGGTCTAATAATAACAGTACCTGGATGTTGGATAAACCATTCATGATGCGCAACATAAAGTTAAATACCTATCTGGATTATCACTGAGACAGGTTTTGCTGGGTTTCTATTTCAATTACCAATGTAACTTTAATTTGTTTGTTTTTGAACAGCGCTTGCACTTCCTGGAGAGTCAGGTTTTGGATGTTATAATTGTAGTCTTGAAGATTTGGGAGGCTAGAAATCTGTGATTGGTGTAATGACAATCACTCACCCTTGAGCAAAGACTCTGCTGCCACTGACCATTTATAGTAATGTATCCCATTGACTGCAAGGTTGAATGGATGTAAACTAGATTGTGCATAGTCATCATTTTACACACTGTTTTTATAATTAGAGTGTAAATTAAATTATCAGTATAAAAATGATGTGCCTCTGCATGATTATGCACACAGTACTGGAACTCTGAAAAATATAACTGTGCAATACTGGTTTGCTTTCACTGGGGAAAAAAGCATAATTAGTTACAAAATATTAATTCTCAATTGCAACTTAGTTTTCCATCGCATTAATTATACAATCATAAAATTCTAAGAATATTAATATGCACAGTGCTTCTGTTTGCTCCATGAGCATCAACACAGCAGAAGCTGAATGGAAATATAGCATTCCTTTTATCACAGTCTGCAGTTTCTTTTTTTGAAAGGCTTCAGAGAAATACTTCTGTTTCACAGGTGGCTTGCAATTACATCCATGTAGATTAAAATCAAAAGAAGCCCTCTGGTTTCTGTCAAGTAACCTGACCTTTGAACTGCCCTCTGCTCTAAACCTGTGTTTAAATGTACAAAGAAAAATAATAAAGCTGTCGTATTTACAAGATTTTCGTTTTCAAAAAGGCCTAGTACGCACCTTAGTTGGAGGCCTGCTACCCACCTTGTGTTCAGTACAGCCCATACACATGTTATCTTGTTTACATGATACAGCCTGGTGATGGGCTCAATGTTTTACTGCAGTGGAGGGCTCTGGGTTCGAGCCTCTGGCCATAAGACTTTGTCTTGGACATGAGGATCCATTAGCAAATGGATGAGTGGCAGTGTATTAACGTGCTTTTAATTGGATTGTGAGTGTTATACACTTTAGGTAGTAATACTTTGTTTGCATTTCCCATTTTACAGGGCGATATAAAACCATGTCTGCAAAAATAGTGAATACAGCATAAAGGATACTACATACAAATCATAATGCAATATTACGTCACAGCTAATACTGATCATAGCTTCATTTGTTGGCCCTCATACTGCAATGCGATATGAACAGTGGTGCTTGTCCACAAACGTATGGTTTGGGCGCTTTGCCACATTCTAAATCCTGGTTCTAAAACTCAGTGGACGACTTGCCATCAAGACATCCACTGCTTATAAATGTCAGCCTTCATTTATTATACAGCGGCATTTGCTAGGTGATTTGGAATAGTCTTTGAACATCGCACAGAATAATCCTTGGTAAGGAATATATAATATCAGGGGTTTAGCACCTGTTTTAGATGGCCAGCAGGCCCCGATTTTAATCTGGTGCAAAATTATCGAATTCTAACGATTTATGAATTTACTCAAACTGAAGTTGAAAGTATCAAAAATAAAACAAAACATTGGTTTAGTTTTAATATTGCGATTGTTACGTACCATAAAACACATGTCTGGTCTAGAACATTCCCAGACTGTTCTATATTTGGAGCTTTACATGGTTGTTAAAAAGTGAGAACTATGCTAGGGTACAACCTTTTGATCTTCAAGACATGCTAATTCCATCTTTACATTGTTCAATACAAGAAAACATCATGAAATGATTACCTCTCTCAACACACCATCGCTTTTTGTACTAAATTGTTCTTCACAAATTACCAAAAGAAAACCCGCATATTTTTTCAGAGCAATAACTTTGGTATGATCGAATTGTAAGCGTGCTGTAGCTCACCGGTTTGAAATTCAACAGGCGCACTGGGGCCGCTGCTTTGAGTATCACCAAAGGCGCTGATGGTAGCTTGGTAGGTCAGGCCACACACGAGGCCACTGATGTTGCAGGTTGTAGCGGTGGTATTGCACGACAGCACCTCCCCGTGCGGCCCAGTCACATTTGACACATACGTCACGGCTCCAGGAGCAGAATTCCATGACAGCTGTACCACACCGGTGGCAGAGACGGTCGCTGCCTGCAGATGCGCCGGGATGCACGGAACTGCACATTTAAAATAGAAAAACAGCGAATGAGCGTGAAAAAACCCTCCTGCGCCATATCAATGTCAGAAGTAGTGCACTGTCACCTGATGCCCAATGAAATCATTAGGACAATGAATAACAATCAGGAATCTAAAGAACAAGTGATAGCAAGATTCCCTGCACTTTCAAAGGGCTGGGCAAGCTAAAGGGCACAGTAGTTAAACAGCACATTAATGAAGACATCATGCCAGTCGACCAACACCTGCGATGGTTAGGTTTTCATCTACAGAGCAAGGTCTCAGAAGAACTCAAAATGCTACTACAAAACAATATAATCGAGAGAACAGAGGACCCTCACCACCAGGGTGACACCTCTCATCGTCGTCCCCAAAGAAAATGGAGGGATACTCCTATGTGTAGACATGCGCATCCCAAACATGGCAATACAGAGAGAGAGAGACATCCTGGATCAAAAATCGAAGATATGATTGAGAGACTGAACAAAGCATCTTGCTTCTTGAAACTTGATCTAAACCAAGGGTACCATCAACTAGCTTTCCACCCTAACTCCCGATCGATAATGTTCTCAACACATGAAGGACCCTTAGGATACAAAAGGCAAAACATCAGCATATCATCAGCTGCAGAGATCTTCCAAGAGACTATCAGAAGAATACTACTCCCCATAAGGAACGCATTCAATTACAGTGATATCTTAGTATTTGGAACATCACAAGAACAGCACAACAGAGTGTTCAGGGAAGAATGAACCATACTGCAGGAAAGGGACTGACACTCAACAGAGACAAGTGCAAGATCAACAAACAGGACCTAACATTTTTCTGACACATTTTCTCCGACAAAGGGATGGAACCAGATCCTGAGAACATTCAGGCAATAAACAGCCTCCCCCTCCACTACTGAAGTGCAGTCATTTCTGGGGATGGTCTGCTACTCTGCGAGATGCATTGAACATTACAACACCAGGACTGACCCTCTCTGTTAGCTTCTAAAGAAGGAGGTGACCTTCCACTGTAGCGCTGTCTGACATGACACATTCATACAAATTCAGAAAGCACTCATAGGAGCCAAACAATTGTCGTATTTAAACCCAGGATGGCACACAGAGATCACCATCGACATGAACCCGGTCCGTTTAGGAGCCATACTCACACAAAGTGCATCCCCTGAAACTACGTTAAGACACATCATCACATACACCAGCAGAGTGCTGTCAGCAACAGAAGCTGCCTACTCACAAGCCGAAACGGAAAGCTGCCATGAAGCACTTCCATCACTTTATTAAAAGCAGACATTTCACCCTTGTAACTGACCACAATGCTTTGCTATCCCTATTCGGTATAACAAAGACAAAAATGCAGCCAAGGATCGAAAGATGGGGCATCCGTCTTCAAGAATATAACTATCACATAATCCACAAAATAGGGGGTGACCAAAACGCATCCGACTACATGTCCAGACATCCAAGAGGGTTTGCAAACAGTGCCCTAGAAGACAGGGCAGCACAATATATCAGGTACCCAGAAACAAATGCACTTCCACCCACAATGTCCATGGAGACGTACCTACAGAAATCAGTTGAGGATCCTACCATCAGATTGACGATTCTGACAAAAGAAACCAAATGGAGAAACCACAAAAACATAATACAGACACAAACAGGGGCTCACAAACAAGAAATAGAGGAGATGTCAAAGATACACACTGAGCTTGGAGCCACAGAGGAAGGACTCCTGCTGAGAGGAAACAGATTAGTAGGGCCGGAGGTATTGAGAAAAGGAATAGTATGCACAGCTCACGAAGGACACAGAGGAATGGTGAATACCAAAAAACTCCTGCGAAATCAAGTGTGGTTCCCAAAAATAGATGAAATGGTTGAGCAAACAATAAATGAGGGCCTAGCGCGTCAATGCACCACCACCAAAGATCTACCGATACCAATAACAATTACTAAAATCCTGTCTGGGCGCTAGACAAGATTTGCAGTAGACTTCTACAGACTCCTAGCAGAAGGAGGATACCTCCTAATAGCAATAGATGAATATTCACGATACCCACTTGAAAAGAACTCACCCTCAACTGCATTCTCACATGTGGATGAAATACTGGACGAGATCTTCAGCAAATGGGACATTCCGAAAGTCGTAAAGACCAATAACAGGCTACCCTTTCATGGACCTGACTTTCACACATTTGCTTCCCACATGGGTTTCCAACACCAGAAAATAACACTGCTGTGGCCGCAAGCCAACGCTATGGCCATTAATTTCATGTCATCCATCAAAAGAGACATACAGAAAGCTACCATTGACAAATGCCAATACAACATGCCTTATGCCACATGTTGAGACACTATCAAAACACTCCACATGAGGCAACTGGGCTTACCCCCAGCAGACATAATGATCAAGTATCAGCCGAGAACATGACGGAAGAGACATCACAGCCTCAGCGACTCGATGGAAGATGAACTATGGATAAAAGACTTGGTGAGAAAACAAACAACGAAAGAGAAACTTCATAGCAAGAGAAACGTGAAAGAGAGAACATTAACCCCAGTGAAGCAAAGACAAACAAGAAAAACAGACTTGAAATATGAAGCCACACCATTCGTAATCACAGCACAAAAAGGGACCATGCTCACAGCAGAGGCAGGTGATCACAAGGTCACCAGAAATGCCTCGTTCTTCAAACACCTGAGAAGGCCTGAGGAGGAAGAAGAGAGGGAAAAGGAAGGAGAGGACAGCGTCTGAGAAGAACTGCCCTCGAAACAATAAGAGAAGGAGGAACCTAGGACAAGCTCAGAGAGTGAAGATGTACACACACATGGATAGACCTGCAGTACCCAGCAGCACATCAAAAAGCCACGCAGACTGCTAGAAGAGGGAACAAAGCAACAACATAAGCCGGGGGGAGATGATGTGTCCCCACGCGTGACAGTGCTGCCTTAAGGCGAGGCCCCCTTTAAGAAAAGGGGGAGGAGGACAGTGGCAGGGGGGGAAAACAGAATGGGAAGAGCCGGGAAGCGGTAGAAAGTGTAAGAATGGAAATAAAGGGGTTGCATGCATACAGTGGCTCTGTGCCTTTATTTCTACTCTGAGCTCAGTGAGCCCCAAATCACGAGGGAATCAATAAGAGGACAAATGAGTGAAGTACTTTTTTTTTAAACTGCACTTTTTTGCACAAATACCTGTCTGAAATACTTGTGGCACGCTTTCGGGACTGTGGCATGTGCTATCATAGGCAGTGACGCTCGCACTGAAGACCTGTCCACACTCCAGGCCTACAATGGTGCAGGTGGTGGCCGTGGAATTGCAAGTGCGCACCACGCCGGCCGGTCCCGTGACGGATGCAAAGTACTGTAACACTCCAGGGGATGCAGTCCAGGTTAGCATTGTGGTGTTGCCTGCGTCCAAAACGGTGATGACCACGCTCTCTGGCGTGCAAGGAGCTAATGGTTTGAGACAATAATAGTAATTAGTGAAAGTGCGGGCAGAACACCATCAAGCCAAGACAGCGGATTTCGAAAAGCAAACTTCTGCTATGCACTGCATCTTACACAAGCTTCCAAATCAGAGGAAATATGCTAAATTGGTGAGAATTGCCCATTGTGTATTTTTTTCAGGATTCGTCTTTTTCCACCAAAATGAACACAATTGTTTACAGTTGCCTCACCTGTTTTTAGTATGAAAATACATGGTGTAATTCACAGTGTTCTTTTATATGAGTTTCCTAAGAAGTGCCTAGCAGCAAAGCTGATTGGTTCAGCCTTTTTAGCCATCTGGGAGCAGCCTCCTTTGGCACTACTTTCTCACCCTGACCCACCCCCCACCTGCTCAGCCCCGAACAACCCTCATACCGCTGCATTTACCAGCACCTGAGCTGATCGAATTATTTCACACCCCACCCTGCCTTGGTGCAGCTCCCTGGCTCCTTCTCTTCCCCCTCCCCATGGCAAACCCACACACATACTAATGCACAAACACACGCGAGCACACACGCGCACACTCACGCGTGCCTGCTCCTCCTCAGCAATGTCTTCCCTCTTCCGGGTTTCCGGGCTGCTTCCGGTTTCAGCATCTGACCATTTATGCAGCATTTCCTTGGCAGCCTTTTTTTAAAGGTAGCCCAGGTCCAGGAAATGTGGCCTGAAGACTGAATGGCGCCAGATTGAGCGTTCCATACAAGCCAACCCTCCCAATTTAGGTGGGATTATCGGGATTTTTCTTTTACAAATGTAGCTATTTTTTAGTTTCTCCCCCTAAAAATAATTCTAACCCCAAAGCAACCCAATGGAGCATTCAACTCTCCTGCTTTTGGTGGCAAAATCTCCCTTATTTACAAAGGAGACAGAGCTAGTTAATATAGATGCCACATGTACACAGAACTCATAATATTGGAGTATCTCAACAAGGACCCGTCATAATTAAAAATGATTAATATCAAATTTAATGAATCACAGATTTTTAAAAACAAATTAAATCATACGGTCCACAATATGTACATACATTTTGAAAATCTACACCACAAACAAAGGACATGGACAACAGTTACGTGACAAGCTTTCAATAGCTAGTTGCCAGTGTGTCAAGAGTAAACACACCGAACACCAAGCGGTACGTTTTATATACAGTTTTTTACGACACTTCTTCTTGCCATCTTGTCCCCTCTTCCTTGAGCGGACTGGGCTTCCCCTCCGCACTTGCTGCCCATATGGCGACCATATGATTATTTAGAGGTTTTTTACCATTAGGTCTCTTTCACCATTTCTATCTCTAATTATCTAGGGAAGGCACCTCTGCCGTTCTTCGGCTCAGATAGTCGCTTTGTTTTGGCGCATCTCCGGCTTTTTGAGAGCTACCCATGGCGCTCTTATGGATATCTATATTTGTTTATCCTAGGTTGGACCGGATTCCGGACTCCTACTTCCTACTACCACTCAGTAGAGAGCACCCACAGGCATCACTAGAGGTATTTATCCCCTCTATTTGTGATACCTTTGTTCATAGTCAGAACCGGCAACTCCATTTGCTATTTGTTAGCTCATCTCTTGCCTTGTTTGTTTGTTTTTTACCCCACAGATGCCAAGAAATATTCTGATATTAATATTTGTCTGTTGATTAGAATTATTTGGTTACGTTGTCATTTATGTTTCTCCTGATGAATGTTCCATACCTAGTTTAGGAACTGAAACATGTCGAGCCAACACTCTGGATTGTTACCAGAGTGACCAATTTGCTGACACATTTAACCCTAATTAACTTTGGGTGCGTAAAACTGTATATAAAACGTACCGCTTGGTGTTCGGTGTGTTTACTCTTGACACACTGGCAACTAGCTATTGAAAGCTTGTCACGTAACTGTTGTCCATGTCCTTTGTTTGTGGTGTAGATTTTCAAAATGTATGTACATATTGTGGACCGTATGATTTAATTTGTTTTTAAAAATCTGTGATTCATTAAATTTGATATTAATCATTTTTAATTATGACGGGTCCTTGTTGAGATACTCCAATATTATGAGTTCTGTGTACATGTGGCATCTATATTAACTAGCTCTGTCTCCTTTGTAAATAATGGATTACTGTCCTCCCGGACCTAGATAGAGTATACGTTGTTAACTCTCTATAGTCAACGGTATACCGGGCTTCCTCCCCATATAAGTTGTGGCAAAATCTCCCTCCATGGTGCTGCAAAATGTTGGCATGTATGTAGTCCTTACCTATACACCATACAGGTCTTCCTAGTCCTTACCTGTCTGAAAGGCTAGCGCTGGACTGGTTGCACTCGAGCACAGACCATGAGCTGCAGACACCGTGAGCTCGTACGCCTGGCCGCACTGCAGGTCGCTCATGGAGCAGGTTGTGTTCATTGAGTTGCAGTAGTGAAGGACTCCTCCGTATCCCGTCACTGTTGATAGATACTCGGCGGCTCCCAGAGAACTCTCCCAGGATAGTAGTGCAGTGCTTGTACCGCATTCCAGGTTCACTGTCACATTTTGGGGGACACAGGGAACTAAAGAGGAACAATGCAAAATTAAAATTCTGCCCTAACATGCTGGATCACAAACAACAATCCAGAGAATTGCAATGGAAGCAAATAAATAAACAGGACAAATTTGCTAAATCTACTTGATGATGGTAGAGGATGGTCAGATTTCCCCCAGTGTCGGTGACCTTTGTCTCATTGACGTCAAATGTGGATGGCGGGCCCGACCTTGCAAACTCTGAGAAACACCTCTACATGTGCGTGGACAAGTGAGAGGAAAAGGCGCATCCGGGACTGAGTTCTGACAAGACCTTGGGGATTTACGCAGTTGCTCAATTTACACATATCTAATGTAAAGCATAAACAGGGTAATGGCCGAGCCACAGAGAGACCCCAAATTGTTCTCCACTGCCAAATGAAGGAGGAGTAATCATGACCCTACCCTTCCTTAGGTTCTACCTCAATCGCCGATCCTTGGTGGAACAAGGTGATTTAAGATGTATTTTACTACTTTTCCCAATCACTTAATTGTCCAATTGAAATGTTTTCCTTTGATATTATCGTTAAGTGCTACTCAGTTTGATTCTGCCTGAAGAGAAATATTCAGACCACTCAGATTCTAGGCAAAGGTCTCCTGATGGCATGGGTAGAAAATGATTCAAATTTCTCTTTGCGTATTCCCAAAACCGACCTCCTCCCCAATTAGGCGGCTATTCTATGACGTGAAAGCACACGGCTTAATATTGATAACAATAAAGATCCATAAATCAAATGATACGGCTCACTGGAGAAGTGATTGGTTTAATCGGTGCGTGTGGTTTCTACAGGACTCGTGTGAGCTATCCTCATTCCTATTAAGCATATCTGACGAAAGTGAAATAGTGCGTTTCCACCGAGCCCGTGACAACTGTCATGCCATGAGTTCTCGTCTGCGGACAAGGCCCCGATTTCCCCTTCACATCCTGCCAAGGGCCGCCTCTATGAAGCCAATCCCCTCCCCCTTGTGCCCTCTTCGCCCCTGTGCTGTTGGCAGCTGAGGGTTGTGGGCATGTGTGAGCATTTCATCAATAAACAAGGATAAGCATCTTTTAGACACATGACATAAAGCGCCTTAAAGCGGCAGCCATGGAGTTGGCATACACAGAGAATGGAAGCTGGAGAGATGCATTTAATCTCTAACTCCTTGGCCACATTACTATTTATGATAACTAACTGCACGCTGTCAGTTAGTGCCTAGAGTAAAGATTACACTGAGGTCAATGCATGGTAATCTTCTGTGAAGAATGCCATCCTTCTGTACTGAGGATGGAGTTCATGAGTCTTATTTACAAAAGCATTTTACAATAGGGCAATCCCATTACAAATGCGAATCAGGTCCTATTTTACTCCAATGATGCCGGACTCCCCGGCCTGCCTCACCCTCCCACAACACCGACATGCTTCATGGAGAAATCCCCTCAAAGCAGGTAAGCTTTGACAGGATAATCGATTGGTGGATATGGACAATCTGAACGAAAAAAGAAGCTTTATTTCATGATAGCGCTGACTCCATTTGTTGAGCATGCCCTACCCACAGTTTGCACAATGCACCACAAGCCTCAGTGCTGTCAGATTAATATGGTGGGTATTGGCATAGCATAAAAAACTATGAACATAACAAAACATTACGTGGGGCTGAATTGCCATTACCATCCAGTACAGCTTTTTTTTTTTTAAAATACAATTGCTGGAGAGCATCTTTGCATTGATGAAAAGCAAACCCAACCAAAGATGATCCAAAGAGGAAAAAAAGGGAACTAAATCAAGAGCCCCTTTTCGCTTTCCCAGGCAGCAACAAGGATGATTGGGGACTGGATGCAGCTGAGCAGCAAGGCAAAGCACACTGCATGAAAATGAACCGTCATTACCTCCATGTCCCTCTTCCTCGTCCCAGTACTTACGTGTGAGGTCCCAACCTTCAGTTCAGAAATCCGTTCCACTTTTTAATATACCACATATGCCCCACCTCTCGCCTCTGTGTATATAACACTCCGAGCCTCCCACAACATGTCAGGATAAATGTTCCTGAAATCCTGACAGGATCTATCAGTCAGTGGCTGGGCTGCCTGCTCCTACCCTCTCTGCGCTGTGCTGGAAGGAGCACCTGTATTTCTCCCTTCTCCCTTCATGTGTGGCTGGGCTGTGGGTCCATGGGAGTCATGATGGATGCCTCCTGGGCCTTCATGCTGGGCAGGGGACCTGGTTGAGGGTTCCTGGTCCTTGGTGGCCCGGTGTGATGGTTCCTTCGGAGCTAGCCAGTCCCTGGTACTACCCGGGCCAGAGAGTCACTCCGATCCCAGGCATTGATGAGTGTCGAGCCGGAGGTAAGGGCTTCGGTTTACATTGGGACACTGTTTTTCTCATTACCGGGTTTGTTTCCTGGCTTACACAGTTACAACCTTTAATATTTCTGCCCCCCCCCGGGTTCACATTGGGTACTGTTCGACGGACTACATCCATTAGACAGTCCACCAGTTTGTTGTCTTGGTTGGGGGTTCAACGCCAGTAAGGAGGGCACCTATCCCTGCTTTTGGTAGATGGATTTGGCGAGGGATTCCTTTGGGCTCTTCAGTGGTGTGGGTTATGGTGCTGGCCTCTCTATAGGATTGGTCGACTAGAGTCAGGGCAGCGTCTTAGGTTGTGGCGCACGGTGTGCCTGTTCAGGTTGTAGGCAAGGAGGCAACTTGGGCCGACCTGATTACTTTTGCCAGATTCTTTCGCCTCCACTTTCATGGGATGTGGTCAATCACCTTCAGGGATGGGGTGTTGAGCGTTGGTACACATCTTCAGGGGTGAATGGCTGTGCTGTCTGGTAATAAATTGGTGATGGGGTGCTGGATTTGAACTCTGTTTTGGTCTGCGTTTTTCTTCATCTTCATGGACCATTTTTCACTGCTATCTTTGGTTGGCATAAAAAGTAAGTACTGGGATGAGGAAGAGGGTCATTGAGGTAATGACCCAGCTACTTATCAGTACTCTTCATTACTCCTAGTCCTACTCTTCTTCCTTCTCACAGTACTTGCGAGCCTCCTCACCCGCCCCGGTGAGGCATACAAAACTTCCACGTGATAGGAGGTATTGAACCGGCATTTTGTAGAAGACTGGGACTGTTATGTTCTCAAGGGAGAGGGATGGGGCATATATAGTATATTAAAAAGATGGAATTGATTCCTGAACTGGACGTTAGGACCTCACAAGTAAGTACTGTGATGAGAAAGAGTAGGACTAATGAAGATTACCGGTAAGTAGAGGGGTCATTAGACGAGATGAAGGTGGGCAGCAAGGGAAAGTTGGAGAAGTAGATGTGGCCTGCCATCAGAATACTCGGATCGCAGGCTTATACTGACAGATATAGAATACAAATCAAGCATTACCATTGGCTGTCGCACCTTTTGTGGGTGCTGATGCGAGACCAATACATGATTGGTGTTTTTGGGAGGAAGGATAGCTCAGGGGCAACATGTTTGTCTCGGAAGCAAGACAATGCAGCCCAACACAGGTTTGAATCCTGATCTCGTGCTTAGAAACCATTTGCTGGTATTTAGCACGTTATAAAAGAACAATTATAATAATTCACTGGATGCTGCTTATGGTTTGTCTTTAATCTACCTGAGTTATCAGTCATTCTAGAACTACAATTTTGGATTAACAGTTCTAAATTTCTGATTCAACATACCTACTCTAGTTTAATATTTTATTGTTTTGGCTACACTATACTATCCAATGACTTTTCTCACATATTTTATATGCCATGGGTGCCTCCAAGGCACACATGCCCAAGTGCTGTGAGGTAGCAATATTTCATTTAAAAATGTACATACCACTGTGGTAGCAGCATACATGGTGCCCATCCCTTATTCCAAGAAATAAAAGACACCCAGGAGGGGACACGCCCCTGGTATACACCACAAACCAAAAACAATAAAGACAGACCTCCAACATGACTCGATACAAGAAAGACAAAGAAACAAGAAAGGAAAACAGAGAAAGGAAGGAAACTGCACCCAAATGGAATGGAAACCACCCGTCAGAATTCCTAACACCCAAAAACCTAGTGGGGACACCATTAAATAGACTAATCATACAGACCAAGAAATGAACAAACACTGAATACATCTCACGATACCTCTCCACCTACGACTCTAACACCACGGAAAACAAACGACCGATAAACAATCCACAAACAATAACTCAAACAAACCAGAACCCCAACAGGACGCGTAACAATGCATATCAAAAACCAAGAAATAGCAACTCGGAATGCACCTTCGGTAAGACCACAATAAGATTAGGGGAAAACTTGAATCCATAAATATACAGCCCCCTTACACAACCAAAGACGGGACAAAAACCTACACGTGCAAACAAACAACCAACCACCAAGAACCAGAACCATGAAACCCCTCTGTCAACTTAATTGGAGACCTCAGTGAAGAGACAGAGCCCCCAACCATAATATCACCAAACAGCAAGAAATGAAAACCCAACAGACCTCACCCCGGCTGGGATGTATGAAAGCATAGACTTACAAGGAAAAATAGACATACTGCACTTCAGCTTATTCAACGTAAGATCTATAGCGAAATACAAGACTGAAATGTGTGACCTCCTAAGCGAGGGCGACACTGATGCACTCTTCTTCACAGAAACATGGCTATCAGACAACTACAAGACATTCCCCCAGGAAGCCATACCACACAATTTCAGACTAATACACACCAACAGAGAAAACTGAAGAGGAGGTGGAATCGCAATGGCACACAAAAACCACATCTGCGCCACACCACTCCCTTCAATGGACATAGAAGACTGAAAATCCCTCCTCATCAGGATCAAGCTCAAAGACCAAACCAACATACTGTTCCTTCTGATCTACAGATTGCCTTCCTACAACCCAAATCCTTCAACAAAGCTCACTAACTCCATCGCCAACCTATCCTCCTATCATGATAACTTAAATCGTCCTGGGAGATTTCAACAACTGGTTTCGAATGAGAGAGAACAAAACCACAGAAAACTCACCCACCGCCCTTTTGGAAACACTCCACTTCAAGCAAATAGTGAAAAGATCCACCCATAATGCTAGACACACCTTGGATGCAATCTTCTGCAGAGACAGACTCTCTGCCACCGCCCCACCGGTTCCGATGATATGGAGTGATCACCACCTGATCCCATTCACCATCAAACTCCCTACCTGCATACTATCTGGAAACACAATATTGCACTAACAAAAGAAACTGGAAGAATTTCAACCTGGAATCCCTAACGGAATTACTGGAATCAACTAAACCAAACATCTCCAAACTAAACAGAATGACCTCTGACTCATCGGAAAAAAGCCTCAACCATGGATCAAAGAAGCCCTAGACCAAGTAGCACCAGCAAAACATTTTAAAGCAACTGCAAACAAATGGCAGCAAAGTGGTTCACATAAGGACTGAATGAACTCAGAGAAACAAACCACAAACTGGAAAAACTATGTAGAAACCATTACAATCAATCTTGCAAACTAAAATAGAAACAAAAACTCAGAATATACAAATCAGCAGTCCTTAAAGCAAAGAAAATACTACGCCACACGAATCTAATCGCCAACAAACCCACAAAAGGAACTCTTCAAAATCATCAAAGAAATCAAAGACCCTACGCCCTGCAACAAAGGCATCATACCATCACAATCACTATGTGACAACATCACCAACTACCTAAGAACAAAAACTGAAGCAATCAACAGACCATTGAAGCAAACCATGCAACAATAAACACAATTACAATTACGGAACCACCCACAACCAACAGTCCACTAACCGCAGCCACTCTTGACTGAAATGATACCAACATCGCCGGATCCCCCACCACAGCATCTTACTTCCAGCTACTGATGAACCTATCCCTAAACATAGGAATAGTACCAACATCTTTCAAATCAGCCTACATAAAGCCACTCCTAAAAACAAAACTCGTAGCGTGGAAGACCCCACCAACTACAAACCTATATCCAATCTACCATACCCGATGAAGCTACTGGAGAACCATGTATACAAAATCCTACTCAACCACGTAGAAATGAACAGAATACTTGACCACTCACATGTCAGCTTCAGGCCGATGAGAGGAACAGAATCAACACTTCAATCCCCAAGGGACGACCCAAAAATAAATGCTGACAAAAGTACACGATTTGCCCTCATACTACTGGTCATATCAGCCGCGTTTCAAACAATCAGACGCACAACACTAATTGAGAGACTTGAGGAATGCAGTGTAAAAGACTCTGCTTTACAGTCGCTAAACTATTTCCTCACTAACCGAATTGAAAGAGCATACTTACTGCCATTTACCTTTAACATCAAGAACAACTCCTGTGGCATGGCACAATGCTCTAGCCTCTCCCCACTCCTTTTCAACATCTACATGTCCCCTTAATTAAAATCATTTGAAACCATGGACTGACCACCTACAACTATGCAGACCATTCCCAACTCATCGTCAAGATAGCCACATCCCAAGACCTAACCAACACCCTCAAAAATGGCCTCACCTGCATATACAACTGGATGACAACCAACAACCTCAAGCTTAACCTGATCGAAACAGAAATAATGATTTCACCACCAGAGGATAACATAAGAGACATACAATGGAACTGGCCACTGAACTGACCACCTAGCATGGGAACCCAACTGGAAGCATTGGCTGTGAAAAAAATTCTGAGAATGTTCATGGACAACGGAGTCTCACTAGAACCTCAAGTCAACCCTATAGCAAAGAAATGCTTGTACCTCCTGCGACTTCTTAGAGGAATCCTTCCCTACCTCTTCTACCTCTCCTTCCCACAAAGAACCCTCACAATCATCTCCCTAGTATTATCAAGAATCGACTATGCAAACAGAATGCCAGAACGGCTCACTTAAAAAACTCCAATGCATCCAGAACACTGCAGTAAGGATACTACTGAGACTAAATAGAAGAGACCACATCACACAAGCCCTGAGAAGCCTACAATGGCTGCCAGAAAAAAACACATTAACATCGCCCACATATCACTTCATAGACAAGGATCCGAATTCCTCCAAGTCAAGATCAACCACTACCATCGAAGAAACAGAAGATCAAGCGACAACCTCTAAATTTGAAATGAAACAATACAAAAAAAGGAATTTTGGAGGAACTGCCAACCTCTGGAACTCAATCCCGAAGGAGCATGACAGAAAACCACCTCCCGTTCAGAAAATGACTTCAAACTTGGCTATTCAACTCACAGTGACTAGCATAATATCTGGCGCTGTCAGCAACATTACAGAGGAAACAAGATAATCCAATGACTCTGGATTCTGGAACCAACTATAAAACAAACACACTGTACCAATCTCTACCCTTCCCTGCTCCTTGCTCCTTTCCCGCACACCCACACATACATCAAAAGATCTAACGAGTCAGTCTAACCTCACACAAATACACAATCCCCCTCATCCAACCCCAAAAAACAACTGCTGCAAACAAGCATCCCAGTCACTGGACTATGCTCTTCCGGACACAATAACCCCAGCACGCACAAGCCAAACACACCTAGAATGCCAACTCGCACAGGCACCAGTTTCCCCTGGTTCTGCCTACACCAACAGGAAAGCACAACTTCTAGCCTACTCCCTCTTTCCCCACTCACCTACAAAACACATTTTCTTACAGAACCACGTGAGTGCCTGGAGATCATGGCAATGGGAATGGTGCACGGTATAAGTAAACTTAACATAACATCTCTCTTTCTAGTACATGTTATCTGCTGCACCAGTGCTGTCACTCATGATGCCCTTAGTGATGTTAAATGTGATATCTTCTGTGATGCAATTTGTGGTGTCATCAGTGTGCCCAGGGGCCCGTGCAATGGGGCCATTATAGTTACAGTGGCGTAGCTTCCAGCACCTGTCAAATTTCAGGGGTTTTATGACATTTAATCACCACCTTTACATCTCTTCAACAAAAGTCTTTTCATTGAATTTCAAGGGTTTTGTTATATACCTTCCACTATCTGTAATTCTGTATTTTGTCTGATAACATACTTGATGTCATATCATTTGTTATCAATATCTCTTCTTGTGCTACACAACATCAGGGTTATCAAGTAGTGTGGCACTGTGATGATAAAGACTGAAGTTGTTTAGTTGGACACTGTGATAAAGAATAGTGAGGTGGGGATAGTTAGGAGCTTTGATGAGTAAAAGTGAGGTGGTGTAGGACTGCTTTGAGGAATAGTGAGGCATAGTTGGTGGGGGACTGTGACGAGGAAGAGTGAGTTGGTACACAAATATATCTTACACATTATAAATACAGAAGTCCTTTTAAGGACTGCTTATAAATATGAACTTAAAAAAATACTCTGATCAATATCTACGAAAGTACTGGGATGAGGAAGAAAGACGTGCTGATATCAGATCTGGATTCATGAACAGTGTCTATAAAAATGAGTAAACACTGTATGCATTATTTACTACAATACCATAATAATAATAACAATTAATTGAACATTATTCAAACGTAGCAAACACACTACTCATAACATTTGAAATCCTTGCTTTCTGTTTGTTATGTTCTCTTTAACCGCTCATCATGAATCTTAATCTCATACCCATACAGCCCTCTTACACGTTCCAGTACTTTATTAGACTGCAAAATCAATTTAGAAACAGAAAATAGTTTGTCGGCACATCTGAATTACATATACATTTCAAAATATTGCATATTTTTATTAGTCACTCATCTCCAATCTCATGTGCATGAGCTTCATATATTGGTTAGATTTCATGTGTTTGGGTATTGAGCTCAAGAATTAACAAAAAAGGAGAGATTTGAAGTGTGAAGGGACAATGGATTCATGTTTTGGCTATAAACTTGTTAAAATGGTTTGGAAAAATGCCTCTCTGTCCCTGCTTTAAGAGGCATTTTCTGTACCAAAATACAATGAATGGGTCAGTCCTTTGTCAGAATGTCCAAAAGTCCTCTGTCCAAAACACTATTCTGACCCTCACATTCTAAAATCAACTCTAAAGTGAAAGGGGAAATGTCTTTTGCCTTGAAACATGTATAAATGTTCAAAAAGAAGAAATGTTAACTACAACACAAACGTTACAAAATAAATATGGCTCACAACTCCAGAGGATAATATTCTTCCCCTGGATTTCTATCCACTTAATAGAAGTTGTCAGGGTTGCTTTATAGCAAGAGAATGAGTGTAAAAAGGGCTACCAGGTGTACTCTCCTGCCACGCTTTCTCTTATATGTTATATGCAACCCATTGCGGGACCTGCAACGCACACAGGCTGCAGAGAAGGCAGGAACACCACCACCAGCTGCATCATCCTCTTGACCGCTTCCATTGACTTCATCTGGTGCCAATGATGGGAGTGATGCCTCTGCTGACCCTACATTGGACCCTTCATGCCAATGCAGGTCTCCAGTAGGTGGCTCTTTGACCTGTAGGAATACTACATGCCAATAACATAGAATGCAACCACTTTTCAGGCAATTGAGGTGCAGCATCGGCGAAATTACCATTTGTTTTATTTTGTCAAGACGGTCTCTCTTGAGCCAGCTACCACAGAGAACTACTATCCTATCACCAATGCTACTTTCTTGTTGAAGATTCTGGACAGGGTTTCTTACCTGTGGCTTCAGAACATATTGAGGAAAACTGTCTCTTGGGCTCTTTGCAATATGGCTTTAGAGCGCTGTATGGCCGCTTTATGGCACTAAGTCTGCTCTGTTGGACCTTAAGGCCAACCTGTGCTGTGTTGTTGACTCTGGTCAGGTTGCTATGTTGATACTCCTCGACCTCTATGCAGTGTTTGACCTTGTTGACCATTCCCTGGTGTGTGAGAGGTTGGGCGCCATCGCTAACTGTTCCAGTAGCAGCGTGGGATGGCTGACCTCCTTGTTGGGACTCCGCTCTGCCCGTGTAGCCTCAGGTAGCTATAAGTCACTTGCCAAACTCCTTACCTGTGGTGTCTCGCAGGGTGCTTGCCTTTCTTCCACCCTCTTTAACATCTACATTCGTCCTTTCTTCGATCTTCTGGATAGCATTGGCATGGATTACACTAACTACGCTAATGATACCCAGATATTGATCGAGCTGACTGACGACTATGAGAGGGATCACTTCTATCTATACTCTATTTGAGGAGCAGATGATTATCAACTCACTGGCCCTCAACAGGACCAAAACCGAATTTATGATGGTGGGCACTACCCAACGCCTTGGTAAACTAGATCCCAGGTATGCCTGCTTTGACATTTCTGATACCTCTATTAAAACCATCCCCTGGGTCAAGACTCTTGGTGTGTATTTTGCGGCCTCTCTTAGCATGAATAAGCACGTTAGTAAGGTGAAGAGATCCTGTGACTGCACTTATTAGGCAAATCAAGGCCATCGTCTCTACAACTAATACTGCTAACCTCACTGTTGCTCTGGTCAACTTTAAACTGGACTATGGAAATAGTATATTGACAGGTACTACTACGTCCAACCTGGCCTCATTTCAGGTGACTCAGAATAATGCTGTTTCAAGCTGCTTATGGTCTGGAGAGAAGGAATCATGTCACTGAGGCTTGTAGATCCCTGCATTGGCTTCCAGTTAAACATTGTGTCACCTATACAATTCTTCTCCTTACTTACAAGTGTCTCTGTGACAGAGCAACTCCTTATCCGAAGAAAAGGATTAGGCAACCCTGTATCTCCCGTCCTCTCCGATCTAACAACTCTAATAGACTTGAGCAGCCTCGCTATAGACTGGCTCGATTTGGCGGCACCTGATTTCATTCTATTGCACCTTGCATGTGGAATACACTGCCCACTAATCTTTGTCTTTGCCCTGAACTTCCTGTATTTAAGAGATCTCTAAAAACGTATCTCCTTAATTCCAACTACTAAGCTCCTTACTTCTTCCCGTCTCCTTTTGGTTTTCTATACTTCCTGCCCTATAAAAGATATTTAACATTAACATTAACTTCCATTTTTAGGTTTGTTTTGACTTGACTATTAATTAAAAAAAGACAATAACCGAAAAAATATAAAGCTTGTTCAAAACAAATGGATTACTTTCTACCTTTTGTTTCTACATTCACTCCCTTCTCTTCCATCCCCTCCTTAACCCCACAATCGTTCTTTTCAGAGCCACCATAAAAGGTTAAAAAAAGATCTAAAATGGGGGGGATGGGTTTAACATTAAGCACCATGGCAACGGGCTATCCCTCCCGGTAACCGGCCGCCGCCCAAGGTGAAAGCCCAAATGAAACAAGGGTCCCTTAACACAGGCAGCAGTACTGTTCCTGGCAGACTCTACGAGCTGCAGCAAATTATATCTACATTTACACCTCTGCAGGTTCCTAGAAAAGGGTCTTTAATTGAAAACAAAGCTTAGCTAGCGGTGCACTTCGGCACCACGCCCTAGTTTCTAAAATACATTTTCTCTACTGATCACCACGACATCAGCAACAGAGAAAAAGACTTCAGAAAGTACAGCATGGCACAGTGCAACACTGCAAGGCCATATATTTCTTATAATTAAACACTCTTAGCACCCGCATAGGAAACTACACGGTTGCTAAGAGGTGAGGGAGGAGCGGGGAGGGGAAGGATGCGCGGGGGAAGGTGGTGCTGGTCCCCAGCACTCAGGCTACTCGTAACGTAGGTTTATACTGGAGAATACATCATGCATTTCTGGCAATCCTAATTGGCTAGCGCCCCCTTACAGGGACATAATGAACAAAAAGCAACACTTACCTATAGCCTATGCTACACCACTGCCCAATCCTACTGAAATCTTTTTCATAGACATATAAACAAGACAAATTTAACATAGCACCATCAACTTCTATTATACAAATATACAATGTGAATTGAGAATCACAGTTCTCAAACCAATGTTCATACACCTTTTACTTTTTGGAAAATAAACTTTTATAAAGAGATAACTCAATCTCATTTTTTACATTTGATAATTCACTTTCTTTACATTGTATATTCTTTGTTAGTCATGGCTCACGAATCGACAAATCATGAAAAATAGTGTAGATTTATCTCTGTGCCCATTGCCTCTTTCCCAAAACTGACAACACTACTTTTCCTCCTTTATACCCCTCACATTCACCCTTCAAACAAACCAAACATTAAACAATCCTAAAATCAATTTTTTAAACTTATGTACAAAGCATGATTTAGCAAACTGCGCCAAAGAAAACACTGAATCGGGAAGCGTTCCTTCAGATCATGTGAAAACCTCATCCAATCAAAAACATTCGGGAACTAAACTTTTATTTTAAAAAATCTCATTTTTTACACTTGATTAAACTCACGCCTTTCCTGATTATCTAATCTGTCCCTCACCACGATACCAACAATCTATCCGACTTTGTTCATCCCTACCACTACTGTTCTATCATACCCCTCCTTTGCCTCTCGGACAGGTAAAATCACTTCCACACCATAAACTATGTCAGGAAGCGCTATACAAATGCAAGATAACTTAACATACCTGGTTCAATGTAGACCTCCTGGCTGTTCATGCTTTGGCAATCAATGCCTATAGCCACAACATAGACAGTGAGTGGGACACCACACGGGTAGCTGGAGATCACGCAGTGGTTTTCCACAGAGCTACAGGAACCGGCCGGCTGATTATTCGACTCAAGTGTTGCCACATAGAGCTCGACGCCCACCCCATGGCTCAGTGTCCACGACACTGCAACTGTCCCATTTATGCAGTCTGGCATGGCTTGAACATTTGTAGGAATGCATGGCACTACAATAGAAACACATTAAATGATGGTTAGAAGGCATTCACATCAACAACAAACAACTAAAACAATATGTAGATTACAAATATACTTATTGTAACAAAGCCGTATGAACCCCAATATAGAGCGGGTCATCAGCAAAGAGGCTTTAAACAGGATCTATGGTTAAGCCCTACATGTCCCCAAACATGAACCTGACAGCACACTTCATGTATTTATGAAAGGATTATCATCCAGGTTGATGTGCACTCTGCCGGAAACCCCATTGAGTTTAAAGAATTACTAAAAGCAAACATCTGCATATGCTAGGGGAAGACCTGCAATGACACATCTGGTATAGACACACCCATGTCTTACGGTTTTAAAATAACATACCAGTGACATTTTAAAAAGTGACTTCAACATAATAAATAGAAGACCGCTACTAGAGGACACTAAGACATACAATTTTTCAAAAATTCAAAGCCATTTCAAACATCATGCTGCGAACGCTGTGAGAGAGAGAAATACAAGATCTACATCAAAGGGATCTACAAATTAGAAAATAAGAACATTGAAGATAACTGATATGATTATAATGATCTGCAAAGCTAACTAATCAAGTTAAGAATGAAGCAGATTTCCATACATTAAATAGTTAAAACTCAGAATGAATAACCATCACCCTCCTGGTGAACCGCTGATACCTTTGAGTGGGGAAACACGTGTCGAGGGACACATCTGAGCATCTAAGAGGGTCAAATATTGATCCCCTTTTTCTTCGGGACATAACTTGAACATTTGACTTTTTGATTCACTATTATCCTTTGAGCCTACAAAAGGAACTCTGTCAACCTATTTTGCTATTAAGTCTCATGGAAAATAAGAGTCAACAGAGTGCAATTACAGCTATAAACACGAATAAAGTAAAGAAATCTACAAGTGGCGCAACTTATCTGATCTCATTTGCATTATTTCCATTTCAAAATAGGTTGGACATTTATTGTGGAAAAACATGAATCCGGTCTTATTTCGTATCATTTCGAGCAGGGAGCAGCTCATTGCATTTCGGGTGCTACTCATCTCTTTAGGTGAACCTTAGCCAGCGGTTATCCCAGGCTCCCCAGTTAAGCTGCCAAATGCAAGGTCCTGGAATGAGACAGTGCTCCGCAAATGTGTTCGAGGCAAATAAAATGGTGCTCTCGGTAGTGGTGTAATTTCACCCAAGTCATAGCATAGGGGTGTCGGAATCAACATGACATGATCATGGACCCACCCGCAATGACAGCATAAAAAGGGACATTGTTTGATCATTTAGCTCAAACAGTTGCATTCCTTTTCAATATTTATTTACTCTGGAGCCCAAAGTATACTAATAAAGGCACTCACAGCCTGCAGTCCACAGGGATCGATGTACTCAAAATAACACCCAGGAAATAGATAAAAGCTGCAGAGGGGGCATGCTGAAAATATTCCCCAGGAAATGCTTCATAACATGTGGGTGGGAGTCAATCATTTAGGATGAGTGAGATGAGAGCATCAAAGGTGAGCTCTTTTAAGCAGCAGGAGCCAGGAGAAAGGAACTGTGTGCCCCAGCGTGAGCATTTTGGAAGCCTGGCAGCAGCAGGGGCCAGGAGAAAGGAGCTGTGTGCCCCAGCGTGAGAATGGAGAAAGCCTGGCAGCAGCAGGGGCCAGGAGAAAGGAGCTGTATGCCCCAGTGTGAGAATGGAGAAAGCGTGGCAGCAGCAGAGGCCAGGAGAAAAGAGCTGTGTGCCCCAGCGTGAGCATGGAGAAGGAAGCTGTGTCACTTTTTGTCCGAACTCCGAACACCTGTTGAGAAAACATGGGCACATGGACAGCATAGTGACAGCATAGGGAAACGTGGGCATTTGCAATAATTCTACCAGAGGCCAGAGAGCATGCTTAACTACTGAGCAAATCTGTAGCAAATAAAAGTTGTCATTATTAAAGTTACAATGGATTGACAACTTGCAGCATGCTGTACAGTTTAGTTAAATCAGCCCCTAAAAGAGCAGTTATGTTATGCTATGTTATATGGTATTTGTATAGCGCCTACTCCCATTGGTATGGCCTTGAAGCGATCTGAGGTTGAACACCTTTTGGAAGACCATAGTCAGAGGATTGAGAAGTGATAAATGGAGCTGTAAAATGCGTGTGTGCACTTGTATGTATTCAATTACGAAGGTACATAGGAAGGGAGTGGCTAGGTCCCTAACAGCAGTCTGTAATTATCAGATTGGGGACTGGGGCTAAGAAATTATCAAAGGAGTCAGAAGAGTCATAAGAGGCACATGTGAACAGTTGGTCCCAAGTTTGCGTGTGACTCAGCTGCATTCTAATGGAAGTGCCACTCGGGATGAGGGTGATGTGTGTTTAGGGTGGGTGTAGTCAGGCAGTGTGTATCAGTGATGTATGTGACTGTGCAGAGCGAACCCCTGGAGGGACACAGCTGCAATCCCTGGGATGCAGTGCATGAGGGTCTGTTGAAGAAAGACTATGACAGGGTTAGGTTTAGTCATGCAGGGCATATTATATAGGCTTGATTAGGTAGTGGTATGTCCCCCCTATAGGCTTCTCACATGCTCCTGAATTCCCTGGGGGTGGTGAGAGATAGTTTGCACATAAGGGCAATCCTGGCTAAATATGTTAGGGTACCTATGGGAAGACCCAGGTTTTGTGAGCCTTCTGAAGGTGAGGTGGCCCTCCATGGAGTGGATAGATAATGGGAGGGAGTTCCAGATGGTGTGAGCTTGGACTGAGAAGCAGTAGCCCCCATACGAGTAGATTCTAATACTGGAATGATGTTAAGAAATGCTGAGACTGATCTGAGGCTTCTGTTGGGCCTGCATCGTGCATATTTATGCTGCAGGTATTACGGTCCTTAGTTGTAAAGAGCTTGATGGGTAATGCACATTGCCTTGAAGGTGGATCATCGCCCGATTGAGAGCCAGTGGAGGACATGGAGGGTGGGGGTGATGTGTTCTGTGGGACCTAGGGCTAGGAGGAGCCTCCCAGCAGTGTTTTGAACTTTCTTATCTGCGATGAGGGAGCTCCTAAGTGAAGGGCGTTAGCAAAGTCTATGCGAGAAAGGATGATAGCAACGATTGCTGAGACTCAGTGTGGGAAGGTGCGGTAAGAAAAAAGCGACCGTAGGGTGCAAATGTGTAGGTAGCAGCATATTAACATGGAGTTGATGTGATAAAATAGGGTAAGGTCCGCATACATAGTGCATCTGAGATTTTTTACTGTGTTGGAGGCAGTGGGAGGTGGGCCTAGGGATGGTGGCCAAGAGGTGGATTGTGAGTAGAGGGCGGTCATGCAACTGAGCATGTTCTCGGTTTTGCCAGGATTGAGTAGGAGGAGATGGGCCGTGATCCAGTGTTTGATTTCTGAGAGACATGATGCGAAATCGGGAGAGGTAGAAGTGGGGCCATTAGGGATTTTGAAGATGATTTGGGTGTCGTCTGTGCAATTATAGCATGATAGACCATGGAATTGAATGAGTGTGGGGAGAGGGCTTAGGTAGAGGTTGAAGAGAAATGGGGAGAGTGAGGCACCCTAGGGCATTCCATAGGGGACCAAGCGGGGAGTCAAGGATAATAGGGGCATGGGTACTATTTAGGATTTGTTGGAGAGAAAGGAGGATATCTAATTCAGTGCTGAGTTCCTGATGATGCAAATGTGAAGTCCGTCAGTGAGGATGGAGTCGTTAATGGTGTTGAATGCTGCAGAGATGTCAAGTAGGATTAGGGCGGCACAGCCTTCCGAGACACACTGGGGGTCATTACGACCCTGGCGTTAAGGGTTTAACGGCGCCGTAAAAGATGTCGGTGCCGTTAAGCCCTTAACGCCTGATTACGAGGTCCCTTTGCGGGACCCTTCCTTAACGGCTGGTTTTACCAGCCGTTAAAGTAGGGTGCCGCAAAGGGACCTCGGTGATAATTACGGTACTGTAATTTGCGGTACCGTACTTAGCGCCTTCCCCAGTCCCATTGAGCCCAATGGGGCGAAAATGAGAATGGGGAAGGGCCATGGTGAAATGGGGAAATACCGCCCCGCCAACCTTGGAATGGGGCGGTATTTCCCCATTTCACCATGGCGGACTCGTTACAACACCGGCACCAACCATGGTGCTAATAGCGCCATGGTTTAGGGCCAGGTTGTAATGAGGGCCACTGTATTTTAAGATCATCCCATATGGAAACGAGGTAGCATTCAGTTCCTCATAATGGTCTAAAGCCTGATTGGGTGGGGTCAAGGATCTAGTTGATTTCTGAGACGAGGCATAGTTGTGACTATGCTACAAAGTCAGTTAATGTTGCTATATATCGGTTGTTTGAGGTGCGTCTGTAATTTATTGGGAGAAGAGGGTGGAGGGAGGTCTTTTTGAGGATGGGATTAATGTAGGAGATTTTGAATTCTGCAGGGAAGGAGCCAGATGTGAGTGATGCGCTGACGATGGATCGTACGAAGTCGCTGCCACAGGTCATGATTATTAAAATGAGACGGCAAGGGTCTCTGGGGATCCTGACGCTTGGCTGAGTGAAAGTAGGTTGAAGAATTCAAGGTGGGTGAGAGGAAAGAAGGAAGAGAAGGGCGGGAGGAGGGGTGATGGTTCTGATGTTATGGTCGAGGTAGTGGGTGGGTGGGGTAAGAATAAGAAATCTGATTTTAGAGAGGTTGGAATTGTGTCTCTCTAGGGCAGTGTTGGGGAATTGGTCAGAGAGGGAGTCACAGAGGGATTGGGTGTGGGTGGGAGTGTTGGTGGTGCATGCAGCGGGCATTGAATTCGGTGATGAACTTGAAGAGTTCCCTTGAGAGGTGCGCAGTATTGGAGATTCTGTTCCAGAAGTATGATTTATTGGCTTTGCGTGTCTCTGCCCAGTAAGCTTTGAGCTGGGCGGTGTAGGCCAATCCATTGGAAGGTGATGGGTATGTCTGCCATCTGTTCTCTAGGATGTGGTTTGGGGATTTATGTTTTTTGAGGGCTGACGTGAACCCTATGGGAGAGAGGCTTTGCCTGTTTGTGAAGGATTTGGTGGGGGTGAGTGGACTGAGGACTTTGGAAAGCCAGAGGTCATATGGATCGGATAGGGTATCTTCCAGGTCAGCAGATACTCTGACTTTCTTCCAGACGCAGGAGTGGGGTTGTAGCGCTGGAGCTGCCCGAGGGTTGGGAGGATCCACTGAGGAGAGGGTGAAAAGGATAGCAGAGTTGACGGTCCCGAAATGTGGGCATGGTGGAAGTGTCGTAATAAAGTTTGGTGGGTAATAGATTGCATCTAGGGGGTGACCAGAAGAGACGAGCTGTGTAAGATGCAAGGTTTCCAAGTTGTCCAGTAGAGTTTGGGTCATAGGATTGTGTGGGATGTCGAACCAGATATTGAAATCCCCTAGTATTGTGAAGTAGCGGTGGGAGACCATGATGGCTGCCACTTAGGGATTCCGCAAAGCCCCTTTTCTATCCCGGTGGATGATAAATGAGCAGGAAGCTGTGAGTGTGCATGGGGCGGAGCAGGAATTGTACCAAGAGGGATTTGCAGTCTGTGTTGCAAGGTTCTGAGTGTGAGACGGATAGGAATGACTTGTGAAGGATGGCTATGGCACCTGCCCAGCTAGCTCTGTTATGTACAACAGGTTTGTATCCCAGGGGAAAGGCTTCATGTGCAATTGGGCAGAAGTCATGGGAAAACCAGGTCTTTGTGATGAACAGTATGTTGGGCATTCAGACGAGATTAGGTTGTAAATGTTGTGGTGATTTTTGCAATGGATTTGGCATTGATGAGAATGAATCAGGTGGAGTCTGATAAAAGCCTTGGGGTGCATGGTGTGGCAAGTGTGTCTTGGGGGCTATTTAGCAGGTTGAGAAGTGATTTTACTGGTTTTTGGGGTAGTGTGGGAGGCAACAATGTTGTAGGTGTGAGGGTTTGTCTTGGGTCTGGATGGTCGATAAGGGGAGTTATGCTTGATAGAAATGGCACGGGATGTGCAGTGTCTGTTCTTTGTGTATTTTGGGGCAGCAGGAGGCATATGTGTAAGGGTTGGAGGGATGGGTGAGCTAGAGGTGGAGGCCTTGTTTGAACATAAAGAGCTAAGTAAGGCAAAGCATGGGCCCGCGTGTCGTGATTGCGGTGTAGGTGGGCAAGTGTGGCAGGGGTGGAGTAGTCAGAAGAGGTGTGAGCCTGGTTGGTAGAAGAGGACCCAGAAGGCAGCCTGGAAGAGGGGGGTCAGTCGTGGATTCTCATGAGTGCTAGGTTCGGTGGGAGGTGGCAGTATGTAAGGGTTGTGTCTGACCGGTTAATTTTAGAACTGTTGCTATTGTGGGAGGGCAGACTATACCAGTGGCGAGATTCAGAGTGGGCGATCCACACCTGGAAATACTCCGGGAGGAGAGAATGCAAGTGTGGCAGAACACAACAGTAGTGAGATAAGAAAGAGCAGTTCCACCTCTGGAGACCCTGTGGGAAGAAGAGAAAAGTGTGGCAGAGCACAATAGTAGCAAGATTCAAAACAGCAAACCCACCCCTGGAAACACTGTTTTGCAGTGGTTGATTCGATTGACGATTGACATTTAAACATGTTCTGCATAACATTGCCAACTTAAAAGCCTGTAAGAATGGCCGTACTACAGCGATGATGTGTTCTTGAAAAACAGTGGAATTGTAAAAAAGATACCATCCCTGTCCCCTGGGCCTAACACAATCAACATGATTATGTGTAGATACAAGGCGCTGCACATTCATACAGCAATCACTCTATCATTCAAACGAGCATCCATCACCATACACTCACTCATAACATAAGCGTACACGCATTCATACACATGTTTAAATAAAAACAATGAACATAAACTTACCTTCTGCATTGGCCTGCGTGTGTGTGCTGAAACGTCCTGCTCCAGGCTGCTCTGTCCGTAGTCCGCAGGAGCTCCCCCTCGGACATACAGACATGCAGTGCCCCAGCCAGCATTTCCAATGAGCTATGCAATGCTGGCGAAGCAAAACGCCCCAGCACTTGCATGGCTCAGTGAGCATGTGCGGCTGGAGGACTAAACTGAACTGTCAAAGGGAAACAGTGTTTCCCTTTGACAGTTAAGCCAGCCAAGGAGCACTCTATCAGCTGGAAAAAGCAGCTGAGGGAGTGCTCACTGTTACACTGGGCTGGCTCCTTAGCTCCTCCATAATGGGTGAGGGGCCACTGGGTGGGCACTCCCTCGCCATTATGGATGAGCCGCCAGGCTCCGACTGGCCTATAGGGCAATGCCTGTACCAAAAATGTAAATGTTTGGCCAATGTGGACCAGTTCGATGAGTTACTTAACTATGCAGTTAGTAATTTTGACCATTGTTGCTGAATATATCATAATTTACCTACATTTTAACACAAAGCACTCCCTTGGGTACTATTGAAACAGTGGCCTCATTACAACCCTGGCGGTAGCTGTGCCGGTAAAACTGGCACGGCTGCCGCTGGAGTTGCATCCGGGTCCGGCACCCGCAAATGGGCAATTACCGGATCATGCCGAGTTAGGCGGACCTGATAATTGCCCTTTCGCGGGTGCCGGTACCGGTAGATCCCCATTCCCATTTGAGCCCCATAGGGTTCAATGGGAATGGGGAGCACGGATGCACCGGCACCATTAACAACGATGCCGGTGCATCCGACGAGCTGTGCTTGCGGGTGCCGCATGGCCTGCCAGGTCAGACCTGGCGGGCTGTCAGGCACCCGCAAGCACAACTCTTACTATGGCAGTACGGTAGCAATGGTGCCGGTAGCTTACTGGCACCGTTGTTACCGTACCGCCATAGTTGTAATGAGGCATCCATTTACAACTGCGGGCCACTTTTTCATTGTTGCCTGAGATGGTATCATGCTTCAGCCCGACCATGTGAGCCACCCCTGGCCATTTCTTCTTATCTAAAAAAAAAAATGTTTACTTTTTTTTTTAATATTTCATGCTGAGCTCTCAGGGCCCCCCAGGGATGCACCCGCGGACCCCTTGGGGGTCGCGCCCCACAGTTTGAATACCGCTGCCCTAACTGATCAATGCGCTGTAACTAATGGCAATCTGATTTAAGAAATGGTTTGTAGTGTGATTGGATAGTGACCAATACACAAATGTTATTTAAACAAAAAACAAATTCTTAGCCAAATTAAATCCCAAATATTAAACATATTTTAAGATTAGTAGGAGAAAAACAATGGAAGTAATATTTGGCATTGATTATTTGACACACTTGATTAATCCAGTTGAAAACATCAATGGTGACATGTTTCAAGCCCATTGCTATAATGCTTGCTTTCTTCAGAGTATAAATCTTGTTAGTACTGTCTGGACAATTTTAATGAGTCAATGTTGTTTGTCCATTGGTATCAGCAATATACTAAAAAGTGAATTCAGCAAAGTAAAACAAAATGACATTTAAAAAAATTGAATTTAAAAAACATACATAGCATTAGATGAGTTTAACACAGACATTACATGGGAGATAAGGGGCTAAGATCCCTGTGCTTGCCTTTGCACAGTATAAGCAATTCCCAAACGGTATGCTCATTTGTAAAAGGAGAATGCTACAAAAAGCACAAAAAACAGCATCCCTTACACACAAATGCCTTAACCAAGCAGCCCCACAATACCTCATAGACAGATTCACCAGACAAACAGCCTCTCGCCCCTTAAGGAAAGCCAACTCCAACCTTTTACTAGTACCCAGATTCAAACTCACTAAATCTGGTGGGAGCAGCTTCGCTGTTAAAGCAGCACAATATTGGAACTCCCTTCCCCCAGCTCTAAGGGAAGATCTCCCCTACCGGCAATTCAGATCCAATCTGATTCAACGGCTAAAAGCTCATGATGCCTAACCTCACCCTAATGTCATCTGGGATCCCATGAATATTTTGTATATTTGACCTGTTCTAGTTATATGTTACACCTGTATTCTTGTAAACGTATTGTATATTTTTCTGTGATTCCCCGACATCACTTGTCTACAGCATTGTAACCGCAGCTGTACCAATATGTCCTATCTTCAACCTGTAACCTAAGCTGAACAACCCTCTTGCTGCCTTCGCGCCTGAATACCCCTGGGTCTGGTGCGCTATATAAATAATACAACAAACAAACAAACAAAACAAACAGTTTTTAGGTTTAAACCTTACTGTGTCAGCAGTTTTATGATGCACTAAGTTATTGTAAAGAGTATCTTGCACTGAGTGCTATGTTCTTGTAGGAAATAATCACATACCTGAGTGGAACGGAAGTGTTTGGTTTGTAGCGCTGTGGCATGCACCATCAGAGGCACTAACAGACACTGTGTAAATCGCTCCGCAGTTAATATCTCTGATTTCGCAATAGTTGTTGTCGGTCAAGCAAGGGACTTCAGTGCCGTCCTCATCCTGTGCAATTGCTGCGTATGTCAGGTTCCCCACACCTTCCTGCCATGTCACCATGATTATGTTGTGATTGCAGTTGAGTTCATTTCTGATGTAATTGGGAGTGCAAGGAACTAGGGGGAAAAGCAATCCGACAACATAGTAAGACATATTGCATTGGCCCAGGTGGTTTTTAGTTTTCATTTACAGATATATAAATGTAGCTTTATGTCATATCCCACTTTGTGCACAAAAGCAATAACCATTAATGTAAATTATATTACAAATATCTTCAATGTTACACGCGAGAACCATCATTCCTACTCTTCCTGGTTAAGAAGGTGTCACTGTTATGGTATTATTGATTTATACAGCATATCCCAAAATCAAATTGTCAAAAATCAATAAATATCAAAACAGTACTGATTTGAACAGTGCCTTCTGATTTGCAGGGTGGAACCCCTGCACACCAATCTGGCCCACTGCCCCCAAATTAACCCCATAAATCACCTCATCATGACCTGTAACCCTCACCTACCACATCACCTCACAATCACCAGACAATCTCCTGATAGTTCATTGGTCTGTCAAGTAGTTTCCTAAGTCATTTGCAATGGCGTTGAATCACCTCGCCTTCTGGAAACATCTGAAAAAACATCTCTTAACACAGAATGACTGTTTGAGATGAACTGCTTAGAGAATGAAGTGCAGGTGCACAGCTGATTCACAGAATGACTGTTTGAGATGAACTGCTTAGAGAATGAAGTGCAGGTGCACAGCTGATTCACAGAATGACTGTTTGAGATGAACTGCTTAGAGAATGAAGTGCAGGTGCACAGCTGATTCTTCAGTTGATAACAATATTGGGAGGCTGCTGTTTAAATAATACATCTTTCAGGTGTGATGGTTTCATATGCGTCCTACACTATAGCGAAAGATCTGAAAAGCTGAGAAGGAAGAGAATCAGGGGGTAATTCATGGATTATTTGTGCCAAAAAAACTGGATTTGTGCGCCATTCTGCCCGCAAATCCTTGTTTAACAAATGGGGATTTGCGGGCAGAATGGCGCACAAATCCCGTTTTTTTCGGCGCAAATAATCCATGAATTACCCCCTCAGTCTTCAGAAAAAAGTCTCACCAATGATGGTAAAATTGGCAGCTCGTCAAATCCTCGATTCAGAGGTAGGTCAATGTGTGTCACACACAAGCAAGCCATTTGGTTTTTACTCAGCCTTTTATGCATCTGAAAATGATACTGCCAAAGGAGAAGCATCGGGTGCATTTAACAAAATGCCAACGTGTGGTGTGTGGTCATCTCCAAATAATAATGCGTGGCGATCTCCAACTGGTGCATTTCCTTTGGTGTCTGCAGGTGATCACCATGGACATCGAGGCCATGATAGTCACGATGGACCTTGCATAATAACGAGCGCTTGACTTAATATCAACCAATAGTCCAGAGGTCAACAGCAAATGGGCTTAATTAAGGGCGTCCTCACAAATTAGGCAGTGTGTGAGAAAACCTGTGATAATCCTGTTAGCAGCAATTTTTTGGTGGTAATGGAATTACCTAATTTTTTCCCACAACACTGAATTATGAATTTGGAGGTAAAGTGCAGGATTTGCTGGAGGTAAATCCACAACTTTATCTAAAAAAAAAATGGGCAGATTTGCCGGTAAGGAATAGAGGTGGACAAACCCTGAAATTCTTTTATTAAAACCATGGGTTGAATCATTAAACTAATGGTTTGAATCATTTTGAAGCAGTCTAGGGAAGATTCGGGCCAAACCTTACAATGCTTAATTTGCCTTATTTAAAGTTCCAATCAGTTTAAAGATGTAAGAACAAGAAGAATCGTTTTGTTCGAATTAGGTTGGCTTGATCTGAAACTGAATAAAATGCAAACAGCAAAATCAAATCAAATGAAAACAAAATTAAATCCAAATCGATTAAGTCAAAACAGTAAAAGCTGCCAAAAAATTAGAGTTTATCCATTAATGTTGCTCAAATCATTACCTGTATGGAATAGTTGCACGGCGCTCGCGGTGCTGTTACATATGTAATTCGTTGCAATTACAGAGATGGAGATCTCCTTCCCGCATGAGAGGTTCGTGAGCATGCAGCTGAGATCAGCTGTCGTGCAGGATTGGTGACTCCCGTCGCTTCCTTTGGCATCCACCATGTACACCACCGCTCCCACCGTGAAATCCCACTGGACCATTACTTGGTCCGTCTCGCAGACTTTGAGTACAACAATGTTTGTTGGAGTACAGGGTGCTGGAAGGAAAAAGAGAACCACATTAATCTTGTGCAGATTATTTGCACATATTAGAAGCCCATCCCCTTCAAAATGGCCGATACACTGGTACTGCCTAAAGTTATTGCTGGGGCTTCTAGTCACTCAGCAGGGGCCTTGAATCGGCTTTGGTGGCATGGTCATGCTACGGGAACCTCAAATAACCACACAGTCGATTTGCACTATGCCTTCCGATTTGATGCTAGAAAAATGCAAATGAGCTCACCATGACAGGTTTTAAAAGGGACATAAGCAACATTACGTGTTTTTTACATTACTCGTTTCAGAATGCCCTGCTTTAAGACAGAACATATTGAAGCGTATAATTTGGCTTTTTTCACGTGCACATGGGCACAACACAAACATTGGGAATGGGCCCACCCATAACATATATATTAAAGGCTTCAACATTTGAATTAATGTATTTATTAAAATGAGATCAAGGCGCTTCCCTGCTTGTAAGAGAGAGTGCATGCAGGATTTTGAAGGAATTTTGATGTTCTTCTGAAGCAAAGCAGTAGAAACAAACAAAGGTCGATTTAAAAATGTACCCAGATTCACTAACCATGTATACAGTATAAAAGAGCAGAGTGAAGCTTGTCTACAGACACTATCCTGCAATTATCTCGTGTGATATTCACACCTCACCCATGTACATACGATTTGCTCTATTTTTATCCCTATTTACCTAAAGTTAACAAGGATCACCCAAACTCAATGCTACTATTACACAATTACTAAATGCAGCATTTTTCAATGCAGAAAATGAAATTTGCCCGGCTTTATACAAATTGACCATGTCTGTCGATGGGCCTCAGACTGCACAAGAGGCCTGCTTTTTTAGGATTAACTTCAGGACCTCTCTCAAATGCATCTAGCAGTTTTACATTTCTCAATATTCGCCTAAGCTATCCTTCCCCATTCATATTGTAATAAATGGAGCCATTGTGAACCCTAGAGTTAAACACTTCTGTCCCCCCACCCCCGCACTCCATTATGCATGCAACAGACTCTTTCTTCCCAGGTACTCATCCTCCAAGCCAAAGTACTCATGTGCACTCCCTGCGATAACACGCAGAAGTCAATATTATCTGGAAATTGAAATTCACTGCAATGAAAGAGGAGTCTACTCTGCATACTTCTGCTATCTACCAGAAGCATGATGTGGGAGAGGCTGGATTCCTAGTCCGGCATGTGTATTTGTGACGAAGTGGATGAACACTGTACTTCAAGCAGCAGGGGCCTGATTAACTGAAGCGTTTTATAACGGCACAATATCAATGGAAACCGCTCTGTCAATCAGACGAAGGGCAAATTAGCTAGTCCATGAGGGACTTTGACTATGAGGGAAGTGAGGCGTCATACTCTTAGGAAAGTAGCCAGTAAATCAACAAGGATGGAACATGTGCAAAGTGTGGTTGCAAAATATAGATCATTGTCATGGCAAAAATGTACTATTGCTTGCAGGATCTGAAGAGCAAAAGGGTCTACCCTAGGCCTTTTAGGATGGGTTATTTAGAACTTTGACAAATTGCGGCTTCGACTTCCAACTCAAAGCCAGTGCTCCCAGGACGATGCTTGGATTCTATCTCTCTCATTGATGTTTCATGTTATATACATATGTTATTTAAGTGAATGTTCAACTTCAACGAAATGCAACATTCTATTGAATGACACACACATTTATCACTGGTAATGCTTGAACTTCAACCCTCTTCCCTATGCATGCAGGTCTCCTCTCTCTATTTAAGAGTTATGAATCGGAAACGGTTGCTTGAATCCTACCTCCCTCATTGAAAACTATATATATATATATATATATATAAACACAGGCACGTGTACATGAATCATCATTTTAAGTTAGAGGAAATGTAATGTTTGGCATTATTATCATTATTTAACCATGGGCTATATTCAAATGCCTGTTTTATATAGTGGACAGGAAACAGGCATTGAATAACAAAGGCACATATTCTTGGTAATAATGCCTGAACTCTCCCACACCTGTTGGTTTTTAATGTGTTACCTATATGCCTAATATCTGCTTCTGTGATGCACGAATTAGAATATTGTACCAATCGTATCTTGGCAGATGTTTGAACTGTCCTTTCCTGGCACAGGCTATTTATTTATCTTTTTGAAATAACCTAATTTGCTAAATTAATGGCTACATGAAAGGTAGGTTTTCAATAAATATGTACATAGATGTAGGGTAGTCCATTGAGCCAAGTCAAACTCTCTACAAGACCACCTAGTAACCAGCACCTTATTAGGAATCATCCATGCATAATCCTTGACAGCTGGAGCATTGGGCCATGTTTTCAAAACACCAAGAGAGTTATGGCGGGTTTAAAAAGACTTTGAAAAAAACCCTTTCACCAGAAATGCGAAAGTAGAATAGACCATTTGAGTGAAGTCACTCATTCCCCAACACCCCCTGGTAGCTGTCGCTGGAAATTCACCTCCAGTTCTCAGCCACATCAATAAGGCATTGTGGGTATGCAAATTAGGCCAAATACAAATCTTTTTCTCCAGGAAATTGTCTTTGTCTTAGAGGGCAGTGCTGCTTTATACATAGCTTAATCAGCCCAAGACAGACATTTTGCAAGGCTGTCAGGACAACTACATACCTGGTTTCACCCTTATTAGGGATCATCAATGCAGTGTAGATCTGACAGCCTTGTGGTTGGAGCACTTTCTTGGCATTTTGAAAACATGTCCCAATTAAATTAGTTTTCATTCCACCATTAAGTTAGCAAATTGGGCTATTTAAAAAAGATAAATATATCAGTTCTTGCAAAAGTGTATATTCTACCTTGACTCATGACTCATCCAATCCTTAGATATCAATCAACGTGCATTGCTACATGGTTATTTACACGCTCTTCGTGGGACTTCCTCTAAGCAGAGGTATGGCTCAGATAATACATTCTAATTGTTTGTATAAATTAAGGTGACTTTTCCTGATCAATTAAATAATGTCAATGTTTTATTGCGTTTTGTCTCAGCTCGCCTAACGCGGGTGTAGTTAATCAAGCAAGCGCAACATTAAAGTTGTTATCCAAGGTAGGTAAGAGGAGTTGGGGTATAACTGCACACTGAAGTGTGAGGAGGACAACTAGGAAGAGTGACACCACAGAATAGAGATCGGAGAGAAAAGAAGTTTGTGAAAAAAAAGGAAGAATAGGGAGGAATGATGAATGGGAACAGGGTGGTGGAACATGGAAAGACGTTAAGGGACAGCAATAAAGGATAAAGAGCATTTAGTGAACAGGACATGCATGTACAGAATGTGGGATAGGGTGGCATGATGATAGAGGGCAGGGCAGGCCAATAACCGGTAATAGGGCAGTATGTGAAGGCGTGCAACATTGTAGGAGTACAGTGGAGAAGTAGCACAAAGCCAGTGGAGAGAGCAGTTTTGAAGGCAGTAGAATTAGGATTCACAGACACCCTTGTAGACATCCATTGCTCCCAGCCACCTTGTGGCAGTTTTACATGCATCGATTTGTATTCCTGAGTTTTTCCTGACTTAAAAACAAAACAAACACAAAACAAACATGAGGCAGCCAAGCGGTTCACATATTGTTCCAAGTTGCCAACGGTGGAAGCCAAACCCTTGAGGAAGGGCTGAGACGCTGAACAATTATGGTGGAAATAAAGGCATCGCTCAAAATGATGGCCAAGGCCTTAGAAATATTGGAAGAGAATCCTTAAAGACCCATTTCCAAAGGCCCCCAAATGAGTGGCCCTGTAGCCCTAGCCCTGTATTGTCTGATAGTCTATTACCTCGTGGCAGACATCGAAACTCCGGGACGGAAGTTGATGCATCTCTGTGTGTGCATCTCTGTGTGGCGCGAAATAAAACGCCAATATATCCATTCATTATTTATTATCTACCTCAGGAGGCTAATTGTAGGTTCTGTGGGAACTCAAAGGAATTAGAGACTCTGCAGCATATCGTTATCCGGTGACCTGCTCTCTCAAGTCAGATCCCTTTATTTAGATCATTATATAGGTACATTTTTGGTACTCGACTTTTGGCGATTTGTTGGTGGGGGTTCCACTTGTTTTGGCGGTTTTGCGTCTCATGAATTGTTTGAATTTTGGATGAAATGTAAATTAAGCATGTCCTTTTACTCAGGAAATACGGTATGCTTTTTTTTTTAACTAAAAATTGTATGTATTAAGTTGTTTTCCTAAATGTTTTTAACTGTTAAAGTTAAAACCTGTTTTTTAGCCAATAAACAATACAAAAAAACCTGATTTTTCTTTCATTTCTAAACAAAAATGATTTCTTTACATTTGGGAACTTAGAGGAGGGCGAATGAGCTTTTGATGACCTGGTTGGCCTGCGTGGTACCAAGAGGATAGCGTGGCCATAGCCCGGCCCATCAAGCACAGCATTCACAATAGTAGCGGGAAGAGTTGTTTTAATGTTTGATTTCTTATTGTACAGTGTGAGCTGCATGCAATGTAGTTTTGTATATTGCTCGATCATTCGAAATTGTGTTTAGGAGCCTGACTTGTACCCGTCGGTGGGTGCTACAATAATAGTGATGGCTTCTCTGGAAAGCATATGCAATAAACAAGAGCCAGAATGTTGGCCTTGCAGGGTGGGAGACACAGGAGATGCACTGTACCTGCAACAACCTCATCGCTGATACTCTTGGAACTGGAGCATTCATCGTCGTAGGCCACAGCGCTGACGGACAAGCTTTCTCCACACTGCAGGTCTGTGATGACGCAGCTGGTGCTGAATGAGGTGCAGTTATAAATGGTTCCGCTGCTTCCAAGAGCCATCGCTGCGTAGGAAAAGGCCCCGGCGGATTGTGTCCAAGAGATTGTCAGCGTGCCATCCACACAGTCGCTGATGGCTTGTACATCCTGTGGGTCACAAGGTGCTGGAAACACATTCAAGTTAGTGACAGAGACAGTGGAGTCAAGGTGGATGTCATACACCATATCGACCATGTACACTTAACCTGGACCATGTCCACTGCAATAATATCGGGAACAGTTTTTATATTTGAAACAGATACAATTTAATTTCAATCACGGTGCTTAAAAACATTCCAAATCGCACAATAACCTGTCTGGACCAGGCGGAAGATTGGCGGGAATATCCACTCATTATGCTTCATGTCGCTGCTGATACTTTCCCATCGACCCCCTATAATCATGTTTCCAACGTGCTCCCAGCTCCTCTACCAGTGTTCTTCCACCCCCACCTTACCCCTTGCCTTTGGTCCTGTGTCAATGACTTGCTAGTAATATTCATTATTCCTTATCCTGCTCTTCCTTGTCACAGTACTTGCATTTGAGGTGGTTCCATCTCCAAGAAGGAGCTCTTTTTAACAATTTCTTTTTTTCGGTCCTGTCATTTGCCATGATACCATCAGACTTGTCCTTTACCCATAATCGTACGGACAACTGTCCACTCACCATGGGCTGATTGTAGTAAATAAAAGGGTGTGGAGGGTGGGTGTGGTGACTGTCATGAGGAACAGTAGGGTTAGGACTAATACATTTTAAATGTAAGCAATCCAGACATTCCCTCCAAGTTGCTTTTCCTAATGATATGATATGGCATTTATAATACACCTATAAACAAGTGTTTCAAGGCGCGACGAGGCAAGGGAGGGGGAACAGAGGGAAGACAGACAGCGATCATACTAGACCAGGTGTCATTCAGAACGCGCAAGTGCATTCGAAGGGGGAAGGGGAAAAGTGCGAGGGAGAAGGGGGAAGTGCAGTACATGGGATAAAAGAATCATAACACTAAGTAAAGTACGGCCAGCTGGTGTCAAGTGCAAGGGTAAGTGCAGACATCCAGTGTCAAGTGCTGGTAGTGGGACAGTAGGGATACAGAGACAGTCACGAGTGCGGGGGGTTGCCAGGAGGGCAGTGCAGGTGTGCGACTGGTGGTGGAGGAGACCTGCGTCCAGGAACAATGGGTGGCCAGGTAACCAGTGCAGTTTCAGCCAGGGGTTCAGCAGGGGAGAGGAGGAGAAAAAGCAGAAGCAAAGAGAAAGGTTTTGAGGTGCTTCCGGAACCGGAGATGGTTCTCCTCAAGTTTCAGTGAGGCAGGGAGGCTGTTCCAAAGGGAGGCCCCAGCCCAAGCGAGAGATCTACCACCAACCCGTTGCTTGGAGAAGCGACTGACCCTGAAGGAGTTGGTGGCGGATGAGTGAAGAGCTCGAGAAGGAAGATATTTAGAAAGAGAGAGTTGAAGGTATTGAGGCCCCATGCCCCAGAAGGCCTTGTTGATAATGCAGAGGGTTTTGAACTTAATCCTCTCAGCCACTGGGAGCCAGTGCAGAGATTTCAGTCCTGGAGAGATACGATCCCTGGGTTTGGGGGCAAGTACAAGTCTCGCAGTCCTGTTCTGGATAAGTTGCAGAGGGTGGAGAGTGGAGGCAGGCAGATTTAGAAAGAGGCTGTTGCAATAGTCCAGCCTAGAGAGTACCAGAGCTCTGGAGACAGTGAGCTTCTGGGGGAAGGAGAGGAACGGAAGAATACCTCTGAGGAGGTGCAGCAGGTAGCGTGACTTCTTAGAGACGTCAGAGATGTGAGGAGAGAAGGAGAGTGTGGAGTCGAAGATGACCCTGAGGTTTTCAGCCTCACAGGTGGGAACAGGAAGAGGGCCAAGAGAGGCCGGCCAGAGAGTGACAGGAAAGGAGGGAGTGGGTGTGCTGATGAGGTGAATCTCAGTCTTACTGGCATTAAGGCAGAGATCATTGGCAGCACACCACTCCTGGATGGCAGACATACAGTCAGAGACGAGAGAGGGAGAAAAGGTGGCTGAAGGTAGCCTGAAAATGAGCTGAGTGTCATCCGCATAGCACTGGAAGTTGGGGCAGAGCGCGGCAATGCGGTGGGCAAGAAGTGCCAGGTATTGGTTGAACAGCCAGGGAGAGAGGTTGGACCCCTGGGGAACACCACAGGTAGAGCTAGTGATAGAGGAGAGGAAGGACCCAAGTTGAACCTGGGAGGGTCGATCAGAGAGGAAAAAGTCAGCCACGCCAAGGCATGACCAGTGATCCCCACGTTATCACAGAGACGATTGAGCAGGATGGCATGGTTGACCGTATCAAAGGCAGAAGAGAGATCAAGTAAGATGAGGACATAGGGGGTGTTGGAGTCAAGGTTTGAGAGCAGGTCTTCAGGGATGTTCAGGAGAGCAGTTTCCGTCCTTCTGGCAGCTCGGCCAGACTGATGGTCATGGAGGCAACAGATTCAGTGTGAAGATTAAGCTCGGAGATGGCAAGATTTTCCAGGAGTTTGCCAAAGAAAGGAGTGATGGAGATTGGGCGATAGTTGGCCAGGCAAGACGAGTCGGCAGAGGGTTTCTTAAGAAGAGGGTGCACAAGGGAGTGCTTCCGGGGGGAAGGGAAGACTCCAGTGGTGAATGTGTGGTTGCAGAAGTCGGCCAGGGCGTGAGCCAGGGAGTCGATGTAGTCCTTGATGGTTTTGGAAGAGCAGATCGGACTTGTCTGGAAACCTTGTGAGGAGATAACAGTGGAAAGGCAGAGAAGGGGGGAGGCGAGGTGGCTGAAAAAGGGCCATAGGAATAGCAGGGCGCGGAGGGAGGAAGGGGAGAGGAGGAGAGAGAGGACAGGATGTCCTGAGTTTTAGAGATGAAATGTGAGGCCATAGCCCAGCAGAGGGTGTGGGAAGGGAGAGGGGAGGTAGAGATTGCCCAGTTCCTTGCAGATTTTAGAGAGTTCAGCCGAGTTGTTGGATGCAGCAGAGACGCAGGCTTGGATGTGGGTTGTCTTCTTGTGTGGACAGAGAGCCGGTATTGCCTTTGGAGCAGGCGGGAGGCCAGTTTGCCAGAGGATGTACCAGAAGCACGCCATTTCCTCTCAGCCACCCTGCACTTGCGTTTAAGGGTGACGAGGTCTGAGTCATACCAAGAGTTGCACTTGGCTTTGGGCTTCAGGCGGATCCTCATGACAGGGGCAAGAACATCGAGAGTATCAGATATATCAGAGTGGAGCATGGATCATAATCCCTCTCCTTACTTTGATATCTACCCAAGATGCACCTCTGCATAAGGATATGAAACAAACCAACCATGGGCCAATGTAACTGATGCACACCAAAGAGATATTTGTAAAGTATGAATTACTTAATAAATTCAACAGGAACTTCCCTGAAGCACAGCAATCTCAAAAGTATGAGTAAACAAACTATCAACCTATAGATGATATTGCTTGACGAAAGGGTGCAGGTCTGAGCAACTTGCATCTCTACACATCTACACCAGAGAGGCGTCTTGGGCCTCTGCCCAAAAAGCTGCCATTCCCTTGGTAGATCTACTCTAGATTCCCCAGGAAAGAAGAGTTTCGGAGAAGGAATAAGCTGAGGCCATTTTGATGCTCCAACATCTTCTTAAGGTAATAGAGCAAGCTCTTCTTCTCCTTCCTAACATGCTACGTGTGGGAGAAAAGGCTTAGACCTGTAGAATGCAGATGTGCTATCTAAGAAGGGGAGAGTGGGAGAAGGTCTCTTTTCACATTCCACAGGTGCCAGGGTTCCGGCTCCAAACATGGGGAGGTGAAAAAAAAGTAGCACAATATCCTTTCTCTGGTGGAATCTAGACAGAACCTTGAGTCTAAAAACTCAATCTCATTGCAGGACACGGATTTGCAACCTTCAGCTCTGCAGATGTTTTTTTACTACAACTCCAATGACATGCCATTGGCTACATTGGCTAGGACTGATGGGAGATAGTAGTCCAAATAATCCAGTGAGCCAAAGGTTGCAGATTCCTATTGTACGATAATGGCTTTTTTTCTTTTCCACAAAGTGCTTGGGTGCTCCTCCATGCGGCCTGCACTCTCCCCTACTGAGAGGGCCTGCAGTGAGCACACTGGCAAAGCAGACCAGCAAGGCCTCCCCATTAGGGCTACCCTGTGTAGTCAGGATGATCAGCTGGTAGAATTCATCCCGCGTTATGCTGGCCTGATGCCCTGATTGGCTGGGCATCTTCTGTACTACAACAACACCGCTGGAGCCGGCAGGCAATCGCTGGCCCCTTTAAAGGGCCTCATCTAAGGGCCAGGTCCCTCCCTGTCTGGGCCTGAAAGGACCTAGAAGGCCCGCTGCAGCAACCCGGGTCATGGCGACAATGGGCTGCTACATAAATTCTCTGGGTAAGCACCCACACTATGCGCATAATCTTTTCAACAAGGAATCTCAACCCATTTATACCAAGCACAGCTTCCCCACTGCACCTATTTCACATTCCATGAAATCATCACCACCTGTGGTACAGCGCTGTGGATCGTTTACAATTGAACCCTTCCGTAGCAGCCCACCGACATGTGTTTACCTCCATAACTGATTGACTTCATCTGACCCTTTCTACTTCTCCTGGGCCACGCTCCTCTGTTAGGATGCTACCACCCAACAAGCATTGCTGGATTTATCTAACTTTTTGGCTCACAATTGCTACTGCCTCTGTCCTTATGTGCCTGTAATTACATCCTTTAACTGCCTAGGCTGTTCCACTTAAGCTGCTCCCACAAAACTTTGTTGCACCCCTTTACTGCAGCCAATATAAATTGTTCCAACTGATGTGTGCAATAGCACCTGTATGCGCTTATTAATCACAGAATGGAATTACCATACTAAATGACCCCATACTCAAATAACTGGACAAACCCAAAGAATATGGCAAAGTACTACTTTATTGTCAGTTCAAAATAAAGTAGGGCAATCTGGCGAACCACAATCAGTAGTCCACATACTCACACATGATTTTAATTGCACAAAAGCTTTATACCTCAATATGCATCAGCTATGACAACATCCTACGTGGCAAACTTAAAACCTATTGAAAGGAGTGGTTGTTTAAACATATGTACCTATAGTATGTGTAAGTGTTAATAACTTCATTGGCTTCCCTTTATCTAGTAAGCACGCCTTGAACTACCTCTAAATACTTTTAATACTGATTATAATAGAATACAGTAGTGGATTGGCCTGTGCAACTTTGTATAGTTGGTTGCTCCATTGGCCCATATGATTGGTTGGCATTCTCTCCCAACCTTGAACTTTTGGCTCATTAGCAGCGCGTAAGTGAAACGAAACCCAGGTGCAGAGAACAACGGCACACTACTACCCACTTGCTCCAATTAGTTCATCATCTCTCTTAGCCAAAGTTCCCCTTTGCAGTTGATCTTGTAGCCTGTTCCTTGCTCTGGGATCTATGAGGGAGTGTGGCTACACCCTTATCTTCATCTGGAGCATAATGAATGGCCCTTGTTTTGGTTCCATGTCATTTCATCGTGGGATGTTTTTTCGCAGGGTTTTTACAGCACATTTTATTAGAAAAAAAACTCATGACATTTTTTTTGGGGGGGTTTCCTCCCAATGCCCGATCCCCTTTCATAGTTTTGCTTTTCTCAAACACCCACACTCCATATATATATTTGTCTAACCCCGCCTAAAAATTAGATGAGTTTTTTTCATTAAAAAAATCACAGTAAAAACCCCCGTGATGAAAGGACGTCGTACCCTTGTTTTCACCCTCTGAGTCATGTCTGAGGAGACCACATATTTGTACATTTCAACCTATTATTTCCTGCTTTTTGATTTCATTGTACTAGGTGCTATTAGTCCTCTTGGCCTCTGGAGAATTGATCACTCCATCTCACATATGCTTTCTGCATTTTTAATTATCCAATACGTGGCACTTGTGGATGTTTTCTTCTTAGCTTAATCTAAGGGAAATGTGTGTCATATCCATTGCTTATCCTCTTGACTCCCTTTGTGCCATGCAGTTATTCCTTGATCAACATCCTTAATCCCAAGCCAAGAGGTTCCTCTCCATCCTTCACAGAAAGCTGTTTTTCCAGCGTCTCCTGTCTCTGCAGCCTTGGTCTGTTTCTGAGGTAGATTGGTTAGATTCAGTACAAGTCAGAAGTCCATCTTTTTCCCCATTGAAGCTTTAGTCACATTATCGGTTATATCGCAGCAAGCTTCTATATGTCTCCTCTACCTTGTGTTTCCGCATATATACATTTACTTTGCTGCTTCTCACTTTTTTCTTTGATACTCATGAGTTCTTCAGACTTAATTACATGTTTCTCTTGGTGCTTCAGTTACATATTTTATTCTTTTGAATATTAATAGATCGTTTCAGTGCGTGCATTTGTCTTTACTTCAAGACGTCACTCTGCAGCTGTTTGATGTTCTTTATAGTTTTTCAATGTTCATTGCATCCATCTCCTGTCCCAGTATGAGGGTACCTTCGATACAGTTGTCTGAGTGCATAACATCTGTCATACACTCGATGCAGAATCGGGACAATGCTTGGTGTCATAGATACAACTCTTTCACTGTCGTTACAACATGATGGTGGTGAGGGGGCGCAGCTTAACAATGACATATTTGTCTGTCTGCTCCTCTACAGATGCCTGTGATCTAGTGCCTGCTTGAAAATGGAATCTATGTGTGCTTTTAAATCTTTGCATCCAAAATTGTGTGCTGAATTCCAGTGGCTGCTTGAAAATCGAATCTCAGTGCGCGTTTAAATCTTTGCATCCACCACCCTGTGCTGCATTCTAGTGCCTGCTTGAAAATCTGAAAAATGAATCTAGGTGTGCTTTTAAATCTTTGCATCTAACATCCTGTGCTGCATTCCATTGCCCGCTTGAAACTTGAATCTAGGTGTGCTTTTGATTCTGTGTATCCACCATGATGTGCTGCATTCTAGTGCCTGCTTGAAAATCAAATCTAGGTGTGCTTTTCAATCTTTGTATCCACCATCTTGTGCTACATTCCAGTGCCTCTCCATCTGTCCCTCTTCCTATACCTCAATGGGACTCTCCATCTCCCCCATTTATTCTAACTGTTACTCTATCACCTATCCCTCCACTCTCACGAAGTCTGGGAGAAAAAAGTTTGAAAAAGATCTCTTGTCCTATAATCCTGGCCTACCTATTGCTGACACCTACATCAATGCTACTTCCAGGCAGACTATCACTGATATCCTCTTCTCTGTCCCCTGTCCAGACCTATGGACCCCCCCGCATCTGATCTGTACCCTCTGCCCTTTTTCCTCCTCACCCATTTAGGGCAGGACTAGATGGGAAGCACTCTTGGCTCACTTTTCATCCTCTAGGTGCATCATTAATGTCTATCAAAATGGCATTGTCATGACCCAGGGCTCTCAACCCAATCTTTTCCTTTTCGATGGGTGCCTGCCGGCCCTCATTAATTTCCTTCCTTCTCCTGTTACTCCTTCTTCCTCTCTATCTGCACCTCCTTCTCCACGTCAGACGGGTGTACCACCCCCCTGTTCCCCTCCTCGGAAAACCTTCAACAGTGATAACCGGCTTAACTTAGCACTCTGAATACTCGATCTGCTGTCAAACACTCTTCTGACATCTGTATCGTTCTTGAAGACTTCTATCTCGACATCCTCGCTCTCACGGAGACGTGGTTGAATGCCAGCTTTGTCACTGCTTTTGACACCCTCCTCCCTGATGGCTACAAGATCCTCTCCAGGCCTTGGCCGAACCGATCTGGTGTTGGAGTAGCACTGATCTTCCCTGAGTGGGTCCCTACCTCTGTCATACCCACCCAGCCCTACACCTTCTTTGAAAGCCTTGTTTACAATCTTGGTGTCTCTCCTACTCGCTCTCTCCCCCTTGCCATTATCTACAGGCCCCATCTCTCTCTTCCTCTTGGAATGGGCTGACTTTACCTTATCTCTCCTGACATCTACCTCTGAACTCCTCCTCCTTGGAGACTTCAACATCCACCTTGACTCCACTGTCTCTGCCTCCACACTCTTCTGTGATTTCAGTACCCCTCTCTCCCTCACTATTCTCCCTTCCGGCCCTACCCACTCTGCCAGACATACTCTTGATGCCTTTTTCTCCACTGATCTTCCATTTTCCATCACTCTCACTACCCCTCTCCCCTGGTATGACCACTCTGTTCCCAACTCGGACCGCTCAGCCCTTTGACCAAGCCCCCCTCAGCACTGCCATCCTCCTTTGCGGTCATCTGACCAATAAAACGAGTGTCAGCCGCTGTGTTTAACTCCACCTTCATCCTCCCTCGTTACCCCGCTATTGACTCTCACACTGACTCTGTCCATGCCATTCCTGACCTTGCTATCACTAACACTCTCGACATTCGTGCCCCTTTCACAAGGATCCGCCTGAAACCTTCCTTCAAGCGTAACAGCTGGTATGACTCTGAACTAGCCGCTCTGAAATGCAAGTGTTGAGTTGCTGAACGGAAGTTCGCAGACCTCGGGTTCATCCTTTGACAAACTGACATGTCGCCTACTCCAAAAGCAATACCATCTCTCCATCCGCTCCAAGAAGAGGGCCCACATATCTGGAGCCACTAACAACAATGCTGAACTCTTCAAAATCTGCAAGGAACTAGCCAATCCATCTGCAGTCTCTACCTCGCCTCTCCCATCTCAGGCCCTCTGTACTGCACTTGCTACCCATTTCACCTCTACAACTCAGACCATTCTGACCTCTCTCTCTTCTTCCCATTCCTCTACTCCTCTCCCTGTTCCCCTGGCTCCCTCTGCCTCCTCTGGCTTTTCTTCCACCCCCACTCACTCTCTCCTCCTTCTCACCTATCACAAGGGTTGAGGTCCTTACAGTAGTTTGCTCTTTGGAGGTCTCAGCCAAACAGGTTTCTCCCTGTTCTTCCAGAACCATTAAGTGCAACATCTCCTCCCTCGCTCCAACTCCTGCTGACTTCTGCAACCACTCCTTAGCCTCAGACTCTTTCCCTTTTTCTCCTAAGCACTCCCTTGTGCACCCCTTCCTAAAAAAGACTTCAGTCAACTTTGTGTGCAGCCAACTACCATCCTATCTCTACCACACCCTTCCTTGGGAAACTCCTGGAGAAGTTGGTCTGACTCCAACTGACCCAACACACTGAGCTCGTTGGTTGTTCACCTGAGCATCAATCTGGATTCTGAGCATCCAGAGGCACAGAAACTGCTCTCCTGAACACCCTTGAAGAACTGCTTGCGGATCTTGACTCTAACTCTCCTACTGTTCTCATTCTCCTTGATCACTAACCGCCCTTCCCAGGTGCTCCTGCATTCCTTCTACTCCCTCACCACTTACTTCACATGTGGTGTTCCCCAGGGCTTTATCCTCTCGCCTTGGCTTTTCAACATCTATCTTTCACCTCTTGCTCTCCTGATCTCTGCCTTCTCTCCTCATTGCCAGTGTTACGCAGATGAAACAACTCTCCTTCAAGCTCCCCTCTTCCTCTTCTCTCATCCCTGACTACCTGTCTGCTATTTAGTCTTGGTGCACCTCCAACAATCTGTCTTACTGCCAGTAGAACAGAGATTCTTCCCATCGGGGCACCTGTTCCCCATTTCCCTCCTGCACTCTGGCACCCTCTATGGCTCTTCTTCCTCTCCTTCCACTGAAGCCAGAAATACTGGGGTAACCTTCGACTCATCTCTTTCCTTTACTCCTCACATCTTGGAACTTGTCAAGAATTCCCACTTTCTTTTTTTTTTAAACGTGTTTATTTTAAGAAGGCAGGTTATCACAATACATAACTTAAACATTCGCGACATGATGCATAGTACAGTACAATACGATTCCTTTCCCATTCCCTCCCCCAGTCTCAAGTTCCTTCCCCCCACTCCTGCTGGGGATCCCCAGCTTGTATTGTTCTCCTGGCCAATTGGGGCTTAAATGTCAAAGCCGGGAAATTTTGGTCATAGGGCCTCATTAGGACCCAGGCGGTAAGGGGTTTACGGCGGCGTAAACAGCGCCGACCCTTACCGCCTGATTCCGAGGTCCCTTAGCCCCATGGAGGTTTTAACACCTGCTTTTAGCAGGTGTTAAAATCCATGGCGCTAAGGGACCTTGTTGTTAATTACGCCACCGTAATTTACGGTGGCGTAATTAACGCCTTCCCCACTCCCATTATGCCCTATGGGGCAAAAATGGGAATGGGGAAGGGTAAATGGGTTAATGGGGACTTACCGCCCCACTCACCTCGGAATGGGGCGGTAAGTCCGCCAACCACCATGGCGTAAACATAGTTTACGCCATGGTGGTAAAGGTACGATCCAGGCGGTAACTTACCGCCTGGGTCGTAATGAGGCCCATAGTCAAGGACCGGACCCCAGATGTTATGAAAGCGATGTAGAAGGCCTGCTCTGGCGGCTGTTACCCTCTCAGCTATCAAGATATCCCAGACCTTCACCCACCAGAACGGCATGAGGGGACCTTCCGCCGTCTTCCAGGTGCGGGCTATCACGTTCCTGCCCTCCAGTAAGCATTGAGATAATAGTTTGCCCTTAGGTCCTGACCTTGGGTAGATTCCAGGAATTGGAGCTCCAAGGAGAATAGGTTCAGGATCTAGGGGCAGTTGCACCTGAGTAATGTCTGCAATCGTCACCAGGCATTCTTTCCAGAATGCTTGGGCTTGGGGCAAGACCACCACATATGGAAGAAGGAGCCTACTTGGCCACATTGTCTCCAGCAGTGTGGGTCGAGAGTGGGATGCATGTGATGGAGTCTTAAGGGCGGGAAATACCACCGAAGAAGGATCTTATAGGCACATTCCCTATCTGTGATGCAGGATGAAGAGGAGTGGGCCGGGACCAGATATCAACCCAGCGTTGGTCCTCAATAGGATGGCCCAGGTCCGCTTCCCATTGGGCCATGTATCGAGGCTTGGAAATTAGGAAGTCCGGTTGGAGGCGTTTGTGCAGAGTAGAGATTCTCCCTTGGGGTGGCAGCTCGGTAAGGGTCAGTTCAATGGCCTTTGGGAGTCGGGTGGCTGCCTGGCGAGTCTGTGGATGAGTGCACCAGTGGCGCAGCTGGATGTACGTGAACCTGAATCTTGAAGAGTTCTTTACATCGTCGAAGGTGCAGGGTTGACCCCCCTCAAAGAGTTGTCCCAGGGTCTCCAGGCCTCCTGACAGGCCAGGTGAGAAAGTCGGGTTCATGAACACTGGGACGAGGGGGCTGAGTCCCACTGGAATCTTCTTTAGTTTCAGCGCTTTGTCCCAGACTGAAATGGTATGTTTAGTGGTCGCCAGGAGTTACCGCCATCGCCGCCGTTCCGGAGGATGGACATGTGGGAGAAAGAGGCAGGGGTAGTTGCGCCTGTTCGAGGTCCACCCATCGAGGGCAGTTAGTAAGTATTTGCCATGATTGAATACAGGCCAGCTTTGCCGCCATCTGGTACTTTTGTAGATCTGGAACCCCGAGACCGCCGAGCCTTGCGTTGCCCAGCATCGTGGATTTAGGGATCCTGTTTTTTTTCCCCCTCCAAATAAACTGAAACATTTTCTTCTGTAGGTTTTGGAGGGCTGGGGCCGGAATCCGGACTGGGAGAGAGGAGCAAGCATAAAGGAACATCGGTAGCAAGTTAATTTTACACGCCGTGATACGGCCCATCAGCGAGATCTCCTGTGCTGCCCACTGCTTGAGGTCCACCTCCAAGGCCGTAAATAGTGGAGGGAAATTAGCCCGATAAACCTCGCTTGGGTTAGCTGGGATCTGGACCCCCAGGTAACTGATTTCGCTGGTCGTCCATTGTACTGGGCATAGTGAGCTTAGGGCCTCTCGGTCCTTCGAGGATAGGCCCACCTCCAGGGCGGCTGACTTCCAAAAATTGATGGCAAAGCCTGTGACCCTTCCATAGCTTGCTATCTCTGCCAGGGCCTGAGGGAGTGAGGAGCGGGGCTCCGTAGTGGTCATAAGGACATCATCTGCGTAGAGGGCCAGTTTATGATGCGCTGAGCCCGATTGGAAGCCTTTGATTGCAGGGTTCAGCCTGATCCGCTGGGCGAATGGCTCCATAATTAGTGCGAAAAGCAGTGGCGACAGTGGACATCCCTGTCTGGTTCCACAGGTTAAGCCGATAGGGGAGGAAATGGTGCCATTGACTCTGAGAAGGGTTTTGGGTGCTTTATAGTTAGCCAGCGTCAAAGTGCAGAATTCTGGGCCGAATCCAAAAGCTTCGAGGGTGAGCCTCATGAAAGCCCAGTCGACTTTATCAAATGCCTTAATTGCGTCCAGGGCCAGAAGCACCAACTCCCGGGAGTCTCGGGAGGCAAGCTCCACCAGATCCAAGGTCCTAAGGATATTGTCGGCGGTGGAACGATATTTGAGGAAGCCAGTTTGGTCGGCGCTGATTATCTCAGTCAAAACCTGGGAGAGGCGTGTTGCTAGAATTTTGGAGTATATATTATTGTCAATATTAAGTAGAGCGATAGGTCTATATGACGCAGGATTCCTCGGATCGCCTCCAGGTTTTGGCAGTAAAACAGTGATTGACTCTTGCATGGACAGGGTTATCGTGCCTGTGGTTCTGAATGAATTAAACAGCTGCACCAAAGGCGCTAACAATTGAGGTTTGAAAATCTTGTAGAACCTAGTCGTAAATCCATCTGGGCCGGGGGCCCGGGATTTAAGGCCTTTTATCGCCACATCCTCTTCCTCATCGGTGATCGGTGCCTCCAAAGAGTCATTGGCTGCCTTCTTTAGTCGGGGCAGCGCTGCTTCCCGTAGATATTCCTTTTGTTCTCCCACGTCTCGCACTGGAGCGGTCATCACCTGGGTCAGGTGGGCTGTTGCAAGCCGAAGTTTGTCCTGGTCGGCGTATTGAATTTTGCCATGTTGATCCCGTAGACCCACAATCGTGTTGTTCCTCCTTGTCTTGGCCAGTTTGGCCACCAGTAATCTATTTGCCTTGTTGTTCTTAGCATAGTAAAACTGCTTAGCCTTCGCAATTTGGTGAGCAGTATGTTCAGCGTAGTGGGCCTCAATCTTCCTCAGCGCTATCTGGATAGCCCGCTGTGTTTTAGGGGTCCAGCCCTTCTCCTTATGGAACCTTTCGGCTTTTTAAAGTTCTTCCTCGAGGCTCTGACGAGTTTGTCGTCGATGCCTGTGGTAGGGCACTCCTTGCGCAATCAATTCCCCCCTCACCACTGCCTTCATTGCATCCCAGTTGTTGGCGGGGGAGGTGTCTTTGCTGGGGTTCTCTTTGAAGAAATTGGTGATCGTGGTTGCAATTGTATCTCTGAATGGCATTTCGTTCAGAATCGGGTCATGTAACGCCCATCTACGCTGTTGGGGATTAAGTGGTTCCTGCACTCAGATCACCAGGGCCACCGGGGCATGATCAGACAAGATTCTGGAGCCAATTGTCACATCGTCGGTGAATGTAAAAATTTGCGGGGATACCAAGAGAAGGTCTATCCTGGAGAACGTTCTGTGAACATACGAGTAGAAAGAGAAGTCTGTTTCAGACGGATGGAGTACACTCCACGAGTCCACCACCCCTAAAGTTCTGAACAATTGCAGGAGAGCCAAAGCTGTAGCGAAGTCCCCGGAAGAGGGCGGGTGCGATTTATCTTTGATGGGGTCCGGGACCCCATTGAAATCACCCCCAATCACAATCTGGCCTTCCAGGAAGGTAGAGAGAGCTGTACTTAGCGACTCATAGAAAAGCGCCTGGCCTGAGTTGGGCGCATACACTGAAACTATGGAGTACAATTGTCCCCGCATCAGACATTTTACCGCTATGTATCGCCCCTCCGGGCAGCTCATGGAATCTAGAATCTGAGGGTTCAGCCCCTTCCCAAACAGGATTGCCGTGCCGCCTCTCTTAGAATTCCCAGATGCGAAGAGTTGCTTTGGAAAGTTCGGGGAGCATAAGCGACTGTGATCCGCTGGCAGTAGGTGAGTCTGCTGTGGCATAGCCACTGCCGCGTTGTCATTCTGGAGTTTCTGCAGGATGGACTTGCGTTTTGGAGGTGAGTTCAGTCCCCTAACGTTCAGGGAGACAAATCGCAGAGTCTGGTGTTCTGGGACCAGCTCCGGGGGCTCCGATAAGTTCTGAGGGGGGGGAGATATAGAGGAATTGGCCATCATGTCGCAGAGTGTGCAGCCATAGGTTTCCCTGCCTTTGGGGTTTTTGCTCGGACCGCCAACGGGAGGACCGAGATTTAACTAGGGGAGGCAGACCATTTGTGGGTCGAAAGCCCCCGATGGCCAACAGGGCCAACGAATAATGAAAGGCCAACATTGCCAAGATCATCAATAGTCTTGGTGGATCGTTCCAAGGACTCATTGGTGAAAAGTACGTTGGAGCTGGGCAAGAGCCGTGGAATGGGCCCACTGCATTAGGAATGGCGCTCATCTGTGTTCCTGTGGCTGCTGCTCGGCTCCAGAGTGCAGGGCCGGCGAGCCGGGAGTGTAAGAGCCGGCGACCTCATCAAGGGACCCCGCTAGGCTATTTCCTCTTCTGGAATCTTGGAACCTTCGACCAGGAATTTTGTGTGGGAGCCGCCACAGGGTCCGAGCCGGCTGTCGCCTCTATGGACGGTGAAGGTGAAGGGCTGGAAGCGTCCGGGTTCAAGATGTTTTTAGAATCTTCCAAGTTTTTAGAATCTTCCAAGTGGCTGATTCTAATTAAAGAGCTTTTGTAGGAGAACTGCAAGGCAGTGGGATGAAGCCATCTGTAGCAGACTTTTTGGGCTTGAAGAAAGGTAGTTAACGGGCGGAGGGCTCGCCTCCTCTGGAGCGTGAGAGGGGATAAATCTTGAAAAATCTGGAGAGAGGCCCCCTGGAATGTGATGTCATCCTTGGAACGGCTGATCGCCGAGATGGCTTCCTTCGTGGTGAAAAAGTGCACCCTGGTGATAACGTCAGGTGGGCCATCCGCGACGAGGGTTCAGCCTGTGGGTGAGGTCTAGGAGCAGCTGTGAGCCATCAAGGTCAGGGAGGAGGGTTTGAAAGAAGAGGCCCACGTATTCTGCCAACTATTCCGCCAACCCCTTGTCAGGGATCGAGGCAGGAACCCCTCGGATCCGGAGGTTGTTGCGCCGGGCCCTATTTTCCAGGTCCTCCTGTTTGTATTCCAGAATGTCACATTTGTCCTGCAGGAGTCTAATTGAACGCTGGACCTCGGCTAAGGCGGAGGTATGATCCCGGGAGCGATTCTCAACCTCCCCCAATCTCTGTTCCGCCTCCGAGACCCTTTTGTCTGTACTCTCAAGCTTGGTAGAACGTTCCGTCATACAGGACCGGAATTCTGCTTTGATGTCAGCCATAAATTCCCGGATATCTTCTCTGGTCACCAGTGGTCCCTTGTTATCCAGAGATTCCCACGAGGCAGAGGGGCAGGAGTCCTGTTTCTTCATTTTTTCAGATGACATCAACATAGCTGCTATGTCCGAGGACTTGGTGGATTTCTGTAATTTAGTCATTGTGTTACTTGTCGGCGATGAGTTAATGGCTGCCAAGAGCTCCGCAGCTGTGAGGGTGTGCCGCCGCGGGGGCCGCCAGGCACTCCGCGAGCCTCGCAAGAAGCCAGGGTGTGTCACTTCACTCATGCAGATTATAGCCTTGCCCACAGGGAACAGGGCCGTCGGCCGGGGCACCCCAGGAAGAGTTCAGAAGGCTGGAGGGGGAGAAGAAGAGTCAAGGGACTTGCACGCGGGCCAAGCCTACCACCAGCACGGGTCCAGGGTCCCTTGGGAGGGCGCAGATTGTCCAAGTGGACACCAAACCGCTCACTTACAGAGGCTGCGAGGCACGATGAGGAATCCACCAGGGGCCCCCGAAAACAGCTCCCACAGCCAGCCGCCGCGAAAACCCTTCGGCATCTCCCCGGACTTCTTACCGGGAGTTGTGGCCCCCACCTCTCTCTGGCCACAGGCGGGCCACCAGGCGTAGCTCCGGTGCAGGATCCTCTCCATGTTGACACAGGGGCGGGCGGCGGAGGGACCTCTCTGCAAGCCGACCACCTCAGTCGCCTCAGTTGTGGCCCCCGCTGCCAGGGATCCCCCACTCGGATTCAGGCATGGGTGTCTGTGCTATCAGCTGGGCTCTGCGCATTGGCGTGGATCCCTAAACCGTGGGGCCAGCATCAGTCGGTGCTCGCGGGAGGTCAACGAGGAAGCTCACAACGTTGCATCCAGGGCTCCAAACCGGCTCCTCCATCCGGAGTCACGCCAACACCTCCTTCACTCTGGCGCTTCAGGTGGGGAGGGATGGGCCGCTCCCCGCAGACAGATGGAGCCAGTCCGCTCGCCACGCCCGGGCGCTCAACTCCCCCAGCCTGTGTGCTGCGACAGGGTTCGCCTCCATGTCCCTGTGGCGTATGTGCACAGCCATGCGTCCGCCATCTTGGCTTTCTCGGGCGGGGGAGGGAGCCGGGCTCTGGACGGCGATTTGGCGTGCAAAGCTCCGATATCAGCCCCTCATCTCAGGAAAGCTTGTTCTCCAGCGGCTCCCACGCCTGCGGCCAAGGTCGTTGGATCGATTAGGGCCCAGGAACCGCATGAATTCAGGCACGGCAGCGGGCGATCCACGAGCGCCCTCATCGAGTCGGCTCCAAGCCACGCCCCCTCAAGAATTCCCACTTTCAACTTCACCTCCTCAGAGGCAATCTCCCTTTTCTCGCCTTCCCCAAGAAGCTCAACATCTCTAGAGCTCTGGTCCTCTCCAGGCTGGATTATTGCAACATACTCTTCCTTAACTTGCCTTTTTCCTCCCTCCGCCCTCTTCAACTAATCCAGAATAGGGCTGCAAGACTTAAACTTGGCGGCAAGCCCTGGGACTGTATATCCAGCTCTAAAATCTTTCCACTAACACCTGGTGGGTGCAAGAATCAAATTCACGACTCTTTGCATCATCCACAAGGCTGTCTGGGACCTGGGACCACACTATCTGCAGCTCTCTCTCCCTTAGATCTTCTTGCTCCAACTCTCTGCTGATCAAACATTTCTCCAAGCAGAGAGCCTGGGGTGGGGGGTTAATCTCTCTCCTCAGCTGGCCCCCTCCTCTGGAACAGTTTCCCTCTCTCTCTCATCTTGAACCGAACCACCTCAAGTTCCGCAAACAACAGAAGACTTTTCTTTTCTCCTCCTCCTTCCCTCCCTCCCGTGCTAACCCTCACAGTGTCACTTAGAATGGTAGCCTAATCATTCAGGAGTCCAGTAGGGTCTTGGCCATCTGCCCAGCCACCACCAGCACCCCTCTGGGCCCACACCTGCCTGTCGGGTGTATTGTCTTCACCCTGTACTTACATGTTGGGCGGTAGACCTCCCTCTTGACTTGGGACGTCTCTGCCCGTGCACTTACCTGTTGCCTCCCCTACAGGCTCCTCTGGCACCCCCCTGGAAGACCTTATTAGCACTTACTTCCGCCACCCTGCCCCCTTCCTTTTGCACCTGCACGTTCCAAATGTCACAAGGTCTAGTAAGACCGCTCTTCGTCTTATTATTTGTTCTTTGTTATTTCCATTGTTTATTTAATCCCTTGTTCCCTTCCCATTTTGCCTTGTGGTGCTTTGAAACACTGTCTTGTTGTATAGGTGCCCTATAAATATCCAATAAATATATGAATGTCTCCCGGCTGAACCATCAGGACGGGGTCTGTAACTGACGCAATAGCCACTAGATACACAGCCTTTTGAATCTATAGTATTCAAGGGGTCAAATGGGGGGATCTGCAAGGCACGGCGATCCAAAGATAAATCCCTCAGGAGGTGTGGGGGTCATCCTGGAAGGTGGACGAGTAATCATGACACTCTTTAGGAGACTGCCCGCTAATAACTTTGCATTTGTGGCTCCCACCAAGGGTTTTCTGAAAGCTGGAATGTTGCTAACTGGAGAGAGAACATAGGTAATCTCTTGAGTAAATCTATCCTGAAAAGCTGGACAATGGGGGCATCCCTGCAGGACATGGAGGTGGAGGTTTGGGGGTAGATATTTCTTTCACCACACCAAGCCTGGAAGCTACCCCAAAGCTAGAGTAAGATTTAAGTCTGGAAGGCCTACTGTATTGCTGCACTTTAAAAAGTAATTATCATGAAAGCGCTTCCTCTGATAAACCTCTAATTTAACCTTCTGAATGTTTTAGTGCCAACGGGGGACCCATTTCTGGGTAAGGACAAGAGGCAGTAGTTCTTAGGTTAGTGAAATGGCCAAAGCAATAAAAGAGGACAGAAGGACCCCTGAGCTAACCCAAGGTACCAGAACTACCTCTGGTAGATATTCCCTAAATTTGGGGTAACCATGGGAAACAATACAGGCAGTGAAAATGTACAGAATACCTTCCAGTCATATAGTTTCTATGGATTCTGAACGACACTGAGTCGAGTTTCGAATGGGGTGGAAAACAGCAGCAAGACGACGTCCTCTGGCATGGCGAACAAATGCACAGGAGGCTTCCAAAAGCTCAATGATATCTGGTAAAAGAAATGTCTGGCAGGAGCGTTGTTTCCTGAAATGCAAAGAACACTCTACTCAACATGTCCTCTCCAGCTTTGTCCGCTCCCCTGATGGGGACTTCAGAAAGAGGAAATATGTGTTCTTCTGCCCAAAGTTCCATGTGAAAGACCAACTTCTCCCTCTGAATCCAAACAGCCCTTTCCTGGATCATAGACAATACATTCCTGAAGGCCAGAAACACAACCACATATTCTCCCCAATTGGAGGACATAATTGATTCCCTGATTAACCAGCGACCCTGTATATACATGTTCTCCAAGGTAGGATCTAATCACTACTGTAATTATCCAATGACGATCTGAGTTCTAAGAATCAAGATCTTGAGGTCCTGTGACTCAGTGCGCTAATTTCTTTGCAGATGCAACATCAGCCACCTCAGATGAATTATTTCAGAAGGTACAAAGACACAAGAGGCCATGTGAAGTTGCACCTGCAACCACTGATGGACTGCTGCTTCTGAACATTGGCGAAGGGCTGAACGGTATCTGCTTGAATCTGGTTGCTTAATGCTCTTGATAGAGACCACAGTCCTGTAGGGTGGAGAGCCAGACCCCTAGGAAGATGAGATCCTGTGACAGCAAAAGATTGGACTTTTTCCAATTGATAGGAATTCTGGGTCATTGCAACAACTCAGGCAGGGTGTCTCTTTCTGTGTTCTGCTGACTTCCTGGAATAGGCCTGTAGCAACCAAACATCCAGGTAGCGGTGTAATGCGATTCATTCCTGGTGCAGCAGGGATACTATCGGGGCTTAGACATTTCTAAATACCCCAGATGCCATCTTGAGGAAGAAGATAGAAACGAGATACTTTGAGTGTAGTTTCCCCACAGCAAAGTGAAGAAATTGGTGGTGAGAGCTCCTGATAGGGATGTGGAGACAGGCGTCTCTGAGGTCCAAAGATGCCAAGAAATCTCTTTCGGAGATTAAAGGGATAATCCTCTGAAGGGGTCACCTCAAATTAAAGGTGCTCCGTGTCGTCAAATCCAAGACCGACAATCCCACATTGCTTTTGGTACAACCACAGGGCTTGAGCAGGATCCCACTGCTGTCTCTCGTCGTTTGGTACTATAATTGTCACCTTCTTCCCTTCCAGATTTCTCATTGAGTACATGTGAACTGAACACACCGATATCGGATGACCCCAGTCTACACTATCTTGGCAATGTGTCATTTAATACCCTTTCTTTTCAAGCAGTGGATTTCTTGAGAGCTGGTCTGGGAATCTTCTATAAAATCTTCCAGGGCCTGAGCACTGATATTAAAGGTACATCTGATGAGGTCCGGCTGTTCTTCCTCTTTGCAGCTCAGAAGTGTTTGCTTACCTATCATGGCAGCAAATAATTTCTGAATCATGGAATGATTCTCGTACCTTAGCACAGGTGTAAAAACAGTGCAGTGCTGCTGCAAAAAGAGAAACACGTTGTCTTTATTAGGCGAGATGCTTGCTCGTGCTAAAAGAGCTCTGAATTGGTGTTCTGGGAGCACATTAACAGATGCTCCCATGTCTATGTTGGGTGACACCCTCTTTCCATCCATGTTGATTCTATACCTGAGGTCAGATTGGCCGTTTTTAGACATAGACGATGACTTTAACTTCTGATGCGTTGGCGGGTCGCTCTCCAGTACAACATTGAATGTTCTGGAAGCCCTGTTGATCCATGTGTGACCGCTGCATTCTCAAATTCGATTTGCATCGCTAGGTGTGGGAAGTGTCCACAGTAACTGCACGTACCCATGATGTTGGCAGATTGGTATAAAAGGGCATATTTCTAATCATCCCAATTGCAGTCGAGTAACTTTGCTGAAAATGTTGGGAGGGGCAATGACATCTAAAGGAAAGCGGCCTCTGTTAAATGAGGGACACAAAATGGTGTGCCACCAAAGTTGGGGAGGACAAACACCCTTGTCCCCTCCTAAAATTACTCCCATGCCCAATTGGATGAGAAGCCTTTGGTTTTCCTTTTCATAATGACATGAAGTTCGAGCAAGGTTCTGATGGAATGTGCCGCCTGGAGGATATTTAATCTTCAGCATCAGAAATCTCTCATGAATTCGTTATAGGACTCACTCGCGTATTGAAATTGCCTGTTGAGTCATCGGCTTCTTGAAAGCCAGGGGTTACTTGTGAGTGGTGGTACGCTGTCAGCAAGGTGCTAGCAGTCCTCTACTTCACCAGTGGGGCACATTGACAAGAAAAGCTGGTGAATGTCTCCTCCTATTGGGCGAAGCGCCATGGATATCAAGCCCTTTTGGCAACATAGACAACCTATGACCTACCGGTGATGCAGCTGCTCTGGGGTCAAAGTGAGGACGTTGCAGGAGGTGGACCATTCTATGTGGAATGAGGGCCGCTGTGGTAAGGACTACTACAGCAGCAGTCATTTCTGTAACATGCTTCAGTCTGATACGCTGCCCATAGGTGGAGTAAAATGGAGTGGTGATCAACAGTTCGCCACATGCAAGACGGTCTGCTGTTGGTGTGGGACACTCGTAGGGTCTGGGATAGAAGATATCTTGGTGGTAGTATGGGGCACTGCTGTGCAAGGCAGGAGACTGCTGGTTGTTGGTGCACGTCAGGAAACCATCTTGTGGTGGTATGGAGCATTTCTCAACCCATAGCAGGAGACATTTGGTTGCTGGTGCATGGAACTAGAAAGCCATGGGTATGAGATCAGAACACTGATAGGTGGTGGTTCAGGGCACTGTTTACCCTGACATGGGAATTTGTTTTAGATCAGGGGTTTGGCAGGGGGTTTATCGGGTACTTGAAAGCCTTGGGAGCAGGAGAGCATCAGGCAGTGATACAGATCTTGGTACAGCAAGCAGACTGTTTTTTAGAGCAGGGTAATGCTGTTCATTGCGTGCAGATCTATGCAAGATGGACAATGAATACTATTCCTATAATGATAGCCCACGCCAAGCTCACCAGGCCAGCCGACCCACAACTGCCACATATAGTCCCCCACAGAGCAGCGGCTGATCCTTTTAACACTGGTACCAGCTTCTGCACACAGACTTGGCGTTCAGCACTGTCCTGCAGGGAGAAATTGCACAGGCCAAAGTATTCTGTCTGCTCTCTCCCTTCAAGCAAGCCACAGTGGATCCCAAACAGAGAGAATTCAGGCGTGGAACGGTATGCAGGGCTTGAAAATAGTCAAGCACTACAATGGCCCCCCACATCCCAAAACAACGTATTTTGCACTTGTGAAATTAATTTGGTGGCACCAGCCTTGCTCAATGCCCTGAAAAGCGTGCACTTCCCTCACTCGCGAGCCAGAGAGGGTCAGGGGATAGCACACTGTCCTCTTTACCCATCCTGTCAGCAGGGATGTCATTTCACCAAAATGCCAGTGGTAGCAGAGGTGACATCACTCGCCTAACAACATCACAGGAAGTGACATCACTTAACGTAAGACTAAGTTGCATCATAGGAAGTGGTGACACATGGTCTTTGACCCTGATGATATCATAAGAAGTAGTATCACTGATGTGAAACATCTACAATAAATGTAAATTAATACAATCGTTTCTAAAGTAGACAAAACATTATTTTGGTTACCAACCATATATTAACTAGGGTACTGCCTTGCAATGCCATGGGCATAGTGGTTACATGCCAAGGACATGTCCAGCAGAACCATCATAGGTGAGGGGCACTCCCTCCATAGATTAGTACAGCCTCATGAGAGTAGGGACTCACACCTTATGCCAGTTAAACTCTCACATCTTATTCCAGGTGTAGCCTTGCAAGACAGCTTTGCTAGGCAGGGCACAGCGTCCCATGCATCCTTTACCAAGTGTGAGTACTTTGGACAGGAAAATCCTGGCCTGCACCTCCAGCCCCTCTTATCTTAAGAAGCTGCGCCACAAAGTCAGGAGGGCGAGGAACAATAATAATATTGCGTTCTTAAACAGCACTGCATGCAAGACTCTTCCAGCTTCTGTGTGACGCGATAACAGGTGCTATTACCCTATTTTTTAAAATTGTTCTTGACTTATCTGCTTCAGAAGGATGAAAGGGTAAAATGGCCCGGCCGTGGGATTCGAACATGCAATTTTCAGGGTCGTCTCATATCAGAGATCAACACTTTACCCGTGTAGCAAAGCTTGTGCGCATAAAGTGCCAGATCATTTATGTTTCCATAAAGTAACACATGCCACAGACCCCGACACACGAAGAAGGAGCACAATGTAGACGCTCTTGGTGGGTACTGCACGACACAGAGAACCAAAATGTCTGGCAAGAATAGGGGGCCAAAAAAGCAACTGCGGTCAGTGAAAAAGCTTTATTACATGTTTATTCAAAACATGGAAAGGAACGCCGACGTTTCGCTGTATGCCACAGCTTAATTGTGGTGAAGCATGCCACAGGCATTCTATCTTAACAGCAATGGAACTTTAATATAGTGTGGCAAAACCAGAAGCATTTCTAAGCACTACAATAAATGCGTCATTGGTACCCAATATAATGATATTCAATTTAGTGACTTGGAATGATGAAGGGTGGAGGTTTTATCATATGATTGCGCTTGCAAAAATATCTCCGAGGCGAGCGTTTATCTCAGAACTTGTTCACTTACTTATGTGGGAAAACTAAATGTTTCCTGAAAACATCTTTAGGTATGTAGCCGAGTTCTTGGAGTTTAGCAATTCTAATTAAATATGTGTTATTAAACCCTCTTAAAAATCTCTTTCTTTTCTGGAACATGCAAACTTTCTAAATAGTTAAAACTCAACAATGGTCTCACAAAAACTCGCAGTTCTAGAGATTCAGACTTATGTAAGGGTGTGGAGGTAAGAGACAGGCACAGGAGTGGTAAACTTGTTGGCGTAAACATTTATTCCAAACAAAACAAGGCAAAAACCTACCTAGCCCCATTACTAAGAGGGGTTTCCCTGCCTCAAACCAAATACTAAGGACTCTGTCAGGCTGTCTGTAAAAAGCAGAGGTGTTGCTAGGGGAGCTCTGAGGGGGCTATAGCCCCCGGTATTTTGGTTGTAGCCCTGGATAGAAGCTCAGGTGCTACAACCAAAGGCTAGCTAGCCCTGAGTCCTGACAGCCCCAACATGAGCATAGCCCCGGATCTTTTCCAGACCTAGCAACACTCCTGGTAAAAAGTATATAGCCCACTGTCCTTTGTCCAAAATCTATTTCTGTCCCTTACCTTGTCAACTAAACTATAAAGGATGGGGGTCTTCTTGATCCATAAGAGTGAATTAGAGTTCCATTATGGGTTTCAACTTGGGGAAAAACAAAGTTCCAACATGTACCAAAAAAAAGTTCCAAGGGGTGCAAAACAAAGTTACACTGTAGCCAATGGGTTGGTTCTATGGCACAAAAGGAAAGTGAAGTTCTAACTCAAAATGTTGACGCCAAGAGAGTGGTTCCCTTCTCTTTGTCTCATTCAGGCTTCTCACTGTGGTAACAAACGCCAGGGCAAATGTTTCAATGTTTCCCTTCCCCTGGTCTCTTCTTCATAGCACCAGGGAGGAGGCTTCCCTTTCCCTAGTCTCTTCTTCACAACACCAAGGAGGAGGCTTCACTTCCCCTGGTCTCTTCTTTCCCCACGTTGTTTTGCCTTGCTTTCAAGTCTCTGGGGTACAGGTCTAAAACCCATGAGGTTCTTTCGTGATAGTGTGGCAGACCTTGTTCACTAGCCTGCCAAGTACTGTGACTATGAAGATAACTGATGATGGTAATCTTCATTTAGGGCGGGTCCCTGACCCGTCTTTCTTCGTTTTGTTCTTGGGGGCTGGGGAAGGTTACTTTGCTTCCCCCAGTTTCCATTTTTCCGCAGGGTATCCCAGAGTTCCCTTCCGCCCTTAAAAAATGGGTTGGTCACCCCTGTACATTTACAGTCTCTCCCGGTAGTCCTTGGCTGGTTTTGGGATCTTTCTGTTTCGGTTTTGGGCTTCAGCTTTCTTCCCTCCCTCATTTGATGTGCTGCGGCAGCTCCGCAGCATGTGGTCCCCCTGGTTCCTCGCCTGGCCATTCATCCTGTGAGAAAGACCGTAGAGGGGAACAGTTATAACCTTTTTTGCCCCCAAGATAATCTGATTCCTGCTCTAGACAAGGTTATCATTTTCCTGGATCTATTGGTATAATTTCCCCCTCATTTAGTCATCTATTTTATGCCTCTTTGGGAAGCTGGCAGAAGGAGAGAATGAAAATGACTACCATCATATTTTGTAGAGAGGAGGTGACGTTTGAATTCTTGAACTTCTCCTCAGGTCCAGTGAAGATTAAAAAGGGCAAGCTGATGGGACATCATATGTATGAAAACAAGTTCTCGTCCAGTCAGATCCATAGAGAGGGAGTTCACACTTGCCGAGTCTGTCTTTCCTTTTTAACTGGCTCTGGCCAATAGGACTGCTGCATGTGGTTCTTGTAGATAATCCTCATTCCTCCACACTTCTCCCTCATCACAGTACTGAACTTTTCACTCCCTTGTGAGTCATTGAGGATCTTCCTTTTCACAGTATTGGGAAAGGGATCTTCACTTAAGTAACTCCTATTCTTCCTCATTCCGGTACTTTTAGAAGGGACGACATCCACAGATTCATCACACTGCCCCATATTCAAGAAGTTTGGGAATATGAATTTCCTTGAAAATCACACAGGTTGCAAACAAAACAGCATTTTGTAGTATAGCATTTAACATTTCAAGAAATGCATATGCTGTTTTTTTAAAAACAAATTGTAGATCAAGCTGTTTTTACTATACATTAAATTGGATGCCTTAGAGTGCCACCCATTATTTAACTGCCCCGGCACTGCTACCATTGTTACCAATGGTAGCAGAGGCACTGCCAGGGGTTGCTAGGAGGTTGCCAGAGGTAGAACCTGCTACTCCTGGCTACCCCCAAATGATGCCCATGTCTGTCAGAACATGTCAGTCTAACAGTGATTATTGTAAGTGTTCTATTTCTAGTGCATACCGCTAAAGTGCATGATTCATATTATGGCTCAGGAAAGAAACATATTGGTAATCCCATGGCTGGCACGCATATCAAAGCTGCTACTGTAAAGCAATTTTGCAGCTCATTTCTCTAATCTCAGGGCCATAACAAAAACCATGTTTGACACCGTCTTAGTGGATCTGCGTCTTATTCGCACCTTGGATAGAGAAATTGTGGAGATCAGGAAGCCAGCCAGTAGAGCGCACATAGCTCTTGCTTAAAGTCACCTGCCCGGATAATTGATAATGGCCCGGATAATGAAGGACCAGGTGTTGATTTAATGCCATCTGGCTAAATGGGCTTACCGCAAAGTGGGTGGGATAGCCATTTAGAAACAAAAGTGGCAAGATATGCAATGCAGAAAGTGAAGATTTGCTACACCTGTTATTCTTCTGCCCTGTGTATGCAAACTCCTGCAAACACTTCTACATCTCACTGCTGAAAGACCAAAATTGTATACAATGCAAACCAGCGCTTTTGTAATGTGCTAAAAGCTGACACTCCACTTAAAGCATATACGCTGCTGAGCATTCTTCGAGCTTCCTTAAGAAGTAGAGTGCCTCTTTTAGTAAATGATTAACTTATTCTGCTGCTCATGTTTTTGTTATTTCTGGATTTTATTGTTTTGATGTTGATTTTATACCTTGTTTGCATATTGAGCATAATATTGTGTTGAATTGTAAGTTTGATGGAATTTGTATTCTGAATAAGCTTTTCTACCACCACCACTAAAATGCATGGATCACACTTTTTTTCTAGAACTGTCTACTAACTGATATGTATCTTTCTTTACATCAGCATCACACAATGGGAATAAAGGGACAATCAATACATGTGGCTGTGTAGTTATGGTTAAGTTGCTGTTTCCATAGGAAGAGCACTTTTTGGGCAGCTTATAACTTCGCTCCCCCTGGACGAATCCTCATCCAAAAGAAGTATATGGCCCACACTGAATTTTTTCGCAAAGTTTGGTGAGGTTTGGTCCAGGGGGGGCAAAGTTATAGGGGGGGTCCCAAAATTTCTTTTTTTCCCATAGACATAATGGGAAAAAACCTTGCTCACGCCTACAGCCCAAACCGCTGGACGGATTTACACCAAATTTGCGGCAGGAGCGGCGGGTTGGTCCCGAAAGCGTGCTTTTTTTTTGGTGTAAATCTTTAAATGACCAAAATGTAAAGCAAAAAACTTAGTAATATCTATGTCCGCTCTGTGGACTCACTTCCCTGTTCGGTTCGCTGATTGGCTGCACTGTCCGCGGACTGGTCTCTGATTGGCCAGAAAAACTTGCAGACTTTTGTGTGGTCCGCGAACACCAGGATGCACCCGCTGATTGGATGGTGAGAAAACGTGAAATGCGTCTGATTCCATGAAATGCCCGCCATCTTGGATTCGCTGACTTTTTTGGGGGTCCGCAAGCAGCGCATTGAAAACTTTTTTTAAAAAAAGCAGGATTTCACTTGTCAAACTCGACAAACAATCTCTGGAGATGTGGGGGGGTGAAGACTGGATAGGATATGACCATTAGAAGCCAAAAAATGGGTTGTTTCGCCCCCCGAAAGTCTGCGAACACTCTGGATGTTCTGGGGCAGTCCTGTAGTGTTCGCGGACACTGGACATCTGTACCTATTCCTGCATTTTTTTGATGGCTTATAACTTTTGCGCCACTCAATGAAACTGCATGTAATTTTGCAATGTCATTCTAGAACTAATCCTGAATGGTTTTGCAAAATTTTTGGGATTCTGTCAAGAGGGGCAAAATTAGAGTGGGGGGTCCCAAAATATTGTAAATGCATATAAATGTGGTGTCATTTGACGAATCTGCACAACATTTGGCAAAACGATTTTGGATCTAGATATAAATGGTTTTCTAAAGTTTGGTGGGATTTTCTCAAGAGGGGGTGAGATTAGAGGGGGGTCTCAACATTTTTTGATGGCTTATAACTTTGTTGTTATTTGACAAATGTGGACAAAAGTTTTGAAAAAGATTATAAACCAAACCTTCAATGTTTGTGTAAAGACTGAATGGATTTTGTCGAGTGGAGGCTAAGTTATGTGACTATAATGCATGTACATACATTTGGACACTTTCTAAAAAATAAAACATGGGCGATTTCGAGCAAACTCATGAGGAGCATTGGCAAGGACATTAAAGCATGGTTTTGCAAATGTGCCCGTGTTTTATTTTTTGACAAGTGTAATAATGTAGGTACAAAAAATAGTCATATACCTTTGGTGACTGAGGTATAGCCTGAGATCGTGGGCAGTATCCATGTTTTATCACCCTGGGTTCCCGCTTTGGGAACCAGGGGTGCTAATGGCCTTTATCCGCCATTTCCAGAGCTGCAATGGACAATAATGGTCCGTAGCCCTCCTTATTTATTTATTCATAACACACCAATGCCCGTAGACATCAGGCTGTGTGGTTACAGTATTTGTCGAGGAAGATGAGGTGGAGGAAGACAGGTTACTACTTGCTGAGAAAGGAATAACCTTTCTGCGAGCATTGCGGTCATTGGATTTGGTGTGGAGGCGCATGGAGGTGGTTCCGTAGGAGTACTATCCAGGTAGTCTGCGACTGAGTAAAAAATTGCACTCAGTGCATTTCACATTGGTAGCTTTAGCCTTCAGTACACTGCCAACACTAGCAAAGAACTGGCACACCCATGATTCGATTTTGGTGCTAGAAGTAGGAACTTCCTCTACCTCATCTTCTTGGTCCTCTTCATTGTCTTTGAACGTATTGCGCTATTTTTGCTGTGAAGGTCCTCCAGCTGGTGGTGGTGGTGGCTCTTGGGGAGGAGGGATGACAATAACTGATGCCATTTTTAAGATAAATAGCAGTTTTGATAAATTTCTTTCAAGTATGTACTGTGTACTAGATTAGTAATGGATAATGAGTATGAAAAGGTGTAGGGGGTGTGCTAGGGGAATTTTGAAGTTGAAAGTTCCTAGATCAGTAGAAAATGCAGTTCCAAACTGTCCGCGAAAGACGAATCTTATTGTGCAGTTTGGATGGGTTCTCGGACACATCATCATGCCGCGTGCCAGCGTATGGTCATGTGGCACTGTCCGGAAGGTCTGCAATTTAGTCAGATGTTCGTAGATGTCTACGGATGCAAAACTAGTTGAAATAGTTGCAAAAAGTGTATAGAAGTGTTAAAAATGTTTCTAGAAGGTGGGAAATGGCAGAGTTTTTATGGTGACACTTTGTAAATTGGACACAAATATTGTTATATTTGGTAAGTATGATATTAGTAAGTTGTAGGAAAATAGCATGCACTGCTAAAAACCCATGAAATTCACTGAAAAATGTTGTTAAGGGGACGTTATGGTTAAGTTGCACTAATAAAAACCTATGAAATTCACTGAAAAACTTTGTTAAAGGGACGTTATGGTTAAGTTGGACTAATAAAAACCTATGAAATTCAATGAAAAAACTTTGTTAAAAGGACGTTATGGTTACAAGTAAAATCAAAAACCCCCTGAAATTCGGCAGTTATGGTAAGCTAAGCAACCATAACTCACGCAACCATAACTCATGTCATCAATGATATTTGTGATGTCATCTTTGATGTCTTGGGTGTTAGTCTTAGCAGTGCACGGTGGTGGTGCGAGTTATGGTTGCTTAGCTTACCATAACTGGTGAATTTCAGGGGTTTTTCGATTTTACTTGTAACCATAACGTCATTTTAACAAAGTTTTTTTCATTGAATTTCAAAGGTTTTTATTAGTCCAACTTAACCATAACATCCCTTTAACAAAGCTTTTTCAGTGAATCTATATATATATTAGTGAAAGTTTGTTTGTATGTTCGGGGTTGGCTCCAGCCCCATAACAGTTGGTGGGCTGAGGTTTTGGCCCGAGGTCAGCATACCAGTTTGGGGGTACTGGCAATAGTGAAATCTGACCAACCCCACCCATTCGCCCTGCACCGGGCGAGGTCTGGCCCTGTGCAATCAGTATGGACGATTTTGGGAAATTGGCGATTTTGTGACTTATTCAAAAATAGGAAGTTAGGACAAAAGGTCGGCATACTTGTCTGGGGTGTACTGGCATTGGGGACATTTCACCAACCCCACCCATGCGCCCTGCACTGGGGTGGTGCGGGAACCAGCCCTGTGCTATCATTATAGGTGATTTTGGGAAATTGCTGATTGTGTGATTTAAAAAAAAATAGGAAGTTAGGACACAATATAACATACACAAGGCTGTAGCAGACCCCATGTGCATGTCAGCTACAGACCCGGGCAACGCTGGGTGGGTACTGCTAGTATTCACTATAGTCCCATATTTTGAACATACTTCTCAACATAGCATGAATATCATTGTTGGCGCCACTGCGTCTCCTCTATTTTCCATTAAAGGACGCTTTTAGCCAGGGTCAAGATGCAGAGGATGTGGGAAGTCAGGAATTTACAGACCAATGAAGAGGAGTAGACAAAAATTGACTACCCCCTCCTCTGGTGATGGACAGTTGAACATGTCATTTAGGGCCCATGCTCCACCCTCCTGTCTAACATTGTAAAAATCAGTTAGAAGCACTGTCCATTGTGCCAGCCATGCTGCTCTTATTCCAGGCAGCTGCATTAGGGAATGGATTCCATGTAGGTTAGAGGTGGCAACAATAGGTGAAAGGAGTAAAATATTGCATTGCACATATTCATTTAGGAAAACACAAACATAAAATGATGCATACATCACATACAAAATGAATAACACAGAATATAGCTCTCTGACTTACGAAATGCTGCAGCAAAAGGTAGCCATCTTTCCCAAAATGGATACCATGGCATACATTCCAAATAAATACAGGCCTTCAGCCTTAGGGAAACGTTTAAGTGCTGAAAATACAGACATATATGGCTGTGTGGAGCTAATACAAATAGCAACCCAAACCAAGGTTATTGAGCAAAGGCAGGGGCTGGACAGAAGCCTTGTGTCGTGATTTTGCAGTTTAAATGGTAGAAATAAAGTTTTCAGCGGTGGTGTTCAGGGTTTGTTTTTTTATACATGAGACTTTGCAGTGAGCTAGAACTAAGATAAGGAAAGCACTGGATCCAATGAAAACATAGTGACAAGATTTTATGTCCTTAGCATGCTGACGGAGGCTCATGTTATCTCAGAACTGCCTTTTCTGGTTTTTAAAGTTGCAAAATATGCCCTGTGATTCAGTGAATGGGAAAAACAACCAGTCATGCTGATTAGCATAATATGAGGTAATTGCAGGAAAGAAGAAATCATGTGTCTCGGGAAGCGTTTATGTACAATGAAAAAAGGCAATACACTTTGCTTGTAGAAATGTAATCAATTATATTATAAGGTTCATTTTCAGAACAGAACTGGTGAGTAGTACTTGCCAGCCTATGTATGCAGTCTGGTGTATGCAGAAACACAGTGAGAGTTTCTTTTTTCAGCTTGTAAAACAGTTGATTAAACAGATTCTTCTGGCCGGCCGTATATGTTTCTCTTTCTTGCACAGTGTGTGTATTTCCAAGGATGGCTGATTGCAAGGGGTTATGGCTAATAAATACCCTTTTTAACACCATGTGGAGCAATATTCTGCCAGCATTGAACCCTGACTCTCCCGGTATCTGCCTACACACTACCCCTGCAGTCTCTGCAAACGGGGAGCTTTCAAGCTGCTGTGTGCCCAAAAGGGGTGGACATGGAACCAAGCATGGCCCTGGAAATGTTTTTCATAATGGTCCCATATTATGCTGTGTGGACAAGCCCGACCCGTCTAAGTAGGGCTAGGGAGTTGCCCCATAGGAAACTTTATAAAATAAAAGGGTCCAAATAGGGATTACAAACTCAATAATAACGTTTGTTAAAAGTGAGGAGCAACATACTGGAAGATGTATAGCAAATTCACTACTTTAAAAGGTTGCAGGGGATGAGGACACATGGAAGGAAGGGACAGGGAACATAGAGATAGGGTAAGAAGAGAAGAAGAGCCTATGGTGAAGAGGCCCACCAGGAAAGTCATGTGTAGGCTAGTACACTGCTGGCACCCATTACTGGGTCTCCCTGGGCCTCTGCTGCTCTACCATGAAGCGGAGTACCGTAAAAGCTCTTCTAGAAGGACAGACTTGTTTTACGAGATGTTTCATCACGTAACATGTCTTAAGGGTTGATGGCCTTGGTGAATTGTTTGTGCATTTAGTTGTGTTTTTTGTAAAATGTAGACTTGGCCAGTTTAGGTTTTAGGGCGCTGCTGGAGGTAACTACATTACTATTGTCAATTGCTTTATTGCCAGCTGTCCCATTACTCCAATATAGTCTGAAAATCACCCGAAATAAGATTAGCCTTGAGCTAGCCATAAAGGATTAAAACTGGAAACCAGCTGCTGTTGTGTGAAAGTGCGTTATTTAGCAAAATGTCAGCAAACAAGGAGAGTTTTTTGCTGCAGGGGCCCAACCCTTGCTCATGAAATGAAAATATATTGATGTACATTTGCATCCCCAGCAGTGTTAATTTAGCTTCTCAACATGCAGAAAAATATGTTTCATGAGTGGTTTTACAGCTGGTGGTATTTTCCACCAGTGATAATGCCAAACCGTCAGTGGTAGTACTCGGCAACATCACTGACATTTCTCCCTGTTGGCAGAGCGAGGATTTACTGCAGGCCGTATCCATTAAGTAACAAATTGATTTTACAGAGGTCCAAGTTGACATGTCTCAGCGTTATGGCCTATAAGACTTCTGATTTAATGCATGCGAAGGCATAGATTTTCAGCATACTCACTTGTGCGCACTGTGATGGGCAGACTGCTGGAGCCGTTCCTCAAGCCATCGAATCCATAAACAGTGATACTGTATTCTGTACCACACATTAAATTCATGAAGAAGCAACTTGTATCGCGGTTGGAACAATATTCCTTACTCCCATCCGGTGCCAGGGCATTGACGGTGTATCCAATGGCATCGACAACAGGGTTCCAGGTGAAGTAAATGATGTTTACCAGACAGTCGTGTGTCACCGTGATGTTCTCAGGGGCGCATGGCGCTAGAAAGAAGAATTCAGAAATAGTCAATGGTGGAAACAGCCAGCCATACTTTAAATCAAAGCCAGGCAATACTCATAATCCAACTAAGAGGCCTAGAACTGAAGGCTTTCCGCTGAAGACCAGGGACCAGGCATGGAGCCCAGGGGAAAATGCCCTGACCACACATGCATGTATTTCCGCCAACACTGACTGCATACTCTGCGGTGATGGCGTTCATCGCTCCTGGAAAGTGTATGACACGGTAGCTTCTCCTTGGGTAGTTGGTGATACGGCAGTACAGTGCAACACTGCACAAGGTGCTGTTTTGCCTCAATTTGAAATGATGGCAGCCAAACAGTGCCCTACCTAAAATTAGGTGAAACCCGCCATAAAAGACATGTTAATTAGCATCATGCTAATGGTGTACCATTAGGTTGGTCCTGGCCTCCTGTGAAGTAATCACCAAGCAACTCTCATAATGTTTTTGCTCTTGGAAAAGTAGATCACATTAATCATAAGGCATATTCCAGCGTCTCATGAAAAGGACCACTGTCAGTACTTCCAGGCACCCATGGCAGATACCTAGCAGTGCTTAATTGTCCACGGGTTCCTTGATACCGCATAGTCTAGTCTCTCATGTAGAGGACCACTGTCAGCACTTACAGGTACCCAGGGTAGATACCTAGCCGTACTTGTTAACCTATCTGTTCCTTGATACTGCTATTTTAGAGTCTCATGTCGAGGACCACTGTCAGCACTTACTGGTACCCAGGGTAGATGCCTAGCGGTACTTGTCGACATATCTGTTCCTTGATACTGCTTATTTCAGAGTCTCGTGTAGAGGACCACTGTCAGCACTCAAAGGCACCCAGGGTAGATAGCGAGTGGTACTTACTGGCCTGCCTGTTGCTTGATATTGTTTAGGACTCTGTCAGCACTTCCAGGAACCACAGCAGATACCTAGTGGTGCTTAATTGCCCGCCCAGACCCTGTCTTTGTTTGACACTGTTAAAGTTTGCTTTCTGAATTATGTATGATGCCATCTTGAACTTAGCTGTGCTGATCTCTATTCTTTATGTTGTTTACTTATGTAAGTGTGCTGAAGCACGTAAAGTGGAAATCAAATAAATCACAATAAATAAATAAATGTATATATATATATATATATATATATATATATATATATAGATATATATATATATGAGGAGGTCAGAGCAGGTTCCCACGGGTAAATCTTGGTGTACCTGTGTAAAAGCAGCATGCTGCTTCACCTCCATTGATTTTACGTGTAACTAGAACAACCTACACAACTGAAAGCAGTGCACATACCTGTTACACTGCCTTTATGGGCATTCGGGGCACTGCCCACCAACACAAATCGGACCAAGAAACATACACCTTCCCAAAGGTTCTTTTCCTACATCAACCAATGAGCAACCTATAGATTGTACATGCTATCGCACATATGCAGTGTAAATTGCATCCAGGTTAGGTAGTTAATCAAATAACTTTCCAGGTTTAATAGACAATAAATCTACAATGTGTTTTGTATAAGTGTCCTTTGTTTTAATAGTACTTTTAAACATTTATTTCCAGAGCATGTGGGTTCAATCAGGAATTATGTTGTTATTGAAATGTAATCCTTTGATGAAAAGGAGTGCAAGCCCCACCAGGGATGGCATCTCCAGCTCTGCTGGTCAGACCAATAAAAATCTCTGCAGTGGATCTCCAAAGTGCCAAAACTGCCCAGAGGTGGATCACCTGAACTCAGCCATGAAACGATTCTCACAGTCTGGATCCCACCTCATGGGGCATCAAGGAACCTTGCATGGTCTGACAAATACCTGAAGCCTTGGTCTTCCTATGGTTCCCATATTTCACTACTTCTACGCTCCCTGCACTGGCTTCCCATGGTGAAGAGGGTTGTATTTAAGTCCCTCTGCTTAGATCGCCAAGCTTTTTATGGACAGGAGGCTGAATATGTACGGGAAAAGTCTGTTCCTTATATACTGAGGCGCTCTCTCTGCTTACAAGATGCTCAACTGATTGCTGTTCCCCAGTACACATAACTTAACATAACATTGGGTGAGGAGAAAATTCCTACATTTATGCTCTGAGAAAACATTAGAATTCAAGGCCTAAACACCAACTGCCTTTCCCCACCTGCCCATGTCTCTAAATTCCTGCCAGAAACACATGTCTATGGTCAAAAGCTAGGGTTGCATCAAGATCCTGGCCTTTTACTAACCTCCCAAAGAACACAGCTGTTACCTCCTGTTTATTTTGCAAAGCAATCCCCAGAGAGTCCTTCTTTACCTTATGTTCTCCTGAAGTTACCAGGATCCATGCCCTTGTTTCCTCCAGAACAGACCAACGAAAGTCTCTTCCGAGTCTGGAACGCTGCTCTTCATCTCGTCCCCACCCACTTAACAAGAAAGAACCACGCCCTCCCACACAATCCTCCATTCACTGGCTGCCTCTTACCAAATGGAATGTATTTGCCTAACAAGCAAACACTAAATAAATAAATATTTAGATCGCTTTGTCTTAACACATTGCACCCATTTTCATAAAGGACATCATTTCCTCTGATCCATATCCAATCCATTCATGTCTCTCGAAATCTGTACTGCTCGTCCAGAAAACTTCTAACCACCTCCCTCCTCTAGCAGGCTGTGATTGGGCATTCCTGCATGTGTTGCACTCTCCTCCAGACGCTAGAACTCCCCATGACTACCCTCTACGGGTGAAGGACATATATGATTATCTACTTTTTAACGGGCCCTAAAGACTTGCTCTACTTCATGGTAACCTTTGCCTTTCAGTGTTTTGGACTACAATTCCCATCAGCCCTAGCCACCCTATTCAATGATGAGAATGTGGTAAAAAAACATTTGGAGAGCCTCAGTGTGCAGCCCCCTGCTCCATATAAAAATCGGACTTTTCAAACTCTGCCATCATCCACCACTTCGGTGCTGACCACCGTTTGCTACACATAATCATATTAATACTAATAGTAACACTAATACTAAAACAAATAATAATAACAGACATCAAGCACGCTAGGTTAGAAAAAGGGCATGCCAGGAAGGGCAGTATAATTAATTATTTACCTGTATCCAGTGTTATTGTGCTATTAATATCACTAGCACAATTGTCTGTTTTGGCCACGACAGTAAAGTGATAACGTGTCTCGCACAGAAGGTCTTCCAGTTGGCAGCTTGTGTCGGATGAAGTGCAGGTGACGAAGCTTCCTGTCGTGGAGTCAGCCATTGCAGTGTAGGACGTCGCCCCCCTGGTGGCAGCCCAAGATACCAGTGCGGGGGCGCTGTTGCCCTTGTAATCAAGAAATAGTCCCACGACTGAATCTATCTCTGTGTGGAAAGAAAACAAAAGAGTAGCTAATTCAGCATCGGCAGAAATGATGGCGTCACCCTGGTCTTCTTCGCTTCTGCATCTTCTCAGCTTTACCTTAAGCGTTGCTATGGCATCATACATGAGAACTGTGCCCTAAAGTGTGTAATCCTAGCATCGCGTTTACTAAAATGCAGAGTGTGGAGTTCTCACAGATGGCTCTTTCTGATTGGATTAAATGGATTCTGCCCTGCGAGCCTGGGAGGTAGCGGAATCCTAGGTAACGTCATATTAAAACCACGCCTTGCTTTCACAAAGGTACAGGGGAAGGGAGCGAGAAGCCAAACTGCAACCGAAGCTCCTCCACATCGCACAGGCACCCAGGACCTTCTGGGAGCTGGAGATAACCGCCTCAAAGGCCCCACTAGGCCTGGGCTATAGGGCAACCCCACCAATGAGCAATAAGTCAGCCTTAGGAATACAATAAACATTATAAGGGGGGGTGGGTGCCTCCTTTCTAGTGATTCAACAGTAAATCCTGCTAGCAACATGCAAGACGCCCCACCCGTCTCTGGTAAGATTTGTGCTCACTCCACGTATTGCTGCTACACTCTCCACCACCAAAAACTCCAAGGGCGCCGGCATAACCCAAAGGGAAAGGAAAAGATGTTAGTGAGGCCAATGAATGACGTGGTATACCTCCAATTTCCCATTTGAGATGTGACTGCCCCCAGACAAAACTAGTAGGATTTAACATTTCTAAACGAGTGTATCATGGGGAATCTGTGGAGGGGGAACTAGTGTTCGGAAGATTCCCCCACACACCACATAACCCACTCGGAATAGCTCCTATGCTCACGCCATGCCATCTCCTAGAACCTTCTGAACTCGAGGGTGAATGGCACTGCAATGGCTATGCTGAAGGGAAGGGAAGTAGGCCCAGATTAGCAGTGAGAAGCTGGCAACGCATGCTATTGTTTGTGGAGGTATTCTGGCTCCATCTCAAAATGATTACCTCGCTTGCATATTACCGGGCAGTGAGTGAGGGCGGCTTGAGTGCGTGTCCTGGGAAATTCCAACAGGGGTTCTTTTTTTTCTCCTCAAGTAATTTCTGGAACCTTAGCCCTCTAAACCTTGGGGTTCGCATACTTGAAGAAAATCAGTGGGAATGGGCAGATCACGTGTGCCTTAGTAACTAGAAATGTGTGGCGCCGCCCCATTTCCATGTGGATAGGACTCTACTGGCTTCAGTTTGCATGCTGATGCAATGGCTGTGACGCGATGCGATACGTTGCCATTGCATGCGGTCAGACAAAGAGCTCGTCCACTCTTCCACCAAGGTTATGAAAAAGCTGCCGCCTTTATTCACCTCCACTGGGACCTAACTTTTTATGCCACCTCTTTGTGGTCTCAAGGGAGAGAGATGTTCTCATCGAATGTAGATATGGTGTTGAATCAGTAATGGTGGGCCTACTGTGGTTTTACATCAGGCTCCCCAATTGAACTACACCTGGTGCAAATCAGGGCCGAACGAGCAATAAACAATAGTGGGTATCATCCAAAAACATCAAACATAAATACTGAGAGTCAGAAAACAATTATTTTTTTTGATTGAATGTACACACAGTTCATCGAAACAATAGTGGGGGTGTGGGATTGGGGTGTTATTTAAGATTGGGGGATTTGGAGGGGGTCTCCCCACGTTTTCTTTCAATGAACTGTGTAGAAATTAGAAGAAAATAAATCGATGTTTTGTGCCTCACAATAAACCATTCGTAGACCCCAGTAGTGGCTGTGGGCTGTCGGATGAGTATTACCATGTCATACTACCCTTGCTCTTGGTGATGGGCTGGAAAACATCTGCATTTTTTTAAAGGACCCCTCGAACATTATGCATTCATGAACGATCATAAGCCATTCTTAAACAAGCAATGGGATCCCCTCTTTCAGCAAACTGTGCAATTTTCCAAACTGAGTGAGCTTCCTTTTTATGGCAACAATTTGTACAAAATAATATTTATACGGCTTCCACGACAGTCACGCTTGGTGATTCATTTGGTGCACAGATTCAGCAAATTTCATCAAAACTAGACCATGAGTTTCTAGGGGATGGTCCATACCCATCCAGCTAATCAACTCACTCCTCACATTTACAACTTGTGACTTTTCAACATGGGCCGTGTCAAGTAGCTCTACTGTTTCCATGTAATTTGTACAGACGTGGGCCCAGTCTTCAGTAGGATCCCGACTTGTGAAGTTTAAATCCCACTTCTGAGATCACTCCCATCATCTGATGGTGCAACTCTTTGCACCTGTTTTAAGGCACCCTTCGCATGGAAGCCTGATCAGCATACTTACTTCCTGTGTGATACGAAACCCTGTTCTCTTCGCCAGCTGCGTAAAACCAATTAAAAGTCGTGAAGCCAAATATGTATTTGGTGCAGGGCAAAAGGTTATCGAGCATGACCGTAAGAGCAGTTGTCTTTCGGATGATGGGCGAGCTGCTCAGATCAGCATTCTCATAAATATATATTCCGTACATGAGGGCTTTATCCACCGCCTGCCAAGTCAGGGCCGCGCTGTAACTCGATATGGTTGTAATGACGATATTCGTGGGTGGTGGCGTCACTGAAACAAAGACACGCTCATGGTGATTGGAGAAATGGCAACGTTTCAAGAATCTTGGGCAACAATAAATAGAGCATTTCTCTGCAAACACAATTTGCACACTCTTGATCCGGTGTACTGTTGCCCCCACCAATGACCAATGCACACCTCTTTATTCAGACTTTAGCATCAAATTACACTCTAAATAACAAAAGTGAGGGACACAATTTCCTTTTCTCTAAGCGGTATAGAGATGATGCTTGTACTTCTGTACTGAACATGCCTAAATACACCTGTTCAGTGTACCCATCCACTTAGTACTTCTGAGATGCCATTCCTAGAGGTCCTTGCACCTCCAGGAATGAAATTGTCACAAAACCATGAGCCACTTCCATCTACAGGCCTATGTGACCACGCGCCATTGGTCAACACTAACCACTCTTGGATAAGGAGCTAGTGAGAGCTATTGGAATTAATTCCAATCTGACCAAGGCTTTGTAAGATTTTGATCCCATTCAAGGCAGGTTTCTAGAGTGTGGCTCTGATCCCAATTAACGTGTGGATGACAATCCATGAATGGATCTGCAAGACTGGAAAGACATGAAAGATGCATAGAGAGGTTTGGATGAGAAGGAGTCATAATATTCGTATGGGAGGTTTACCTAGGAATTAAGATTTGTTTATTATCTAACCTTAGTGTAAAATTATAATGTGCCATTAAAATGAATGCATTTCTTGAAAAATATTAGGTGTCTCAATACTTTTAATGGGACATAAGATCAACTTTCTCAACATATTCCCACATCCCAAAATGACCCTGCTTGTGTCTACTTACATGTAAGTGCTGTTATCTTTCTGCTGGCAGTACTGAACCCAGCTGTATTGACAGCGTACAAAGTGAGGCTGTAAACTGTTGCTGGCTTCAGCCCAATCACGTTGCCGCTCAGTCCGCTGTAGGTGCGATTTATGGTTTCCAGTCCCAATGACACAATGAGGAAGTAGTAGTTTGTTCCAGTTTGTGGAGACCATCCAATGGTTATCTGCGTGCTGGAAATGCCATTCGACTGTATGATCTGCGGTGTCGCTGGGACTAAAGAAGAGAGAGAAAAAAGATTATTAAATTAGAAATGGGATCTGACTAGCTCGCAGTACGTACGATTCTAGATTATTTACTGTGAAACACAGCCAATTCATGTACATCCGACTGTGGATTGAAATGTTATTTGTATTGCATATTATGGGCACTGAGCGTGTCTAGTTCTTATAAAACCTCGAAAAACGTTGACTTATTTAATTTTACCTAACATCATCATCATCAACAAAGTTTATTCAGAAATAAATCCATAAACCATATTACAAACAATGCAAAAAAAGATCATGACACCACTCAATTATGGTAAAAATGACCCTAGAATTTAAACAATTCATACAGAACAGTATAAAAACATTACAAGAAACATGTTTAAAAAAGGCATGTGTTCCATCAAGTTACAATCAATTTGTTCCGCCGGTACCTAACACTGTCCGAGTCAAATGATGTTGACCAAGACTACAACTTTCAGAATGGTTCAGCTTGTTAAATATATTCCCCGATGGAGAAAAGAGGTGTTAAGATGATATGAAAATTCTGAACACCCTAAGCACTGTTGGTTGCCAACGTGATCTAAATTCAAGAAAGGTACATGGATGCCTATATTAAGAGAATTGCTTTATGATGTGAAAAATCGGGAAATGTATTACAGCACATTTTACCCAATTTTTCAGACCTATGTCCAAAAGCTGGCAACAAAAGACTGACTTTGAAGAATTCTGTAACCCGCCCCGTCTCCATCTCCTTTTCCGGGGGTCCCCCTAAATCCTCTTTCTGCTGTTTGCCCCTTGCCCCCCTTATCTTGGCCCCTGCACTTACCTGCTGCAGGGTCCAGATACCTGCCTAGCAAGTCTGCAGGCCACGAAGGCGGAGGCCCGACATACAGCATATCGCGCTTCTGTTCTCAACCTTTTGTGCGTTGGGCTACCGTATTCACAGCCTACAGACCGCTAATGTTTTTTTTCTCATAACACATCATAAGGATAAGGGGAACATTTGGATGTGTTCTTTCCCCCATTTTCTACTTTAAGACTCATAATGAATTCCTAATTCCTTATGATGAAATAATTGAGATCACTGATTTAGACATTATAGCAAGATAAGGACAAAGAGTGGGAATAATAGAGTGAAGGTACACTCCCTGTATACCACTACAAATCCAACCTTAACACTCACTTGAAATATGGGATTTATATAACCTGCCTAATACTTCAACTGAGCATTAAGGCTGCATTTGTAAGGGCTGTGGTATGGAGTGAGTGTTTAGTCTTCCGAGTTTTGTGGTTGAATTTAGTGGTATGCAGTAAATGTGTGTACCTTAAATATGTAATTCACACTCTTTGTAGACGTTAACATTTGTGCGATTAACATTAGCTCTTGATTTAAAATGTTTTTTAAATATTTAATTTCAGTGATTATTTTTTGCAGGGAGTATGCATATAACATATGAATGTATGTTGTATAAGTGTATAAAGTATGAGTGTTTGCCGTATGAGTGTATCAGAGTATATAGCATATAAGCCATACAATTTACATAATATATTTTTAAGCACTTTAATTGTTGTACACGTCTTCTATGTCTCTGAAAATTAACACCAAAGATACGTTTCATTTACTTATGAAAAATTAGTGTCATAAGTGTGTGTGTGCGCTGTGTGTTCATGCTATGTACATGCATGGTAAGTGCACGTGTAGTAAGAGTGTGTGTGTCGTAAGAGTGTGTGTTGAAAGAGTGTGTGTCATAAGAGTGTATCCTTTAAGTGTGTGTGACATAAGGATGTGTGGCATTTGTTCATGTGTGATTTAAGTGGGTTTTGAAAGTTTGGTGTATCATAAGTGAGTGTGTATGTCGTAAGAGCATGCCTTGTAAGAGCGTGTCTTTTAAGTGGGTGCATCATAAGTGTTGGTGTGGTGTAAGAGTGTGGTGTCATGAGAATGTGTGTGTCATAAGGGTATGCGCATCTTAAGAGTGTGTGTGTGTTTGTGTTTGTTTTAAGAGTGTGTATGTCCTATCGGTGTGTATTTCATAAGAGTGTGTGCGTTTATATATCATAAGTGTGTGTGTCGTAAGAGTGAGTGTAGTGTTTGTTGTGAGAGTGTGTACCATGAGAACATGTGTCAAAAGAGTGTATGTGTTGTGTGTGTATCATATTTGCATGTGTCGTAAGCGTGTGTGGTGTAAGGCATATGAGTATTTGGTATGTAAACGTCTGGCAGGTAAGTGTATGACATATAAATAGCGTATGAGTGGTATAAAGTCATGAAATGCACATGTCCTATACGTCTCCTAGGCATATGAAAACTCAGAGTGAAGTCAGGTTTGTCATTGATGTGAGTTTTTATACGTATAGATATATACATGTATAAGAGTTGTCCAATACGTACATGTAATGGAAAACTGACCTCAAAGTCAGACCTGACTTTTAATGTGAGTTTTCAGACTAATATTAGTATACATGTATGAAATGTACATCTCTCACACAAATGTGTACAGTTCATATATAAAATTAACATTCATTCTGCTCATGTATTATATGCCTCCTACATGTATAAAAGCTCACATTTAAAGAGTACAAGAGGCAGTTTGTACATGCATGCAATCTACATGTCCTGTAAACTGACTTTGATGTGAGTTGTCAGACGTATATTAGTGTACATGTACAAAATGTACATTTCCCACATGTACATGTACAGTTTGAATATATAAAATGTACATTCATTCTGCTCTTGTATGATAAGCCTCCCATACATATAAAAGCAATTAAAATGAGGTCTAACCTCAGTGTGAGTTTTCAATATGTCTAAAGGTCATATAGGGGTTTTACATTACGTACATGTATGCAATTTAAATATCCTATATATCTTATATACATATGAAAACTGACATTTAAGTCAGTCCTAGGTTCAATGTGAGCTTTTATTTGTATAGTAGCGTACATGAACAAAATGTATATCTTCTACAGGTAAGTGTACAGTGCATATGAAAGATGAACATTTGTTCTGTGCATGCCTCAAATCTGGATCTTAACATGTGAATATCTAGAAATTAAATAAAAACATGAAAAATGAAAAATAAATTCAGTGCACCAATTCATATTACCATCAAGTGCAGACCAGAAATCTTGGAAATCAAAGTGGATCATTTTGAGATATTTGGGCCAAAAAATGTTTTCCCCCCTATGAGAAAACCCCATGTTAAAAGCTGTTCAAAACTTCATCAAAATCAAATTATACATATGCTAAAAATCTGTTTCATACACCTTAACTTTGGGGGTTGATAGTAAATCGTGTGTCACCTGCACCCAAGTTCCAGAGACCAACACTAGAGAAAACGCTATCCCAACACTGGCATCTTTAGGATGGGCTGTTGGCAAACAAATTGTTTAATAAATTCATATTGCTTAAAAACATTTTGCATAAAAAACATCTTTCAACGTACCTGTTAGGGCTTGGTGCCATGTTGACGCTAACTCTGCACTGCTGGCCAGGAAAGATTTCAGTGTCACATTGTAATGCGTTCCAGCTCGCAAGCCTTGGATCACCCTGGATCTTGTTGACAGTGTTGTGTAGACGCTTACTGGTGGAATAGCAGAACTGTTTATGACTCGTAAATCTAGGAGAAAATAAGCAACCGCGGTGGAGGTAGACGTCCAGTTGATGGAGAGCGTTGCTGATGTGGGCGAGGTCACACTTGTTATTCGCAAATCTATAAGTGAAAGAGATGTGTGTTGATTTAGTATCGATAAAACTTCAATACATACTAGACCAGTGGTATTCAAACCTTTTTTAAGCTGAGACCCCCCTTGAGTAAAAATGTTAGTGCCTAGCCCCGCTTGAATGAAAATATTGTTGCTCGGCCTCCCAAGATGCCATATCTGCTGATATTTTCTATTAAAAGGTGTCCCATACTTACCTTTAAAAGTGCCTCTCGCCCATCCTGGACATCCTCCGGGCCCCTTAGGGGGCCAGCCCCACAGTTGGAAGACCACTGGCCTAGGCTGAAGTTTACAAAGGCTCAAGGTTACTATTATTTGCAAAGTTTACAGCTGAATGCTTTTTTGCTCAATGGTAGATCAGCCCAGAGAATCTCCAAACCATCACTGGTTGTTGGTACTAGGAAGCAGGACCAGTGCTTTTTTCACGAGTCCCTAATTAAAGAAAGGAATATGCTTCATTGTGTTAAATGAACAACCAATGCCCATGAATTAGAGCAAAGCTTTGTTCTTAAAGAAATATATTTATGGTGCATGGGAACTCTATCGAAGTTCCGACACAAGCGGCGGAATGTAGAAAGTGGGGTGCACGGCCATGATGTCTTGACAGTGCACAGCCAACATCGTGACATACTGGTGTGACATCACAGCAACAGAATAAGTTGTCAGTTGCTCCTGCACATGCATCCAGAATAAGAACTCTGCAGAGTCCCATCCTTAAGGGCTCGGCTCCAGCCACACGGCCCACCTCTGACACGTATTCATGAGCTTCTGCAGAACTTCGGCAGCAGCAGCTCAATGGATCAAACAAGATGGCTGTCACTAGAAAATCCAAAAACAGAGGTGTAGCTATGAAGTAAAGAAGAGGGCATTTTACACTACAGGCTTCCCTCCTGTAGGATGCCACTCGGAATTCCCCAATGGAAGAGCTCTGCATTGTCTGACCTCCCCATCTTCAATTCTAAGGGTTCTATGGGACACAATTAGCAATAACTGAGAATTCCAAATGCTCTATTTTGTGACCTCATGCAAATGAAATTCCATAGTCATTTTCCACCGTCTTGGTATCACGGAAGTGAATAGTCATTACCTTTACCTCTCTGGGAAGCAGATGAGGCTGGGTGACACGCTATGCAAGGCTCTACTCCGTAAGGCTTGTCATATCATCAGTTGACCAACAGATCAGCACAGTTCTTTGCCATAATGGGAGGGGCAAATATTTCACTGTTGGTGACCTGCTCCTCCCATTGTATCAGGGAGCAGTACCATACTCAGCAGACGAGCCAAGAGCAATGTTGATCCCTCACAATATATGAGCCATAGGCTGGTCACTATAACAGAGCAACAGCTCTGGCTTGGTCATATAGAAATGCTGCTCACGAAGGAGGAGGCTTGCGTTCCCCCATGAAATGCCACGCCCGTGGTTAGTACACCCCCTCCGTACCACATGTGTTACCCTAATTACATGTGCAGGGCTGCATTTCTTCCTAGATAGGTTTGCGCTATGTAGAATCCCACATACAAATAAATGGGAACTTGGGGAAGGCAGCGGAGGGTGTCAGGACACCACATGTTAGTGCTATGTTGTGCATGGTACTGCAAGATTCCGTTTCCACCCCCCTGCCATGCTGATCCATGCAGATAGCTCAGGGAGTCATATTGGGAGGTTAGGGGCCACCTACACCATAAAACAAGGGAGGGGTAGCAATCAGAAATGTTGGGGTTCTACGGAACATGATAGACAACTCAAGCGCCACACTTCCTTGTCTGTGATGTCACTTTAAAGCATTGGTGATACATGCCCATCTGCAATTCTGCATTCTGCATTCTGCTCTTGCTCTCATTAGAAGACACTGTTATTTGACCCTTGCAGTCTGAGGCGCACTTGTAGTAATCTGTGTCTTCCTCAACAGCGACCTTGTGGCAGCGGATTGCAGCTTGTCCGTTTTGGGGGAATTAAGTTTACTCGGGCAAAATCTCTGTGTGTGGAGGGGAGGAGGGGGATAACCCTGTTCAGGGCAAAGCTGATACAACTGATCCCCAAGAGTAATGGTACATGTCTTGCCTTTTCACAGAAGATCTTGATGGCCCTTGCCGAGTTTCCTCACATTTAAAAGATGGCATTTAGTCTATACTTTGGGAGATCCACCAATGGGATCCAACAATTCTAACCAGAATACAGAAGACTGCAGCATGTCCTTTCTCAGGCAATACAACTGTGGGGGAACTGTTGGTGTTTCAATTATACTGACAGTGCTTTGAGTAGGATGTGAAATCAAGGGGGGAGTTGACAGTGGGCATAACCTATAGGGGCATGCCTTAATGGGCACTTTGCGGCATAGGTAAAGGCCTCCTGCCACCAGGGCTTTAAGTGGGGTGGGGATAGCCAGGGCTAAATGTATAAGTTCAGCTACAGTGCATCATGGACTGTTTAAAAAATCAATAAAATCCAACCACTCACAAAATTGGGTAGCCGATTCTTTCCATAGGCGTGTTAACCTTAAACTAAGCCTAGTTGGAGGATTTAAAAAAAATTGAGGAAGTGAAAATATTCTCCTCTCGTACATGTAACGTTTTAATAGATGCTTAAAAGACTGCCGCTCATTTTATTATTACATTCTAGACCGGCAATAACAAAATTAGCACCTGGGTCCAGTGTTCTAGCCAATTCTCTTGCTTGTGTTGTGGGCTCTATCTACTGTAACATGCCTGCATTCCAAGCAAACTGATAGGCCTTGCTACACGCTTGTGCCTTCCAACTGTGCGCTTCCTGCTAACCACCACCCCCCCACTTTCACCCCAATTATTTTTAATCCATGTTTTACTTATGTCGGAAGACAGATGTATATGTCATCCATAACCTCTGACCCGCCACCATTTAAGTACCGCACTGGTGAGAAGTGGTGAGAAGCGCTACTCACTAAGACAACTGTACCACCCTTATCCCAGGCAGGTAAAAAAAGACATAGAGACAATCTAAGCTGAAGATGGGAAGAGCAGTCAAGCAACGTTGCAACATTAGTAGGCGCACACACTAGACACAAAGTAGATATGCACTCCACATGCAGAACGCGTACGCTCGGTCAAATCTGCATTTAGACATGGAGAATATTAACATGGCAACCACAAGACATGAAGAACACTAACATAACCAATGTATACGTTGAATGCAGTGTGAAGGACACGCGAGTATAACTCACTAACATAGAAGCCAGAGTGTAACTGAACAGCCATCTTCTTTAAAATGGACACTGCAGCATGCTTTTAAATAGGCCAAGGTCTCAAGACTCAGAGAGGACTCTAAAAGCTGAATCCACAGAAATCCAGAGCTGTGCACGGCTCTGACGGTAGTTAGCAATTATAGCCAAGGTTATAATGAGATTGGGAGGATGGAACCAATAGGACGAAAGCAGGAGATAGCAGTTCCCAAGTCGCAAGCAGGGTACTCCTCCCTAAATTCCTGAAAGATTTATATGAATACAGCCATCTTTTGTTTACCAGGGGCACTAGAATAGCAAGCCAACAAACTATGAAGAATAACTTACGAGTGTCCCTAGTGGGGAAAAAAACACACGTTAGAATTAGCTAAAATTCCAACAAATAGGAGCTAATTCCATGTTATTCATGGTCCTCCAGCATGTGACTCATAATTGGTGAACACTAGCTGTTCATTAGCTGTCAGCAGACGATAGGACACCTGCAAGACTCCCTAAAAGTACACGCAGACAGAATCCTCCTTGCAAGGTCAAGTATAAAGTAATTGCTCAAGTCCCATGGCATGAGGATGAGGGATGGTATCTTCTTTAATGAACAAAGGACAATCCATGGGCCACATTCTCCCTACAAACCGTCTCGCTAAAAAACTTGACGACCATATGTCCAAGGTTGGTTAGTATGAAGCCAACCAATCAAAATCCATAGTGTCATGCTGCCCATCGGATCCCATGCCAACCAATCCCCCAATAAAGAGGCGATGTAGTGTTACCTTTATCTCAGTAAGGGTGGTCCCAGGTGTGGCCATCAGATAGGTGTAGCCCAATTAAATACTTAACCCCTATTTAATCCATATGTAGCCACACTCCTTAACCAATACCCTTTCCTGTAGGTTTGGTAAAATTGTGACGATATATGACACCATATATGATGCGTCCAAGGTACTTAAAGTGTTGTTTTGTATGTATTCGACGAGAGCCTTGAGATTTGTATGCTTGTATGCTGTCCCTGTTGTCCCTGTTCTATATGGATGATAATAAAGCTGGGTTTTGCCTTGCCCTTTGTCTATCTCGTCCTTCAGTCTGGTTTTGTTTGATTCCAGTATCTCTGGCATGACTGGGACATTTGTGTTCATCTTAACACTTACCTTATGTATGCTGCTCTTCTGTTACTTGGCTATGCCTCCTCTTCTGTGTTGTCAATACCTTGACAAGTGAATGGTAGCTATGGTCAGGGGTCCCATCACTTACTAAATGTTGGACATCTGGGATTGGGCTCTGTTTTCTTCAATGAAAAGATGCTGACCACAAGTGTCTTTTCAATGAAGGACATCTTTTTTTATGTCAATGCCTTAGCACTCTGTATGTCTTGCCAGAGTACTAGTGGCGTTAAGCACATCAGTGCAAGCATACCAGCTGGTGATAAGCTTGTGGCCCTCAGTAAAGGTCCACATTATTTTCAGGCTGACGGGCCGTTACCAGTCAATACAGCCTGCCGTGAGGTGTATATCAACAGATTACATCACCACTCTTTCAGCCGGGTTGTGCTGTCACAAATCATGTTATCAAAGCAAGCACGGTGTGAAATGGAGCTCTCTCGCCAGAATTCCAGCAGCCACTAAATCAGTTGCTGAAAGCCATCACTAGATGTCCACATTCATTTCTCTTCAACTAATTGTATTAATTTATTCGGGTCATGTGTAGTGCACAGTTGCAATATGTTGAGCACTTCAGAGCGCAGGAGCCAGTATGCAGGAGTCTAGGGGATTGAGACAGAGAATGGAGGATGTGAGTGGGAGGTGGGGGATGCTAGGGGAAGATATTCAAATATCAGGGGAAAAAGAGGATTCTTGGGGAATTTTACAGCAGTGACAGTATTTCTCTTCAGTAGTTCGCTTCTTATTAATGGTGAGAAGGGGCGTGGGGGTTCTAAAGGATGGGCCTGGACAGCTGCCCTTTGTTCTCCCAGGAGGTGTTTTGAGGATTTTTCCACATTAAATACTTTTTGACAACACATTACAAGCTACATATATATCCATGTGTTCATTCATCCAAATAGAATCTACATTTCATCCTCATTTCAACAACTGGACTATCTCATGCAGCCCTGTCGTACATTAAGCAAAATATTGCAAGTCTTCGGAGGTCCGCCAGCTTATATCGAAACTCGGGTTGCGGCCTCCTCCCATCACTGACTTGCCATTACCTTACATGCTATTGTACGGGGCGCTGTTCCCCTCATATACTGCAGTCTAAGTGTGGCCACAGTACTCCACAGCAATAAGGTAAAGACATGACTTCTTATCTCTGATAATGTACGGCTCAGCGGTGGCATCAGAATGCCTGATGGCCAAGCTGGTACCCAGTAGAGCAAGACAGAGTCTACAAAAGAATCCCACATACCACGTCAAAGCTGAATTAAAGGGATGACGAGCTTTTCAACTCACTGGTGGTGACAATGTGTAGACGTCATGTCTTAAGGACACATCGATACCGCACATCATTTTAAATGACAAAGGTGATATAGTATTTATTCACGTGCTTAGAATAACTTTCTGCAATACGTCACAGGCTGCACTGTCGAGTGTTTGGTCCTACAGCATAGATTCTACATGCGTTCTCCCTATTCACAACTATGGGCCTCATTACGAGTCCGGCGATAACCCTTCCGGTGCTATCGGCGGGTTGCCGCCGGACTCGTAAAGTTTTACCGCTGCCTGACTTCCCGGTGCCACCGGGAGATCCCAAGTCCGGCGGCCAGGGAAGTCAGGCACCGGTATAATATAAGTCCCCATTCCCATAGAGTCCATTAGGACTCTATGGGAGTGGGGACTCGGAAGCGCCGGCTCCATTGTTAACGGAGCCGATGCTTCCGTGAAGGGTCTACCTACCGTGGCCGCTGCACCAGGCAGGGTCAGACCTGCTGGGCGCAGCAGCCACAGCAGACAGACACGCACTTTGCTGATCCGGAAACAAGAGTGCCGGTGAGCTTACAGGCACCTTTTTTTCCAGTCCGGCAAACTTGTTTTGAGGCCCTATGTCTTGTTTTAGAGGGACCATCACTCTAGGGCCGGGGTCTGCAACCTTAGGCACTCCATATGTTCTGAACTACAACCCCTATCAGCCCCAGCATGCATAGCCAATGGTGAGGAACCATGGGAGTCATATTCCTAAACATCTGTACATCTGCAGTCTACAGACCCAAGCAGTAAGTATAAGAACAAGGAGCCTGGGTGTAACTATGTATAATAAACAATGCGTGTCAAAGGCACATTGCAAGCCAAGTCACCATTGGACCCAGGACCCTATGAAGGCACTAGGCCTGCAGCTTTGTGATTTTATTTGGTCTGAATGACTTTTAATATCATTGTAACACACAGAAGGGGCACTTTATCCCATATATTGCACTACTGGATGGATGATATGTGGAGAGCAGGTGCCCAGGAGATCCAGGTTGCTGTGGGCAACCTGACTGCTTTCCGTGCTCTACTTGCACTACCACCCAAATTCGAATGCCATTTGTCCTTCACATCCAACCAACTCGGAAACATTCAGGGAAATGCAGCAACACAACTTGTCCAAGAAGATTGAGTGATTATTTCATAATTTTGTGGCACCTCAGAAAAAGAGAACTCCTGAGTACAATGAAGTTGGCTAATCAAAACTATCATCACAGCAATGCCTGTGATGGGATGATTTTAAATCTCTTTACTCAGGTCACAAAAATAAAGGGCCATATTAGCAAAGGTCACATGATGCAACACGCACAGTTAGCATTGCACCGGGCAACATGGCTACCCGTCCTACAGGTCCCCTGATACACAGTGAGTCCATTACTGCACATCCCGGCACTCCATTAATACAGCTGAGCATCTGGACCGATGTACAACTCTGTAAACTTTGGCCCATCTGGACACAAGACGGCTGAAGGCTCGGGATGTGCTAATGTTAGCAGGTCTTCATTCCTCCACACGCGTGGTTGGTAGGATCATATTTCTGATGATGGCTCTAAAAAAAACTCAATTTACCTTTCCACCCCATTGCAGGTGTAGCAGGTAACTACATTAGAAATGCTCATGCTTCCTGATTTATGTTGTACCTGGCATGACCATATGAACCCAGGTCATACCGCGGGAGGCACTGAATGTATCCGCCTGGGAATCAGGTATGACCTCGGGAGTGCATTCAGTAGGTTCCTCGATACACCCCCAAATGGAGATTGGGTGTGATTTTCCTCATGCACACATTCCCTTTTAAGCAGCCAGTTTAGAATGTTGCTGACTGGCCATCCAATCATCTGACTTAATTCCGTGCATGGATCTCTGATAGTGATTGGAATTTCATCCTCCCTGAGGCAGGACCTTCAGTAACTTCCTGTTTTATTTCCTACCCCTCTTCTCATCTTTTTCTTTCTGCTGCCTCCACTGCTGCTGTTACTTGTGGCTTTCTTCAGCCTCTCCTCTATGTATGAGTCACGGGCTGTCTTCTCACCTTGCTTCCCGCCGCTGCCAATCCAATCTCCTCCGCGCCTTCCTGGGCCACCGTACCCTTGCACACATGTGTTACCCTGTCTATGCACCATTCTGGGTAAGGCAGTCATCACTTTAGTCTACTGCTCTTTTGCTTGAGGCCTGCAGTGCTAAAAGCATTAGACCCCAACGGAGCAATTCTAGGTATTACGTGCCTTAGTGGGCCTTAGCGAGCGGTTCTTGCTTTACTCAGGCCATTAAGTCAGGCTTCTGGGGGGTTAATGGCTGAAATCACCCCCCGCATCCACCGGGTTGATAATGCTTAACCAGAAATGCAAACTGCAATCTTGTTGCCTAGTTTTGCGAGCAGATGGTTCATGGGAGCAGGCAAAGGGTTTTTGCATATCAGATCTCAATGTAGTCTTTGGGCTGGTCTCAGCTACTTAGAACAGGAACTTCTCTAAGCCACCAAGCTGCTCACTTTCTGGTAGCAGGGCTATATTACAAAGCTTTTCTTCAGAAGCGTGGGGAGATCAGGGATTTCCATACCACCATTAAAAATGTTTAAAAGTTGGTAAGGCAGGCGCTCTGTTGCCAGTCAAGTTTAGCTTCTCCTCCAAATGCACGTTTTCATGACTCCATCAATCTTGAGGGAGGCTGTGTTACTTTGCTTTTTCAGGCGTGTCTTCATTTCCTTTTCAGGTGTGGCAGGTTAATTGACTGTAAGGATTCTGGTACCCTGATGCTAGAATAAAGTGTGAAAAATACAAGTACCAGAATCCTTAGAGTCAATTAACCTGCCACACCTGAAAAGGAAATGAAGACACGCCTGAAAAAGCAAAGTAACACAGCCTCCCTGAAGATTGATGGAGTCATTAAAACGTGGGTTTGGAGGAGAAACTAAACTTGCCTGGCAACAGAGCGCCTGCCTTACCAATTTTTAAATATTGTTCCAGGAGCCCGGGGTCAAAAGGCAGCAGCAGCAGGGCCATCATGCCTTACAACGGAGAGCCACAACCATGGCTTTCCCCCTCCCCCCACCAAGGGGAAGATTTGTGCTATGGAGGGAGTTGTTTCCAGTCACCTTCAAGTAGAACAAAGTGTGAAAAATACAAGTACCAGAATCCTTAGAGTCAATTAACCTGCCACACCTGAAAAGGAAATGAAGACACGCCTGAAAGAGCAAAGTAACACAGCCTCCCTGAAGATTGATGGAGTCATGAAAACGTGTGTTTGGAGGAGAAACTAAACTTGACTGGCAACAGAGTGCCTGCCTTACCAATTTTTAAACACCATTAAAAATGGTTGAAAGTATTGAGTGAAAGAGCTGGGACCACCTTACTCAATGTGATCCGTAGTGACTTGGAAATCTTTAATTTCATTAAGGAATTTGGTGACCATGTAAACTTTGAACACTTCTCAGAAACAATTTAGAATTGCTCAGAAGGCGTTTTCGGGTCAAATGCCATGTGCAATAAGCAAGACATTAGCTAACACAACTGGGTCATGGGCTGGGTTCTGGAAAGAATCATGGATCATTTATTTTCCAGTGAGTTTTAGTGCATGCACAAATGGGTTCTGCGTGTTTCTGGTGGGTTTTCTTTCTTTAAAGGAAAGAGGTCACATTAGTCCAAGATTTACTCCTCACAACTATGAAAATGTGATCAACTAAGTCAAGGTTCTGCATCATGGGGCTCTGCGGATGTTTCAGACTACGACTCCCATGATCCCTTATGATAGACTATGCCGGCTAGGATTGATGAAAGTTGGAGTCCAAATGATCTGGGGAGCCAAGGTTTGCAGACCCCTCATAATGCTTTGTCATGGGAGCCATGGTTTCTCCCTGGCGGCACACAATGCTTAGGAGAGCCGGCCGATCAGCTTTGGTGGCGTAGTTCTCCCGCCGGCAGAGTACAACACTGAACTCTGCCGAGTGCTATGGACTGCAGTCGCGTGGGTATGCTTTGGTAAATATTGCTGCGCATGTTCCACCACCAATCTTACTGCCATTTTGATGTGTCAGTGCCATCAGATGCATGGAAACAACCACCCAGAATCGGAAAGCTTTTAACTAGTCTTTCTTTGGGCACTAGCAGGCCTGCCGAGACATTCCGTAATGAGAGAATTTCTTAGCCTCTAGTGCAACCCTGGGGAGATGCCCAAAGAGGTCCCCTCCACTGGTGGACACATGGCCACACTTTGGACAGGAGAGGCAAACACAACAGCCTGTTGTTTAATCCTGCACCACCCAGCTTTACTTTCTGGGCAGAAGAAACTACCACCCGACTCCACGGGGGCTGCTTCTTCTGTTAGAAGTGGGCTCTAACAGATGTATTTTATAATGAAGACCTATTTTTCATCTAGCAAAGTATGCTTCATCTGATGTGCACTTTTGCTGGATATGCAGGCATATTATTATAAGTCATATGTTTTCTTTGAAAGCTATCTTATTCCATGACACTAAAGAATTTGATATGCAAATAACGCAGACGTTTTATGATGACGCATTGCAATGACTTTGCGACAGGAATACTTGTACTGTCTACATACAATAGTTGCCTGAAAAACATGCTGCTTACTGAAACTAAAGCCCCCTTTCACTGACCTTCTCTTTTTAATTCGGGCGACATGATACTCAGGGGAACAATGAGGCTGGGGACTCATTGCATGAATAACACGGTATTACTTTCACTCGTGACGGATTTCCTGGAATCTGTGAAGTAGGCCAGCGACCTACACACAAATACATCACTGTTAAATGACATACAATTCATAATTCCTGCCTGAGGGATGTAATTGTACTTGGAGAGAAAACACCCCAAGATATACAAATATGGTTTATGAATTTTGTAGCATTGAGCCATGAACAGTGGCCTCTGTGTACCAAATTCACTGTATCTTTGGGTTTTCAGAACCCCAACAGCTTGCGAAGAAGCTGCTTAGCTTGTTATGGTTATGTGAGACATGTCAAATGACTACCCGATTATGGGGCCTTTCTTTCGACTGAATCCAGCTCGTTGCACACAGAGTTTGGGACCTCTAATGAAATACTATGGAGAATGTTCTGTATGGTCCCAGGTATGCGTTACAGGTGTATTTTTTTGTGTTCAATTGTTTATGCATGTATGTATGTATGGAATTAATAAATCGCAAGCCTAGTTGGAAAGCATGTAGCACCCTGCATAGGGGACACACTCATGAGGAGGTTTCAGGTGGAGTGTGTGGGTAAGAAAGGAGCTTTGATGGGAAGGGGGAGCAAGGACAGTGGGTCTCCGGGGTCACAGAAGTATGAGTGGATAGGCCAGCGAAATGTTCTTTGAAGAGTAGGGTCTTCAGGTCCTTTCTCTGGTGTAGGATCTATGGGACCACTCTTTTCCGCAATTGGTAACTTATTCTCAAGACAACGGGAAATAGCAGGAAAAGGGCCTGTTTCCTGTTTTTTCCCACTTGCAGTTCTTTGCTTCTAGAATGGTGAGGTTGTGGCTTCTGCTGGTGCGCTGGTCTCTGGAGCTGGTACGTTTCTCAGCAGGTTGATTGGTGGACCTGCCATTTTTATTATTTATCCAGAAGAGTCTATCTTGGTTTTTTTCCCCATGTGGGCATTTATGGTGTACTGCTAAAAAACCCATATGCCAAAACTGGATGTGAGAGAAGCCATTTGCAGCTGGTCAGCTGGAACTTCCACAAGGAATGGCTTCATGGAGTCCTTATGTGGCTTCCTGTTACCTCATGGAGTCCCACACATTTTGGGTGCTAAACATCTCCCACGTAAAAATAGAAAGGACCCAACGGCCTACAATTCACTTACTAAGATTTGCCTTCCACGGTTTATTTGAGATCCACGTATATTTTCTTGCATCTAATTACGTTTGCAAAACTGGAGAGTGATGGCTACAAGGTTCATTAATCAACCATTACTACTGGCATTTCTCTCGGCAATCCTCCAGACCATTGTTTTACAGCCTGCTATGCCAATACAGACTGGGAAATGCCATATGCAAATCAGCCTTGCTTCCACCAAAAAAGGGCAGCTCCAGCCCGAACTTCTGAGTACCATCCCTTCTACACGAGACAACAAGCAGCCCCAGACACGTTTTGGTCTCCTTGGACATTATCAGTGAGCTGTACATTGGTGTTCTGGGTACCATACCTGCCTAACCTCCGGAATGTTTCCAGAGACTCCGGAATTTCAAGCATTTCTCAGGGTCTCCAGAAAAGTTCTTTGAATCTCTGAAATTTTGAGATTCTTTCCAGTACGTCATATTCTCCACCTGATTGGTTGCCACCGGTAGCCAATCAGGTGGAGAATATGACGGACCCGGAAACGGCGCAAAATGTTCGTGCCCACTGCCTGCACCACTATAATAATAGTGCTTTCAATCCATGCAGAAAGCACTATTATTGCTGCAGCGGCGCCCTCAGCGTGCTTACTATAGCATTGAATGAATTATTTTCAGTGCTATTTTAAGCAAAATGAAGGCGGCGGCGGCGCTGCCGAAATAATGCTGCTTTCAATGCAATGACATGGATTGAAAGCACTATTATTTCGGCGGTGGCGCCGCCGCCTTCATTTTGCTTACAATAGCACTGAAAATCATTCATTCAATGCTATAGTAAGCACGCTGAGGGCGCCGCTCCAGCAATAATAGTGCTTTCAGTCCAATTACATGGATTGAAAGCACTATTATTTCGGCGGCAGGGCCGCCTTCATTTTGCTTTCTATAGCATTGAATGAATTATATTCAATGCTATAGTAAGCAAACTGAAGGATACAACAACCGAGTTTACCTTTTTGACAGGTGGGCGGGGAGTGTGGGCGGAGCTGTGTGCAAATGGGCAGAGTCTTGTGTGGCTGTGTGCGAGGCATACATCTTAGGAATTTTGATTTTCAAATGTAGGCAGGTATGCTGGGTACATCAATTACTGGGCACTGTCCCGGCATCCCCCTTCCACGCCTGGTCACTTTTGCGAAGGCATTTACAATGGGCTGTGGGATGGGCTTTTTATCTGCGTCATCGCTGTACTTCGATGCCCTCTGTCTAGTTTCCTCCATTGGAAGGCTGTCGTAGGGTAAAGCGCAGCCTGTGCCAGAAATAGAAACCCTCATGCTTGTCACAAAATACCGCATGCACATATTTCTCAACCCCCTATTGACTGAATCTTAATTGAAAGGGGCATGGGTTGGAGTGAAGCGTGTCGCTAGAGGAGAGTGGCGCATTTTAGCTCAGGATTTTACACGACACTTCTGGCCCATGCAGAGGTTTTTAAAACTTTGTCAATCACTTCACCAGGCACAGAATATACCTGTGCATACACCACTGAAGCACTATTGGGACTGTTGGAATTAATCAGAAGAAAATCTTCAGAAATCGTTTTAAGATTTCTTTTTTAATATTTTCCTGGGGAAAATGATGCTGCGCATAAGTTATTTTCTCTCTATTGACTGCAATGTGAGACATATGACGGGAAAGTAACTTAAGTACAAATGCGCCTAGATGTCGCACGCAGCACTGCTATTTTCCTACCCTTGCCAACCGCTGATATTTCAAAGCGGCAAGTTCCATTTTGGAGCAGGCAGCAAAGTGGGTTCACACCATATATTTTATATGGGTGAAAATACAAAACTAACATTGCCAAAAAAGCACTTTCATGTTTATACTTCACAAGGAGCACTGGTAGGTTTTCAAATGTGACCCTTGACATTTGAAAAATACTTAGACGCTCAGTAAATCAAAGGTCACAGCCTCAATAAAGAAACATTGGTTACATATGTTGAGGCATAATTGTTGTGATGTGCTTGTCTCTGCATGTGAAAGCTGGTGATGTCATGTGGAGTGTTGCCTTGTGAATGTCGGAATGTTTACATAAGGATTCCACATCCAGCCAGTTAGAGCTCCCCAGCCTGGGTGATGGGAGCCAGTGTTACGTCCTGGCCACTTATGTATATAACTTCATGGAACTGTGACTTAAGTACTTGTCATAAAAATATAAGTAATCCCAAGAAGCCTGGAAGTCACTTTATAACATTGGCGACGAGTTGGTTTTAAAAAGGAGAACATGCAAGCAAGAAACTGAAGAAAGTGGAAGAAGCCTACTGGTGGGGGTGCAGGAAGAAGTTGGACAAGAAGGACAACACTGCCCCTAAACACAAGTAGGACCCATCACCCAGGGCACCAAAAGGGAGGAAGGAAGCCCTATATAGGAAGGATCAGCTGCCCATAAGGTGGAGGGAGAGCTGGATACTGGGGCTGAAGAGAGGAGAAGGGACTTGGAGGGAAGCTCAAAAAGCAAGCTAGGCCTTTAAGATGAAGAAATCTGCGTGAAGAAGTCAAGCCTGTCAAAGTAAAACCAGAAGTGTTGTCTGTTAAGTGAAGATAAAAGGAAGCTTAAAATGACACCTGGGCCCTTAAACTGAAGAGGAAATCCCACCCCATTAGTTTAAGAAACCTGTAGATTAAACAAAGCTCATAGTGAAGAGGACTCCCATGAGAGAGGGAGGAGCTAAGGTGCTGTGGGCAAGAGAAGACAGCTGAGGCTATGACCAGCAGGGACTCTTTGTGGTAGGAAGGTGTTCCTGGGGTATGGCGTGCTGGGCGAAGATGTCGCCTGTCAGAGACGTGTATAAAATAAGGCAGGGAACCCTCTTTTTTTCTAAGGGGGCTTGACTCCAGAGGGTAAGGAAACAATTAGGAAAGTAATCGGAGTCAACAGCTACTCTAGTCATTGACGCTTTCAGTAGGAAAAAGATCACAGTGGGGCTAACTTAGCACATATCAGTTAGCTCATAACATAAACACCAAAAGATCAAGATATCTTTTTCAAACATTAAAGAATGCGATTTATTAGATTTACACAATTAAAAACCTTTACAAGAGTCGAAAGGTAAAGTATTCCATCCTTGGCACAAGAAAACCAATAAGTTTGTACAAAGTTATGCAGTAATTATACGCATGGGTGGGTTAGTACAACAATGGTGATTATGATTACATATACTGCCAATGTTATGGCAGTATGAAAACTTGTCGACACACACAAAGTTCAGGTGTTTCTGGTACGGTGAGTAGATGAAAAACCAGCGGATGAGGTTGTGGAACCTGCTGGTAGTTTCACCGGACTGTCTTCAGGACTGGGGGATTTGTTTTAAAAAGAAAACACGAAGTGGTTGGTGAAGTGCCAGGCACCTAGGGTAGTTGAAGCGTCATGACTAACGTGGTATATTTTGTATAGGGCCACAATCTGGATGAGTCTCAGGCTGGTGGATTTTGTCTAATATTAGGACAGAAGGTCTCTGGTCTGGTTCACAAATGAGTCCCAGGTTGTTAGAGATGAGAGTTGATTTCTATCTAGGATGCTGGGTAACCGCGGTCTCTGTAGTCGAGCTTTGTTTGTGGCTGCTGCCCCTAAACACAAGTAAGACCCATCACCCAGGGCACCAAAAGGGAGGAAGGAAGCCCTATATAGGAAGGATCAACTGCCCATAAGGTGGAGGGAGAGCTGGATACTGGGGCTGAAGAGAGGAGAAGGGACTTGGAGGGAAGCTCAAAAAGCAAGCTAGGCCTTTAAGATGAAGAAATCTGCGTGAAGAAGTCAAGCCTGTCAAAGTAAAACCAGAAGTGTTGTCTGTTAAGTGAAGATAAAAGGAAGCTTAAAATGACACCTGGGCCCTTAAACTGAAGAGGAAATCCCACCCCATTAGTTTAAGAAACCTGTAGATTAAACAAAGCTCATAGTAAAGAGGACTCCCATGAGAGAGGGAGGAGCTAAGGTGCTGTGGGCAAGAGAAGACAGCTGAGGCTATGACCAGCAGGGACTCTTTGTGGTAGGAAGGTGTTCCTGGGGTATGGCGTGCTGGGCGAAGATGTCGCCTGTCAGAGACTGCATTGCATCTGTGAAGTACTGAGGGGTGAAGAAGAAAGCTGCGCAGTGATGTTTCCATTCACAAGTCAAAGTATCATTCCTCAGTCAAGCAGTGCAGGGATGTGATGCCGTTTACCCTCATAAGAAACCAAAAGTAAGATTTGGGGAAAGATATCAAGCCCAGTAAGCATCCTCCCATGTAGCAGGGTAAGTCTGCTTTCAGTTCAATAATTGGGACTTGGGGAAGGATGTGAGACTGCAGACAGTGAGCTGAGGGGTTCCCCAATGAGCCACTATGATGTTAGGGAAGATTTTGAAGTGACAGTCTGGAGTGAGCAGCGGGTACTGGCTCTGCATGTCCTAAGCGCAATGTGAACTAAAGGTTAGACCCAGGCAGCGCTAGTCTGGTAGCGTATGCTCAGGGAAAGGGATGCAGGGAAAACTGCCTGCATGCCACTTTGCTTTCAAGGATCAAAAGTGGATCGTGTTTTGGAAGCAGTGAACCGTTTTAAAATATTGAAGTTGAAGGGTGACATGCGCTGGGTCGAGGTACGTGGTATGAGTGACGGTTGGCTTATGAACATCAGCATTGCCCCGAGGCAGAAATGTGACTGGTGACATCGGAGCTGGTCTAAGGGCGTCAGCAAAGCCATAGAACTCCAGATTCAAGCATTATGTTCATATTAGAATGCTCTCACCGAGCCAGATTCTAGCCGGTAGCCGAAGCCACTAACCGATGCAGGATGAAGAATAAAATAAATTATTTTATGAGGAAAGAACCCTGCGACGTGCATTGCCGTGCACAGGAAGAGGAGAGCTGAGAGCTGAAGGCATTGGGCTGTTCCATAAAATGAGTAAAGCAGCCTAAGTGCGTTGTGGGGTGAGAGAAGAGAACCCCTTACGAATCATCTTCACAGTGTGCCTATGGTTTTATGGGTATTATACGGCTGAGAACTGTAGAGCGCTGCTTAGCACGTTGTTGAGTCGGAAAATCAGACAGGAATAAGAGCGCAGTAGGAAATCCGAATTCCACTATAGGATTTGCCAAGGACGTCATTATAGTCATCATGACTGTCGTTCCTAGTCAAGGGAATGCAGCAAATTTGGGTTATGGTAAAGTTGCTGCGACTGCATAGAAGGCACAAGGACCACATTTGAAGTAGTGGCAGCAGTGTATCATTTTATGTTTAAGTGATTATGATGGCCATGAATCAGGTCTTTCAGAAGATAACGTTGGACATTCAGGAGCAGCAACATGTATCCTTTAACTGCTTTTCCATTAAGTTTGTATTACCAACCGAGTTTTGTAACAGATTAAGGATAGGTAAGCAAGGGAGGTGCACAAGAAGTTTGTGTGTGCATATATGCATGCAGGAATTGAGGTTAAAATCTAAACTGTATTGGATTTAACGCATTTGAGGAATTTTAGGTTCAAAAGGACTCATTTGGACATTCTGAACATGCACAATATGCGTATGCATTAAGTTTATGTTACCAACCGAGTTTTGCAACAGATTAAGGATTGACAAGCATGGGAGGTGCACAAGAAGTTTGTGTATGGATATATGCATGCAGGAAGTGAAGTTAAAAGCTAAAATGTATTAGATTTAACACATTTGAGGAATTTTAGGTTCAAAAGGACTCATTTGGACATTTTGAACATGCACAATATGCGTATATGTGTGCGAGTCAGTAGCAGGGTGTGAGAGAGGTTAGAGTAACCTTTGAGGGATTGCAGGGTAGGCTGCAGTGCAACATGGACATGTAGGAATTAATGCGCATATTTCTTTGTTACACCATACGGGCTGTGTACACAAATGTCACTATGAAGTTGAATTGTTAGGCAATGTAGACATGAGTGTTTGTGGGTGAGTGCCACATAGGTGCATGGACAGAGCATATAGTGATTGTGGGCGAGTGCCGCAAAGATGCGGGGTAGTACATACATTGGCCATGGATTTTAGGAAATGTAATTATATAGTTTGGTATTGCTTTAATGGTGACAAAAGAAGTATATATATTGTACAACATGGGGCCTCATTACAACCCAGGCCGTAACTTCCCTACTTTACCACCATGGTGTAAACTTCGTTTACACCATGGTGGATGGCGGATTTACCACCCCATTCTAAGGTGAGTGGGGCGGTAAATCCCCATTCCCCATTTACCCTTCCCCATTCCCATTTTTGCCCCATAGGGCATAATGGGAGTGGGGAAGGCGCTAATTACGGCACCATAAATTACGGTGCCGTAATTAGCACCAAGGCGGGTTAGCGCCTTGCATTTTAACGCCTGCTAAAAGCGCTGTTAAACCCTTAACGCCTGGGTTGTAATGAGGCCCATGGATTATTAAGATGGTAATTTTTGCAAAATGGTAATGCAAAATGTTGTTTTATGTGACATGCATGAAATGGGTACACATGGGTAAAACATGTGTTTTGCTAAGAGTCAAAGAGGTCGAGTGTTGGGTAGCGCCCACAATGGTAAAACATGTGTTTTGATGAGAGTCAAAGAGGTCGAGTGTTGGGTAGCGCCCAGAATAGGTATTGTATGTGGGTGAAAGTGCCACACGGGTTTGGAGGTAGCGACTCCAGTGTATATGTAAGTATGAGTGTGGTTGAGTGAAACCACAGCTGTATGGGTGGTAGCGGCGCCATTAAACTAGGAAAATGTGGTGAGTGTGCCACAGCGGTCTGGACGGTAGTACATCCAGTTGTGCAGGGTGAAGGTGGAGAGCCTGCATGACCATTAGAGGTGTGTGTGGTTAGGAATACCACAGGTGTTGCTGGGAGGTAGCGCCTCTTACACAAAAGGTCCGGTGAGGACTGGGGCGCTGATCAAATTCAAATGAAAATAAAATACAATTCCATTCAGGTAGAAACATTAGCCAACAAAAAACATGTACTGTGTTGGCGTTAATTATGATTTCAAATGTTCGATTTTTTATAACGTGCTGTGATGAGGTTATCAAAAAATGATCACAGCAAAGCTTAATGAATGCACATGAGGTACATTTTGACAACAACCCTCTAGGATCAGGCCTACTGGAAATGCTGCAATCTGAGACGCGACCGAAAATACGGTGGATCTACGGGATTTGCTCCATCGCTCAGGCAGGTCACACATCAGCACTTGTTCACCGTGTGTTGGCTCTTCTACTCGTTGTTGCATGGTGTACCCCGATATTTGCACCTTCAGTCAGATTACAGGCCCCTTCTTTGACTAATCACCGCAGTTGAGTCCATGAATGCTCTGTCCTTCCACGAATTTCTTGACTCTGTGCACTCGCCTGTCTTTCCCATGGTCTTGGATTACAACATGATGCCTGTGTTGGGGTATGGGACAGTCTTGATGAGCCGCGTGTCTCTGTAACTTTAACTATCACCAGATAGATGCCGGGAAGCCATGTGATATTAAATCCAGAGGAAGCTTCAGGACTGATACCAATCAGTCTCCCAATATGTAGTCGATGTCAGTGTGTTTCCGTAAGCTTTGGAAGTTGAAAAACGTCAGTCCTTCAGTCGTTAGCCAGGATTTTGACAACGGCCCAGGATTGCATCTCCTCTTGCTTGGATACGGTTCCTGTGGTCTGGCATTGGATTTTCAGGAGTCACCTGGCCTTCTGATCGTCCCCCTTGCTCTCTACTCGTTGGTAGTTTCATTAGCACTTTGCCACCCACATGTCAACTTTGAGAGGCTCTTTGCTATCACAGACAACTTTTGTGGCCGTGTGACATCATGTACTACCTTCAAATACAACAACAACTCTATGGACTACGGCGAAGAAGGGGCTCCATCTTGCCATTGGGTGTACAAGGCATCCTGGCCCAATTTAGGGTGCACAAATAAACAAACATACATGGCCGTTTCTCTGGTAACTGTATTTAATCCACTGTCTACTAGTAATCCTTTTGACAGTTAAGTTTCGTACGAAAAACATTTTACTTAAGTAAAGTAATGTTTTAAGGATACCAACAGACTGCTTTAGCGCTGTGGTGGATCTATTGCAGAAGAATCTTCTAGAACGTAGCTGTCAATCAAGTGCCCATTAAACCCATTTGCAATACACATCCTCTCCCATCCCTTCAAGCAAGGGCAGCCTAATGTTGCCAATCTCCACGAACTTGCCATGGGCAAGAGTCACCATAGTGCTGTATGGAGAGGCAAGTCACGCCAGTGGAGATTCCTTTCTAGAGCACTCTGCTGTCCTTTTTGTGCTGACACCACAAGGATGAGATGGCATGCCATTGATGGCAGTGGGGGGTTAGCTGGGGGGCGGTGAGACTTCTGTGGATTAGGGTCCTTAATTGTGGCAAATGCATTGCTTTCGTCACAGCTTAAAACACTGGTTCTGAATCTAACCAGTATTTTGACATTCTTAAAAAATCTGCCTTTGTCTTTCTTCTCTGCAACTACTGATGATACAAACACTGTGTATTTGGGTGACCCCCACCCCCGAATTTGAGAGTAATATATGTAATGTAACCAGGACTTGTAGAGGTCTTCTGTCATTTGGGTGGGGTTTGTATTGACTATAGCAGTGGAAGTTTTATACTTTTTTAATACAGATGTTTCACTTTGGGAAAGCCTGCGTAAAATGACCACCATATAGCCATAATCTTGTGTGTGTGACTGGGATCAACCACAACACCACTTTGTCAATGAATGCACGTAGCCGTGTCCCTTGTTTATATCAATGCAGGAGGGAGCCACCAGCTGCACTTGTCCCTCATTGATGTCTATGCTGGTGTTCGTGGCCTTCCATGCCTGCTCTCGTTTTAGAAAGTATGAACAGCTTCAATCCATGTGGAGCCTGTTCACAGGTTTTAATTGCCACCATGACCCATTCCAATCTGTAGTTGCTTATTCACGCTGTATTTTTCTGTTCATTCTGGGACTTGTAGTTCTGCGATTCCCTTATAAAACTCACACCACAAAGGAAAAACCAGGGCAAGATTTGTATTTATTATTATTGTATTTATTGAGAAGCAATGGGGTGCTTTAAACAGGTGTACAACATTACAGATGCATAACAGAGCACTTTTCAATGATAACAACAGAACAGATATGCAGCGGAGGTAGGAAACAGAGGGACAGAGGAGGGGTACAGCTGTACTGGGTGGCTGGGAGGAGAGGGACGGGCAGTGTCTAGCGAGTCAAGTGACATGAGGGGCGACGTGATGGCCTAGGTGTTGAGGAGAACAGACTCCTTGAAAAGGTGGGGCTTGAGCTCTTTTCTGAATTTTAAGAGCGTGGGGGTGAGTCTGATGCCGACAGGGAAGAGATTCCATAGTCTTGGGGCATAGGCAGAGAAGGCTTGTGGTCGGGTCCTTTCCTTTTTGCAGCAGCAGATTTTCAGTCTATACTTGTCCTGGCTTCTGGTGGTGCACTGTCCGCCAGAGATGCAGAGTCTTTCCGCGAGGTAGCTGGGTGACTTGCGGGCGACTGCCTTACATAGGATGCAGCAAAACTTGAATGTGATTTATGCATGCAGTGGGAGCCACTGAAGGTCAATTTGAGCCGGAGTGATGTGGTCATACCTAGTAGACCCTTGATGAGGCATGCAGCTCCGTCCAGGACACCTGTCAGGCGCATAAGGGAGGATGACAGAAAGCCTTCGAGGAGTGCATTGCCCCCATCCAGGTGGGATAGGACCAGGGCTTGAATGGTGGAGCTGAAGCTGTTTGGAAGGGAGGATGGACTTGACTCTTCCCAGGAGGGAGAGCGGATACCAAGCTGTCTGAGTTTTCTTAGCTATGTGTGTCTTGAAGGCGAGGTGTTTGTCAATGTGGAACCCGAGGGACTTGGCTCAGGAGGTGAGCTTGGGTGTGAAGCTCTCTGAGTTCATGGTTGATAGTCAGGTCTATATGTCTGGGTGTTCGGTGTTGTTGATGAGGAGTAGGAATTGGGTCTTGGAGGGGTTGAGCTTCAAGTATGCACTGGATATCCAAGACTGGATCAGCGAGAGGCAGGTTTTGAGCCTATGGATGTCCTTGATGGAGTCAATCTTGAGGTATAGCTGTGTGTCACCTGCGTATTGGTGCATGTGGAGGCTGTGTGTGGCTTGAAGGGCTCCCAGCGGCTCCATGCATAGATTGAAGATCACTGGGGAAAGGAGGGAATCCTGCAGGACTAAACAGGTGACAGGTAGCATTGGGCAAATTAGAGGAGTCCATCTTAATAAACTGCTTGCGGTTGGCAAGGTAGGACTTGAACCAGTGTAGGACAAGGTTGCGGATCCCCATGCGCCGATCTATGGTGTCCGTAAGCGCTTGGTGGTCTACTGTGTTGAAAGCGGCTGAGAGGTTGAGTAGAACCAGGGGGCAGGCGTGGCCATTGTCAAGGATGTAGAGGGTGTAGTCGGCCACCTGTATGGTTGCTGTCTCCATACTGCATATGGGTCTGGATCCGGATTGATAGGTTTGGAGGAGATTATTGGTGTTGATGTGTTGCTGCAGTTGTGCGGCTTCCGCTTTCTCAATGATCTCACCTAGGAAGAGAAGATGGGTGATGGGGCGATAGTTACCTAGGTTGTCGGAATCCAGAGTGGGTTTTTTAAGTAGAGGCAGGATTTGTCCTGGTTTTAGGATTGATGGGAAGGGGCCGTGAGTTACGGAGCTATTGATGATTTCCAAGTAGGGAAGGAGAGCATCTGTGGGGAAGGACTTGAGAATGGATTCTGGGAGGATGTCACATATATACAATGTGTCTTTGAGGGCGGCCAGGTTTCCTACCAGGTCCTCTGTTAAGAGTTATTTGAATATTGTCGAGGGTGTGGAGTTATTGCAAGGAGGGACGTGAGGTGGGTCTGTGGATGCAGAGCTGGCGTCTATGTGCTGGTGAATGTTGCTGATTAAAGAAGGTGTTGCTGGTGGTGGATTTTGGTATGGGAGGGTTGGGTAGCAGGTTGACACACTAATTTACAGTTTTGAAGAGGGCTCTGCTTTTGTTGTCGGCTTCTGCTATGGTATTCTGATAGAAGTGTTGATTAGTTGTCGGCAGGTTGCTAAGAGTTCCTTGAGGAGTGCCAGGTCGGATGCTGTCCTGGATCGGTGCCAGGTTTTCTCTTGTTTCCTGATGACTCTTTTGCTGAGGTTGACTTATTGCATGTACCAGGGTTTCTGTTTGCAGGTGTCTTGTTGTTTCAGAGACATGTGTTGGTCGATGGAGGCTGAGAGGGTGGTGTTGAGTGCTTCCATTAGAGAGTCTCAGTTCGGTTGGGGTTGTTCAGTCCATGCAAGATGTAGGTTGGTGAGGTCTTCTGTGAGGGCTTCCTCTGGGAAGTTCTTGAAGGACCTGAAGGTTTCTCTGCTGGGTTTCTCCTGGGAGTGCTTGACTGCGGTGGTGTGCAGGATGTTGAAAGGCATGGCTAGGGGGTCCAACCAGTCAAGTGGGATAGGAGAGCTTTAGTGGAGGAAAGACAGTGCAGAGATGATTAGGTTGAGGATGCTACCTTTCTCATGTGTTGGATCTTTCATGTGCTGTGTAAGGCTGAGTGTGTCCCGAGAAGGCTGAGGAGAGCTTCCTTCATCGGTTTGGTGGCCTTGTTGCCTGGGAGGTTGAAGTCACCTAAGAAGATGTTGTTGATGTGCGTGCGGAACATGGTGGACACCAGGTTGGTGAAGTCTCCAATGAAGGTGGTGTTGGGTTTGGGTGGTCTGTAGATGAGATAGATGGTGACTGTGTCCATGGGGGAGAGCGGGAAGTGGCAGGAGAGGACTTCGAAGGAGCAAATGTTGTGGACGTGAAGTCTGGTGCAGGACCGCAATGTCCTGTGTATGGCTGCAAGGCCTACACCTGTCTTATTCGGCAGGTCTCTGTGTTGGATGCTGAAGCCATCAGGGACAAGGACATCTAGGATGTGGGTGGATGTGGGTGTCAGCCAGGTGGAGGTGATGAAGATAGCATCAAGATCGTGTGTAGTGATGAAGTAGGCGATGTCTGCTGCATGGGTGATAGCTCAGCAGATGTTGGCAAGCATCAACTTCTGTGTTGTGGATGGTGAGGGGGTGTCGATGGGCTTGAGGCTGATGGGGGTGAGGTTGCTGCATTGCGCAGTCCATACCTTAGAGGAGGGGTGATGTTGTTTATGTTGGCATTGCCTGGTGATGGTGGAGATGGCCTGTGGGAAAAGAGGGAGAAAACACATGTCGGCGCATACTTATTTGTTGTCTGAGCAGGTGATCGGGCCCTGGGTCCTCTCGGTAAAAACAGCTCCAAACAGGAGTCTCCCTTTTCTGTGTCTGCCCTTCACTTCAGACGCCCGGGGGTTAGGGACGCCCTTGATCTAAGAGTTACTGAGCACCTACATGTTGGAATGGATCATGTTGGCAAATATGGTCTACCGGAAAGCAATATCTGAATTAGACACAGGATCATAGATGTGGATCTACGCACCAAGGAGAAGAACCTCCAAAAAGTTAGTAGGTCCACTCAGAGATATCTGCATTTCTAACAAGTTCCACCCGATATGGCATGGTGCCTAGTCTCATCTTCCTGCTGCCCACACTGGATTAGGCACTCGTGCAGGGGAGAGATAGACACACTGCTCAAAGCACTGATACTTCTGTTAGGCTTCAATTTGTGTCCATATAAACAGCGCTGGCCCATATGTCTAGCCAGATCTCAGGATATGGCTTGACTTTGCCTCAGCCCCGGCAAACCATCAACACAACAAACAAATGCACTCGCCATGCTACGGTTTGGAGGTGAGGGGGTGGAGCCGCACACAGCATTTTGGCGCCATGAGCGCTCTTCTGGCTCTGCCCCCTTACGTATGTCACAGCAGTAGCTAAGGCCAAAGGGCTTCTTAAGGATAGCTGGGACTGTAGTTCTTCCCAGCCCGCACCATCTTGAAGAGCCACCTGTCTCGTGCCATCGCCATTATCCTTCTGGAGCCACTGCTACCATCTATCCATCTTGCCGCTAAACACCAGACTCACTACTCCAGTGAAATGCTCCTGGCACTGAATAGACCTTCTTCAAACTTGGAAACCACCTTGCGATCCACATCCTCTTGCAGAGACGCAGAGGATTTGCCCACTAAACTGGGAATGACAGTGTCATCTGCCACAGCTCGTGGCAACGACTTCTCCTCACTGCAAGCATTACAGAACCCAAACCCATTGTGACATTGATGCGCCGAGGTCACCCGACAGCCCTGCATAGCCAGGCAACTGCTGCAAGCCTGGCCGAATTCAATATCATGGACTCAGTGTGCGCCCCCTCCTCCTTACCTGAATGTCCCAGGCGCGGCAATGCCGCAACCTGGGCCAGATGACCCGGCGTAACTTCCACCAGGCACTCCCCCTCAGCCAAAGAGTGTTGGGAAGAGACGCAACTGCGTAGCTGCCCAGCGGGGAAGCAAAGTGTGCCGCCAGGAACACTTGTGCTCCAGTGGTGCTCCTCACCAGCAGGGGCACCGGGAGTCCCCATCCCCATCATTGACTGAACAGCTCAGTTGTCGGCTATCTAGGGGAGCCCGGATTGTTGCCCCCCATATCACAGCCAAAGGAGGATTGTACGATAAGAAGAGCAGCAGTCTCTGCCAGAAGGCAGAAACTGAAACAAACTAGGTCTTGGTCTGGTGAGGGCCGTGCTATACTCCTTGGTATATGGGAGGGGCATGGGGAGGAGTAAAAGAAATAGAAAGGGGGTTCCTGTCATGGAGGCTGCTGTCTCATAAGTAAGTACAGGACGTGGAAGAGGGAAGTGGAGGTAATGGAGAATTATGAATGTGGCCTAAGGAACAAAGTCAAGTAACTTGATTTGTTTTTCAACCACTAGAGGGGAGGAGTGCCCTTTTACTGGAAAGTTTTTTCCTACATAGCAACGTCTGTTTTAGAGACAAGAAATCAATTATATTTTTTTTGTAGTTAAAGTAGACCTTTTGATCTGAGCCACTATTACACATTGCGAATAACGTCTACAAGCCAAGTTAACAGGCCAGAGTGCAGCAAGGGCCCGTAAACTGGGGCTGTAGGCGCCTTTAACAAGTGACAGGCCCGCCACCCGGCTGCTGAAAGATTTCTTTTTGGTGAACGGGTTGACGCAAGGAGTGAAAATTAGTTAGTTAACCAAAAAGAAAAAAGAAACTGACATAAAAGACGGCCACCATAAAAACAAAACAGATCTCATTCAAAATAGAACACGGCACTGCTTAACTGTCAGCACAGAAATACAAGGGAGGGGCTCGGCCGGGGAGTGAAACAAGTAAGGAAACGTGGCGGCAGGTACCTGTGACTTTTTACAGCTGAATGTGAGGGCCATGAAACAATGAGGGAGACCTCATGCAGGGCTCTCAGAAACCATATCTAGACTTCGAAGAGCATCGCAGCACGATGAAGGAGATGGCCTGCGCCATAACATTGAACACATTACTTTGCCACCTTTGCTAACTTGGTGTGCTGTTGTTGCCCCATGCATTGCGCCTCACACATTGCACAAAGGAAAGCTTGGAGACGTGCTTTTTAGCACTACCTGGTTGACTTGTGGACCCTATTTTATAAATGGCATTGAGCCAGGGTCGGACTAGGGCATAAAAATGTCCGGGGCACCAACGAAAAAGTGGCCCACAGTTGCTAATAGGAATTCATTCCGGTTGTGCGGCTGTTTGAATAGCACACAAGGGCGAGGTTTTTGATCACATACGATGCAAATTGTACATTTTAAAGAAAATGTATTCAGCAACACTGCCACTGGTCAAAACTAATAGCTGCATAGTGAAATAACTCATCAAACTGGCCCACATTGGCCAAAAAAGTGCCCCACTTTGACCCAAAAAACGGGCCCACACAAGCATTTTGCGTTTTTGGTACGGCCATGGGCCTATTGCCCTATAAGCCAGTCCGAGCCAGCACTGAGCGCAATAACTATCATAAACAATTAATTTGAGTGTAGTTGATTACCCTTAGCGCACTTCGGTAATAAAGAATTTATCTTAATCTTGAAGACAATTGTTTAATCTTAACATTGGCACCTTCAGTATTTGTACTGTTTTCTGTCTCTCCCTCTGCACTTCTATTTCTTCTTCTCTGTAGTCCATAATTTGTCTTCACTTTGAGGTCTGTCTTCTCTTTCATTTTCTTTGTATTATCTTTATCTGTAGTCATGGATTGGCTCCCTCAGAATTGTCCTCCCTTGTCTACATTTATTTTCCAGCTGACACTCATTTTCTTCTGATAGTTCTCATACCTCCCTGTGCACAATCCCGTTTCTGCTCTTCCTTGCTTCTCACACCAGACATTGGAACTCGCTACCTCTTGCTATAAGGTCCATCCGACCGACTCTTTCCTTATGCCATTCTACTCTCAAAGCTCAACTCCTATCTTCTCCATTGAAATGAATGGATTTATTGTTGTAATTTCCATAATATTGTACTGTCCACATTCTGTGCATTGTATTGGTCAAAGTACTTTAGAAATCAATAAATACAAATCTACCGGCCTGCTTGGTGCTTTGGATGAGTGAAGCTAATTTATATGGCACGGAACACAATGGAAATATGCACCTCCTCCAATGCACCAGACACGACTACCTAGGTCTCAAGGCAGGTGCCCTGATTGTATTATTAATATTATTATTAATGTTATTATGCCTTTTGGTGAGGGGCAGTTCCTGGGTCCATGGCTGTCAGGCACCCTTTGAACTTCAGCCGATCGCTTATGTTGATAGAGCCTGCTGGCCTGCAGGCCGGTGGCACACATCAAGCTGGAGGGCATTGTGTTGGACTAGACACAGTACACATTGAACTGTGTCTGCGGCAAAACTACACTGGTTGCGCGACACTCAATATGGCCTCTGTGTAATTTATTTAAAGCTTTAGATATTAGGTGGCGCTTAAGCGCCATCTATAAACCGAAACCATTGTATTAGAGTAAATTTTGGGAGAAACGGCATATGAGGAAGGATACAAAGCTTGCAGGTGTTGTCTGATTATACTCACCCACTGACTGTCCATGGCCATGTTAATACCCATGGCCATTCTCACCCACTTCCTGCCCCTCCCCGCTCAAGGCACATTCATCTAGGATCTCTTTGAGCTAAGTTTATCAACCCTTATGATCAAACTTTGAGCTTGACGTGCCTGTCACTCTTTTTTCGAAGCTGTCTTCAGAAATGTAATGTCTTAATTGACAGGTGTAAACAAAATGTCTTACCAGGTCTGTCTGGAGCCACTCGATTTATAAGCACTATGCGTGCCCTTCACTGCAGTCCTATCAAAAGCAAGCATTGGAAGGACCAAGAGTTTTGGATTCTGTATAAGTATTAGGCATTTGCCAGACACGGGTATTAAATGCCCAGGTACTTGCACTATTTTGTAGCTACTACCATTGATGGCCAATTAATACCACTACGGCAGTGCCTGGAAAATGCCTTTCACATGCCTACACAAATGCGAAAACTGGTGGCATTGCCCATGTTTGTTTTCAGTAATATTACATTCTCTTAATCTTTTTGTAAGTGAACATTTGCTGTCTTTTTTTTTATTTTGTATGAAAACCTTCAGTGTCAGTAAACTCGGCCCCTGTCATTCCTTCCAGTTTGGAATTAATGGCTCATGGGCCAAAGTTCAGTGAGGGATTTTACTGTAGTTTGGCCGCAATTCTATTGCCAAGTATGTCCTGCCACTGCAGCCATTATTGCCATTAGCAAATTAATGCTGCACTGTTCATTTTTAGAATCAGTTTACGTAGGGTGTCCAAACCCGTTTCCTAAAAAGTAAACTACAGAAAGAGATGGCCGCCATGAAATCAGCAATCTGCTCATTTAAGAGAGAACAAGTAATCTCTCTACTTCCATCATGGCACAGAAGAACCAGACATGTGAATGGAAGCAAGTAGAGCAAAGAAAACGGGGTGGCACTTGCAGGTAGGTATTATTTTCTATTTTCGGCCAAAGGTGAAGGAGCGGTGCAAGTGATGGGGCAGGGAGTAGGGTCGCAAGAGAGGGCAGACACCAGCACGTTTGGAACGTGGCAGCATGTCACTAGATACAGCCCACCATCCTAACTCGCTGATTGGCTGGCATGTCCATTCTGGGCGTTCATATAGGCAGCTGCGCCACGCTGCTCTGTCCGCTACAATGGAACTTAAACTCTTTGCCTTCTAAACCATGGCTGTTTGCTTCATGGTAACATATCAATTTGCCTGCTTTCTGTGCTCCTTTTTGTGCATTGTGCAGAATACTTTGTCACCTCAGGCAAGGAAAAGATCAGTGCCCACGGACCCTACTTTGTGCTCACTCTATTGTGGACTTAACTGCTTTTATGGCAGTGCTGCATATCCTGCATTAGCACAGCCTCCACCACTGGTGGGTTTGAAGTATGCATCACTATCCGTAAGCAATAAACCCCAAGCAAGGGGGTATTACTGGTCTGGTAATGCCCCAGGGTATCAATTACAATTTTATTAATAGCATTTTTATCTTGAGTTGAGAAACAACGTGCTTACCGTTTTTCAGCTAGAAATCAAAACTACAAATCAAGATGGCCGCCATGGATCGGGAGAAGGAAACTACATGTAATTCGTCTCCCTTTCCATGTTGACCATTGCTGGATTGGGGATGCGCCAGGACCACTAGTGTTTCCAGCGCCTATGAGGGATGCCAAAGCGCAAGTTAAGTGGGTGGGGGGGCTTGGGAATGTGGAAACAGAGGGTGGGGGTAAGGGGCAGGCGACACAGGGGGAGAACACACTTACCTTAATCCGGGCTAGGGAACATGACGGTCGCCTGCTCTGTGGTGGCACGGAGTGGGGTCTTTACCGGTGTGGTAAAGACCCAGTTCTGAGCCTCCTCATTGGCTTGGAGGCTGCCACCCCTTCCCTCGCCGGGTAGTAAGTTGTATTTATATATGCGATTAAATCTATCACTGGCCTTTTCCCACCTGTATCACATGTACAGCAACCTGTTGCTTGCTAGTTAGGTTCCTCTCATACATACACATACATGCATGTACTAAATAAGCGCTTACCTATTCTGACGCAGCATCCTCAAATGAAAGCGCAGTCCCGCCCACTCTTAGGGGTCATTTTGCTTCGATTGAAGCAGAAAATGAAAGCATAAAATGACTTTAACGCTTTCATTTTCCGATCCAGCTCATTCTCCTGCTGCCCTCCCTCCTCTGCCTCAGGAGAGCCCTTCCTTGTACACCTGCAGGAGATTTTCATGCAGGCGTAAAATGAATGGGTTCCAGTGGAATACGCCTCACATTAGCACCTGATAAAGAGCAGGTGGATTCCATTGGAATCCATTACACAACGTTGCCTGCAAAGCACGATTGCAGGCAGTGTTTTATTTCTCTCAAAGCGGAGAGTAAAAATGAAGAGTAAGAGCGATGTTTACTCATTTTACTCTTCACAATTACACTGCACTTTGAGAGCCTTTAACATTGCATGCAGGGAGCCAGCCGCATGGAAGTGTAAGGGTTGCTGGGGGCCTTCATGCAATAACTATACGTTTTAAAAACGACCCCCTTCGTGCATTAGCCACTAGAATACGGCAGGTATATCCCCATCTAGCATTGGCCCACTGTGTTCTGAGGACTGCTTGCATTTCACCCCTACAGCATCGTGCCCAAGACAAGCACTGGTGAATTTCTGCGCGGTTCTACGTTGAAATACCGAATTTAAAACAACGAGGAAGAAAGCACTGCATTTATTTTAGTCGAATTTCCAAAATGTATTTTTGTTTTTTTGCACTTTATTTTAAATGTGAGGGTGGTCACCTGCATTCCCCCATTCTCCTACCTTAATGCATTCCCTTACCCAAAAATGGTGCAAAAAAGTCAAAAAAATCGCTACAAATAATCGGGCGTTTTGAGCCTCGTTATTTGACATTTGCTTTGAAGGAACACCGTCTGCCCACGGTTCCATGTCATTTCATCGACTGCCTTTTCATCCCCAGTCTTTTTAACGTGCACATCCCATCGAATGTGCTCATCGGTTTTTTCTTTTTTTGGGGGGGTACCCCCCAAACCCACCTCCCACACTTATTTTTTTCCATTGCCCACCCGCCCACACCCTTATCTGCCCTTTCCCACCCCCCCTAAAAAAAAACCCTAAAAAATTCGATGAGCACATTCGATGGAACGTGCACTTTGAAAAGCCTGGGGATGAAAAGGCAGGCGATGAAAGGACGTCGTACCCTGCACACATGCATTCAGCCCAGCACTTGTGCATGGTAGCTTCTTATCAGTGCACAGTAGTGCTGCATTCCTGCCCTACTCTGGCACATGCTAAGGCTCCTTTCCCAGCTCTAGCGCAGCTGAACCTTCTGTCTGTGCGGGCCTGCGGGCGAGGCAGCCACAGTGCATCCATGATGCCTGCTTGCCCTCTTAGGCCCTCGTTCATATATACCCCACCAGCCTCTGCAAGCAGCAAGCCTGATGGCACCAAGTCATCTCATGAACCAGAGGCTCTGCTTTCTAATTCCCTCCCAGTCTTTGTGCTGTAGCCCACAGCGCGCGCATTTTGGTCGTGCACCATTGTGCAGTGCGGTGGTATTTCAAGCACACTATAGTACTGTCAGAGCCACCAAGCCTCTGTGCATTCAAACCCTTTGCAGGCATGTTCTCATAAGACCACCTTGCCTGCCTGCTCCAATCGTGCGTTGTATCTGTGTATTGCACTGTACAGTACGTGCCCAGCACTGTGGCCCTCCGCTCCTCTAGCTGCACATGCCCTGGCTTCCATCAGTGCATCCTAGTTCTCTCAGTGGCTTCAATCTTACCCCGGCAGGTGGCACCTGGAGGCCATTGTATCATCAGGACCGAAGGGCACTCAACTAGCATCTGTATTGCTTGGCCTGGCCTGCCTTCCCGCCACGGGTTCCACCTTTGGCAACAGAGGGCATCCTATTGACAGAGCTTTAAGTGGGGTGAGCAATCGGAGGGGGGCTGTAATGAGGGTGGGTGGTCTAAATGATGGGCATGGGCTGAAGTGTGCGGTGCATGTCATGCAAGGTGTGGAACCCAGTTTTTTTTTAATGTTAATGCTCACCAGCACCAATCTGAACACTATAACGATTAACTAACAAAATAGCATAAGTCGTATTCTATTTTGAGACATGGCAAAACAAACAAGTTAGTGCCCACATCTATCATTCTTACGCAGCAAGGAGATAGATTTGCGCAGGAACTCCTCCGTGTTTCTATCTCTTTTGTGCTGCGGCCCTCCTGTCCCTTGCAGGCTATCCCCAGTAGTCGAAGTGTAAAAAAGAATGAAGTTGTGGAAGGAGATGAAACAATATGCATGGAAATGACCACCATTAGTGTGGCATTGCCCCCCACAGCATGCAGTGTTATGCAGGCTGCATAACACTGCATGCTGTGGGGGGCAATGCCACACTAATGGTGGTTATTTAGATGCAATCACCCGCCACCACTATGCTGCGAGTAAAGACAACTTTCTTTTTTCTTTACCTGTGCTGAGGATTCGAACCTGAGCCCTGCCAGTGACCAGCCGGTGTCGCATCTTCACTATTCGGTAGGTACTGGGTTGCTTTTGTTTCAAACAGTGAATTTATGTAGCAAGTAGAAGCAGAAATCATAGTCTGTCAGAGGGCTCAAGTCGAGGGTACACACGGGTGGACAGAGTCCCCCCACTTTTTTCAGAGGGCGGACGCAGTCCCCACAGGTACTTTAGAGGCATGTGTAAAACATGTGTTATACAAGATACATTGGGTCTCATTACAAGTTGGCCGTTCCGGAAACAAGGGTGCCAGTAAGCACACTGTCACCCTTGTTTCGGGACCGGCAATCTACATGTCTCCCTGCCATGGCCGCTGTGCCCGACAGGTCTGACCCTGCCGGGCGCAGAGGCCACGGTAGGCAGACCGGTTACGGAAGCGCTGGCACCGCTAACAACGGTGCCAGCGCTTCCGAGTCCCCACTCCCATAGAGTCCTATTGGACTCTATGGGAATGGGGACTAAGATTTTACTGGCGCTTGACTTCCCGGGCCGCCAGACTTGGAATCTCCTGGTAGCACCAGCAGGGTTACCGCCGGACTCGTAATGAGGCCCAATCGACTGTCTTTTTTACACCGACTTGGGGCCTCGAACAGTGGTTGCCAGGTTCGCAGGCCAGGTACTTCACCATGAATCTATGTGATCACTGTGCCGCTCGTAACTGCGCCGACAAAAATGTCGACATCATTTACGGTGCGACGCAGTGATCAAATAGATCACATTACCCACCTCCCCCAGCCCACATACCCCTCACCCACACCCGGACCCCACTTACCTTCACAGCGGCACACTTCTGTGTGTGCCGCCGACTCCCTGCTATCCCTGCGGCGTCGGTTCCTCCCACTTGTGTGGGTCGGAGCTGACGCCGCAGGTGCTTTTTTAAAACATTTTTTTAAACTTTGTTGTCTCCCGCAGCCCCTGACTCCCATTACTGCCCGCAGGAAGAACAGGCGACACCTCCGCAACCACTGCTTAGAGGCAGTAATGGGAGTTGGTATTTTGTGCACCCCCAAAGTCGCCGTGACTGCGGGGCCGCACAAATGAAGGCGACATTATGGAGTATTTCCCTTCACCACTGCACCATATAGCCTGATGAAATATAGCACACAACTAAAGGAGAAATGTCACATTTCGGGACTACATGTTCCAGGGGAAAAAATGGTTTTGAGAAAATATCCTCCCTTGGATTTTTGTGTGTTGATTTTCTGAAAGGCAAATGCCATTCGTCCTCTGCTATTTTTAGGGTTATGCAAAGTCAATTGCATATTTCACCTTGATATGCTAATTTCCGGTGGCGTCACATTCTATTGGTATGTAAACGAGTCCCCCCACTTAAAAAAATAAATATATTTTAGGACTTGAGCCCTGGTCTGTCAGTAGGAAAGAAGCGGTTTAGTTTAACAGGTGAGTTTTCAGTTTTTTCTGGAACAGGTGAAAGGAAGGTCCTTCATGTAGTGGGAGAGGAAGCCACTGCAGGCTGCTTTATGCCACTCTCCCCTGTGATTGGCCGCTATATGCCACTCTCCCCTGTGATTGGCTGCTTTTTGCCACTCTCCCCTGTGATTGGCCGCTTTTTGCCACTCTCCACCGTGATTGGCCGATGTATGCGACTCGGCCCTGTGATTGGCCTCATGTGGGATGATGGGCGGGCACGCACTGAACCCCTGGGCTGGTGGGTCACCAAGCAGTGCAAGCACTTCCACCACGCCCCTTTACATGGAGTGCAGGAGATGTTTAGGTTTTAATGCCGGTGGTAAGAGCGTGTCACCATCTGGCTTTACATCGCGCACATTGTGTCCTATGACAATCATGGCAACGGCCATACATGAATGGATATGGAGAGTTCCTGCTGTCTAATGCAGCGCTGTCCTGCTCTGAGCTTTTATCAGTGTGTGTAAGTCTGCCCTGGAGGTTCTGGTACCCCGTCTCCACAGCCCAGTGCTAGACTGGTGCCAGTGTTCTAATAACCTTACATGCCTGTGCTTCCCTTTTACATGTGCGAGGAGAGAGCCTGATACTGGGGTAAGCACCCATGCAGGGCACTCCTAGACCATTACCATACTTTGGAGGGCATCGGAGTAGATGCCGTGCGGCCTAACATTGAACACATTACTTTGCCACCTTTGGCAACATGGTGTACTGATGTTGCCCCATGCATCGCCCGGCACACACTGCACACATGAAAGCTTGGAGACGGGACTTTCCATCGATGAATTCCAATCCTACAGGATTTACTCAAATCTTCCGTCGTGCCATTTCAAGTGAGCGTGCACGTCACCGTCGCAGAGTATGCTGCAATCTAGAGACCGTGCATTCTGATGCAGTGTGAACTCCTCCTCGCATGCACGAGTGCATTTGAAAACAGTCATCTTGTGGTATTGACTTTTAAAGACAAGTAGAAGTAGCAACTACGAGTTGGGATTAATCGGCGGGCAAACAATTACTACCAGGATTAGTGATTGCGGATACATTGGGCCCGATTCATGGAATATTTGCCGGGTTCAAAGTGACTTTGCACGACTGGAAAGTGACTTTGCACTAATGAAAAGTGACTTTGCACTGCCAACACAAACCCTGATTCATGGAACCGTGCAAAGTCCGGGCAAAGTCAGCGCATAGTCATTTTTGTAGTACAAATTGACTTTGACAGACTTTGCACGGTTCCATGAATCAGGGTTTGTGTCGACAGTGGAAAGTCACTTTGAATCGGTCAAATATTCCATGAATCGGGCCATCTCTATTTAAATTTGCATGGAGCGTAAACCCTTTTTTCCACCCTATCCGGCTACAATGGCATGACTGAGTGTGCAATGGTCAGTTTGTGTTTAGCTGGACCATGCACATGGAATGTACTGCCATTTCCCTTGACTTACCCTAACTCAGAGTGGCTGCGTGCACACCACTTGGCAGAGCTCAGCCCTGGCTCCCAGGCTAAGGGCCTAATTCGTGGAATTTATTGCACGGTGCAAAGTGACTTTTCAGGCTACGTGCACACCACTTGGCAGAGCTCAGCCCTGGCTCCCAGGCTAAGGGCCTAATTCGTGGAATTTATTGCACGGTGCAAAGTGACTTTTCACTGGCGCAAAGAGACTTTGCACTGCCAACAAACACCCAGATTCATGGGACAGTGTAAAGTGTCTTTTTGCTGTGCAAAGTCACTTTGCACAGCAAAAGACACTTTGCACAGTTCCATGAATCAGGGTTTGTGTCAGCAGTGTAAAGTCACCTTGCACCATGCAAAACATTGTATGAAGCGGGCCCTGGGGCTGTAATGCTCTTTTCCTGTTCGTGTTCTTTGGTTCTTTGGAGCACTACATTCGAACCAAGGATAGGGAAATGCAGCTGCAATAAGGTATATGTTTGTCTAATAATAGCACAGCATTATATACATTACAAATATCTGTTCATCACATTTTATCACATACTATCCCTCCAAAATACTGGTCGATATGGGGAAGTGGGATTAGGTAAAACGGTAAAAGATGATTAAGGGCCCGATTCATGGAACATTTGCCCGGTTCAAAGTGAACTTGCACTGCTGAAAAGTGACATCGCACTGCCGGACACAAATCCTGATTCATGGAACTGTGCAAAGTGTACTTTTGTAGTGCAAAGTCCGGGCAAAGTCATTTTGAACTGCATAAATAACTATGCGCTGACTTTGCCCGGACTTTGCACTGCAAAAATACACGTTGCACGGTTCCATGAATCAGGGTTTGTGTCGGCAGTGCAAAGTCACTTTTCAGCAGTGCAAATTCACTTTGAACCGGGCAAATATTCCATGAATCGGGCTCTTGATTTGGAAGTGTTTGGAAAATAATCAGATCTTCATTCTCGTTCAGTCCTTACACGCAGGCGGTGAGGCTTAATCTGACCAATTCCAGGGAACTGAAGAGTCTGACGGGAAGCCCCACCGATGCACGAGCAAGTGAGGCAATGTCCACACAGGGCTCTAACCTAGAAAGCCTCAATGTCTCGAGTCCACGCCCCGAGGAGGTCCCAGTCCTGGGACACCTACTCCGGAGAAACATCCAGGGCACAGAGGCGCCCGCTTCTCAGCCAGCCTGGCTCAATTCAAGTGCAACAACTGGGATCAGTTACCACCATTGTGGTGTGTGCGATGCGCAATATGGTCCCATGGGCAACTGAAACCACTTTTTCTTTGAAGCACTGGGCACATGATGGCCACATTGTAAACACTCCCTGCAGCAGCAGAGTCAATGGAACACGCCACACTGTGTACAGCGTGAGGGGAGTTAGTCTGGGGGGGGGGTGGAGGGGACTCATTGAATCTTGCCTGTTCTCTGTGCCCCTCCCCTACAGACTACATCCGCAATGATTGTGTTCACCCCTTTTTGATAGTGATCCAATCTCTTACACAAAGAAATGACGTTTGGAGCAATGATTTCAATTAATAAACATAACACATGGACCTTCTATCAACACTCCTGTATGTCTCGCCCGAGCAAATATTCAAACAGCGATTCAGGATTCATACATGTTTAAGGAACTTACAGAAACATTTGCAGACCCAATTGGGTGCTGGCGTATACATGTATGATGCAAACGTTGGTTTGCCTTGCTATACGGATTCTCCTACATGTAGAGAAGCCCGCTAACCAAAACCTCTCATTTCTGCTTACTTAATGCACACAAAACCCACACAACTACCTCTCTCACAGCAAACCGCACGGACTTCACCACACTGCAACAACAAACAACCAACACATAGATCGCAACAACAGCACGCAAGGACCCGCTTTGATTCTACTTGCACACCCAAGCTCAGCGCATGGTGAAAACCGAACTGAAGCTGCCAACAGGACACCACCTCTCACTTTCTTGCGCCCTCTTAACCCACTAACCCACCCCGTCCACCCTTTGTTTACAGATCCGCCTGAGCACCTGCAGACCAACTCCGTTGGGTACAGTGCGCTATACAAATACCTTTAACATTAACATTAACAATTATGCATACATGTATATCATTGCATATACATACCCCTTTATTTTATGTTAGTTATATGTAAGGTAGTAACATATACATTTAAATGCATGACAAAATAACGGTATATACACACACACACTCACACGTACTTATTGACCTGTATCATACATACCTACAAACAAAAACATGTGCTCTATACATAGCTATATGCATATATATTATACATATACCCACATATATACACACACACATATATTTGCGGCGATACAGACGCGCGTGTGTGTGTGAAATGGCCATATTAAGATATACATTCTGATTTACAAATAAAATAGCGCCCCGGAATGTCTACCAATGGTATTTAATTTGCTACGTGTTGTGCCCCGCACCCATAGCCATAGTACTTGTGACAATAGTTGCACTCCGTAGAGTTAGACTAGTACACACAATAATGTGCATAGCTGATAACAAGCGGCCTCCAAACTCTGCGTGCATTCTACACTCATCCTACGCTTAGGCTCATATTAACATTAGCAACGCCGGGGTCCAGCCCCCGACTCGTCGCGAGGACAGCCTCCACAAAGATCCCACCTGCCCGTGCACTAATAATCCCCCCTGCGTATAGAAGTCACCAGGGCCTGGCGCCTGTCGCTAGAGAGTTCACACGCTGAATACACTGTGCTAACAGGTGCAGAGGGAGGTGAAGTAAAAGGGCGTTCTACTCACCATTCTGGCAAGAGGAAAACTAGAAAAGAAAGGAACAGGTGTGAGCTCAGTGAGTGCACAATGCCACGCGCATGCATAAGTTACGGATTCAAGCGTGCGTAGAACGGCAAAAGCAAGTACCTGCAGCAAGGTTGCAATAAATAGAGTGAATCCTAAGACGTTTGGCCTGTCCATTCTTCGGCAGGTTCTCATAAGGTGTGCAAGGGGGATCGGGTGAGAAACAGCATTGAGACACCCCCGGTGACTGCAGAGCTTGTGTTACTGTAAAAGCCTCCTAGAGAGGAATTGTCTTTAAATGGGTGGGAAGAGCCAATCCAGGCCCGAGAAAAAAGGACACCTCACCTTGAGTTACCGGCCACGCCCGCGCTCCATGAAAGCCAACCTCGCCTGCCGTTGTATAACTCCAGGGCCACCCACTTTCTGGGATTTCTCATTTCTGACAATTGAATTCAGACAAATATGTAATTACAGAGGTTGCCACTCTATGGCAGGGCCTTGTATTAATCACTTCCGGTTTGGGGATATCGCCTGACTTTCATTGTAGGCTTTTGCCCGGACAGAATTTTTATTAAGGACATGTTTTATTTTTGTATAGATTTTAACCCCATCTTGGTTTCTTTCGGATCTTGCTGTTACAGGGCAGGAGGCCCCCAGGGGGTGGGGACGCAGAACAATGGTTGGAATGTAGGTATGTAACCCGACAGATGGATGACACGCCCTGGGCATTGCCACTAGGCGCTCTTCCACCTACTTTGCTACTGGGTCAAGATAGCACAATGGCTGGCAAGGCATCATTGGGTAGGTGGTCTCCTGCCACAAAAAGTCTTAATTGAATCCCTGATCTCTTCTTTGAATTTGGTGACTCTTGATTTAAAGCCTCTATTATGAAAGGTCTAAGGTTACATTGCTCTGCTATTTGGCACAGCTTCTATTTTCGCATTTGCAAATATTGAAGGGTTACTTTTTCTTAATCCTTAAAATAAATGGTAAGGGCCCACTTCATTAACTAAGGATGGTTTCTTAAAAAATGCAGCGGTTGTCAACCATTTTCCCTCCTCCCCTCACCAACCACAATATGGCCTAGCGCTACAAAGGCCCAGTACCCCACAAAGTGCAAACAAGGTATGATGAAATGACTCGTGAAAAACTGCATGCGGATCCCTTGGACGCGACCCACCGCATCCTCATCTTCGGCCTCCTCTGTGTGATTGCAGCACACTTCGACTAACATCTGGCAGCAAAGGATCCACTGGGCAACTACAATTGAGTCTTCTGACTATGCTGAGGGGCTAGGATCCCCCTTCTGGACACCAGTGAAGACCTTGCCTCCCTCGACTGCGGCCACTGTGCACACTTACCCTACTTGAGCTCTCCTCAGCCTCTGAGTCCATGGACCACAAAGTACTGCTGGACCACTTCACAGCATCCACTGGCCTGGGGGGGGATCAGCAGTCGTGAGGTAGACATTCTTTCTGAACTATCGCACCCACCAAATTAAACTCATGTTCTTCCTTTAGCAAATTGACCAATATAACTGGCAGGCTACTAAAAGGAACAGCCCCTAAACCATGTTTGCTTCCCCATTGGCCTGCATTTTGGCGCACGCATAACAGCGGCCAGAAAATATATGCAAACAACATGTAGCTCCTTCCCACAGTATAACAGAAATCCAGTGATCATCAGGAATCCAGCTGTGCATGCACCAAAACTGAATCTACTTCAATGGAGAGAAGATGGAGACCTTGACCGGGAGCCCAGTTAAACCAACTCCATTTGCATTCAACTAGATGTAATCTTGTAATGAGGGAGTGACCCAAACCAGGAAAGAGAGTCTGCAAATTAGGGTGACTGTTCGACAAAGAACTTTCCATCATGCCCGAATGTTAAGCCATCCCTAGAAGCGCCTTCAAGCACCTGCCTAAACAACATTGGATCCATACCCTAAGCTAAGCAGCATCTACATGGTTCTCATAGTTGCAAGGTCACGCGTGGACTATCGTAGTGTAGTTTATGTTGAATTTCCAACAACGACTCTATCTACGATGCAAAGGGTTCAAAACTATTCTGCACCCACTCCCCTGACCACTTTGTAAATCTCCAAAGTCTTTCAAACCTGCCATTCGCCCAGATGCCTAATGCCAACCACTGCCAACCTAGTAACCATCAACAAAGTTAAGCGCCAGGGTCTCAGGGTAAGGGCTCATCCCACTGGACTTCCCTTCCACTGTCAATCAGGCTTGAATTGGATTTCTTGAAATGCCTAGCAGGTCTGCAACAATATATATTCCCCTCAGCAAATGGATTGATGGATCCCTAACCATGCCCCGCCTCCTCCGTTCCTGCCCAAGGCCTGCCAATCACTTTAATTAATGGGTTCTGCCAGATTCGTCTGGAAACGTGTAGGGAGTTATTGGAAACGCTCCCTGGGCACACGATCAGGGCTTCTGGATGCAGCAATGAGGTGCAAAAAGCATTCTTTTTTTAAGGCTTGATACAGCGAGGACGAGGCCAAAGGCAACAGAGTGTGTTCTGTTGAGATAAAAGACTAAAACATATATCGGTCACATAACCAATCATAGTCCAGAAAAAACACATTTAGGGAAAGGCGCAGCAGAAGTTCATTAAGAATAGATGGGTTTTTAATCTTCACTGCAAGATCCCTAAGGAAGAGGAGAGGTCCATCTCGGCTGGGTGTGAATTCCAGATATAGTGGCCAAGCTAGTGGGATGCTTGGGACTGAGCTTTTCTGATCAGCTCAAGTTCAATGAGTATAGATTTTGGGCATTGTCCTCTGACCCCCAGAGGTTTTTAGAATGTCTGTTGAGCTGCACAGCTTTGACTATTACACAAGAAAAGGAGATCCTACGTCTTAATCCACCTACTTTTGTCTTCCATTTACAATTCGTTCATCAAAGGGCTGTTTGCTGTGCCGCGCCGTGTTGTGCTGTGTTGTGTTCTGAGCATTGGACTTCGCTCTTCTTCTTCCAGCGTTTGGTGTGTTCTCGCTGCTCTTCGCCGAGCCAGCGTTGGGAGGAAGTCTTTCTGTGGGACACCCACTCTGCCTGACTCGCATGAATCAGGTGATCTGTGGGCCGGCCTTTTTCTCCGCCCCCTTGGCCCTGGACTGCTGTACTTAATCACCGCCCTCCAGCGCATCCGCGCTGCGCACCGCGAAGGACCGCAAAGGGCTGTTTGCTGTGCCGCGCCGTGTTGTGCTGTGTTGTGTTCTGAGCATTGGACTTCGCTCTTCTTCTTCCAGCGTTTGGTGTGTTCTCGCTGCTCTTCGCCGAGCCAGCGTTGGGAGGAAGTCTTTCTGTGGGACACCCACTCTGCCTGACTCGCATGAATCAGGTGACTTTTTGTGCCTCCTGTTCCTGTTCCCTAGTGAGAAGTAAAGACTCCAAAGCACGGACTCTTTTGGATGTAAATCGATTAATATAATTCATAAGTACTATACTTATATAGTTATTTCTTCTTTTGCCTGTATAGGTGATCTGTGGGCCGGCCTTTTTCTCCGCCCCCTTGGCCCTGGACTGCTGTACTTAATCACCGCCCTCCAGCGCATCCGCGCTGCGCACCGCGAAGGACCGCAAAGGGCTGTTTGCTGTTCGCAGTGCGCAGCGCGTGGCGTTTGGCGAGCGGAGAGTCTTATTGAGCATTTTTGGCTTTTGTGAGGTACTGTGATTTAACTGTATTTGAGGCTCAGTAAGAGTGAACAGCATTGTTTGTTTTTTGCCCTCCAACCTGGTTAACGCTCTAGTCGTGTTAAGTTGACAGAGTGTAGCTATTTTGAAAAATGGAGTGTTCATCTACTACCTTAAGGAACGGTAAATGTTTGATGGATACGGGTAAGATTCCAGCTAAGATAAAGCTGTCTTTGGCTCATTTAAATACGGAAAGCTCACATTTTACTCCCCCTGACAGCCCCTTGCAGGTTGTCGCTCCAAAAACATCACCGGAATGCTGTGAGCATTTTGTAAAAGGCACCCCTCTTATTGAGCCGTTACTTGTGCAAAATATATATACGCCTTTTTCGTTAAAAACAGCCAATGATGAAGATCACAATGCAGTAGTATTTTTGGGAGAAATGTGTAAATCTTCTCCCGTGATTTCTGATATCTCTATGTTGGCTCCTGGCGTAATTGAGGCCCTAGAAAGACGTATTAGTCTTTCACTGGGCCCTTCTACTCCTGCTGCAGCCTCACATGGTCTACATGAACAGGTTCATTTTCATTCTAGCATGTTGCCTACTATAGATGTGCTTCAGTCAAACATTCAAGCTCTCTTGGTTGAAAGCGACACGAGCATCTCATTCCCCAATGCATCTTTACTTCACAACAAGGTACATTGTGAAAAGCAAACGAAACAGGAATCCCCATTTAAACAGCCTCCCTCTGGGTTTTCCGCTGAGTCCGTTTTTCATCAAACTTCAAGCTCTCCTTATGCAAACGACAGGAATTCCCCCAATTCATTAGCACAGGAAATCCATTCATTTCCAGTGTTCACTCGCATCCTTAATCTTTTAGACAAAGGACATGAATTTACTCACGCAATTCTGAAAGATATGAAGGACTCAATTAGTGCCAATTCTCTACAGTTGGCTAGGATCGAGGGATACATTTTGGCCCAAGAGGCCTGCCATAAATTTCACGCATCTTGCCCGGAACGAATGGTCGATATTGTAAGGAGGAGTATGCCGACGACCTCTTTCATGCATGCCTCAATCTCCCAAAGCACGCAAACGATTGAGTCACCACTGCTTCTTCATGGTCTGCCCACCTCTTTTGCTAAAGCAGTGGTTAAAGACTCTGCAGAGGCCTCATCAACTTCTATATCCCATTCTACAGAGTGGGCCGAAGTTGCCTAACTGCAGCACGATAGAATTTTACAGATTGAGCAAACCATGTTTAATTCAAAACTTTTCAATGTGGAAACATGCGACATTAGAAACATTCCTTCGACCACTATTGTGGTTGAAACTACTCCCGACAGTCCGTCCGCTCTTATAGGGTTAATGGACCAGTCTGTTTCTGACGAGAAAATTTGTGATTCGGTGGGGCCTAATCATATGTATCATGCCTCACGCAAAATGAAAAAAGCCCATCAGAGAGCGGTAAAACGCAAAAACAAGATGAAAAAAAACACGAATTGCTCTGGCAATAATAACATTGCAGTCTCCTCCTTGCAAAATTCGGCAGTCAATGGTATTATAACTGATGCTGTTGTGCAGCTGACGGATACTGAAGATGCAGAAGTGCCTTTTGACTCTAGTCAACTAAATGAGGAGAGTCGGATTGCACTTCAATGGCAGGCCCCCAAAAACACACGGAAGGGTAAAAAGAAGGGCTCTCATACTTCTGATCCTCATCTAAGCTTGGAAGGGTCCGTTGAAACTCGGAGTGATTCCCCTATCCTTTCTAGTGTTGTGGGCAACTTACCACAGGCAGCTACTAATCAAGTAAATTTGAATAGGTTTTTTCTTCAGATTGAGAATAAAAAAACAGTCTGCCATGTGGCTTCAAGCACCTCTGAGAATGATTTAATTGTTTCAGAGGCGTCGAATGAGGCCTCAGTTTCGACAACGATTTATCAACCTAATCATGTCTCACCAGTGCTTGAAGTTCACGAGAGTCTATCACAAAGCTTGATGCCAAGCCAAGAAAAACATGCTGCCTTGGTAGATTCTGCTAAACCCTCCCTTACCATGTCTAAAGTGGAACATGAAATATCTGTCGTCCAGGCCGTGCGCAGCCCAGCATCCACATATGATGGAGCAGTGTTGGGGACTTCGTCTTTGGTAGAAAAGCAGGATGGGTTGAAGCAAATGCTTCAATCAGTTAACATGAGGTTGCCCTTACCGTCAATAATATCTACCAATATAGATCCTATGTCTCTGAATGAGATTGCTGAGGAAAACCAGACCTTAATTGGATGGTCCAGCAATCCGCAGATCAATGGTATGGTACCTATCAACCGCTCTTTTTTGTTGAATACTTTGTATAAAATTCCTTCACTACGCAACTTAGTCTCTCAAGACGTAGAATGGATTAGGTTGCCCCTGATTAACAATAATCGAATGCTGTGCAAAGTAGTATCGTCCATTATTGCTAAACTCATTTGGGAACATAAAACTGATTTGCTATCTTTGGGATTGGAATTGCAAGCCTTTCCACATTTGGAAAAGGCCATGCAATTCTTAGAATTCACGCCTTTGGTGGTGAAACAAGATAACAGTAAAAAGGAAATGCCATCAGAGCAATCGGAAAATGCAAAGATCCTGGCACAATTGGCTTCTTTGACCTTGGCCTTAAATGGTTTAGTGGGGATTCTGCCTACCCCTAAAGCTTCATCACTTTCGGGGTCACCTTTGCCTATGGCTGAGGCAAAGTCGTAATGTATAAACCCTATTATTCATTCATGGAATTGTAGTGGTTTTAAGAACCTTTTAACACGGTTCCATGACAAGGCTATTAAAAGCCTGCCTTCTGTTTTATTTTTACAAGAAACTATGTGCGTGTATGACCTTCAACTAGACGGATTTACGGCCGTCAACCAGTTAGCTGTTCAACCACCTGTCGGTCGCCCGGTAGGCGGTTTGTCTATCTTATTAAATAACGATCTTCCTTTCGTAATAAATCATAGAGTCTCAACCCAACTGTTTCTATTGGTAGATGTGGCTATTAATATGGACATACCACGCAGAGTAATGTTGATTTCCCTTTATTGGAACCCGACTTCCATACTGCTTGTTGATGCTATAACTATGTTAAACGATGCCCTAATGGACATTTGTTATATCGCCCCAACAGCTGAGATACTAATTGGTGGCGACTTTAACTCTTACTTATTCACATATCCTAATGATTCCCGTTGGTTTGAATTGGCGCACCATGTTAAAACCTCTTGTGCGAACGGCCTAAGATGGGCCAATTTTTTCTCTTGTTGGGACCTATGTATAACTAAAGCTGCTTGCCTTAAAACCTCATTTACATGGCATAGGGGGAATGCCTTCTCCACTATTGATTACATAGTCAGCTCAAAGCACCTTTCGGGCCTATTATCTTCGATCAAGTCCCATTTTCCACCTTATGGAGATCATGCCATTTTAGAATGCTCATCATTAGCGGTTAACATTGAACCCTTTGATAGGGTACATTCGTTAGGTTTAGTCCAGAATGATAGACCGTTCATCTCTATCAGATGGAACATGTCCACATGTCGGCGACTGACCTTTTCAGTTAATCGCGACTGGTGGCCTGATCACTCATTAGATGATATTTCCTCTCAGACTATCTCTCAGTGGAATAGTCAGATGATACAACAGCACTTGAGAGCATTGGCTGACGATGCTGAGAATAATTTGAATCCTGCTCGACCTTGCAGTACCTTAGAAAGAACTATTGCAAAACTAAAAAAGGAGAAACATTTTGCATTGCGTGCAATAAGGAATGAATATGGCAGGACAAATTGGTACAACTTGTCTAAAGCTAAAAAATTGGTTTTGAGACACTTCAAAAACAAGTTAAAATCGACCCGAATTGCATTTCATTTGATGGGGAATCAGAATATGGTGCGTTTCATCTGTAAGCACAATATTCGGGACAGCTGGAAATTTCTTAGAGCATCCAAGTACTCTGATCCCTCCTCCATGGAGTCGGCTATAGATGGCAACTCATGGTATACATTTTTTGTACAAAAATATCATCTACCGGAGAGATTCAATCAAGCGAATATTCTTGATTTAGTAAAATATATTCCAATGACCTGTCCATGGGACGTCCAAGATGTATTGTTAGCAATTACAAAGCTTAAATCCTCAAAGTGTGCAGGCCCGGATGGGCTTCCGCCATGCGTTATAAAAGACGATCCCATTTTCTGGGCTAATGTATTGTTGAAGATGTTTCAATCCATTTACAAAAGTAAAACTCTCCCAATATCTTGGGTCAAATCCATTATTATTCCTCTCCATAAAAAAGGTCCCTTGAATAATCCACTCAATTTTAGACCAATAGCTCTGATTGACGTTGCTGCTAAGATCTTTGCGCTTTTACTACTCAATGAGGTGGAGCAACACATTAAAAATAACAACAGTATTAACAAAGCCCAAACAGGATTTAGAAAAAAAATGGGAACTCAATTGAATGCAACTATTTTAGCACATTTAATTGCTGAAGCTCATACCCCTACTAATGGACCAATTTTTATTGCTTCATTGGACTTATCATCCGCCTTTGATTGTGTTATTCGAAGCAGGCTATGGACTAAAATGTTGGATCTTAAGTTTCCTCCGGGTCTGGTGGCGTTAATAGCGCTTTTACATCATAATACCACAATTAGAGTTCGTATTACTAGCAAAGGCCACCTCACACAGTCTATTCCGACTGCTATTGGTGTTAAACAGGGCTGCAATCTTGCAGCAGTCCTGTTTAACTTATATCTTTCGGATATCGAAGGGATCTGGGATTCCAATCACTCATTTACAGTCAAGTTAGGTAAGCTTCGTCTGTCTTGGCTTGCATATGCAGACGATGTGTTACTTTTTGACAGTACTCATTCTGGACTTCAGAACAAATTAGAAACATTTGAAATATATTGTAAACAAAACAACCTTACCATAAATTCATTGAAATCGAGCATTCTGATACTATCTTCTAAAAAAAAGTTACGAAAGTTTCGATGGAACTTGGATTCAAACTATATTAAAATTGTTACTCAGACAACTTACTTAGGGTACAACTTGGCAAATAATTCTTCTGTAATGTTTTGGCAACAGACAATTGCGGAAAAAGTCCTTCCTCTACAAAATCAAATGAGATTAATCTTACGCAAACATTGCACATTTTCCCTAGTACCCTTATTGGAATTTTATTCAAAAAAGGTAGAGGCCATCATTTTATATGGTCTGGACCTGAATTTATTAGATCTTTCTTCATTTTTGAATAAAGTACAAGCTGGGATGTGGAAAGCAATTCTTCGCCTTCCTGCGTCCCTTCCTAACGCAATTGTCCGACATGAGCTAGGATTGAATTCCTTGGCTTCTCGACATAATTGGCGTTTGTTGAAAACTTACCTTAAGATGAGTTTTCCAGAAGAAAACTCTTTATATGAAGATTTTTTCATTATGCTGAGGGAATCCAAGCCTAGGTCCATTGCATGTTTTCAACAGCGTATACAGCTTATCCTAAATAACATCAACATAGCAGCAGACGACTTACAAAGGAGGCTTTGTACGGCTCATAAGCGCTTATTCTGGAATGATTGGGCCGAAACGTGCGAACAATTAATACAGTATTCTTCATTTACTGAATAAGCACATTTCAGACACGCTCAAACACCTCACCTGCAATATTTATTATTATCACCAAGTGAAGAAACTCGTGCAACATATATGCGCTTTCGTTTAGACCTGCTGCATACCAAGATGAGAATGAAACACTGGGCAAATAAAGATACTATTGCTGCAGATACTAGATGTAGATTTTGTAAAATACCTGAAATCAATGAGACCTTAAAACATCTTTTTCTGTTATGTCCAACTTTTGAAATGGAACGTTTAAAAATTATTTCCTCTTTTAGTCCCACCAATACTTTAAGCAGTAGAGAGTTAATCTGGACCCGATGCATGTGGGGGTCAAGTAACTCGATAATTCTTGCGACTGTTCGCTTAGTCAAAATTATAGATGCAGCTCTTGAGTCGCATGTGGTGTAGACTTAAAACTTTGCTAAGTAATGAGATTTATCTTATAGTATGTATATTATGTATACGAATGATTTTGCTGAGAAATTAGAGTTTTATAAACTTAATTACTTTTCCTTCGTACATATTTTAATTATGTCTTTTCTGTACCTATATCTATGTGTTTAGATGTCTGTTTAAGAGATGTATTGAATTCCGATGTAAATTTTGTAAAGTTGCGTATGCATCAAAAACAAAATTTTGTTTTAATAAAAAATAAAAAAAAAAAAAAAAAATTCGTTCATTAGCTGAATCTATTCAAAACATTTCTAAATGATTTAGAATTAATTTTAAATTTTTTCATGAGATCTCGACAAAGTACAAAAATACATAAAGATAAAGCACATTACCTCTCGATACAAAACAATTGATGTGTATCTCTCCAGTGACATACTCCTTAAAAGACAAATGGAATAAACTTACAAAACATACAAAAACACAATGACAGGACATATTACAAAATAACACGCATGGTTTACAAATCAACGTAAACTAGACACTCATAAATTCTTTAAAATGTGTCCATCCAAATTTGAAACGACAAGTGTCTCTGCACATTCGTGCACATATCCTGAATGTTGCTGTGAGTCAATAAGTCTTAGCATTGATCGTCTGCCAACTCGAGCTTGGGCTATCAGGGCTTTGCAATTTCTATACCCAGCCGTCTTCAGGGCGAATCTTATTTAGTCACATGGAAGCATGTTCGAAACAAATCTGGTCTTCTGCAAGATGCTTTTTGGTAATGGAGAACAATTAACAGGAAGTGAACTTTCCCCATAGGAACCGGTCCTAGAGCCCACCATATGCTCACCTCAGGCATTAACAAGCTTAATGTTATCCTTGGTCACCAGCTTGTAAAGTCATGTCCAAATATTGCGTGGAAGTGACTCAAACACCGTCATTTATGATATGATATGGCATTTGTAACGCGCCTATACACAAGTGTTTCAAGGCGCGACGAGGCAGGGAGGGGGGAACAAGGGGAAGACAGACAACGATCCTACTAGGCCAGGTGTCATTCAGACCGCACAAGTGCAGGGGTAGGGGGAAGGTAAAAGTGCAAGGGGAAGAGGGGGGGGGAGTGCAGTACAAATAAGTAGAATAGAAATAAAATAATAAATAAATAGGGCCAGCTGGTGGCAAGTGCAAGGTAAGTGCAGACAAGTGCTGGGGGGTGGCTGTAGGGATACAGAGACAGTCCCGCAGTGCAGGGGTTGCCAGGGAGGCAGTGCAAGTGAAGAGTGACTGGGCCCAGGACCGAGGTCGGTGAGAGTGGCCCAGTTGCAGAATCAGTGCAGTTTAGGTGAAGAATTTAGCAGGGGAGAGGGAGAGAGAAAGCAGAAGCGAAGAGGAAGGTTTTGAGGTGCTTCCGGAACCGGAGATGGTTCTCCTCAAGATTCAGGGAGGCAGGAAGGATGTTCCAGAGGGAGGCCCCTGCCGCGGAGAGAGATCTACCCCCAGCTCGTTGCTTCGAGAAGCGGCTGACCCTGAGGGAGTTGGAGACGGATGAGTGTAGGGCTCGGGAAGGAAGATATTTAGGAAGAGAGAGTTGAAGGTATTTAGGCCCCAGGCCCCAGAAGGCCTTGTGGACAATGCAGAGGGTTTTGAACTTAATCCTCGCAGCCACTGGGAGCCAGTGTAGAGATTTCAGTCCTGGAGAGATACGGTCCCTGGGCTTGAGGCCAAGGACAAGTCTCGCAGTTCTGTTCTGGATGAGTTTCAGAGGGCGGAGAGTGGAGGCAGGCAGATTAAGATAGATTCCATTCTGATGTTAAAGGCAACACCCAGCATTTAGTCTCTGAGTCGTGCCGCACAGCAGTGCCTCTGCGTACTTTCATGTAGACGCGTTAGAGAAGACTAGCGACTAGCTTTGCCTACTAGGCAACAGAATTTAAATTCAATATGTGCAAGAAGGGTAGACCAGTGAAGACTGAGAAGGACAGGTCTAAATTATTCATACTTGCCCACGCTTGTATTTAGCCGTACAGGATTGAGGAATAATGCTGATTTCATTGCACGTAAAGAAGTTTGAGGAAGGCCAATCAGTAGGGTGTTGCCACCATGCATGCGGGACAGAACAAAGGATTCTACAACTCATTCTAGAATGAAAAGATAACAATTAAGTGTTCAATAAGTTGAGGTAATTTTAATTTTAGAGCAGCAGTAGCGGTACTTTCGGAGATGTGGGACTTAAAGTTCAAAGATAAATCAAGAGAAAACAAAGGGATTTGGCATAGTCAACTAGTTTAGTAGACACATAATTAGAGCCAAGGGCTGAAAGCTAGTCCTGATCTTCAGCCGCAGATATAATCAGGGCAATTAATAAATACTCTGTTTTTCAAGGACTGAGTTTTAGATGAAAATCAGGAATCCACTCTTTCATGTTCCGCTAACCAAATGGGAGATGTCTGCTAAGAATGACACCCAATGGAGCTTGGTGTCATCAGCATATTGGTGGGCAGAGATACCATGCCTCTCCATCAGATCTTTCAGTAGCACCACGTAGATTTTAACACGTGTGGGTGACAGGATTTAACCCAGGGGGACTCCACAATCAACTTGGACAGTGGCGGATTGAGTTCACATGATCTTCACAAACCGGAACCTCCATGTCATGAAGGATGTAAGCCAATTCCGTACCCTGCCTCTATTGCCAGTGTGGCATCTTAAGATGAAAGAAGAATCACAGGGTCCACCACACTGAATGTTTTTGAGAGATCTGAAAGAGCAAAGAGTCAGGTACCTCCCCATTCAGAATTTAAAGTGTGTCATCCACGATATGCATGGTGTCTGTTACAGAATGTACCTGAAACCAGATTGATAGGTTTGAATAAGGTTATTTCTAGACAAATGGAGATTGAGCTGAGAGGCAAAAATGTCTTCTAGGATTCTTCTCAGGAAAGGTATAAATAGGTTGTTTGCTTGTTTATTTGTTTATTGTGCATTTGTTAGGCACTTATACAACAAGTAAATTGTGTCTCAATGTGCCCAGAGGGCAAAAGGGAGGGAACATGGAATAGAAAACAATGAATACACTGGAGTATAAAGAACATGCTCGGACTAGTTTATAGTGCAATAGGCCCCAGGCCGAACCAAAAAACGCAAAATGCTTGTGTGGGCCCGTTTTTTGGGACAACGTGGGGCACTTTTTTGGCCAATGTGGGCCAGTAGGATGAGTTACTTCACTATGTGGCTAATAGTTTTGACCAGTGTTGCTGAATAAATATTCTTTGAAATGTACAATTTGCATCAGATTTTATCTAAAGCCTCCCCCTTGGGTACTATTCAAACAGCGTCACAAAAGGAATGAATTCCCATTTGCAACTGTGGCCCACTTATACGTTGGTGCCCAAGACAATCTTATGCCCCAGTGCGACCCAGGGCACAGGCTTGGTCTGGCTTATAGGGCAATAGGCCCATGTCCCAACCAAAAACGCAAAATGCTTGTGTGTGCCAGTTTTTTTCAGTCAAAGTGGGGCATTTTTTTGCACAATGTGGGCTTCTATGTTCTAAATTTTAAGACTGCTTTTGCAGAGATTTGACTGGTTTCTAACATCACCACTCTGTTGGTGACATCCTCTGCATCACTTACTCACTGTTCAACTTCAAACATAGACCATTTGGCATCCAAATGTTGCAGGTTGGCATGGGTGGCTTCCATGAAGGGCTTCAGGGCCCTTATTTCTATTAGTACGGTATGCATAACCGGATGCATATTTTCATCTTTTGGTGTTGGCAGGTCAGTTTTTAGCATTTTTAATATATTAGACGATGCAGGAGCAGCCTCCTCGGCTTGACCTTTTTTTTTGAAGACGCCATAATGTTGCTCTCATGCACCACTGATGGCAGCTTAAATGCTGGTAGTATGTGCCAATGCCACCATACTTCTTCAAGACCAAAGACTTTATAAACCACACAAAGGGTATGAAAGTAGACTTTGGGAATAACCTTTCATTTTGCAACAATGGTATAACACACCTAGTTTTGTGTAGCAGAAATTACCCTTTGTAGTAAATACCTTATATAAGCAACCAGCGCTTTTTTTGGGGCGATACAAAAATATTCTGAACACATTATATCACTCCCTTTGTACTTGATGACTGGTAACATATCCACACAACCTTGAGGTACTGAAAGCCATATATTTCTACATGTTAGGCCTGAACTGCAATTCTATGGCAAGACTGGAGGCGAGCATTATGCTTCAACTTATTTTATTACTACTCAGCAGTTTCAACAAACCAATAACAAAACACTGAAAATGTCCCAATAGACTTTTCTTCCTTCAGAACTACAATCCCCATAGTCTCTGTAGTCCAGCTCACTCAATGCTCAGCTATGACCACTTCCTGTCCCTGAGCTCCGCCTCTTCTTTTACTGCTCTTCATGCAGATTAGTACATTTTCGCCTCATCTCCCTATATAGCATGCCTAGGGGTTGTATTTAATGAGAACCTAAATATTACGTGTTAGCAATGATAGAATGACTAATGTAATAGAGCTTATTAGTGTGCTAACGTAACAGTCGTACCTCAGATAGGTTACACAGTATGCGCAAGACCTTCCCCTATGTGCGACATTCTCTCAGATAATCAGGACCGTATTGCAAAGTACAGGCCCCGCGGCGCACCCGCCCCGTGCCGCATCACCGGCACATCGGGGGTAGTTTCGCGCAGCGCCCGTGGGAGCCTTCAGAGTATCGTAAGAGGCAGGAGAGAGCCGAGCCACTCCGGCCCCCTCCTTTGTGGAGGCAGGGCCGGAGCTCAGAACATCAGAGCCCGTTTTATATCTACAGTGCAACGCAGAGCGAGTACGTATACGGATCCGGGCACGGCAGTGATCTCTCCGAGCTACCTCCCGGAGCTGGGAGGAATAAAGACACAGGGCCTCATTACGACCCAGGCGGTAAGTTACTGCCTGGGTCGTACCCTTACCACCATGGTGTAAACTATGTTTACATCATGGTGGATGGCGGATTTACCGCCCCATTCCAAGGTGAGTAGGACTTTAAATCCCCATTTCCCATTTTACCCTTCCCCATTCCCATTTTTGCCCCATAGGGCATAATGGGAGTGGGGAAGGCGCTAATTACGCCACCGTAAATTACGGTGGTGTAATTAGCACCATGGTCCCTTAGCGCCATGGATTTTAACGCCTGCAAAAAGCAGGCGTTAAACTCACCATGGCGCAAAGGGACCCCGGAATCAGGCGTTAAGGGTTGGTGCCGTTTACGGCGCCATTAACCCCTTAACGCCTGATTCGTAATGAGGCCCACAGAATACCACCGGCCGAAGTCGGATATATATTTATGAACATTGCGCACGCTCGCCGAACTGCATCAACAAGCTGTACACGAGCGAGGAGCAGACAGCTCCGTGAAACACACAAGGCCAGGCTCCTGAGATAAGCTGTGCCCTCCAAAGGGCCTCTTGAGACATAGTTCACCCATCACAGGCGCTAAGAGAACAATATACCCGGTGCTGCCACAAAGTACATGAAAAACTATACAATAAATAAATAAATAAATAAATATTTTTCATAATAATTGCAGAGGTAATGCAGACATTGTTACGGGAGATTGACCAGAGCTTTACAAGCACCAGCTAGTGAAGTTGGCGTGCTCAGACACCTGTCCCAGGTACAGCAGGCACACTGCAACCTCCCAGAATGTCAGAATTCAAATGGAGTGAAGCGGAGCAGTCTTTGGACTTAGCTGCCAGCTTCAAGGAGGTGCTGGGGAACTCACTAGTGAATGCCGTGGCGCAGGGGGTGAAACCCCTACAGGAAAGGCTGGAGACCCTGGAGGCAATCCTACAGCAGCCTAAGGATAGCACCGGTATGACAGATCGCACGGCCACCGAACCCTCTGCAGCATGGTCTAAGGGGAGTACCCAGGCCCGTAAGAGGAAATCCTCTTGTGACCCACAGGGCCCTTCGGATGGGGTGAAAGCAAAAGCCCCAGAGGTTGTTGACGCCTTTGCAAAGCTCATGGAAGCATATTTGCAGCGCCAGACCGTACCAATCCTCACGACCCCACTCCAGGGGAGGAATGTGATGGAGAGGAGGACCCAGGCTCAGAAGAGGAGCCAGTGGAAGGTGACCCGCCCTCCCAGGACGAGGAAGAGACAGAGGAGGAGGAAGACGCCAAGCCCAGCGGAGGCAAAAGAGCCCGCTAGAGAAACACCTCGAGGAGGTAGAAGAAGATATGTTCAACCCACACAGCATCCGGAACTCGAGGTCCTCTGACTGGCTACCATCAACAAGAGTTGCACATTACATGACCATAAGATTGAAGAAAGTACTCGACAGGGAGGTTCGACAACGCCTTTGCGCAGCGTGCCCAAGGCCAGACCTTCCGGGTAAAGTAGCCGAGACCCCGGAGCTAGATCCCAAGATGCTTACGTTTGTATCCAAGACCAGCAAGGACCCCCGTAAAGGCATCGACAGATCTTGGAAGAGTTGCCAAGAAAAGGTGCTGGGCTTAGCCGGTCCTCTGGCAAAGATCATGGACCTGGCTGAGAGGGCCAGAGACACGGGGGAAGAAGAAGACCCCAACGCCCTGGCAGGCTGGGCACAGAGTGCAGTCTGCTTACTAGGCAATGCCAACTGGGCTGTCGCCTCGTAACGAAGAAGAGGCTTATTGCTAAAGATTGATCCAAAGCTCAGTGACCTCGCATTATACGAAGCGGGAGAAGCAGCGCAGGGGTTCCTGTTAGGAGAAACCTTTGGGAAAGAAATGAGCCATTTTGTTGGTACCTATACTTCCCTGGAGAAGGCTCAAGCCTCGATTCGAAAAATCTTCCCTAACCGAGTTTTTACCGGGACCGGTCTCCACAGGGGCTGCACGGCTGGTTGAAACCAAGGAAGCAGAAAACCCCCGAATCCCAGAGCTCAATACTGGGAACACAGGCAACAGGATTCCTTCTTCCCAGCCAGGGGACGTTTCCCCAGGGGAGGCAGAGGGCGGGGATCCGGCTGAGGTCAAGGATTCCCACAAGGTGAGAGTAGCACATTAACCTCCGCTAGGGGGGAGAACTGGTATGTTCTGGAGAAACTGGCACGTGCTTTCCAGTGATGCTTGGGTATTGCAAACCAAGTTAGGTCTGCATCTAGAATTTATAGAACAGCCCATACAAGAGTGCAGGCCACAGCAGCAGCAATTAGCACATGCAGAGCAGAGCCTGCTAGATCACGAGTTGTTTCAGCTTGCCCAGAAGAACGCCATAGAGAGATGCTCAAGGACACACAGCTTCGTGAGCAACATTTTCCTAGTACACAGGAAAGAGAAAGTGCGACCAGTCATAAACCTGAAGGAACTGAACGGTTGGGTAGCCTACCGTCATTTCAAGATGGAGGGTATCCACCATCTCCGAGACTCCCTCAGAGAAGGAGACTGGCTGACGAGACTGGACCTGAAGGATGCCTAACTGACGGTCCCAGTATTAGAGGAATTTAGGACCTTCCTAGCTTTTCGCTGGAAAGGGTGGTTTTGGCAATTCAAGACCATGCCCTTTGGGCTTGCATCGGCTCCTTGAGCTTTTACCAAGCTGATGAAGCCAGTGGCAGCAGCAATATGAGAGAAGGGCATAAGGTTGATCATTTACCTGGATGAAATCCTGCTGCTGGCCAAGGACCGAGAAGCACTACTATACCAGACAAAATGGGTGCAGGACCTGCAATTGTCCCTAGGATTTCTAGTCAATGTGGAGAAGTCAGACACCACACCAGCACAGAGGATAGACTTCCTGGGATTTATCTTAGACACCAGGAAAGCCACGCTGGAGCTTCCAGCATGGAAAATATGCCACATCAAGAGAGAAATAAGAGGATATCTACAGAAGCAAGTGGTTTCGCTCAGGATGTTAGCGAGAATAGTGGGGCTACTGGCAGCCTCCATTGAAGCCATATTGCCCGGGGCCTTACACTATCGTGCGCTGCAAAAAAATAAGACACTTACAGCACGGCTTGAGGTATCATCCGTTAGTACCTTTGGATCAAGAATCCGTGACTGAGCTGGAATGGTGGTTGAAGAATATGGATGCCTGGAATGGGTGGGCCATTTTTGGAGATCGGCCAAACCTGGTCATGGAGTCCGACGCCAGCCAGTTGGGCTGGGGAGCTCGATGCAGGGATCTGCAGACAGGAGGGAAGTGGAGCGAAGAGGAGCTTCGCCTTCACATAAACTGCCTGGACCTGTTGGCAGGATCCTTTGCGATCAAGGCCTTCACAAAGGGGAGGATTAAACATGCGTGTTATTGAAGATGGACAACATCTCTGCAGTCCGCTATATAAACCACCTAGGCGGCACCAGATCCAAGATGCTAGCAGAACTAGCGAAAGATATTGGGCATTTTTGCCTTGTGAGGGACCGGAGGGCGGGTCTGTACTTCCGCTCTCTATTTGGTAGAGGAGAGGCACAGAGGACCCCTGCCAAGATTCTCAATATTGGTACGTGGTCGAGCAATCAAGGCCTAGCTTCTCGGGAAGTGATGCGGGCTGGTTCTTAAGTACAGTGTAGTCCCCAAGCACCCACAAAGGAATGTCCACACACTGTATTCATTAAAACACAGTCTTTACACAATTAACATTCAAGGTTATGTACAATATCACAATAACTCACGTTGTACTCGGTTATCTATAATGGCAAATATACAGTTCTACCTGGTACCACAATTACTATTAGATCTCTTTAAAGTGCATCAACTGTACGGTTAAATGTCACACAGATCAGTTCGTAAAGGAAAGCAACAATAGATATGAGAGGAAAGCAGTTGGTTAGAACAATTGGCAGAATACAGGTCACTACCGTTAAACACAGTTCTGTGTGGAGATTCCCCCCACCTGGGCAACCTGTAAAATAAAGATGGATCACAAGCCCAGTCCATATATTGTTCACAAGAGACTTTCCAATAGTTCTGCAACCCCAAAGTACCTGGCGTTGTAGTGTTCTTCGTTGGGGAATCAACGGCCCTTCTTGAGTGTCCTCCATTTGAGGCAGGAGTCACGGGTCATCGAATGACCGACGGAGACCAGGGCAAGCTACGACAGTGAAGTGGCAGCTTCTTTCCTAGTGGTGCTCATTGACGGGAAAGTGTAAACGTCCTGCAAGGAAAAGGCGTGCGGGGCACCTCGGTGTCGATATTTCTGGACCGCAAAGAGTTTGAAGAACTGTGGCCCAGCAAGGGCGTCGAGTTGTCGGCATCTCTGTGGTCTTTGGATGCTCCTCGGTGCGTTGACGGTCAGGCCTTCTCCGGCGGGATAAGGCGGGCAATGATGCAGACGAGAGCATCCTTGGTTCAAATGAAGTTCTTAGGCAACGGGAGCAAGGCGGCTCTGGTCGTCAACGGCGGTCGTCGACGGTGGTGGACAACAGTCCGGGCGGTTCTCTTTGGGATTCTGCGGCAGTCCCTGACTCCGGTCGGCAGCCTTTCGAAGGTCTGTCTACCAAGGTGCTTTGGCAAAGATCAGCCAGTGGACGATGGTCCCTCGTAGCTCGGGAAGAGGGCGCCTTACCAGGTCCTCTCTGGGTCAGTCCTTGGAGACACAGCAGCTTTCAGATTGTGAAGGAGAGCAACAGCAATTCTTCTCTTCCAGCAGGGCTTCAAGGTCAAGCTTCAGTTTCACTCCAATTACTCGTCGTAGTGGACTTCAGCTTCTGAACACAATTCCTAGCAGTGAGAGGTCCCCAGATATACTGTTGATCTCCCATTCATTCCGCTGGGTCATACTTAAGCATCCAATCATGGCGAAGGGCATTCATGCAGTCAGGCAGCCAATCAGGCACACAGTGCATTCAGGCCATTCACTTCTCTCCAGACACTCACAACAAGTTATGTGTATTGAGACAAGTACCCAGCCATTCAACACTTCACACTGCATTCATACCAGTTTTGGGCAGGGCTGTCTCAGTCATTGTGTCAAACACCAGATACTAGACATCCACAACACAGAATGCGTATTCGTCACACACTCCATTCACCCAGGTACCATCCACAGGCGTGCCCACAACATACGGTCATTGGGAAGGCTCCAGCCAGTCTGGTCAGCACTTCCCCACACTACAGTATATGGAACTTCCACCCAACAGCCAGTTAGGGGGAAGGGACAGAGTCAGGGCTTCCCGGGACTTCGGGAAGATCAAGGTAACAGGCGATGGAAGGCAAGAGGCCACGGGGGCCATCTTGTCTCCATCAGGAATCTACCGATTCCAATGACAGGGCCTGGGCATCCCAAAATGGAGGACGCTCAGGGCACCAGTCAATTCAGCACAGAGCTGCCACCAGCCCGTACCCTGCTCTGTGAACATACACTAGGGGCACAGAGTTGTACCCCCACCCAGGGGTGCCATAAGGGTATCCCATGGGTCTGTTCACCAAAACCAAAAGAGACAGCTGCACCACCAGGAGTCCCTAATGAACTCCTGCATGGAAAACACGACAGAACAATTGATAAAAAGCAGTAAAGGATAAGGATACGGAGGCCCTGTCCCTCCGATGAATTTCCAGCATCACATACTGGAACTCACGCTACCTCACGGACTCCAGCCATTGGAAGCTGGATCCGACAGTATGTCAGAGGATGAATCAGAGGTGGGGGCCGCTACACATAGACCTCTTCGCATCCCAGCTGAACGCACAGACAGCGGAGTACTTCAGCTGGAGGCTGGACCCGGGTGCTCGAGGGACGGACGCATTCCCAGAAGAATGGAGAGGCGGCCCGCACTACGCCTTTCCCCCATTCATGATGCTCAGCAGAGCTCTAGCGAAATGTCGGAGGGAGAAAGCAGAACTGCTATTAGTGGCACCACTGTGGAAGTCACAAGTATGGTTTCCAACTCTTATGGAGCTAGAAATAGACCTGCCAAGAGTGTTACTAGAAGGAGAACAATTGCTCACGGATCCAGCTGGGTCATATCATCCTCTGAGAGTGAGAGGGACACTCCCGCTCATCGCGTGCAGGATATCAGGAGACGTTGGGCGTTGCCAGGCATTTCGCCGCAGGCTGCAGAGCTTATTGCAGAATCCGGGCTCCATACACTAGAAGGAGCTACGACGCTGCTTTTGCCAAATGGATTAGCTGGTGCAAAGTGAGAGGTGTTCATCTCATTTCAGCACCTGTAGTGATGATCCTAAAGTTTCTGGCGCAATTATTTCAAGACGGAAGAGCGTTCCGTACAATAGGCGTGTACAGATCGGCGATCTCAGCAGGGCATCTGCCGATCGAAGGCGTACCAGCTGGGGAACACCCAGCGGTGGTCAGGCTCATTCGAGGTGCCAGATTTAAGGTTACCCTGGAGCCTTGTTATAATACAGTTTGGGACGTGTCAGCAGTCCTTCAGCTCTTAGAAAGTTGGCCTTTAGACAAATATTTGTCTCTTAAGCAATTGTCGGGTAAACTGGCAATGCTTTTGTGCCTAGTTTCTTGCAAGCGCGTATCGAATGTGAAGGCGCTAGAGATAAATAGAAGATCCTTTGGACCAGAGGGAGTCACTTTCTCGATAGTAAAAAGAACTAAGACAGGGACCTCTTCGGTACTCTATCCATATTTCCCAAATAGATCTAAGTGGCGTGTAGCAAGCTGTATCAAAGAATACAAAAGCAGGAAAGCAGGACAGCAGAACACAGGGCAGCCGGTACCACGCAATTGCTCATGGTGCGTAGGAAACCTTTTCAGGGCGTATCCACAGCCACCATTGCTAGATGGGTTAAGGAAATCATGCAAGCAGCTAACATTGATTTGGGGAAGTACGGAGCGCATTCTGTGTGGGGAGCTATGGCATCTAAAGCCTTTACAACAGGAGTGTCTTTGAGAGAGATTATTCTAGCTGCAGACTGGGCTAATGATTGTACTTGTAAGGAGTTTTACTTTAAGCCGACTGAGAGCTTAGCGGTCGCTCTGCTGGTAAGCTTTGAACAAGCATAATGCTCACCTCCAGTCTTGACATAGAATGAAGATTACCCCTGCTAACTGCGCAGGGAGTATTAATTCTATTAAAGACTAGGAGGCGAGCATTAAATTCCCGACCAATTATGTATTGTGGATATTAACGCATTTATATATTGTAGACGATAATGCTTTGTATGATAGTGTCAATACATGGACGCCACCCTGATTTTTTCAGCTTTGTATTATCTGTAGGGCAAGAGCAGAAGAACAATTGAGATGGGAGACTAGCAACTATAGTCACTTGGAGTGGAGGAGGATCGACATTCGGTTTGGAGTGGTTTAAGTCTTCGCTCTGTTGGCAGGACATAGTGTGGAGTTTAAGAGTGACAGTTCAGAGCGAGTAAAAGAGAGGAGGAGCTCAGGGACAGGAAGTGGTCATAGCTGAGCATGAAGTGAGATGACTAAAGAGACTATGGGGATTGTAGTTCTAAAGGAAGAAAAGTCTATTGGGACATTTTCAGTGTTTTGTTATTGGTTTGTTGAAACTGCTGAGGAGTAGTAATAAAAGAAGTTGAAGCATAATGCTCCCCTCCTAGTCTTTAATAGAATTAATATTCCCAGCGCAGTTAGCAGGGGTAATCTTCATTACATATCACAATGCCCATGTGGGCATTTTCATTATTTCATACAACATATCCTTAATATTTATTGAGTTTCAATTTCCTTACAGATTATTTTTTATGCAGGGTTTATGAATAACATGTATTCATATAAAAGCAGATGATTAAAGTTTTCAGAGCTGTCCTGTGGTAACGTTCATTTACTTATGGTAAACCCTGCATTTGCGACTAGCAAAAGGCAAAAGTGAGGGGAATATTTTTGATTCCCAATGACTAATCCCCCTCATTAGTGTGAGAAGGGGTTTAGATTCTATTAAAGACAAGGAGGCGAGTATTATGCATTACAATCATTACTCTGAAACCACAGCAGCAAAGAAAAAACTTTTACAAACAAAAAAAGTTTGAAACACAGAACTAAATAGAGTTCAGGTCCATGTAAGGGGGAACTCCCCAATCCATCATGGAGGACAGGTCATGCCCTGCAGGAGACCAATGGGCAGGGACCCTCCTCTATATAAGTCCTTTACTCCAATCGCAACTCCTCTTTCTGTAGCTGTCATGAACCAGACGTCCACTGCACAGACCAGATGATAAATTATGAAGACAAAATCCAGCGAAACTCCCGGATCATGCACTCTGCACATCCTGTAGCTTTGACCACCGTTCTTGAATAGACCATCTCAGCCCGAAGCTGTAAGAACAACAAACAAAGAAGGGTGGGTGGATGGGAAGAACAACAAACCAAAGAATGTTCTCTCTTGAAACTATAGGCGCGCTATACACGCCATATCATATCATATCATATCATATCATATCATATCATATCATATCAAGGGTGGGTGGGTGGGATAATACTCTCCTCCTTGTCTTTAATAGAATCTAAACCCCCTTCTCACGCTAGTGAGGGGGATTAGTCATTCTATGGCACGACAGGAGGCTCCTATTATGCAAGTCTGAAGCCCTTGCATCATATGCAACATAATTACAACATGATAAATACAATAGTGGCAATACCATAATAATAGGAGAAGAAGTGTTGGTTAAAAAGAGGGAAAGGGGGAACCAGACAAATGTCTTCCTATTGTAATAGGCAGGAAAAAAACATAGGAGTAATAAGCTCCTCTGTCTTCAACATCAAACCTTTAAAACACTTAAGGTCATACCATCCTATGGTTACCAATATAGAAAATGTAAGAAGTTCAACACTTTGTTCTCCTGGAGATAAAGAAAAAATTATCCCCCCCGAGGGGTGAAAGCTTTGTTGGGTCCATCACATGTGTTGATGAAGGAAATCAAATTAGAAACAAGACATATCACATGACCACCCCGGAGAAAAAGTGTTGGAAAGGCAAACCCTCCTTAGAAGGCCCAAGCTGGAGCCAAATGGATTCCTTATTAACATGTTATAGGACAACCCAGCTTAGGTGCAGCTAAAATGTAATAGACTTGAGGACCTTGTGCACCCAGAAAAAAGTACCCCAACGCCTGTCCTTAAGTACACCATTGTCTCCAGTCATATGTACCACCTGATACCAGAAAACCTTTCTAAACCCAGAAAAGTATCATGTCTTCTGGAGGCAGAAGCGGGATGGAAGAGAGGGGCCACACCTGAAACCCAGCAGATAGGTGCAAAATAACAACCTTACTAAAAGAGAGCCCAACCAGGGGACACTGATGACAAAGAGATATTCTTGAAAACCTTAGGAAAAGTTAAATTCATCAAGCCCTAAAGCCGGAGACCCTCAGACCTCCTGAACCCCTGAAAAAAAGGTACTCTGCTACCATGACCCTACGGAGATACTTACGTAAACCTGATCCTTACAATGACAAACTTAGCAAAGAGAAACTTATCTTACATCCAAACGCTCCCATCATAACGATGTCTAATCTCCCTGCTAGAAGCGCCAGGTGCTTGGACCTATCCCCTCCCCCATGGTTGATGCACACTATCCATAGTCAAGGAGAACCCACTAGATTCCATAGTCTTGAGAAATATTCTAGACTGCAAGGAAAACTGATCACCAAACAATTAATATAAAGCTGATTTATGGAGGAGGACTAACCTTCATCTTAGTAAATCTGAACTATCTAGACACCCCCAGCACACTGTGCTGGCACTTTATTGCAGAACAATCTCCGATGGTACCAAAATGTCTACCTGCCATTCAGACCGCTAAGGGAGCCCCGTCACTAATGAAGTGTCTCCCTGCCCTTGAGCAATCATACTGACAGACACTCGCGGGAATGGCTAATGCTGATTCGCAGAAATTCCCTGTGATAGAGAGGACGTAATAACTTGGATGGAAGATGAGCATAATTCCCAGACCCCTCTATCCTACTGAGGGATATTGTCAAATGTCCAGTGTGAGCTCTGTACTGGTCAAGAGCAAGAAACTCCTGTAAAATGAAAACACAGGAAAAGCTCAGTAGTACCTCCCAGAGGCGTAACTTTATGGTGCAACCCCTCTCCAATTAGTGTCAGGGAAAAAAGGGGGGGAGAGGTGATGAGGCGCTGACCGAGGGATAATTATCGTGCCCAATAATGTAAAGGCTGTGAAGGAATACTGGGACCACCATCCCTTGAACATTGAGGCTTGGACCTCTATATGCATGCAAGGCTGACTGGCTTCTTCGGAAATTAGGGGAAAGGAAAAAAAAAAGAAAAGCACTTATACAGTGTTACCAACCCTCAGGCCTCTGAGCGCTGCTTATTATTATCCACGGAGCGTGGATGAAACGTTTATCCTGACCCTTCCAGGATTCGACACCTGCGACAGCAGGCTGTGCACAGATGCCAAAGCAAGAACTCTATTCGCTGCGCTGAAGGGTAAAAAACTTGAAGTTAAACAGCCACTTATAAACTGCAACGAGAAACAACTCCCTTAAGGGCAAAACTGGCTGTGTACTCCTCGAGCAGAGGAGAAATTGTATATACCGCTATACGTATTAGCGGGAACAGACAAAGCCTTAGGAGGAAAGGTATGGGGCGTGCTCCAAAATGTTATTATCTGGAAACCTTTCCCTCTGATGCCAGCAAGTGTTTCCTGAACACTGCAACAGGGTCAGAAACCCGGGAGATCAACGTTGTCTTGCTAACAAGACGGAACAGTTACCTTTGAGCAAACCATGTCCCAGCCAATAGATAAAACTGTATTGATCAATACACTATCTGAACAATAGTAAGGGAAATCACACTACCCTTTAAGGAGTGGAATTGGTGTTGCCGAGCAGGCAAACCACTCTGCACATCACGTTCTGCAGCTCTTGCCCGTCAATAGGGATAACACTAACGGGATGATAGTAAGGGAAATCCCGCCACCCTTTAAGGAGTGAAATTGGTGTTGCCGAGCAGGCAAACCCATCAGCACATCAAGCTCTGCAGCTCCTGCCCGTCAAAAGAGATAACACTATCGGGACAATAGTAAGGGAAATCACGCCACCCTTGAAGGAGTGGAGTTGGTGTTGCCGAGCAGGCGAACCCATCTGCACATCAAGCTCTGCAGCTCTTGCCCGTCAATAGGGATAACACTATCGGGACAATAGTAAGGGAAATCACGCCACCCCTTAAGGAGTGGAATTGGTGTTGCCGAGCAGGCAAACCCATCTGCACATCAATTTTTGCAGCTCTTGCACGTCAATAGGGATATTAGGGGTTATTTTCCTCTTCAGCCCGTATATTATAGATCTCCAACTATTTGTATAAGAAAAAAGGAACTGAACTGCCTTAGGAAGCGAAAGGACTAAGTTGTCCTGTAACTAACTAATGTATAGGATCTACTAAAAGACTAAGTTTAGTGCCTGAGTGATGGCTAGAAAGAAAGGTAGGGCCCCCTTAAGGACTATTATCGACCTCACCAAACACTCTTTTCTTTGAAGTATTAAATAAATAATTAATAAATAAATAATTAGTAAATAAATAATACCAAATAATCCTTGCCTAGGAAGTGGGGTTACGCCCAAACAGGGACCAAAACCCTGGGCCCTTATAAAAAAGCTTGATGCTTACTAAGCCATCCGGGCTACTGCCAACAGGAAACGCTAATGTGCTGCACACATAGCTTAAAATATTGTTTAGCAGAGGAATACACTGGGCAAGTGCACCTCAAATGCTCACCCTAGCAGGGTGTGGAACCAGCAGTACACAAGGGGTATCCTCGCACTGGAACACAGGCAAAGCCTGCCACCGAGCAGGTTATGGCATGCCTACAGAAGAAGGCAGTCACTCAAGTCATATGCAGCACCTAAACAAAGCTGCAGATTGGCAGCGCATCAGGCTATTGAGTGGGCAGGATATCGTCACAATATATTTGCAAAATATCCTTATTTAAATAACAAAATATAAAAACGATCAATTTTTGCAATATATATATAAATGAATAGATATAAATATAAATAAATAAATATGTATGTACCAGACAAGGCAGGAATCCAACCCAGGTCTCCCTGCACGTTAAACACACAGCCCTGTCAATGAGCTATCCTGCTTCTGTACTAAAGCAGAAACTTTTACTATATTTCAATACACAGTCACTGACAAGAAGTATATGGGCCCGCCCACAGCCACCTGCAATTCCCAAGTGTCTGCTTGCTGAAACAAGCACAAAGGCCCGAGCGTGGGACCAAACAGGACAGATAAGCCCACTAATTTGCAGCACCTGGTCAGGCAGCGTGTCTTTGAAAAACAACAAGGCCCGAGCGTGACCATGAAGAGCTTTATCAATGAGGCGCTTCGTCAGCACTAATCATCATCATATATCATTGGGAAACAACCGGCAGGCATGGAACTGCAGAGGGGGCCGACCGCTTGATATGTTTATGACAGAGACTCACACAATGAGGCCCGTGCGCGCCGTGTCAGAAGCAACAGCTTCTTTCAGACCGGTGCGCAACGGGCTTAAAACAATCTTCCATTCCCCAGTGTCTCCTAAATCAAGGAGGCTCTCGCGTGCCCGAGCGCACACAGGGCAGGCAAGCACATTAGACGTTCTTAAAATAACAAGGCCTGTGCATGCCGTGTCTGAAGCACCTGCTTCTTATGAGACCGACACGCACGGCTATAAATCTCTTAATGAAAGAGGCCCGCGCCTAGAAGCAAAAGCTTCCACTAGACCGGTGCGCGTGGGATTAAATACTTCCTAGGAAGGAAAAAGAGGATCCAAACTGGAACCCTCCCGTCCCCTGCACACCGTAATGATGCGTCTGAACGACGCCTTAATCACAATATCATTGAGTTTACAGTCTAAGAATATATTTCTACGAATTTCAATGGAAAAGGACAAAGTTAAATTCTAATTGAATGATGACATCCATTCTTTGAATGTACTAAACAAATGACGCTTTATTCCAAGCATAGGAAACACAGAGGATTCAGTTCTTTGAACGGTGGCTGACGCGTTTCGAGAAGTAATTTCTCTTCTTCATGAGCCTGTAGTCTTGTGCAAGAACTGAATGTCAAAAAAATATGGAGAAAGGGACAATCAGGATTGCGTTGTTGCCAATTAATTACCACAGTCTGTCTAATATTTAGTATCATACAGTCAAGTTATCCAGTGAGAGTACATACGTCTTATTCTCTTGTTATTTCAGTTAAAGAATCAAAAAACCAAACATCGAGGTCATGGAAACAAATCTTTGCATTTTCCAAATATAGATTATATCCAGAGCCACTTGCAACCAGTACCAATAGTGAAATGTAAATTGATGTGAGGAAAGCTCCTCATACCTGGTTGGATGCTTCTGAATACAGCGTGGGTAAAAGCTTCAGCGTGTGCAGAAGTAAAGTGTAGGACGAAAGTTCTGATGCGCTTTCAGTATAAGGCTAATGCCCCACAAGCTGGAAATAAATGATACCGGTGCGTTATTATATATCCGGTCTTCAATAGAATGACAATCAGAGTATGTAGTCACAAAGTAAACACTCACCCCGTCAATATGAAAAGTAGCAATGGAGCGTAGCGGTGCTAGTAAGCGAGTGCCGTGGATGGCATGTCTTCACCAGTGGAAAGCGGGTCAGCTACTTGCGGTCGAGTCTGCAAGTAATTAAAATCTCTAGTGAGTGCTACTACGTGTGTATCTCGCTGGGGTATACAGGTAGGTTGGTGGATGGAGGTAAGCAATAGTTAGAGATTCAAGGTATTCTGGATGCACTTACCGAATCTGGCACGTGCCCTTGTGACTGTCTTTTTTTAATATAATGGTTCTTTTTTTAATAAAATGGTTTTGTAGCTACAAAACCATTATATTAAAAAAAGACAGTCACAAGAGATTTTAATTACTTGCAGACTCGACCGCAAGTAGCTGACCCGCTTTCCACTGGTGAAGACATGCCATCCACGGCACTCGCTTACTAGCACCGCTACGCTCCGTTGCTACTTTTTATATTGACGGGGTGAGTGTTTACTTTTACGTGCCAGATTCGGTAAGTGCATCCAGAATACCTTGAATCTCTCACTATCACTTACCTCCATCCACCAACCTACGTGTATACCCCAGCGAGATACGCACGTAGTAGCACTCACTAGAGATTTTAATTACTTGCAGACTCGACCGCAAGTAGCTGACCCGCTTTCCACTGGTGAAGACATGCCATCAACGGCACTCGCTTACTAGCACCGATACGCTCCGTTGCTACTTTTTATATTGACGGGGTGAGTGTTTACTTTGTGATTACATACTCTGATCGTCATTCTATTGAAGACAGGATATATAATAGCGCACCGGTATAATTTATTTCCAGCTTGTGGGGCATTAGCCTTATACTGAAAGCGCATCAGAACTTTCGTCCTACACTTTACTTCTGCACACGCTGATGCTTTTACCCACGCTGTATTCAGAAGCATCCAACCAGGTATGAGGAGCTTTCCTCACATCAATTTACATTTCACTATTGGTACTGGTTGCAAGTGGCTCTGGATATAATCTACATTTGGAAAATGCAAAGATTTGTTTCCATGACCCCGATGTTTGGTTTTTTGGTTCTTTAACTGAAATAACAAGAGAATAAGACGTATGTACTCTCACTGGATAACTTGACTGTATGATACTAAATATTAGACAGACTGTGGTAATTAATTGGCAACATCGCAATCCTGATTGTTCCTTTCTCCATATTTTTTTGACATTCAGTTCTTGCACAAGACTACAGGCTCATGAAGAAGAGAAATCACTTCTCGAAACGCGTCAGCCACCGTTCAAAGAACTGAATCCTCTGTGTTTCCTATGCTTGGAATAAAGTGTCATTTGTTTAGTACATTCAAAGAATGGATGTCATCATTCAATTAGAATTTAACTTTGTCCTTTTCCATTGAAATTCGCAGAAATATATTCTTAGACTGTAAACTCAATGATATTGTGATTAAGGCGTCGTTCAGATGCATCATTACGGTGTGCAGGGGACGGGAGGGTTCCAGTTTGGATCCTCTTTTTCCTTCCTTTGTTTATCTAGGTAGCCCTGTGCCAGGGCCACTTTTCCTCCCCCGCACCCTTATGTTACCCACATTTGGCCTTAAAGTACCACTTACTTTTGATATCTGAATTAGTGGTGTGCATCTTCAACCCCCTCTCCCTTGATTAAATACTTCCTAGTCAGGAAATGGATAAATATAAAAACGCATAATAGCTAGAAGTATACAAATGCGCGTTGCCATAGTTTACCAAACAGCACATCAAGAAAAGCAACAGCTGCACATGGCCTTTCAGATACAATGTCAAATCAGTAACCATATATATTACCAAATACATTTATATTTCATTTACACAATTTAAGGCCCTAATGTGCTATGAAGGGCCTACTACTGACTAACATGCAAGGCACAACGAAAAGAAGTGACTTAGCTGTGGTGTCAGCAGCAAAGAAAGAGGAGTTGCAATTGGAGTAAAGGACTTATATAGAGGAGGGTCCCTGCCCATTGGTCTCCTGCAGGGCATGACCTGTCCTCCATGATGGATTGGGGAGTTCCCCCTTACATGGACATGAACTCTATTTAGTTCTGTGTTTCAAGCTTTTTTTGTTTGTAAAAGTTTGTTCTTTGCTGCTGTGGTTTCAGAGTAAAGATTGTAATGCATAATAGGAGCCTCCTGTCTTGCAATAGAATTATGTATTAAAGAGTACCTTATTTTAGTTCCTTTTTTCCCATGCCAGGCCTGCATTCTGACAGGGATCCAATGTTATGAGGAAAACAAGGTTCCAGCAGTTCATCCGCAGTGTACTCCATGCTTAATCCGTGACAGTTGACAGCTTTCCTAGTCACGGGACACCGCTGGCTGCGTAAAGGCCTATCAGTGGGTCCCACATAGATATGCAGGCCGTAGTGCCACAGATATATCTCCCAGCACCGCCAAGAAGAAACCTCCGCCTGGTAGAGGAAAGTTTAGTTAGAACATGAAGCGAAATAAAATAAAAAGTTACATTTATAATTAATATGATGGCATTCGGTGCGCGAGCGCATGGTCAGCCTACCATTCCGTACGGCGCCAAGCCACGCCCCCAATGCTGGGCCTTCTAATTTTCTCAGAGCCGATTTTGGACACTTCCTGGTCTGCTCATGTTTTTAATGGAAATTTTGAATGTTTTTACTACATTTGACATGGTGCGCACTTTTTTAAAGCAACATCATGCTTTATATGGAATTTGTGCTAAAAAAACATTGCATCTAACGGATGCAACAGGAACATGTGCTTCGGATCAAAGGCACCATTAAATACGCCTATGCACTAATACGTGCGCTCTCTTATGCAAACCCCATTTATCAATGACTTTTCTGTGAATTTGGGAGGCTCAATGATGTGTGCAAATTCGCAAGCACATCATCTTTGCGCTTTGGAACACTTCATTGAGATGTAGCATTTTTTAATGTTTTCTGTATACATTCAGTCGTCATATTAAAATGTGCAAGTCGTACATTGAGGTGAACTATTTTTGAGAATCTGGTCCACAGTTAGTATGTGATGTATGTATGGGAGTTAAAAAGAGCAAAGCTAACTGGGAATCAATGGCACGCCATACATGGTGGGAGCATCTGGGGGTTAAAAGTAACGGTGCAAAGGAGTTATGATGGACAGAGGGATCAAGGGAGGGTACAGGGACTACAGTGTAGAAGTAGATTTGAGTGCAGTGATCAGCAATTGGCATGTTGTTTTTTGAAGTGTAGGATCTACAGGTCCATCGTTAGTGGAGAGTGCATGGGGCCAATCTTATCTACAGTCATAACCTGTACAAGAAACAGGGTGCATAGGCTTGTTGACTGTTTATTTTTCTCTTGCAGTTCTTTGCTCCTGTCTGGTGTTTTTTGGGCTTCTTGTGGTCTGCTAGCCTGTGCAGAGGAGGAGTTTCTGGGCCAGAGTGGTGATTTTGTTATGACTGCTTTGTAGGCGATGCAAGTGTGCTTGAAGGGGTAGCTAGAGCAGCTACTTAAGGATGGGTATGATGTGGTTGAATTTTCCTAGTCAGGTAATGAGGCATGTTGCAGTGTGCTGGACCACTTTCAGAGGATCCAAGATGGCAGCTGGGTCTCCTGGGTGCAGGATGTTTCCACCGTCCATGTGGGAGATGACCAGACAATGTTCTGAAACTCGTGGCAGGCATGAAAGGCTGGATTTTGTGGAAATCTGGTAGCAGGCTGCTTGGGTCTTCTTGCCGATGTATGTTGTGAATAAGAGGTCATAGTGCTTGGTACAACGTGGATATTTTATACTTAGCGAGGGTTGAGGCTCTGAATCAAGTCAGTTTCACGTCAGTCAGCCAATGCTGGGCTTAGGCATGCTTGTCAGGGTTTCCTATGGGAATTTATTTGCTCTTTGTCAGGTTGAGGTTTAGACAGACGCTTAACATTGAAGCTTCACTGAGGGAAAGACAGTTCTTGAGTCAATCATTGTCATTGATGGAATTGATTATTAGGTAAATCTACATGTCATCTGATTGTTGGTCTAGGTTGATGTCACTGTTGGCTGAAGAGTTCTTCGCAGTTTACCCATAATGTTAATTGTGCATTGAAGGATGTGACCAGGGGTGTACTCAGGACATCTCAGAGGGATGTGTTCAGAAATGTGCTCCACTAGAACCACATTCAGCAGCTCCCTGTGGAGGCCTGGGGTGAGGAAAAGTGCATGTCAGACATATACCTGTAAAACATAAGTATTCTTTTTCTGTTGTTCGTTCCATCACTGAAATAGGGTTGGAAATGTAAAATGATAACTACACCTGATGCAAGATCTTAGCACCCATGTGCGTTGACTGCTGGGTATCTGGTGACGTTGGCAGGCTCCCAGTCCTTGACCCCCTTGGGTGCTGGGAGGTTTCAACTACCCAAGTGACAGGCACCCACCCAGACCAAGTAGAGAAAGAAACCGTCGGGCCAATTGCCAACTATTGGAACTTGAAATCCAAGTTCCAAACAAAGCTTATGGAAGAGTATAATAGCACCGTGACCACCAACCAGACAAACACTCATGACCGAAGTCACTTGACAAATCTTCTAATAATAAAGTCTTTAAACGTCATGTCTGGTCTGACATCATCATTTTACGAAAACAACACATTGTGTTATCAGATTTCTTCATTCCCCAGTTTAAAGGCAAGTTGGGAGTCAACTGCATAAAGACGGAAGATGGGAGATGAAGTCATTAAGAGTTGTCAGTGGGTTCATAACATGTTCAACAGCCACTGGGGTAAGGCAAATTGTTGGGGCAACTTCACATTTTATATTGAGTGTGAAGTATAAGAACAAAACTATTTTGATCGCACGATTTTGCCCAGCATTTAAGAGCCCCAGAAGCTGAAATCTTTGAAAATGGCATTCATCCACAGGGATGCAATTTCACCAAAATGCCAGGGATAGCGGAAGTGACATCACACGAACCCTTGGCCCGTTGATGACATCACAGGAAGTGATGTCATTTGACCCCACCTCAACGCGACATCACGGGAAGTGATGGAACATAACCCTTCACCCCTTGACAAAACAGGAAGTGGCAGCACAAAGCATTGCTCCTAAGTACACCATGATAAATAGGTTTGCGACATCACTGTAATGTGATATACATTTCATATAAGAATGAATCACCATGTGTATCATTAATATCAGTGTGTATAGGCCCATATTACCAAATTACTGTGAATGCAAGCAAGGTCCAAGCCCAAATGATAATGTGTTATTATATAGCACTTATGGTTAAGCACTTTACATATAACAAATATACATACAATATCACCCAACCAGTGTTGGTACTCATGTATAGAACTCAGAAGGATGAAAGGCTGAGTTGGCCTAGCCGGGATTCGAACCTGCAACCTACAGATCACACACACATTGCAGCAGCAAACGCTCAACCCACTGATCTATCTCACCAGCTATAATTATCTTACCGGCCATAGTAAAATGAACAATTACATGTCTGAATGTTCCCAAAGTCAGAAAGCAAATTACACTCTCTAGTGGATACCAATAAACTGAAACTGGTAACTGAGATTTAACAGCAGGCCAGTTCATCTGGAGTACTGGTGCAAATTTGGCCACATGTCAAGTCTGCATGGATCTACTTTTCAGGCTTCAGAGGTTGGCAAAATACATACCATTGGAGGGTTTATAACTGTGTCTTTAAGAATTAAGAGTAGTGCAGGGAAAGCAGCACACTCACATGGCATCCCGTACTCTGGGCACTCGTTACTTCATAGATGCAAACAAACATCCTGAACAGCATGCTAAGGAGATAGGAAAGATAGACACATTGCAACAAAGCATTAATTGGGGCACAATGATAACAAGGGCCACTTGATGTGTCATGGTCAAACATTTCTACACTGTACACAAGCTTTTAGGCATGTAATCAAATAGGTACATAGGATCCTATTTATATGTACCACATCTTACTCCACCAATAGGAACAAAGATTATATTATAAAAGAAGGATAAGATGGTAAACTTTCTCTACTTCCACCCCTCCTTCTCCCCCAACGATTAGACACCTCTGACAGATTCTCCGGCACTACAGGTCTTGACAACATAGACTTCGTGCAACATTCCAAATTTCAAAAAACATTTTTTTTAATACAGAATATTTAAATTAAAACATAAGATACTACCCACACCTAACACAGTGTACAAAACTACCACTAAAACCTACAAAATCTAAAAAGCTAAATTTCAAATAAACCACTTACAAATGGATACAGACGAAATCACATATCACAATACATAGAAAAAACCTAAATGTGTCACTAAAACAACATATAATCCCAACATGTTTCTGTTCTTTAAAGCCCCTTTCGGGCGAACATTCTTCAGGGGAACCTTTAAAACATCCACTATTCTTCTCAACACCGTGTTGAATGGGTAGTTTCAGGCAACCAGCCTGCAAAGAAGGGAAACAGAGGAAACTAATCAGATCCCCAGGGGAGGGGGTATTACCAAATGTAAAAGTGGAGTTGACTCAGTCAAGAGAACAATTCCACAAAAAGGTTTAGAAATTAAACCAATTAGATTTACCTTAATGTGGTGAATCTTCAACGCACGTCTGTAAATGACAGATAGGCTAATTTTTCTTCATTGAAAAACCAAGATACTTCAAAAGGCGTCTCAATCCGCCGAAAATATCGTCACACCTAGAAAGGACACATCACACTACCAATGAGCCACAGATCACTACAGGACAACAGTCATGAATTGTTCAGGATATATTAAATAAAAATTACCTTCACGCAAGTGAAGCCACCCACAACGTGGGGCAAGGGGAGGAAATCCCTTGTAATGACAACCAAGTCTGCAGATGATTACAAAAGAGAACGCAGAACCAATCTGTAATATAAGAAGGGCGGTCACCAACCATCTCAAAGAGCATTAAAATGCACCGATACACCACGGCTCCCAAATGTGTAAAAAAAGGGAAGAAAAGAAACCATTTCAAGCCCAGCCTAGGTCGTGCATTAGAGCTCATGCTTCCAAACAGTAGTGTCATACACCTGCGGTCTTCACAGCCATTAAATGTGTAAAAACATGCTGAACGTGACCAAGTAGTGAGAGATAGTACACAACACCTCAACGTTCAGTAAGTAAAAAACTGCAGAAAAGGGATAATAGCCACCAACATCACTAAAAGTAATGTAGCTACTAAAGTTCAAGAACAACGTGCTCACCTCTAGATTAGGAGAAAGAAACTCCTCGCTAATGACTCGCGGGGTTTGAAAGACGACCGTGCAGCACCAGCATGTGTTTTCACCAAGTGCAGCAAAACGCTCACCACTTCCTAGTAAACACTAAGAAAGGGCTATACTTTTCGATTAAATACTAGCCGGCAAGAAAATACAGCAGCCATCTTTTACATGCAATCTTCCTAGTGAACACTAAGGAAGGACTACACTCTTCAGTTAGGTACTAGCCGGTAAGAAAAAACTAGCGGCCATCTTTGCATCAAACCACCCAACAACAAGGGGAAGCAGTGTTGAGAAGAAAGTGCACTGGGGGGCACAAAACCATTCAAAAGAAATCGGCACAGCATTGCAAAAATCAAGCAACAGACATATGCAAATTTTTGCAAATATAGATGGCACAAAATAAGGAAAATTCAAAAAAATTCAAAACACAGCCAAAATTGCAAACAATAGTCAGATTGCAGAAAACATTTATGTTTGGCTGACCATATGCCAATCAATACTCTCATTGAGCCCCAGAACATTACTTTGCAATTTAAAAATATTTTTTTGTTCCAGGTTCAATAATTTCTGGTCTGTCTCGGCTTTCCTATGGCCATGCACCTTTTTCAAAATAAACCACGTAAAGTCATTGCAGCCATGTTTCATATCAAGAAAATGTTTCACTAAAGGAGCTGCAATCACTTGATTTCTGATGCAGCTCCGATGTTCCACCATACGGACTTTACATTGTCTGTTAGTCTTGCCTACATAATATAGGCCACAGGGGCATGTGATTAAATACACAACATTGGATGTGTTACAGTTGGTCATTTCATTACACACCCATTTCAGATTAGGTAACATTTGTATATATCTAATCTCTTTAGTTTGGACACACATACTGCATTTACCGCAAGGAAAATGCCCTTTTATTTCCGGTAAACCCATAACCTGGTTTGTCTCACCAGTGGTGTACTTTTCTCAGTTACATCATTCCTGATCAAAATGTTCCTTAGGTTTTGACTTTTTCTAAAGGCCACCAAAGGGGGCAAGGCTTCTTTTCCTCTGTATACCTTTTTCCAAGTTTTCATCACAATAGATTTAATTTTGTACGATAAATTTGAAAAAGTATTAACAAAAACAGTACCAATCTTCCTCTTTATTTTCACATTTTTCTCCAAAAGAGCCTCCCGATTATTATTGTATGCTCTTTTTGAAGCAGTCTTAATCACTCTAGGTGGATAGCCTTTGTTTCGCAGTTTCTGAGTAAGTGCGTCCGCACTTAGACGGAAATCCTCTTTTCTACTCATTGGGGGAGAAGGAAGGGTGGAAGTAGAGAAAGTTTACCATCTTATCCTTCTTTTATAACACAAGCTTTTAGGCACACAGATTTTGTCAAGTGACCGAGGACACCAAGGTGGAATGTCTTGTGATTATTGTAGCAGAGACACCGGCAGAAAAAAACAGGATATGACTGAAACTTGCGAAAAGCAAAATACATATTTTATTTTATTGTATTTAGTTTATTAAAACCTTTAAAAAACAACAAGCAACATAGAATAAAATACAAAAACAATTCAGAAGAGAAATGTTTCCAATAATGCTTCAGAAGAGAAATGTTTCCAATAATGCTTCAAAAGAAAGAAATAAATCCTGCTTAAAAAGTAATAATGTAAGAATTGGGTAAAAGCCGATATCAAAGTCTTATAACATTAGCCATACACATTACCCAATGAAACTTTAAAAAAAATAGAAAAGTTGTGGCACCATATTACAAATTTAAACTTTTGATAAATCCTGATAATGCTAAAACCTCATGAATAGTTTGGATATTAAGGTACCGTTTCTATGCCAACTCCTCCTGATACAATATAGAATTCACATTGTGGGGCTCCAGAAACTTTGCTCTCAGTGGCTGTTATAACACACACTCCATGACCAGATGTTTTAGAGTCTCCAAGTCAGCCGAACAAAACCTACATCTGGCTTCTCCCAACGGAATTAGTGATCTCCTTGCTAAGATTTCCCTAGTATGTAAGATATTCCACCTGGCCCTAAGAATAGTTCCTCAACAAGATCTATCTGGAAATTGCAGAATAACCTTCGTGGGCATACCTATGGTTCTGTGTTTGTGGTTCAGATGGAATAAGGAAGGGTAGGAGTGTGAAAGCTGTCAACAGTTTGACACCAGTCTAAATCGAATAAGGCTCGTTTAACATTTATGGGATTCGAGATCAAGATCTCCATGGACATACCAATCTCGTCGAGGATGGCTTCCGACCTATCCCTTAAAGAGATTCGTGTCCGGGGGAAATCCAAATTGCTACCCATCAGATGGTACAGCGTATTTGGCATTGCAGTTCTAATTTTTGAATACAAAGATATGCAGGCCCACTGTACCCGTGTCCACGTTAAAACTATTCCTAATGCAAACCTAATTGCAGAGATAGGAATCGCATTAGGCACACCCAAAATTCTTCTCCAAATGCGGCCCTCTATTCGGTTCAAGATTTCACTCACTCTCTCTGATAGTAATTCCAGGCCATAGATTAATTTGGGAATGATTTTACTTTCAAAGAAGATCAAAGCAGGAAAATTTACCAAACTTTCGATCAATCTTGACTAGCTGAGCCTCCAATAATTTCACCTTATGAATAATGGGCTCAATAATGACTTTTGAAACCTGGTAGGCTGAAAAATTAAATCGCACAGACCTAGCCAGTTGCAGGGGAGTCTCGCACAATTTACCAATAAACCCCGAGGTCTTTGCCCTCACTTTCCTGAAGGATAAGATTTTAATTTTGTTGGGATTCATTATTAGACCATTGGCTTTAGCATATATCTCAAATTTTGTAAGAGACCGTTGCAACCCCACCCTAGTGTTGTCAAAAATTAATCGGTCATCAGCATATGCAAGCCAAATAATTTTTTCCTTGCTAATCTTAGGAGCAAGGAGTCCTTCCTTTCTTAGAGATAGGGAGACGTCGGAGAAATATTTGTTGAAGAGCCAGGGAGCTAATGTACAACCCTGTGTGACCCCCTGATTAGATCGTATTCTACTCGAAAGATCACCCCTTTGATTGAAGTGGACCCAAACTCCACAATTTTCATAAACACTGCTGATTAGCCTCAAGAGCCCTAGGGGCAGAACTCAATTGGCCAACTTTTTCCACAATCTGCCTCCATCTACCCGATCAAACGTGGCAGTCAAGTCAATTGAGGCCATGTACATGCAACCCCCTGATGTCAACCATGCTACTTCTTGTACGCACTTAAGGGCAAGCCCATTAATGTTGGTCGAGTGGCCTTTCCTGAAGCCAGTCGGAAATTGGTGTAGTGGGTGAAACATGTGTGCCCACTCCTCAAGATGTGATAGCAGGAAAGACGAGAAGATCTTACAATCCGCATCAATTAATGAAAGCGGTCGATAATTCGATGGGTCGGTCCTGCTACCACACTTGAAGAGCGGGACAACATGAGCAGTGTTCCAAGACATTGGGGTCACACCTGAAGAGATGATGTCGCTAAACTCCAGGTGCAGGAGATGGGCCCAGATATATTGATTATCCTTAAAAGTATTATTTGTAAGGCCATTCGGTCCAGGGGCCCTTGAACGCTTGCACCTAGAGATCAGTTTTTGGATGGTTTCAAGGTCAAGGGGGGGATTCGACCTTCCTGCTCTGGTTAGATCTAATAGCAATGGGGGGTCCACCGTAGACATCCCAAATCTTTCCCCATAGAACTCAATCCAGTCTAATTCGGATATCGAGTTTGATTGACAGGTGGCATAATTGGGGTCCTTCCCATTCACCAAATACCAAAATGCACTCACGTCAGCAGCAATTAGGGTCCCAAGCATCTTTTCTGCACCTCTCTGAAGCATTTCAAATTTAATTGATTTGCAGTCGTTTTTATATGATTGCTTGAGGTTCCCAATTAACTCCCTACGGGTGACCTCATCGTGGTCAGAACGCTGGATCTGTTTCACTGATCTGCTGAAGTTCTTTTTTGCAAGTGCCAAATTGGCATTATAACAATGGATATGCCTAACCTGACTTTGACTTATGGCTCCACACCTCGGGCCCAGTTTGTCTATTATCTGTCCAACGAAAGAATGGATCTCAAATGCATTAAAGTTAGTAAGTTTCCACTCGTAGGTCAAACAATTCAATGCATGCTGTATATTGGAAATCAAGTGGCGAATATTCGAATCAGTCCATCTGACAGCAGTACCCGCTACTTTAGCAGTCAGTTGGAGCTTTTGCCGACATTTCCTGATGTTAGGAATCCAATAAAACTGCGCAGTAAGGATAGAATGATCACTGCAATTTTCTGAGGATATGAAAAGCCTTGCAACAGTTCATTAAGAAGGTGTCAAAAAAATATAATCAATCAGGGATGAACTGTCCCCTCTATGCCATGTATGCCATTCACTAATATTACGTGAGTCAGTGGTTCTTCCGATCATAGGGAATTGCCCCCTACCACCCAAACGTACACACCACTTCTGTCCCACAAGTGTCTTCACTGAGTTACCCATGGGGATCCCTACCGTTTCCCACAATTGATGGGAATAAAGACATTCTGCATTCAAGTCACCCATGACTGTAACCTTCCCCTCTGGATGTATTCCCATCCACTCATCCACCACCGACAGATCCCATCTACAAACACATCTACTAGGTCCATTCCATATGCCAATAAATATTGAGCAATAGTAGGTTGATCGATCCATCTACGGACCTACAGTCAACACCCGATACACCAAAAGGCAGGCCCGCAATTACAACCCCACTAAGGCCCAAAGAAATGTCTACTGCAGTCAGGAGACCACCTGAGGGTCTCCCCCCATACAATCCCTTGTTGGCTGAATGAACACACTGTATCCATCAAGAGTGGGGGCTGATGTCAACCATGTCTTCTGCAGACAAATAAAATTAGCCATTCTCAACACATTCATACAGGCAATATTAGAAAAAAGATGGGCATTGCCTCTGGTGTTCCAAGATTTTAAACATAACGTTACTTTAAAAAAAAAAAATGTTATAGTTTTATTCAAAACTTTTCATTTATCCATAAAGTCATACAGTTCCACAATTCACAATAATAAAAAAAAAATATATATATTTTTTTGAACACACACATTATTTCATTGACCATACTCTCCAAACTTTCCTTACTACATTAAATACTACTGTAAGTCCACCCTTTCAGATGGTTATGTCCTCTTCATCATGATTATGTGATTCCAAAACTGAATTATGACAGTAGTCAGACTCCTATTATTCCCTGACAGTATTAGGTTCCATCTGTCCTGGCAATTGAGTTCATGCCCAGGCGTTGATATCATTTCTCGGAACCAGTTGCTTGTTTCGACTAACGCAGGGCAAGTCATGATGATATGATGGATAGTCTCGAGCATCTGTTGTCCTCACAAAATCGACAAAATGCTTCCTCTTTCGAGATTTGCCTGTTATTTGCCATGAGTTCCCGTGTTGGTAGTTGATTAAATCGTAGTCTACTAAATTGATCCCTGATCTGCCTATCTGGGCCCTGATCTGCCTATCTGGGAATTGCTTCAGATACGCAGGCAACATTGAGTGCATGGTTGTCCAATACACAGTTCAAATTAATTTGATATCTTGATTTCTCTGTTAGAGTAGATACCCAATCATTTCGCTGTAGTCTTTGTTTAGCGCATTGAGGGCGGTTCACAAGCATCTCCGTTGTTATGCTGTTTGCTGCCATCACTTCTTTCATTACGTTCTTCCATAATGCTAATGCTGTGTTGGCCACAGTAATATTTCTTTGTTGGAATAGTTTATAAGCTGGAATTTCGTCGTCATTAATCATTTTTCTATACAAGTTGATTTTTTTCCACTCGACTAGTGATCTTAATGATTGAGTCGCGATCTCATGTCTGATTCTTTTGATCGGGAATGAGTTGGATAACCCAAGGATTTTCCTCCAAAATAGGCCTTCCAAGATGTCCCAGATAGATTGGTCAAGATTGATCATAGTTTCACTCCCGTAACTAAGGATCGCAGACACTTTTTGTCGGTAAAATGTGAGGATTGGTTGTAAAGAGTATTTTCCAAATGTTCTATGTATGAATAGCCCTTGTCTCGCCAGTGAGGCTGTTTTTGTTCTCAAGTGCTTTATCCAAGGGGTTTCTACCTCTGATTGATTCACTAGGATTCCCAGATATTTGATTTCAGTTACTGTGGTCAATGTTTGTTCATTCATGTAGAATTGAAAGGATTGTTGATTTCTTTTTTGTCCTTTCTTTGCTGAGAATGGCATGATTCTTGTTTTAGCGGTATTGATCTCTAAGCCATTTTCCACCATGTAAGTTTCCAACTCCCGTAGACTTCTTTGTAGCCCTAACTCTGTTCTGTCTAAAATGACAATGTCATCTGCATACATCAAGTGCTGGTTGTTTAATTTTGGTGGATTTGCCTTCTGAAAACGAGGAGGCTCAGGGAGGTCCATGGTATACAACTTAAACAACGTTGCTGCAAGGGGACACCCCTGTTTGAGACCATTTTCCGCTTCAATAGGTGCCAACAATTGACCTTGTTGTGATAGTCTGATTCTTAAGGTGGTATTGGTATATAGTTGTTTAATTGGTTCCAATATCGTCAATGGACAATTCCACTTCTTTAGTTTTCCCCACAGTATTGTCCTATTTACCATATCAAAGGCCATATGCAGGTCTATAAATGCTGCATATATGGTATAGTTATTTACCAATGCCTCCTGTTTCAATAAATTCAGGATCATAAGATTTCATGAGTACCAGTACTCTTTGTAAATCCAGTCTGCCTGATATCAAATTGCTTGTTTTCTTTGATCCATATGTTAAGTTTGTTAAGTAGGAGCATTGCAAAAATCTTGCACACCCATAGACCTGCATATGAGTATTGTAAATACAATCAATCGGTAAATAGTTTGAATATATTAAATTACGAAGTTCAAAAATAACGATTATCATATAATATTTATCTCATAAAGAATTCTTTACTCAAAAAATTGTATAGACATTTGCTTGTTCATGTTAGACCATATAAAATACCAAACTGTTGAACTTGGAACTTTACAATGTGATACTTTGTTGATCATATCACAATTAGAATAGACAATATACAGTATGGTGTTAGATCATTCAATAATAACCCAAAAGGGCAATTTCTTATGGAATATCCACACGTTAACTTTTGTCTCTATGCGTTTCGGGGTTTGATGCTCCCCTTCATCAGGATTTGTCTATTCCTTTCAACAATTCTGTTGTTCCATCTACAATAAGTAATTAGAGTTTTTAGTTTTTAGTTCCTTTACTTTGCTAGTTTTCACTACTGTCACTTTGGTTATGAACTCATAATTACCTGGGTGTAATTAAATAATTCAATATGGCTTGTTCTTCTGTCAATTCAGAAAGTTTCCTATTCAAATCAAAAACAAAAAATAAAAAATAAATAAATAAGGTTTGCTCAACCAATTTTTAGAAATATCCAGTTAAAAATATACCCTATTGGGTAATCAGAATTTATCATCATATCTCTTTAGTTGGATCCATTAAAAAATTCACCTGTGAAACACTTCTTATGGTGTCTCCCAATCCCGGTTGGAGTCTCACCACTGTTTGTTCAATATGCTACTCTTGGTGATGTGAGAAGGTCCCTCCAAGTCCCAATGTTGTCCCTTTAGATTCATAAGTGTAAGGGTTGTTCTGTAAATAAAATGTAGAATCTGTAGTATACATTCTCCCATGCTGTAACGATGCATGGACTATGGAGATCATTCCCCTGTGCTTACCTATCAGTTTAATGGCTTATTGCTGGATGTCATTCATCCCTTGTGGTTCACCCTGCAGTACTGGGTTCATAGGAAAGTTCACCGCCAACTCTAAGGGAAAGAGTACTATGTTACTATAATGTCCACTCATGAAAATGGAAGGTAGAAGTCAAATGGTTTATCTCTGTTAGTTTTATCTGTTATTTATCTGGTTCATTTACCTTCTGAGTCAGGAGTTTTCTTTATGATCCTCTGCAGCATGCCAATTTCGCAGCCTCTCGAAACGAGTGGCCGCAAAATGGCCGACGTTTTATTTACTTACGTCGTACGTGTGATGTCATCACGTTTTACCGCGATAATGTCACACGTTTATTGCATGTCATGTTGTTAAACACGTCTGTGTGTTTTGATGCTTATCATTTGATTGAGACTTACATGAGTCCTTTTATCAGATAGTCCTTTGGGACAAGACGGTCATAGTCCTTTGGGACATGACGGTCATATATATTGGCCAATTCTAAATAAGGGCTGATTTAATATGGACGAGTGAAAAAACCTTTTTTCAGATCACTTATTGCGTTTTAAGAAAATAAGTGTTCTGTTACCTAAATTCCGGAATAACTCAAAATAATTCTGAGATCATATAAGTGCTCACAGTCTTTTGTTTCCCTAATGCAGGTGGGAAATTTTCATCAAAATATTATCATTCTTGCGCCTATATACATTCTAAATTGTGCATAGTATATTACAATTGATTCCTTTTATATTTTCACTTATAAATAGAAATATAGTCAATTGTCTCCCATCCAGGTATAAGTGAAAATATAAAAGGAATCAATTGTAATATGCTATGCACAATTTAGAATGTATATAGGCGCAAGAATGATAATATTTTGATGAAAATTTCCCACTTGCATTAGGGAAACAAAAGACTGTGAGCACTTATATGATCTCAGAATTATTTTGAGTTATTCCGGAATTTAGGTAACAGAACACTTATTTTCTTAAAACGCAATAAGTGACCTGAAAAAAGGTTTTTTCACTCGTCCATATTAAATCAGCACATATTTAGAATTGGCCAATATATATGACCGTCGTGTCCCAAAGGAGTATCTGTAAAAGGACTCATGTAAGCCTCAATGAAATGATAAGCATCAAAACACACGGACGTGTTTAACAACATGACACGCAATAAACGTGTGATGTCATCGCGCTAAAACGTGATGACATCACACGTACGATGTAAGTAAATAAAACGTCGGCCATTTTGCGGCCACTCGTTTCGAGAGACTGCAAAATTGACATGCTGCAGAGGATCATAAAGAAAACTCCTCACTCAGAAGGTAAATGAACCAGATAAATAGCAGATAGGACTAACAGAGATAAACCAATTGACTTCTACCTTCCATTTTTCATGTGAGGACATTATAGTAACAAAGTACTCTTTCCCCTAGAGTTGGCGGTGAACTTTCCTATGAACCCAGTACTGCAGGGTGAACCACAAGGGATGAATGACATCCAGCAATAAGCCATTAAACTGATAGGTAAGCACAGGGGAATGATCTCCATAGCCTATGCATTGTTACAGGATGGGAGAATGTATACTACAGATTCTACATTTTATTTACAGAACAACCCTTACACTTATGAATCTAAAGGGACAACATTGGGACTTGGAGGGACCTGCTCACATCACCAAGAGCAGCATATTGAACAAACAGTGGTGAGACTCCAACCAGGATTGGGAGACACCATAAGAAGTGTTTCACAGGTGAATTTTTTAATGGATCCAACTAAAGAGATATGATGATAAATTCTGATTACCTAATAGGGTATATTTTTAACTGGATATTTCTAAAAATGGGTTGCGCAAACCTTATTTATTTATTTTTTACTTTTTGTTTTTGATTTGAATAGGAAACTTTCTGAATTGACAGAAGAACAAGCCATATTGAACTATTTAATTACACCCAGGTAATTATGAGATCATTACCAAAGTGACAGAAGTGAAAATTAGTAAAGTAAAGCAACTAAAAACTAAAAACTCTAATTACTTATTATAGATGGAACAACAGAATTATTGAAAGGAATAGACAACTCCTGAAGAAGGGGAGCATCAAACCCCGAAACGCGTAGAGACAAAAGTTAACGTGGGGATATTCCATGAGAAATTGCCCTTTTGGGTTATTATTGAATGATCTAACACCATACTGTATATTGTCTATTCTAATTGTGAAATGATCAACAAAGTATCACATTGTAAAGTTCCAAGTTCAACAGTTTGGTATTTTATATGGTCTAACATGAACAAGCAAATGTTTATACAATTTTTTGAGTAAAGAATTGTTTATGAGATAAACGTTATTTTTGAACTTCGGAATTGGATATATTCAAACTATTTGCCGATTGATTGTATTTACAATACTCATTTGAGTGTGCAGGGGACGGGAGAAATCCACAAGATTGTGGTTATCTGTTGTTTGTTTCATATTATATACAACCTAGTGTCAGGGTTGGTTTTCTCCCCGGCACCCCCTTACTAATTCCATACATTTGTTAAATTTAAATTACTAATAGGAGTGCACTGTGATAATTTGGCTACAGATTCATTGCAAAAATCTTCCCAATCGGATCCAAGGGTGCAATTGGTCTATAGCATGGGTGCACAACATACGGCCCGCGTGCCAGATGCGGCCCACCATGCTGTTTTTTCCGGCCCGCGAGGCACAAAAACTTTCCTAATGGAGGGCGGCCCGCAAGCAGCATCGGCCGCCCTCCATTAGGAAAGTCTTTGTTGTCTTCCGGGCCGGACAAAACACTGGCCGTCATTGGCTCAGCACACATGCACCACGTCACTCCTACGAGCCACGTAGTGCGTGTGTGCTGCACCAATGGAGTGCCAGCACTACGGCTGGCGTGGCCAGTAAGGCTTGATGCCGGAAGGCATTTCAGCCTTGCTGGCCACGCCAGCCGTAGTACCACTCACCTCGCTAGCGTTCCGGTTTACCTGCCTTCCAGCACGTCTCCGGTAAGTGATCTGTGTGTTTGTGTTTGTGTGTCGGGTCTGTTCTGCTGTATGTTTGTGTTGTGTATGTTGAGATGCGGGGGTGGGGGGTGTGTCAGTTGTGTATGAAAGTTTGTTTTTGAGTGTTTGTGTTGTGTATGTTGAGATGGGGGTGGGGGGGCATGTCGGATGTGTATGAATGTTTGTTTTTGAGTGTTTGTGTTGTGTATGTTGAGATGGGGGGCGTGTTGGATGTGTATGAATGTTTGTTTTTGAGTGTTTGTGTTGTGTATGTTGAGATAGGGGAGTGGGGGGGCATGTCGGATGTGTATGAATGTTTGTTTTTGAGTGTTTGTGTTGTGTATGTTGAGATGGGTGGTGGGGGCGTGTTGGATGTGCATGAATGTTTGTTTTTGAATGTTCGTGTTGTGTATGTTGAGATGCATGTATGGGTGCATGCTTCAGAGTTTGTGTGCTGAGTTGGGGGGTTTGGGTCTGTATGGGTGCATGCTTGAGAGTGTGTGTGCTGAGTTGGGGGTGGGGGGTTCGTGTCTGTATGGGTGCATGTTTGAGAGTGTGCTGATTTGGGGGGTGGGGGTTCGGGTCTGTATGGGTGCATGTTTGAGAGTGTGTGTGCTGAGTTGAGGGGGTGGGGGGTTTGGGTCTGTATGGGTGCATGTTTGAGAGTGTGCTGAGTTGGGGGGTGGGGGGTTCGGGTCTGTATGGGTGCATGTTTGAGTGTGTGCTGCTTTGGGGGGTGGGGGGTTCGGGTCTGTATGGGTGCATGTTTGAGAGTGTGTGTGCTGAGTTGGGGGTGGGGGGTTCGGGTCTGTATGGGTGCATGGTGTATGCTTGAGAATGTGTGTGCTGAGTTGGGGGTGGGGGGTTTGGGTCTGTATGGGTGCATGTTTGAGAGTGTGCTGATTTGGGGGGTGGGGGGTTCGGGTCTGTATGGGTGCATGTTTGAGAGTGTGTGCTGAGTTGGGGGGTGGGGGGGTTCGGGTCTGTATGGGTGCATGGTGTATGCTTGAGAGTGTGTGCTGAGTTGGGGGATGGGGGGTTCGGGTCTGTATGGGTGCATGTTTGAGAGTGTGCTGATTTGGGGGATGGGGGGTTCGGGTCTGTATGGGTGCATTTTTGAGAGTGTGTGTGCTGAGTTGGGGGTTGGGGGGTTCGGGTCTTTATGGGTGCATGGTGTATGCTTGAGAGTGTGTACTGAGTTGGGGCTGGGGGGTTCGGGTCTGTATGGGTGCATGTTTGAGAGTGTGTATGCTGAGTTGGGGGGTTCGGTCTGTATGGGTGCATGGTGTATGCTTGAGAGTGTGTGCTGTGTTGGGGGAGGGGGGTTCGGGTCTGTATGGGTGCATGTTTGAGAGTGTGTGTGCTGAGTTGGGGGGTGGGGGGTTCGGGTCTGTATGGGTACATGGTGTATGCTTGAGAGTGTGTGCTGAGTTTGGGGGTGGGGGTTTCCGGTCTGTATGGGCGCATGTTTGAGAGTGTGTGTGCTGAGTTGGGGGTGGGGGGTTTGGGTCTGTATGGGTGCATGTTTGAGAGTGTGCTGATTTGGGGGGTGGGGGTTTGGGTCTGTATGGGTGCATGTTTGAGAGTGTGCTGATTTGGGGGTGGGGGGTTCGGGTCTGTATGGGTGCATGTTTGAGAGTGTGTGTGCTGAGTTGGAGGGTGGGGGGTTTGGGTCTGTATGGGTGCATGGTGTATGCATGAGAGTGTGTGTGCTGAGTTGGGGCGTGGGGGGTTCGGGTGTGCATGAATGTTTGTTTTTGTATGTTTGTGTTGTGTATGTTGAGATACATGTATGGGTGCATGCTTCAGAGTTTGTGTGCTGAGTTGGGGGGTTTGGGTCCGTATGGGTGCATGTTTGAGAGTGTGTGCGCTGAGTTGGATGCTGGGGGGTTCGGGTCTGTATGGGTGCGTGTTTGAGAGTGTGCTGATTTGGGGGGTTCGGGTCTTAATGGTTGCATGCTTGAGTGTGTTTGGGGCATAGTGTTTGGTTGGGGGTTGAGGGAGCCATGGGGCATAGTGTTTGGTTGGGGGTGAGGGACAGGGGGCATAGTGTTTGGTTGGGGGTGAGAGCCATGGGGCATAGTGTTTGGTTGGGGGTGGGAGCCATGGGGCATAGTGTTTGGTTGGGGGTGATGGATCCATGGGGCATAGTGTTTGGTTGGGGGTGAGGGACAGGGGGCATAGTGTTTGGTTGGGGGTGGAAGCCATGGGGCATAGTGTTTGGTTGGGGGTGGGAGCCATTGGCCATAGTATTTGGTTGGGGGTGATGGGGCCATGGGGCATAGTGTTTGGTTGGGGGTGAGGGACAGGGGGCATAGTGTTTGGTTGGGGGTGGGAGCCATGAGGTATAGTGTTTGGGTGGGGGTGGGAGCCATGGGGCATAGTGTTTGGTTGGGGGGGATGGGGCCATGGGCATAGTGTTTGGTTGGGGGTGAGGGACAGGGGGCATAGTGTTTGCTTGGGGGGTGAGGGACAGGGGGCGTAGTGTTTGGTTGGGGGTGAGGGGGCCATGAGGCATAGTGTTTGGTTGGGGGTGAGGGACAGGGGGGCATAGTGTTTGGTTGGGGGTGAGGGACAGGGGGCATAGTGTTTGCTTGGGGGGTGAGGGACAGGGGGCATAGTGTTTGGTTGGAGGTGGGAGCCATGGGGCATAGTGTTTGGTTGGGGGTGAGGGGGCCATGGGGCATAGTGTTCGGTTGGGGGTGAGGGGGCCATGGGGCATAGTGTTTGGTTGGGGGTGGGAGCCATTGGGCATAGTGGTTGGTTGGGGTGATGGGGCCATGGGGCATAGTGTTTGGTTGGGGGTGGGAGCCATGGGGCATAGTGTTTGGTTGGGAGTGGGGGCCATTGGGCATAGTGTTTGGTTGGGGGTGATGGGGCCATGGGGCATATTATTTGGTTGGGGTTTGGAGCCATGGGGCATAGTGTTTGGTTGGGGGTGATGGGGCCATGGGGCATAGTGTTTGGTTGGGGGTGGGAGCCATGGGGCATAGTGTTTGGTTGGGGGTAATGGGCCATGGGGCATAGTGTTTGGTTGGGGGTTGAGGGAGCCATGGGGAATAGTGTTTGGTTGGGGGTGAGGGGGCCATGGGGCATAGTGTTTGGTTGGGGGTGGGACCCATTGGGCATAGTGTTTGGTTGGGGGTGATGGGGCCATGGGGCATAGTGTTTGGTTGGGGGTGGGAGCCATGGGGCATAGTGTTTGGTTGGTGGTGGGGGCCATGTGGCATAGTGTTTGGTTGGGGGTAGGAGCCATTGGGCATAGTGTTTGGTTGGGGGTGATGGGGCCATGGGGCATATTGTTTGGTTGGGAGCCATGGGGCATAGTGTTTGGTTGGGGGTGATGGGGCCATGGGGCATAGTGTTTGGTTGGGGGTGGGAGCCATGGGGCATAGTGTTTGGTTGGGGGTAATGGGGCCATGGGGCATAGTGTTTGGTTGAGGGTTGAGGGAGCCATGGGGCATAGTGTTTGGTTGGGGGTGGTGCGGGGGCCATGGGGCATAGTGTTTGGTTGGGGGTGGGAGCCATGGGGCATAGTGTTTGGTTGGGGGTGAGGGGGCCAAGGGGCATAGTGTTTGGTTGGGGGTTGAGGGAGCCATGGGGCATAGTGTTTGATTGGGGGTGGTGCGGGGGCCATGGGGCATAGTGTTTGGTTGGGGGTGGGAGCCATGGGGCATAGCGTTTGGTTGGGGGTGGTGCGGGGGCCATGGGGCATAGTGTTTGGTTGGGGGTGGGAGCCATGGGGCATAGTGTTTGGTTGGGGGTGAGGGGGCCATGGGGCATAGTGTTTGGTTGGGGGTGGGAGCCATGGGGCATAGTGTTTGGTTGGGGGTGGGAGCCATGGGGCATAGTGTTTGGTTGGGGGTGAGGGGGCCATGGGGCATAGTGTTTGGTTGGGGGTGGGAGCCATCGGGCATAGTGTTTGGTTCGGGGTGATGGGGCCATGGGGCATAGTGTTTGGTTGGCGGTTGAGGGAGCCATGGGGCATAGTGTTTGGTTGGGGGTGATGGGGCGATGGGGCATAGTGTTTGGTTGGGGGTGGGAGCCATTGGGCATAGTGTTTGGTTGGGGGTGATGGGGCCATGGGGCATAGTGTTTGGTTGGGGGTTGAGGGAGCCATGGGCATAGTGTTTGGTTGGGGGTGGTGAGGGGGCCATGGGGCATAGAGTTTGGTTGGGGGTGGGAGCCATGGGGCATAGTGTTTGGTTGGGGGTGAGGGGGCCATGGGGCATAGTGTTTGGTTGGGGGTGAGGGGGCCATGGGGCATAGTGTTTGGTTGGGGGTGGGAGCCATGGGGCATAGTGTTGCACTCCAAGAGTGAACTCAATAATAAAGCTAAAACAGGCACAGTTAGGACATGTACATCCTTTGCTTTTTTGAGGAAACCTGACTCAACGAAGGCCATACTCCACTTGGGCAACCCAAACAGCAAACTATAGCAGTCCAAAATAACGGAATGTCCAATCAAGGGTCAATAAAATATATATAATTTAATTAAACAGACGATATACAATAACTAAATCGAAATAAATGATAATAATGGAAAATGTGTAGTACAAAATGTAAGTTTGAAATGCAATAAAAATCGTTACCCCTCAAAAACATATTCTTTTTCCATGTGTTTAATACAAATTGGGGGTTGAAAAAGCCTCCTGACATGTCCCGCCTACCGCCCCGCCCACTTTTACTTTTCGGCCCACTATAGCCCTCATGTAAGGTACTTTCGGCCCTCTGTCAAAATCAGTTGTGCACCCCTGGTCTATAGTTTATAGGCAGTTGCCTATCACCTGCTTTGTATATTGGTATCAGAATAGCTGTGGTCCATGTAATCGGGATTTGTTTCCCTTTCTCAATTACAGCAAATAGATGGACGCACAATTTAGCCCAGTCCTCTGGATGTTTCTTTATGAGCATATTACTTAGGCCATCTGGACCTGGGGCCCTTGATGAATTGAGCTTCTTTATGATTGTTAAGATGCCCTCCAATGTCCAAGAATTCGTCCAAACAGTCGATTCATTCTACTCCGTTCTGATGAGTTGATTTTTCACTGTTGGTTTATAGATGGACTTAAAATGCTTTATCCATACAGATTCTGCAATCCCTTGGATTAGTTTATGTTGGTTATCCAGCTGCGGATTTAATGGGTTCCACAATCCTTGTGTATTGTTATTTTTCAAGAGAGCTAGGATTGTTTCTGCATCTTGTTGAGAGAGCAGTGCTTTTGCATTCTTTGTCCAATTTCTGTAATTTTGTTTTGCTTGTCGAATAGCGTTCCATGAGTTGGCCTCTTTCTTTCTTTTTATTTCCCTGAGTGTTCTCCTCAGTTCCTTTTTTTTGTTTACTACTTGCAAATTGTATGCATGAGTATTGCTATTCTTAGAGGACTCTTGTTTATGGATCTTTCGTAAAAAATGGTAAGAGTATCCATTCATAGTTTATTTGTTCCATGCCAACCACCTCAGGACTGGTGCATATACTTACAAGTTGCTTCATTTGATTGTCACTGATACGTAGTTGAGTGACTGCATTAATGGTTTCCATGTGGGGTAAGTGAACTTTACTACTTTCACTGTACAGTGCTTTCCATGTAATGCTGATAATGTGGTGCTCACTATTATCTGATCTTGTCTTGTCTTGGGCCGTTACTTTTGACATTAAAGTTGGCAACATATAGATGTAATCTAAAGTCGCCAAAACTTTTCCATTTGTCCAAGTAATGCTTTTTGTGCTGTGGTTCATTTGATTAGTGCAGTAGAGCTGTCGCCAAGTGGTTTCTTTAATCCAATTTTTCCCTCTCGCTGAGAGGAGATTTTTCTCAATCGCTAATCCTTGTCGGTCGAATAGGTGAATATTGAGATAGCCACATAGAATTATTTCAGTGTCGTTAGAATCCAGCACTACTTCATCTACAGCGGAGAATAAGGTATCAATGAATTCTTCCATCTGGATCGCTGCTTGGTTCCAATAAATATTAAATATTGCTAATCTCTGTGACGGCACTTGCACCAGGATTCCAGATGTCATCTCGGTACTCAAAATCTCTTCTATTGTTAATTGAATCCACAGTGAAATGTTGATAAAGTCTGTCACTTGGATGTTCCCTTCCATTTCGATCAAAGTTAAGAGTCCTGCTGATGGGCGTCCTTTTTTAACGGATATTGCAGGATTCATGACCACTGTATGCCCGTCACATCCCGGCATGATATCATCCATGTTTCTTGTAAACATATAAACTTGTATTTACAGAGATCATACAGATTTAAGCGAAAGAGATGAGAGAATCCTCTGGTGTTCCAACTACAGAGAGACAGTGTAGTATTAGATCTCTTGATTGATGGTTATGAGTTGTTTTTTCTGATTGATGTCATCATCCTATTTGGGGTTTCCTCCTCTCTCAAAAAAGGCATGTTAGTAAAGTTTACTCGCGCATATTTATTTATCACTCTTTCTGCTCAGCTGGCCAGTCTGTTTTTTATAATAGACCCCGGGGAGTGTGCACCAGCAATCCCCCCTCTCTCCTGTTTTATTGATCTCTTCACATACTGATGATATTCCCCTATAAGTTTCCTCAAGTTTGTTGTTACAGCAGTACATGAAAACCCTAATTTCAAAAAGAGTGGTGCCTCATTGGTAATCTTTCCATTATTCTCTGTATTATGAACATGTACGAGAATCACATCTGGAGTCTTTTCATCCATGAATTCCACCACTTTTATATGTCCTTTGTTGACCCATCTAAGAGCAGGAATTGCGTTTATCAATCGCAAAGTATTTGTTCGGTTTAAGATCAGCTCACGTTGGTAGTTATCACTTTCCACTTGCTCAATTTTTAATTTTGTATTTTGAAGAGTTTCCATAGGATTACAAAACAAAGGTTACCGCAATTTAGATCAGGCTCCGTGTCTACACTATTTTCTGATTGGCTAGTTCTTTGGCTCCTCTTCGAATATTGCGATGTAAAATCTTCGCTGTCTGAGATTGATTCCATCTCCAGCTCTGAATCCGAGATGTCTTCACAGCTAAGATCTGTGTAGATGGATTCTATGGTATAGCCTTCTTCATAGCAATTAACAATAATTAGTGATTGTTCATTAGTTGAAGCTTGCGAGTCCTAATTTCTGTCTTGGTCTTCTTTAGAGTAAGTGGAGACATTCAATAAAGCTTCTTGACTAAGTACCTCTCGTCGCTGTCGCTCTATGTTTGGATCAGGTGTCACATCTTCCATCATAGGAATATCTATTTGTATCATTTCGGTCCTGTTGGCTCTTTGTAACTCCGCTGTCTTACTTTCCATTGCAGCTTTTTTTCCTCCCTGTTGTGTAGTTTTATTCTCTTTGGGGTTGTCAAATTACGTAGGAATATAACTTAAAAAGTTGCTAGCCTCACAGACTGCGCTTAATCTTGCATTTGTCACACTCTTGTGGCATTAAATAGGTGGGTTTGATCAATTTATGAAATATATTCATTAATTGGAGACACACCTGGTAAGTGTTGATAAGCAGGGTTCCAAGTTTTAATATCAATAAAGAAGCAAATCACTTAGAACACATTACGTCAATCTGACAATCTAAGTGTTGATAAGCAGGGTTCCAAGTTTTAATATCAGTAAAGAAGCAAATCACTTAGAACACATTACGTCAATCTGACAATCAATTATTCATTGCTAAGTGCACCCTAGTATTCTAGAACACATTACGCCTTAGAACATATTACGCCAAAACACATTACGCCAACACGTGTTTCAACCTTCCTAGGTCGTCTTCAGGGCGTCTAAATTACTAACAATTAATCCAACGCATAACTTCAATAGATAAATCCTAATTTCCAGAGGTAGTCAAGGGAGGGAACACATACAACGAAGAGGTCAAATGATTTCCCAAAGGAGAACAAATGATAGAGTAAGGGGAACAAAAGACAAAAGACAAAAGAGCATTAGTATAATGATAATGACATTAGTCTAGAAAACTTGCAAATTCATCTCTTGTGCCTTCCCATATGGCCAGGACATCATCGATATATCTTTTCCAAATAACAATATGGTCTAAACTATTTGTGCGATAAATATCTTGTTTCAAAACTCTGCTCGCATTTCCAGGTAAAATGTAAGGCATTCTAAAAGTTATTTATGTTTTAAAACAAGTAAATTTGGTCTAATGTGACTCTTAGCACTAAGACACTTACTTGTACTTTCAGGAAATCTGTCCGTTGCTAAAATAGCAACTTTTCATCACCAATAAGTCTTTGTCAATGGTGCCAGAAGAAAATACATGGCCTCAGCACCCGAAAAGATTTTCACATTAGGTGAGATATGGGGGGAAAGACTTGGCCCCGAGTTTCTCCTATGTTAAGTCACGGCACTTGCTACATGATTTTCTGTCGAAGCAGAATAATTACTAATATTGCCTGTACACCAAATAAACGGCAAAAAGATACATAGAAAAGTTGCAATCTTCCTTAAGTGAAAACCTTTTTTCAAGTTTTCAAATCTTTGGTTAATTTTGGAAATAGAAATGTCATTATCATTATACTAATGCTCTTTTGTCTTTTGTCTTTTGTTCCCCTTACTCTATCATTTGTTCTCCTTTGGGAAATCATTTGACCTCTTCGTTGTATATGTTCCCTCCCTTGACTACCTCTGGAAATTAGGATTTATCTATTGAAGTTATGCGTTGGATTAATTGTTAGTAATTTAGACGCCCTGAAGACGACCTAGGAAGGTTGAAACACGTGTTGGCGTAATGTGTTCTGACGTAATATGTTCTAAGGCGTAATGTGTTCTAGAATACTAGGGTGCACTTAGCAATGAATAATTGATTGTTAGATTGACGTAATGTGTTCTAAGTGATTTGCTTCTTTACTGATATTAAAACTTGGAACCCTGCTTATCAACACTTAGATTGTCAGATTGACGTAATGTGTTCTAAGTGATTTGCTTCTTTATTGATATTAAAACTTGGAACCCTGCTTATCAACACTTACCAGGTGTGTCTCCAATTAATGAATATATTTCATAAATTGATCAAACCCACCAATTTAATGCCACAAGAGTGTGACAAATGCAAGATTAAGCGCAGTCTGTGAGGCTAGCAACTTTTTAATTTATATGTCTTTCAAGGTGACAGTGGAAAATCACCAGTCTAACCACACGGCTGCAGCTGTTTCTATATTGACTTAATTTAGCGCAATTTGTGAATATCTCAAGGTTGCGCATCCACAAATCTTCTTGGGCCACCTTTTCCACAAATTACGTAGGAAGGCTCTAGAACCATTTGTTTTCTTTTTCTTTGTTGTTTTAGTAGTTTATTTTCTGTATTTGGTGTGGAATGTTGGTGATGTTCTTATTGTTGTCAAAAATAGCAAAGTTTTCCATTGGCTTTTCGGGTAAGGAGGTCTGCGCCTCCATAGGTTCAGTCACATTCCCGCCTCGTTGGGTAGTGTCCAAAGCCAATGTGTCTATTCTCCCCTGCACGCTTTCCAACTGTGCATGCGCTGTTACTTGTGACAAAGGTTCCTTTTGTCCATTTTCATTTTGTGAATTAACACTTGTCGGCTGATGCACCTTTGCTATGATTTCCATCATGCCTTCTGTCAATGTTGCCTTCTCTTCATGATCTCTTCTCGCTATTTTGAATAGCCTGGACTGCCATTGGGCACTTGTTTCAGCCTCTTGGTTAAGTCATTTGTGTATCGTGTTCATAAAAGACTCCACGAAAATTTGCTTCGAGTGGATAAGAGCCAACAAGGTGGCTTGATCTTTTTGCGCATCACGATTACTTTCTAATAGCTTCATGAATGGTATCATCGCCTGTGAGGTTACGGCTAACATCAGGTTTTGTAAGTCTAACATTGTTGTAGGGATCACCTCTGTTATTTTAGTTGGTGGTACATGTGGTTGACATTGACCGAAGTACTTAGTGTTCGGGGTATTTCCTGTTAGTGGTGAGCTGTCTTCAGGTTGACCGCTGTTAATTACCGTGGTGGGTGTCTGATACTCCTTTGTCGTCACAGGAGGGATTAGGGCTCGTGGTGTTGAAGCCAACTAAGACGGCTCTCCCTTAATGTTTGACTGCAGGTTAAATACTTCCTTTCTTTTAACCTGATTTGTCATCAAGTCCTCAATTTCTGTAATATCCATCGAAAGGCGGGCTTGCCTGTTGTTTTTCTTCTGTAAAGTCGAGTGTCTGACATCTTCAATTAGCTTGGTCTTTGTGTATGCCACCTCCCAACTTTTTCTCTGTCTGGATTTTTTGTACGTGGTTTGGGAGCGGGTCTGTCGTTGATGGGTCTGGATAGATCGGCTCTTTATTAGTCTCAGAATGATTCTTACTTCCTTGAGGTCATCTAAGATCTTCACTGGTATCACTATATCTCCTTTTGTCATCAGCACTTGAGCGGTCTTATCTGATATAATTCCCCCGGGATAACTGATTCCAGGGGACAACAGTTCCATTGTAGTACCCAGTTTATTCTTAGATCTAGTTGCAGGTCTCGTTCCAGTCTCCATCAATGAGATGTATATGGGCAAGTTGTGTCAAATTCAAGTGTAACGTTTCAGTCAGCTTGATAAGCACCCACTTGAGCTGGTGCAACGGGTTCTCCCAAACACCGTTCCCAGCCCACTCTGTGGATAGTTGATGGCACGCAGCAGCAGAGTGCCAGGTGTAATATAATATGGATGAACTCACCCGCAGGATCAAAGGACAAAGTCCAACAGTCTCCTGCTTCTGATGGCCCACTTCCACCACACAGTCAATCGTTCCCAGATGCACTTTGCTAATGTTTGGTGGCACGCAATAGCCGTGTAGCTGTTGTATTAAGCTATGGACCAACTCACAAGCAGGATCAAAGGACAGAGTCCCGCAGTCTCCTTCTTCTAATAGCCCACTCCCACCATACAGTTCATCCACTGAATATTGTCAGAGAGACATTGGTATAGTTAAGGGATCTACTCCCACAATCTCCTCCTTACTTAAATACGGGAATGAAGCGAGGCAAAGAAGAAAAAAAAAATACTTTTCCGTATTCTGGGTAATGACCCCGAAAATGTACGTTACCCAAAATGTTCTTTGTGAGCTAGGAATCTCACACTTTCTATCTGGTTGCGCTAAAATGTCTCACGCAGTCAGTTTCCCACAGTCAGCAGCAGGGGGAGCAACCGCGGAGTGGTCAGGGGCGGGACACCGCTCCTGTGTCTGAAGTCTCCTCAGCGTCTCCTCAGCATCTCCTCACCGTGCCGTGCCCGTCCTGCCAGCTTCACATGTATCCCGTCCATGGAAAGGTAGGAACGGGGAGGGGGACGTCTGGGCTGGGAGGGGGGAGGGCTCACGTTACACCGTAGCGGCCCCGCGGCAAAAGTCGTAACAGATGTACCGGGTGCCGACACCCGAGGCAAAAGTTAATGTACTGGTACCGAGTGAATGATTCTCATGGAGTTCGTACTTCTCACGGGCAGAGAAGCAAGCGAAGTAGGCAAATTGCAATGCGAACGGCCAGCTTGATCACACTATAAAGGTTGAATTGCTCACTGCCACACGCAATTGTTAATCAACAACAGTAAGTTTCGTAGGTTCCACCATCAACACAGTTTTGGTATGGGGACACAGTTTTGGTATGGGGACGCAGTTTTGGTATGGGGACGCAGTTTTGGTATGGCGTCTTATCGTCAGCCCAGAAGACCAGAGACAAGAGACTCTGCAATCCGACTCCGCGGCCCGCTCCGCGGCCATGTCAGGGTTTTAAAGAGTCAGCTGATGCTGTGGAGAATAGCAGCAATGGCAAACAGACTGCAGCTCCTCTCAGGAAACAGGAATCCAATGCAGACAAGAGACTCTGCAACCCGACTCTGCAACCCGACCCCGTGGCCCGTTCCGCGGCCAAGTCAGGGTTTTAAAGAGTCAGCTGATGCTGTGGAGAATAGCAGCAATGGCAAACAGACTGCAGCTCCTCTCAGGAAACAGGAATCCAATGCAGACAAGAGACTCTGCAACCCGACTCCGCGGCCCGCTCCGCGGCCAAGTCAGGGTTTTAAAGAGTCAGCTGATGCTGTGGAGAATAGCAGCAATGGCAAACAGACTGCAGCTCCTCTCAGGAAACAGGAATCCAATGCAGACAAGAGACTCTGCAACCCGACTTCCAGACATCACCCAGTTTGATATCCTTCTCATGGAACCAGTTTTTGCCATAAGGAAGAGATGATTGATGCCCAATCCATATCCGTCATCACCCAACTCTGGACTATCTTATCAGAGTTAGCTGCAGCCTTAAGTTGATTATCAGGAGGGGGAGTCACCCGGGTTAGATGCATCCCTGCGCCCAGCTCATTAATCTGAGAAATTTCAAAGCCTAATCCAGATATCGCTTCACTTTGAGTAAGGATAAGTTCTCTTACCAGGGGAGAGGACAGATATATATTTCTAGTACTCAAATCATCTCTCACTATGAAGGAAACCATCCCAATATCTGCCGATGACACCAGAGCCAAGCTTGGAATGGCAGCAAAAGCAAAAATGGCTTGGACGTTAAGCCGATTCATACAAATCCGATAGTCGGATCCCAGGGTACAGTGAATTGTGATTTGGTACATTTTATTACTAGACCCCATCGCAGTTAGCCGTGGGACAGCTGTCCCCTTAAGGGCACCGGAATAGGAACAACTACTCTGTGGCACACTCACAGGTGCTCGGGGTCCAGAATGAATAAGAACTCAGGCCTTGGTGAGATCAGCTGCAACAGAACTGGTGGGGTAGTGGAGACGCTGCAGTAGATCCTTCATCCCAGCTGATACTCGTGGATAATTGGATTCAGGGGGGAGGTCGTCCATATCTTTCAGGAACGTTGATTTATCCATTCCAGAGCCAACCTCCACCCTATCCAAATTGATTATAGGGTTAGGACCAGAAGGTAGAGGTTCAGAGATGCCCACTTTGTCTTCAATGGGAAAGAATGGACAGTTTACATCTTGTAAACCCTCCATGTTTAGCCTACCCGGTTCACAGAAGATCTTTTCGTTACACCTGTAGACCCAATTGTTCCTGTCATATTCTTAGCCAGCAGTGATGCAGAGGTCGACGCTCCTTCTGTTGGTCCCCAAATCGACTGGAGTTACCCCCTTCCTGCTCACCCCATGACACAGGGGAAAAAGGGATAGAAAAAGGGGTAACAGGAAAACCATTCGCCTACAAACCATAACTCAAATCAGGGACACCTCTGCGCTCTGAGAAATCCATACTCTTTACCAATTTATCGATAGTAGGGATTGGGGGACTAGGCACACAAGCCTGTCTACCAGAGTCAATTGGTACAGTGCAAATTCATACCTGAGTATTTGGCACTGGTTCTGAATTTAGAATCACAATCTCTTCAATTTATGGGTAACATTGGCCAAAGCAGTGTTGGTGGATTTCAGTTCAGCCCAGATGTTGTCATATAGGGCCACAAAAGAGCTTAACACCATATTTAAGGCCGATACAGTGGGGTGAGACAGGCGAATACGCTCGTCAACCTCCCTCAAAGTATGGTGTAGTGCTGAGAAATCATCTTGGCCTCCTGTGTCACCTCCTACTTGGGAGAGTGGCTGTAAGTCTTCTTGATTGTGTCTGAATGTGTCTTCATTTATCATGTCAACCAATGAAGTCGGAGAGTCAAAGGTGGGAGCCTCACATGGATTGCGGGGCTGATGTTTAGAAAGTTCTAAAGTCAAAGCCTCCAGTTTGACCTCCGCTTGGTCAGCCGGTTCAATTATACTGATGTCAGTCAAATCTTTGAGCCCCCCAAATTTAGGTTGTGTGCCATCACCGAATGGTCAAGCATTGCTGTACCCTTCAATGCTGGCAAGGATTTAATCTCTGTACTGGTCGTAGCTGGTTTAACAAAGTAATGATCCATCACCCTTAGGCCAGAAATTGGTCTTGAGGACACAGTTAGCTTTGGTGTCTGAGGTATTGGTGAATTGGTGAATGCCCTCTGATTCACCTTCTTCCGGGGATTCATTTGGGGTGCATTGATCGCAGTTATAATGCTTTCCACCCCAGCATCCACCCCCTTCTCCCCATTCCAGATGGTCACCACTGGATCTAGGGGGAGGTGGATTCTCTGGATTGAGCCCCAGTTTAGTACCCAAAGTTTGGGCACCAGAGGCTCTTGCCTCATCATCTGCAACAAATGTAACACTTGTTTTGGGGGTAAGAGATATATTCATCAGATAGGGAGGGCTATGCATATTAGAAGTCAATGTTTCAGGACCACCCAGCTGAGGTTCCCTTACAATGTTGGATTCCACTATGTGCTCCTGTGCAGGAGTTAGTATGCTGGCCCCACTCCGCAGGTCTGATCACATAGGGATTATTGGTATTATCCAGCAGCCCGTCAAACCAGTAACATCGCGTTGGTATAAACGTAAGTAGTAGAAGATAAAACTCTGGCTCACAAAATAATTCCCGGGTCAAAGGGTGAGACCAATGGTCACCCCCCACAGTCCCCAGGAATAAGGTTGCACCGAGCTTAGGGACTGCTATGCTGGGCTAACCCAAATAACACCCAAAAATGTCGGTTCAAAGTGAAATTCCTACACCTCCAGGGTCCTCAGCCCCAGGGTGTTTAGGTATATGAATAGAGTCCAGTGAATTCAATTAATACATCTTCTATTGCAATTTGTGGGTACTAATATGTCTTGCCCGAATGTGCAGCTCCTTACCTTGCTTTTATTAATCACTGGAAACTTCAGAAGTAAGCTGGATTATCAAAGCATGCAGCAAAGCAGCAAACAGCCAAACAACCGATTTCACAAAGTCGCCCTTCACGCACTCGTCGGGCTTAACGCTGCAAGGGCCGATGAAACCTGCTTATGACCGCACACTTCCTGGATGGGCGGAGCTTGCTGGCCTGTCGGTAATAGCACTCCAAAGCAAGTTAGCAGGTTAATCACAGCCAAACAGCCGATTTCAAAAAGTCGCCCTTCATGGGCTCGGGCTTAACATTGTCTGCATTGGGAATTAGAGGTATTTAAGATCAGATTAAATCAGACGAAATCTGTGACTCAACCCCTGAAGTGTGCCTACAAAAATCCTTAATGAGTCTAGCAATTATTGTATAGAATTCCAGAAAGACTATTTGTTATTCCTATTCTTTTTTGTTTAGGGTCACTGCTCAAAGTGTAACTAACATTTCTGGAATCCCCTGTTTAAGAAAGCCAGCCACTCCAGAAACAAAGAGCCACATGGCACTGGCAAGAGCCCAGGAACTTCCATATAAAAAAAGTTTAAAAAAAAAACATTTTGTAGGGGTAGCAAGGAAGATCTCGGGGGTCACAATTGCGACCACTGGCGACCCCCAAATGACATCCCTGTTCATCCATGGGCTAAAGGAGAGCTCTGTGAGTCACAAATGACTGCACGATTTAAACTTATGCCCCAGAAGACAGCAGCTAATGCTTTACCTACGGTTTGAGCCACTTGGATGGTACAATCCTCCTGGCTGAGTCTCCCAGCATCATGGTTTCTATTTTGCAGCTGTTGAAGTACAAATTACTTAGTTTAAACCCCAATTGAATATGCTTTAAGAATTCTGATGCCACTATTTGTCTGTCCATTTTCGAGAGTAAGCTGTAATTTTATTAATTTAATTTCTTTTTTGTTTATTTTCTTTTGGTGGTTGGTAACATGCCACAAACCAACATACCGCTTTCCGGCACTGCTACGGTAGAAGGAGGTCAACAGAGGAGGGGAGAAACATTAGGAAACTTTGCACAAAGGGTTGCGTGATGGGAATGTAGAAGAGTAGACTCCATTAGACTAGCCCCCCCACTCCAACAAATTCAGAAAATGACTCAAGACCCTTCCCTTCCAGGAATCTCTCTACCTCAACACTTAGGCCATCACATCGCCCCTCATGCCACCTGACTCGCTAGACACCGCCCACCACTCTCCTCCCCGCCACCTGGTACAGCTGTACCCCTCCTCTGTGCCCCTCTGTATCCCACCCCCGCTGTATATCTGTTCTGTTGTTGCCTCTGAAAACGCTCTGCTATGCATTTATACTATTGTATACTTCTGTAAAGCGCTCCTGTGTGTATCTGTATTGTTTTATACCTATGTAAAGCTCTCTGTTGCTTCTCGAAGCTCGGTCCACACTCAATAAATACCATACTAATAATAATAATAGACTGTACATAATATTTTATATATCATATACATTTTGTTAGTCGCAAACCTGTTGCCTCAGGTTTGGTGGTATGCTGTTCCACATTGCATGGGCTGCTTGTCACAGTAAACCTGTTCCGAGAATTATCTTTCTTTTATTTCAAAAGTTTTAGGTTATTGTGACAACCTGAATGTTTTCGGGGTTTTCATTCTAGGCCCTTTACCAAAATGATTCTTGGTGCAATACAGAGAGTTTTTAAACTGATATTACGTTCTCTTAGGAGCCAGTGTAATGCATTTGCTGCTGGTGTCACATGGTCTCTGAGGCCGAGATAAAACAACGAAGCAAGCTGCTGTATTTTGTACCATTTGCAGTTGCTGTTCAGAGTTATTAGGGAAACAAGGGTATATCACGCTGGAATAGTCTAAGCATAACATGATTAGTGCTAATCTATTTTGTGATTAAGGTCCCAGAAAGGAGGATGCTCCTGATGAATGGAAGCTGGAAAAGTTTGTTGGAGGTCAGTGCTTTACCGTGGATTGGAATCGAAGACTATGCCTTAAATATTGAATTTATTTGTCGGTGTACAGAGGATGCCAAGGGCCACAGTCCAGTTGGATAATAGGCAGCAAGGTATTTGTTCTGATGGTTATGATGTTGGTTTTGCTGCCATGTAGGTAAAAGCCATTACCTTGTATCCAACTGTGGATGGCGGTGAGCCAGTCAGGGATGAGTTGATGGTCATGACTGATGTCATTTTGGCTAAAAGCGAGCTCAGTCACTTCAGCGGGTGGGGTGAATTTTTCAGTAATAGACGCCACAGGCATTATGTACACATTGAAAATGTAGCTATAAAGTTTAGGTGTGAAAAAAACAATCTTCAGAAGAAATGATCTGTTTTCCAGGAATAAGGTCATCCAATTGTGAGTTGTTCTATCAATGCCTATGCAGTCGTGTTTGCATTCAACAATGACGAACGTAGATGACAATTAAAGCAGGATGAGGACTGAGGGGTGGTTGTTTTTAGAATCCTTTCAGAACATCCTCTTGGGTAGCCATAACACATTTTATTCATTTTTCATTTACTTACATTTTTTTTAAAGTGTTTTGACAAGAAGCAGTGCAAATTGAAAATTGATGGCTGGAGCAGTCCCATTGATAGGTCCTACAAGGTAATGATTTATTAGTCAATAGATTAAACCTGAAGGAGGTGCTGAAGGAGCTAGAAAACATTAAAGGCTATACAGCAGGGAGGACATATATGAAATCCCCCTTCACTAAGTAAAGTATTTATGAATGCATAAAGATATGCAAACCAGAGGTTATGGCATCTTTTTTTGTTTACTTTTTCATTTAATTGTTTTTATAATGCGTAACCCAGGCGCAAGGGTGTCCGCGCACTAATACAATCTGAACTAGATAAATGTAATTAATTGGTTGAAGGCGAACGAAAGTACATTTTGGAGGAAGATTTTGGGTTTACCTCAGTGCATACCAGTAGAAATTATACGCTTAGAGCTGGGGCTACTTTCATTGTGAAGTTTCTGGAAGCAGAAAGGAGCGCTGGTGTACATAAGGGCAAAAAAGTGGATACAAACTTGCTGATTCACTACATAGGAAGGGACATGAAGTCTAAGAAGGATGAAGCTTTTATGGTTCAAACCACGAGACAATTTGAGAACTTGATTGATTACCCAATTGGGAGGAAAACCTCCAGGTCCTGAAGAACAGCGTAGTAAGAAAAATGGAATTGGGGAATTGGGTGTATAACTTTACGCACCTTTCTAAATTAAAACATTATACTTTTGTGTCCCAAATGATATACAAGTATAAGAAACCCCAGGACAATCTTTCCCTATGCACTTCTAAGGAGTTGCGGAGGTTTATTCTTTTGCTGCGCTTGAAGCGGCCTGCCAGTGCTGACCAACACAGGGGTTATTTTGAAAATTCCTAAGGATGACAGATTCTGTAGACTGTGCAAGGTCAAGACCAGCTTGGAAACAGGGAAGCACGTGTTGACTGCATGCCCCATGATGGGGACCGCCTATGTTAGACGCTTGGGCCCGCTAGTTCATGATTTGGATTTGATAAAGGAACATTAAATCTGGCTAAGGTGCCTCAACTTGGACTCTAAAAGTCGACTCCACTTGCTTTATAAAGGATATGGCTAGTTGTTAAAGGAAAAATTTGCTTAAATAAGGATGACATTTGAATACGAACTTCTTATCTAAGAGCTGGATCCTACTTACACAAATGTATTTATTGTGTCTCAATTTTGGTACATTTTTATGTAATGGATTTTAGGTCATGTTCTTAACTATGGGTAAAGTTTTAACTAACTGGGGGGGCGTGGCTTGATGGCTACGTGAGAGAACGTTCCTTGGAGGAGCTCCAGATGATCCGATCTTGATCCTGGGAAGAAGTGGTTATTGGCGGACTTTCGAGCCCACGGTGCATCCAAGGGCGCATGAAAGTGGGGGGCACATGGTGAGTGCCCTTCCCACTAGCGAGACTGCATATCCACGGAACTAGACTTCGAGGAAGGTGGTGGTCGTGCAATGGAAGGGCAGCACCCAAGATGGCCGCCTGCGGACAAAGGGCCATAAATGGTCCGTGGAGCTGAGGAAGACAAAGTTGGTCGGAACGTGGGCGAGCCCAACCAGATAGACGTGTCGCATGCGCCTCTGGCTGAAGGCAAGAACATAAGGGCGAGCCCCCACAGAGGAGGCCCTGGATCTTGGTGGGCTAGCAAAGTGAACCCGGGTTCAGCAGAACCTCGCTGTGAAGGGGCCGGCGAGTGAACCCCGTGAGGTACTCTGCAGCGCCGAAGATACAGCTGGGCGCGCTGGCCCAACCGACGCAGCAGGATGTCCTCCAAGGTGGTGCGACCCCGGATCAAACAGCCCACGATGGAGGCCTATGCTAGGTCGCCCCCGGGCGCGGCAGGGGGCAAGAGCAAAGACACCCCTGCGGCGGCGATGGACCCACCGGGTACTATCCAGGAGGTGCTGGCGGCAATTGCCGACTTGAAGGTGGCCTGGGAGACGAAACTGGGCCTGGCCATGAAAGAGCTGCAAGAGGGCCTAAACCTTAAGATCGGAGCGGTCCGAAAAGAGGTGAACCTGTTGCGGCAGGACGTGCGAACGATCGCGGAGCGCACTGGGGAACTGGAGAAGGAGTTGGCCCCGACCACGGAGGCGGGCAATACTCACGCCAAGGAGCTTCATGCCCTCGTGCAACGAGTGGGCAATTTGGAGGACAGAGCAGAGCAGGCAGAGGGGCGCGCCAGGCGCAACAACATTCGCATAGTGGGGGTTCCGGAGGGAATGGAAGGATCGAACCTCACAGATTTCGTTGAAACTATGCTCTTGCAGGAGATTACAGGCGGGGAGCTGACCCAGGCGGTCGAAAGGGCGCATAGGGCCCTGACCAGGAGACTGGCCCCAGGAGCCCCCCCGCGGCCGTTGATCGCGAAGATCCTGAACTATCGTGACCGCGAGAAGATTCTCGAATTTTTCTGGAAAGGAGGCACGATAGAAAGGGGGTCAGCGAATATAACGGCGTATCCGGATTATACGCTGCTCGTACAATGGAATCAAATGAACTTTGGAACGGTGAAGAGGAGGCTTAGAGAAGCAGGCCACCGCTACATGTTGCTCTACCCCGCCAGCTTAAAGGTGTTTCATAAGAACAGATCCCTCTTCTTTGAGACGCCGACTGAAGCGATGGAATGGTTGGATATGCAAGGTCGACCTCAGGAATCGGATGCCCAGACAGAAGCGGCTGGAGATAAGTAGCACGTTGCAGAGGCGCCCGTGAGGCCATAGTTATGACATTGGGACTGGAATATAGTATGATTTGTGCTTGTGGGGGGGAAGTCACGGTATCTGCCGGCGGGTCCCGTTGAATTCACTTCTCCTAAATAGACGACTGGGAGCTCCTGGGAAGCAACCTCTGCACCCAATAGTAGTATATTTAGTTGGTCACTGTTAGAGTGGTGACACCCCGCAGGGTCCTCGTTCTCATACACGAGACGGGTCCAGACGTGGGTAGGCCTGAGATCCAGGGATGGAGCTGGGCTATTGTTGGGGGTTGGCGGGGAGGGGGGTCGGAGTTGTGTGCAGTGGTGTGAAGTTGGGGAAGGGGGGAGTAGGGCACTGTTCATGAATAGAAGGGAAAGAGCCAGGGAACAACCCTATGTAGGGAGCATTATGGGAAGGGATGGGATGTAGATAGACCGACCGGATGGCATCGGGTAATCTCAGAATTGTGACCTGGAATGTACGGGGCCTCAACAGCTACCTTAAACGTAACAAAGTGATGTTGTATTTAAAGAGGATGCGCGTAGACATAGCCCTGCTGCAAGAGACCCACCTCACTAGGGAAAGGCTGGAGGTGGTCAGGAGGAAATGGAAGGGCACTGTTGTGGGGGCGGCGTACTCGGCGTATGCTAGAGGGGTTACTTGGGTGGCGCCCCATGTGCCGTTTAGGGTACTTGATTCTATGGTGGACCCGGAGGGTAGAATGGTGGTGTTAACGGGTCTCTTGGAAAACAGAGAAGTACACATCATAAATTTGTACGCCCCCAATAATGATACAGCGGCTTACTTTAGGACCCTCTACGGTAAACTTGGCTCCCTGGCAGGGAGTACGGTAGTGTGGGGGGGGGGACTTTAACTGTACCGTAGATCCCAGAATGGACAGGTCCAAGGACAGGGCAGGAAAAACAGCACCGGCGGCTAAAGCGCTGAGTACCTTACTGAAAGACCTTGGCCTAGAGGATGCGTGGCGAAGGCTGCATCCCACGGATAGACAGTACTCACACTACGCAGCGCCACATGATTTGCACACAAGGTTAGATTACATGTTTGTAACAGCCGAGATGGTGAGAGACATAGAAGGGGCGGAATACAAAGCCCGAGTACTATCGGACCACTCGCCCTTGGTGGTAGACTGGCGACACCAGTCCCCACGACCGCGGATCCCTACATGGAGACTTAGGACCGAAGCTCTGCAGGACGAGGCGTTTCGGGAGGGCCTGAGGGATGCCATCGAAGGGTACTTTGATATAAATACGGGAAGCGTAAGCTCTGTGGGCACACTGTGGGAAGTGTTTAAGGTGGTGGTGCGTGGGGTAGCTATTTCCCAAGCTAACGGGCTACAGGGGAGGGTCGAAAGGGAACTCCAGGAGGTGGAAAGGGAGCTAGAGGATCTCACGCGTTGCGAGAGCACCGCTCATGGTAATAGAATCAAAGTAGAGGAGCTACAGTTGTCCTGCAGCGCACTCTGGGATAGACTGTGCAGGCTCAACTACAGGAAATATACGGAGAGGATACATGCAGGGGGTGACAAGCCAGGCAGACTGGTGGCCTGGCTGTATAAGAGTGAGACCCCCCGCTCGGTGATTAGTGAGATTCAGGACGAGAGAGGATGCATATGCAACACCCAGAAAGAGGTAAATGAGGAATTCCTTAAGTTTTACAGACACTTGTTTGAGGACACGGGGGAGGATATGTGTCAAGACATACTGGACACATTGGGGGACATTGAGCTGCCCACCTTGGATGATCTAGAACGCACTGAGCTAGACGCACCCGTCACCTCGGATGATCTGGAGGTGGTGATTCGGAACTTGCCCACTTGCAAGGCGCTGGGTTCGGATGGGCTGCCCAGCGAGTTCTACAAAACATACCAGCAAGAGTTGCTTCAGCCACTGCTTGCCACTTTCAACGAGGCCTATGAGCAGGGAGAACTCCCATTGTCCCTCCGTGAGGCTGTAATCATCCCACTCCTGAAACCAGGCAAACCGGCCGTGCTTAACCAGGACAGCAAAATACTCACGGCGGTGCTGGCTAATAGACTGAAGAGGGTGATTAAGAAACTGATACATTCAGATCAGACGGGATATGTTCTAGGTAGGAACATCACCGATAACCACAGGAGGCTACACCATGTCATAGACCAAACTGAGGAAGACACGGGCGAGCTGGCTATAGTGTCGTTAGACGCGGTCAAGGCCTTTGACTTGGTACGATGGCCCTGGCTGAAAGCGGTCCTGAAGGGGTACGGAATGGGACCTGGATACCTCAGATGGGTCCAGTTGTTTTATAGCACCCCGAAGGCGAGGGTCAAGATAGGGTCCACAGTCTCAGATTCTTGGCAACTTTGCAGGGGGACCAGACAAGGATGCCCCTGGTCACCCATGCTATATATACTGGCATTAGAGCCGCTGGCAATATGCCTGCGACAACAATATGCGGAGGTGGGTATAAGCACTGCCAGTGGAGAGCATCTGATATCATTATATGCGGATGATATGCTCCTTTATTTGCGTTACCCAGAGGAAAACCTACAGTACGTGCTAGAGGTAATAGAACTCTCAGGGATATCGACGAACCCTGGAAAGTCCATTCTGTTCCCTTTGGGCAGATATAGGAATGTCCCGGTGCAGAGGCTGCATGTCCTGCCAATACCATGGCAGCCCGTGACATTTAGGTATTTGGGAATAAACATTTACCACAAGGTCGAGGCAGAACACAAGCACAACACGGAAAAGGCGATAGAGGGGATCAAGAACAGCATGGTATTTTGGTCCAGATTGCCCCTGACCATGATGGGGAGGGCGGCCTTGCTCAAGATGGTGCCTAGACTTTTGCACTTCTTCGTAAACGTCCCGATTCTGATACCTAGGAGCCTATTCCCGAAACTTCATAGCGTGTGCAGGGGTTTCGTGTGGGGCAGCTCTAGGAATAGGGTTGCTCTGTGGAAGCTCCAGAACCCATGTGACAGGGGGGATAGGCCTGCCCAATTTTTTTTTTTTAACTATATTTTTATTGACATTGTACATACAAGGTGGGGTGCGACGGCATTCCCCACCGACCATACAATAGGCTTACAGACAAGGATGTCAACGTTTTTATCTTTTAATCCCATTCCCGCACAACCCACCCACCCAACCACCCCAACTTTGCAACATACCAAGTTTTGAGGTTTTTGCGGGTTATAGAAGCTGCAGAGAGAACTTTCAAACATCGTTGTATGCATTAGTTATACAATTTGTCATTGTGGGATCAGCGTGGTTCAGAACAAGATGAGGGTCAATCTCCATTTCTAGGACTGGTGCCGGGATAAGCCCAGAGGATACATAATAAAACATATCTTTACAGACGCATTGAGACACATTCGTCATGGAGGAGAACTGCGGTCCATTCCTGTGTGAAATCCGAGACTTTGTCATTTTTCACTGCTGTAAGTTTTTCATATGTAAAAATCACCCTTAGTTTACAAAGCCATTCCTCCTTGGTTGGTGCTGAGGCGCTTTGACATTTTTGGGCCAATGCTAGCCTCCCCGCCCTCAGCATGGCCCCGATGACCCTCGGGAATGCACTCTGTTCCGTTTCCGGCATGGGGGTACCCAGGAGGATTTCTAAGGGGAGTAGCGATGGACTGAACCCCTCTATATCCTTAATCCAGCTGAGAAGCTCCGACCAGTACACCTGAATAACCGGACATCCCCACCCCTAAATGGAATCATGTGCCCCTTTGGTGACATAACCTAGGACAGTAGGGGGATACTTCTGCGAACATTCTGGACAGGGTGGCCGGGGGGCGATGCCAGGAGTGGAGAATCTTGAAGCTGTGCTCCATGGCTGCGGTGTACAGAGTACCGGTAAATATAGTTTTGAAAATTGCCCTCCATGTGTTGTCATCCAACGTCATGCCCAGCCTTTCTTCCCATATTCGTTTGAAAGGTTGCCTACCCTCCAAATTAGCCGTTATCAGAGTACTATAAAACTTGGACAGAGAGCCCTTTCGAGAGACACTTTTAGCTATTACTTCTTCAAAGGGGGTGAGGGGGCGATTTAGGTTGTCAGCCCACCGAGGGTGAGTCAGAATTCCCTTCAAACACAAATACTCAAAGATAGAGGGTGGTTTGTCACCCAGTGCTTCGGTCAATTGTTCGTAATCTATGAAGCCCTCCTCGCGGGAGAGTTGGGAAACCCTCTCCAAACCCATGTCTGACCAAGCTTGAGTGTCGCGGAAGCCCCTGGTGTCTAGATTGATAGGGGGACCCCATAACGATGTTAAAGGGGACGGCCAGGATGACAACATTTTGTTATCTTTATTTGGTTTCCAGACTGCCCATAAGACTGCTAGTGTGGGGTGCACTCTAAGATGGGAGGGGATGGTTTTAGGGGAGGCCCATAGTAGATCTATAACTTTTTTCGGGTGGGTATGGATATCCTCAATGTATGTCCAATATGTCCTCATATCCTCTCTCATGTGCTCCAACATCACCTGGAGCTGAGCTGCTTTATAGCATAGTCTGAAGTCGGGAAGGGCGAATCCACCGTGAGACTTCAGAAGGGTCAAGGTGGAGAATTTGACTCTTGCTCTCCTCCCGTCCCATATAAACTGGAGGACTCGGGCATGTAAAACCTCGAAGAAGGATTCAGGAATGAGCACAGGGAGGGCTGCAAAAAGATACAATAAGCGAGGTAAGATGTTCATTTTAACCGTTACCATACGCCCAAACCAAGAGAGTGTAAGAGGCGCCCAGCGTTTGAGATCGCTGCTAATCTTGGCCAAAATCTCTGGGAAGTTACACTGATATAGTAGCGAAAGGTTCCTAGGAACGCAGGTGCCTAGATACCTAGTGGACACTCGTTCTATTCTCACTCCCAATAATTCCGAGCGATCCCCAATGTCTTGGTCCCCGGGACCCATAGGCATAATACTAGACTTGGGGGCGTTTATCTTAAGCCCCGAGAAGGCTCCATAGAGGTTTATAAGATCGAATAATCTAGGTAGTGAGACCTGGAGGTTCATTAGATACCCCAAAATATCGTCGGCAAATAGAGAGAGTTTAAAGTCGCAATCGCCACAACGTATCCCTGTAATTTCCTGGTCCGCTCTGATCGCTATGGCCAGGGGCTCCATTGCCAGAGCGTATAGAAGGGGGGAAAGAGGACAGCCTTGCCGGGTTCCTCTAGATAAGGCCAGGGGTTCCGACGTGCCTCCATTGACCAAGACTCTTGCCGTGGGGCTATTATATAGTGTCGAGACCCACCTACAAAAATTCTCCCCGAGGCCCATTTTCTGGAGAACTCTACCCATATAAGGCCACTCGACTCGGTCGAATGCCTTTTCAGAGTCTAAAGCAAGCAAGTAGCCCTCTACCCCTTGCCTCGAGGCCTCATGCATGAGGCCTAGGGTCTTCCATATGTTATCGGAACTCTGGCGTCCCGGAATGAACCCTACCTGGTCTCCATGTATTAGTGAGGGGAGGAGCTTCGCCAGTCTGTTCGCCAGAAGTTTGGCCAGGATCTTAACATCCATATTAAGAAGGGAAATGGGGCGATATGATTGACACTGGGAAGGTTCCTTCCCCTCTTTGGGGATTACTACTATCAATGCTGACATCATCGAGGGTGGGAGGGTGCCCTGATCAAGTGCTGAGTTAAACATTTTGGCCATAAACGGGGCTAGCGTTGACCGATAGGTCTTATAAAACTTGACTGTGAACCCATCGTCGCCTGGGGCTGTTCCACTCTTCAGGGAGGATATGGTATCTATTATCTCCTCTGGGGATACGGGGAGATCCAGTATATCTGCCTTTTTGGGTGAGAGGCCGGGAATCGTTGTCGATCTCGGTTCCGTCCCCTGCGTATTCCGAGCAGTACAGGCGTTCATAATACTGCCGAAAGTGTTCAGCTATTTTATTATCTCTTACAGTTGACACCCCTCCCGGTGGCCGGATGGAGTTAACCCTCCTACTATTTCTGAGCTCCCGGAGCCTCCAAGCTAATATTTTATCTGCCTTTTCCCCTTTTTCCATGTACTTCTGTTTCAGGAAGGACAGCTTTTTTTCTGTTTGTCCCACCTGGAGGTCTGCCAGGCTTGAGCGCAACCTTTGGAGTTCCTCCCACTTTCCGGGGAACATTTGTGTTTTTAGTTTCCCACCCGGTTGGATAGCCTCTATCTTTTTCCTCAATAATTTCTCCTCTTGGCCCCTTTCCCTGAGCGTGGCGTCAACCAAGATATAATCAATACGGGAAAAAGTAGCATGGGGTTTCGAGAAAAATGTGAAGTCGGGGTCTCGATCTTGTTTTGTGTGGTGTGTGTCGGTCAAGCCCAGATCTTCATTAACTGTTTGAAATGCCTCAGCCAATTTTTTTTTGGAGGCGTTGATTAGGGCATGGGTTGGGCGAGCTCCTGTCTCTGTCAGGGCAAAGAACCATGTTAAAATCCCCCCGACCAGTAAAGTACCCTCAGAAAATGCTACAATTTTCTCTCTCATCCCCATCCAGAAGCCATCTTGCGCCTCATTTGGAGCATAAATATAGACCAGGGTGAACAGATGACCCCTCACCTTCCATTTAACCATGATATATCGTCCTTCCGGGTCTGACCTCTGGGCTTTGAGAACGAAGTGTGCCCCGGGAGAAACCAATAGGGCAACTCCTCGTTTCTTGGCCTGGAAGGACGCTGCATACACTTGTTCAATAGCTTTAGCTCTCAGCTTTGGTTCCTTGTCCCTAACCCAATGTGTTTCTTGTACAAATAAGAATTGGAGCCGGAGCCTTGAAAATTCCCTCACCAGCAACGACCTTTTAGTGGGAGAGTTGAGCCCCCGCACATTTAACGAACCCACTGTCAAAAATTGAAAGGAATCATCCATCATAGCGATGGTAAAAGCTTATGTCTCCCTTCTCGGGACGGCTAATTCCAGTGCTCCCGCAGTACTTCCTTCCCCCGCTATAGTCAAATAACAAACCTGCAGTTACAAAACAGACCAGAAAACTTGGCTTGACCCAACTAAAATCCTCTTGAACAAACCCCAACTTTTCCCTCCCCTCTCCCTCCTCCCCCCTGAACGCCTGGTGGACCAGCGGCTTCATCCTGTCGCTGAGCCAGGCCACCATTGTCTCCCTCCTCCGGGCTCTTGAGCTCTTCAATAACAACAACTAGAGCCCCCCCTCCCCTGTCGTGTTCAGATTACAAATAATTACAGTGCTTCCCCCAATGGCATGAAAATCAAACTAGACCGTGAAGCTTCTTGGGGTTCCTCAAGTGTCAGGTTGACCAGGGGATGTCGGAGCCACTCTTCTGAACTTCCTGTGGCCTCGGACTTTACGTCTCTCCTGTGAAGCCTTAATTCTCCCGGGTCCAACTGGCTCTCTTCCGCGCTCTTGCTCTTCCACTTCCATGTTTGGTTCTCCGAGAAGTTCGCCCAACACCCTACGAATGTCATCCTCCGTGACCAGGGCATATTTGTACCCTTCCAGTTCAAAGGAAAGTGAAAAAGGGTATCCCCATCTGTATCGGACCCCCTTGGTTTGGAGCATTTTCGTCAGCGGGGAGCAGAGTCGACGTCTTGCCAGGGTGAAGGCAGACAGATCCTGGTACACCGAAATCCGGGCCCCCTCCCAGTCCACCGGGCCCTTCTTACGTGCCAGTTCCAGAATTTTGTTCTTCTCCGCGAAGTAGTGGAAACATACGAGAATGGGCCTGGGGCCTCTGTTGACCGCTCCCGCCCTGTGAGCTCTATCAATAGTGGGTTCATTCGTGTTCACCCCCTCAAAGAGTGATCCCACCACCGCGTTTACAGCTTTAGGGAGCATTTCTCTTCTCTCCTCTCGAGTTCCGATAGGCGCATGTCGAATTGCGTCTCGAATATGTCATTCGAGGCTGTGTTGTTTTCAAGCGCTTGGACCCTGTCGTCTATATTGTCCACTTTTTTATCCAGGGTATCCAGCCGTAGCGTTATGTCTGCTTTGAAGCCTCTTATTTCCTCCAGGAGGGCAGCCATACCTTTGGTGACTGTGCTAGTATCAGACATATCCAGGTGTGCCGGGGCCGCCATCTCAGGGCAGGTTGTTGATTTTGGGGGCAGGCGCCGAAATTTCTGTAGGTCCTCTTTCCAGGTCATAGGCTCTCCCCGATCATCTCCACCAGGGCTCCCCCCGGACTCCACAGACCAGGCGGGCTGCGCCTTTGGCCCCCCCCCACAACACTGGGGTGCTCGCACCGGGGGGATATCTCTGTATACAACCTTAACTTTACACTCTCCGTTGAGGCGGGGGGTTACTCGAGGCAAATCGTGAAGGTTGACTTGGGGCGCTCTCATGCCACGTGGGACTCGCCAAACTTTCGTCTCACCCCACCTGTGAAAAGCAGAGTCCGGGGAAGGCCGGACGCGGAGGGGACTAAGGGACCGCAGCGGGCTCCTCTTGCTTGATTCGATGTAAATTGCCCAGGAAATTGTTCTGTTACACTTTCTGTTCTTTTCGGCTGCAAAGTACTGTGCCGAGGAAGATGGAGACCTGTGGATTGAGGGTTACTATCCGTGGACGGCTGAAACTTCTCGGGTATTTTCGGCCCTCTTTGCCAGCACAGCCCCGGTAAAAATGCTTAGCCTGTCTTGCCCGGGCTCTCGCTGTGTCGGGGTCCCCACGTCTCTCCACAGACACCGCTTCTCCCGGCGATCTCCAGGCCGAGGTGCAGGCAATGAGATTTTCACGCTCGACGGAGTCAACAGCGACTTTGAAGTAGTCGCAGGCCGCTTTCCTGGCTGGAGATGTCGTAGGGTACAGGCCCCGGTCGCTTCGCTCCTCCGGGCTCTTCTTTGGGCCCCTAGCAGCCGTCGGAATTCCAGGAAGCAGCAGGCCTCAACCCCTACGCGGCTCTCCGTTAGTTCCTGCAGAGCCTCGGCGCGGGGGAAGGCGGAGCTCCCTCTCCCTCCTCTCTCCAAGGGCCCGAACTCGACGAGTTCTCCACGCCGGAAGATCAGAGTTGGGGTCCGCGGGGGCTCCGCTGCGACAGCAATTCATGGGGGGTCGGCACTGTACTCCTGGGGGTCTGGGGGGGGGGCTCAAGTCCCTCTTACGGCGCCCTTTGGAGGAGACCAGTGCGGATGCGTTAGTGCATCTCGGCGCCCCCTGGTGGATCTGGCCTGCCCAATTTTGAACTCTATTACCTGGCGGGGCAGCTGCAGTACGTGGCCAGGTGACTCTTGGCTGAAGACTCGGAGGAAGCCAGGCTCCTGCGTGGAGATACAGCCCCATACTTTCTGATGGAAGTGGTGTGGTTGTGCAGAGACAAACTGGTGGGCAAGGGGCAGCTATTGAGGCTGGGCTGGGAGATCTGGCACAGGACATGGAAGATTGGGGGGGACTCGGAGCCGTACTCCCAGCAGGCCCCTTTAGCGGCGCTGTGCGGGAGTGACTCTCAACTACTTGAATCGGTCCGCAGATACTGGGAAAAGGTAGGCTTAGCCACCCTCGGGGACATATGGCAGGAAGGGGAGGCAGTGGACTTTCAGAGGTTGCAGGAAGAGACGGGAGTACATGGTGGCCAATATATAACCTACACTAGGCTTGTGAAAAAGACTAGAGAAAGATGGCCTGAGACAGTGCTAGCGGAAGACCCAGACGCCTCCCTGGAAACCATGTATGATGTATCAGAGGGCGGGCACAAAATATCGAGGATATATGAGCTCCTGCGAGTAAGGGCAGGGAAGGAGTTGCTCCAATTGAGACAAGATTGGGAGGAGGAGGTGGGAGGACCCATGACGGATGGGCAATGGGAACGGGCCCAGAGGTACCACAAAAAGGTGTCCCGAAACGCGAGATTCCAACAGCTTCAATTGTACGTTACCCACAGGCTTATTTAACCCCCGGGAAGATTGCACAGTTTGGGGGACCAACTACGCAGCAATGCCCCAGGTGTGGGGAGGTGAATGCGGGACTGCTACACATGTTTTGGGCTTGCCCGGAGGTGCATAGATTTTGGGACGAGGTCAAGACGAAACTGGCAGGTGGGGGGGTGGTGCTGGATGTGGAATCGGCCTGGTCATGCATGCTTGGGCTTTTTCCTAGACCCCGGCATTTGAAACACATAAGCAAGATGAAACACCTGGCTTATGTTCTGGCCAAACGTTGGATTGCCATGGGCTGGAAGGCGGCCCACAGACCTAGGGTGGAGTTATGGTGGACGGACCTCTTGAGGTGGGCGGAAGCTGAATCTGTAGTCTGGTTTGAAGCGGTCACCAGGGGGGGCGAGGAGGAAGTAGGGCCCTTGCTGGCCTGGCGGCAACTGGTGGCCTCGTTGGCAAACCCTCACCAGGGTGACAACGAAACAGAGGACCCGGATGATGACTGCCTAAGTATTGTGCTACCCAATGATGCTCCGTAAACGACATGTGAGAATCGGCTCTAGTTTGAAGGGGGAGGGGGGAGTTGGGGAGTTTTGATGAAAATGTGCTGTAATATGATGCTTTCTATGTTTTGAAACAGTTGTAGTGTGTTTGTTTGATTTTAAAATGAAATAAAAATATTTTTTAAAAAAAAGTTTTAACTAACTGTAACACATTAAATAAATAAATAAAATAATGAATGAATGAAAACATTTATTTCAACAAGTAAACAAAAAGTTTTTTAGTTTCTTTTGGAAATTCAAAGTGAAGGAGCCACGCTTAATTCAAGAGGAAGAGAAATCCAAAATTGGGGAATAAAAATAGAACACGCTCTGTGTGGTAAGTTCTGGCTTTTCTTCTTCTGTGTATATTAGTCATAGGATTCCTTAATTCTGGTAAAGTGCATGCAACCAGCTCCTTGAAATTCCTCTTCCATGCAAGGTGGTTGGTTGTTAGAGCACAATGGCCTTAAATGCCAAGCAGCAAATCTTAAAATAGGCCAAATGTGGTTCAGCTCCCTTTTACCAAAGATGGGCAGCAGCATGAAGAGAATTCTTCGTAGTACAAAGATTGCATTGAGGAGCCCAAGGAGTACAGGAAGCAATATCAATACCCACTGTACCCATCTGCTCATTTCACTCCCTACTCTAGCCCTCGTTCATTACTATCATCTTTGGCTCACTTCCTTTCCACTACTCAATCGCCCTGCGCTCCCTCTTGTTTCCACTCTCTCCCTCTATTCACTCCCCTACTCTGGAAAGCCCTTCCTCTCCCTCTCCGTACTACTCCAACTTTACCACTATTTAAATCCAACCTCAAAGCCTTCCTCCTTTTTGAAGAACCTAGTTCCTAGCACTCTACGTTACTCCATCATCCTCCTTTCCTCCTTTCATTCTTCCTACCTTCATGGACAATCCTACATCACTTTTCTGTCATCCCTAAATCCTTAATTTAACACTTCCTCCACTATCGCATTCGTATGTTATTCTGTCCTGTCCTCGTTCTTGGTTCATGTTTCCACCTTCCCCTGCAACATCTAGTCTTCAAGTCACATTCTCTCGTCCCATTATCAAGGACCTATGTTCTCCTCTCTTATCAATGTTACAGTATGCCAAAAATGCATTGCTTTCCTGTGATTTCTATAAATAAATCAAATAAATTAAATTAAATACATAAATAAATCTCAGGAGGGATAAAAGACTTTACCTTTCAAAGCAGATACAAATGAAAGTTTGCAGCTTGAGATTTATTTGATGATATGGTCATTCATAGTATATTTATCGTAGATATAAAAGCCAAACAAATTAACTACGTGAGTTAACTCAGGACATCAAACATTAAACCAGCTAACCAGGGCTCAACTGTGAGGAAATTGCTGGGGCTGGCAAAAAGTATAAGTTCAGATTTTGAAGCTTTAAATTTCAGATTTGCAAGAAACATCCAGTTTGTTATGTGTTTTAAACTATTTTTGAGTTTAAGGATATTGTAATGAGGGGGGGGGGGTAGCTTGGCACCAGCAAGGATGTGAGCTCCATTAGCTCCCTGCTAGCCTGTTGATCCTGTGCTGGAATCCGTCACTGGTGACCGGTTATTTCTTGCTTCCTATAAGGTAAGCTGTGTGATCGTCTGGAGCATCGCCGGATGAGGGTCTGGGCCATACAGACCCTCACAGAAGGCAGTGCGGTCCGGTGGAAGCAGCACCCTTGCCTCTGCAGTTGGACAGCGATGCGAGATTCAAGATGGCCGCAATGCAACAATGCAGCATACTACCTGAGAAGATGGTGCATGTCTCTTGAAGTGATGAAATAACTCTGTGGGCACTTTGGTTAATATGAAACCCGCACTGATACGTGTTGAGGAGGAGATGTGCTGCAGTGAGTTCGTAGCAAGGGGGGTGTACCTGTTGAGTGGTGCTCTGGTATCTAGCGTCCAATCACATAAGCTACATGGACAGTTGATCCAATATCGGTGTATGAAATGCAAACGACCAGTGTGGTGAACCCTTCTGACGATGGTGGAGGGGAGTGGGGTGTCCTTTTGAAGAGGGTGCATTGATCCAGGGAGCAGCAGGATTTGGGATTCATTTGAGGTGACAAACGCTAGTGGACACTACAGCCGCAAACTCTGGAGGAGGAATCAGCCGTGCGTAGTGGAAAGCGGGGTTCACACCATAAACAGGCGAAGATGGACACATTCATGTAGAAGGCCCACTTAACAAGGGCACTCAGCTCACCTGCATTGATGGGCCTGCCGGATATGGCCTTCAAAGATGTGAACTCACAGGAGGGAAAAGACATGATGATATTGGAAGCGATAGCAGCACTGCGTATGTCACTAGAGACCAAGTTGGGTGAGGTGAGGACGGATGACTCCCTCTTAAGGCAAGACATGTGTGCCATATCGGGCAAGGTAAATGACCAGGAGCATTATGGAAGTATCAGAGGCAACAGTGATGCTACAGAGACAGGTTAAAGAACTACACAATCAAGCCAGGATGGAGGGTTGAGGATGCAGCAGGCAGGATGAGGAGGAATAATGCCCATGTCAATGGACTGCTGGAAGGAGAAGAAGGGGGGAATGTTACAGAATACGTGGATAATCTTTTTTTGCAGTCAGTGGGTCCTGGGGAGCTGTCTCAACTCTTTGTAGTGGAACTGGCCCATCGTCCTCTAACCAGAAGACCTTCTCTGGGGGCTCCTCTTCACACTATTATCGCTAGGATCCTGAATTTCATGGACAAACAACTGATACTTAGATATACCTGTCAGGGAGGCAGGATCAATGGAGGTAATAGATCTTTGGCAGTCTTTCTGAACTATGGGAGGCAGATTCATATAAATTGCAGAGCATTTGATGAGGCTAAATACGCACTATGGCAGCTGAAGATCCACTAATGTTATAAACAAAGGACAGTCCCCATTTTTCAATTCGCCATAAAATGCCATGGACTGGCTTCTACAACATGTGTTAGACGCTCAAGGACATGATGGAGTACAGGACAACAAGGGCGAGGATCCCTGGAGACAGAGGAAGAGGCTCATGGGGTTTGCTGCAAAGAGAAACAAGGACAATGAAGCTGCAAAGGTGAAGAGCGATCTAGAGGAGTAGGCTGCACCTAGCAAGGTATGTGGCAGTGGTCCTGTGGGCCTGGATGGTGCTCTTGATGCCCCTGCCTGAGGAGGAGGATAACAGCTGAGAATCATGTGGAATAAGGACTGTTCCCTGTGCTATTTCATGGGACCATAAACATTTATTTTTGATTATATGGATTTATGTCAGCAGCAGAAGCTAGATTGGGCATGTGGAGTTGATAGGACCTGGACACTGTGTGTATTGAAGGCCCTTGAGTCAACCTATTGGAGGTAGAACATGCCCACCAGCTGAAAGACATGCCCTCTGTGCTGTACTTGGCGTGCTTCTGGTTGCTGTGTGGCCCAGGCCTTCTCTGATGGCGTTTCGCTATCGAATATGTTTTTTTTGTTGTTGTATGGTTTTGGTTGTGGGGTATGTTGGGATGGAAGATAGTGTATGGGAGGAGGGGAGTTAAGGACCACCTGTATGCATCTATATATAACAGGATGGAAAGGCTGTGGGGGGTTGTCCTTGCTCATATTCTGATGGATAGCAGATTTGGGGTTTTATGAAATCATTGGGAGGGAAAGGGGATGGCGGGTTTGGTATTGTAGTGGAGGGAAGTCTTAGATGTGTCATGGAATGTGCAGGGAATGAACGCCTTCATTAAAAGATCTAGTGTCCAAAGTGACATGAGAAGAACGAGAGGTGCATAGCGTTCCTATAGGTATTACCCAAATTGTTCATTTACAATTGTTCGAATGAACAATTGACCGATTTTAAAGGGTCACAATTGACCTTTTCACAATTGACCGCTTATATAGTTATGGTTAAGTTTCTGTTTCCATGGGAAGAGCCCTTTTTGGGCAGTTTATAACTCTGCTCCCCGTGGACGAATCCTCACCAAACTTTGCAAAATAAAGTATATGGCCCACTCTGATTATTTTTGCAAAGTTTGGTGGGGTTTGGCCCAGGGGGGGTAAAGTTATAGGGGGGGTCCCAAAACTTATTTTTTTCCCATAGACTGAATGGGGGAAAAACTTTGCGCACGGCTACAGATCAAACCGTTGGACGGATTTTCACCAAATTTGCGGCAGGAGCAGCGGTTTGGTCCCAAAAGCATGCTTTTGTAAATTTGGTGAAAATCCGTCCAGCAGTTTTTTTTAAACTATCAAAAAGTAGGTCTAAAAAAATGAGTGATATCTATGTCCGCTTTGCGGACACACTTCCCTGTTCGCTCCACGGGCAGGATACCGATTGAGTAATCGGGCGCGTCATGTGTGCGGACATGTGACGCCTTCGCTCATTGGATGGTGAAGGATGTCAAGTGCGTCAGATTGTTCCGATGCGTCCGACATCTTTGATCCGTGTTTTGGTGTCCCCGGACATCGCTGCAAAAACATATAAAAAAACACAACATTGCACTTGTTAAACTTATCAAATACTGTCTGGGGAGGTGAGGGTTGATGAGGATGGGACGGGATGTGGCAGCAAGAAGCAAAAAAGTGGTGTTTTTTGTCACGAAAGTCATACGGTATATTTGGAGGTAGGGTGGGCTACTGTCCTGTAATTTGCGGGATGGGCCCGCAATTGGCGCCTGTGTTGCACAGTTTGCCGAATGGCTCTGCGGGACACGGGTTGTCCCGACTTGCTCTGTCCGAGCACACTTTGTGATCTAACAGAGTAAGTTATAAGTCACAATTAGTTATGCTGGGGGTTGGGGCCGAGCGGGCAAGGGGTCATATACATAAATTTTCCGCAAATGGGAATAACAGTGGCTGACAAGTGGCAGCTAATCTGTAAATAAGAGTCCTATTGTATTGCATTGCAACCGCAGCTACTGACGTGACAGGCTTGCAGGCCGTTCATGTCAGTAGCTTCGGGTGCAATTAATTGATTCTGCCAGGTGAATGACGCTGTGATGTCATCACCACTTTTTGTCCCGCAAAGGGATGTGACAAAGTTGGCCACCCTATTTGGAGGTATTCCTCAATATATTGTGTGTAAAATACCGGGAAAGGAGTAATGTGTCTGTGTTACAATGTCTGTAAAATAATATTGGAGTCAGATTGGTGCCCCCTAGACTTTGGCATCTGAGGCAGCCACCTGCAGTGTTTGATGGAAACAGCGGCCGTGCACGTGTATGACAATACGAGTTCTCATGGGTGCGTTGAGCCGTGTTGTTGCAAAGTGAGAATGTATTTAGATTCTGAGTGAAGGTCAGCAACTTTGATTTATTTGGTTGCAAGCTAAGGGAGCCCACGCATGGGACAGAAAGTAGAAGGGTCAATTGTTTTTTGACCTTGAGAGAAAGGGATTTTTTTTCGTGAAGAGTCAGTGAGAGGAGGTTTGTAATAAAGAACATTTGATAAGGTTATGCATTCCAGAAGTGTGTACGGAACATGTGAATTTAGTTCATGAAGATTCTTTGATGCAAGCAGATTGAGCATTACGGACTGATTTTCGCAAATACAATGGAGACGGTGAACATTATGTAAGTTTGCTTTTGACGACTGTATACCGGAACAAGGTTTAACCTATTATTATCTGAAGATTAATTTTGGCACTGTAACTCAAGTACTATTTTTCTGAGTGGTTGTCTTTTTTATGTGGTTATGGGAAGTGCAAAATTCAGTTGTATGTCCACTATAACTAGATTCACCCAGGTTCAACGCTAATATTTCTTTAAAATCTCATGTATGACTATATGGAATTGTGTATCAGTTTGTAGGTTCTATTTGTCTTTTTTGAGATTGTTTGATGTGTGTGCTAATCGTTAGTTTAAACTCTATGCCGAATTAAGAAAATAATACATATATTGCAATAAAGTGTAATAAAGGTCGGGCATTGATACATATTTTCTGTTATGTTTTCCAAATAGCTACATGCTGCCTTATTGCGATTGCTATGGATTCCAGATGCCAACTGATGGGTTCTTCATTCGTTAGGTGCACGTAGTCGTGAACAGGTGGATTACTGTGACTGTTTTGTGGGACGATCGGCCAGGGCCCATGTGTCCGTACGCTGCACTAGCGATTAGGAGTAATATAACATCTTTTATGGTGGTCTAGGCGTAAATTGATGCAGACGCCCTGGAATTCACTGTGGGACCCAAGCGGTTCCTTCATCAAAAACGAACACTTTGTGTATGGAAAAAGAAGAACTTGTGTCTCACAATTAACATTTTCGATCATAAGCGAAGAAACAAATTTGCAATTTGATTGATTATGGGAACAGTCGGATGTTCTCGGAGAGTCTATTGTGAAATAAAAGTACTTTACAAATTGTATACTGTTGTTGTTTTCTTTTAAAGAGCGGTATAATAATTTGAATTGTGAGGTGATATGTTGTTAGTCGCTGTGTGTTGATTTTTGGGTTCTGCGTCACGTCACATAGGTGGTTATGGGCGCATTTGGCTACGCTGAAGAGGAACGTCACCGAAAAAGGTGTTCATTATCACTAGGGTTGGTTATGTGAGGGGCAGGGGCGGGGCATATGATTTAGTGACATCCGGCCAGTTACCTTAGGCCGATGCAGCAATGGTTAACAATAGCACAAGATGGACCCGCCCTGTTGCCAGATTTCGTACGTTTGTCAAAGAGGAGAAATGCGGTAAGTTGATGTGGAAATGTTTGCGATAAATCAACGTATGTACAAAAATACATGGTCAAACCCTCGGGACAATAATATTTTGTGAGCATTGCACTTGTGAAAATTATGCAATAATGTTTGGGGCGGTAAGGGGGGATGATCATGGTTGGAATATTTCAGATGTAATTTCAAATGACTTTACAAAGTTTGTTGGAATTTTGTACACAGCTTATATGACGAATGATTTGTGTATTATTTTGATAGTTTTGAAAAAATAAAACCTGGGTGGATTTACAGCAAATTTACATAAGGCTCATTGGCAAGGATCGAGAAGCATGTTTTTTTTAGTGCCTGAGGGGTAGGCTGTAGTCATGGGCAGTGGCCCGAATGTCGGGGTTATGGTATAAGGTCATGATCCGGACAATGTGGCTACTGGCCATGACCAGAAGGGACAAAACATAGTATTAAAGTGGTCATGTCCACCTGGGACCGGCTTTATCGTAAAGTTATTCGCAATTAGGATAGATTTGAAAGGGAAGAAAAATGTGCTTATGTTAACATGGTTAGAGGAATTTTTGTTTGCCTTTTGGAGGCTGCCATGGAAAGGGAAGATTGGCCCTGTATGGAACTGGCGCTTTCCCTTTCCATGGTGGCCATCTTGGAAAAGGATTTGATTAATAAACCGGGATGCCGCGTCCCGAAATAGGACAAGAAATCCTATTTTTTAGTAGCACGGGTTACTGCTTTGGAAACCTAGGCTGGTAATGGCGTTCATCCCCCATTTTAGGGGCTGAAATGGGGGGTAATGGTCCAGAGACCTTGTTATCCACCCTCGCTTCACTTGGGGGTGATTACTAGGGCTACTGGACCATTATCCACCGTTCCAGTCCCTGGAACGGCGCATGAACGCTACAATATTCACATTACCATAACAAAAAATGCCAATGGAAATGTTGGAAAATCTTATTGCGTCTATGTATTTTACTGAGAAATACAAAGTAGATGGAGTCTATGCGTTTTTTTTTTTACTTCTATTTTTTAACTGTGAAAGGTGGTTCCTAAAGGAACATTGATTTTGTTTTTGGATGGATTTTTTTGGCAGGAAAGCTAAGAACGAAAGGTGGGGACGGAAACGAGGGAAGCGGCACCAAACACTAATATGGAGGGGCAGATGGAAAAGGGGGAAATGTTGTGCGTGTGTTATTTCTAAGGTAGGGGGTAGTCGGTGGCCAAGTGTCCCCGATTTTGCGGGATTGTCCCGCAATTAGGAACTCCTTCCCGCGGTTTGCAGAGTGGCTGTGCGGGACGTAGATTGTCCCGACTTGCGCCGGAAAACCTGCCTCCAGCGCAGCCACTCGGCAAACTCAAGTGGCCATCTGCCCAGTGCGGCACTGCCGCCTGATGCTTTATTTCTCTGGGCACCTCTGCAGCCCTGGCTCCTTTTGAGCCTACAGGTCGAGCTGTAACGCTCGGACACCTGCCTTAATTCAAATGCTAATGTTTTGTTCCTGGGGTCGTGATGGTCATGTTTGCAGTTAAAAAACGTGACCATCACCTCCCCAGGACAAAGCATTTGTATTTAAATTAAGCCAAGAATTAAGAGCCATTAAAAAAAAAAAAAATTCAAAAAGAGGCGGCCCAGACGTGAATGAAGAGACGTCATCACTGCCTTGTGGCCAAGTGTCCTGCAACAGACTATCAAAGAGTTGGCCAGCTTAGCGGGCACTGTTTCTCATGGTGCTTCATTACAGCAGTGGTGGTGTCTCTTGGGGAGGAGGGATGGCGTTAGCTGATGTCATTTTGACATAAATATCCGTTTTGCCAAAAGTATGTACTGTGTACTAGATTGTTAATCGATGAGTACGAATAGGTGTTGAAGCTGTGCAAGGGAAATGTTGAAGTTGCAAGTTCCTACATCAGTAGAAAATGTAGTTCCAAACTGTCCATGAAGCACAGATGTTATTGCAGATCAATGACATATGTGATGTCATCTTTGATGTCTTGGGTGTTAGTCTTAGCAATAGCAATGCACGGTGGTGGCGCGAGTTATGGTTGCTTAGCTTACCATAACTAGCGAATTTCAGGGGTTTTTCGGTTTTACTTTGAACCATAACACGTCCCTCTAACAAAGTTTTTTTACTGAATATATATATATATATATATATATATATATATATATATATATATATATATATATTACACAGCCCACGGCAGTGGCCATGTAGTTATGGTTAAGTTGATCTACCCATTGGAAGAGCACTTTTTGGGCGGTTTATAACTTTGCTCCCCCTGGACGAATCCACACCAAGCTTTGGAAAAAAAGTATATGGCCCACTCTGAATTTTGGTGAGGTTTGGTCCAGGGGGGGCAAAGTTATAGGGGGGTCCCAAAATTATTTTTTTTCCCATAGACTGAATGGGGAAAAAATTTGCTCACGCCTACAGCCCAAACCGCTGGACGGATTTTCACTAAATTTGTGGCAGGAGCAGCGGCTTGGTCCCGAAAGCGTGCCTTTGTAAATTTGGTGAAAATCTGTCCAGTAGTTTTTTTTTAAATGACCAAAAAGTAGGTCACAAAAAATTAGTGATATCTATGTCCGCTCCGTGGATACACTCCGCTGTTCGCTCTGCGGACAGAACACCGATTGGTTAATCGGCTTACGTCTGTCCGCAGACATGCGACGTGTTCGCTGATTGGATGGTGAAGAGCGTGAAGTGCGTCAGATTTTTGGAAACGCCCACCATCTTTGATTCGCGCACAGCGGCCGGTGTCCTGGACATCGCAGTAAAAACATATTAAAAAAAAACAACATTGCACTTGTCAAACTTATCAAATAATCTCTGAGGAGGTGAGGGGTGAGGAGGATGGGATGGGATATGGCTGCAAGAAGCAAACAAAAGTGTGTTTTTTGCTGTGAAAGTCTGCAAACAGTTCACGAACAGTCCTGAAAAGTTTGCAGACACCTCAGCATTACAGGGTTGGTGAAATGCAGTTCTTGGATGGCTTATAACTTTGGCGCCACTTGATAGAACTGCATGAAATCATCTTGCATGTATATTTCTGATCTGATTCTGACTGAGTATACAAAGTTTGGTGGGATTCTGTCATGAGGGGGCAAAATTAGTTGGGGGGGTCCCAAAATAATGTAAAGGCTTATAAATGAGGTGCCATTTGATGAATCTACACTTCATTTGGCAAACTGATAATAGATCTAGATATACATGTTTCTGCGAAGTTTGGTGGGATTCTGTCAAGAGGGAGCAAAATTAGAGTGGGGTCCCAAAATATTGTAAAGGCTTATAAATGTGGTGCCAATTGACAGATCTACACAAAGGTTTGCAAAAAGCTTGTAGATCTAGATATAGATGTTTTCGTAAAGTCTGAATTGATTTTGTCAAGTGGGGGCTAGGTTATATGACGATTGTATGTGCATACATTTGACACTTTTGAAAAAATAAAACATGGGTGGATTTCCAGCAAACTTGCGTAAGGAGCATTGGCAAGGACCTACAAGCATGGCTTTGCAAATGTGCCAGTGTTTTATTATTTGACAAGTGTTATAATGTAGCTACAAAAAATAGTGGTATACCTTTAGTGACTGAGGAGTAGCCTGTGGCCATGGGCAGTGGCCAGATTGTCCGGGTCATAGAATAAGGTCATGATACGGACAATCTGGCTACTGGCCATGACCACAAGGGACAAAACATAGGATTAAAGTGGCCATGTCCATCTGGGACGGGTTAGTGGCAAAGTTATTGCAAATTATGATATATCTGAAAGGGAAGAAAAATGTCCTTGTGATAATATGGTCATAGGGTTCTCTTTTTGCCTTCTGCAGGCTGCCATGGAAAGCGAAGAGGGGCCTTGTATGGAACCCTCGCCTTCCCTTTCCATGGTGGCCATCTTGGAAAAGGATTTGTAGGAAGAAAAATCCTCTTTTTTAGCACCCCGGGTTCCTGCTTTGGGAACCTAGGGTGCTAATGGTCTTCATCCCCCATTTCAGGGGCTGGAATGGGGGGATAATGGTCCAGAGACCTCGTTATCCACCCTCGCTTCGCTTGGGCTGATAACTTGGGCTTCTGGGCCGGTATCCACTATTACAGTCCCTGGAACAGTGAATGAACGCCACAATATTCCCATTAGCATAACACAAAATGCAAATGGAAATGCTGGAAAATCTTATTGAGTCTATATCTACAAAACCACCTGGCCTATATATGTCAATAAGCAAAAACAAGTGGCCCAGATATGTGTCGGTTTGGTTATATATATATATATATATATATATATATATATGGGGTTTTGGGGGGTTTGCGTTGGGTGGGGGGTTGCTGCGGGTTTCACCCCGCATATATGTTACAATTGACCTTCACAATTCGGTCAATTGTGAAAAGGTCAATTGTAATTCGAGCAATTGTAAAACAAACAATTCATATACAACCTTCCTACAGGAGGCCCAGCTTCAACCAGATAAACTTTGCACCTTGTCCAGAAAGTGGGGTGGACAAGGGATTGGATGCTCCTACTCAGTTTATGCTGGGGGAAGGGATGTGTATCTCATTAACTGCTATGCCCCCAATATAGACTCTGCTGAAATTTTTTACCAGGATCCTGTGTAGAGGTAGCGAATACAGACAGACTGTATGGCTGTGGGGGAACAAATCTAACTGTGCTCTGGATACTGGTTCAGAAAGGTCGGTTCTGTCCAGAACTCGATGAAGGGTGGCACAATCACTAAGGGACAGTATGCATGCCTTTGGTGTGGTAGATGTGTGGAGGGTGAGACACTCAATGAAAAGGTGTTACCCCCATTATTCCTGCTCCCACAGTGTGTACATTAGGTTTGATCATTTCTTTGTGAATAAGGATAATTTATAGTCTGCAGAGATGTCACTTATTTGGGGAGGACGCTGTCGGATCGTTCTCCAGTACTGATGTCAGTAGGAATATTGAACACGAAAACAGTCATACCGTTGTGGTGATTTAGGGAAGATGGGCTGCAAAATGGGACCTTTAACGACATGTTGGAGACAGAGATAGCTAATTATTTTGAAATAAATGATGGATCGGCAAGTAATGTGGGAGTGGAAGGCATTTAAGGTGGTAATACGTAGTGTATGTTTATCCGCTGCATGTGGAGTGCGGTCCACATTGGAAAGATCCCTTGTGACAACTGAGAAGGATGTACAGTTGATAAAGGCAGAGTGCGAAACAGGAAATTAGGAGGCGCACTGCGAGTGAAGTGCATGGAGGAATGGGAAGCCCTTGGGGAACATGATTTTCGTACATATGTGGATAAGCCGCGTAGAGAGGGGGATAAGTCTGGAAGACTGGTGGCATGGGCAGAGGGTTCTATGGAGTCAGAGACCACAGATGATGATTATGTCTGTATGTACCCAGGGAGGGATTGAAGTGTACACTCAAAAGGAGATGAATAAGGCATTTGCAGATTTTTCTAAGGTCTTGTACAAGGATGACACTGAGTTTGGGGTGAGTAAGGCTTAGCCTGATCGATATGCCACACTTCACTAGGGCTCAAGTTGAAGAGTTAGATGGACCTACTACGCTGATGGAAATTGGGACCTATATACAAGGGCTCCTACAGGGCAAGACTCCAGGCCCTGATGGCCTTGAGTTTGAATTCTTTAAGTTGTTTCAGGCTGTGCTCTAGCACCTTGAAGCATCTCTTGTTCTAGATGGAATTACCAATGAAGATCTCAGGCCAAATAACCAGACAGACTCAAAGAATATGGCAAAGTACTACTTTATTCACAGTTTAATAAAGCAGGGTTAACTGACAAACATCAGACGGATGCTTGCACACTCACACACAAACTTGATTATACAGAGATCTAACATCCCAACACGCATCATATATGACGTTTTCGTACGTGGCAAACCATAAAACCTATTAGCAGGAGGAATTGGTTAGGGGAACATATCTACTTATTGAATGTATACAGGTTAGTACTTCATTGGCTGTCTCATATCTGTAAAACAAACCTCAAACTACCTCTAAATACATATAATACTGATAATTGCGAACAAAATGGCAGCGAATTTGTCTATGAAACTTTGTATAGAAGGTTGCCCCATAGACCCACTGATTGGTTGGCATTCTCACCCAACCTTGGCTTTTTGGCTCGGCTAGCAGCACATATGATAACCGAAACCCAGGTGCTTGGTTCACATCAGGATACTCCCTACTTTCCCAATTAGTCCATCATCTCTCATCACACTGACCATGAGCCATAGTTTCCCATCTGTAGTTGACCTTGTAGCCTGCGCTCTGTTCTAGGACATTCAATGGAGTGAAAACACATCACTATCTTCATCTGAGGCTTAATGAATAGCGCCTGGTTTTGACGTCTGTGTCAAATTTGAAGAGACCACAAATTTGTACATTTCAGCCTTTTTTACTGCTATTTGATTTAATTATACTGTGTGTCATTGCTCCTCTTGACCTCTAGAGACTTGCTCACTCTACCTTGTATAAACTTTATACACATTTATCTGTACAATACTTGGCTCTTGCAGATGTTTTCTTCTTCTTTAATCTGGTAGAAATATGTCTCATGCATGGGTTATCCATCTGCCTGCTATTCCTTAAAAATAGCATCCTTGATCCCAAGCCAACATTGACTCCTTGTTTTGCACACAAAGCTGTTCTTCCAGCATCTCCCGACTCTGCAACCCTAATCTGTTTCTGAGGTAGTTGAATGGAATGTTTACACAGGCCGGCGTCCATTTTCCAACTATGTCCATCGTAGCCACAGCAAGTTTCTATGTATCTTTTCTACATTGCGTTACTGCGTATTTACACTTATTGGTGAACAAGTTACTTTATCTTCTTTTGCATTCATTATTACTTTATTGTTTGTACATGTTTCTCTTATCGCTTCAGTTACATCGTCACTCTTAAGCATGGCTTCGTATATGTAGTGTTCTGGTTGGTGTGGTGAGCAGGTAAGCAGGAGGCATGGAGACACTTGTATATATAAATAAGAAATCTCTTTATTGTTACAGGGTTATAGTAGGAAAGGGAGGCAGGGAGCTATATGAAACACATCCTTTCTTGGTGATCTCCCATCCTGTTAATCCCAACTGACAACCCTGGAATCTTCAGCACACCACAAGATTCCAGCTGGGTAAAGATTCTATAGCTTGCATTAGTATGCTGCAGCAAGCACCATACTACAGTTTGCCTTCTTTTTCACATCATTCTATCCATGTCAGATTTCACTTAGCGCTCTATGATATCCAATGGTGTGTGCTGACATCATTAAATATAGCATACTTCCACACTTTCAGTGCAAGGGTACATTCGATACAGTTGTCTGAGTGCATATAATCTCTCGTCCACTTGATGAGATATAGGCATATCACATGGAGTCTCATATAGGGCCCCTTTCCTGCTGTTCCATTATGATGGTGGTGAGGGGGCGGGAGTTAGGGAAAATGCATCCAATTGCTCCTCTACATTCCCCTCTGGTGGAGTCCTCTACCACATTCCTTTCTTCATTCTCCTTTATCATCTCTTCATACTTCATTTTCTTTTGAACCCATATCTTTGTCATCCTCCTCAGATGACCTGCATTCTTCATATGGACATCCACACTCCAGATCATGTGTCAGCAATCTCCTGATGGTGGACAGAATATCCATCGTCCTACATATTTTTTATGCTCCTTAGGGTAGTAGAACTTTGTTCCTGGAAGTGCAAGTGTACTTTTTTTTATATTCACATGGGTACTTTCCTCATTTTGCATCTGCTCACCATTTCCAGCTTCTATATCAATCATGATCTTCATCCCAATAGCTTTATTAGCTGTCTTCTGGCATTGACCCAACAGGATCCTTATAAGACAAAATCCTAGCAATACCAACACTAGTACTGCTCCAAGTAATTTTAAGGCATTTGCCAACAAAGTTGGAATCCATAAAAACAGAGATGAAAACCAGCCGTCCTCTTCGATCTTGTCAACTTCATCCTCCATCTTCGTATGCAGGGTTGACAACATCGTTATTGCTTCTGTCAAAGTCCCACTGTCTTCATCATGGGCAGGTAAAATATACATCAAGAAGGGCAGATCTTGGCACACACACCTCCTTCCATTGCTGAATTAAATCCAGGATATACCTGTTCTGGAGGGCAATAAGCCTGATCGCCCTCAACTCTTCCCTGATTGCATTAAATCCTTTTATTGTCATATTGATCATTTGCAGCAGCTCCCATCTCGTGATTTGCAGCCACTTGGCATTCACTGCAGTCTGAATTCTCGGCAGGAATATGGCTGTAAATAGCACTGCTGTTCTGCTTAACAACACATGCTCATCTGGAACGTCATAATAGGCTTCTATTGATTTTGCTGAGAAGTAATTATCTATTCTCTGCTTCGATAAAAAATGTTTTCCTCCTCAGGTGTGAGTCGGTTTTTGGGAAGTCTGTAATCTGCTGGTCACTTTGAGGTACTACTAAGGCTGGTATGATTATCAGCACCAATGAACAAACTCATCCCCATTTTGGTGGCAACTTTATATTTGCTCTTGATCCACAGGCCCAATGATGGTCCATCAGGACGGCTGTTCCTTCCTTCATTCCGGGTAACATCGAAAACTTGGCCACACTTGCGGTTCTCTCCAACTTTCACAGGCCCATTATTTCAGAAGCAAAAAGATGCATTCTTCAGGGCTAGTACTGCACTGGTCCTCCTTCATCGTTGACCAATGTCAACAATCTTGCAACCTTAGGCCATTGATTTTTGCATTCCTTTTGTGCATTTGCCACAACTACTTCCCATTGTCTGGTTAATGCTATTGTTTTGGACACAACCAATCCTTCAGCCCATCCTTTAGGAGTAAGCACTGTTCACTGCATTGAAGCATTTTGTTTTCTTCAATCTTGATTCCTGATCCATTTATTCCAGGCTGTTCGTAGTTTATTATTTTGTGCACTATTTCTGGCTTCTTTCTTGACTTCATATCTTGTACATAGTTGTCTTCTTTTGAAGATGTCGCTTTATTCACCCACACTATGAATGCTGTTCTGCCTTGGAACTATCCTCTGGTAAAGCAAAGTGCAAGGTCTGTCAGGCAGTGTGCCTTTTTCACTAATAATTCTGTTGCTATGATTATTTTTGACATCAACTTGTGCACGCAACTGCAGTACTCTGATCCACAAAATCATCATTTTCCATTGATTTCCTGCATCTTGACTGAAGCGTGTAGCCGTCCTTTGAAATTGCTGTATTCGTCCACGAGGACGACATAAGATGGCTGCCACCGTAATCTGTTGAGTTGGTTGCCAAGCAACCGTGCCTGAAGAGCGAGCAGCCCGATTGGCTCACGCAGCTCTCTTCGGCAGGCCAGCACCACCAGAAGGCGTTAGCCGGCCTGCTCCCCAAAGCCCTGCCCTATAAGGCTAGAGCCTGTCTTTGCCAGTTAGACATTGCTTTGATCTAGGGAGGGCAGGAGCCAATCCCTCCTCCACCTACCAGCAGCTTCAGGAGAAGCGTGGCACTTTGCCTTAGCGCCAAAACACCAGGGTTAGATTGCCCTGACATCAACTTGTGCACGCAACTGCAGTACTCTGATCCATGATATCATAATTTTCCATTGATTTTCTGCATCTCGACTGAAGCGTGTAGCCGTCCTTTGATATTGCTGTATTTGTCCATGAGGACAGCATATAAAATGGCTGCTGCCGTAATCTGTTGATTTGGTTGCCAAGCAACCATGCTTGAAGAACGGCCAGCCCGATTGGCTCACGCAGCTCTCTTCTGCAGGCCAGCGCCACCGGAAGGCATTAGCCAGCCTGCTCCCTAAAGGCCTGCTTCATAAGGTTAGAGCCTGTCTTTGCAAGTCAAACATTGCTTTGATCTCGGGAGGGCAGGAGCCCATCCTTCCTCCACATATCTGCAGCTTCAGGAGAAGCGTGGCGCTTGTCTGAGCGCCGAAACATCAGGGTAAGATTGCCCTGACATCAACTTGTGCACGCAACTGCAGTACTCTGATCCACAATATCATAATTTTCTATTGATTTCCTGCATCTTGACCGAAGCGTGTAGCTGTCCTTTGAAATTGCTGTATTCATCCATGAGGACGGCATATAAAATGGCTACCACCGTAATCTGATGATTTGGTTGCTAAGCAACCATGCCTGAAGAGCGGTCAGCCCGATTGGCTCACGCAGCTCTCTTCTGCAGGCCAGCGCCACCGGAAGGCATTAGCCTGCCTGCTCCCCAAAGGCCTGCCTCATAAGGTTAGAGCCTGTCTTTGCCAGTCAAATATCGCTTTGATCTCGGGAGGGCAGGAGCCCATCCCTCCTCCACCTATCAGCAGCTTCAGGAGAAGCGTGGCACTTGCCTGAGCGCCGAAACATCAGGGGAAGATTGCCCTGACATCAACTTGTGCACGCAACTGCAGTACTCTGATCCACGATATCATAATTTTCTATTGATTTCCTGCATCTCGACTGGAGCGTGTAGCCATCCTTTGAAATTGCTGTATTCATCCACGAGGACGGCATATAAAATGGCTGTCGCCGTAATCTGATGATTTGGTTGCTAAGCAGCCATGCCTGAAGAGCGGCCAGCCCGAGTGGCTCACGCATCTCTCTTCTGCAGGCCAGCGCCACCGGAAGGCATTAGCCAGCCTGCTCCCCAAAGGCATGCCTCATAAGGCTAGAGCCTTCTTTGCCTGTCTTCGCCTGACAGTGCCGAAGGGCCAGTCACGCTGCCTGTGCTACCACTGGACCTTAAGTAACGGGGTAAGGTTCTTACAAATGTGCTTAGCCCACCCTATTATATCATGTACTAGTGACTATTAATGTCTACACTGCTAATTACGGGACTGTGAGCCTCAGTACACCATTGCCGAATGTGCCGGTCTCACCTACCTGCATAGCGAGGCCAGGATCTACTTGACTAAATACCCTACTACTCCATTACCTGTACCACTTTGCCATGCTCTAGTGTGCCCATGTTGCTAGATGCCGGCGAGGTCATAATCTCACCATACCCACTGACCGCGTGCTCCTCATTGATCCATAGCCGAATGTGCCAGTTACATCAATCTACCTGGAGTGCCCTGGTCCAATATGTTTAAATATTGTTTTGCATGCTCGACACACGGTGACACTGTCACTGAGTGCGCTTTGCTTGGCCGATATACCAATCTGCCCTCCCTACTAGGACCTTTGTGTTAAAGTATTCTATCCTGCGCATCTCATCATTACCGCCAGTGTGCCTCTCGCACCTCGCCCAGCGAGGCTCTGTCCCATACACCTAAGGTACGCAGCCTATTCCGTTACCAGAGTGCGCGCCAGTTTATACATGCCTAACAGAATGTATTGACTGCGCATTGCATAATAATATGCTAGAGAATTGCACACATTAATTATGCTACTGCACATGAACTACACTCAGCCAATATTTGCAATTACCCTGCTGCCACATTTAGCTGTGTATTCCACTATACGGCCACCAGCCACGTATTGAATGGGATTGAATTTATGTTCTGCATAGCGCTATACTGCAAAGCGATCTGGTACATGAGCTACTCCTAGCCAATCATTGTAACGACCCTGATGCCACACTTAGCCGTGCACTGCACACCGATGTTTATTGTTTTCAGCCATGTACTGAATGTGATCTTATGATAGTCATTGCGCTTTATTGCAAACGGATTCTACTTCCAGCCCAGCCTCATATTGTAAACGGCTTACCTTCTCTATAGCCTTGCACTGTAAATTGGTTTTATGCTGCTATGTTTTATAGCTAATGGACCTCATCCTGCCACTAGCAAAACTTGGAGACTAATTTCATGCAACCTATAGCCTCGCTTATCAAAATGTTTTTATGTTGCTTATAGCCAGGTCCGAAAAATTGATTTGAGACTATTTAAAACTGTGCATAGCTAAATTGCCTATTTGCTATACATGCCACCAATTGACTCTGTCATACTTAGCCCTGAACCAAATGTGACATCTGAATACCTGTGACTCACGCCTTACCTGACTACACTGCCCTCTAGTGCTAGCTCACCGAATATCAGGGACATGCCAAGGTTAAACCCAAAACAAGTGCTACTTGCCCTCCTTAGCCTTACGGTAGTTATGGCCATAGTATTACCGGTGTCTAACACCACCCTGCTGACTATATCTCTTCCATAAATATGGCAGTTGACTAGCTGTAACTCGCCTTCATCTAACACTACTACCCTTCCTGCTCATAACATACCCTCTGGCCTATCTACACTTAAGTACAACAATAACGATACCAAAACTTCAGTCTTTGCTTTCGACCAGAGAAATTACAGATTTAGAGATAGGACAAAAAATATCCCATTGTACCAAAATGATAGGCTTGTCTCTCACCCTGTGGACGATCAGAACCGTTCCGGCTTCACTGCTATGAATCCACCGGATGTAACTTCAAACACCCGTCGGAATCAGACTAAGAAAAATAAAACAGTCAGGAATAGGTCGAACCGGGCCTCATCCACAACTGATACCAAACCCACCCGCTACAAAGATGGCAATACATCTGTACAAATTAAAGCCGCTTTAATGAACTCTCAATCAATCCTAGCACATTCCCTGGACATACCTGACCTCATTACTACCAACGACCTTGACTTTATTGCCATAATGGAAACCTGGCTGCACCCAGCAGCAGGCCCGCCATTATCTCGTGCCCTACCGGACGGTTACGCAATCATTAGAAAGGCTAGAACTAGCACGAAGGGAGGAGGCATAGCCTTTATCTTCAAATCTAAACTCAACATTAGAGAAATTCCTGATGTTCCTTTCATATCAGGTGAACGTCTGTCATCACGATCACCATCTCGGCCACGGCCTCACTCATTTTGCATCTTATTTATAAGCCTCCAGGTCCTATCTCCTCCTTTGACGAGGACATTGCCGCCCTTCTAACAGCCAATATAAAACCTACTTCCAAATTTATCATCCTTGGAGATTTCAACCTACGACTCCATGACAGCTCTAACACACAAGCATCTATCTTAGCAAACACAATTGAAACACAAGGTTTCACACTACAAACCTCGAGACAAACTCATTCCAAAGGTTGCACCCTTGATTGCCTTGCTGACCATAATTTCACAACACATATATCTAACAATGATCTGTGCCTGTGGTCTGACCATAAAAACATACTATTCTCAGTCAATACCAATACACCTACTAGCACACCCATTCCCATGGCACCTGCGACCCAAGCATGTAACATGCACAACATCACGCCTGACAACATAATCCTGCTGATCTCACGGCTTACCACACACACGGAAAACTCAGCCGACCCTTGCTCTCTGGTTACCACCTACAACCAAGCGATGGAAGCAGTGCTAGATGCGGTGGCCCACATGGGTCATTGCAAAGATAAACCCAAAGCACATCCTAATCAATGGTTACCCCTGAACTCAAAGAACTAAGTAGCAAAAAAAGAAATGCAGAAAATAACTGGAGAAAAAAAAACAATCAATAATAAACAACATTTCGCCGCGCTAGCTTCTGACTATAGAAAAGCCACCCATCAAGCCAAAAATAGCGCGTATAACTCGCGCATAGAGAATGCTTATTCTAGCTCCAAAGAGCTATTTTAGGTTTTAAGAGAATTAAAAGCACCGTCTCAGGCCCCAGACCTATGCATCAAACACCAAAACTGGTGTGAAAACATACAAAAGGCCCTTATTGATAAATTACTTAAACTCAAAATCCATAATAAAAAGTTGAATCTCAATACTCCTCTGCAACCTACTATTCAACATAACGTATCCAAACCATTCACTACATTTGAGTTTGCCCCCATCACGACAGACGAGACTACTAAACTAATAAAAGGCCTCAAACCCTCAGGCTACCAAGGTGATATTTGCCCTTCAACATTAATCAAAGATTGCGCGGAAAACATGGCACCTTTCATTACATCACTCATAAACAATTAATTTGCCTCCAATAAAGTACAGGACAACCTCAAGGAAGTTTGGGAATTGACTTTACTGAAAAAAACTACCTTAGATACTTCCGTACCAACTAATTATCAGCCTATCACAACAGTACCTTTCTTGCTAAAAATTCTTGATAGGGTCGCCTATGTCCAAATTCAAAAATATCTAGAACCACATCACCTGCTGGGCCTCCGACAATCAGGTTTTCCGCCGAGGCCATGGCACGGAAACGGCTTTAGTAGACCTAAAATCCCAAATGGATCAGATAAGAGACAGAGGTGACATAGCCATCCTTCTCCTCCTGGACCTCTCGGCAGCATTCGATCTCGTGAATCACAACATCTTATGCCGTCACCTAGCTAGTGACGCCAACTTCTCAGATAACGCAATAGATTGGATTAAATCATTCCTTTCAAATCATACGATGAGAGTCTTCTCCCCCATGGCAGCAGCTAGCCTTACCCCAGTAACTTGTGGAGTGCCCCAGGTATCATGTGTATCCTCCACCATGTATGACGTATTCACAAAACCCCTCTTTGATAAATTAGACAATTTGGGTGTCACATACACAAACTATGCTGATGACACCCAAATACTAATCAATATCACAGGGGACTACAACACTGACGCGATAGCACCAAATGCGATCAATCACACTATCCAAACCTGGATGGCACAGAATGAGCTATGTCTTAACGACGACAAGACCGAGATCCTGATTTTGTTCAGCCAAACAAAACTAAAGAATCTCTCTCCGTCATACCAATCCTTCGACATAGATGGAAACCTCATCATGACCGCCAAAGAAGTTAATACCCTAGGAGTCTATCTTGACTCGTCACTTATCCTCTCTCAGCAAGTTAATGCCCTCACTTCGGCATCATTTTATAGAGCTAATCTCATTACGGCTTGCATACCATTACTCACTGAAGAGAATCGCATCACTCTGGCAAGAGATTATTGCAATGCCATGTTTGCAGTCTCTGCATCTAAAAACATCAAGAAACTCCAAATCGAGCAGAACACCGCCATTAAAGCAGCACTCAATATCCCCAAGTCAGAACATATTACCACCTTCAGGAGAAACATTAATTGGTTACCAGTGAGAGAGCAAATTAAATTTAAAGTACTTACAAAATGTCTATCCAACACTGCCCCTCGCTATTTGTCCAGTCTGGTAACCAAAAACCAGACAGCCAGACCTACCCGCTCAGCATATCTTGGGTTACTGATTAAACCTAGATACCAAAGACAAAGAGCAGGTGGCTTTAGCTTCCCTATTATGGCTGCTACCTTCTGGAACGCCTTGCCACTGGAACTAAGGATGGATCCATCTCTACTATCCTTTTGCAAAAAACTAAAAACCTGGCTCTTTACACAGGACACCAAGCTGCACCTGCCGCACCAATAAGTAACCTGAGCTACCTAGTGGACGGACCTTGTTACACTGCACCCAACTCTGGTATTTTACCACTAGGAGTTATTCCTCGCGGCACGAAATGGCAATTTATTTTCATACTGCACTGTAAAATGCTCTAATCATCTAGCACACCTAAGTGTGACCTGTAACCACCTTCTTAAGTTGTATTACCTTTAACCATATTACTAAACCTACACAACCTGTAACTCCTTAAGCCTAGATGACCTGTAACCTGATTTGTTATGTCTGTTTGTCTCGTTACCATATTCTCAAGACTGCATAACCTGTAACCAAATTCTTAAGTTCACACAACCTGTAACCACTTTCTTAAGCCATGCGCCCAGATGCCTGAGGGTTAGGCGCGCACTACAAATGTAATAATAAATAAATAAATAAGGGCCCTGGCCACCAATCACAGTGACTGTGAGATTAGCAGAGGAGGGACGAAGGGAAGTAGGATGTGAAGAGAAAAGTCTGGAGGAGCTTCCGCAACCTGCGGAGGTCCTACTGAAGGTGAAGAAGGAACGGGAGGATGTTCCATAAGAGAGAGGCAGCTGAAAAAAGTGATCGGCCTCCAGCCCTCTGTTTAGCGAAACGCCTTACATATAGAGAGTTGGTGCCAGAGGACCGCAGAGGTCTAGAGGGGGAGTATTTAGTAAGAGAAAGTTGCAGATAGTGTGGTCCTAGGCCCCAGACAGCCTTGTGGATGATGCAGAGGGATTTGAATTTAATCTGTGCAGCAACCGAGAGCCAGTGAAGAGTTTTTAGGGCAGGAGAGATGCGCTCCCTGGGCTTAAGGCCAAGGATACATCTTGCTGCACTATTCTGGATTAGCTGGACGGGTTGTAAAGTGGAAGAAGGTAGATTCAGGAGAAGGCTATTGCAGTAGTCAAGCCTTGTGAGAACTAGGGCTCAGGTGACATTGAGCTTCTGGGGGAAAGTGAGAAAAGGGAGAATTCCTTTCAGAAGGAAGAGTTGAAAGTTGGACATCTTGGCAATGCCCTGGGTGTGAGGGAGGAAGGAGAGAGAGGAGTCATAGATGACTGAAAGGTTTCTGGCTTCAGATGAAGGAGCATGTGGGGAGCCCATAGAGGAGGGCCAGATTGAGGGGAAAAAGAGCGAGCAGGGGTCCCAATGGGAATAATCTCAGTCTTGCTGGCATTGAGACAGAGATCGTTGGAAGTACACCAGCGCTGGATGGCAGATAGGCAGTCAGTTATGATGGAAGATGCAAGAGGGTCAGCATGAAGTCTGAAAAAGAGTTGTGTGTCATCTGCGTAGCACTGGAAGTTGGCAGAGAAGATGAGGAGTGCTAGCTGAGCAAGATAAGTGTTGAAGAGCCAGAGGTAGAGGTTTGTGCCCAGGGTGACACCACATGTGGAGAAGGAAGTGAGGAGAAGGTGCCCAAAATTTCTTGGGACGGACAGTCATTTAGGAAGGAGGTAAACCAGTCCAGTGCCTGCTCCGAGATACCTAGGGTATCATGGAGCTGTTTTATGAGAATGGAATGGTTAACCGTATCGAAGGCAGAGGAGAGATCAAGTAGGATGAGGACAGCTGGAGAGTTAGAGTCCAGAGATGCAAGCAGTTCTTCACAGGTGTTCAGAAGAGCAGTTTCTGTGCCTCTAGATTCTCTGAATCCAGATTGATGGTAATGGAGAGCACCAACAAGTTCATTGTGTGAGGTAAATTGTGGAAAGGCCAGCTTCTCCAGCAGTATCCCAAGGAAGGGGGTGATAGAAATAAGGCAGTAGTTGGCTGGCCAGGTAGGGTCTGCTGAAGGTTTTTTCAGGAGGGGGCACACAAGAGAGGGCTTTCAGGGAGGATGGGAAAGATCCAGTAGCAAAAGAGTGGTTCCAGAGATCAGCGAGTGCCGGGGCAAGAGAGACAATGTTGTCCTTGATGGTTCTGGAGGAGCAAGGGGAAACCTGTTTGGAAGAGACCTTCATGGAGTGGACAACTCTGGTGACTTCTTCAGGCGTGACGGGGAGAAGGAGGAGAGAGAAGAAGAAGGAGGATTAGAAGCCATATAATGCAAGCGAGGGCCAGAGGCGCTAGGAGGGAGGGTAGCAAGGGTGCTCAGGATGTCCTGAGTTTTTTAGTAGTGAAGTGTGAGTTTCATGTGTTAATATCCCAGAAGAAAATATCGCCATAGAAGAATGTCACCTTTTTTTGCGATGATATTAACCCATGGAACCTCGGCTCCCATTTAAACCTAATATTAACCCCCTCAATAATGTCGCCTATGGTCTTTCCCGACAACCATATATATGGCGACATTATTGGTGGGGATAATATTATGTGATAACGAAGTGTGTGGCTAGTGCATTTGAGAGGGCCTGGGATGGAAGAGGGGAGGAGGAGACTGCGGAAGGGTTGGCTAGTTGCCTGCAGATGTTAAAGAGTTCAGCTGTGTTGTTGGATGCACCCGATACCCGTGCCTGGATGTGGGCCCTCTTCTTGGCACGGATGGAGAGTCTGTATTGCCTTTGGAGTAGGCGGCAGGCCAGTTTGTCAGAGGGTGAGCCTGAGGTTTGCCACTGCCACTCCACAGCTCTGCACTTGCGTTTCTGGACTGCAAGTTCAGAATTGATCCAGGTGTTAGGTTTGGAGGTGGGTTTCAGGTGGATCCTCATGACTAGGGCAAGAATGTCATCAAGGGTGTTGGTAATGGCCAAATGGAGGTTGCTGAGAGCAGAGTATGAGGTAGAGACTGGGGCGGGGATAGGGGGGATGAAGGTGGATGCAAAGGCAGCAGCTGACGCTCGTTTCATTGGACGGATGTCCGTGAATGAGCTTGGCAGGTCTTTTGGAGGGGGGGTCAAAGGGTAGAGAGGACCCAGGTGTGAGGAGAGAATGGTCTGACCAAGAGAGTGGAGTGGCCAGAGAGGGTGAGAGAGAGAGGTCATAATAAATGAGGGCATCTAGAGTGTGTCCAGTCGAGTGGGTTGGGCCAGAAGGCTGAATGGAGAGAGATAGTGATGTGCAGAGGTCAAGGAAGAGAGTGGATGCTGTGACAGGGGAGTCCAATTGGATATTGAAATCACCCATGAGGAGGAGGTTAGAGGTGGTTGAGAGTAGGGAGGAACATAATTCAGTCAATTGAGAGAGGAACAGGGTGGTAGCACCAGGAGGCCTGTAGATGGTAGCAATGGTCAGAGAGGAGAGATGACCAGCTTGGAGACCAGGCTCTCAAAGGAAGAGTAGAGCTGGGTGAGTATGACAGAAGAAGGAACTCACTCAGGGAAGATTAAGGCAAACCCTCCCAGGAACGGTGAGGTTGTGGCTTGAAGATGATCTTGAAGCCATCAGGGAGAAGGGAGTCAAAAGCAGTGACGGAGCTGGCATTGAACCATGTCTTGGTAAGAGCGGGAATGTGGAGGTCAGGGTCTTCAAGAAGTAGGCAGATGTCGGAGGAGTGTTTGTTGGCTGAGCGGGTGTTAAGAGGTGAAGGAGGTCTCTGCTTTTCAAGGTTTTCTGTGGTGGAGTACAGGGACGTGGTACCCAGACAGAGAGAGTGGTAGGGGGAGAGGCAGGTGAAGGAAGGAAGTTAATGAGGGACAGCAGGCATCAGTCAAAAAGGAGTAGTTTGGGTTGAGGACCCTGCACCTAGATAGTGCCTGTGTGGTAGACATTAATGATGCAGCGTGATGATGAGAAGCCAGCCAAGAGGATTATCCATTTGATGCCACCATTAATGGGAGAGGATGTGAAAGGGAGGAGAGTGGAGGTGAGATGAGGAGTCCCTAGACCTGGAGAAGGGACAGAGAAGAGGATATCAGTAAAGACCTATCTGGAAGCTGCACTGACTAGGTGTGTGCGATGGGTAGGAGAGGGTTCATGGACAGGCTGTCTTTTTTGTGCTTTTTCTTTCCAGACTTAGGGAGAGAGGGAGGATAGGTGATAGTGTAGCAGTTAGAGAAGATGGGTGAGATGGTCAGAGCCATAAGTATAGCTAAGGTTAGTTGAGGGATGAAAGAAGAGGGGCTGCACAACACAGTTCTAGCTAATCTCACCAGCTGGCCAAGTAGTTACAAGAGGCCCAAATTCAACCCAAAATGAAAATCGAATTTCAAACGCAGTAGCAAAAATGCAATGCAGGAGGGTACAGAGATGTCAAAGCACACACTCCTAAATTCGAATTTCTAGCACAGTGGTAAAAATGCAATGCAGGAGGGCACAGAGATCTCAAAGCACACACACCTAAATTCGAATTTGAAAAACGCGGTGGAAAACATCCAATGCAGGAGGGCACAGAAATGTCAAATCACACAGAACTAAATTTGAAATTCAGACGCAGTGGCAAAAATGCAATGCAAGTGGGCACAGAGATTTCAAAGCACACAGACCTAAATTCGAATTTTAAACGGTGTGGCAAAAATGCAATGCAAGAGGGCACAGAAATGTCAAAGCATGCAGACCTAAATTCGAATTTCAAGTGTAGTGGCAAAAATGCAATGCAAGAGGGCACAGAGATGTCAAAGCACACACACCTAAATTCAAATTTCTTGCGCAGTGGCAAAAATGCAATGCAAGAGGGCACAGAAATGTCAAAGCACACACACCTAAATTCAACTTTTAAGTGCAGTGGCAAAAATGCATTGCAAGAGGGCACAGAGATGTCAATGCGCACATACCTAAATTCGAATTCCAAACACAGTGGAAAAAAAGCAATACAAGAGGGCACAGAGATGTCAAAGCATATGCACCTAAATTTCATTTTCAAACGCAGTGGCTAAAATGCATTGAGAGAGGAAGTAGGTTAGGTGAGGCAAGGAAGGCAGATAAAATAGGCACAGTAATTGATTCAGAAAGTTAGTGGAGGAGGCAATAGGAAAGTTCAGCCATCACTCCCTGGTAGATCTGCAGGGAGCGTAGGGGTCCAAGGGCCCAAAGTCATGGGGTAATAGTGTTTAAGTCTTAATGCCTATTCATAGTTTGAGTAGGGAGGACAAGAGGTGGAGGACTTGCAGGCCCTCCTCAGCCCAGACAGGATCAGGCAAGGACTTTGCTGTGGGCCTTTACTGGAGGGTGCTGGCTTGCACCAGCCGGCACTTCTCATTGGCTGTTGTAGAAAAGAGGCAGTCAACCACTGTGGGAGCAGCTACAAAGCAGACAAAGGCTCCAGGCCCATGCGTGGCACAGCCATCTTGGATATGGTGGAGTGATGCAATGGTTGCATGCTGGTAGAAAGCAAAATCCCCGAAGGAGTCTTTACACCTTCAAAAATTGTCTCCAAACAAAAATTGCAACAGTTATTGCAACAATTATTCTAAAAATAATATAAATGTTCTTAGGATTTCCAAGAAACCTAATGACGTTGATGTATCTTCTTATTAGAGCTGGATAAAACTGTAATATATGGGTAAAACAGCATACAAAAATGTGTATTATTGCAATAGTTAACATAAAGATGAAGCGTGCTTTTCTTCTTTCAGTTTTGACACTTCAATGCATTGTCTCTTGAGCCAATCTAAAAAAGTGCCAGGATAGCTGCAAGTCTATTTACTCCTTGTCAAATGTTAAAAGATATTGGCCTTTAGTCTAAGGTGCTGCTGTGTTCTTCACTTTCCTTGTCTTTACTCTTGACCATAGAAAAAGTCTGCATGTGCAGAACTTCTTCTCTTGCTTCCCTGTGGGTAGTTACAGGAGTTGTTTCTCCTTTATATGGCTTGATGTCATGCTAATGAAGCCAGGCTCTTTGTCCTTTTAGCTTGGTTGCTGTGGGTGTGACTTCTTCCACCTCGTATGGACCTTCAAAGCAGGGAGTGCTCCACGTTCGTATAAACCTTCGTACCAGCACCTGGTCTACTGGGCATAGACTTGGTTGTTATAAAAAATCCTTTGTTTCAATGGGTTGATCATCTTTGTCGCTTCTGTTTGACCCCTCCCTTTGATTCCTGACCTATTTAGACATGAAAGAACCCCTAGAGGTCATTGTTGTTAGCTAATCATGCATCTCATCACCTAATGTCCTCGCCACACTATGGGCATCAGTTTTTAACCTTGTTGGAGGAGCAAGGGGGGTTCTCATGCAGTGTCCAGTCACCAACTCATGAGGATTGAGATGGTGATCTGAGCCAGGCTAGTTTCTTAGAGCGTACTAGGCTAGGGGTAGGCAAAGTAGCCATCCCTTCTTTAGAGTCATCTTGATCTTTGAAATCTTTTCCTTCAAACATCTGTTTAATCTATCAAAAATGCCATTCGTCTGTTGGTGATAAGTGGAAGAAAACATATGCTTAACACCTAATAGAAAAACTATTTGCTCAAACAGCTCATTTACAAAATGCGGTCCATTGTCAGAGAGAAAAACCTCACACAGGCCCCATCTTGGGAACACTTCACGCACAAGGAACTTGGTAAGACACGTGGCATCACGGTGTGTGCATGGAGCTGCCTCGATCCATCTAGAAAAATGCAATACCACGACCAGCATATATCTGTAACCATTGCATGCCTGCAGCATATCTACATAGTCTATATGTAGGTGCTGAAATGGGCGATTGAGTCTAGAAATTGCTCCTCTCACTGTTTGCAAAGTGTGCCCTGCAGTACATTTCTGGCACACAGTGTAATTTACAATAAACTGTGCCACATGCTCTAACTGGTTTGGCAAAAACCACTCTTCTGCTATTTTAGCAGCTAGACTCTCTCGAGTCACATGCACAGGGTAGTGGAGCTTCTCCAGCGCTACCTTTAATAATGCTAGAGGCATAACTGGCTTTCTAGTGCTATCCTGTCTCCAAATTGCCTCAGTGGGGGGATAAAGAACACCCCCTCTTCTTCCATAAATCCTTCTCTTCTTGTAGTGCTCGCTCTTGTATCTCAATTGACTGGACAATCGACAGCATGTTAAAGCCCTCCTTTACCAACATGCATCATCCTGTCATTTGTTTAAAACTTTCTATTTCAAAATTAGAAATGGTTGGGAAATAGGCTGCCTTTTTGGCTTCTAAATCTGCGGCTTTGTTTCTACGAGAAATTAAATCTATCCTTTTAGAATGCACTGCGCACTTTACAACTGCTAGAGTCAATGGGAGTGCTAGTACTTCAATAAGTTTATCCAATAGGGCCGCATGTTGCACTGGAGTGCTATCTGCTCGGACACCGTCAATTCCTCATCTAAGAATCTAAGAATTTCTGAAGAGTGGCGATAAGCACCACTAATTCTGCAGCCTGTGCTGGGCAATGGGAAGGTAATCTTGAGTTTGTCAATACTTCCAATTCACCCACTTGTTTCAGCTTTACTACCGCTGATCCAGTATGCCTTTTGCCAGTCGTTTGGACAATTTTTGAAGAACCATCAATAAAAACAACTTGCCCCTCATGAGGGCATTCTCTCTAGCTTGGGGAATTTTATTACATTTCTCAGTATAGGTTACGCAATCATGTACATAATCATCCTCCCCTACTGGTTCAGCTATGAACATTGCTGGGTCCTCTGTCTTACATCTGACAATTTTATTTGCGAGATTCAATATAATTACCTCATATCCTGATGCTCTTTGTGTGGTCACTGTACTTTTGGGTTTCCCTAATACTGCAAATAATGCATGCTCAACAAACATCCCATTTTCCATTCACAAATGCAGCAGTAGCTAAAGACTGCTCACAGGGGTAATTCCCTTTCGTAACTGGATCTAAAATCCCACTGTAATAGGCTAATGGTTTATGTCCATGTCCTAATGTTGTCTTTTGTGCAAGAACTGCTGTCATGACATCTCCATTTAAATGTGAAAATAAACAAAATTCTTCATGATAATCTGGAACTCCCAGCACAGGGGCTGTACTGATCACCTTTTTTAATTCTTCAAATCCTTCAGTCATGTCATCTGTCCATACTATTTTACTCATGCCCACCTGTGCTTCTTTAAGCCACTTTAAAAGTGGCCGAATATAAGTACTATAATCGAAATCCCAGGCCCTGCAATAAATACATAGGCATACATATTTTTTCATTTCCCTCACTGTTTTAGGTTCTGAGGTCTTCATAATTGCTTCTGCTCTTTCAGGTGTCACTTTCCTCCCCTCATGGGAAATCAACTGTCCTATAAACAAGACCTGTTCTGACAGTATTGTAGCTTCTCTTTGTCCACTTTATATCCTTTCCCTGAGAGGATAGTCATGAGCTTAATTGAATCTTCTGTAAATCTTTCTTCGGTCTCACTGCATATCAAAATGTCATCTACATACAGAACTATTGCACTTTCTAGCTGAACATTGCCTAACTCCACCTGGAGGACTCTATTAAAGATTGAAGGGGACTGACAGTACCCCCGGGGAAATTGAGTATGTGTCAGGCGGGTACACAGCTGTGTTACATGGAGGATCGGAAGGTACCAATATTCCTTACTTCATCAAAGTGGAAATGGTCTAGAAAATACCTTAATCCGCCTTGCTGGACATAGGGTATTGCTTTGCACATGGCAAAAGTGTTCTTGGTTTAAGCTTGATTTTAACTGCTCGTACTCCTTTTAATAGACCCACGTCATATGGACTTGTGGTCCATAAAATCTTCGGCACTTTTTCTAAATCTTACTGGAAAAATGACAGTGTCTTTTTTACCAACGCCCTTCTCTGAAGTATTTCTCTATTCTCTTCTTTTATCCAATAAGTGAGACTCATGAATTCATCTGAGTACTCATCCTTAAACAACTCTGTCAAATCTGTCAGCCTGTATCCTTCACTGAGGGCTATCCCTGTTCTCCATCCTCTTCCCTCATCATCTGTCCCATTAAAAACCCTCGAAGGACCACTCTTTCCTCTATAGCCACTGCTGCTTCTAACTCCAAAGGGATAATATGCCCTTCATCATCCTTAGGGATTTCTGGTCTGAACAAAAACTCATCAGGTACTGTTAACAGTGCACCTATCAATGTGGGCAACCACCATAATAAAACAGTCACTCCATACAAAAATACTTCTCACATTCCTATAATGTATTCCTGGAGTGGAACACACTGTTCCTTCTTCAGTAAAAGATTTCATCATGTTAAGTTTCACCATTAAGTCATGGCCTAATATGTTAACTGGCGTTTTCCTAGAATATAATACTGGCATCAACATGTCATGGCCTCCTATAGAAATTGATAATTTGTCTGTAAAAGGAACTAAACTCATTGCCCCAGAGAATCCCTGTCCATGCATTGCAATACCTGACATGGGTAATTTCCCTCACGGACACAGGAACGAGTTGCTCCAGTGTCTACAAGAAATGATAATGTCTTGCCTCCTATCGTCACCTTGACCCTTTGTTCCTCTTGGGGGTCTGGTGTCACTGACAGTACAGAACACATCAGGTCGCTCGGTGAGCTATCCTATTGTGGATATAAATTCATCTCTGTACCTGCGAAAGGATTTCCTCCTACCACAGTCAGACTCCCTAATTTGGGTGCAGGTGCTTGCTGGACTCCTGTAGTAATATTCCATTGTGGTACCTTAGCCTGCTGGGTCTGTGCTTGCTGTTTTTGTACCTGTTGTGCTTGCATGGGTACTTGCTGTGATTGCCCTTGTGGCTATTGCGTTTCTAAAGGTGCTTCCTGCATTTGCTGTGGTTGCAGCGCATATGTCTGAACCTGGGTGTGATCTTGGGCATAATATTCCAGTGGTTCTATATTATATTGCCGAACATAGCCCATCACCCCTCTTGGAGCTTGTTAATTTTGCTGCATGCCTCATCTGCTTCTACATGTTCTACCTATGTGTCTTATTCATATGCAATTCCATAATTGTTGCTATTCTCTGCCATTAAGTCCTCCTCTACCCTAAGGGTTTTGAAATCCACCTTGTCCTCCTCCTCTCAGCCCATTTCCTCTTCCTCTTGGCCAAAAGTATACCCACTATGATCTGTGGGATATCCTACATTATTCTGCTGAACTGATTGCATCTCCTGTGTCACCCCACCTTCATTAATTGCCAATACCGCTTCCTCTATGGCTATTTTTGTCAACTTCTTCTGCATTAACTTGGCCCCCTCCTGCTTTCTATTCATGGCTTTCTCCGTATTCTTCTCCTGCATTAATCAGCAATGATGCACGATCGTCAATTGCATTTCTGGCCATGGCTTCGCTTCCATTCCCACCTGTTTCTTCAGTTGCCACTGCATTGGCTCGGGCAGACCCTGACACAAAATATGGTAAAATAATGCTACAATTTTATACCATGGTTCACATGCCTTAAGGCACCATTTATCTTGAATATCTTGAGTATAAGCAATAGGATCTTCATTCTCCCCCATTTTCTTTGTCATAACCGCACCCATGTATGATGTATCAGGGTATTGCACTCTGAGCGCCCGCCAAACATCTGCTCTGCAATTATGAAATGGTGCTCCATCGTGTGTCCTGTTTTGTGCATATCCTGCTTGTTTCCAAATGTCGTCAGCCCTCTCCCCTATAATTGCTGCTACCAGGCCTTTTATGTCACCTATAGCTAACATCATTCCTGATGTCATTCTGATGTAATTCCCTCTAGCTCATAAATCAATTTTCCAGCACTGGAAGTTTAAGTCATAAATGTGCATCTTAAATTGTCGTTATCCATTTGTGGCCACGGTATATATTGTGGTCGTCCTCCCCCTTTCTCTAATAATGGGAATTGTGGAAAAATCCTTGTTGTAATCATACCTGCCTACACTTCTCGTCTTCCATGCAGGGCTAGTTTTGCCCGTTTGTCTCCGTCCTGCTTATGTAAGGCGGGAATACATCCCCAGCAGTGCGCAGTCATGTTGTGGTCGCTCAGTGTATGGTGTCGATTCTGGTGCTCTCTCTTTGGAGGTCTTCTAAATCTGTCAATTTTACCCCTTTTTCTAAACTCTAGTCTTTTGGAAAACTACTTGAGCTCTCCCTTCGCACTCTTTCATTTTCTTCCCTTTCTTTGTATGGCATTACTATGCCCCAGCTTGCTTGACTGTTATCCTTTCAAGATCTAGACTGCTTAAAGGCAGCGTTCTATGCTTGTCTGTTATGATGTCATTTGACCTACCCTCAGTTTCCCTTGATAGAGATCTTTCTACTTTCTCTTGGGTTTTATACCCTTCTTTATCCCTCATTAGCCTATATAAATCCCCAAGTTATTTCTCTATGCCTTCTATATCTTGCACATCAGCCCATGATGGTATTCTTGGTATCCCTTGCAGCTCTCTGCTGGGCTGTTGTGACCCTCTCTCTTCCCCAAGTCATTCTTGTGCTTTGATCGGCACTATGCTTCTATGACATAAACAATCTATCTTGTCATCTGTTCATTTCTTCTTCCCTTCTCCTCATCTCCCGTAATTCATCTTCCTCTTGCCTTCTTTGCACCTACATTCTTGCATTCTTTTCACTTCTACCTCCTCTCATCTCTTCCCTTCTAGTCTCTCCTTTTCTTTCCTTGCCTAATACCTTCTTCATTCTTGCAGTCTCTTTTTTTCTCTTCTTTATAAGCTCTCTCTTCTTCATTTTCTTTCTTTTTCCCACTCTTCTCTCTTCTCTTTCTTGAACCCCATCAATGCCCTTAACATCCAGCTTGAGGAATATCTGTCCTCCATCCATTCGTTCTGTACTATTGTTATTCCCTTATTTGTATCCTTTATTTTGTTATGCTTATTTGCTTCTTCCTCTATCTCCATCTGTTTATCTTGTCTGTCCTTCCTCTCATCATGCTGTTTACTTTTATCACGTATCAATATATATTGATATATATTTGCATTCTCTGCTTTTGCTCTCTTCCCAATTGTCCTCATTGTTATGAGCAGGGGGCTCATATGTCAGATTAATGTACCCCACCGCTGATTTCAATTCCTTTAAAGGATAATATCCCTTCTCCTCTGTGTCTATGCTCTTGATTTCATGAGGGGAAAGGGAAGCCGAAGGCGTTTTATCCTCCCTTTTATGCTGATTAAGCACCCACTCCTTCTCCGCTGGATATTCTTTCTCACTCTGGTGCATCTTCCATAGCTTGAAACAGCCAACATGTTCTTTAAATTCTTTCCCTTATATGTAGCATGCAAATATGTTGTCATATGTCACAATACTGTTTTTGACAACAAACCCTCCAGAGGCCACGGCATGAGTGTCTTATTAGTCGTGCCTCGGACCCATTCTGAATGATATTTCCTTATCTTAGCCGCGTATCTTGGAAATATCCTGCATAAGTGCAGAAGAGGAGTGTCTCCCATGATGATCAATTTCCACTGTCTATATTTACCTGATTTTTTTATTCTTCTCTTTATGTTATCAAATATACCACACTGATCAATTTGAGCAGGCACCATCAATTGCCGCCTGATTATCCGAAAATCAAAACATTACATCCGCTTATAAAACTCTACACAACAATATTCTTTTTGTTCCTTTGTTTACACTTTCTATCAATTTTTTATATCTCGTTTTATCATTGATATTTCAAGAGTCTCTTAATTTGTATATTAGTATCCTTTGATTTTTATCCTTCTGGTTGACGTCAATCTCTTGATCAAAAAATCTAAAAATCACCTTAACTTTTTACTATCGTTTTATATCTACTAGTTTAAACACAACAAAAGCTTTATACTGAGATATTTATAGCCCCACACATGTGCACTTTAATACATTTTCCTCTGCGTATGCCTTCCTTTGCTACCTTTAGTAAATGTATCTCATTTCATTTTTGCCCCATTTTGAGCTTGACACACGCTATTCTTGGTGGATTTGCCTTAGGAATCCTTAACACCCCTATCTGGAGTATTTTTAGTGCATACCCTTCTGTCCCCTTGGGACCAGGAATCGAGGCATCTACTTCTCTTCTTTACAATCCCCCAAAAATCCTGTTACTTTTATACATATATATATATTTACAACACAATCCCTCCCCCTATTTTTGCCACTTTCAATGTACTACTTACATCCGTGGCTAAGCTCGAGTCCCTCAGCATGAACTCTCCCTCGACTGACCAGTTTGCCTTCTATCCACGGGGCTCATATGGGGTTTTGGGGGGTTTGCGTTGGGTGGGAGGGTTGCGGGGGGTTTCACCCCGCATATATGTTACAATTGACCTTCACAATTCGGTCAATTGTGAAAAGGTCAATTGTAATTCGAGCAATTGTAAAACAAACAATTCATATACAACCTTCATACAGGAGGCCCAGCTTCAACCAGATAAACTTTGCACCTTGTCCAGAAAGTGGGGTGGACAAGGGATTGGATGCTCCTACTCAGTTTCCCGTGGGGGAAGGGATGTGCATCTCATTAACTGCTATGCCCCCAATATAGACTCTGCTGAATTTTGTTTTACCAGGATCCTGTGTAGAGGTAGAAAATACAGACAGACTGTATGGCTGTGGGGGAGCAAATCTAACTGTGCTCTGGATACTGGTTCAGAAAGGTCGGTTCTGTCCAGAACTCGATCAAGGGTGGCACAATCACTAAGGGACAGTATGCATGCCTTTGGTGTGGTAGATGTGTGGAGGGTGAGACACTCAATGAAAAGGTGTTACCCCCTTTATTCCTGCCCCCACAGTGTGTTCATTAGGTTTGATCATTTCTTTGTGAATAAGGATAATTTATAGTCTGCATAGATGTCACTTATTTGGGGAGGACGTTGTCGGATCGTTCACCAGTACTGATGTCAGTAGGAATATTGAACACGAAAACAGTCATACCGCTGTGGTGATTTAGGGCAGATGGGCTGCAAGATGGCACTGCGAGTGAAGTGCATGGAGGAATGGGAAGCCCTTGGGGAACATGATTTTCGTACATATGTGGATAAGCCGCGTAGAGAGGGGGATAAGTCTGGAAGACTGGTGGCATGGGCAGAGGGTTCTATGGAGTCAGAGACCACAGACGATGATTATGTCGGTATGTACCCAGGGAGGGATTGAAGTGTACACTCAACAGGAGATAAATAAGGCATTTGCAGATTTTTATAAGGTCTTGTACAAGGATGACACTGAGGTTGGGGTGAGTAAGGCTTAGCCTGATCGATATGCCACACTTCACTAGGGCTCAAGTTGAAGAGTTAGATGGACCTACCACGCTGATGGAAATTGGGACCTACATACAAGGGCTCCTACAGGGCAAGACTCCAGACCCTGATGGCCTTGAATTGGAATTCTTTAAGTTGTTTCAGGCTGTGCTCTAGCACCTTGAAGCATCTCTTGTTCTAGGTGGAATTACCAATAAAGACCTCAGGCCAAATAACCAGACAGACTCAAAGAATATGGCAAAGTACTACTTTATTCACAGTTTAATAAAGCAGGGTCAACTGACAAACATCAGACGGATGCTTGCACACTCACACACAAACTTGATTACACAGAGGTCTAATACCCCAACACGCATCATATATGATGTCATCGTACGTGGCAAACCATAAAACCTATTAGCAGGAGGAATTGGTTAGGGGAACATATCTACTTATTGAATGTATACAGGTTAGTACTTCATTGGCTGTCTCATATCTGTAAGACAAACTTCAAACTACCTCTAAATACATATAATACTGATAATTGCGAACAAAATGGCAGCGAATTTGTCTATGAAACTTTGTATGGAAGGTTGCCCCATAGACCCACTGATTGGTTGGCATTCTCACCCAACCTTGGCTTTTCAGCTCGGCTAGCAGCACGTATGATAACCGAAACCCAGGTGCTTGGTTCACGTCAGGATACTCCCTACTTTCCCAATTAGTCCATCATCTCTCATCACACTGACCATGAGCCATAGTTTCCTATCTGTAGTTGACCTTGTAGCCTGCGCTCTGTTCTAGGACATTTAATGGAGTGAAAACACATCACTATCGTCATCTGAGGCTTAATGAATAGCGCCTGGTTTTGTCTTCTGTGTCACATTTGAAGAGACCACAAATTTGTACATTTCAGCCTTTTTTACTGCTATTTGATTTAATTATACTGTGTGTCATTGCTCCTCTTGACCTCTAGAGACTTGCTCACTCTACCTTGTATAAACTTTATACACTTTTATCTGTACAATACTTGGCTCTTGCAGATGTTTTCTTCTTCTTCAATCTGGTAGAAAAATGTCTCATGCATGGGTTATCCATCTGCCTGCTATTCTTTAAAAATAGCATCCTTGATCCCAAGTCAACATTGACTCCTTGTTTTGCACACAAAACTGTTCTTCCAGCATCTCCCGACTTGGCAACCCTGATCTGTTTCTGAGGTAGTTGAATGGAATGTTTACACAGGCCGGCGTCCATTTTCCAACTATGTCCATCGTAGCCACATTATATATTCCTTTATAGCAAGCTTCTATGTATCTTTTCTACATTGCGTTACTGCGTATTTACACTTATTGGTGAACAAGTTACTTTATCTTCTTTTGCATTCATTATTACTTTATTGTTTGTACATGTTTCGCTTATCGTTTCAGTTACATCGTCACTCTTAAGCATGGCTTCGTATATGTAGTGTTCTGGTTGGTGTGGTGAGCAGGTAAGCAGGAGGCATGGAGACACTTGTATATATAAATAAGAAATCTCTTTATTGTTACAGGGTTATAGTAGGAAAGGGAGGCAGGGAGCTATATGAAACACATCCTTTCTTGGTGATCTCCCACCCTGTTAATCCCAACTGACAACTCTGCAATCTTCAGCACACCACAAGATTCCAGCTAGGTAAAGATTCTATAGCTTGCAGTAGTATGCTGCAGGAAGCACCATACTACAGTATGCCTTCTTTTTCACATCATTCTATCCACGTCAGATTTCACTTAGCTCTCTATGATATCCAATGGTGTGTGCTGACATCATTAAATATGGCATACTTCCACACTTTCAGTGCAAGGGTACATTTGATACAGTTGTCTGAGTGCATATAATCTCTCGTCCACTTGATGAGATATAGGCATAACACATGGAGACTCATATAGGGCCCCTTATCCTGCTGTTCCATTATGATGGTGGTGAGGGGGGCGGGAGTTAGGGAAAATGCATCCAATTGCTCCTCTACATTCCCCTCTGGTCGTGTCCTCTACCACATTCCTTTCTTCATTCTCCTTTATAATCTCTTCATACTTCATTTTCTTTTGAACCCATATCTTTGTCAGGCTCCTCAGATGACCTGCATTCTTCATATGGACATCCACACTCCAGATCATGTGTCAGCAATCTCCTGATGGTGGACAGAATATCCATCGTCCTACATATTTGTTATGCTCCTTGGGGTAGTAGAACTTTTTTCCTGGAAGTGCAAGTGTACTTTTCTTTATATTCACATGGGTACTTTCCTCATTTTGCATCTGCTCACCATTTCCAGCTTCTATATCAATCATGATCTTCATCCCAATAGCTTTATTAGCTGTCTTCTGGCATTGACCCAACAGGATCCTCATAAGACAAAATCCTAGCAATACCAACACTAGTACTGCTCCAAGTAATTTTAAGGCATTTGCCAACAAAGTTGGAATCCATGAAAACAGAGATGAAAACCAGCCGTCCTCTTCGGTCTTGTCAACTTCATCCTCCATCTTCGTATGCAGGGTTGACAACATCGTTATTGCTTCTGTCAAAGTCCCACTGTCTTCATCATGGACAGGTAAAATATACATCAAGAAGGGCAGAGCTTGGCACACACACCTCCTTCCATTGCTGTAATTAAATCCAGGATATACCTGTTCTGGAGGGCCATAAGCCTGATCGCCCTCAACTCTTCTCTGATTGCATTATATCCTTTTATTGTCATATTGATCATTTGCAGCAGCTCCCATCTCGTGATTTGCAGCCACTTGGCATTCACTGCAGTCTGAATTCTCAGCAGGAATATAGCTGTACATATCACTGCTGTTCTGCTTAACAACTCATGCTCATCTGGAACGTCATAATAGGCTTCTATTGATTTTGCTGAGAAGTAATTATCTATTCTCTGCTTCGATAAAAAATGTTTTCCTCCTCAGGTGTGAATCGATTTTTGGGAAGTCTGTAATCTGCTGGTCACTTTGAGGTACTACTAAGGCTGGTATGATTATCAGCACCAATGAACAAACTCATCCCCATTTTGGTGGCAACTTTATATTTGCCCTTGATCCACAGGCCCAATGATGGTCCATCAGGACGGCTTTTCCTTCCTTCATGCCTGCTAACATCGAAAACTCGGCCACACTTGCGGTTCTCTCCAACTTTCACAGGCCCATTATTTCAGAAGCAAAAAGATGCATTCTTCAGGGCTAGTACTGCACTGGTTCTCCTTCATCGTTGACCAATGTCAACAATCTTGCAACCTTAGGCCATTGATTTTTGCATTCCTTTTGTGCATTTGCCACAACTACTTCCCATTGTCTGGTTAATGCTATTGTTTTGCACACAACCAATCCTTCAGCCCATCCTTTAGGAGTAAGCACTGTTCATTGCATTGTAGCATTTTGTTTTCTTCAATCTTGATTCCTGATCCATTTATTCCAGGCTGTTCGTAGTTTATTATTTTGTGCATTATTTCTGGCTTCTTTCTTGACTTCATATCTTGTACATAGTTGTCTTCTTTTGGAGATGTCGCTTTATTCACCCACACTATGAATGCTGTTCTGCCTTGGAACTATTCTCTGGTAAGGCAAAGTGCAAGGTCTGTTAGGCAGTATGCCTTTTTCACTAATACTTCTGTTGTTATGATTATTTTAGAGGTACCCAAAGCATAATGTATAAGGAGCACACATAACAGCTTCCATTTGACGTTCTCTTTCCCACCTTTTTCAAGTGCTGATGCCGTAGGTTATTCTTAAAATGAGCCGAATTGTCAAGATACGCATTTATACCTTCATGATGTTCCCCAACATTCCTTTTAAATCGAAATAAATGCCTAGTAAGATTATAAAAAATGTTGTTTGTGATTTCATCAGGGGCAACAGTAAATGTTCCATTGTCATCCACCATATCTGTATTGTTTCTTCTAACTTGTCTAAATGTCATAATAATCAGAAGGAAAACACAAATCGTAATGCAAAATAACACTACAATTATTATCCCATGGAAACAGATCGATTTTCTTGATGGTAATGAGCCTCTTATATTCTGAAACCTCCTAACTTCTGCTTTCACTTTTAATATGTAACTGTAAGTTTCTATGGATCACACCTTTATATCAAGAACTGCAAGATGATTTTATTTATTTATTGTTAATTTGTTAGGCGCTTATACACTAATTCAATTCTGTTTCAAACAATGAATACAGTGAACGATAAGACGGACCTACTATGCCTTGTGAGTATTCAGAACGTGCAATTTCAGCGAGAAGAGGGCGAAACGGGGGTGGGGGTGAGTGCTGGAATTTCCATGCTTGTGGGTGAGCGGCATATCAAATGCATAGTATGGTAAGTGCTATTGGTTAGAAAGTACAAGCCTACAGAAATGAGATGAGGCTGGTGGGTTCTAAGGCAAGTGCTAAGAAGTAGGCAGAGGCTGGGGTGATTGGGTATGAGAGGCCAGGTCCCAGAGAGACATCGCTTTGATCTAGGGAGGGCAGGAGCCCATCCCTCCTCCACCTACCAGCAGCTTCAGGAGAAGCGTGGCGCTTTGCCTGAGCTCCGAAACATCAGGGTAAGATTGCCTTGACTTCAACTAGTGCACGCAACTGCAGTACTCTGATCCACAAAATCATCATTTTCCATTGATTTCCTGCATCTTGACTGAAGCGTGTAGCCGTCCTTTGAAATTGCTGTATTCGTCCACGAGGACGACATATAAGATGGCCACCACCGTAATCTGTGGATTTGGTTGCCAAGCAACCGTGCCGGAAGAGCAGGCAGCCCGATTGGCTCACGCAGCTCTCTTCAGCAGGCCAGCGCCACCAGAAGGCGTTAGCCGACCTGCCCCCCAAAGGCCTGCCTCATAAGGCTAGAGCCTGTCTTTGCCAGTCAGTCATTGCTTTGATCTAGGGAGGGTCAGGAGCCAATCCCTCCTCCACCTACCAGCAGATTCAGGAGAAGCGTGGCACTTTGCCTGAGCACCAAAACACCAGGTTTAGATTGCCCTGACATCAACTTGTGCACGCAACTGCAGTACTTTGATCCACGATATCATCATTTTCCATTGATTTTCTGCATCTCGACTGAAGCTTGTAGCCGTCCTTTGACATTGCTGTATTCGTCCACGAGGACAGCATATAAAATGGCTGCTGTCGTAATCTGTTGATTTGGTTGCCAAGCAACCATGCCTGAAGAACGGCCAGCCCGATTGGCTCACGTAGCTCTCTTCTGCAGGCCAGTGCCACCGGAAGGCATTAGCCAGCCTGCTTCCCAAAGGCCTGCTTCATAAGGTTAGAGCCTGTGTTTGCAAGTTAAACATCGCTTTGATCTCGGGAGGACAGGAGCCCATCCTTCCTCCACCTATCTGCAGCTTCAGGAGAAGCGTGGCGCTTGTCTGAGCGCCGACACATCAGGGTAAGATTGCCCTGACATCAACTTGTGCACGCAACTGCAGTACTCTGATCCACGATATCATAATTTTCTATTGATTTCCTGCATCTCGACCGAAGCATGTAGCTGTCCTTTGAAATTGCTGTATTCATCCATGAGGACGGCATATAAAATGGCTGTTGCCGTAATCTGATGATTTGGTTGCTAAGCAGCTATGCCTGAAGAGCGGCCAGCCGAGTGGCTCACGCATCTCTCTTCTGCAGGCCAGCGCCACCGGAAGGCATTAGCCAGCCTGCTCCCCAAAGGCATGCCTCATAAGGCTAGAGCCTGTCTTTGCCTGTCTTCGCCTGACAGTGCCGAAGGGCCAGTCATGCTGCCTGTCCTACCACTGGACCTTAAGTAACGGGGTAAGGTTCTTACAAATGTGCTTAGCCCACACTATTATATCATGTACTGGTGACTATTAATGTCTACACTGCTAATTACGGGACTGTGAGCCTCAGTACACCATTGCCGAATGTGCCGGTCTCACCTACCTGCATAGCGAGGCCAGGATCTACTTGACTAAATACCGTATTGTGATAGGTACCATTACCTTTGATTGCACCCTCCCCGGACGTATGCCTGGGAGGCGCGGACTCTATGCCCTACTACTCCATTACCTGTACCACTTTGCCATGCTCTAGTGTGCCCATGTTGCTAGATGCCGGCGAGGTCATAATCTCACCATACCCACTGACCGCGTGCTCATCACTGATCCATAGCCGAATGTGCCAGTTACATCAATCTACCTGGAGTGCCCTGGTCCAATATGTTTAAATATTGTTTTGCATGCTCGACACACGGTGACACTGTCACTGAGTGCGCTTTGCTTGGCCGATATACCAATCTGCCCTCCCTACTAGGACCTTTGTGTTAAAGTATTCTATCCTGCGCATCTCATCATTACCGCCAGTGTGCCTCTCGCACCTCGCCCAGCGAGGCTCTGTCCCATACACCTAAGGTACGCAGCCTATTCCCGTTACCAGAGTGCGCGCCAGTTTATACATGCCTAACAGAATGTATTGACTGCGCATTGCATAATAATATGCTAGAGCATTGCACACATTAATTATGCTACTGCACATGAACTACACTCAGCCAATATTTGCAATTACCCTGCTGCGACATTTAGCTGTGTATTCCACTATACGGCCACCAGCCACGTATTGAATGGGATTGAATTTATGTTCTGCATAGCGCTATACTGCAAAGCGATCTGGTACATGAGCTACTCCTAGCCAATCATTGTAACGACCCTGATGCCACACTTAGCCGTGCACTGCACACCGATGTTTATTGTTTTCAGCCATGTACTGAATGTGATCTTATGATAGTCATTGCGCTTTATTGCAAACGGATTCTACTTCCATCCCAGCCTCATATTGTAAACGGATTACCTTCTCTATAGCCTTGCACTGTAAATTGGTTTTATGCTGCTATGTTTTATAGCTAATGGACCTCATCCTGCCACTAGCAAAACTTGGAGACTAATTTCATGCAACCTATAGCCTCGCTTATCAAAATGTTTTTATGTTGCTTATAGCCAGGTCCGAAAAATTGATTTGAGACTATTTAAAACTGTGCATAGCTAAATTGCCTATTTGCTATACATGCCACCAATTGACTCTGTCATACTTAGCCCTGAACCAAATGTGACATCTGAATACCTGTGACTCACGCCTTACCTGACTACACTGCCCTCTAGTGCTAGCTCACCGAATATCAGGGACATGCCAAGGTTAAACCCAAAACAAGTGCTACTTGCCCTCCTTAGCCTTACGGTAGTTATGGCCATAGTATTACCGGTGTCTAACACCACCCTGCTGACTATATCTCTTCCATAAATATGGCAGTTGACTAGCTGTAACTCGCCTTCATCTAACACTACTACCCTTCCTGCTCATAACATACCCTCTGGCCTATCTACACTTAAGTACAACAATAACAATACCAAAACTTCAGTCTTTGCTTTCGACCAGAGAAATGACAGATTTAGAGATAGGACAAAAAATATCCCATTGTACCAAAATGATAGGCTTGTCTCTCACCCTGTGGACGATCAGAACCGTTCCGGCTTCACTGCTATTAATCCACCGGATGTAACTTCAAACACCCATCGGAATCAGACTAAGAAAAATAAAACAGTCAGGAATAGGTCGAACCGGGCCTCATCCACAACTGATACCAAACCCACCCGCTACAAAGATGGCAATACATCTGTACAAATTAAAGCCGCTTTAATGAACTCTCAATCAATCCTAGCACATTCCCTGGACATACCTGACCTCATTACTACCAACGACCTTGACTTTATTGCCATAATGGAAACCTGGCTGCACCCAGCAGCAGGCCCGCCATTATCTCGTGCCATACCGGACGGTTACGCAATCATTAGAAAGGATAGAACTAGCACGAAGGGAGGAGGCATAGCCTTTATCTTCAAATCTAAACTCAACATTAGAGAAATTCCTGATGTTCCTTTCATATCAGGTGAACGTCTGTCATCACGATCACCATCTCGGCCACGGCCTCACTCATTTTGCATCTTATTTATAAGCCTCCAGGTCCTATCTCCTCCTTTGACGAGGACATTGCCGCCCTTCTAACAGCCAATATAAAACCTACTTCCAAATTTATCATCCTTGGAGATTTCAACCTACGACTCCATGACAGCTCTGACACACAAGCCTCTATCTTAGCTAACACAATTGAAACACAAGGTTTCACACTACAAACCTCGAGACAAACTCATTCCAAAGGTTGCACCCTTGATTGCCTTGCTGACCATAATTTCACAACACATATATCTAACAATGATCTGTGCCTGTGGTCTGACCATAAAAACATACTATTCTCAGTCAATACCAATACACCTACTAGCACACCCATTCCCATGGCACCTGCGACCCAAGCATGTAACATGCACAACATCACGCCTGACAACATAATCCTGCTGATCTCACGGCTTACCACACACACGGAAAACTCAGCCGACCCTTGCTCTCTGGTTACCACCTACAACCAAGCGATGGAAGCAGTGCTAGATGCGGTGGCCCACATGGGTCATTGCAAAGATAAACCCAAAGCACATCCTAATCAATGGTTACCCCTGAACTCAAAGAACTAAGTAGTAAAAAAAGAAATGCAGAAAATAACTGGAGAAAAAAAACAATCAATAATAAACAACATTTCGCTGCGCTAGCTTCTGACTATAGAAAAGCCACCCATCAAGCCAAAAGTAGCGCGTATAACTCGCGCATAGAGAATGCTTATTCTAGCTCCAAAGAGCTATTTTAGGTTTTAAGAGAATTAAAAGCACCGTCTCAGGCCCCAGACCTATGCATCAAACACCAAAACTGGTGTGAAAACATACAAAAGGCCCTTATTGATAAATTACTTAAACTCAAAATCCATAATAAAAAGTTGAATCTCAATACTCCTCTGCAACCTACTATTCAACATAACGTATCCAAACCATTCACTACATTTGAGTTTGCCCCATCACGACAGACGAGACTACTAAACTAATAAAAGGCCTCAAACCCTCAGGCTACCAAGGTGATATTTGCCCTTCAACATTAATCAAAGATTGCGCGGAAAACATGGCACCTTTCATTACATCACTCATAAACAATTCATTTGCCTCCAATAAAGTACAGGACAACCTCAAGGAAGTTTGGGAATTGACTTTACTGAAAAAAACTACCTTAGATACTTCCGTACCAACTAATTATCAGCCTATCACAACAGTACCTTTCTTGCTAAAAATTCTTGATAGGGTCGCCTATGTCCAAATTCAAAAATATCTAGAACCACATCACCTGCTGGGCCTCCGACAACCAGGTTTCCGCCGAGGCCATGGCACGGAAACGGCTTTAGTAGACCTAAAATCCCAAATGGATCAGATAAGAGACAGAGTTGACATAGCCATCCTTCTCCTCCTGGACCTCTCGGCAGCATTCGATCTCGTGAATCACAACATCTTATGCCGTCACCTAGCTAGTGACGCCAACTTCTCAGATAACGCAATAGATTGGATTAAATCATTCCTTTCAAATCATACGATGAGAGTCTTCTCCCCCATGGCAGCAGCTAGCCTTACCCCAGTAACTTGTGGAGTGCCCCAGGTATCATGTGTATCCTCCACCATGTATGACGTATTCACAAAACCCCTCTTTGATAAATTAGACAATTTGGGTGTCACATACACAAACTATGCTGATGACACCCAAATACTAATCAATATCACAGGGGACTACAACACTGACGCGATAGCACCAAATGCGATCAATCACACTATCCAAACCTGGATGGTACAGAATGAGCTATGTCTTAACGACGACAAGACCGAGATCCTGATTTTGTTCAGCCAAACAAAACGAAAGAATCTCTCTCCGTCATACCAATCCTTCGACATAGATGGAAACCTCATCATGACCGCCAAAGAAGTTAATACCCTAGGAGTCTATCTTGACTCGTCACTTATCCTCTCTCAGCAAGTTAATGCCCTCACTTCGGCATCATTTTATAGAGCTAATCTCATTACGGCTTGCATACCATTACTCACTGAAGAGAATCGCATCACTCTGGCAAGAGATTATTGCAATGCCATCTTTGCAGTCTCTGCATCTAAAAACATCAAGAAACTCCAAATCGAGCAGAACACCGCCATTAAAGCAGCACTCAATATCCCCAAGTCAGAACATATTACCACCTTCAGGAGACACATTAATTGGTTACCAGTGAGAGACCAAATTAAATTTAAAGTACTTACAAAATGTCTATCCAACACTGCCCCTCGCTATTTGTCCAGTCTGGTAACCAAAAACCAGACAGCCAGACCTACCCGCTCAGCATATCTTGGGTTACTGATTAAACCTAGATACCAAAGACAAAGAGCAGGTGGCTTTAGCTTCCCTATTATGGCTGCTAACTTCTGGAACGCCTTGCCACTGGAACTAAGGATGGATCCATCTCTACTATCCTTTTGCAAAAAACTAAAAACCTGGCTCTTTACACAGGACACCAAGCTGCACCTGCCGCACCAATAAGTAACCTGAGCTACCTAGTGGACGGACCTTGTTACACTGCACCCAACTCTGGTATTTTACCACTAGGAGTTATTCCTCGCGGCACGAAATGGCAATTTATTTTCATACTGCACTGTAAAATGCTCTAATCATCTAGCACACCTAAGTGTGACCTGTAACCACCTTCTTAAGTTGTATTACCTTTAACCATATTACTAAACCTACACAACCTGTAACTCCTTAAGCCTAGATGACCTGTAACCTGATTTGTTATGTCTGTTTGTCTCGTTACCATATTCTGCATAACCTGTAACCAAATTCTTAAGTTCACACAACTTGTAACCACTTTCTTAAGCCATGCGCCCAGATGCCTGAGGGTTAGGCGCGCACTACAAATGTAATAATAAATAAGGGCCCTGGCCACCAATCACAGTGACTGTGAGATTAGCAGAGGAGGGACGAAGGGAAGTAGGAAGTGAAGAGAAAAGTCTGGAGGAGCTTCCGCAACCTGCGGAGGTCCTACTGAAGGTGAAGAAGGAACAGGAGGATGTTCCATAAGAGAGAGGCAGCTGAAGAAAGTGATCGGCCTCCAGCCCTCTGTTTAGCGAAACGCCTTACATATAGAGAGTTGGTGCCAGAGGACCGCAGAGGTCTAGAGGGGGAGTATTTAGTAAGAGAAAGTTGCAGATAGTGTGGTCCTAGGCCCCAGACAGCCTTGTGGATGATGCAGAGGGATTTGAATTTAATCTGTGCAGCAACCGAGAGCCAGTGAAGAGTTTTTAGGGCAGGAGAGATGCGCTCCCTGGGCTTAAGGCCAAGGATACATCTTGCTGCACTATTCTGGATTAGCTGGACGGGTTGTAAAGTGGAAGAAGGTGGATTCAGGAGAAGGCTATTGCAGTAGTCAAGCCTTGTGAGAACTAGGGCTCAGGTGACATTGAGCTTCTGGGGGAAAGTGAGAAAAGGGAGAATTCCTTTCAGAAGGAAGAGTTGAAAGTTGGACATCTTGGCAATGTCCTGGGTGTGAGGGAGGAAGGAGAGAGAGGAGTCATAGATGACTGAAAGGTTTCTGGCTTCAGATGAAGGAGCATGTGGGGAGCCCATAGAGGAGGGCCAGATTGAGGGGAAAAAGAGCGAGCAGGGGTCCCAATGGGAATAATCTCAGTCTTGCTGGCATTGAGACAGAAATCATTGGAAGTACACCAGCGCTGGATGGCAGATAGGCAGTCAGTTATGATGGAAGATGCACGAGGGTCAGCATGAAGTCTGAAAAAGAGTTGTGTGTCATCTGCGTAGCACTGGAAGTTGGCGGAGAAGATGAGGAGTGCTAGCTGAGCAAGATAAGTGTTGAAGAGCCAGAGGGAGAGGTTTGTGCCCTGGGTGACACCACATGTGGAGAAGGAAGTAAGTAAGGAGAAGGTGCCCAAAATTTCTTGGGACGGACAGTCATTTAGGAAGGAGGTAAACCAGTCCAGTGCCTGCTCCGAGATACCTAGGGTATCATGGAGCTGTTTTATGAGAATGGTTAACCGTATCGAAGGCAGAGGAGAGATCAAGTAGGATGAGGACAGCTGGAGAGTTAGAGTCCAGAGATGCAAGCAGTTCTTCACAGGTGTTCAGAAGAGCAGTTTCTGTGCCTCTAGATTCTCTGAATCCAGATTGATGGTAATGGAGAGCACCAACAAGTTCATTGTGTGAGGTAAATTGTGGAAAGGCCAGCTTCTCCAGCAGTTTCCCAAGGAAGGGGGTGATAGAAATAAGGCAGTAGTTGGCTGGCCAGGTAGGGTCTGCTGAAGGTTTTTTCAGGAGGGGGCACACAAGAGAGGGCTTTCAGGGAGGATGGGAAAGATCCAGTAGCAAAAGAGTGGTTCCAGAGATCAGCAAGTGCCGGCGCAAGAGAGACAATGTTGTCCTTGATGGTTCTGGAGGAGCAAGGGGAAACCTGTTTGGAAGAGACCTTCATAGAGTGGACAACTCTGGTGACTTCTTCAGGTGTGACAGGGGAGAAGGAGGAGAGAGAGGAAGAAGGAGGATTAGAAGCCATAGAATGCAAGCGAGGGCCAGAGGCGCTAGGAGGGAGGGTAGCAAGGGTGCTCAGGATGTCCTGAGTTTTTTAGTAGTGAAGTGTGAGTTTCATGTGTTAATATCCCAGAAGAAAATATCGCCATAGAAGAATGTCACCTTTTTTTGCGATGATATTAACCCATGGAACCTCGGCTCCCATTTAAACCTAATATGAACCCCATCAATAATGTCGCCTATGGTCTTTCCCGACAACCATATATATGGCGACATTATTGGTGGGGATACTATTATGTGATAACGAAGTGTGTGGCTAGTGCATTTGAGAGGGCCTGGGATGGAATAGGGGAGGAGGAGACTGCAGAAGGGTTGGCTAGTTGCCTGCAGATTTTAAAGAGTTCAGCTGTGTTGTTGGATGCACCTGATACCCGTGCCTGGATGTGGGCCCTCTTCTTGGCACGGGTGAAGAGTCTGTATTGCCTTTGGAGTAGGCGGCAGGCCAGTTTGTCAGAGGGTGAGCCTGAGGTTTGCCACTGCCACTCCACAGCTCTGCACTTGGGTTTCAGGACTGCAAGTTCAGAGTTGATCCAGGTGTTAGGTTTGGAGGTGGGTTTTAGGTGGATCCTCATGACTAGGGCAAGAATGTCATCAAGGGTGTTGGTAATGGCCAAATGGAGGTTGCTGAGAGCAGAGTATGAGGTAGAGACTGGGGCGGGGATAGGGGGGATGAAGGTGGATGCAAAGGCAGCAGCTGACACTCGTTTCATTGGACGGATGTCCGTGAACGAGCTTAGCAGGTATTTTGGAGGGGGGGTCAAAGGGTAGAGAGGACCCAGGTGTGAGGAGAGAATGGTCTGTCCAAGAGAGTGGAGTGGCCAGAGAGGGTGAGAGAGAGAGGTCATAATAAATGAGGGCATCTAGAGTGTGTCCAGTCGAGTGGGTTGGGCCAGAAGGCTGAATGGAGAGAGATAGTGATGTGCAGAGTTCAAGGAAGAGAGTGGATGCTGTGACAGGGGAGTCCAATTGGATATTGAAATCGCCCATGAGGAGGAGGTTAGAGGTGGTTGAGAGTAGGGAGGAACAGAATTCAGTCAATTGAGAGAGGAACAGGGTGGTAGCACCAGGAGGCCTGTAGATGGTAGCAATGGTCAGAGAGGAGAGATGACCAGCTTGGAGACCAGGCTCTCAAAGGAAGAGTAGAGCTGGGTGAGTATGACAGAAGAAGGAACTCAGGGAAGATTAAGGCAAACCCTCCCCAGGAACGGTGAGGTTGTGACTTGAAGATGATCTTGAAGCCATCAGGGAGAAGGGAGTCAAAAGCAGTGACGGAGCTGGCATTGAACCATGTCTTGGTAAGAGCGAGAATGTGGAGGTCAGTGTCTTCAAGAAGTAGGCAGATGTCGGAGGAGTGTTTGTTGGCTGAGCGGGTGTTAAGAGGTGAAGGAGGTCTCTGCTTTTAAAGGTTTTCTGTGGTGGAGTACAGGGACGTGGTACCCAGACAGAGAGAGTGGTAGGGGGAGAGGCAGGTGAAGGAAGGAAGTTAATGAGGGACAGCAGGCATCAGTCAAAAAGGATGAGTTTGGGTTGAGGACCCTGCACCTAGATAGTGCCTGTGTGGTAGACATTAATGATGCAGCGTGATGATGAGAAGCCAGCCAAGATGATTACCCATTTGCATTTGATGCCACCATTAATGGGAGAGGATGTGAAAGGGAGGAGAGTGGAGGTGAGATGAGGAGTCCATAGACCTGGAGAAGGGACAGAGAAGAGGATATCAGTAAAGACCTGGAAGCTACACTAACTAGGTGTCTGCAATGGGTAGGAGAGGGTTGATGGACAGGCTGTCTTTTTTGTGCTTTTTCCTTCCAGATTTAGGGAGAGAGGGAGGATAGGTGATAGTGTAGCAATTAGAGAAGATGGGTCAGATGATGAGAGCCATAAGGAAAGCAAAGGTTAGTTGAGGGATGAAAGAAGAGGGGCTGCACAACACAGTTCTAGCTAAACTCACCAGCTGGCCAAGTAGTTACAAGAGGCCCAAATGCAACCCAAAAGGAAAATCGAATTTCAAACGCAGTAGAAAAAATGCAATGCAGGAGGGCACAGAGATGTCAAAGCACACACTCCTAAATTCGAATTTCCTGCACAGTGGTAAAAATGCAGTGCAGGAGGGCACAGAGATCTCAAAGCACACACACCTAAATTCAAATTTGAAAAACGCGGTGGAAAACATCCAATGCAGGAGGGCACAGAAATGTCAAATCACACAGAACTAAATTCGAAAATTCAGACGCAGTGGCAAAAATGCAATGCAAGTGGGCACAGAGATTTCAAAGCACACCCACCTAAATTCGAATTTCTAGCACTGTGGCAAAGAAGCAATGCAAGAGGGCACAGAGATGTCAAAGCACACAGACCTAAATTCGAATTTCAAACGCAGTGGCAAAAATGCAATGCAAGAGGGCACAGAAATGTCAAAGCATGCAGACCTAAATTCGAATTTCAAGTGTAGTGGCAAAAATGCAATGCAAGAGGGCACAGAGATGTCAAAGCACACACACCTAAATTCAAATTTCTTGCGCAGTGGCAAAAATGCAATGCAAGAGGGTACAGAGATGTCAAAGCACACACACCTAAATTCAACTTTTAAGTGCAGTGGCAAAAATGCATTGCAAGAGAGCACAGAGATGTCAAAGCGCCTATACCTAAATTCGAATTTCAAACACAGTGGAAAAAAAGCAATACAAGAGGGCACAGAGATGTCAAAGCACATACACCTAAATTTCAATTTCAAACGCAGTGGCTAAAATGCATTGAGAGAGGAAGTAGGTTAGGTGAAGCAAGGAAGGCAGATAAAATAGGCACAGTAATTGATTCAGAAAGTTAGTGGATGAGGCAATGGGAAAGTTCAGCCATCACTCCCTGGTAGATCTGCAGGGAGTGTAGGGGCCAAGGGCCCAAAGTCATGGGGTAACAGTGTGTAAGTCTTAATGCCTATTCATAGTTTGAGTAGGGGTGACAAGAGGTGGAGGACTTGCAGGCCCTCCTCAGCCCAGACAGGCCTAGGCAAGGACTTTGCTGTGGGCCTTTACTGGAGGGTGCTGGCTTCCACCAGCCGGCACTTCTCATTGGCTGTTGTAGAAAAGAGGCAGTCAATCACTGTGGGAGCAGCTACAAAGCAGACAAAGGCTCCAGGCCCATGTGTGGGGCAGCCATCTTGGATATGGTGGAGTGATGCAATGGTTGCATGCTGGTAGAAAGCAAAACCCCGAAGGAGTCTTTACACCTTCAAAAACTGTCTCCAAACAAAAATTGCAACAATTATTGCAACAATTATTCTAAAAATAATATAAATGTTCTTAGGATTTCCAAGAAACCTAATGACGTTGATGTATCTTCTTATTAGAGCTGGATAAGACTGTAATATATGGGTAAAAATAGCATACAAAAATGTGTATTATCGCAATAGGTAACATAAAGATGAAGTGTGCTTTTCTTCTTTCAGTTTTGACACTTCAATGCATTGTCTCTTGAGCCAATCTAAAAAAGTGCCAGGATAGCTGCAAGTCTATTTACTCATTGTCAAATGTTAAAATATATTGGCCTTTAGTCTAAGGTGCTGCTGTGTTCTTCAATTTCCTTGTCTTTACTCTTGACCATAGAAAAAGTCTGCATGTGCAGAACCTCTTGTCTTGCTTCACTGTGGGTAGTTACAGGAGTTGTTTCTCCTTTATATGGCTTGATGTCATGCTAATGAAGCCAGGCTCTTTGTCCTTTTAGCTTGGTTGCTGTGGGTGTGACTTCTTCCACCTCGTATGGACCTTCAAAGCAGGGAGTGCTCCACGTGCGTATAAACCTTCGTACCAGCACCTGGTCTACTGGGCATAGACTTGGTTGTTATAAAAAATCCTTTGTTTCAATGGGTTGATCGTCTTTGTCGCTTCTGTTTGACCCCTCCCTTTGATTCCTGACCTATTTAGACATGAAAGAACCCCTTGAAGTCATTATTGTTAGCTAATCATGCATCTCATCACCTAATGTCCTCACTACACTATGGGCATCAGTTTTTAACCTTGTTGGAGGAGCAAGGGGGGTTCTCATGCAGTGTCCAGTCACCAACTCCTGAGGATTGAGATGGTGATCAGAGCCAGGCTAGTTTCTTAGAGCGTACAAGGCTAGGGGTAGGCAAAGTAACCATCCCTTCTTTAGAGTCATCTTGATCTTTGCAATCTTTTCCTTCAAACATCTGTTTAATCTATCAAAAATGCCATTCGTCTGTTGGTGATAAGTGGAAGAAAACATATGCTTAACACCTAATAGAAAAACGATTTGCTCAAACAACTCATTTACAAAATGCAGTCCATTGTCAGAGAGAAAAACCTCACACAGGCCCCATCTTGGAAACACTTCACGCACAAGGAACTTGGCAAGACACGTGGCATCATGGTGTGTGTATGGAGCTGCCTCGATCCATCTAGAAAAATGCAATACCACGACCAGCATATATCTGTAACCATTGCATGCCTGCAGCATATCTACATAGTCTATATGTAGGTGCTGAAATGAGCGATTGAGTCTAGAAATTGCTCCTCTCACTGTTTGCAAAGTGTGCCCTGCAGTACATTTCTGGCACACAATGCAATTTACAATAAACTGTGCCACATGCTCTAACTGGTTTGGCGAAAACCACTCTTCTGCTATTGTAGCAGCTAGACTCTCTCGAGTCACATGCACAGGGTAGTGGAGCTTCTCCAGCGCTACCTTTAATAATGCTAGAGGCATAACTGGCTTTCTAGTGCTATCCTGTCTACAAATTGCCTCAGTGGGGGGATAAAGAACACCCCCTCTTCTTCCATAAATCCTTCTCTTCTTGTAGTGCTCGCTCTTGTATCTCAATTGAATGGACAATCGACAGCATGTTAAAGCCCTCCTTTACCAACATGCATCATCCTGTCATTTGTTTAAAATTTTCTATTTCAAAATTAGAAATGGTTGGGAAATAGGCTGCCTTTTTGGCTTCTAAATCTGCGGCTTTGTTTCTGCGAGAAATTAAATCTATCCTTTTAGAATGCACTGCGCACTTTACAACTGCTGGAGTCAATGGGAGTGCTAGTACTTCAATAAGTTTATCCAATAGGGCCGCATGTTGCACTGGAGTGCTATCTACTCGGACGAAGATCCTCCTTTTCCAGCGTGACAGACGTGCATGTACGGTTGATGTCACATAGGTGGAGTCAGAGGACACCGTCACTTCCTCATCTAAGAATTTCTGAAGAGTGGCGATAAGCACCACTAATTCTGCAGCCTGTGCTGGGAAATGGGAAGGTAATCTTGAGTTTGTCAATACTTCAAATTCACCCACTTGTTTCAGCTTTACTACCGCTGATCCAGTATGCCTTTTGCCAGTCGTTTGGACAATTTTTGAAGAACCATCAATAAAAACAACTTGCCCTTCATGAGGGCATTCTCTCTAGCTTGGGGAATTTCATTATAATTCTCAGTATAGGTTGCGCAATCATGTACATAATCATCCTCCCCTACTGGTTCAGCTATGAACATTGCTGGGTTCTCTGTCTTATATCTGGCAATTTTATTTGCGAGATTCAATATAATTACCTCATATCCTGATGCTCTTTGTGTGGTCACTGTACTTTTGGGTTTCCCTAACACTGCAAATAATGCATGCTCAACAAACATCCCATTTTCCATTCACAAATGCAGCAGTAGCTAAAGACTGCTCAAAGGGGTAATTCCCTTTCGTAACTGGATCTAAAATCCCACTATAATAGGCTAATGGTTTATGTCCATGTCCTAATGTTGTCTTTTGTGCAAGAACTGCTGTCATGACATCTACATTTAAATGTGAAAATAAACAAAATTCTTCATGATAATCTGGAACTCCCAGCACAGGGGCTGTACTGATCACCTTTTTTAATTCTTCAAATCCTTCAGTCATGTCATCTGTCCATACTATTTTACTCATGCCCACCTGTGCTTCTTTAAGCCACTTTAAAAGTGGCCGAATATAAGTACTATAATCGAAAACCCAGGCCCTGCAATAAATACATAGGCATACATATTTTTTCATTTCCCTCACTGTTTTAGGTTCTGAGGTCTTCATAATTGCTTCTGCTCTTTCAGGCGTCACTTTCCTCCCCTCATGGGAAATCAACTGTCCTATAAACAAGACCTGTTCCTGGCAGTATTGTAGCTTCTCTTTGTCCACTTTATATCCTTTCCCTGAGGGGATAGTCATGAGCTTAATTGAATCTTCTGTAAATCTTTCTTCGGTCTCACTGCATATCAAAATGTCATCTACATACAGAACTATTGCACTTTCTAGCTGAACATTGCCTAACTCCACCTGGAGGACTCTATTAAAGATTGAAGGGGACTGACAGTACCCCCAGGGAAATTGAGTATGTGTCAGGCGGGTACACAGCTGTGTTACATGGAGGATCGGAAGGTACCAATATTCCTTGCTTCATCAAAGTGGAAATGGTCTAGAAAATACCTTAATCCGCCTCGCTGGACATAGGGTATTGCTTTGCACATGGCAAAAGTGTTCTTGGTTTAAGCTTGATTTTAACTGCTCCTACTCCTTTTAATAGACCCACGTCATATGGACTTGTGGTCCATAAAATCTTCGGCACTTCTTTTAAATCTTACTGGAAAAATGACAGTGTCTTTTTTACCAACACCCTTCTCTGAAGTATTTCTCTATTCTCTTCTTTTCTCCAATAAGTGAGACTCATGAATTCATCTGAGTACTCATCCTTAAACAACTCTGTCAAATCTGTCAGCCTGTATCCTTCACTGAGGGCTATCCCTGTTCTCCATCCTCTTCCCTCATCATCTGTCCCATTAAAAACTCTTGAAGGACCACTCTTTCCTCTCTAGCCACTGCTGCTTCTAACTCCAAAGGGATAATATGCCCTTCTTCATCATCCTTAGTGTCAGGACCCTGGCAAGTGTTGGGGTGGTGGCAGGGAAAAGGGCCCCTATGTTGGGTTGTGGAGGGAGGAGGGGGCCTCTTCGGCGCCCAACTGGCTTTTCAAGACGTGTTCTCCACCCCTTTAGCAGGTCGCGAGGCCAGGGGTGGAGAACAGCCAAGAAACTATGTTTCCCAGCAACCCCGGCGGCAGGACACATGTGAACCGCGCCCACGCGAGGGCGCATGCGCGAGACATGCCCCACGAGCGCCGCTCGCAATCCTGACCGGCAACCTGAGCTGACGTGTATCTGATGAGCTCCGGTTGGCAAGCATCAGCGGGGCACCAGCCCGCCTGAAAACATACCCCAGGCCCCGCGTCACAATTAAGATAAGTAGCGCATGGTCCTACGCGCAGCGGCTAATTGCATGGAAGGGATTTTTTTCATAAACTAACAAGAAAACCACAAAAACCAAGTCGCGTGCAAAACGAAACTAACTCTTGGGGCACAAACTATTAATCCTGCATGGGTAGTGCTTGCATAACTACTGCATGCATCTTGGGGGGCATTGCATGGTCCACTAAAGACCCAAGTGGGGAAAAAACGAAAGACACGGGCCGCTCGATCTCAGAACAATTAACCCTTTAAGGGTAGAACTAGCGCACGCATCCGTTCTGACATTCCTTGTTTGTTTCTAGTGGAAGACGACTCCGCGGAACGGTGCGTGAACAGAAAAGACGGCAGTCGCCGCAGATCACCGGAAAACGAAGCTAAGTTCAAGTTTATGTTTCTTGTTGCTTTTAATAACAGAGTGAGCCTAGTGAGTCACGTATAGCAGAACTGCACCTCACATGAAGCAATTTCTACATGCAGTAATGTGGGAATCTTGCATGCAATAATCTGGGAAATGTTTTGTAGGTGTTTGTGAACAACATTGGCATCCTCACAGGCTCTGCAGAAGCAGTAGGCCAAACTGGTTGGAGCTCCAGCACAAAGGCTCCCGTATTGAGAGTTTACTAGATGTTGTAAAGAGCATTGGAGTGACAGGTTACAACTCCACCGAAAGGAAGCAGGAGCCAAGGAGCATGTTACCCTAATTCCCCCATTCCTGTCCACAACTCCTTCCTCCACCTCTTTCCGGTGATCCTACAACCCTCAACCTATCCATTCCACGGACCCTAACCCTCTTTCCCCGAAGGGTCGCGGAAGCCTGCGATGGTGTAATCTCCAGGCCCCAAGACCTAACGGGAAGGGAGGCGTTTGTGCTGCCTCTGCGCCAGGAGAAGAAGACTGAAGGCTCTGACACTTAGGGATTTCTGGTCTGAACAAAAACTCATCAGGTACTGTTAACAGTGCACCTATCAATCTGGGCAACCACCATAATAAAACAGTCACTCGATACAAAAATACTTCTCACATTCCTATAATGTATTCCTGGAGTGGAACACACTGTTCCTTCTTCAGCAAAAGATTTCATCATGTTAAGTTTCACTATTAAGTCATGGCCTAATATGTTAACTGGCATTTTCCTAGAATATAATACTGGCATCAACATGTCATGGTCTCCTATAGAGATTGATAATTTGTCTGTAAAAGGAACTAAACTCATTGCCCCAGAGAATCCTTGTCCATGCATTGCAATACCTGACATGGGTAATTTCCCTCACGGACACAGGAACGAGTTGCTCCAGTGTCTACAAGAAATGATAATGTCTTGCCTCCTATCGTCACCTTGACCCTTTGTTCCTCTTGGGGGTCTGGTGTCACTGACAGTACAGTGTACTATCCTATTGTGGATATAAATTCATCCCTGTACCTAAGAAAGGATTTCCTCCTACTACAGTCAGACTCCCTAATTTGGGTGCAGGTGCTTGCTGGACTCCTGTAGTAATATTCCATTGTGGTACCTTGGCCTGCTGGGTCTGTGCTTGCTGTTTTTGTACCTGTTGTGCTTGCATGGGTACTTGCTGTGATTGCCCTTGTGGCTATTGCATTTCTAAAGGTGCTTCCTGCATTTGCTGTGGTTGCAGAACCTGGGTGTGATCTTGGGCATAATATTCCAGTGGTTCTATATTATATTGCCGAACATAGCCCATCCCCCTCTTGGAGCTTGTTAATTTTGCTGCATGCCTCATCTGCTTCTACATGTTCTAGCTATGTGTCCTATTTATATGCAATTCCATAATTGTTGCTATTCTCCGCCATTAAGTCCTCCTCTACCCTAACGGTTTTGAAATCCACCTTGTCCTCCTCCTCTCAGCCCATTTCCTCTTCCTCTTGGCCAAAAAGTATACCCACTATGATCTGTGGGATGTCCTACATTTTTCTGCTGAACTGATTGCATCTCCTGCGTCACCCCACCTTCATTAATTGCCAATACCGCTTCCTCTATGGCTATTTTTGTCAACTTCTTCTGCATTAACTTGGCCCTCTCATGCTTTCTATTGATGGCTTTCTCCGTATTCTTCTCCTGCATTAATCAGCAATGATGCACGAACGTCAATTGCATTTCTGGCCATGCCTTCGCTTCCATTCCGACTTGTTTCTTCAGTTGCCACTGCATTGGCTTGGGCAGACCCTGACACAAAATATGGTAAAATAATGCTACAATTTTATACCGTGGTTCACATGTCTCAAGGCACCATTCATCTTGAATATCTTGAGTATAAGCAATAGGATCTTCATCCTCCCCCATTTTCTTTGTCATAACCGCACCCATGTATGATGTATCAGGGTATTGCACTCTGAGCGCCCGCCAAACATCTGCTCTGCAATTATGAAATGGTGCTCCATCGTGTGTCGTGTTTTGTGCGTATCCTGCTTGTTTCCAAATGTTGTCAGCCCTCTCCCCTATAATTGCTGCTACCAGGCCTTTTATGTCACCTATAGCTAACATCATTCCTGATGTCATTCTGATGTCATTCCCTCTAGCTCATAAATCAATTTTCCCGCACTGGAGGTTTAAGTCACAAATGTGAATCTTAAATTGTCGATATCCATTTGTGGCCACGGTATATATTGTGGTCGTCCTCCCCCTTTCTCTAATAATGGGAATTGTGGAAAAATCCTTGTTGTAATCATACCTGCCTACACTTCTCGTCTTCCATGCGGGGCTAGTTTTGCCCGTTTGTCTCCGTCCTGCTTATGTAAGGCGGGAATACATCCCCAGCAGTGCGCAGTCATGTTGTGGTCGCTCAGTGTATGGTGTTGATTCTGGTGCTCTCTCTTTGGAGGTCTTCCAAATCTGTCAATTTTACCCCTTTTTCTAAACTCTAGTCTTTTGGAAAACTACTTGCGCTCTCCCTTCGCACTCTTTCATTTTCTTCCCTTTCTTTGTATGGCATTACTATGCCCCAGCTTGCTTGACTGTTATCCTTTCAAGATCTAGACTGCTTAAAGGCAGCGTTCTATGCTTGTCTGTTATGATGTCATTTGACCTACCCTCAGTTTCCCTTGATAGAGATCTTTCTACTTTCTCTTGGGTTTTATACCCTTCTTTATCCCTCATTAGCCTATATAAATCCCCAAGTTATTTCTCTATGCGTCCTATATCTTGCACATCAGCCCATGATGGTATTCTTGGTATCCCTCGCAGCTCTCTGCTGGGCTGTTGTGACCCTCTCTCTTCCCCAAGTCATTCTTGTGCTTTGATCGGCACTATGCTTCTATGACATAAACAATCTATCTTGTCATCTGTTCATTTCTTCTTCCCTTCTCCTCATCTCCCGTAATTCATCTTCCACTTGCCTTCTTTGCACCTACGTTCTTGCATTCTTTTCACTTCTACCTCCTCTCATCTCTTCCCTTCTAGTCTCTCCTTTTCTTTCCTTGCCTAATACCTTCTTCATTCTTGCAGTCTCTTTCTTTCTCTTCTTTATAAGCTCTCTCTTCTTCATTTTCTTTCTTTTTCCCACTCTTCTCTCTTCTCTTTCTTGAACCCCATCAATGCCCTTAACATCCAGCTTGAGGAATATCTGTCCTCCATCCATTCGTTCTGTACTATTGTTATTCCCTTAGTTGTATCCTTTATTTTTTTATGCTTATTTGCTTCTTCCTCTATCTCCATCTGTTTATCTTGTCTGTCCTTCCTCTCATCACGCTGTTTACTTTTATCGCGTATCAATATATATCGATATATATTTGCATTCTATGCTTTTGCTCTCTTCCCAATTGTCCTCATTGTTATGAGCAGGGGGCTCATATGTCAGATTAATGTACCGCACCGCTGCTTTCAATTCCTTTAAAGGATAATATCCCTTCTCCTCTGTGTCTATGCTCTTGATTTCATGAGGGGAAAGGGAAGCCGAAGGCGTTTTATCCTCCCTTTTACGCTGATTAAGCACCCACTCCTTCTCCGCTGGATATTCTTTCTCACTCTGGTGCATCTTCCATAGCTTGAAACAGCCACCATGCTTTTTAAATTCTTTCCCTTATATGTAGCATGCAAATATGTTGTCATATGTCACAATACTGTTTTTGACAACAAACCCTCCAGAGGCCACGGCATGAGTGTCTTATTAGTCGTGCCTCGGACCCATTCTGAATGATATTTCCTTATCTTAGCCGCGTATCTTGGAAATATCCTGCATAAGTGCAGAAGAGGAGTGTCTCCCATGATGATAAGTCAATTTCCACTGTCTACATTTACCTGATTTTTTTATTCTTCTCTTTATGTTATCAAATATACCACACTGATCAATTTGAGCAGGCACCATCAATTGCCGCCTGATTATCCGAAAATCAAAACATTACATCCGCTTATAAAACTCTACACAACAATATTCTTTTTGTTCCTTTGTTTACACTTTCTATCAATTTTTTTATATCTCGTTTTATCATTGATATTTCAAGAGTCTCTTAATTTGTATATTAGTATCCTTTGATTTTTATCCTTCTGGTTGACGTCAATTTCTTGATCAAAAAATCTAAAAATCACCTTAACTTTTTACTATCGTTTTATATCTACTAGTTTAAACACAACAAAAGCTTTATACTGAGATATTTATAGCCCCACACATGTGCACTTTAATACATTTTCCTCTGCGTATGCCTTCCTTTGCTACCTTTAGTAAATGTATCTCATTTCATTTTTGCCCCATTTTGAGCTTGACAAACACTATTCTTGGTGGATTTGCCTTATGAATCCTTAACACCCCTATCTGGAGTATTTTAGTGCATACCCTTCTGTCCCCTTGGGACCAGGAATCGAGGCATCTGCTTCTCTTCTTTACAATCCCCCAAAAATCCTGTTACTTTTATACATATATATATATATTTACAACACAATCCCTCCCCCTATTTTTGCCACTTTCAATGTACTACTTACATCCGTGGCTAAGCTCGAGTCCCTCAGCATCAACTCTCCCTTGACTGACCACTTCGCCTTCTATCCACGGGGCACCTGCGGGGACCGGACAGGAATTTCACCAACGGGAGACCTGCCAACCATATTTTTTACATGTGTATTGTTGTGCACCATTCTCTACAGGAAGCTCTACAGTCTTCTGACTAATGGCGGGGACAGCCAAATGTCTGAGGATCTGGATCTGGGCCTAGGTCGACTAGACCTGAATCATCCGCACTGCTACCAATACGTGCTCTAGCAACTTTTAGCGTCTCTTGTGCTAGATGGAATTACCAATAAAGATCTCAGACTAAGTAGCCAGACTCAAAGAATATGGCAAAGTACTACATTTTTCTCAGTTTAATAAAGCAGGGCAAACTGGCAAACATCACACACAAACAGGATTACACAGAGGTCTTATGCCCCAACATGCATCATCTATGACATAATCCTATGTGGCAAACCATAAAACCTATTAGCAGGAGGGATTGGTTAGGGGAACATATCTACTTATAGACTGTATACGGATTAGTACTTCATTGGCTGTCTCATATATGTAAGACAAACCTCGAACTACCTCTGAATACGTATAATACTGAGTATAGGGAAAAGAAATGGCAGCGGATTGGTCTATGCAACATTGTATAGCAGGTTGCCCCAATAGACCCACTGATTGGTTGGCATTCTCACCCAACCTTGGACTTTCGCCTCTGCTAGCAGCATGCAAAGAAACCGAAAGCCAGGTGCTTGGATCATGTCAGGTTACTCCCTACTTTCCCAATTAGTCCATCATCTCTCATCAGACCACACATAAGCCAAACTTTCCCATCTGTAGTTGACCTTGTAGCTTGCTCTCTGTTCTAGGACATTTAAGTGTGTGAAAGCACATCACTATCTTCATCCGAGGTGTAAACGAGGTGCTAAAACCCGATTGTGCTTTCCTTCACCTCTTCCATTCTATCAGGCTCTCCTGGATGTTTTGGGGCCCTCTATTGCTCTCTAGGGCTCCCTGGCATTTCAGCAAAGTATTTCAAGCATCAGGCAGGGTGACAGAGTCAGGTTCACAAAAGACTTCAGGTTTTATTCACGCCAGACTGACACAAACAGCATCGTTGTCAAGTACACAAACCCCTGCTCCCTTCTGAAAATGGGGCTTCCTTTTATACCTTTCAGAGAAAAAGAGTCGAACCCCTCCCTTTTCTAAACATGTTCAGGCAAAACTCTTCATTGAACATACTTGTGCACAAGGCAATTATTCCTTATCTGTTTAAACCTTCAAAATGAAATACATTCTGGCACACATCCTAGGATTATCCCTGTCTCACTACCCCTAATATGGTCATGCAGCTGCTTCCCTTGGCTAAAATTTCAGACATAGCCTAATTAACTGTCTGTTTCAGACTGCTTATCTGATTCCTGCAAGGCACAGCCGCCTTGAATTGTTCAACTCTGGGCTGACTCATGCTGCCACTGTCTGTAGATAGTCGCTTCATTTAATACATTCCTTTTACTCATATAAAGGCATTGTCAGTTAAAGGTACTTGGTAGAGTTCTTTTCTGTCTGGGTTTAGGAAAAAAAAATCATTTTCCTACTCAATTTTTATAATATGCACTATGTACCTTGCCTACTTACAAAACCATGATAAAAAGCATTTTCGACTTTATAAACATAAGACCATTTAATGTGCTAATGTCTTTTAACCCTATGAATTCTATTTTCACACACTTACAATACTAAATCATCCATATTATTTTTCTCTGCCTGGCTTTAAGTGGGGGGGCTGCCCCCTACTGCAATCAGTTATTGGTACCTCATCTTCATTCCGGCACCTCATATACAGGGGCTTAATGAATAGCCCTTTGTTTTTGACTTCTGAGTCACATGTGAAGAGACCACAAATGTGTCCATTTCAGCCTCTTATTTACTGCTATTTGATTTAATTATACAGGCCGTTATTGCTCACTATACCTTGTATGGACATTATACACTTTTATGTGTCCAATACTTGGCTCTTGCAGATGTTTTCTTCTTCTTTAATCTAAGAGAAATATGTCTCATGAATGGCTTATCTGCCTGCCTCCCTTGCAGCTATTCCTTAAAAATAACATCCTTGATCCCGAGTCAACTCCTCTTGTTTTGCACACAAATCTGTTCTTCTAGCGTCTCCAAACACTGCAACCCTGATGTGTTTCTGAGGTAGTTGAATGGAATATTTACACGAGCCAGCATCCATTTTCCAACTATGGCCATCCTAGCCACATTATATATTTCTCTATAGCAAGCCTCTATGTATCTTTTGTACATTGCATTACTGCGTATTTACACTTATTGGTGAACAAGTTACTTTATCTTATTTTACATTCATGGTTACTTTATCGTTTTGTAGATGTTTCTCTTATGGCTTCAGTTACATCATCACTCTTAAGTATTTTCATATTGTTTCAGCATGGCTTTGTATATCTTCTTTATGACATCATTCTATCCATATCAGATTTCACTTAGTGCTCCATGTTATCCAATGGTGCGTGCTGACATCCTTGCATACTTCCACACTTTCAGAGCAAGTGTACATTCAATACGGTTGTCTGAGTGCATATCGTCTCTCGTTCACTCGGTGAGAGATATGCATAACACATGGAGTCTCACATGGGCCCTTCTCCTGCTGTTACAGTATGACGGCAGTGAGGGGGCAGGAGTTAGAGAAAAGGCGTCCAACTGATCCTCTGCAAGGCAATGCTGGGTGGTAAACTGCGGGGGGGTTTCAATATGCTTTTGAGACTGGCACATTTCCATCGTCAATGCAGGAGGCACTGTTAGTACCAATCCCCAAGCAATGTTGCCCCTTTATCTTACGATGGATTGTATAGTTGTATACTTCAGTTTCGGGTAGAGTCCAGATAGGTAAGGTGGTCTTGGATAGTTGGAGAGTGGGGAAAGGAACAAGAAAGGGTTCTTCCCTCCAACCGCTCATCTTGTTTGCATTGGTTTTAGAGCTGCTGGCATGTGTGCTTAGAAGGGACATGGCAGAGGCGATTATCGCAATTAACAGTTGGACAAACGTTGTGACCATGTATGCAGAAGACATGCTTCTATACTTGCAAAACCCAAGGACAAATGTCCCTCTACTGTTGGAAGTGTTGGACAAGTTTGGAGGCATATTGGGGATAAGGATTAATACATCTAAATCCTTTATATTCCAGTTGGATTTAATGGCGTCTCTCCCTCTCATGGACCTACCTGCACTACTGTTACCTTGGGAACAGGAAACGTTCAAGTATCTTGGTATTAAAATACAAAGGCCCTCATTACGACCCTTGCGGAAAGCGACTGACCGGAGCGCCACAGCGTAAATAGCGTTTCCGCCATTGCACGAAGGAGCAAAGTGCGGCCCATTCCGACCCATCGGGCACGAGCACCACGCCACGGCGGAAGTGCAAAGTCCGCGATGGCGGAAATGACCCCAAAACGGCCCACACCGCCGCCGTACGGCGCCCTAGGTGCAATACCGCCACCCCTCTTAGCGGTCACCGCAGTGTGCGCCTACCGGAAAGTACGGTGACCGGAAATATACGGAAACGGAAGTAAAAACATGGGCCCGGAACGGGAAACATCCCGGCGTACACCTATAAAACCACTAAAACCACACAACCACTAAAATCACTACCCTGAAACACACCCCAACCCGTCACCCACCCTAGCGAAACCAAGACAAATGGGAAAAGTAGCGAAGAAAGCGTGCGACCGCAAGCGGCAGGTCCACTTCTCCCGCGAGGAACTCACCGTGCTAACAAAGACCCTCCAGGAGAATGCTGCCGTCGTCTTCTCCACGCAAATGACCAGAACGGCACTTGCAAACAAGAAGACCATATGGGCTCTGGTGGCACAGCGGGTAAGTGCGGTGGGGACCGCACCCCGCACCCCACAGCAATGCCGCAAGCGATGGGACGACCTGCGGATACGCGTCCGCAGCATACTCTCTGCCAACCGCAACATTGCCACAGCCACCGGGGGAGGTCCTGAATCACCCATCAAGTTGACCCCCTGGGAAGAAATCTGTGCCTCCACCATCGGAATGGAGAGCATAGAGGGAGTCGGAGGGATGGAGAAAGGAGTGCAGACATCCGAAGATTCAGGTAGGTGTACCAGATAAAACAATGCCAAATCCACACAGTCCATCCATGTGAAGTACCATGCGTCCACATAGTGCAACAGAAACACATGTCCAGGAGAACGGCCACACACATCGGCCTGATAGCGCACGTTAAAACCCACAATAAATACATAAATAATTAAAAACCCCTAATACACGCACTACACGTGCAGCAGGCACACCCTAACTGCAGGCTGCCAAACAACTGCACCCTCACTCCACACACAAATCAAAGCACCTCCAAGGACCCGACCCAAATCACCCTCAGGTACCACCCCAGAGCATGTGATACAATGCCATTCCAATTCCCACAGACCCATCATTAACCCTCGCCCTCCTTTACTCCACCACAGGGTCCGATCCAAACGACGAGCTACAGGACACCCCTACCAGCACACCTGCAAAGAGGGCCAAGACCAACGGCCAGAGACCCTCCACCTCAGCTGCACGCATCAAGACACGGCAGCAGCACAAATCAGGTGGCAGCACAGAGGAGGGAACATCAACAGGCACCCCAGCAGCCAGCATGCCCACAACACCACCACCACAGGTCCCCCCAATGGATGCCACAGAAGGCACTGCCTCTGGTGGCAGCAGCACCATAGGTGACACCCCATTGATGGCAGCATGCTCCGACACAGAAAACGGGGATGTCGAAGTCAGATCCATCCATGACCTGTCCCAATCCCCCTGTCTGTCCCATCCCGTACAACATGAGGATACCACGCAGGGGCACCCACAAGACAACGACTGGCCATCCCCCCCAAGCCCTGTGGCAAGGCAACATGAGGACAACAGCCCCTCTGTGACACCCCCGCAAATGGGCATGGCCCAGCAGAGGCAACAGTCCCTCGACCAGTTAATAGTGCAACAGCAGCAAATGGCCACGCTCCTCAAGGACCATGCCGATGAATGTGGGGGCACCAAGGCAGACATAGAAACATCAACTGAGACACTTAGGGCAGAAATGGAGAGAGGCACAGAGACGCTGAGGGCACAAATGGAGAGTAGCACCGAGAGCCTGAGAGTCCAAATGGAGAGAAGCACCGAGAGCCTGAGGGGGGAACTGCATGCGACGTCCAAAGACGTATGTGCCGAACTTGCCGCAGTGCGCCGTGTGCTCACTGAGCTCTCGCAAACCCTTAGGGACATGCATGGACGTGAGCAGGCAGACACATCATCCGTTGCAAGTTCCGTCCAGGGCAGCCCCCAACGTAGATCTGGAAGGAACCTGCGCTCCACAGGCAGGGGTGCCCCTGATACCCGCAGAGGGGGCTTGCAATAGCGACAGCCCACTGACAATGAGCATCTTTGGACACTGGGGTTCGTGGGGGAGGTAGGAGGGTGGAGGGGGTGTGTTGGGCTCACTTGGGTGGCGGGTCGATAGGGTGTTCAACATGACATCACATATGCCATAAAAAGTGCACGATCAACCAATGAGATGTGTGGACATTGATTTCTGTGTACTAGGCCATCATAGGCGTACAGTCCATATTGTGCATGTCCCAGACACGCACAGTGCCACGAGTCCCGTGTCCATGTATCAGCCACCAGGCGTGAGTGCTAGAAGCATACATCAATGAGATGCTGACGAATGTCACGGGCCTCCGGTGCCTCGCAGACTCCATGAGGTGCTGCCACCTCCCCACCCTCATCATGACCATCATCATGTGCTTGCAGTTCTGCGTCAGGGGGCATGGGCACATTTCTACGTACGCACATGTTGTGGAGCATGACACATGCCATGACCATCTTTGCAACCTTCTCATGGCGGTACAGGAGTGCCCCGCCAGACCTGCTGAGGCAGCGGAAACGAGTCTTCAGTAGGCCGAATGCCTGTTCAATGACTACACGGGTACGTGAGTGGGCATGGTTGTAGTCCTCCTCATGCTGGTCCCGTGGGTTCCGGACTGGTGTGAGGAGCCATCTCTTCAGTGGATATCCAGCATCACCTGTATGTGGACGAGAAACGTATGATGTGGAATGCCATTGCTACGTACGCACACCCCCCCCCCCTTCCTGCCAGGTCATTGCCAAATCACATTCCCCACATAATCATGCATGTAATGAGACTCACCGAGTAGCCAGGATCTGTTCCCTGCGTGTCGCTCCATGTAGCGTGGTATTGTAGAGTTCCTCAAGACCATAGAATCATGGGTTGATCCAGGGAATCGGGCACAACAATGTGTAATGATCCTGTTGGAGTCACACACCATTTGTACATTCAGGGAATTAAATTGTTTTCTGTTGCGGTACTGGGCCTCCATGGCATGTGGGACGACCAATTCCACATGGGTGCAGTCGATGGCACCAATGCAACCCGGTATGCCGGCAAGTGCATGGAATCCCACTTTTGTGTTGGTAATTTCCTGCTCGGAGCGTGGTAGAGAGATGTAGTCGTCTGCGTGCTGCAGGAGGGCATCGAGCACTTGCAATAGTGTCCGTGAGAACAGTGGCTGAGAAATGCCATGCAACTGTCCGACTGTGTGCTGGTAGGTGCCTGTGGCCAGGAAGTGGAGTACAGACACCACCTTCAGTAGGGGTGGGATGGCGGTTGGGCTATCTATCATGGTGACAAGGTCAGCCTGTGTCATGTCCACAATGGCGGCTATGGTGTCCCGGTCCAGACGGTAGAGGGTGTGGATCTGCTCATCAGTGAGGTTGAACGGATGTGCTCGGAGGCGTGGGATTGCGGGCTGCCTGCGTGGTGGTAGTGGCTGTGCTGGCGGCCCTTGCTGGCCCTGCCTTGGCCTCCTCCTCCTCCTGCGTCTCCTTCGTGCGGCCGGTAGCAGTTGGTGTTCGTCTTCTTCTTGGAGTTGGAGTAGTTGCAGTGCTATCAGGTCCCCCAGGGCCAACATCGCGAGTCCTGCCGGTAGCATTTCGGTGTGGTTGTGGGAGGAGACTGGCTGTGCAATTTATGTGTTTTCAGGCTGTATGGCCTCCACCTGTGGTGATTAATTCCACCTGTGCAAGCTGCTCTCCCCTTTGGCCGAGCACGTCCCGCGCACAACGCTGCAAATCTGGGAATGGCATCTTGCTATTGCAATCATGTATTTGTACCCGATGGCCGTGTAACATTGGTTGACATGTTCATTCTGCTGTGGTCCCATTGTTGCACATACTATCTGTGCAGTCGCGAACAGACTTGTGAAGGGTCAGTGGAACGTAGTACTCGAGTAACGGTGGGCCCTCATGCATCACTGTACCGAGTTGCAACGACGGGCGGGGCGTCCCATTTGTGGGTGAAGGCAGTTGCCATTTTCACACACAGCCGCACTCGATGGAATAATTAGTGATTTCAAACGGCCACAGATGCCTTTTCGGCGTGATGTTGCAAATGTGGAATTCCAAGGGCGGCGCTTTCGGTTTCCAGCTAGCGGCGAGGAGATGCCCACACGTCTGACTGCAAATATAACGTTCTGTTGTTCAATGTCCTTGAGACAGGGCCCATGGCGAGGAAGCAATGATTGATATGAATAGTTTGGGATGCGCAATTGCTACGTGGGCGATGAGGCCGGCCGTTCCCACATACATGTTACTTCGCAACACTGGAATTACGGCTGGGGCACTGTGGATTTTGCAGGCTGCATAACGCACAGACTCAATGGATGTTTCTAATGTTATGTGAGTAATTATTCAGGCGTTTTGATTCCGGGATGAGGGAATGATGAATGGATGCATGGGCAGGTGATTTGATACAGAGTTTGCCATGTACAGGGCTTCTTGGGATCTATCCGCCTCCCCTACGCTATGTGATGCAGGGCTGCCATGGTGGGACCATCGTCTATCTGGCCTTGTTGAGCCCTCCCTGTCTCGACACGCCCTCAGACACTTGTGTCCATGCACATTAACATTCCCATCTGATGGATTCTGTTTTGACAGACGCATGCACAGGTACACTCGTTTGTGATGGTGTTTGCACCTCGATATAGATGGTTAGGAGTCGCAAGTGGTTTTGGGGTGGTGATGATCCTTTGGAGTGGGCTAGCATGCATATGGCTGTGGATTTCGTGTGATCATTGAAGTGAGTTGTTGGAATGTAGTTCTGATGGCCATTCTGTTCTTTTTCTTTTCTTTTGGTTGACAGGTATCTCCTCCCCTTTTGCCACTGCCATCTGTATGCCACTCCTGCAGATGGGTTTTACTCCCGACACCTGCTGCTTCGTGTTAATCAGTGGAGCAGCATTACGATCTTATGGGACGATCGCCAATGGCCCACATGCTCTTACGCAGTACTGGTGGCTCGGAGCAATATTTCGGCCTTTCAGCTGGACTAGTGCCTCCCCATTGGGACGGCCCTGCGGTTCTGTGCGCTTCCATGTTGCCTTTTCGTACGTGAATGTGGCTCTGTGTACCATGAGGGAACAGGACGACACACAAGTAGTGGCTGGTCATTTCTTGCGGATGCAGCCCACAATGGTGATTGGTGTTTAGGAGTTCATGGCCTGATGGCTGTATGGGCTTGGTGACTTTGATGTGCATTAAATTTCTATTCTGATTTGGCCCGTGTAGCGTTTTTCTTTGCAAGTGATGTGGCATATGCCTATTTGGGGGGCGATGTATTGTGAGGAGTTCTGCATTGGGTTCCAGCTTCGGAGTTTAGTTGCGTGGTACTGTATTGGGCGCGTTTGCCTACTAAGCCCGTGAGGTCAGGGATGGGGGCTGCCAATATGACAGTTTGAATGTTGTCATGCTCAGGGGCGGGGGATTGGGTTTTGTGTAACAGATGCCGGTCAGCCAGGTGGACTGGTGGAATGATGTGATTCTCGGAATATGGCTGGTCACAGGTGCCTGTGTTTGCGTGCGTTTCTTGGTGGGGGACTGTGGTCATGTCCATTGGGATGGCTTCTGTATTCGTGCCATCTGTGCCCTGCAGCTCCCATTGGCCCCTCTTGTGTTTCTTTTGTTCGCTGCCATGCATGGGTGACTTGTACATTTCAATGGTTGCATTGTGGCTTCATTGCACCTACGGGGAGTTGTACTTTGTGGGCAGGGAGCGGTGTACAGGCACTCAGTGGGGCCGTTTACGGTTGATTCGCGATGCCGTACTTCTCACCATGGCGGAATGGTACATTACGCCATGCCTGATGGCGTTAGGTACATGTCCGCTAGGGTCGGAATTGGCGTACCGTTGCGCCATGGTGGTGTTTGCGGTTTCGCATGGCGCGCGCGCGCGTGCTTGGTGCAGTTAGCGTTGGCGTTCACTACGGTGTCGCTAATGGCTTCGTACTTTGCGGTGACGGGTCATAGTCGCACCGAGCGCTATTCGATGGCGGTATTGCATTTCCGCCATCGTTTTCCGATTTCCGCAAGGGTCGTAATGAGGGCCAAAGAGATTTTCCTAATTGGTATTCTGACAACACTATACTCACCATTTCCGGGATAGAGATGTCGGTGGAGTTCTAGAACAGTCTGTCACTGTCGCTTATGGGAAGGGTGGTATTGATGTAGATGGTAGTCCTTCCTAGGCTTTTTCTTCATTCAAATTCGTCATTACTGGCAGACATTTAAGCAGCTTTACATGCCACAATGCAAACCCTTGCCCTCTGCCTCATCCTCTTAGAAATCAACAATGAACTGCCCCCCACCCCCACACCCTTTCCCCCACCTCCCTCCTGATCTTGGTACCCCTGACCTCTTACAAACCCCCTTATTCATACCATTACCACCTCAAAACTAGTTGAAGCCCTTAACCATAGGCTCTCACTTCCTACTCTGTGGCCTATTTTCCCCTGTGTCCTTAATGTTTCCAGCCCCATCACCTGATTCTTGGTGGATACGGATCTGTCCTGCTACTTTCCTTCTCTCTCATTCCTCTCACCCCGCCCCTCCTCCAGCCTCAAGTATTTCTCCACAAAACCTCCCCACTCTATCTCCAGTGCCCCTCCCCCCGCAGTGCAATTCCGCTGTTATCCGTTCCATCACGTAGAGGTCCTTCACAACAATTAACCATTCCTTTTTACCTGGAGTGAGTTTTTTTTCTCAATTTCATAGCGAGACATGCTCTAGCTGCTAGTAGTAGGCCCGATGCAATCCCCGGTATCCTGCAAATTTCCCTTCCCGCTCCTTCACCCCAAACAAGATTAACAAGGGGGACGTGGCTCGAATAATACCTTCCATCTCTTTAATCCATCCCAAGACTTCCTCCCAGTAAAACTGCACTTTAGGGCAGTCCTACCACATGTTCCAGTAGTCAGCCTTCATACCATATTCCCGCCAACAAAATGGGCTGGCCTCTTGGTACATTTTGGAAAGTCTGACTGGGTGAGTTGCCACCTATGTAGAATCTTGATGCCATGCTTTTTATATTGGCTTGATATCGATGTCTCGTAGGCACTCCTACAGAGATGTCCCCATAGTCGGGCATCTATAACCCCCTCCAGGTCCCTCCAGGTCCCTTTCCCACCTCTCCTTCGGTTCTTCTGTTGATCCCCCCTGGATTCTACGAGGGCCCCATACATACGCTGAGATCAATCCTCCGACTCCAGTATCTCTATGAACTTGTCCCCTTTCAGTAACTGGCCTACCCTCTCTAAGCCAGCCTCAAACCATGTCTGGAATCTTTCTGGGTTAGGAATCGCATCACTGATTCCTGGGATCCATAAGTGTCCCAGCAGGGAGGGCCATGTTGTGACCCTCCTCATTTCCACCCCCTTTCTCCAGATGTTCCAAATGGTCCCCAGTATGGGATGTTCCCAAATTCTGCAGGGGATTCTGTCTCTTGGTGCCCATATCAATTCTCCAATTGTGGCTGGCCGCAGTTGACGGTTATCCAGTGCAATCCATTGGAGGTCCCCCTGGGCCCTGAGGTGTGGTGTAAGGACCCTGAGTTGGGCTGCCTTGTAATTCCTTTTCATTTCCGGCAGAATAACCCCACCTTTGCCATTAGGGAGCACAAGTACTTCCCATGCTATCCTGGCCTTCTTTCCCTGCCATAGGAACCCTGATAGGGACCGCTTCATCTCTTGGAAGAATGAGGCAGGAACCCTGAAAGGGAGCATCTGAAAAAGGTACAAAAGCCTCGGGAGGACTACCATTTTTATTGCGTTAATCCACCCCAATCAAGACACCATAAGCTTACTCCATTAGGCAAGTCCTGTTCAATCGTGGACTTCAGTGGGGTGAAGTTAGCATCAAAGAGCTCCCCCAGGTCTATGGTAAGGTTAATGCCCAGGTATGCTAATTTCCCACCACTAATTTGCATCCCCAGGAGATCAAATCTTTCTGTGTCACCCTCTCTATCCCTTTCCAAAGTAAAGATAATGAATTTGGATTTATTTATATTCAGTCCGACAAGCGCTCCATAGGACTCTATTTGTTGGACTGGCGACGGTATGGAGGTCAGAGGGTTCACCATGTGCAGCAACATGTCATCTGCGTATAGGGCAAGCTTGTATTCTATCCCCAACCCATATTCCCTCCATGCTGTTGTCCTCTCTAATCCTCTGGGCAAGGGGTTCAATGTAAGAGTGCATACAAAGAGGGGGAGAGCGGACAATCCTGCCTGGTCCCCCTTCCCAGGTCAAACCATTGGGAGTGTCCCCCATTTACTGCTACAAAGGCCTTTGGGCACGTGCACAAAGCCATTATACCTCGGAGAAAGCCTCCCCTACCCTGTATTTGACAAGAACTGCTTCCAGAAAACCCCATTCCACCCAATCAAATGCTTTTTCAGCATCGAACAAGAGCAGGGCGGAATCCCCCCCACACCTTGTGCTTCGTGCACCAGGTGCCAGGTGTTCCTCAATGCATCTACTCCCTGTCTGCCCTTAATAAAGCCCACCTGATCTGTATGGATCAAACGTGGCATGTAGTCCTCGAGTCTTTCCAGTACCCGGGTGTAAATCTTAGCATCTAGATTTAAGAGGGAGATCGGGCGGTATGCACCACATTTCTTAGGTTTCTCCCCTCCTTCGCTATCACTGAAATTAAAGCCCTCGAGAAAGATTCTGGAGCTTTACCTGTCTTCATCACATTCGAAAAGAGTTCAGCCATAAATGGCAGTAGGACATTAAGGAACGCCTTGTAAAATCCTGATATGTACCCATCATCCCTGAGGCTTTCCCAACCGGCAGTCTCCCCCTGCCTTCCGAATTTCATCTGTTGTTATGGGAGCTTCCAGTATGGCAGCTTCCTCCCTCTTCAACCTGGGGAGGTGAGTGTTCACCAAGTACACTGCAATTCCGTCTCCCGCAGGGGTACTAGCAGATTTATATAGGGTCTCGTAGAAGGAGGAAAAAGCCTCCTGGATCCCCTCTGTGGAGGTCTCTGTTGTCTCACCCCCACCCTCTATTTCTGCCACCCATCTTTCTGGGGCCTGGGGCCACAATACCTTCAACTCTCTCTTCCTAAATATCTGCCTTCACGAGCCCTTCGCTCATCCGTCTCCAACTCCCTCATGGTCAGCCGCTTCTCGAAGCAACGAGCTGGGGGTAGATCTCTCTCCGCAGCAGGGGCCTCCCTCTGGAACAGCCTTCCTGCCTCCCTGAAACTTGAGGAGAACCATCTCCGGTTCCGGAAGCACCTCAAAACCTTCCTCTTCGCTTCTGCCTTCTCTCTCCCTCTCCCCTGCTAAACCTGCTAAACTCCCCACTGAAGTTTGCACTAAACCTGCATCTGGGCCACTCTGTGACCTCGGTCCAGGGCCCAGCCACTCTCCACTTGCACTGCCTCCCTGGCTCCCCCTGCACTGTGGGACTGTCACTGCATCCCTACAGCCCCCTTCCCAGCACTTGCTCTGCACTTACCTCGCACTTGCCACCAGCTGGCCCTTTTATTATTATTTATTATTTTATTACGCTACTTACCTTGTACTGCACTTTCCCCCCCACCTCCTCCCCCTGCACTTTCTCCTTTTCCCCTTACCTCTGCACTTGCACGATCTGAATGACACCTGGCCTAGTAGGATCGTTTGTCTGTCTTCCCCTTGTTTCCCCCCCTCCCTGCCTCGTCGCGCCTTGAAACACTTGTGTATAGGCGCGTTACAAATACCATATCATATCATATCATATCATATCATCTCTCTGCCTTCTGCCTACGTAGTCTGGCCACCAGGAGTGCGTCTGCCCTGTCCACTTTTTGTAAAATTTCTGTTTAAGAAATTGCCGGTTGTGTATTATCTTCCCCTCCTCAAGGAGCTGCAGTTCCTCCCGTTTCCCCCTAGCCTCCTGAATGGCCTCCTCCGTTTCCTCACCCTGCACCTGTGCTCGTTTATCCAGGCTGTGTATTTCCTCCCATAGTCTATTGTCAATCAGGCCCGTTCCCTTTTCTTCCATGACCCTTCCCGAATCAGTACCCATCTGCAGATTGCTTTCCCCCGCTTCCCACGCTGTCCTTAAGTCCACTCCCCATGTGTGATTAGTGAAGAATTCCTCGATTTCCTTAGCCATCTCCTGTCGGAACCCCGGGTACTTCCATAGGGATTTGTTGCATCTCCATTTATTCCCCCCTGGGTTCATGCCCACCCGGCCCAAGTCCAATGTCACCATATCATGGTCAGACTAAGAGGTCAGGTGAATTTCTCCATTCAGCACCTCCACCCACAGGGCCCTTGAAGCATACACGTAATCTATTCTAGTCAAAGTTCTGTGGGGGTGGTGAATAGAAGGTATAACCCCTCTTTTGTGGGTTAAAGTGGTACCACATGTCCCTCAGTCCTTATAGCTCCATAGTCTCCTGGATCTCCCCCTGGCCTCCCCACCTCCTGGTCCCTGTCCTGGGTCCTCAGCCTATCCAAGTTTACATCTGCCCATAGATTGAAATCGCCTCCGATAATGAGGTGTCCTGAGCTCTCCACCTAGATTTTTGGGAGGATATTATTCAAGAATCTCAGTTGGCCCTGGTTGGGTGCATACATTGTGGCAAATGTAAAACACACAGTTTTTATGGTAGCTGAGACCAACAAAGCCCTCCAATCCACATCTGACCACACCTTGGACACCTCCATCTTAAGGGCTCTGTGAAGGAGAATACCCACCCTCCTCACCAGACCCGAGCCCCAGTATGACTGGCCCGCCAACCCACCAGGAATTCTTCTTTCCTCCCTTACAATATTTGGTCTCCTGGAGGAACATGACATCCAGCCCCACCCTGCAAATTTCCCTTGCCAGCAGTGACCTTTTAGTGGGGGAGTTCAGGCCCTTGACATTCAGTGTCCCAATCCTCAGCCGTTTCCCTTGAGCCATCATTTTACCCCACTGCGGATCTCTCAACCTGGCCCTCTAATTAGCCTCAACCATTAAACTTGAACCATGTAACTGTGAAATAGCGTAAAACTAGTCAGGGGGCCTCATTCCGAGTTCGGAGGTAACCACGCCGCTATTTGTGGCATGGCTGCCTCCGAACTCGTCCAAACTCCAGCCTGGTGAATGGAGTAATTACCGGTCCATTCCGAGGTCGGATCGACCGGTAATTCCCCATTCACCAGGGCCATTCCCCATTCCCATTTGAGCCCCCATAGGGCTCAATGGGAAGGGGGAAGGCGGGAATAACGGTACCGTAAATAACGGTACCGTTATTGACCCCGGTGTCCCTTTGCGGGTCCCGTCCTTAACGCCTGATAAAAGCAGGCGTTACGGAAGGACCCGCAAAGGGAACTCATAGTAGGGCGGTAAGGGTTTAACGGCACTGATCTCGTTACCGGTGACCATTAACCCTTACCGCCCTACTCGGTATGAGGCCCAGGGTCTCTAGTACCAGCATTCCCACCTGCCTTCATACCCCATAACCCTGGACAGGGCCCAGGCGGATAGCTTTTATATCCTTACATCCCAGTCAAATTCCCCTCCACCCATGCCCCATCAGCAGCCCATCCCCCATAGTGTCATGCTCATTGATAAAAGATACATTTTCTTTCATCATCCTGTGCCTGCAGCTGGGGACGTATTCAACTTCCTGAACTTCCACGTACCCGGCATTCTCTGTCTTTTAGGTCCCTTAATGCTCCATCGGTTCACCCTGGCCTCCTGTTCCTTTCCAGTGTCACCTAGTAGCTCCCTCATGGTTCGTCGTAGCTCCTCCTCATTGGGCAGTTTATATTTAGTCCCACCAACTTTGAAGGACATGGAGAACGGGAAACCCCATCTGTATCCGACTCCCTTTTTATTCGTCCACTTCGTTAGTGGTGAGCAGAGGCGCCTCCTTGTGAGTGATAGGGAGGACAGGTCTTGGAAGATAGTAAATCTGGAATTACCATACATCACCGGGCCCATCGTTTTTACCTCCTCCAGAATCTTCTGCTTGTCTGGGTAATTATTAAAATGGGCCAGAACCGATCTGGGGCCCCTTGCCGGGCCTCCCGCCCTATGGATCCTTTCAATTTTGGCCTCATCGATGGTATCGTCCTCGAAAATTAGTTTGGTGACTTTATGGAGGGCTATCCTCAAGTCCATCTCCGTCTCCACCTCCTTGTCCAGTATCCCAAAGAGCCTCAGGTTTTTCCGCCACTCCCTATTTTCGATGTGATCCATTTTCAAAATTATCTCCCCCTTTCTCTTTTCCATTTCCGACATTCTTATGTCCATTTGCATCTCCAAGGCATCTCAAAATGATTGATTATGCTCCACTTCTTCAAGTCTGTCTTCCATTTTATCAATCCTTTGGGTTATCCTATCTACCCTTCCCCCGATGTTAGCCCGCATGCTCCTGATCTCCTCCATCAGAGCAGAAACAGCTTTTGTTGTAGCCGTCGATTCCTCCCCTCTGGTTGCCATGGAAGCAGGGCATGCTGTTTGTCCCTGGTTCCCCCTTCTAGTGTAGCCAAAGCCGGCTAGTTCGGATCTTGCGTCCATGTGATTTCCTTCTCTGGCCAGTGTGTTGTTGCTTGTATGTATGTGGGAGGCTCTTCACAGTGGAGCGATCCACTACCACTTGAGCTAGGCTGGGGGCATCTTGCGTCCTATTAGTTGGAGAGCCCAGAGACACCGGGGATAGCCAGAGACTATTTAAGCCACACCCAGGCTGAGAAACATGCTTTGTGTTTTCTGCACCTGCAGCGTGACACTCACTGTGTTCGGATCGATCTCCAGTAGGCCTGCATCTTTCTTCTGCGCTCAGCTCCTGCAAGAACAAGAACACTGTTAGGAACAGCCTTACCTTGCAGCGCTTCTGCCTATCATTCATCACTTCTTCTTTTCTGCGGGCATCTTCGACGGTGTCATTCCCATCCTGGCACGCTGCTTCCTAAGGAAAGGGGAAAAGAACAGAAAAAAGGCATTAGTAAGCATTCAGCAAATCTTTGCTTATTTTTAAAGACTGTACGAGCTTCAAACGCTTACCTGAATCCCAGCCGCTCTGGGGAAACTCTGTCTCCGGAACTTCTCATCCATCTGCAAGAGGGAAAAGACACTCCAGGTTAGCGTGGAAACATCTAGAGGCGCTGCATAACGCGCTTACTCACCGCATTTCTTCTTCATAACTGGCATCCACGCTGAAAACGTCGCGGCACCTAAAAGACGCAGAAAAAGAACTCAGTTCGATACAAATACGAAAGGGTCGCATCGCGCATCGCGCTCTCACTCACCTTCAGCGCTACTCATCTCAGCAGCACGTCGCCACCCCCGGACGCCGGCCATCATCTAAGGAAGGAAAGCAACGAAGTTAGAGAACTGTTCAAAAGACTCATTATACTTACCTGTCGGACTCTTGCCATTGAAGTAACTAGGCAGCAACAAGCCCGCATCAATCAACATGCCCCTGCGCTGAAAGCAGGACGGAGAGCATACTTTCCAAGAAAACAAGGTGAGCTGTGGATCAAAGGGAAGGGTTGGACCCCGGGGAAGAAGGGGTTCAAGCACACAGAGACAAAAGGGAGTTAAACTCTAACAATCCTGTGTTTCAGGCCCAGTCTCCAGTCGAGTAGACTCCAGGGAAGGTTTTGAGGTTGTAAGAGGTCAGAACAGGCTGAGTGACGTCCCTGTGGATACCAGGTGAGCGTTACACTCGTCCCCTCGATTGCCTCACTCTGGTTGCTCTGTGTCAGCCCCCACTGAAGGAGTGGGAGGGGGTTCCCCACTCTCCAGTACTTCGTCCTCTATCCTCCTTTTGTCCCCAGGGTATACTCTCATGCCTAGGGTCCTGCTCTGGGTGTGCTTGGTCTAAATGGTGGGAGATCAGGGAGGTGGGCACACGCCCCTAGGTAGGGGGCCCTCACCACAGTGTGATATTCCCCAATGACTCAACGTGGCCCTCTCCCCCCTGGAACCAACTCTTCTACCCTCTACTGGACCCCGTAGACTCTTCAGGCTGTTTCCTGTGGGGTGGGACCAGACCGATTCAATTGCTGATCCCAGAAGGGCCCCCTGGGTGGCTAACGTGATGCAGACCGCAGTGGGATGGGTATGTCTAATGTAGTGTCCGGGAGGCAGGCACACACCCCTGGGTAGAGACTCCTCACCTCCTGACAGCTTTTTACGGCATCAAAACTTGACCCCAGGGTCCCCCGGTGTTTCCTCCATGTGGGTTCCCCTGTGCTTGTGTTCCTTCGCCCCCGCTTCCGGAGGGAGCATGGGCTGGCCGCCCCGGGGCAGGCTCCTCGATGTTCATCTAATTTCCAGCTTTCACGGTGGGGGTCGTACACCACTCCAACCTTCCAATTGTGGTGGGGGTTGAGGCTTCTGGGTGGTGGGCAAACACGCCCGACGATTGGGGGCCCACACCACCCACTGTCCAAGTTGGGCCAGGGTCGGGCTGCCTGCTGGTGGCACCAGTCGACGCTCTCCCGTGCCCCATCTCCCAGGAGCCCTCCTTTCGTTCTGTGTGGGGGGGGCCCGGCACCAACCGCCATTCCTTCAGCCGCCAGCTGCAGCCCTCCACAGGCAGGGTATCCCTCCTCTCGACACTGCTCCCCGAGACAGTGCTCCTCGGGCTGTGCCTCACCGGATCCCCAGTGCTCCCTCTCAATGTGTAGGGACACACAATGAGAGAGGGGGGGCATTGAGGTGCTCCTCCAAAGTCTGCGGGCCCAGTGCCCCCGGGTCCACGTGGTACTGCAGTCCGGCATCCCTACCCGCCGCTGCAGGCCTGTAGTTTGACCGGGACTGGCTACTCACTTCCTCGGTCACGGCCCGAGTGCTGTATCTCGGCTCTCCGGGCGCTGTTTCTCCTCGGGTTACTCCGGGGTGTGCCCTGGGTGCTCTGCAGGTGGGCGCTCCTGCTTTTACCTCTTGGGAGGATATGTAAGGGGGGGCTATAGTCCCTTATTATCCCGCTGTGTGAGGAGCGACGTGTGAGGGCTGCTGTCATCAGCACACCCCGTGGTGGCTGCCCCTTCCTAGGCTTTTATATTACTTTACCAATGTACCACATAAGATTCAGAAAAGTACTTTTTGCTGATTGTATGTCATTATAATGGATGCATTTTGGGTTAAGGGACAGAAGACGGTTGTCTTGAAGACCTTGAAGGGGACCTATGGCTCGGGGGTCTCCAGTCACCAAATATAGAGGCATCATACTTGGCCCAATTACAATTTGTGGCACAATGGTTGTCTGATGAGGAGACCCCAGAGTGGCGATTTCTGGCTGGATAAGTAAAACCTTATAATGTTAAGGAGATACTGTGGCTATCTGGAGGGGTACAATGGGGTAGAGGATATGGAAACAGGGCAACCATTGGATGGGTTGCATGAAGCCCTACTCACCAAACATCCCACTACGTTTGGAAAAAGAACACCTGGGTGCTGTGGGTAGGGCAAGATTAGATATGTGGCATACACTGGGCATGACAGTATGGGGTGATTTGTTTGAAGGTGGCCACTTGCAGCCCTTTCTGTGTTTATGTGAGACCTTGGGATTGATGAAGGGCGACTTTGTATTTTATGATGGTATCACATGCAGAGCCAGAACGGGTGGGAGATGCTACGGGGTAACCCCTGATGTGCCCCCTGGCTAGATGGGCTGTATGTGCTTGGGGATGGTGGAAGACTATCAATGACATATTCTGTGCTACTTGAGCATAGGGTTGATGAGGCGAAGGAGCAGAAGCTTAAAGAGGATTGGGAACAGGACCTGGGGATTACTTTTGAGGTGGAACAATGGCAAAATGTTCACACAAATGCGAAGGGGGTGTCTCGGAATGATCGTTTGAGATTTCTACAATATAGTGTTATACAAAGGAACTACTTGACACTGACCACATTCATGGGATGAATCCGGTGGAGGTCGGCGCAGTGCCATCGAAGTGGGGCTGAAGAGGCCAAGTTCCTACACATGTTTTGGCAGTGCCACAACCTCAATGTATTCTGGAGAAGGGTGTTTGATAAAATCAGGGGAATGGGGGCCTCTTGGATCGTTTACCCCCCTTTGGTATGTTTCCTGGGGAAGTATCCCAGAAGGAAGTCACTGAATCAATTTAACAAAATAGGGCAATTTTAGGGCGAGTAACATTAAAAGATGAGCTATTCGATAAAACTGATCAGTGAGTGGAAAAAAGGAGAGCCAGCGGTACAAGGATCACTGTGGTCAGACAAAACGAGAGATTAGTGGATCAGTGGAGATTTGGTGTAATAGTTGATAATAGGAACTAGGGAGAGCTACTTTACTGTATAATGTGAACTAAAAATGGTCAGATATGCTGCATTTAACGTTGAGTAGTATATATCTACAAATCACTGCTTTAGCTTTAGTTTAGGTTAATTTAGGGCAGTGCGTAGCAGAATACCAAGGTGGCTCTTAAGGGTTATCTTGAAGCTATGTCCTTCATTTTTGGGGACCAAGATGATACAGAAGGGAAAGTGGGAGGCAGGATAGGGCGGATGCAGTACTTTTAGGTTGAGCAGAACTTGTGAATGTGGAGAGCGAGAGGGGAGAATCTGGAGATAGATTTAGCCAAATGAGGGGGAAGGCTAACGCATGAGAAGGTATAAATCCAAGAATGAGAAGGTTCTAGAGGTTATGAGTAGAAAGGTTCAGTATGTAAAATACTGATGTTAGTGCACTAGACCACAGTTTATATATTTAAGTATTGCTGCATACATTCAACAGATGGAGATGAAATATCCAAAAATCTCCTCAAAGGTACAGTTTGAAAAGGATTTCTGTAAACACCATACACATACTTTAAATGAATATCACATACTGGTCTTTGTCACTCTGTTTATTAATGCATACAGATTTTATTTGTTATTTCTCATCTTAGCTGCATTGCTAAAGTTTTTCACAATTCATACCTCAACTTGATGCCAAAGCTTGATATGCCAATCCGTGTTTCGAGTTTATATGCTTTTCAGGGCAGCATTTGATACGGTTAAATTTCATTACTACTTCATTTTAGATTTCACATGTTATACAAAAATTGAAAGACACCAATATACATATGTTTACATATAAAGAAGGAGAATTTGTAAGTTAAAAAAAAAGTGTGAAACATTTAAATATGAAAAATATGTAAACAACATAAAAATTGAGAACATTAGTTAAAATGGAGGAAGAATTCATGATAAAAACATTTAAAAAGAAAAGGCAACATAAAAAAGAAATCACTCAGTGGTTTGAATACAGACATTTAAGAAATATAAGGTCAGACAGAAAACTAAAAGTGTATCTTAAATTATATGTAACCCAAAGATGTACCAAAAAGATGTAATATATTAAACATTTAATTAAGAGTCATTCTGGCTGCGGAGTATAATGTAAGTATTCCAAAGGTATATTCATGTAATCCATAAATCTCACCTTCAAGCAGATGCCATGGTAGTCAGAATATTATATCATCATAAGTAGATTTGCAGTATGATTGTTATGTTATTATTACTTGGGTCCTGGTTGACACACAACTATTTGTATAGTTTGAAGTGTATACACAACATTGCATATACTGTTGCAATCTCTCAGGTTGTCGCATTACGAAATGGTTCTAATTTTCTATATTGATTGATTGTAGAATACATTCTTGTCTTCCTTGCCTTCGTTCCAGCATTAAACATGACAAAGGAACAGAGAAAAACAAGAACACAGTGGGGGTGGTTTATGTATCTGTGATATTGAAATGATGATACGAATTATAAAAGCATAATAGGCAATAACTATGTGAGCTTGCACTCAGACACCAAAAATATCGCAGGGAGGAATGGTATTATCTAAAGCTTGCTTCTTCATTAGCAAAATAAATAAATGGGGACAGTCTTTAATGACTGCTTTCCTGAATCCTTGCCGTAATATTCTCTTTCAAGCGAACGCCTTGTAAGGGAGCTCGCTCTCCCTTTGTGCTGCGTGTAGGACATCATGTTGTTCGGTATATTGGCATTTCGATGTTTAAGTATTTATTGCTATTATTATTATTATTATTATTATTATTATTATTATTATTATTATTATTATTATTATTATTATTATAATTATTATTATTATTATTATTGTATTTATTGAGTGTGGACCTAGCTTTGAGAAGCAACTGAGTGCTTTAAAGGGGTATCCAACAATACAGATAGACAATGGAGCGCTTTACAGAGGTATACAACAGAACAGATATACAGCAGAGGTAGGATACAGAAGGGGCACAGAGGAGGGAATACAGTTGTACAGGGTGGTCGGAAGTAGAGGGGCAGACGGCATCTAGTGAGTCAGGTGGCGCAGGGGGGTGATGTGATGGCCTCAATGTTCAGGAGGTGGGTCTTGAGTTGTTTTCTGAATTGCGGGAGTGAGTCTGATGCTGATGGGGAGAAGATTCCATAATCTTGGGGCATAGGCAGAGAAGACTTGTTTTCTGGTCTTTTCCTTATTGCAGCAGCGACTTTCAAGTCTGCACGTGCCCTGGCTTCGGGTGGTGCACTGTCTGCCAGAGATGCTGAGTTTCTCCACAAAATAGCTGGGTGACTTGAGGGTGACTGCCTTACAGATGATGCAGCAAGACTTGAAGGAGATTTGTGTGTGCAGTGGGAGTCAGTGAAGGTCGATGAGGGATGAGGTGATGTGATTGTATCCGTGTAGACCCTTGATGAGGCTTGTGGCTGCGTAATGACAACTTCTCAGGGGCACAAAGGGGGATTAAGGGAGGCTCTCAAGGAGAGCAATGCCCCCATCCAGTTGGGATAGGGATTATTTATAATTAAATCTATAAAGTATAAGAGTCTTAAGATGCATACATTTCCTAATCAGGGTTGGGAGTACATAATGTCCATCTGAACATAAGGACCTTACGTGCATTTAAATAAATATAAAGATATTGTGAGTGCTGCCAGATATTCGCAGCATGCTCTTGATTAGATGTTAGAAGTTGTTAATTGTTAAACAGTGTTTACAGAGTGTATGTCACACTGGGATCCTCCCTATGATTTATAAGGTAGTTCCGACACAAACAAAACAAAAAATGTTGTGGTGCAAAAGCTGTTCAAATTGGAAAATAGCTTTTTATCAAACATTATAAGAACACAATTAATTCTGGAACTGTGTTTGGTTCTTCTTGGGTTGCTCTTTGTTTGAAGTTGCATCTAGCCTTCTTTCGTCGCAATTCTAGTTCATGGTCACCCCCTCTATTTATTTTTTTATCACAATGATTCATTCTGCAGGTGGCATGCTCCTTGTTCCAGTGTTGTGCCAGTTGGGATCGCTCATGCTTATTTTAATTGCTGTGACATCTTCTCTGATTTGGACCTTCCCTTCTCTCTTTGTACTACCAGTAAATTATTTTTTTACAACATTATCAGCATGTGTATTGCAAATATGCTACTACAATTAATACATTTTGCAAATACTGTAGTTTACACATTTATAAAATCCCTTGATTTTGTCACATAAGCACATTGATTAATTTTCTATTTTTTTGCAAGTTATCAATAACTTCTAACTTTTTCTTTATCATTGAAGCCCTGTGATACACTATATTTGGTTGTTCACCAGTATATTTTTGCAGTTCCTTATGCAATTGTACTATGTACCAATGTTTCCACAAGATCTTTTTGATTTTCTAAGTATCCACAGAACGTCTATGATAAATCCTAACTTATTGCACTCCTTGTTTGTAGTCTTGACTATAGGAGTTAAATGAATATTTCAGCTTAGACCTTTTTAGTTTTTAGTTGCTTGGCTGTGGCATCTTTGTAGAAAGGTACAGTACTTTCCTAAAAGGAACAAGTTAGTAAACTGGGTGCCCCATGAGGAGGCTGGAGAAGTAATCCAAACTGTTGAGGACCACAGTGGTGAGGAATGTTTTGGCAGAGCGAAAGATGAGATGGGGACATATTTCACAAACTCAGAAGTTTAAGCATGGCAGAAGTAACAGTGGACTTGATGAATTGCTTACAGTTAGATGGTGTGAGGGAAAGGATATAGGATAAGAGGTGTGAGATTAGGAGGCTGGGAAAAGACTCTCTTTGGTTTAGGTTGAGCATCACGCAGCACAGTCCCATCTAGTAATTAAAAGCTTGCAGCCAACTGTTGACATGAGAAGATAACTCTGGGGCAGAGGAGGAAAGTAGAATATTTGAGTATTATTGGTAAAGAGAAACCATGGGAGGGTATTTATTTGCAAGCAAGGGTTCGGGATTTTATTAATGTTGAAACTAGTATGTGTCAGACCACAACTGGCGGGGACAGTAGCAGAGGATGCTCAGTATTCCAGGAGATGGAGAAAGTGTGATCAGCCAGGAAGGAGGCTTCCCAAGTGAGGGCAGTGATCTGGAAATGAATATGTGAGAGAGTCTGAAAGTGAGAGGGATGATCAACTCTGTTGATGCCATCAGAAAGATCATAGAGTATAAAGATAGATGGCACTGGAGAGCCAGAGTGAGGGTTAGAGATATGAGCGAGCTCTGTCTCTGTGAAGTGGCTGCTCTGCAACCTGGATTGGAGGAGTTAATTGACTCTGTTGGGCTCCAGGAAGGCAGTAACGTGGTTAAAGAATACATATTCAAGGATTTTTGAATAGTGTGAGGAGGGGGGTCGGTCAATAGTTGGCCATGCTGTTGGGGTCAGTAGCAGGTTCTATCAGCAAGGCCAACTTGTAAGAGGCTTAGAAGATACAGAGGAATGTGACATGGAAGAGATGAAGGAGCCGGTCACGGGTGCTGGCTTCTTAGCTTCTTTATTTCTTTATTTCAGAAATTAAGACCAAGTCCATAAAAGATATGTACATTTCAACATTTCAGTACTTCACAGAATAATTCATTTACATTAAAACGGTGCATATTTCAAATTTCAAACAATTATTCTAAACCTTTAAGTCCATATATAAAAATAAAATGCACATTTAGATAGATACGGCTGATATAAGCCTCCCCTTTGCAATAAGGGATTGCACAATATAGCAATAAACCATCGTGGCAGAGTATTTATCTTGCAATACAAAGATGAATAGCAGCTCTGCTTCAACTTGCTTAATCTTCTGATTTTTAATGTGGGGGGGGGAATTAATACTGTCTTCTTAAAGTGGCATAATTTGAACAAAACAACAAAAGGTTGGATACATCTTCAACAACATGTCCAGCACAAATGCGCTTGCAGTCAGTAACCTCCTTTTCCCCCCATCGACATGTTATAGCACCCAAGGGCCATTATCTGTGTTTAGTCTCATTACCAGTGCCCTTTGCCTTGGTTTAATCACCCAATCTAAGTAACCTTTTTGACCTGGATATATTTTTTGGCAGTGGTAAAACTGAACTGTTGGTTTAGTATAGAGTGCCATTTTTCTGTCCCCTTCCCTTCCCTTCCCTCAGGAAACCGCATCCCAAGCTACGCATTACTAATTCCAAAATGATCCTCCAAGTACTTGAATAAATGTTAGAGCCCCATCTTTGTCAGTTCCCTTTTCATATCCATAGGCGATAAGCCAAGCACAACTCGGTCTGACAACAGTATATCTTGAGCCAAGCCATGTGTACATTCCAGTTTTTTATTGTACCATAATCTATTCCAGTATATTAGTGGGGTTGCTGCTACTATATCCTCTATGCAGTGGAGGTCTAGTTCCTGGTGTAATGGGTAAAATGGGTTACTTTGTGCAACTATCAAGGAACAGAACAAGTGGGCACCACTGGATATTAATCCTTAGTATAAGTATCAAGGTAGAAAAAGAAAAATGAAGATTCTCAAAAAAACTTCAAGGGAGCAGGCTGTTAAGAGTCTGGAGACACCCTGACTCAAAAAATAACAGTGAAGAAGAAGACTAAGTATGGCCAACTTAGTCACACAGCCGCTCTACGTTGTACTCAAAAATGGGTTATGGGATTGGTTAAATTTTCTTAAAAAAGAACTATTATTATCCAATTTCAAAATGGAAGTCAGAAAAAAGTCCAAGTTATAAATGAATTAGAAAATGGTTTATCAAAGCAATATTGATGAGAGCAAAACACTAATATAATCTTAGTGAGGATGCAGCTACACAACACACAGAATCGACTTAATGTGCCAATGCATTTTGAAGTATACAGACTCCTTCTTCAGGGCAAGTCTTAATTGTAACAATGTGGACACATAACGAAAATATACATGTGTGAGTCAATAAAAGAAAAGTAATTGCAACACATACCAGAATGCAGAATGTTCAGATTGGCGTTGAAATGAAAGTTGGGAGATAAACATCAAAAAACTACAATGAGTGATAAAAGTAAATGGTAAATCATTGTGGAACTATGTAAATTAAGTTACAAACGGTACCTCTATTGTAGTGTGTAGCCAGTGTAGCTTTAAAAATGTCAGGCGTGTTGATGAAAGTAACTCACGCAGTCCACTGAAGGACAGTAGTTAGCAACGGCTTTCTAGAAGCACACAAGTTACAATAATCAGAGGCTGAATCGATTAAGGTAAGGCAAATAGCCTACAGTAATCTACATATAATGTTGAAGTACCTGGGTGTGCAGCGCGGCCGTGTAGTGAGCCGTTCGATCGCTGCAAAGCATCGCCGTGTAGTAGCGTTGCTTAGAAACAGGTTATTTAAATAACCACGTGACCGCATCGCGTCTGGAAGAAGGCGCGATGGGGGTTTATTACAAATGGCTCTGCATCTGTGATTTGTGGGCCCTCTAATTATATCAAAGATACTACTCACTTTCTACAGAAGCTGAATACTGCCACTTTTCAACCAGACCACTTGTTATTTACGATTGATGTCAAAAGTCTATATACATCGATACCCCATGATTTGGGCATGGAATCAGTAGAATGGCTCTTGTTGGAAACACCTGAGATCCGTGCACAGAAAGAATTCATAATGGCTCTGCTCCAGTTTGTATTAGAAAATTCATATTTCCAATTTCACAATAATTTTTTTCTACAGGTCTCTGGAACATCTATGGGTGCCACCATGGCACCATCCTATGCGAATTGCTTTATGCACAAATTTGAAATGGACAACGTACTCCAAAAGCCAAATTGGAGCAGACATATATATCTGTGGGCACGTTACATAGATGATATTTTTGGAATTTGGACAGACACAGAAGCTTCTTTTGATATTTTTTTCAATTACTTGAATAGTATTGACCATTGTATACAGTTTACCAGGGAAATATCCAAAGACAAGATCACATTTCTGGATGTACAAATAACCAAGAGTAATACTGGTTACAATACTACACTTTTCCGAAAACCCACCTATCGCAATAATTTATTGCACAGATTGAGTTTCCACCAACCCAGTCTTCTGAGAAACTTGTCATACAGTCAATTACTGCGTGTAAAAAGAATTGTGAGCGATTCCGAAGATTGTCTAGCCCAACAATTGATAATGAAAGAAAGATTTCTGGCTCGTGGCTACAAAATATCTGAATTGGATTTAGCATCACAGAGAGTGAGTACATGTGACCGCAGTACCTTGTCATCCAACGCTATCAAATCCCCAAGAAAACTGAAATCACCAGTATATGTTTCGAAATTTTCTGTACAGAGTAACAAAATTAAAAATTCCATTAAGAAACACTGGAACATCTTCAAAAACGACATAAGAGTACAGAATTTGTTCGACCAACTTCCAGTTTTCGCGTATCAGAGAAGTAGAAATCTGAGAGACGAACTGGTTCACACACAACCCAGTTTGAGAGAACCTGTCACCCAAAGAACTGGGACATATCCCTGCCTTCACTGTGCCAATTGTAATCTGTTTATCAAGAGAAATAATATACACCATCCTCGCACAGGCCAAAAAATTCTATTGAGAACATTTGGAACTTGTGATAGTACCAACATTATATATGGCATTAAGTGTCCCTGTGGGAAGTACTATGTAGGCCAGTCCACGAGAGCAGCGAAAATACGCTGGAATGAACATCGTTCTTGCATTCGGAACTCCAATCTCAATTCTGCGGTGGCTCGCCACTGGATTGAAAATAAACACAATTTAACCCAAGTCAAGTTGCTGATCCTTGAGGTATTGAACAAGGTCCATCCACATGAGGATTTTGGACTGAGACTCAATAGGAGAGAAACCTTTTGGATAGACAAACTTGGGAGTTTATCTCCTCACGGGCTCAACAAAGAGATTAATTATCATTGTTATATTTGATGAGGATGTATTGACATTGTTGCAACAAGCACTTTTACTGTGGCTGTAGTTGGAACTTGAGACCTTTAAAACATTGATATCATACTTTTCGTATGACTACATTCCGCTGTCTTTTGTCACTCCAGTTGCTTTACAAGCTGTTTTACCATCATTGCTATATCTGCTTATAGTATTGTTAGGGAGAATTCTCTGTTTAGGCTGAATTTCCCTACCTAGTGAGTCCCCCAGCAGCTTTGCTGGATTTCTGGGGTTTAATTTTTTTCTCCTGCCAAGAGTGAGACTCTTTTACCCTCACTCTTGGACATGTTGAAGTGTGTTTTCTTGGTTAAACCTTGTGTTGAATGGGCTATGGGGTCTTTTACTCCATAGGGCCTCATGTATTTTTGTGATGTGGGTCACACAGCACCCTCTGTGCCGTGACCCAGGGGTGTCCTAGGGACTCCCCAACATAGACTCCATACCCTGGGACTGACTACTGTCTCCCAGGGCATGTAAAGTCACCAAAGACTTTGCTAGTCTTGAATCCTGAACAGAACCAGTACAAACCATCATATTGTGGACGTACTGGCTGGGGCAATTCGATTGCCCCAGGGTCTGTTAGTCGAGGGGGCACGTCTCCGTCCCCCCTGATCAAGTTTTGGCTGGTGGCAGTGGAAACTACTTTTTATATTCGACCGCGAATATTTCCCTATGGGATTTCCCATTGTTTTAGGCTAACACATTTAATTATTTATTTACGGTAGCCTTAAACATACCGCCGGTTTATATATTTATTTTTATAACTCCGGTTGGGACTTTTTGCCAAAACTTGATTCTAAAATGGCGTTGGTGTTCGCCTCTGTAACTCTGACCCAAAGTGGAGCCCTTTGTTCCACTTTTGGCGGGCTTCTCCACAGAAGCCCTCCAAAGTGGTGCCACTCTGTCTGGGGTACTTAGGAGGGGTGGAGGGGGATTTAGGCACCCTGGACTGAGTTACCTTGGTAACTCAAGTCGCACTCCGTCCTGATTGGCCCAAGTGGTGAGCCGCCCGGCTCACCACTTAGCATGTTTGAGTGACAGCTAGGCTGGGTGAATGGGGGTTTGCTGCATAAAAGCAGGGCTTTGGGGACTGGGACTTCAGAAGTCGCCACAGGACCAAGAATCCGACGAGGGAAGAGCTGAGCCGACCTGCTTCGACGACACCACCCGGTGGAGCCCTGCTGAACCGTCTCACCACTTTTTCCCGACGACCGAGGAGAACTCTTAACGGAGTGGCTCCTTCCCTTGACTGGTGGGGACAACCAGTTTTCGCCTTCTTTCCGTTCTTTGAGGTATCTCGTGGTCGCCTTGCCTGTGCCAAGCACCCCGGCAACCGGAATACCACACTTTACCCCCATACCGCGAAAGTCGGTACCAACCCTTTAACCGGAGGACTCCGCGGCTGGTTTCTTCCCGGGCAGTGCAACGACCCTCTTCTTCTGCTCTTCAGCGAGAACTTCTTCTCCCCTGACCGACGTCGAGCCCTGCTGCCACTGCCTGGAACAACTGCCACCGCTGGAGGATCCTTTCCGCTTAAGGTACTGTGTTCCGCCTGGCTTCCCTTGCTACCGACTGTACGGGGTAGATTTAGTCCCCGGCTTTCGAACCTGGGAGTGCCTGGGACACTTTGGCTAAACTTTCTGAGCCACTCTAAACTCTTTTTGACTCTTTGCAAGACTTTGAATCTCTAACTAACAGTGTGATCTTGGGCACATTTTCGCTCCGGCTACTCTAAGAGTGGGCCCTGCCTAGTGACTTTTGCTCACCTGTGACTTTATTCTTCTTTAAGCCTATTGCAAGTGTTCTGGACCTTAGAGTGGTGTGTCTAACCTATTTCTGCTTTTTTCTCTCCCTTTCTTGGAAACTACTAGAGTGTCATCTAACGTTAAGCACTCACCTCTGTTTTAATTAAGTGGTGTTTACCTAGAGTTGTCTAGATAGGAGAAAGGATTGAATCTACTTTCATTATAACTGTGTTGAAGTGCTTTTACTATATTTTTGCTAGAGTGTTTTTAACTTATGTGTATTTTAAATAAATAACTATATACTTTTGAAACCAAGCTCTGGTCAGTGTTTGCTTGTGCTATTGTGTTTTGGTACATATTGTGTATACTTTGCATACTGCCTAACTCTTCTTGAGGGAAGTCTGACTGCTCAGCCACAGCTACCAGGTAAATCTGGGTGGTACAGACTGCTACCAAAGGGGTTTACTGCTCTACCTGTAGTCTTAAATCTTTTGCAGTGTTCCCCAAGGGAACTGCACAGGTTTCTGCCTAACACTGGTGTACAGCGGTGGGATTTGTATTGAGTATACATTTTATTGTGCTTTAGACACCTTAGTGCAACTAACCACAAAGCTTAGCACTGAAAAAGTAAAACCTCTAACATGTCAGTTATAGAAAGCTATAGTCAAGAGTCCCTTGCAGCCAAAACTGCTGATTGTTTAAGAGTACTCTGTAAACATAAGGATCTCCTGACTAAGGGCAAGAAAATGGAGCTGATTGAAAGATTGTTAGCTAACCAAAGTCTGGGTGATGGTTCAGAGGAACCTACCACTCCAGCAACTGTAGATGACAGTGTTGAAGTTAACATGGAGCAAAATGTTGATGTTTCTGAGGAAGAGTCAGAAGAGGAGGGTGAGGCTGTTGTAACTGTCCCCCCTAGGCCTCTGCCTGCTCTACCTGCTGTGCCTACTGGACCTTTACCAGGTCCCACATTTAGTCCTCAGTACTTTGAACTAGAGAAAATGAAGCTAGAATTGGAGTATAAGAAACTTAATGCTCAAACTGACAAAGAACTAAGGCTAAGGGAAATGGAGCTCAAGTATGACTTAGAAATGAAGAAATTATCTGTTGAGAATGTTTCTCTCTCTGGCTCCTCTAGAAGTTCCAGTCCTAAAAGACCCCGGATGCCTAAAGAATTGGTTGGTATGTATGAGCCTAAGTTGGATGTGTTGGATTGGTTGTCTCTGTTTGAATATAATCATGGGCTCCAGAACATCACAGGAAATGACTTACTCACCTGGTTGTTCTCTAGGCTTCCCCCTGTTGCAACTGATGTGGTAATGGAGATGGGGGAGGAGGATAGAAAGGACTATGAATGTGTGAAACTAGCTTTGATAGCTAGGTTTGGGAAGACCCCTTCCCAGTATCTTAAGAGGTTTAGGAGCCTCAAAAAGCATGATGGTACCCCTTGGGCTACCTGGGTGAATGAATGTTTGAAAAACTTAGAGGGATGGATTAAGGGTTACAAGGTGAACACTTATGAAGGTATGAAGAATTTGTTTATGTTGGAGACTATTTATGATGCCTGCTCTCCTGAGCTCAGACAACACTTGGCTGATTCCAGGGAATTGGATTCCCGGAAGCTAGCTAAGGCTGCTGACTTGTGGGTTGCCAACAGGGCCACTCACAAGGATTCTGGGGTAACTCAGAAGAAGGATGGGGAAAAACAGTCTAAGAAGGACTCCAAAGAGAATTCTAATACTACAAATTCCAAAGAGGGCCCCAAACAAAACTATAAGGGTAAGCCACAAGGGAAACCAAATCAGGCTAGTGTACCTTCTGGTCCCAGACCAGAAGGAGGTCAGAACAAGCCTCCATTCCAGCGAGCCTTTGGCTCATGCTTTGTTTGTAAGGCTACTGACCATGTGAAAGGAGATCCCAGATGTAAGGGTAAACCTTCAGGGGTCCAGCTTGCCTCCTTAGCCTTCGCTCCAGAAGAGGAAGTACCTATGGCAAGTGGAAACTTTCTATTACTAGCTGATGAACCCACTGGAGTCTCAGCTAGTGTTTCTTTAGTCTCTCTGGGGTTGTGGGAGCAACAGAATTTAGATGTCTATAACTCTATCCCAGATAATACTAAAGAGTATTATAAGGACAGTGTCCAGGTGAATGGTCAGGAGACTCCTGCCATTAGGGACACTGGAGCCAGCATAACTGTGGTGGATGAATCATTTTTCAAGGCAGAGGATGTTGCTAAGGCACCCAAATGCCTCACCAAGTTAGCTGGTGGGCCTGTGCAGATGTGTCCCCAGTTACCAGTTCTCATCCAATGTAATGATATGGCTGTAAAAATACCTGTCAGTGTACAATGTGAAGTGCCAGGTAGGGTTCTGTTGGGTAATGACCTCAAAGCTCTTGGAGTTGTATCTCATACCCCCAGACCTCCTAGCAAAAGGTTTCAGGAACTCACAAAACCTGCAAGGGAGAAAACCCTGAGAGGGTTATCTCAGGAGATGATGACAGAAATCACTCCTCTACCACTGGAGCAACTTACTGCAGTAACTACCAGATCAGGAGCAAAGGGGCAACCCAAGACTCCTAGGAAAAAGCCAGCAGCAAGCACTCCAGTGCTTCCAACAAGGACTTCCCCTAGGTTGTCCAAAGTTACACCTGTAACTCCACCTCCAGCTGAGGCTGAGAGGGAGGTACAACCCTGTGTGGTTGAGCTAGACTCTGAGGAAGAGCTAGAAGGAGGCCCCAACCTTATTGGAGATTTGGACCCTGAGGACCATCCTGAGCTGCAGTCTTTACTGGCAGAAGGTGGGCCTAGCAGGGCAGCTTTTCGTAAGGGGCAAAGAGAATGTCCAACTCTGGAGGGTCTCCGCCACCAGGCAGCTTCTCAAGCTGATGGGCAAGAGCCTGGGAAGTATAGGTTGCACTGGGAAGATGGCCTCTTCTACAGTGAACCCACTGAGTCTGAACCTGGAGACTACAAACGCCTTGTAGTCCCACAAGAAAACAGACAACAGTTCTTACAACTAGCCCATGAGATACCTTTGGCTGGCCACTTGAGTTTCAAGAAGACCAAGGAAAGGCTCTCACTCTACTTTTATTGGCCAAAGATGGGGGCCGAAGTAGATAGATATTGTAAGAGCTGCCATACCTGCCAGACTTCTGGTAAGGTTGGTTCCAAGAATGTGGCACCTTTAGTGCCTCTCCCAGTTGTGGGAGTCCCATTTGAGAGGGTAGGGATTGACATTGTTGGTCCCCTTGATCCTCCAACCTCCTCAGGCAACAGGTTTATCCTTGTTGTAGTAGACCATGCTACTAGGTACCCTGAGGCCATTCCTATGAGGACTGTTACAGCTCCGGCTGTGGCTAAGGCCCTCCTTGGTATTTTTACCAGGGTTGGGTTTCCTAAGGAGGTAATCTCTGACAGGGGGTCAAACTTTATGTCCCACTACATGAAGGCCATGTGGAAAACCTGTGGAGTTACCTACAAGTTCTCAACCGCCTACCACCCTCAGACAAACGGGTTGGTTGAAAGGTTTAACAGAACCATGAAGAGCATGATAGGTGCTTTGGAAGAACCCCTTAAGAAAAAGTGGGACCTTCTACTGCCATGCCTTCTCTTTGCTTATAGAGAAGTCCCTCAGGAGGGAGTAGGTTATTCTCCCTTTGAGCTTCTCTATGGCCATCCAGTCAGAGGTCCATTGGCCCTGATTAAGGAGGGGTTGGAAGGTGCTCCTCCCCTCAAGCCAGTCAGAGTGACTGACTATGTGATAGGTCTCCGGAGGAGAATGTCACACATGATGGCAGAAGCAAGTGACAACTTGAAAGCTGGTCAAGCCCTGGTCAAACATTGGCACGACCAGAAGGCTAACATGGTTGAGTTTACTCAAGACCAGCTAGTTCTAGTTATGCTCCCAACAAGGCAGAGGGCCTTGCAAGACAAATGGATGGGACCCTTCAAGGTTGTGGGAAAACTTGGAGAGGTCAACTATCTGGTGGATCTGGGCAGACCCAGGGAAGCTCCTAGAGTCTTCCACACCAACCGACTAAAAGCCTACATCTCCAGACCTGATGTAGGAGCCTTGCTCCTAGCTTCAGCTGCAGAGGAGGAAGAGAGTGAATCTCTCCCTGATCTCCTCAGAGGTGTACCTTTAGATGAAAAAGTTGAAGGAGTCAATCTCTCTTCAGACCTGACACCTGAGCAACAAGAGGAGTGCAAATCTATGTTAAATCAGTTTGCCTCCCTGTTCTCACTGTCACCAGGCTTGACCCCTTGGGGCCAGCATGAGATACTCACTGGTGACTGTCTGCCAGTCAAAAGCAGAGGATACAGAATGTCAGAACATATCAGAGCCCACATCAAAGGAGAGGTCAAGAAGATGCTTGATCTCGGGGTAATAGAACCCTCTACTAGTCCATGGTCTAGCCCAGTTGTGTTAGTACCAAAGGCAGGATCCAAAGACTTGAGATTCTGTGTGGACTATAGAGCTCTAAATGCAGTCACCAAGACTGATGCCCACCCTTTGCCCAGGACAGATGAGTTGGTGGATAAACTTGGTGCAGCCAAGTACCTCAGCACATTTGACCTGACGTCAGGCTATTGGCAAATAGCCCTGACAGACCATGCCAAGGAGAAAACTGCATTTTCAACCCCAGTTGGCTTGTACCAGTTTAAGGTCATGCCTTTTGGACTGAAAAATGCACCTGCCACATTCCAAAGGATGGTGAACCAAGTTCTGGCTGGGATGGAAGATTTCTGCATGGCATACTTGGATGACATTGCAGTCTTCAGCCACTCCTGGGAAGAACATGTGAACCACCTAGGACATGTGTTGCAGGCTCTGAAACAGGCCCATTTGACAATCAAAGCCAGTAAGTGCCAGATTGGTCAAAGTAAAGTGGTCTACCTTGGACATGAGGTAGGAGGTGGAGAAATAAGGCCTTTGCCCAGCAAGATTGAAGCTGTGCAAAATTGGACAACACCAACTACTCAAACCCAAGTGAGAGCTTTTCTAGGCCTCACTGGGTATTACAGGAATTTCATTGAGAACTATGGGACCATAGCTTCTCCCCTGAATGTAATCTCCTCGCCCAAATTCCCTAAAAAGGTAAAATGGAATGAGGAGTGCAATCAGGCCTTTGAAAAACTGAAGAGAGCTCTTTGCCAGGCTCCAGTATTGAGAGCTCCTGACTACCACCAACCTTTCATTGTACAAACTGATGCTTCCAATGTAGGTATAGGTGCAGTTCTAAGCCAACTGGATGAGAAGGGTAGGGAGCACCCCATTTGCTTCATCAGTAGGAAACTGAAGGATCCTGAGACAAGGTGGGCAACTATCGAAAGAGAATGCTTTGCTATTGTGTGGGCACTGAAGAAGTTTAGGCCATACTTGTATGGTTCTACTTTTGTTATTCAGACTGACCACCAACCCTTGAGATGGTTAATGCAAATGAAAGGGGAAAATCCAAAACTATTGAGATGGTCAATCTGCCTGCAAGGGTTTGATTTCACCATTGAGCACAGGTCAGGGTGTCACCATCAAAATGCTGATGGACTCTCTAGGATGTATATCATCGACTAGAGGTATGAGGTTCATCCAGGAGTGGATTAAATCCTCCTGTCCCTTAGTCTGGGGGGGGCGAGTGTTAGGGAGAATTCTCTGTTTAGGCTGAATTTCCCTACCTAGTGAGTCCCCCAGCAGCTTTGCTGGATTTCTGGGGTTTAATTTTTTTCTCCTGCCAAGAGTGAGACTCTTTTACCCTCACTCTTGGACATGTTGAAGTGTGTTTTCTTGGTTAAACCTTGTGTTGAATGGGCTATGGGGTCTTTTACTCCATAGGGCCTCATGTATTTTTGTGATGTGGGTCACACAGCACCCTCTGTGCCGTGACCCAGGGGTGTCCTAGGGACTCCCCAACATAGACTCCATACCCTGGGACTGACTACTGTCTCCCAGGGCATGTAAAGTCACCAAAGACTTTGCTAGTCTTGAATCCTGAACAGAACCAGTACAAACCATCATATTGTGGACGTACTGGCTGGGGCAATTCGATTGCCCCAGGGTCTGTTAGTCGAGGGGGCACGTCTCCGTCCCCCCTGATCAAGTTTTGGCTGGTGGCAGTGGAAACTACTTTTTATATTCGACCGCGAATATTTCCCTATGGGATTTCCCATTGTTTTAGGCTAACACATTTAATTATTTATTTACGGTAGCCTTAAACATACCGCCGGTTTATATATTTATTTTTATAACTCCGGTTGGGACTTTTTGCCAAAACTTGATTCTAAAATGGCGTTGGTGTTCGCCTCTGTAACTCTGACCCAAAGTGGAGCCCTTTGTTCCACTTTTGGCGGGCTTCTCCACAGAAGCCCTCCAAAGTGGTGCCACTCTGTCTGGGGTACTTAGGAGGGGTGGAGGGGGATTTAGGCACCCTGGACTGAGTTACCTTGGTAACTCAAGTCGCACTCCGTCCTGATTGGCCCAAGTGGTGAGCCGCCCGGCTCACCACTTAGCATGTTTGAGTGACAGCTAGGCTGGGTGAATGGGGGTTTGCTGCATAAAAGCAGGGCTTTGGGGACTGGGACTTCAGAAGTCGCCACAGGACCAAGAATCCGACGAGGGAAGAGCTGAGCCGACCTGCTTCGACGACACCACCCGGTGGAGCCCTGCTGAACCGTCTCACCACTTTTTCCCGACGACCGAGGAGAACTCTTAACGGAGTGGCTCCTTCCCTTGACTGGTGGGGACAACCAGTTTTCGCCTTCTTTCCGTTCTTTGAGGTATCTCGTGGTCGCCTTGCCTGTGCCAAGCACCCCGGCAACCGGAATACCACACTTTACCCCCATACCGCGAAAGTCGGTACCAACCCTTTAACCGGAGGACTCCGCGGCTGGTTTCTTCCCGGGCAGTGCAACGACCCTCTTCTTCTGCTCTTCAGCGAGAACTTCTTCTCCCCTGACCGACGTCGAGCCCTGCTGCCACTGCCTGGAACAACTGCCACCGCTGGAGGATCCTTTCCGCTTAAGGTACTGTGTTCCGCCTGGCTTCCCTTGCTACCGACTGTACGGGGTAGATTTAGTCCCCGGCTTTCGAACCTGGGAGTGCCTGGGACACTTTGGCTAAACTTTCTGAGCCACTCTAAACTCTTTTTGACTCTTTGCAAGACTTTGAATCTCTAACTAACAGTGTGATCTTGGGCACATTTTCGCTCCGGCTACTCTAAGAGTGGGCCCTGCCTAGTGACTTTTGCTCACCTGTGACTTTATTCTTCTTTAAGCCTATTGCAAGTGTTCTGGACCTTAGAGTGGTGTGTCTAACCTATTTCTGCTTTTTTCTCTCCCTTTCTTGGAAACTACTAGAGTGTCATCTAACGTTAAGCACTCACCTCTGTTTTAATTAAGTGGTGTTTACCTAGAGTTGTCTAGATAGGAGAAAGGATTGAATCTACTTTCATTATAACTGTGTTGAAGTGCTTTTACTATATTTTTGCTAGAGTGTTTTTAACTTATGTGTATTTTAAATAAATAACTATATACTTTTGAAACCAAGCTCTGGTCAGTGTTTGCTTGTGCTATTGTGTTTTGGTACATATTGTGTATACTTTGCATACTGCCTAACTCTTCTTGAGGGAAGTCTGACTGCTCAGCCACAGCTACCAGGTAAATCTGGGTGGTACAGACTGCTACCAAAGGGGTTTACTGCTCTACCTGTAGTCTTAAATCTTTTGCAGTGTTCCCCAAGGGAACTGCACAGGTTTCTGCCTAACAAGTATATTGACATTGTTACAGTAAGCACTTATACTTTAGGCTCAACCTTGATCTTGAGACCTCATGTGCATGTATTCCACATTTTACGTATGACAATATTTCACTGCCTTTTGTCACTCCAGTTGCTTTACAAGTTGTTTTTTTCTGTAACTGTTGCCTGTGTCCCTATGAGACATCTAACTCGCATGCCGACTACGTTATTTGGTCTTCTACCTTTTCACATTGGGTTACAAATATACACATTCATGTTAACTTTGCTGTCGCACTTCCCGGACGTCTAGTCTGGGACCCAAGGTGGCATTGCTTCAATGTCACACTCAGCGACTTCTATTGATTTCTAAATGTTTGCTATTTCGCATTTATCTAACATGTTTCTTGTAATATTTTTTCTATTTCCATGCTTTTTCGATATTTTCATGAACTAATATCATGCACTCTAGAATTCCTGGTTTATCCTTATTAGGTTATATAATTGAAATGTTTAATTTTTTGTTCGCCATGCTTGCTATTTTAAATTGTCCTAGCATTTTTCTCGTAGTATTTCTTCTAGTTCTATGCCTATTCGATTTTTTTATTTTATTGATATTATATACTCTATTATTCCTTTTTTAACCCCATTACATCACACATTTTCTTGGTTTGCCTCCTAAGGGCCCACAAATCACAGATGCAGAGCCATTTGTAATACACCCGCATCGCGCCTTCTTCCAGACGCGATGCGGTCATGTGGTTATTTAAATAACCTGTTTCTAAGCAACGCTACTACACGGCGATGCTTTGCAGCGATCGAACGGCTCACTACACGGCCGCGCTGCACACCCAGGTACTTCAACATTATATGTAGATTACTGTAGGCTACCTGCCTTACCTTAATCCATTCAGCCTCTGATTATTGTAACTTGTGTGCTTCTAGAAAGCCGTTGCTGACTACTGTCCTTCAGTGGACTGCGTGAGTTACTTTCATCAACACGCCTGACATTTTTAAAGCTACACTGGCTACACACTACAATAGAGGTACCGTTTGTAACTTAATTTACATAGTTCCGCAATGATTTACCATTTACTTTTATCACTCATTGTAGTTTTTTGTTGTTTATCTCCCAACTTTCATTTCAACGCCAATCTGAACATTCTGCATTCTGGTATGTGTTGCAACTACTTTTCTTTTATTGACTCACACATGTATATTTTCGCTATGTGTCCACATTGTTACAATTAAGACTTGCCCTGAAGAAGGAGTCTGTATACTCCGAAATGCATTGGCACATTAAGTCGATTCTATGTGTTGTGTAGCTGCATCCTCACTAAGATTATATTAGTGTTTTGCTCTCATCAATATTGCTTTGATAAACCATTTCTAATTCATTTATAACCTGGACTTTTTTCTGACTTCCATTTTGAAATTGGATAATAATAGTTCTTTTTTAAGAAAATGTAACCAATCCCATAGCCCATTTTTGGGTACAACGTAGAGCGGCTGTGGGACTAAGTTGGCTATACTTAGGCCCTCATTACAACCTTGGCGGAGGACCATGGTGCTATTAGCACCATGGTCCATGCCGCTAAGGTTACGATTCCGCCATGGTGGATGGCGGAATTACCGCCCCATTCCAAGGTGAGTGGGGCGGTAATTCCCCATTCACCATGTGCCCTTCCCCATTCCCATTTTTGCCCCCATAGGGCATAATGGGAATGGGGAAGGTGCTAATTACGGCACCGTAAATTACGGTGCCGTAATTAGCTCCAAAGTCCCTTTGCGGGTTGGATTTTTAACGCCTGCTAAAAGCAGGCGTTAAACACCAACCCGCAAAGGGACACTTGTAATCAGGCATTAAGGGTTAACGGCGCCGACGGCGCCGTTAAACCCTTAACGCCTGAGTTGTAATGAGGGCCTTAGTCGTCTTCTTCACTGTTACTTTGTGCAACTCCCAGAATCATATAAAAGAAGTCATTTTCTTTGATCTGAAATGACTGGGACCTGCAATATCCCCAAAGTGCAGAACCGTAGGCTACAGCTGCCACAGATGTAACCATATAGATGCAAACTGCTTAAACCACAGGCATGCCCCGATTGCCTTAACATATCTAACAATAGCCCCATTCCCCAGAGTGATTTTTGCTGCCTGATTTCTAATATGCATCTACCAATGTAAGTCTTGACTAATAGTTTCTCCCAAGAAGCTAACGGGGGGCCACAGCCATTTTAGTTTTACCCCTGATACCATTAGTGGGTGTAACAAACCATTGGGTCTACTCACACGTATTACCTTTGATTTTGCTGCGTTTATTTTGAGATCTCTCTCACTCATGTATTCCTCGTGACTCGCCACCAGGGTGTACATTTTTCATGGCGCAAATGTCTTTGCCCCCCATTCTTGGTGTATGAGTTTTTAATCCACTTATACTCATAAATAAAGAGTTGATGTATAGATTGAAAAGGAGGGGGCCAAAACTCATCCCTGTCTTACCCCTTTTGTTGATGGACTTTTTGAGGTAAGCGCCCCCTGCAACCATACCGCGCGCTTGATGGAAAACCGGTTTGTATTTCTATCAATGGTAATAGTAGCAAAGGCTTCCATATTTTGCAAAATACCATGAACCCCAAATAGATCCTTCAATTTTACCCCTGAACGTACTTATCAAGGTTCAGTTTTAGATTTAAAACTTGGTCCACAGTGCCCCTGCCATCAGAAAACCCATACTGTGAACTGGATACTATTTTATGCTCACTTGCCAGATCCAGCATTTTAGCATGCATCACCCTGACAAACCATTTTGAGGAGCAGTCAAGTAGTGAGATAGGACTGTAGCCATTTGGATCTTTTCTGGTTCCCTTCTAAACAAAGGGGACGAAAATTTCCTCCTTCTGACTGGGGGAAAGACACACAAGTGAAGCAAAGCATTAAAAGCTGGGGTAAAGATTGATGATCAGGCCATGATATTATGTTTAAACAATTCACTTGAAACAGTGCTTAGGCCTCCTGTTTTCCCATTTGCATGCATGCCAACCCTCCCGATTTAGGTGGGGGACGCACAATTTTTCCATTACAAAAATTGCAATTTTCACTTTCTCCTGCCTAAAATAATTAAATCCCCAATGCAATCCTATAGAAAAAGTTTGATCTCCCGATTTCTGTGGCAAAATCTCCCTCCCCAGTGCCCAAGGATGTTTGCATGTATGCATTTGCTAGAGATGCAAACGCAACCTCTACCTCAGCTTGGGTAAATACAAAGCACTTCAAGGCGGGAAGGGAAAAGGGAATACAGTCGTCATTCTTAGGCCTTGAAGATTCCGAATGATCGAACAACAATAGCCAGCATACTAGGCCAGAAGTAGTTGGTCATCCAATACGCCTATGCATGAGTATTTCAAGCACGACCAAGCTAGGGAGGGCAGGCAGAGGGAGGACCTGACAGACAGACTTGCAAGGCCTAGAACATTCAAGGTCAAGGTTGTGCAAGTGCGCATAATAGGAAGTGCGCCCTGTCTAGCAGGGGCCTGGGTTAAGTGCAGAGTGGTTGCCCCTCTCATGGAGCATATTGCAGTAGTGCCAGACAGAGTGCAGATGCCCGTAGGCAAGAGCAGGACTGGCGGGGGAGCCTGGGACCTGTGAGGCTCTGGAGGTGCACCAGGAAACCAGTCAGCTAACTGAGCAGGTTGGGGAAGAGAAGGAAGGAGGGAAAGAAGCCAGGAGAAAATAGGTTAGCAAGGGAGAGAGAACCCATCAATCCACTGTTTCCAGTAGCTTCTGTAGTATTTAGTAGTCCATAATGTTCCAGCCGTCTTTCTTCCCCAATTACTTTTTGTATATGCAGATTACATTCAAAGGTTTTTAGGCCCTTTGATGCTAGCAACCAAAACTCTACGGAATTATTCATAGGGCTGCCTGTTCTAAAGTAAGCCAACCTTCCATCCACATTTCCCTTTTTCGTCTCGCTAGTAGCGTTTTTGTAATCATGCCTAGCCCTCACTATTTGAGACTTGTTCCTTATTGAGTTTTTAAAGTGATACAGAAGGATAATTTTGCCTGCCTGCAGTTTTTATTGAATGAGGCCTCCTTTTTTCCTCTATAACCAGTGGACCTACTGTATATTGTGAAAGCACATGTTGCTGTATGTATTATGTATTATATCACAGATGCTATTTGCGAGAAGTGTCGTATTTGGTACCAGTTGTATTCCTCTTAAAGTATGCACAATTATTTCTGATGACTTCCTGTCTTGATCAGTACTTTGAGAATAGGTGCCTGGTCGTTTCGTGATCTACCTCCCCCACTTCGACTCCCTTTCACAACGTGTTTTGGAAGGCATTGTTGCACTTACATAGTTTAACAAATGGACAAAATGACGCCTTTATTTTGCCATACACATTTCACGTGGCCGGTCTAGTTGTTATGCAACATTAGGAAGTGACAGGCCATGCAAGCACGATGCAGCTTTTGCCGTGATTTGGTCACCTGCTTTCAGATATGCTCCTTGGAAGACGCTGGATAGTTGTTATCCACTTCATAAGATGATTGTGATGGGGGAAGTTGATCTTTGATCGTGGAGTATAAGGGCTATAGGATTAATACAAATTGAACATTGATGTTCTTATTTGTTTTGTAGTTGCGCCTTATTCACATGAACGTTCCCCATAAAAGGTGTTCCAGTGGTCTTTCCCTTTATTTTTTGACGTTATGAACTCCTAAATTGACTATATGTTCTGCAGTCCCCCGTTATTTCCCCGCTCCTTTTTTCTCTGCTTCCCTCACTGTGTTACTCCCCCTGTGATTGTAAAGCGCTCCGTTACTTCCCAAAGCTAGGTCCTCGCTCAATAAATACCCTAATTATAATAATCATAATATTAATAATAATAATAATAATAGAGATAGCATTTTTATTCGGACATGGAGTTTTTGTATTTTGAAGGTGAAGTCTGACATTTTCAGAATATTCTGATGGACGTATTTTTTTTTAATAAAACATTTTTTATTGTTTTACATTCAAAACAACACAACAACAGCTTGTGTGGATTAGCATGTCCTTCCAAAATTCAAACATTAACAGATCAGGTATCAATCACCCATGACATTACCCCAGGTTTTAGTGCAATCCGACCATATCCCCCTCACTGCACACAACAGGGTCCAGCCGGTTCTAGGGTCCATTCTCTTCCCACCTTCCCCATATCTTGTCCGCCTTAGTAGGGCATCCTCTGGCAGTATATACTCGGTGCTCTATAGTGGCACAAATGTTCATATCTGTTGCCCATTGCTCCATCGTTGGGGACTCCGGGGCTCCCCATTTTTGCGCTATGTTGCGCTTCATCAGTCCCGCTGCTGTGTTCAGGAGCAGCTTGCCCCATTTAGTAAGTCCAATCTCATCCGGAACAACCAAAATGAGAATCTTCGGGTCTAGTGGTATGCGGCACGCCAAGACATTGCCGAGTACAGTACAGCATTCACTCCAGAAGGTGCGGATTTGGGGGCATGCCCACAGGATGTGGAAGAAGGTCCCCTCCTCATCCCCACAGCGGAGACAATTCGGGTTCAAGGCTCTCTCCCATCTATATAGTATCGTCCTGGGGTAATAGACCCTGTGCAGGATCTTTAATTGAACCAGCCGAATCTTGGAAGAAACGGCCACCTCCCTTGGGTGCATTAGTACTTGGATCCAGTCTTCTGGATCTATCACCCCTACATCCACCTCCCATTTAGCTTTCAGGGTCGTGAGTTCTAGCGTAGCAAAGGATGTAATAGCATTATATAGGATGGAGGTGCATTTGGTGGGGATGAGAGCTGGTAATATGTTACGCTCTATTGGTGTGTAATCCGGGATATTGGTGCCTGCAGGTATGTGGTTTCTTAGGGCGTGGGCCAGCTGTACATAGTGGTATCGCTCAGTGCCCGGGAGTTGGAATTTTTGCTGGATAGTTTCAAACGAGGCTATGTCCCCCTCCTCAAGAATGTCCCCAACCCTCAGAATCCCAGCCCTTACCCATCGGGGCCATGGTTGAAGCTTCTTTATCTCGGGCAGGTTACAATTTCTCCACAGGGGTTGTGCCACAGTTACACTATTTTCCCACCCAACGAATCTATGCGCCTGTTTCCAAACCACAATAGTATGAATCGTGGTCGTTGGTGGAAGGGGTCTCGGAAGAGTTTGGTATAGCAGTTGCCTTGGGTCGGTATCGTGCATGGCTGCAACCTCGGCCTTGATGTGGGGGAGCTCCCTATCTCCATGAAGCAGGTCGTTGACCACTGCCAGCTGTGCAGCCCAATAATATGTTTGGAGGCGTGGAGCTCCTATCCCACCTTCCCAGACCGATCTTTGGAGCGTAGCTAGCGCTATCCTCGGCTGACCACCCCCCCATATTAGTTCCCGAAAAAGGGATTCAACCCGCCTAAAGTCGGAGTCTGGGATCTTTAGTGGGGCATTTTGTAAGACATAGAGAAACCTTGGGAGAGTCATCATCTTAAAGAGTGCGGCTCTTCCCATGGGCGTAAGAGGAAGAAGTCTCCAGTGGTGGACGTCATTGACAAAGCGGTCAAGGACCGGTTGAAAATTGTGTAGTGTGGATTCACTCAGGTTTGTGGTCACCCAGATCCCCAAGTATCGAAAACCTTGCGGTTCTGTTCGGTACGGACATTCCCGAGGGTCAGCCTGCACATTGCCTTTCACCGGGAAGAGAACTGATTTTCCCCAATTGATTTTAAGCCCACTAAGGTCACCAAAACGGGTAAGCATCTGCGTCACCTTGGGGCAGGACCGAGCTGGGTCCCCCAGGTAAATCAGGAGGTCATCTGAGTACAAGGAGACGCGGTCCTCATGTCCTTCAGGCCATCTGAACCCCGCCCATGCAGCGTCTTGGCGAAGCCAAAGGGCTAGAGGTTCAATTGCCAGGGCAAAGAGAAGGGGAGAGAGGGGACAGCCCTGTCTCGTGCCCTTTCCCAACGGGAAGGACCGGGACGGCCAACCATTCACTCTGACCTCCGCTCGAGTGTTAGTGTAGAGTAATTTCACCCATTTCAAGAAGCTGTCTCCGAACCCCATACGCCTCATGACTTCCCAAAGGCAGTCCCACCTAACCGAGTCGAAGGCCTTTTCAAAATCTACTGCCAGTAGGGCGAGAGGGGTGTCAATGATCGGGGACCGCTCCAGCACCAGATGGAGCCGGCGCAGGTTCATACGCGTTGATTTGTGTGGCATAAAGCCACATTGATCCGGGTGGATCAAGGTATGGATCACTGATTGCAGCCGGTTAGCAAGGAGCTTAGCAAGAACCTTGGCTTCGCTGTTAATTAACGAGATAGGCCGATAAGAGGCGCACTGTTCCGGGGGCTTATCGGGTTTGGGAATGACCACAATGGTGGCTTTACATAGGTCAGGTGGGAGGGTGCCCTGGTCGCGGGCCCCAAGAAACATCCTGTAAAGGGGGGTCGCCATTTTATTCCCTCCAAGTTTTTGCCAGGTCTCGGCCGGGAAACCATTAGGGCCCGGTGTTTTCCCTGTTTGGAGTTGCGCTAGGGCTTCGGCTATTTCGGATTCAGAGAGATCCGATTCTAGCTCCTCCCGTTGTTGTGGTGTCAGTGCTGGGAGTGTAATTTCATCCAGTAGGGTCGGGTCGAAAGGTGCTGTCGGGACTCGGTAGAGTTCCGCGTAGAACTGGGCGAATGCCTCTGCTATTTCAGCATCCGTCTGGTATCCAACACCACTCGGGGCAACAATCTCCCTGACATGACGTCTCCCCTCCCCCCTCCTCTCCAGCCAGGCCAGCATTTTGCCCGCCTTGTCCCCCAGCTCGTATATCCTCGCTCTGGTGTCCCAGTGGGCCTGCCTGGCATTATCTAGCATGATATTTCTGAGGGTTTCTGTGGTTAGTTTGAGGGACCCTTGAGTCTGCGGGGTAGGGTCAAGAATATGCATGCTTTCGGCCTGGACCATTTCAGCCTCTGCCTCTACTATTTTTTGGAGTCCCTCCCGCTTTTTGTTTGCTACCCAGGAGATGATTTCCCCACGCAGCACCGTTTTATAGGCCTCCCACACCACCACCGGGTCATCCACTGCTGGTATATTTATGTCAAAGTATTCATCGGACACCTCCGTAAGGCGGTCTACCAATTCTGGGAAGCCAAGGTGGTAGCTGTTTAGCCTCCACGTTCTAGGGGGGGTTACAGAGTGCGTTCGTATTTCAATCAATAGGGGGGAGTGGTCCGAGATTCCACGAGGGAGGAATTCTGCGGATATTGCCCTGTATAGGTCTGTGTTCGGGACCAGGAGGTAATCAAGTCTAGAGAGGGAGCCATGGGCTCCAGAGTGGAACGAGTAGCCTCTATCTTGGGGGTGTAATTCGTGCCACACATCTCGGAGGCCTAGGGCGGACACAAAGTTGGAGAGTTTCGTGGGAACATCCGGGTTACGCCCTCTAAGATGGGTACGATCCATAGCATTGCACATGACATCGTTAAAGTCTCCCCCCAGGACCCATCGATCTGGGTGGTGTTTCCCTAGGAGAGTGGTGATATCCTCCAAGAATCCCTGGCCCAGTCCGGGTGGGGAATATATTGACACAATGGCCAGCGTTTCACCCCAGAGTGAACCTAGAATGAGTACATAGCGACCCCGTGGGTCCAGTTCCACAACTTGTGGGGAGAACGGGAGCCTCTTGTGTATAAGAATAAGGGTGCCCCTGGATCCCATCGTGTACCCTGCATGGAATGCGGTCCTGTAATTTGTTCTCTGGAAAAGGGTGCAGTGTGTTCCCGCTAGGTGCGTCTCTGATAGTAGGGCCAAGTCGGGAGAGTGCCTATTCAACAGTTGTTTAATCAGACGTCTTTTAATCCCAGAGCCCATTCCGTTCACATTCCAACTGAGCAGCTTAAGGGACCTGGGGCGATCGGGTGGGGGTGGGTATGTTTGTGGGTGTGTCATCTAGAGCTTCCCGTTAGAGGGCACGCAGGATGCTTGAGTCGGGAGAGCTGCCTCCCTTTGGTGTGTCTGTCGGGAACATGGTCCCAATACATAGTACAGCAGGGTGTAATGTGCAGAGGGTTGCACTTAGGTCTGTGGTTGGACATGCTATGGATCCAGACTAACAAAGCAACATTAAAACTTTCCCTTTCATCCCCCACCCTATACTCCACCCCAACTTGAAGTACCTGTCGCCCGAACATACAAATACAACCGACTGTCAAGGGACAGTCAACTCCTCAACCTAGAACTATTCCTCAAGTGGTATAACTCTACTTAGTCTTAAGTTGCCTTGTTCCGGCCGTGGGGGTTGCGTGGTCTGGGCCGTCAGTTATACAGACATCGGGTTCACAATTAATTTGCTCTTAACATGGTCTAATAACATGGTGCCGGGTCTTAAAGCGTAACTGCGAATGGGTACCTTATTCTCCATTTCAGTCATTGTCCCTGTTTAGCTGTGCCTGGGGTTGGTGTTGCGGGAGTTCAGGAGGTACCCTGTCTCGTCTCGGGCGATTCCTACCGTTACCTTGTCTTCCGTCTGGCCTCCAGTCACCCTCCAGGTGTCTTGCCGCCCAATTCCATGCCTCAGCTGGGTCCGTGAAGTGCACAGTTGTTCCATTAAAGTATATTTTCAGCTGCGCCGGGAATAGGAGTCCGTATTTTACGTTGAAGGTCTGGAGACGTTTTTTAAGAGGGCCAAAGGATTGTCTAGCTCTTTGCACTTCTCTAGCGAAATCCGGGAAGAAACCTATCTTGGAGCCGTTGAACGTTATAGTGCCCTTGGTTCTGGCCATTTGGAGTATTGCATCTCGGTCTCTATAGTTCAGGAGTTTCGCGATCACTGTGCGGGGTGGGGCACCTGGGATTTGCCTGCCAGTTGGCATTCGGTGGGCCCGTTCAATTGAGAAGAAGTTCGACAAGGTCTTGGGGGCAAAGATGTCCGTGAGCCATTGCTCTAGGAACAATTCCATGCTTGCTCCTTCCGTTTTTTCCGGCAGACCGAGGATCCGAATGTTGTTTCGTCTTGCCCTGCCCTCCCCCTCTTCCACCCTTTCTTCCAATGCTTTGAGGCGGGCTAGTGCTCCTGACATTTGCTGGTTCATTGTTCTTAAGTTGTCCTATGTTTCAGATATTCGACCTTCGGCTTCTCCAGTACGGGCTGTGAGTTTTTGGAGGTTGTGGCGTAATAATGACACCTCTGCGCTGATGCCATCCATTTTCTTTTCCATGGAGGTTCTCGAGCTTGCTATGGCGTTCATGACATCCTTCAGCGAAATGTTCTCCTCTGTTTCTGGTGTTGCGCTAGTACTGGATTGCTCCGGCGGGAGGGCTTGGGCGGGGGTCGTATACTGCTCTATTTTGCTCTGCGTTGTCATGCCCCTTGCCTTATCCTTCCCCATATCTGAAGGTATATAGTGGACCGCGGCAGGTCGGCCCCACTCACGCACTGTTTATAAGGCTTTGCGACGTATGTTCGTTAAGACGGTTTGTAGGGCGGGTAGGTACGGTACCCCGTTCTGGAGCTGGTAGGCTATGCTGGCGCCCAGCGGTTGATGGGTGGGTTGGTTTGCGCACTTGGGGATTGCCCCCCTTTCCCCCCCCCGTACGCCCCTTTACTTGTGTGTTCCGTGTGGTGTCTCCGCAAGGACTCTACTTCTCTATTGCATGTGTGCTTGATTGTTGGCCTCTAGTTGTGGCACTGCTGAGAGGTCAGTCTGCAGACTGTGTCTCAAGCACCCAACCTCAGGTCACCTCAGGTCTGCAGGCACTCCAATCGCTGCTCATGTAGTGTTTATTGATGGACACCACATTGGTATTGTGGCTTAGTGCGTCATTTCAGGCGCCGCGGTGTCGCTCTCCCAAATCCGCTCCCCAGGGCCCCAGTCTCTATCACGCGGGGCGGGGTGTGGAATCATGCCTGCCTCCGGTGAGACAACGCCTCCGCGGGGGCCGGATTCATGTGCGCCCGAAAGCACCCAGCAGGATGTGGCCGCTAGCAGCGGGGCCCGCCTACCTTCCCACTTGCAGGCAGCTCCCGCTGTGCGACTCGTTCCGCCCGGCAGGGGTCCCCGGGCTCGTGTCTCCCCTCCGCCCTCCAGCTGGGCCGGGTGTCTGCCTTCCTCAGTTGGCGCCGTGTTACGCGTTCTCTCCTCGTTTGCCGCTCCGGCGGCCAAGCGCATCCGCGGGGGGTGCGGGGGACGGGTTCGTGTGCGCCCGAAAGCACACGGCAGGATTTGGCCGCAAGCAGCGGGGACCGCCTACCTTCCCAATCGCAGGCAGCTCCCGCTTGTACGATTCGTTCCGCCCGGCAGGAGTCCACGGGCCCGTCTCTCCCCTCCGCTCTCTGCTGTTGTCTTGCGTGGCTGCTCCAGGCACCAGCGGGGCAGGGTGTCTGCCTCCTGCAGTTGGCGCCGTGTTACGCGTCCTCTCCTAGTCCGCCGCTCCGGCGGCCATCTTGTCCGTTGTCGGCGTCTCGGGCTTCCCGGACCAATTGCGCCCGACTGGTGCTGCGGTTCGGGTCGGTAGTATAGCGACCTGAGCGTCCAAGGTTCCGCTACGCCTGGATATAATTTCCGCCGTTGTGGTGCCCAAATAACAGGATATCTCCAGGATTTGGCTGACGGCCGCGGGAGCTCCGAGGAATCACATCCTCATCCCGTGCTCGCTGGCCACGCCCCCCTGATGGACGTATTTGACAAGGAACATTTGCATACACCTCACATGGGCTTTAGTGAGTAAAGCCTTTGGGTCTCATCTCAAGTCTAGCAGTAACCCTAATTAGTGCCACCAATACCGCTCCACCGGATCATGAGCCGGCTCAAATACCACCAACTGTAAAATCAGTCTGCGCTGCTGCAGCCAGCGCAATCACAGCCGAAGATATCTGCGCCTGCCACACAAAGCGCAAACACAGCCGCATCAGAAGTCCATGTACGGCATTATTAGCGCTAAAAACTGGCGCTAATACTGCCAAAAACACAGCACAGTTATCTCCAGCTCCGAGCTGAAGGTAAATAAACACAGGTGTCAGAAATGTAGTTAGGGGTGAACACTATCCACTCCAGAGGGCTACATAAGACACTCCCCTACCCCAAACACTCTTTCCAACACCATGCTGCCACTAGCCACTGTGAGTTGAGACAGGCTGCGCCTGAAAGTTGAATGGCAGGACAACCAGGACAGGGAGTACAGGGGAGAAGGAGCAGGAGGAGGCAGGGACGTCATTTAGGGGTCGCCAGTTGAGACCCTTGAGGTCTCCCTTGCTACCCCTGTGGTCTCCCTCGCTACACCTGGAGTGTCTGGTTTTCTAATAGCTATAGCCAGTAAGATAGCTCAGTGGGTTGAGCGCTCGCTGCTGCAATGTATTTGTGATCTGCAGGTTGCAGATTCGACTCCTGGCAAGGAAAAATCTCAGCCTTTCATCCTGCTGAGATTGAAGCCCTCCTGCGGCAAGTGCAATGCCACATCTCACTGCCTACCACCACAGGCCAGTTCAATGCCATGAAGGCACACTTGTATACCGTTGGCCAAATGCCAAATGTGATCTCTGCCCTGGACTGCACCACTTGTTGCTTTGGTGTCCCCGTAGTCCCACAAAGCACTGTACTGTAACCGCAAGTACTACCACTCCCTGATGTGCAGGTGACCTGAGACCCCAGACCCCCACCTGACATCACCCAGTGCTGTGCCCGCTATCCTGGTTCCACCCACGGTTCCATGGTCCTACGGAACAGAACACTGCCAGGATAAATGGAGAGGCACAAGGACTACATACATGGATAGTGGGTGAGAATGAATGCCTGCACACATGCGTTGCAAAGGACATGACCGAATAACTACACAAAGCATGGCATGACATGCGGATGCAAAATTCATACTTGACCACCTCCCGCATCAACGTCACAGTACAGCCCAGGAAGCATGTACATGTCAGATTTACCTGGATGGAGAAGCTGATGTACACATACAGTAGCAACTATAAACACGAACATGACTACAGGTACCACAATGCAACATGCACTAACCAAAGCAATACTGACAAATGGCCACATAGCCTCACACAAAAACAACCCTACCAGTACCAGAGCCATGCAACCATATGTATCCAGTCCACAATGCCCATCCAGTGGCACCAGATGCTCAGGTAGAGCCTAGGGGAAGCCCAGCAAGCCACATGCACCGTAGAAATACACTGCCACATGACAGCCAGCCTTGTCAGCTGCACATGTCACTGACAGACACCTTATGTAACATATGTTGCAAGGGAACAAGGTTCATGTGAAGCAGAAACAATGCATGGCATGAGTGACACATCATGCACAGACATTGAATAGACACAAGACATGAAATGAAGGCCCATTTGCATGCATATGATGTCCATTGCCCTCATATTGTGTAAGGCCACCCCACACCTTACGCTGTGACTAGTGTGTGTGCCTCCCCCCATGCAGGTGACTCTGGATTCCCACAGCTGCCCTGGCTAATGACCCCTGTGCATGATCCACAAACACCACAGGATAATGCTTACAACCACGCTCACAGCAGGACCTGTGTGTGCATCGAGCATAGCATCGGCGCCCTGACGGCACGTTCCCGCTGTCTCAACCGTACAAGTGGAGCCCTGATGTACGCTCCAGAGAAAGTGAGTAAAATTGTGCTTGTGTGTGCCATGCTGCACAATATCTGCTTGAATAGAAATGTTCTGCTAACCCCTGACATGGACATCCCACCCCCAGAGGATGATGATGCATTGCCTGTGGGAGAGGTAAATGCATGCATTGGCAGAGATGACGTAAGGGATGGTAGATTGGGCCACTACGGACTGATAGACAATTTCTTGTGACACTTTCACAAGGCACAAGCCATGCATGACTGTGTGACACTAACCTCTATCAATAAACACGACCATGACACAATCAGGAATGTCCTTGCATTGATGAAGTTTAACAGTTTTAATGATATGAAGTGCCCAATCTATCCCCCTCCATCCTCCCACCACCAACTCCCCAGTATGCTATTGCCCCTCCCACCACCAACTCCCCTCTCCCTTAGTCCCACCACCAACTCCCCAGCATACCATCACCCTCCCCTCTCCCACCACCAACTCCCCGGCACACTATCTCCCCTACCTCCTCCCCCTCCCACCACCAACTCCCCGGCAAGGCCACTCAGGGAAATAAGTGTCACAATGTTGATCATAACCATGACCTCCCCCACCCACCCCCCTCCACCCCCCGGTGATCTTGGGTGCAAATGGTGCTGGACTGACACCTTGATGTGCTCTTCTGAGACTCCTATGTGGGAGTCGTAGAACTGGAAGGGATGGAGCCTGGCCCCCGAATACGTTGAAGTGTGACCTCTGTGCTCTGACGGATGTCCTCTGCCAGTGCCAAGACCCCTTCGGTCATTTCCCTGACCCTCTGGCTGTATAATGTCAGGGCGGCCATACTGGCTGTTGCCTCGGCCTGGTTCCTGGTGATGGCCTGCACAATCCTGCGGGTGGCCCATTGTATGCTGTCACGTATGACCTACAGGTGTTCTGAGTGTGTGTGCCCTATTGCCTCGCTCTCCCTCGATCTCCGCTTCATCTCCTCCAACCTCTGCAGCACAGTGCTGCTTGGTGGTGTGTGCCGTATGGCAGGGGGGCTGTGCAGTGGCTCCAGGATGTTGTCAGGAGAGCCATACAAAGGTGCATCAATGTCTGGCTCAGGTGTCTCAGGTACCAGGCTATAAAAAAGGGCACATCACTGACAATCAATAACAATAGGAGAGGAGAAATAAAAGCAGCTTATGTCTCGTTAAACACTGTATAGAAGGCCCAGTGCCCTCAGTCTCTCAGGGAAGGTGAAATCTTTGTTGTGGGCTTTGACAAAAAGCAAAAACCCACCCCACTTCCCCAAAACTCCTGCTGTCTGTGAGGTCAACTTTCTCTTTTTAAAATTTTTTCCAATGTTTTATTGGGTTTATATGGTAACATAATACAGATAACCTTTTGCCAATATAAAAAAAACTTAAAACAAAAAGTCTCCATTAAGTTTGTGTGTTTTCGAGTTAACTATTTCAAATTTTACTTCACTTTTTTAATGTCCGCAAAGAGTATTAAAAGTAATTTTGCCAATGTCACAGTCAATGGTATATAGTTCCCTCCCAGCAGTTCGATTCACCACTCTTTCATCGTTCGAGAACTATGTTTCATGGTAAATTCAGTGAATAAGATTAATCTGGTTCTACTCATTGCTGGGCAGAATAGTACAAGGTGTTTCAGGGTTTTCGTACGAATCCTCTTTCTTCCGGTGTCTACAGATCGTTACATCTTGGTTACCCTTTCTTCGGCTAAGTATCTCTCTCGTTGGTAGAAGGTTCAGCCTGAATCTCATGAACTGGTCCCTGAAGTACCAGTTCGGGAACAGCATAAGGTATTTAGGAAGGCTATTCTGCTTTCTTGCTTCTTAAATGGACCTGCCGTACAGTTTGAATTGATGGCGCGCTTGTTGAGTTGCTATCCAGTCGCTGTTGAACAATTTTCTTTTAACCTTGTCCGGATTGTCCCGCAAGGTAACATCAGATTCATCCAGTTGTCCCAATTATCTGGCGCAGCACTCGCCATTCTGTCAGTGTTGTTTCATCATTGGCCACAAGCGCTTTCCTTAAGACCGCAAAATCTCCTGTTTTGAAATCGTCCAAATACTTCCTGTACAAGCATAACGATTTCCAAACAACTGTTGTTTTCATGGTTGTAAGGCCCAGCTCCATCCGGATTGCTTGGATCCAAGCACCCTCTTCCAGAATAGACCTTCAATCTTCGACCAGTTTTCTGATCCAAATGTAAAAGATGCTTCCCCCTGTACGTTAGTATAGGGAGTGCCTTCATACGATAGAAAGATATTAGTGGAGACATAGAAAATCTGCAGAATTTCTTCAACAGTACTCTACCTTAGCTTGCCAGGTTAAATGAGATTGCTCTAAGAAGTTCCACTCTCGGGAGGTCCTTTTTGTTGGTGTTCAGACACATTCCCAGGTATATTAGTGATTTCACCTCCGGAATCTTTTGTCCCTGCTGAAACCATGCGCTAGGTCTCTTAGCCTGCCTCTCGTTGCCTGGTCAAAAAAAAGACCTAACCCGTGACTTTGCTGGGTTGATTTTTAGATCATTGATCTCCACATACTTCTGGAGTGCATCAAGTTGTCTCTGTAGTCCCACTAGCGTCTGATCCAGCAGAACTACATCATCTGCATATACGATTTGTCCTATCTTGGCTGTACCGATTTCTGGTGGGAAGAATCTAACGTCAGAAAAGGAGGCTTCGATATCTGAGATATACAGATTAAATAGTTCAGGCACCAATTGTTGGTTGAGATTTCCTTTGTCAGTGTGCCCGATCTATCCAATCTCACTTGCAGGGATGTCTCGGAATACAAATCTTCGATTACTTCTAGCGTATTCTCAGGGCATCCCCAGCCTTTTAGCTTTCCCCATAATTGTGGCCGGCTAATGGTGTTAAATGCCTGTGGAAGATCTATAAATGCTGCAAAGACATGCCTTCCTTTACTTCTTTTGGCTTGCGATTTTAGAGTGTTTATGACAAATATGTTCAATACGGTTCCCACACGTTTAACAAAATCAGCTTGATATTCTTCCCGTTTGTTCGCTTCCAAACTCCATTTCACCAGCGTCTTCAGCATGAGCGAAGCGAATAAGTTCCCGGCCACGTCCAGCAATGCGATTGGGCAGTAATTATCGGGATCTGATTGAGATCCTTTTTTATAGATAGAAACGATCACCGCTTTTTTCCACGAGACTGGAATTGATTTGATTTTCATTATGTGTTCAAATAACATCATCAGGAACTCCATTGTTCGGGGTCTTCTTTGAGTAGATCATTTGTCATCCCATCGTGCCCTGGAGCTCTCAAATTTTTCAGCTTAACTATAGTCTCTCTCACGGACCCCAAGTTGATGTCTAACTGGTCCCAGTGTCCACCGCCCCTTTTCCTTGTCGACTGAACACTGATGTTATCATCAAACAATGTTGAGAAATGTACCATCCATTGTGCTGCAGAAACCGGATTAGCTGTTAGGGCTTGCTGAGGGACATCCAGACTGTTAATCATTGACCAGATTTCGGCTGTGTTCTTTTGTCTTATGTTCTGTAGCATATTCTCTGCATCCTGTAACATTAGCCTTTTTTTGTGCAACTTGCACCAAGTTATTGTTTTAATTTGTGAATCCTTAATTTAGTCTCCGGCGTAAGTTGTTTCTTCAAATTCCAAATCAAGCTGTTCATTTGTTTCTTTTTTTTTATAACAGCTAGGTCGAATGTATGCTGGTGATGAATGATAGGTTTGTTAACCACATTTTTTTGTTGTTTCATAAGCTTCAAACAGCCGACAATAGTTAACAGCATTAGTGTCTTCTGCTTTGGTTGCCTGCAGTATTTCCAATTTGAGACATTCTGTAAGGTCTGTTAGCTTCTTCCCCATGATATTTAATCTGTTCCTTCCAGATGCGACTTCCAGGTCAGCTGAATAGTTACATTCTCCAGCCAGTTTGTTAACGGCCCAGGTCATGGTTAGTAAGTTGTGGTCGCTATGATGATTTTCTTCTACCCGCAGTGCTTGAACGAACATAAGCAGGTTACGAGACACGCAGATATAGTCAATAGTGCAACCTCCTTTTTTTCCTTTCTGTGTCATCTTCTCTGGCATATCCCCTTTGGTCATGCCGTTAAGGATCTGGATGTCTCTTGAGTTCAAGGCTGTTACCCAACATTTACCTCTAATCTTAGATTCTGTTGTAGATAGAAAATCAACAAGTAATTCCTGTCCATTCTCTTCAATACATAGGTCTCCACATATAAGGAAATGTGGGTCACTCAATTTTCCTCTAAGATCGTCTATCAGTCAATTACCTGTTCAGGGAAATTATTCAGTTCCCGCCGTTTCGGGTACCAATATAAGTTCATGAGTACTAGGATCTTTTCTAGTCAATCTTAATTTGTCGGTAACCTGCCCACCAGCCCTTCTATGTATGGACTTGTATTAAGATCTTCTATATGGATAAATTGCAGCTGCTTGTTGATTGCTGTCAGCAGGCCTGCCATCGGTTGCCCTTTTGTGCCTTTGATTGCCGGGTTCAGATAAATCGTATAGCCATCCAGTGACGGGTGGGTCTCTCAACCACATTTCTTGTAGATATATCAAGTCATATTTTTCCATAAAAAGATCTTCGCTTATGAACATGTGGGCAAACCCCCAGATGTTCCAACTTGCCACTTTCATCAGCCCGGTCTCTGTACTTGTTTGGCTCTATGGTTTTCTGATTTTTTCTGCCAAAAGGTTCGCTAGCCATTTCCAATTCTCTTCTCCCCCTTCCTTCCCTTTTGATCTGTTCTCACTTTCGTTTTGGGCCCATCTTGATTTTGTTCACCCTGTTTTTGATCCTCACTCACTTTCTGCAGGTTCGAAGGATCTTCTTGTCCAGGACTCTTTAGGCCTTACAACTCTAAGTTGCTCACCCTTAAGTCTATCTTGTGTTTGTTATGCTAGCATTGCATCAGAATGCTCAGTTGAAAAAAAATGTTTTTTAGTAAGGTCGAATCCCATCGGTCTCAGTCGAGAGGATTTATCCGTTAACAACTGTGATATCTGTCATTCACCAATATCATCCTCTACAAAGCTAGTTGTGTAGAGAGATTACTTTCTTTTTTTAATTCAAGTCTATTAGTTTTCTCCTGCTTGTTACAGTAGTTGTCCTCTTCTCTATTGATGTTCTCCTTAGGTCTGGTCCTTGGTTTAAAACTTCTCAAAGGAGATATCCTGTATTGGTCTTTGTTGCTAAGTGTGTCACATTCGACTAGTTGATATTAAAGTTTCAACGGCTGAGTTCTGTCTTCTGGGTCGATTATCAATGTCTTGTTTGTTTTTTTCTCACTAGGTTGGTTTAATTGAAGACTTTTGTCTAAACCGTCTTTAGTCCTTCGTTCTACAGCCTTAGCCAGAGGGATGGAAATATGCCTGTTCTTTCGTTCTACTGTGTCTAGTCTCTCATGGTCCACATCACAAGTACGTGGACGTATAATTCTAAGTTGTGTTTTGATTTCACCAGGAATGTGACTGTTTCCAGACTGTTTTGGTTCCACACTTGAAGTCACCATAGGCTTCTGTGTTTTTTCCCATGCACTAGATATTAGCTGTTTTGATTGGTTTATAAGTTTCGGACCAAGCGGCTTCTTGGACCATCTTGGTTCTTCTAATTCGTCCTGTTGTACATCGCTTTCTGATGATGCAGGGTAATAAGTGGGTTCTTCCACTTCAGCTCTCCCTCGTCGTTTTCTGAGATGGTGTAAATTGAAAGGTCCATCAGATCTACTGAGACCGACTCATCTTTGTCTTCAGCTATTTGCGGTATATGCTTCTCAGTTAACGATTGCAGTCTCTGTAAAGGTATATTGCTGATTAGCAATGGCTCTCTCATGGTAGCCCTTACGGGTGCCACACAGTTAAATGGTAATAAAGTGATGTTTTTGATAAACGTTCTACTCCCGTTTGATTTCAATATGGGATTGAGAGATTGATTCTTTGTTTTTTTATTTTATCCTTAGGGCCACCTTTGTTGGTTGTTTTAGCTGCTATGGGTGCCGTTGTTTGGGTTGAAGGCGCTTTCCTGTTTACTTTATCAGTTTTGGTCCTTACAAAGATCTCACACAGCTTAGATGGGTGAACTATTTTTGGGTTTCCTCTTTCCTCAGGGTTCCTTCAGCAATCAGCGTGCCATATTCTACATCTTCTGGGACAGTTATAGCTTTTACTGCTGCATGGTGTATTGCCCGGGTAGGCACTGCACTAGACTCAGACTCCTTCATGGTCTCGTTTTTTGAAGCCTTATGTTTATCATTCAGGCCGTCCGTTGTTAGAACTGGTACAGCTATAGTTGGGCCTTTGTTCATGATCATATTTCGTGTGATGTTCTTGTTGTTGTTAGGGATTATTTTGGCTACGCATAAGGGCTCGATGTTTAAATTCCCTTGGGTTGTCTGCCTAGTTTTGGTGCCATTCAGACCACACAAAGGGTCGATTGGTGTTGTCGTAATTGGTTGTTGTTGAGAACACCAACCGTTGGTTGTTGCATTAGGGATGATTCAAAGTCCCTTGATATTCTCCTGTGTTGCTTGTCTTTGATAATAGGGTCGAGTATCGTATGCAATAGGCTCACAACTTTGGCTGTGCTGTTGTCCAGATTAGATTGAATTCCTGAAATAAAACTTTCTACATAGATCATTTTTGAATGAAGCATGGCCAGCATAGTTCTTTGGTATTTCATTTGGTCCCCTATTTGCTCATGTAGCTTCATGAACGGGGCCAATATTGCTGTCAATGTAGATACCAATAGAAAGCTGGTCTCACTTGTTTGTTCTTTAAGTGGATCAGTTTGCATAGAGTCAACATTGTCTTCAACTGGTTTACCCAATTGTGTAGTTATGTTATGTTATGTTTATTAGGTTTATATAGCGCTTTAATCCAAAGCGCTTTACAATATAACAACAAGGTACAATAATGGGAGAAGCATATTTACAATCATGGGACAAACCAGTGTAACAATATGTAGAACAGTTTCCTTAGATGGAGGAGGTGAGAGAAGGGTGAGAAGGAAGTGAGAGGGGGTCAAGGGGAGGGGAACAATAATTCAGTTGTCTGAATAAAATTCCAGGGGGTGTGAGAAGGGGAAGAGGGAGGTATGAAGGGGATAGTGGGGAACAGGGGAGATGGGAGGAGAGATGAAAGAAGGAAAGTCAAGGGGGGGGGGGGAGTGAAGAAGGAGGGCTTTCAAGGCAGTGCCGAAGGAGGAGTAGGTGGGGATGGAGCGGATAGCGAGACGTAAGGAGTTCCAGTGTAGGGGGGCCAAGAGCTGAAAGGAATGGAAGCGTGAAGAGGCACATGGTGACGGGGTTACAGTGAGTAAGAAGAGGTCAGCTGAGAGAACGCGAGGGAGTGTAAGATGAGAAGAGCAAGGAGAGGTAGGGGGGAGAAAGGTCATGGAGAGATTTGAAAGCCAGACAGAGAAATCTAAACTTTAGTAGGGAGAGGAAGGGAAGCCAGCCAAGTTAAGAGAGCGAGATGATGACGACAGGCATGAGAGGTGAGAGAGATGTGGTGGGAGAAGGAAAGGGAGGAGTCAAAGTGGAGACCAAGATTGCGAGCATGGGCAGAGATGGCGAGATTAGAAGGGGGAAAGTGGATTGAATGTGGAGTGGAGGGGTAGGGGAAAGTGTGCTAGAAGGAAATAAAAGGACTTCCGTCTTGTCAGTTGTTAAGGGAGAGAAAGTGAGATGACATCCAGTGTAGTTTGTGAGGCAGTTTTAGTTTGACCGCGGTCCCATCTTGCTCATTGGTGCTCTCAAGCCTCCATCTCTTCACGGGTCCTTGACAATCACTTGTAAATGAAATAGTCTTAAACCTCTGATTTAGTTAATTTGATACAATCCCAGCCTTCACTGGGTGCTGTTCCATAATGTTAAGACTACACTCCGGGCCTACATCAACCATTTTGGCTATTTCAGTCTGGAAATTGACGCATGTTACTCGAGGTTGAAGATTCTCTTCAGATTCAACCGTCCACGATGTCTCCAACAAAAGTTGGTCTGAGATTTTGTTAGTTGTTCTCCTGTGTAGGGTAGTTGTGCCTCTAGATGTTAATAGAGGTTGTGGGACCACCTTGTCGTCCTGTGCAGGGTTCCTCGTCCTTGCCCCATAGAAGAACCTCTGACTTTTTATACCTTCATAAGGGTTTAGGCCTATCGGCGTGCAGATATTTCTTCCTCCTTGATCACTTGCTGCTAGACATTTTCCCCCTACTTTGCTTTGCATTGACTTTTTGCATGCTTCCTTAAAGGGTCGGCTGTCATGCTGCCCATCAGGCTGGTTTCCCAGCGTCTGTCCTTTAGCCGAAATTTGAGGGGACTAAATTCTTGCTTTTAGATCGTTTTGCTTTATTTTTAGTGGGGTGATGAAATGAGGTCCCTCAAGGGTATTTTGTTTCCAGTCTGATGTTCTAATCAAACTAACTTGGTTTGCTGCTTGTATCTTTATTGTAGCGGGGATGTCATAATCATGTGGTGGTTCCGGTCCGTTGTTATCCACTTCCACCACCAGTACAGTTAGTTTTTATTCTTCCGAGGACAAGGTAAAAGCAACATTACCTGCCCTCTCATCCAATGATTTCATTGTTTGGATGTCTCGTTCCTCTTCCCCCACTACCCTGTTTAGGCAACAATTTTAGGTGATCTGAACCTATGGTTGCTGCGCCTGCAAAGCGTCCATGGCGTCTATGTATTGAGCCAGATTCTCCCTTTGGCTTACGGCCAATTGTTCAGGGGAGGGAGCTATTCCCTGTGTATTCAATGATTTATCTAAAACGACACTCTTGACAATTTCGTTCAACAGGGGAACAGAGTTCAAATGGCAAGCCTCCGTCTTGCCGGTACAGTCGTCCCTTTCCCTCAAACACAGTGATATAACCGACCCATGTACTTACAGGCTGGTTGTGTCGCCCATCTTTTCCGAGCTCCAACAAGGTCCAATGAAGTCCTGCTCAGACATTGAGCTGAAGGCTGTAGGGCTGTTGGGTGACGCGGCTTGCTTTCCTGCTCACAGCTCACTTTCGCTAACACTCGCCAACACTCCACATTCACCCTGCATTTGCGGAGGTAATAGATTTTATGTGGAATGTGCTCAGCTCCTCCTCCTCGGCAACGGGGTATGTGGCCACTGTAGACAGACTGCAGTTTGGTAGCCACACTAGCCAACACTCCACATTCTCTCCAAATAACAGAGACCACATACAGGCCCACCAATCTGCCGCTGAGAGCGTCTCCGACCACCTCCAGTAGGCCGCAATTGCAACCTTGGCCGCCAGAAGCATCTTATGGAGATTAGATAGATTATGGCCATGCACCCTCAGACCACTACCTTTGAAAATGCCCAAGAGACAAACCCATGGATCCATCGCCAGGGATTCCCCTGTAATGACATTAAATGCGTTGAGCAGCCCTGGCCATTAATAGACCAGATTGGGACAATGCCACCAGATATGTACGTATGTCCTCACGCCTTCACAGCCCTGCCAACAGGCATCATCTCCCCCACAAGGACCCATATGCTTCAGCCTGTCCGGAGTAAGGTAGTCCCTTGGCAGATACTCGAAACCCCTTTCAATATACTGCACACTCTGAATGGCTTCCTTCAGTCCCATCCGGAATTCCCGCAAACTCTCTACTGGTAAGTCTCCCCCAACTCAGCGTGCCAAGCCTGGGTTTATCCGGCAGTTTGGCACATGCTTCTGATCCCAATACCTCATAGCTGCGAGATATCAACCTCTTCGAATCACATAAGGAGAAGGTCACCTTCTCAAACTTTGTAAGCTCCCTAGTTGCGGCTGCCTTATTATGTGGCTGTAATGCCCAGTGCCTCTGCCAATATTGGAAGCGTTCCCCCTCACCAGCCCCAAACATGGCCTTACCTGATTCAAAGGAATGAATCTGCCCCCCAAAGAACAGATGCGCAAAAAATTCACATCCCCCTGTCTTCCATTTTGAGAAAGACATGCCACCATAGGCCAGCTGAAAACCAGGGTTAAAATGTATGGGAGTGACTGGGGAGGGAAAAGATTACAAATTCCACCACAAGACCACTCCATCTCAGGTCTGGACGGTCATCCTAATGGATGGCAGCTCATAGATACTCAGCGGCCTGCTGGGCCTTGGAAGCCAAAGGAGGTACCAAAGTATCTTACCTGCTATTTCCCCCTACAGATGACACCAACCCTTAGAGGTATTTGGATTGACCCATTCCTGTAGTGTCCTTAATTGCACCGCCTGGTAGTAGCGTTTCAGGAAGAGAAGGCCAAGCCAATCTTGTGCCTTTGGCCTGTAGAGTGCCGCCCTGGCTATCCTAGCTCTTCCCCTTTCCACACAAACAAATCCACATTTCTCTGCACCCTCGAAGGGCCTGGAAACGAACCAGCACCAGTAAAGCCTGAAAGAAGTACAGGAGATGCAGCAAGATATTCATCATGATCGAGGCAATCCTGCGCAGCCACAACACCGCCCGAGAATGCCTTGCTTGCAAATCTACCCGAATATCTGAGAACCGCCTCAAATAATCGTCTTGATACAAACAACCTTCACAACGTGGAGTAAGGAAGATGCCAAGGTATCTAAATGACTTTTTGGCCTATGAAATCAGAGCCCCCCCCCCCTCTTCTACCGTTCTATTGTGCCTTGGTTAAAACTGACATTAAGTGCTTTGCTTATGTCTAAATTTACTTTGAATCTTGAGGCTTCTTGAAAGGCTAACAGGACCTGTAGAAGCAGGGTAACTACACCTCAGTGTCCGAGAGTGTCACAAGGATGTCATTGATGAAAAGGGCTATCTTGTGGATGGCGCCCCGCCCTGAAACGCGATAGCACCTCCTTCAGAAAAGTACATTCTACCTGGTTGAATACCTTCTCCGCAGACCCAGGAGCATTGCTGGGACCCGGGACCTATGTGCAATATCAATAAGGGTCACAGTCTTCCTAACATTGTCTGCGCCTTGCTGCCTGCATACAAAACCCGCCTGCTCCTCCCAACCAAATAAGAGAGGATCCCATCTAGCCTATTGGCAGGGATTTTCGCATACATCTTAATGTCAGCGTTAAACACTGTGTCCATCCATATCCATGAGATATTTGCCTCTCCCATAGTGTGAGAGACTCTACCCAACATAAAAATGCAGTTGAACAAGAATTGAAGCCGCACAAGAAGGCTACTCATGAATAGTTTATAGAAGGCGACCGTGATACCATCCAACCCAGTTTCCTTGCCACCCTCAGACGGCCCTTAATATCTCCTCTTCATAATTTCCTGATTCATCGGGAGCCGATGCACTGCCGAGTCCTCCGGCAAGGGCAATCGCCCAGGAAGCCTGCCACCTTTTTGCCGTGGGACACTCTGTGAAAGAGCTCTGTAGTACTTATCAAATTCCTCCCCAATAACCTTATCTAATGTAGCAAGGTATCCTCCCGGCCACGTAGCCCAGCAATTCTCCCTGCGTTAGCCTCCTGCCTATGTTTACAGGCTAATATATTAACCCACTTTGTTCCCTTTCTCAAAGTAGCTCTGATTAATGTGGGCCATCACAAACTCTGCCCTGGTCGACTCTTCAATTGCCTCCAAGATAGTTGAAGGTTTCTCTATAAGCTTTGTCCTTGGTGAGGAGTGGAAGCTGTTCCTTCCTGATTTTGTTGAGGGCCCTCCCTTCGAAATGAGCACCCCCCCATCTAATGCATGCCTTAAAGGCATCATATCTAACCACTTCATCGACCTGGCTGGGAGGATTATTCACCCAGAAATCATTGATGGCCACCTCAGTCTTTGCCCAAATCTTCTGGTCCCTCATAAAGGGCAGATTGAGTTTCCACTGCCTTTGTCTAGGATCCTCTGGTATCAGGGTAAGAAGGGCAGTCACAGGGGCATGGTCTAAGGAATCAATAGTGCCTATATCCACCACCGGCAGGAGATCCTCACTCACCCATACATAAACAATCCTGGAGTACAACTTGTGAGAATGTGGAAAAAACGGAAGTCCCTAGTATTTGGGTTGTGTGTGCCACTAGGCACCTACATGGCAAGTGTCAGAGAACTGCCTAAGAAGAGCTTCAGAAGGTTTTACAGATCACAAATAGTCCCCTCCAGACAAATCCCACTTAGGGTCGAAGGCCAGGTTAAAATCACCCCTCAGGATTATGTCCCCCACCACAAACCCTCCCAGCTCGCCAAGGGCAGCCTATAGGAATTATTTCTGCCCGGCATTAGGTCCATAGATTGAGGCCAGGGTCATCTGCTCCCCTCTTAAAACCCTGAGACAAACAGGAACCTGCACTCGCTATCCCTTTTGGTGCAACACTCCTGAAAGGGTACTTTCCCACTCAACAAAATGTCCACTCCCTTCTTTTTTGACTACTGGAAGCGAGATTTTGACAGTGAAAGTGACGGACCAGAGTCTTTTGGTATCCCCAGCCTTTAAGTGGTTTCCCTGCAAGAATATTATATCCATCTTGTGGAGGAATACTGTCAGCTTCCTGGGGGAGATCAGGCCCTCTAAAGTTAATGTCAACAACTTCAGCCCCATAGCCCTAATCATTGTGAGACCTCCTGGTGCCGACCCACCTGCTCACCCTGAGTGTGCCCACTGGAAGACTCCCATCTTGGCCCTCAAGGCCATAATTACATCCCTCTCCTCAAAGTTACCCCTTGGACCCTGTAGAGGGAATGAATAACCACAATCAAACATGCAAACAAAACACAGAACATTATGATCCAGGAACAACCCAACACCAAGCAAAAGGAGGACACAGCGGCAAAGACCAGTGTATTTGACCACTCCTAGCACTTGGCCAAGCCCACTGCCCACCCCCAGCCACCAACACCCCCTCTATTGAGAAGCAGAAAAGTCATCCCATTCCGCAAAATAATATGCATCGGGGGGACAAACCCCTCCCCTCCAGTCAAACATACACTCTGTGGAGCCCCGCAGGGTTCTCTTCTGCAGTTGATATCCACAACCCTGCACTTGTGCCAGGGTCCTCTTTTGTCCTCCTCATGCAACTGGTCCTGATCAACCCCCCACAATCTTAGCTGCTTCCTCTGGAGTAGTGCATCTCACTTCCTTGCTGAAGCCTCACTGTAACTGGATGAAAGGCCTGCCACTTCTGGGGAGTCAGTGCCAGCAGACCCTGGTAAATGAGCAACTTCTGGCCCCCATAATGAATTTCACTTGCCTTAGATGCTTGGAGGATTTTCTCCTTGGCAGAGTATTCGTTGAACTTCATTATGATATCTCGCGGCTGGCCCTTAGGGCCTCGTTGGATAGGGCCAACCCGATGCACCCGTTGAGGGAAACACCACTAGCTGCAGTGTCTGGAAAAGTCTCCTCAAAGAACCGGAGCACCCAGGCTTTGCGATCCGCCCCTTCAGCATTGTCTTCCAATCCTCTGATTCTGAGGTTCCCCCTACAGTCTCAATTTTCCAGATCTTCAATAGTTGTGTTGCTCCTCCATCCCTTGCCTGGCCCCCAGAAGCTCACCTTGAATCTGAATAATGTCCTACTGAAGAGACTCAATGGCTTCCTCTGTATCACTACTCTGTCCTTTGACAGTTTGACACTCTGTCCTTTGACAGTTCTGCCAATGAGTTCCTTAGCCAGTCTGTGTCTCCGAGTATTTCTTGCTTCAAAGTCAGGGACATTTCAGACTTAAACGCTGTCATGCAGTCAAAGAGGTCTTGTTTTGCCAGGGGGCCTGGACACTGATCACCTGGACCTGTGTCAGCCATCTCCTTCCCAGCGTGGGTTCTCTCACAACCCCTATCCCCTCGGATCTTCTCCGGGGACCAGAGTGAGGTTATGGAGCATAATATATGGCACACCCCAGGCACCACAGACTCGCCTTACAAATCTGGAGCTCCTAAAGACGTGGGTCACTGCGTATCAGGTAACCTTGCTACCACCAAAGCCGTCCCATCCACAAGGGCCAGATCAGCCTCACACAGTGTGTTCTTCTTATGCACGCAAAGTGAACCACCAATCAGCTGGCATCCCCACAGGCATGTCCTCCTAGTTCACACAACGGCAATTCAGGCAGATCAGTCTGGGGGAGTGTGCCCCTTTGGACCCCACAGGGATCGCATGCACAATAAAACCAAGCACTTAGCCTCTCCTGATGATCCTCCATCCAGCCACACCACCAGATCAATCTCTTGTTGCTTAAACACGAGAGCCGGCGCCACCACTGCAACCTTAGCTTCAACAGAGGGGTCCGGGCGATGAAATGCACATAGCAGTATGTAAAAGCTAATATGGATAAATAATTCAATGAGAAACTAAGGAGATCTGAACCGATGAAATGCACATAGCAGTATGTAAAAGCTAATATGAACGCAAATACAGAGAAGCGAACAGAACTAAGGAGCACGTAGAACTGATGAGGGCGTATAAAATTAACTTTACTGAACCAACAAACGTATAGACTAGGTGAACGCGTGGCCAGACGATCGTATACAAGCGAACAAGCATATAGAGAGGATGACCGTGGAGAGCGGAAGAGTGTTGAGGGCGGATGTGTGTTGAGGGCGGATGTGTGTTGAGGGCGGATGAGTATTGAGGGCGGATGAGTGTTGAGGGCGGATGAGTGTTGAGGACGGATGAGTGTCGAGGGCGGATGAGTGTTGAGGGCGGATGAGTGTTGAGAACGAATGAGTGTTGAGAGCGGATGAGTGTTGGGAGCGGATGAGTGTTGGGAGTGGATGAGTGTTGAGAGCGGATGAGTGCTGAGGGCGGACGAGTGTTAAGGGCGGATGAGTGTTGAGGGCAGATGCATGTTGAGGGCGAATGCGTGTTGAGGGCGCATGAGTGTTGAGGGCGCATGAATGTTGAGGGCCCATGAGTATTGAGGGCGGATGAGTGTGGAGGGCGGCCGGGTGTGGAGGGCAGCCAGGTGTGGAGGGCAGCCGGGTGTGGAGGGCGGCCGGGTGTCCAGGGCGGCCGGGTGTAGAGAGCGGCCTGGTATGGAGGGCGGCCGGGTGTAGTGAGTGAAGACATGTGTGGAGAGAAGACGTGTGTGGAGAGAAGACGTGTGTGGAGTGAAGACGTGTGTGGAGAGAAGACGTGTGTGGAGAGTAGACGTGTGTGACGAGAGAAAACGTGCTTGGCGAGAGGACATGTTGTGGCGAGAGGACGCGTTGTGACGAGATGACGTGTGTGGCGAGAAGACGTGTGTGGCGAGAGGACGTGGGTGGCGAGAGGACGTGGGTGGCGAGAGGACATGTGTGGCGAAAGGACGTGTTGTGGCAAAATGACGTGTTGTGGCGAGAGGACGTGTTATGGCGAGAGAATGTGTTGTGGCGAGAGGACGTGTTGTGGCGAGATGATGTGTGTGGTGAGAGGACGTGGGTGGCGAGAGGACGTGTATGGCGAGAGGACGTGTATGGCGAGAGGACGTGTGTAGCGAGAGGACGTGTGTGGCGAGAGGACGTGTGGAGGGCCGACGAATGTGCAGAACGGACGAATTGCTTAACTGCATGACGTCCATATTATACCTAGAATGCATGGATCCTTTAAAAGATCATACCTCATATCACACCCCACGCTTACTCTCTCCTTACACCACCACCCAACTAGAACACAGAGATACTATGACACCATTCGGTATAACTGTTCTCATATCAACATATGACGCCGCTCACTCCACATCACTCTATGTAATCACTGCTGGTCTCGCACCCCCAGCCAGGCGTTCTCCTCAGGCCTTACGCTGCCACTCTCGGTCTGGATAATTCCTGCCAGATTCGAACACATACTCCTGACCTCTCAGCCACCACGCCTACCGCTATGAAGCAGCTTCCACAGGAATTTTTGCACCAGCTGCACACATACCAGTTGCGCACTCGCACCTTTTGGACCCTCTCTCCTCCCTCTACTGACAAGAACTTCGGTTCCCAAGGGCGTTCAACCTACCAGCGCCTTCAGACCATACCAATGGTATATAAGGCGCGATATAAGTGCAAAATAACATAACATAACATAACACACCGCTGCAGACTGTCCGGAATCCCATCAGGGCTCCTCCTCCTTCTCCTGCTGTGGCGTGGCAGATGCCACCATGGGCCTGTGTTGACTGCACCTCCGAGTTGGGGCACAGTGGCAGGTAGAACAGGAAAGGATCGGTCCAGGTCACACAGCCACCCGTACAGCTCCAGTGGGTCTGCAAAATTCGCAGGTGGCCAGCCGGATGTGTGCATTCCCAGCTCGGGAGCTGGCTGTCAGCCTAGACCGCTCCTCTCCGCAGCTCGTTAATATAATCCCACTCCTCCTCCAGGAGGGCGACAGATTTAGCCGCGAGGGGGGGTGGGTCACGATGCTCCAGGGCACAGGTACAGGCAGCAGATGTCTGTGCTAAGGGACAGACGGGCGGATCATCGAGCCAGGGGCACCAGAGCTCATCAGAATAAGTCCATTTTAGGCACAGCTGGCTCTGTTTCTCCATAAAGAACATTTTATCTAACAGTATTATTTTTGTTAATATTTGGTCAAGTAACCAGAGTTTGGGCCACAGAATTTAATCTCTTCAGGATTTCTTTGTAGTTTACAATATTGTGTATGGGAGTCTTTGTTGCACCAGACTGTATTATATATACGTTTAAGAGAATTGTGTCTAGCTAATAAATAACTCTAATATGTATAAGGTTATAGCTTACAGTTGTGAGAATATTGTAAACCAGTCAGAGATATCTTCCCTTTTTGAGTGCAGCACTGTCTGCACTGATCTGCAGTGTATATGCTTTTTTCTTTCGTGTTCTCATCAATACACATTGTTCAAATCAGTGGGTCATTGTCTTTCTCTTTTCTGGATTTTATTTCAAAATCTTTGACTTGGAGCCAACTTCCTACTTCTACCAAAAGAAATGAATGCTTGATATTGACCTACTATTACAAAAAGATGGTCTCCCCGGTACGTCTGCAGGGAGTCTTCCATTTATGAATGCATACCAATGCATAGCTAGTTCTACCAAGCTGGAGCAGAATATTCTGCTGTGTTATCAGATTTCTTGTCTGTCATAAATTGAAATAGAATACCACAGGCGCAATGCTCCTCTTTAATCACCTCATGTTCCGGTGAGCATTTCCCAAGTTTTAAATTGAAATGTCCCCACCACAAAATGTACCCTTTTATCAATACCGGGTTCAATATACATACTTAACTTCAAAGCATCCATTCACGCTATTAATAGGGCTCCCAAAATTGTACCGTAATTACTTGACAGCATATCCCTTTCCTTGCTAATATGTATACTGACAGCAATGTTTGTGTAGAAATTGGGTTATCTGCAACTTTCCATTTTATGCTTTTTCATATGTATGTAGCAAACTCACCAACCAATATTTCTGCTCCTCCTATTTATTGTTGCTAGAGTGACATATACGCTGCAATTAGATAAACAAAGGGATTTGACTTTATCTGAAACATGACAATTTTATACTGGTTCATACAGATCAGGAAACATGTTCCTTCAATCTATTTTTCAGACCCGCAACATTGCATGGATTGTTGGGGGTAGGAAATGTGGTGTAACTAGATGGATTGTTGGGGGGAGGAAATGTATCACACTTAGATGGATTATTGGGGACAAGAAGTGTATCACACCTAGATGGATTGTTGGGGGTGAGAAATGTATCACATTTAGATGGGGATAGGAAATGTATCACACTTAGATTTTTGGGGACAAGAAATGTATTGCACTTAGATGAATTATAGGGGTGGGAAATGTGTTGCACTTAGATGGATTGTTGGGGTTGTAAAATGTGTCGCACCTAGATGGATTGTTGGGGGTAGGAAATGTGTTGCCAGTAAATAACCATACTAAAATCTCACCATTCTGCATACTCACCCTCAAACTCTGAACTAAACACAACCACACCTCGACCGCACCACTAACCACACACTTTACAACACCCAACATGAAACCAAGCCATACACAATCATACCTCAACACTACATGACGGCTACCAACCGAAAATGCACCAACTCTCAGTGACCGGTTTCTCTGAACTGAAGCTGCCAACAGCACATCAAAGCTTTCTTGCTCTTCTCCCTCTCAATCCCACTGACAACCCCCCCCCAACCCTACTTTCTATGCAGATCCTCCAGAGCGCCAAGACACCATGCAAGTGGCAACAGTGCACGGTACAAGACCCATTAACATTAAGTCAATTCTGGTACCAGAACTGACTTCTCTTGCTACACCTGCTCAGGAGGTGCGTTATTCATGCACTTGCACATTTTCTCCTTAGTAGCTTTTGATGGAGTGTGTACATTAGCACTTCCCAAGACTGCTTCCAGTGATGTTTGATTTAAATCCAAAACTTGATTGCTTATTTGTGCAACTAAATTTACTGTGAAGGCAGTTTCGAACAAACATATAGGATTAGCTGCATATTTTAACATGTATGTTTTTTAGGGGAGGATTGTCAATCATCATGTAGGTAGATGAAGTTCACTGGTTTGTCCAAAAGTATTTTTACACCTGCCACGGACAAGATATTTCTTTTGCTCCAGACAAGGTCACGTATATGATAATTGGCAAAATAAACTCTCATGCTACACCCCCTCCCACCCACAGTACATACAGTCAAATACAATTCTTAAAAGCGGTAATGCTTTATTGGAGATCCCCCAGATTCCTGAATTGTCATGTAAAGCCTTTGTTAAGGTACGCTGTGAGGAATCTGAGGGTGTCTTCACTTCTTCCCCCACTATATCCTCCCACTAGGTGGCCAGGGAAAGGCTGTCGCTATCGGATCCTGACCCTGGGGGTGGATATGCAAGGGAGGATCACCTGGATGGAGGAGACTTGAGAGGGAGGAGATGAGGTAACCTTAGATGAGACATGATATCCCCCTTTTTCCTCTCAAAATGTCCCCTCAACCCCGCAGACCTTTGTGGGCTACTGTCGGTCCGATCCTTACATCCCCTTTGACATTCATTCATACTAACACCACTTTAGTACTGGGACGAGAAAGAAGCAACAGCAAGAGCCAAAAGACTCTAGAACCTGCAATGTGCGGTCTAGTTGTCAAAGAATCTCGGCGGGATATTTAAATATTTGCAATACCGGAAAAACAGAAAGAATGGTGTTGGCTATGGCTGTGGATACAAACAGACCCAATCTTGCTGGGAATATGTGCAGAGGGAAGAGCGAGTGCTGGTGTGGTGGAATAGGGAGGCTCACATACAAGAGCCACGGCAAGAAAGCAGCAGGCTGCAGGGATGCCGAGAGCAGAGGAGAAGCTTGTGTGTTCGCAGGTGCGGGCAGCCAGACAAGGCTTACCGGAGCGCTTTTCTGAGATGCTGGGAGAAGTGGCGACCGCGGAAGCCAGATGGAGCTGAAGGAAGCGAAAGCAGAGCAGATGTCACCGTAGCAAGAACTACAGTTCACTGTGAGAGAAACCAAAGGCGCTCAGGGAGACGGGTGAGTCCCATGAGATGGGAAAGGGACATATTGTAGGCAGCCTGTGTGAAGAAATAGCGGAAATTTGAACAGACTTGCTTAACCTGGCAGGGAAAGCAACCAGGTTAACGTTGGAAAAGCCGTATCCCGATAAGCTACAGCAAAGTAAAGGTGCAATTGACATTTTACATAAAAATAAGCACTTTCTGAATACTGAACTGGATGAAAGTAAGCATTTTCAAGGCATAAAATAAGGAGTGTAAAATAGCAATTTGCTATGCAATTCTGTAGCTTTGCTAATCAAACTGACACTTGTATAGCAAAGCTAGCTACTTAAGTTACCATGTTCAATGCAAGCATGGCTCACCCTGCATTCCTCTCTTGTCCTCATGGTTCTCCCTTCACCCTCTTTTCTCTGTTCTCTGCAGATTCAAAGGTGCTAATGGAGAGAAAGTGCAGCAGCAATAATCTCCTTCACTCTTAAGTGCAAAAGGACTGTGTGGGAGTGCTAGGCAAGAATTTATTTTTCAATAATTGTAAAACAGAAGTAATTAGATGATACTTTTATTAAGCTCATTATATCCTGTCTAGAAAGACCACTAATTTGTTAACTTTAGGTTTTTTTAAATAAAAAGGACTAATTGTTTATTTATACAGCGCTTATTCAGAGGTGCAGTACTTCAAAGCGCTACAAGGAGAGTGGGAACATGGGAGTACAGTAATCATTCTTAAGCCTTGACGTTTCTGAATAATCTAAATGAAAAACTAGCATAATAGGCCCAACAGCATTTCTCATTGCAAAAGCATGAAGTGTTAAAGTTGCGATCAAGCTAGGGAGGTGGCAAAAAAAGGGGGGGACAGGACAGACAAAATTAATGCATCATTACAGTATTGATGATGTAAAACACTGCATCATCTCCATGCTTTACAGTAAAGTTAAGGTTAGTTTATCTAAATGTCATAATGTCAACTATATTTCATTTTGTTGGGGAAGATGCATCATATTGTCTAGTCAAGACCTTTGAAAATGTACATGATCACACGACCAAATACTTTTGCTGGCAAATCTAGTTCTGCAACTTGCTGGTTGCAGCAAGTGATGCTCAACTAATGAGCTGATCCTGAATTCGTTGACGTTCTATCTTTTCACCCTGTTGCTTTATACCAGCTACTCTGAATGTGAGATGGGTACAAACTACAATCTTCCCCCTAGTTTGCACCATTCTGTGCCTGCTACACCATCCACTCTTAGTCTCATACTTTCTTTCCTCTTATATATTGAATACACAAAGTTAACTAGATGTTTACACAAGGTACTGAACAATAGTTCCATCCAGTCTGTACGTCTACCAACATACTGGACTAGCCTACACTGTAGTTGCCGCAAGAGCTCGCTTTCCTATATGTTTATGATTGCTGTATATATTAGGACCTGCCGGAGAGTGGTAGACACTTTTTTTTCAGAGCCATTTTATCATATCTATTTGTGGCTCTTCACGCAGCTACCCTTTTACATTTTACAGACACTCACCCAGGGGTCGCAGTCTTTTCGCCCACTAGCACAGTCAAGTAGATTTTATGTAGGGCGAGTATCATTTGCAGGAGATGTTTAAAACTTGTATTTAACATTTACTTTGTTTGCAGTAAATGTAAAATAAAAGTTTCACTTTTCATGGCGGGCCTCTGGGTGGCAACAGTGTCCCAAACATAAAGTGGACTTGTGGTGACATGCACATTTAAATTTGCTGTCATCTTTAGCCATGTGTCGAGTGCATTTCTTAGGTCCAGTAGGTAAACTAAGTTACTCGACCTGCAGGTCTAGTGGAATTGTAAAGAATTGGCAAGGCCTGATTCCTCACACTCATTTCTTACTTCAGTAGTACACAAAACTGCTGTATTGTTGCTCATGTTGTCTTGGGTACAAATAACCTTGGGTGACATTAAAAATATTAGTACAACATTTCTGATCAAATAAGTTTGTTTGGTAATCAAGAAAATGTTTATTAGCAAACTCTGCTCATTAATTTTTGAAAACGAATATATGCCTTGATTTTGAATACTGATTAAAATGAAAGCAGTTTTGGGTGAAATCTTATGAAATTCAGGAACTGAGAACTTGAAAGATGGCCAGAGTCATGTGAACTATATCAAGAAGTTGTGTGTTTTGTAAAAAATACACATTGGCAAGAGCCACGAGAATCTGGGAAAGTGCAACATATGGTTAGTGGCAAACGTGTGTATTGTGAGAGAAACATGTATTGGCAAGAGCCACAAGAGAATGGGATAGTGTACCATTTTCATAGTGGCCAACAAGTAAAATTAAAGCATTAAGAGGATGTGAAATGAGCCTGATCTAAATCCCACTGTGAAGCTGAAACAGTGGCAACATGCAAGTGAAGGAGAAACCTGTTCGGTGTATCGGTTGCGTGACCTGTAATGGGTGGACAGTGTGTCCAACAACTGCGCCTAGATCGAGGACACCCACCAATGGAAAGCCAATGGTAATACCTGCAACAGAGCTTGTGGGTGAATCTGAAAGATTTGAACTTTGTGAAATTGTTGAAAGACTTGAAGCCTTGGGGAAGGGAGAGCCCTTTGGGCTTTGTGAACAATCCTTAAATCTTGGGGAAGGGAAACCCCTTGGTGTCTTACAAACTATATTTAATCGTGGGGAAGGGAGCTCCTTTCCAACCCAGAGCTGGAAGCAACTTGGAACTATTACATAAACACTTATGATTTTGAAGCTGACATCCCTACACAGTGGGCCTCATTACGAGTTTGGCGGTAGCCGTGCCCTTAAAAAGGGCACGGCTACCGCCAAACTCACTACCGGCACCAACACCTGCAAATGGGACATTACCGGCCCATTATGAGTTGAATGTGCCGGTAATTGCCCATTCGCGGGTGCCGGTGTGGCCGGGCTCCCGATCCCCATAGGGCAGAATGGGGGTGGGGATCATGGTTGCACTGGCACCATTTATAACGGTGCAATCACGAGTTCTGCTTGTGGGTGCCGCTCTGCACGCCTGGTATGACCACGCATGCAGAGCGGCACCCGGAAGCAGAACTCATAATGTGGCGGTATGTTAACAACGGCGCGGGTAGCACAGATCAAGTTTATTCTTCAACATCCATCTTCGGCTCTATTTGTATCGCCTTGCTGCTCTTTAATCGTTCCTCTTGCCCTTTTTATCGATGCTGATCCTCTCAGAAGCCTCTAAGTACACTTGCTGTACCAACACTGAGCAATCTTTGGGCCGGAACTGATTTTCCAAATAGTTGCTAATTGTATTCCCTCTCCTGCTAATCCCACTTTATCCCCTCTTGTATATCTTAATTCTAAGAATGCTTTTTAATAAGATTCTGGGGGTTCAGATGTCAGTTCATCCACTTTTCTTTAAGGATGCCAGGTTTCTGTTTTAACCTTCTCGCATGATTGTTCTGATTTCTTTCAAGGGTGGGATGGTTTTTTATGAGGTCCAAGCTTTTCTCCGGAAATATCTGATTCTGCATCCTTTCTTCGCTCAGATACAAGACTGCTTCATTCAGTACTTTGATCACAATTTTGAGTTTTAGAAGATGAAAGAGGAGATCCCCAAAAATGGTGTTACATTTGTCTTGCTAGATATTTTGATTTTCCTGTCCTTCTGTATACCTTGCTTTTACTGAGGTTTCCATCTGTTTCACTAGTTCTGAATGTCTTTTTTTTAATGGATTCCAAGTCATCTGCACCATTTGGTCTTGCTGGCTCTATCCCGGGGCTCTTTGTATGCTTGACGTTGCTGGCAATCCCTTTTTAGCCCTGTGGCGGTATCAGGCCATTCCTTCTCACTCAGGATGTGTGTCTGCTTCAAAGAATTTGATATATCAAAAGATGTGGACATATTAGCAAGGAGATTATCATGTCTCGGTCCAAGGATATTTCCTTTGCTCCATATGCCAGCTGTTCAATGGCAGACCTTTCTAATGTTTGGTCTGACATTACGGCTAATATTACATCTGCATTGATGCTGTGTGTAGGCTCGTTTAATATCTCGCAGCTCTGAGTGCTCTCAATGCCTTGCCTCTCCTCTGGAGTCCTTAGGCTCCTCTCCGCAGCTCGTTCATATAATCCCACTCCTCCTCCAGGAGGGCGACAAGAGCCCTGAGCTGGGCAGATTTAGCCCCGAGGGGGGGTGGGTCACGATGCTCCGGGGCACAGGTACAGGCAGCAGATGTCTGTGCTAAGGGACTGTAAGCGATATTCACTAAACACTACAGCCAAGTCAATGCCTAGTCTGGGATGCTGAGGAAAACCCTTATTAATGTATATTTATGTCTAGTTCAGTACTCTGGATGACCACCCTTGTATAACACCCCCCTCTTAGAATCCCCCTGACCCCACTGAGCCAAGAAGTAGGTTTGTTTTGCAAATTAAAAGGTTTATTTGAGAATTTAAACAATATATATATATATATATACATATCACACTTCATAATAAATTAATATCTGATAGTACACTTAGACATATGATGTTGATCAACAATGGGTAATCTGGCACTAGCACACTTCTTTACAATCAATGAGGAGTTAGTATAGGATGGATAAAGTAGCAAAAATACTTTTATGATTTCAAGGGAAAAGCAATGAGGAATAAAATGCAGTACAGAAATACTTGATATGATTTTAGCAAAAGATAAGATAATCACTTTTTCTCTGGCGATTCACCCCCCTCCCCTATGCAATGTAAGAAATGGAAGGAGATGGAAAGAGGAGCACACAGTTCTCAGGAATGCAATCAAATACAATACGAAATTCAGTTCCCCCCCAGCAAGCTTAGAGGAAACAGGTAGGAGTTTGAAACACAGGCCCAAAATGCTTTTTAAATGTGATGGCAATGGATGGGGAAATGTGCCAACTGATTTTAATTCCCTCTAGAGATTCAGGGTGAGTGGGAGATGCGTGTTGGTATTAGTTCAGGCTCACTTTAGCAATGCTCTATGAGTTATTACCAAGTTGCAACGGATTTTAACAAAAGAAAGAATGGAGCTGCTATCTTGACAAGTGGAGAAATTGAGCCAAAATCGCAAATCGCGGTAAATTTCGCGAGTGCGTAAATCGTGATTGCTTTGAGAGGAAAGTTAAATCTCGTTCCTAGCCCAAACGGTTCCAGAGATACGGACGATTTAATAAAGGTAGATTTCCAGATTTAAAGTAAAACTCAAAATGACAGGTGACAGCTTGCAGCTTCAGAATTGACAGGCGACAGTCGTGCAGCTTTACAAATGACAGATGACACGATTTCTAGGAGGCTGTTCTACTTAGGTTAAAATAGTTTGGATTAGATTATTTTAACTAAGAGATTGGTTCTGTACAGTTCTGCTAGGTACTCACAATATAAATTTGAACTAGGCCTCGTCACGGATCTGGTCAACACGTCCGGTTGTGGTTCTGTCTGCTCGGCGGGTCAATCAGGCACCGGTTCAGCTCACAGCGATCTGGGTCAACTCTGCTCTGCTGGTCTAGCCTCTCTGGATACGGCAGCCTGTGGTTCTCTGGATCTCTGGTCTGGTCTCTGGCAATTGTTCTTGGCAAAAGAATTCAGACAGCTCGCCCGGCTGTGGAATAGTTTGCAAATTACTTTAAGGATGCTGAGGCCTGCTGAGAAGAGTTCTCAGTTTGTGGGTTTAGGCCCTTGCTTTAAGTTCTGAAGTAAATTTCTGGTCTCTGAAGATTGATGGATGTGAGGTCTGGAGTCTCCCGGCAGAGCGTCCCGCAGAAAATGGAATTGAATGTCTCTACCTGTCCCAGCAGTCTCTTTTTATGTGTTTTGGAAAGTGGGTGTGTGCGTTGGTCATAACTAAACCTGCCCCTCTCACTTATCATTGGCCAATTCCTCCTCTCTCCCTTGATTGGGGGAACTGAGTTGTGAGTCAGAGTGATGAGGTAGATTTTATGGCCAGAGGGCCCTCCCCTGTCATCTTTACACACAAATCTATATTTGATCCAAATACATATTTCCCAACTACACAGTTGTTTTTACATCACCTACACACATCATATATCACATGAGGTAGGCACTGTTCCGACTCTGGTGTTTCTAGGAGCTTGGGTAAAGAAATGGCAACTTATTTTCGATTTTAGTGGGTTATGCAACATTTGTTTTTCATTAAAAATTATACACATATACACGGCCTGTCCATACATACTCCAGTAAATTCCCATGTCTCTAGCTTAAACACAGAGTCTGTAGTATCAATAAATAGCGGGGTTTTGCCACAGAACATCACACAAATTGGAGTTTGGGCTTGAATTGTGGGCAAAGTTTTCCTTTTAAGGATCCCCAAATTTCACATTTCTGTCATCTGGTTACCAAGAGTTATCAGTGTTTCTGTAAAATATATATTTGCTTTCAATTCAAAGTACTGCAGTGTTTGAGTCCGCCCCCAAAGTTTGGGGATGACAGTGATCACATGTCTCTCCTGGCTGGCAGATCTTTGTTGACAGGAAACAGTCACAATCACCATATCCTATTCAAGGGAAAAGGTCTTTTGTGTGGGCTCCAGCAAGCTGAGGTCAACAGACCAGGGGGCCACTTTGCATTTGGTTAGCATGACCATGTGATATCCTGGGCTTTCTGAGGTGAGAAGGTTTCCCAGCCTTTTGGCCTGTTAATCAAATCAGATTGTCTCTGGGAACAGCAGGTGGTTAGATTTTCAATTAACTAACAAGCTTTGAAGTCCCTGCCCCTCTTGCAACTCCTAAATACAGTTTCACTGTCAGAGTTTAGACCGCTAGCGCCACCTTGGGGAATTTGTCGGTACTGCATCCATTTTTGAGTTGTCTTGAATTACTGCATTTCAATAGAGTGGTCTTACATGGAAGTATATTATCCAGGTTCAGCACATGGCACTGGTGTGGTTCTGCAGTAAAATAATTTTGTGCCCATAATTTAGCCATATTTGACCTAAAGAAAATGAATTCCCAATAGTTATGGGTTGCTTTTGGCAATCAGCATTTCCCCTTTTGCAATGGTTTCAGGCTACTGTGTGTAGCCCAATGGTGGTTTTAGGCAGTGCCCTTCTGTGCCCACAACATAGGCAAAAATGGGTGGCAGCCTATTCTTCATGCATTTCCCTGTGCATTCTCTGGGGAGTTCTGGCCATCATGATGTTTTCCATGCCAGTACTGCCCAGTTTTATGGTAGGGCTTGGATGCATGGGTAAAAACATCCCACAGGACATCGAGCCAGGGGCACCAGAGCGCGTCAGAATACGTCCATTTTAGGCACAGCTGACCCTGTTTCTCCGTAAAGAACATTTTAACTAACAGTATTGTTTTTGTTAATATTTGGTCAAGTAACCAGAGTACGGACCACAGAATTTAATCTCTTCAGGATTTCTTTTAGTTTACAATATTGTGTATGGGATTCTTTGTTGCACCAGACTGTATTATATATACGTTTAAGAGAATTGTATCTAACTAATAAATAACTCTAATATGTATAAGGTTATATCTTACAGTTGTTTGAATATTGTAAACCAGTCAGAGATATCTTCCCTTTTTGAGTGCAGCATGTCTCTTGTCCTCATGGTTCTCCCTTCACCCTCTTTTCTCTGTTCTCTGCAGGTTCAAAGGGGCTAATGGAGAGAAAGTGCAGCAGCAATGATCTCCTTCACTCTTAAATGCAAAAGGACTGTGTGGGAGTGCTAGGCAAGAATTTATTTTTCAATAATTGTAAAACAGAAGTAATTAGATGATATTTTTATTAAGATCATTATATCCTGTCTAGAAAGACCACTAATTTGTTAACTTTAGGTTTTTTTAAATAAAAAGGACTAATTGTTTATTTATACAGCGCTTATACAGAGGTGCAGTGCTTCAAAGCGCTACAAGGAGAGAGGGAACATGGGAGTATAGTAATCATTCTTAGGCCTTGATGTTTCTGAATAATCTAAATGAAAAACTAGCATAATAGGCCTGACAGCATTTCTCATTGCAGAAGCATGAAGTGTTAAAGTTGCGATCAAGCTAGGGAGGTGGCAAAAAAAAGGGGGGACAGGACAGACAAACTTAATGCATCATTACAGTATTGATGATGTAAAACACTGCATCATCTCCATGCTTTACAGTAAAGTTAAGGTTAGTTTATCTAAATGTCATAATGTCAACTATATTTCATTTTGTTGGGGAAGATGCATCATATTGTCTAGTCAAGACCTTTGAAAATGTACATGATCACACGACCAAATACTTTTGCTGGCAAATCTAGTTCTGCAACTTGCTGGTTGCAGCAACTGATGCTCAACTAATGAGCTGATCCTGAATTCGTTGACGTTCTATCTTTTCACCTTGTTGCTTTATACCAGCTACTCTGAATGTGAGATGGGTACAAACTACAATCTTCCCCCTAGTTTGCACCATTCTGTGCCTGCTACACCATCCACTCTTAGTCTCATACTTTCTTTCCTCTTATATATTGAATACACAAAGTTAACTAGATGTTTACGCAAAGTAGTGAACAATAGTTCCATCCAGTCTGTACGTCTACCAACCTACTGGACTAGCCTTCACTGTAGTTGCCGCAAGAGCTCGCTTTCCTATATGTTTATGATTGCTGTATATATTAGGACCTGCCGGAGAGTGGTAGACACATTTTTTTCAGAGCCATTTTATCATATCTATTTTATCATATCTATTTGTGGCTCTTCATGCAGCTATCCTTTTACATTTTACAGACACCCACCCAGGGGTCGCAGTCTTTTCGCCACTCGCACAGTCAAGTAGATTTTATGTAGGGCGAGTATCATTTGCAGGAGATGTTTAAAACTTGTATTTAACATTTACTTTGTTTGCAGTAAATGTAAAATAAAAGTTTCACTTTTCATGGCAAGCCTCTGGGTGGCAGCAGTGTCCCAAACATAAAGTGGACTTGTGGTGACATGCACATTTAAATTTGCTGTCATCTTTAGCCATGTGTCGAGTGCATTTCTTAAGTCCAGTAGGTAAACTAAGTTACTCGACCTGCAGGTCTAGTGGAATTGTAAAGAATTGGCAAGGCCTGATTCCTCACACTACACAAAACTGCTGTATTGTTGCTCATGTTGTCTTGGGTACAAATAACCTTGGGTGACATTAAAAATATTAGTACAACATTGCTGATCAAATAAGTTTGTTTGGTAATCAAGAACATGTTGATTAGCAAACTCTGCTCATTAATTTTTGAAAACGAATATATGCCTTGATTTTGAATACTGATTAAAATGAAAGCAGTTTTGGGTGAAAACTTATGAAATTCAATAACTGAGAACTTGAACGATGGCCAGAGTCATGTGAACTATATCAAGAAGTTGTGTGTTATGTGAAAAATACACATTGGCAAGAACCACGAGAATCTGGGAAAGTGCAACATATGGTTAGTGGCAAACGTGTGTATTGTGAGAGAAACATGTATTGGCAAGAGCCACAAGATAATGGGATAGTGTACCATTTGCATAGTGGCCAACAAGTACAATTAAAGCATTAAGAGGATGTGAAATGAGCCTGATCTAAATCCCACTGTGAAGCTGAAACAGTGGTAACATGCAAGTGAAGGAGAAACCTATTCAGTGTATCGGTTGCGTGACCTGTAATGGGTGAACAGTGTGTCCAACAACTGCGTCTAGACCGAGGACACCCACCAATGGAAAGCCAATGGTAATACCTGCAACAGAGCTTGTGGGTGAATCTGAAAGATTTGAACTTTGTGAAATTGTTGAAAGACTTGAAGCCTTGGGGAAGGGAGAGCCCTTTGGGCTTTGTGAACAATCCTTAAATCTTGGGGAAGGGAAACCCCTTGGTGTCTTACGAACTATCTTTAACCGTGGGGAAGGGAGCTCCTTTCCAACCCAGAGCTGGAAGCAACTTGGAACTATTACATAAACACTTATGATTTTGAAGCTGACATCCCTACACATTGGGCCTCATTACGAGTTTGGTGGTAGCCGTGCCTTAATAAGGGCACGGCTACCGCCAAACTCGCTACCGGCACCAACACCTGCGAATGGGCCATTACCGGCCCATTACGAGTTGAATGTGCCGGTAATTGCCCATTCGCGGGTGCCGGTCTGGCCGGGCTCCCGATCCCCATAGGGCAGAATGGGGGTGGGGATCATGGTTGCACTGGCACCGTTTATAACGGTGCAATCACGAGTTCTGCTCGCGGGTGCCGCTCTGCACGCCTGGTATGACCACGCATGCAGAGCGGCACCCGGAAGCAGAACTCATAATGTGGCGGTATGTTAACAACGGCGCGGGTAGCACAGATCAAGTTTATTCTTCAACATCCATCTTCGGCTCTATTTGTATCGCCTTGCTGCTCTATAATCGTTCTTCTTGCCCTTTTTATCGATGCTGATCCTCTCAGAAGCCTCTAAGTACACTTGCTGTACCAACACTGAGCAATCTTTGGGCCGGAACTGATTTTCCAAATGAGTTGCTAATTGTATTCCCTCACCTGCTAATCCCACTTTATCCCCTCTTGTATATCTTAATTCTAAGAATGCTTTTTAATAAGATTCTGGGGGTTCAGATGTCAGTTCATCCACTTTTCTTTAAGGATGCCAGGTTTCTGTTTTAACCTTCTCGCATGATTGTTCAGATTTCTTTCAAGGGTGGGATGGTTTTTTATGAGGTCCAAGCTTTTCTTCGGAAATATCTGATTCTGCATCCTTTCTTCGCTCAGATACAAGACTGCTTCATTCAGTACTTTGATCACAATTTTGAGTCTTAGAAGATGAAAGAGGAGATCCCCAAAAATGGTGTTACATTTGTCTTGCTAGATATTTTGATTTTCCTGTCCTTCTGTATACCTTGCTTTTACTGAGGTTTCCATCTGTTTCACTAGTTCTGAATGTCTTTTTTTAATGGATTCCAAGTCATCTGCACCATTTGGTCTTGCTGGCTCTATCCCGGGGCTCTTTGTATGCTTGACGTTGCTGGCAATCCCTTTTTAGCCCTGTGGCGGTATCAGGCCATTCCTTCTCACTCAGGATGTGTGTCTGCTTCAAAGAATTTGATATATCAAAAGATGTGGACATATTAGCGTGGAGATTATCATGTCTCAGTCCAAGGATATTTCCCTTGCTCCATATGCCAGCTGTTCAATGCTCCTCTTTAATCACCTCATGTTCCGGTGAGCATTTCCCAAGTTTTAAATTGAAATCTCCCCCCACAAAATGTACCCTTTTATCAATACCGGGTTCAATATACATACTTAACTTCAAAGCATCCATTCACGCTATTAATAGGGCTCCCAAAATTGTACCGTAATTACTTGACAGCATATCCCTTTCCTTGCTAATATGTATACTGACAGCAATGTTTGTGTAGAAATTGGGTTATCTGCAACTTTCCATTTTATGCTTTTTCATATGTATGTAGCAAACTCACCAACCAATATTTCTGCTCCTCCTATTTATTGTTGCTAGAGTGACATATACACTGCAATTAGATAAACAAAGGTATTTGGCTTTATCTGAAACATGACAATTTTATACTGGTTCATACAGATCTGGAAACATGTTCCTTCAATCTATTTTTCAGACCCGCAACATTGCATGGATTGTTGGGGGTAGGAAATGTGTTGCAACTAGATGGATTGTTGGGGGGAGGAAATGTATCGCACTTAGATGGATTATTGGGGACAAGAAGTGTATCAGACCTAGATGGATTGTTGGGGGTGAGAAATGTATCACATTTAGATGGGGATAGGAAATGTATCACACTTAGATTTTTGGGGACAAGAAATGTATTGCACTTAGATGAATTATAAGGGGTGGGAAATGTGTTGCACTTAGATGGATTGTTGGGGTTGTAAAATGTGTCGCACCTAGATGGATTGTTGGGGTAGGAAATGTGTTGCCAGTAGATAACAGTACTAAAATCTCACCATTCTGCATACTCACCCTCAAACTCTGAACTAAACACAACCACACCTCGACCACACCACTAACCACACACTTTACAACACCCAACATGAAACCAAGCCATACACAATCATACCTCAACACTACATGACGGCTACCAACCGAAAATGCACCAACTCTCAGTGACCGGTTTCTCTGAACTGAAGCTGCCAACAGCACATCAAAGCTCTCTTGCTCTTCTCCCTCTCAATCCCACTGACAAACCCCCCCAACCCTACTTTCTTTGCAGATCCTCCAGAGCGCCAAGAGACTATGCAAGTGGCAACAGTGCACGGTACAAGACCCATTAACATTAAGTCAATTCTGGTACCAGAACTGACTTCTCTTGCTACACCTGCTCAGGAGGTGCGTTATTCATGCACTTGCACATTTTCTCTTTAGTAGCTTTTGATGGAGTGTGTACATTAGCACTTCTCAATCTGTTTCCAGTGATGTTTGATTTAAATCCAAAACTTGATTGCTTATTTGTGCAACTACATTTACTGTGAAGGCAGTTTCGAACAAACATATAGGATTAGCTGCATATTTTAACATGTATGTTTTTTAGGGGAGGATTGTCAATCATCATGTAGGTAGAAGAAGTTCACTGGTTTGTCCAAATGTATTTTTACACCTGCCACGGACAAGATATTTCTTTTGCTCCAGACAAGTTCACGTATATGAGAATTGTCAAAATAAACTCTCATGCTACACCCCCTCGCCCCACAGTACATACAGTCAAATACAATTCTTAAAAGCGGTAATGCTTTATTGGAGATCCCCCAGATTCCTGAATTGTCATGTAAAGCCTTTGTTAAGATACGCTGTCAGGAATCTGAGGGTGTCTTCACTTCTTCCCCCAATATATCCTCCCACTAGGTGGCCAGGGAAAGGCTGTCGCTATCGGATCCTGACCCTGGGGGTGGATATGCAAGGGAGGATCACCTGGATGGAGGAGACTTGAGAGGGAGGAGATGAGGTAACCTTAGATGAGACATGATATCCCCCTTTTTCCTCTCAAAATATCCCCTCAACCCCGCAGACCTTTGTGGGCTACTGTTGGTCCGATCCTTAAATCCCCTTTGACATTCATTCATACTAACACCACTTTAGTACTGGGACGAGAAAGAAGCAACAGCAAGAGCCAAAAGACTCTAGAACCTGCAATGTGCGGTCTAGTTGTCAAAGAATCTCGGCGGGATGTTTAAATATTTGCAATACCGGAAGAACAGAAAGAATGGTGTTGGCTATGGCTGTGGATACAAACAGACCCAATCTTGCTGGGAATATGTGCAGAGGGAAGAGCGAATGCTGGTGTGGTGGAACAAGGAGACTCACAGACAAGAGCCACGGCAAGAAAGCAGCAGGCTGCAGGGATGCCGAGAGCAGAGGAGACGCTTGTGTGTTCGCAGGTGCGGGCAGCCAGACAAGGCTTACCGGAGCGCTTATCTGAGATGCTGGGAGAAGTGGCGACCGCGGAAGCCAGATGGAGCTGAAGGAAGCAAAAGCAGAGCCGATGTCACCGTAGCAAGAACTACAGTTCACTGTGAGAGAAACCAAAGGCGCTCTGGGAGACCGGTGAGTCCCATGAGATGGGAAAGGGACATATTGTAGGCAGCCTGTGTGAAGAAATAGCGGAAAGTTGAACAGACTTGCTTAACCTGGCAGGGAAAGCAACCAGGTTAACGTTGGAAAAGCCGTATCCCGATAAGCTACAGCAAAGTAAAGGTGCAATTGACATTTCACATAAAAATAAGCACTTTCTGAATACTGAACTGGATGAAAGTAAGCATTTTCAAGGCATAAAATAAGGAGTGTAAAATAGAAATTTGCTATGCAATTCTGTAGCTTTGCTAATCAAACTGACACTTGTGTGGCAAAGCTAGCTACTTAAGTTACCCTGTTCAATGCAAGCACGGCTCACCCTGCATTTCTCTCTTGTCCTCATGGTTCTCCCTTCACCCTCTTTTCTCTGTCCTCTGCAGGTTCAAAGGGGCTAATGGAGAGAAAGTGCAGCAGCAATAATCTCCTTCACTCTTAAGTGCAAAAGGACTGTGTGGGAGTGCTAGGCAAGAATTTATTTTTCAATAATTGTAAAACAGAAGTAATTAGATTATACTTTTATTAAGCTCATTATATCCTATCTAGAAAGACCACTAATTTGTTAACTTTAGGTTTTTTTAAATAAAAAGGACTAATTGTTTATTTATACAGCGCTTATACAGAGGTGCAGTGCTTCAAAGCGCTACAAGGAGAGAGGGAACATGGGAGTACAGTAATCATTCTTAGGCCTTGATGTTTCTGAATAATCTAAATGAAAAACTAGCATAATAGGCCCGACAGCATTTCTCATTGCAAAAGCATGAAGTGTTAAAGTTGCGATCAAGCTAGGGAGGTGGCAAAAAAAAGGGAGGGACAGGACAGACAAACTTAATGCATCATTACAGTATTGATGATGTAAAACACTGCATCATCTCCATGCTTTACAGTAAAGTTAAGGTTAGTTTATCTAAATGTCATAATGTCAACTATATTTCATTTTGTTGAGGAAGATGCATCATATTGTCTAGTCAAGACCTTTGAAAATGTACATGATCACACAACCAAATACTTTTGCTGGCAAATCTAGTTCTGCAACTTGCTGGTTGCAGCAACTGATGCTCAACTAATGAGCTGATCCTGAATTCGTTGACGTTCTATCTTTTCACCCTGTTGCTTTATACCAGCTACTCTGAATGTGAGATGGGTACAAACTACAATCTTCCCCCTAGTTTGCACCATTCTGTGCCTGCTACACCATCCACTCTTAGTCTCATACTTTCTTTCCTCTTATATATTGAATACACAAAGTTAACTAGATGTTTACGCAAAGTAGTGAACAATAGTTCCATCCAGTCTGTACGTCTACCAACCTACTGGACTAGCCTACACTGTAGTTGCCGCAAGAGCTCACTTTCCTATATGTTTATGATTGCTGTATATATTAGGACCTGCCGGAGAGTGGTAGACACATTTATTTCAGAGCCATTTTATCATATCTATTTGTGGCTCTTCATGCAGCTACCCTTTTACATTTTACAGACACTCACCTAGGGGTCGCAGTCTTTTCGCCCACTTGCACAGTCAAGTAGATTTTATGTAGGGCGAGTATCATTTGCAGGAGATGTTTAAAACTTGTATTTAACATTTACTTTGTTTGCAGTAAATGTAAAATAAAAGTTTCACTTTTCATGGCGGGCCTCTGGGTGGCAGCAGTGTCCCAAACATAAAGTGGACTTGTGGTGACATGCACATTTAAATTTGCTGTCATCTTTAGCCATGTGTCGAGTGCATTTCTTAGGTCCAGTAGGTAAACTAAGTTACTCGACCTGCAGGTCTAGTGGAATTGTAAAGAATTGGCAAGGCCTGTTTCCTCCCACTAATTTCTTACTTCAGTGGTACACAAAACTGCTTTATTGTTGCTCATGTTGTCTTGGGCACAAATAACCTTGGGTGACATTAAAAACATTAGTACAACATTGCTGATCAAATAAGTTTGTTTGGTAATCAAGAAAATGTTTATTAGCAAACTCTGCTCATTAATTTTTGAAAACGAATATATGCCTTGATTTTGAATACTGATTAAAATGAAAGCAGTTTTGGGTGAAAACTTATGAAATTCAGGAACTGAGAACTTGAAAGATGGCCAGAGTCATGTGAACTATATCAAGAAGTTGAGTGTTTTGTAAAAATACACATTGGCAAGAGCCACGAGAATCTGGGAAAGTGCAACATATGGTTAGTGGCAAATGTGTGTATTGTGAGAGAAACATGTATTGGCAAGAGCCACAAGAGAATGGGATAGTGTACCATTTGCATAGTGGCCAACAAGTAAAATTAAAGCATTAAGAGGATGTGAAATGAGCCTGATCTAAATCCCACTGTGAAGCTGAAACAGTGGTAGCATGCAAGTGAAGGAGAAACCTGTTCGGTGTATCGATTGCGTGACCTGTAATGGGTGGACAGTGTGTCCAACAACTGCGCCTAGACCGAGGACACCCAGCAATGGAAAGCCAATGGTAATACCTGCAACAAAGCTTGTGGGTGAATTTGAAAGATTTGAACTTTGTGAAATTGTTGAAAGACTTGAAGCCTTGGGGAAGGGAGAGCCCTTTGGGCTTTGTGAACAATCCTTAAATCTTGGGGAAGGGAAACCCCTGGGTGTTTTACGAACTATCTTTAATCGTGGGGAAGGGAGCTCCTTTCCAACCCAGAGCTGGAAGCAACTTGGAACTATTACATAAACACTTACGATTTTGAAGCTGACATCCCTACACATTGGGCCTCATTACGAGTTTGGTGGTAGCCGGTAATTGCCCATTCGCGGGTGCCGGTCTGGCCGGGCTCCTGATCCATAGGGCAGAATGGGGGTGGGGATCATGGTTGCACTGGCACCGTTTATAACGGTGCAATCACGAGTTCTGCTCGCGGGTGCCGCTCTGCACGCCTGATATGGCCACGCATGCAGAGCGGCACCCGGAAGCAGAACTCATAATGTGGCGGTATGTTAACAATGGCACGGGTAGCGCAGATCAAGTTTATTCTTCAACATCCATCTTCGGCTCTATTTGTATCGCCTTGCTGCTCTATAATCGTTCCTCTTGCCCTTTTTATCGATGCTGATCCTCTCAGAAGCCTCTAAGTACACTTGCTGTACCAACACTGAGCAATCTTTGGGCCGGAACTGATTTTCCAAATGAGTTGCTAATTGTATTCCCTCTCTTGCTAATCCCACTTTATCCCCTCTTGTATATCTTAATTCTAAGAATGCTTTTTAATAAGATTCTGGGGGTTCAGATGTCAGTTCATCCACTTTTCTTTAAGGATGCCAGGTTTCTGTTTTAACCTTCTCGCATGATTGTTCAGATTTCTTTCAAGGGTGGGATGGTTTTTTATGAGGTCCAAGCTTTTCTCCGGAAATATCTGATTCTGCATCCTTTCTTCGCTCAGATACAAGACTGCTTCATTCAGTACTTTGATCACAATTTTGAGTCTTAGAAGATGAAAGAGGAGATCCCCAAAAATGGTGTTACATTTGTCTTGCTAGATATTTTGATTTTCCTGTCCTTCTGTATACCTTTCTTCTACTGAGGTTTCCATCTGTTTCACTAGTTCTGAATGTCTTTTTTTAATGGATTCCAAGTCATCTGCACCATTTGGTCTTGCTGGCTCTATCCCGGGGCTCTTTGCATGCTTGACGTTGCTGGCAATCCCTTTTTAGCCCTTTGGCGGTATCAGGCCATTCCTTCTCACTCAGGATGTGTGTCTGCTTCAAAGAATTTGATGTATCAAAAGATTTGGACATATTAGCGTGGAGATTATCATGTCTCAGTCCAAGGATATTTCCCTTGCTCCATATGCCAGCTGTTCAATGGCAGACCTTTCTAATGTTTGGTCTGACATTACGGCTAACATTACATCTGCATTGATGCTGTGTTTTGCCTCGTTTAATATCTCGCAGCTCTGAGTGCTCTCAATGCCTTGCCTCTCCTCTGGAGTCCTTAGGCTCTTTCACCACGTTTTGCCCTGATAGGGTCAGCGTCGAGCCTGGTGATAATTGACTTGCTTGGCCCTTCTTGCAGCTTTCTGACAAATCCCCTTTGTGAATGTTTGTACTGATGTTTGTACAAATCGTTGTTCATGTGGTCCGGATAATATCTCCTAGTTCGAGGTCAAGCCGCTCGCCGAACCTTCTATTGGGTCTTTTCTTAAGTCCTCTGTGGAGCTTGTGGCAGTCACAGTTCTGTTCTTACACTAATTTGTTCGGGAAGGTTGTTTGTTATTATTGCTTACAAGCACCCATCAACGCAGCATCTACTTGGTTCCTCTTACACTGCTTCTTCCAAATGCTCTATTTGCTCCATCTCCGCCACCGACTCTATCACTGTACCTCTTTTGACTATCCCTTTTCGGGCATTTGTTCTGAACCTTCTCGGCTCTTTGTGGTCTTTGCATTTAATAATTGCCCCTCCTGCACAGGGGGATATTCCAGCTCCTTAGCTGTTTGTGGTGCAAATAAATCAGCTGGAAGTTGGAAGACCAAAGGATACCAAATAAGATGAGGTGGTGGGGCAGATGTCTGATAGTGAGGAGTGGGCGATGGTGAGAGTCAGGGGTGGACTGGGACGGGGTGAAAGGATGCAATTGTCCGCCAGGCTGTTGGCTGTTGCTCCCTGCCCCAGAGCCTCAAAATGTAAAACAAATAATTGAAAAAGGTGCAATTAAAGGGCAAGATTCTCTGTCCCTGGAAAGTAATGTTGGCACCACTGCAGGCTATACACCATTGGCCTGTTACAGTCATTAGCAGTTTATCACGACTCCTACTTGCCAAGGAAGTAAGGGTCCTATCTTAGAGTTTGGCCACAGTGTTATTCTGTGACACTGCTTCCCCTTAGCTCTGGTGAATTTCTTGATCCTTGGTGATCTCATTACAAAAGATTTTAATAGAATCCTGAATAGTACTGATTAATATTACTATATGGGGTTTATAGAAATGGATGTTGGGTTATTTGTGGTACTCATTTTTGGGCATAGTTGAAACACATGCACGGAAAGATGTAATATTCAAGTATTAATTATTATTAGACTACAAACTAAGGGGGTCATTCAGAAAGTTACTGCCTCCTCCAATGGTATTTGTGAAAATCTGTCCAATTCAGAGTGTACCACTGGCCGAGATGGTATTTTTGGAATACCTATGAGGAGGTATTTTGGAAATAAAGGTGGTAACATAAAAAGGTGTTGCTTTGGTAAAAATCTGCCATTTCCACCTTCAGAGTGAAGGTGCAAATGGATCGTGTACATTAGTGGTTAATACCACTACCGTTCATTGTGTATGCACAAAAGGGTCCATTCAGAAGCTTTTATGCAACACATGGGTATGGTGGTGAGGAAGGGGATTCGGGAAAGTCCACCTCTGCCTTAGCACAGCCCTTTGTAACAACATTTTTCATTGTAGAAAGAAAGTGACTGCACTTCCTATCGGTACAGGGAATTTCTCCAAAATTGGGTTCACTTTGGCTTTTTGAATTCCACCTTGAAGTTGGAGGTAGAAATAGTCAGATTCTCAGCAGAAAGTCTGCTTACAATACTACTGTCGATATTCCCATGGAGTACTGATAGTGGCATTTAATCAAACCCTGAATTGGGCCACTAGTAAACCATTGCCACCTAAATCTAAATGACCCCTCACAAAGTTTTTCATTTTTTTGTCTTGTCTGGGAAATTCTTCTCTGACCAACACACATACAAATCAACAACATGTTCACATATATACATCGTCACGTGAACACAGATGCATTCTTCCATATAAGCTTCACCCAATTGAAAAATCACTCAACCACATCAGCACAGTTACAGAGACCGAACATAAACACACACATACAAACACCCTCCACCTTCCTTGGAAACACAAAACAATATGATAGATCAATATTACTCCTTCTCCATCATCAGATCCCAGAAGGACTTTCCTCACGGTCCCCTCTGGTTCCATGAACTGAAATATGCAGCCGACTTTCAAGGAATTGCATCGTGGGAGCACAATAAAATCTCTGTGTCTTTTGATCTGCAATGTCCAAGGGCATACCCCAACCACAGCTTCTCGTCATGTCTGGCAGAAGCTGATGAGCAAATCAAAGTGGTCTATTGTCTACATGTGAGCCAGGGCAATGGAAGGGGCGCATAACAAGGATTTGGTGACTGAGCAATGTGAGCAAGTACAGGGTGTGTGAAGGAAGGGGATTGAGTTAAGGGTGAAGGGATGTGCAAAAAGGAAAGGAAGTCTGAAAGTTAATTGCATGGAAGTCGTTGAAGTGGCATCAAGCATGTGGTGCAAAGGAAGGACCCCAGAGGGTGACGGGCAAGGAAAATATGGTAAAGGAGTCAGAGGTCCAAATCTGCAATAGGTTGGGTCAGCAGGCTTAATTCCTGCTTCTGAGATCTGTGCCCATCCTGCATGCACGGTACCAGATTGTGGGGCAGACTAAATCCCTTTCTTTTTTCTTTCAAAGTGATGCATACTTGCTTCATAAACAGATGTTTCAATTAAGACTTATTATATTCTGTCAGATGCTTTGTCAGTGCTTTGAAAAACAGATTTATTGACCAGTGTACTAGTTTAGCCCTTGAATAACAACTTTGCAGACATGATATTGCTGGTTCTATTATTGAAGCTGGAAGTGGAGAATATGAAGTCTCCTCTGCTGTCTAAGTTTGAAACTATGGAACCAGGAAGCTAGGGCTTAAATCCCTGCCTACCACAATTGACACATTACGTTACCCTGAGAAAAACACTTTTCATCACTGTGCCTTGTTTTCCTTAACAGTCTGTAGGGAACATCTCACTCCTTTGGGTTTATAATCTATAGTGTTACTTCATACATAAATATTAACCATTTTTATGGCTAGCCTCAACAACCTAAATATTAGAAAAATCAGGCACCTCCTTCCTTTCAGCTCTGCTAAGCATCTCTTAACCACTCTTGTCTTCTCTAAACTGGACTAGAGCATCCTCTTTGGTCTCCCCAACTATGATTTATGCCCTCTTAACAAAATCATTAACTTTGCTAGCCGAACTCCCTCACTTCACACCTGCTTCCTCATACCATCACCAGGCTGGATGGCTGACGATGCAAAACAGGGCCAGATTTAAATCCCTTTGTGGTGGTTCACAAATCAATCCACAATAAGGCACCACCATAGCTGTCCTCCTCTATCCAACTCTACAAGCCTTCTTGTAACCCCCATTCTGCCTCCTTGAATACCCCAGTGGCTCCTCACCCTCCCCTCACTGTGCTTCCTCTCGCTTCGGCTCTTTATCTCTTCTTGCTCCACTTGCATGGAATTCTCTTCCTCCAGAAATCCAAGGAACAGTCAACACAAATGTGTTCAAAACCAAACTAAAAGCCTACATCCTCACATCTGAGTTACCCTCTGTTCCTCACTTTCTCTGCCTCCACTCTAGCACTTCTTCCTTCATGGTCACATCCCTAACATTGCTGGCCATACCACTTACCGGGTGAGTGAACGGGTGAGGAAGCAGTATGCTAAGTGAGGTTCTTAGGTTGGGGGTGGCTGGTAAATGCGGTGCCAGGTATGGCTCTTGTGTTGTGCATTCAGGAGGCAGGAAGCCAGGTATGGATCTTTTGCCATGCAAGCACACTGTTTGGCTCTTATATTATAGGCAGATCCCCTGGCTCGGCTCTACCAATGGGGATGTAGCCTGCTGCCCAGTTGCAAACTGGGACACAAGAATCCTGGGTTCCAATCCCGGGTGTCCAATTTAACCAAATTATATTTTCCTGGTGAAACATTTTTATAGGTTTGGTGTGTGTGGGAGCGGGGGATTACTTGGGGCCTGGGTCTCTAAAAAACACAAACATAACTGAAAGATTTGTTGCATAGAAGGAATTTAATGTCAATGAGTACATTGGGGGAGTGGTTGGTATTAAGTTCAGTTGTTCGGGGAGACTGCTGTGTGGACGTGTGCCGCTGCACCGTATGCCAGAAAATTGTACTCGCCTCCAGGCCAAAGGTTGCCAGTCCTCCCCTGGTGAGATTGGTGGGTAAAGAAAGGGAGAGGAGGGAGAAAGAAGAGGGCAGACAGAGTATAATTTTGGGGGCAAAGTAGGTGGCAACGTTTTCAGCTGAACATTAAACTGAGGCGGGCGCAGAATTGTTGTGCTTCCCAGTTCGAGAGAGGAGTAGAACAGCAGGGAATATATATTGGGAGCTAAGAACCATGCATCTGCATGAGCAGTTGTGGAATTTAACACCCATAGTAAAGTTTAATTAATCTGAATCTAGATCTACTGAGGTTAAGTGGGAAACAGACTCTAGTAAAAAAAAAGAGGCTTTGGGAGCACAGCTGCATATTCAATGAATCAGCATGGATTAAGTATAGAAGCCTGAAAAAGGTTGGGAGAGCACCAAAGAGATGTGGGGTTCTCCCTCTGCATTTGATTAAGTTTCCATGTCCTCAATACAGAGTATATTTTATGAAGTTGTGAATGAATGCATTTCGCAGTTTAGAAATTATGTGGCAGAGACGAGGAATTCCCAAAAATCTAAGAATTTGATGGTTCTGTAAGAAGGATGATTATGTGGAAACTATGAAGGTTGTTACGATATATTTTAAGAAGTTAGATAGAAAGTGGGCCTCATTACGAGTTTGGAGGCAGCCATGGCGCTATTAGCGCCATGGCTGCCTCCAAACCTGGGTCTGGGTCCGGTCTCACTGAATGGGGACTTACCGGGACATTCCGACCTGTGCGGACCCGGTAAGTCCCCATTCAGTAAACCATTCCCCATTCCCATTTGAGCCCATATAGCGCTCAATGGGAATGGGGAAGGCGCTAATAACGGGACCGCAAATTGCGGGCCCGTTATTAGCTCCAAGGTCCCTTAACGGGTCCCGCAGAGAATGGCTGGTCAGACCAACCGTTCCTGCTGGGACCCGCTAAGGGACCTCGGAATAAGGCGGTAAGGGTTTACTGCCACCGGCATCCTGACCGGTGCTGATAAACCCTTAGCGCCCAACTCGTAATGACCCCCACTGTGTCTCAGAGACGCCAAGCACTTTATAAATTATGACAGTTCTATCTCATCAGAGGTCTTTTGGGAAAGAATCGAGTCTGGGCAGCAACACTCATTGGGCCTCATTACGACCCAGGTGGTAAGTTACCGCCTGGGTCGTACCTTTACCACCATGGCGTAAACTACGTTTACGCCATGGTGGTTGGCGGACTTACCGCCCCATTCCGAGGTTGGCGGGGCGGTAAGTCCCCAATCCCCATTTACCCTTCCCCATTCCCATGTTTGCCCCATAGGGCATAATGGGAGTGGGGAAGGCGTTAATTACGCCACCATAAATTACGGTGGCGTAATTAACAACAAGGTCCCTTAGCGCCATGGATTTTAACACCTGCTAAAAGCAGGTGTTAAATCCTCCATGGCGCTAAGGGACCTCGGAATCAGGCGGTGAGGGTCGGCGCTGTTTACGCCGCCGTAAACCCCTTACCGCCTGGGTCCTAATGAGGCCCAGTGAATTTTACTAATTTTCTTTGTAATTTGTAAATGGAAATAAGGAAATGTATACGTCATTGTATAGTTCATGTGTATGGTCTATATTGTAGTTTTCTTTTGCTTTTATCGCTGAACGGAACCATATTCAACAGGATATACAGACTGCCTTAGATATTTCTTAGAGGGTCGTTGGATCTAATTTGAAGGTCACATATATCCTTGTCACTTACATTATTCTGTGACACATTAGTGGACTGTTATTTTTGCACAAGGAGTAGAGTTTACATTTATGCGCATTTGTACTTACACTGTGCACTTTCATCTGGGAAATTGATGATGTAGCTTTACCTAGCAATATCAATTCAAGTGTTTTAATTAGAACAAATCTTTCATGATGAGTGACTCTGTGTATGCCTTGTGTGATCATTTGATATTTTCCTGTGTGTGTATTATTATTATACTTTTTTGTTATTTGCCAACTATGTATTTCATGCATTTTTGCACTTGCATCATTTGCACAAGACATGGGACAGACAGATGCATGTCGTCCCGTATGATCTGTTTGATGACTAGAGCCTACTTCTTTGCAAATGTGCACTTGCATCTTTTGCACAAGCCTTGACTTTGTTTCTTCTTATCTCTAGATTACATACTATGTTTAATGTTTTCTGTTTTCCCTCTTTACAGTGGCAACATATTGAGGTGCAACTAACCTAGCATTTCATGATCTATTTAGGATGCTTTTGAACTTCATTGATAAGTTATAATTTTGAATGCTTATTTATTGAGTGATTTTGTTGTTGCCTTGCTGTGCTACTTTTGCCTTTGAGTATACTGTTGCAGGAAGTATAGTGGCAGTGGATCTTGGTACAGATAATTTTCTATACAATGGCCTATTGCAATTATATCAAAATTGTGGGGTACTGGCCCTGTATTGCTGTATATGTTTATATTAATTTTGGAAGTCTCACTAAGTATTCACACTGTGTGAGTGATTAGTATTAAAGCATATATGATTTTGAAGGGTTGGTTCTTCAGTACATGGGAACTATAAATGTTCCCCATTGGACCAGACACTAGTCCAAGATGGCGGACTTAAAGACTGTTGAGATCTATTGATTCTAGGGTGAATGGGAAGTGAAAGACTCCATAACTTTATTTCTATGAGCAAATGAAATTGTCACATTGTCTGCCTCATCACGAGTTTGGCGGTAACCCTTAAATGCAGCAGTAATGCTACTACCGCTGCATTTAAGGGTCCGCCAATTCACAGGCTTGGGATTTACCCATCCGCTGTGATTTTGCTGATTTCTGACGCTATTACTACCAGCAGTAATACCGCCGGTGGTAGTAATGCCGAACGTTCCCATTCCCAATGGGGAATGGAAAATTCCCGAATGGGCCCAATGAGGAATGGGGCGTTCCGGTAGGGCTAATAGCTCCGGCAGTATTAGCGCTCAACTCTTGATGAGGCCCTGTATATTAGCCTGAGGAAGCCCAAGTCGAATGTGCGGCGATTTTTCTACTCTCTGCAGGTATCACTGTGTATTTCTACCATGTTTTTACATGGTAAAGTGTGGTAAAGTGAGGTTGGTCTGTTCGCATTATGCATTATTAAAATAACAGTTTATTTGCAAAATAAATAAACTATTTGCTCAAATGGGATTTTTTATTGAGTGTTCTATTGTGTTTATAATAGTATTGTACATTTTAAAGTACATTTTAAATTTGATACTATGCTCTGCATTTCTTACTTGATATTTAAGAGTTTTTTTAATGATGTTTGCGGATGTTTTACGGACTTCCCCTGAATACATAATATGTCAATGATATGTAACCAAAGAGCATAGATGAAGCAAGAGAGTGTCCCCTAAGGGCAACTCATCCCTGAGAAACAACCCCTCGTCTCTGTGGCAAGAAGCCATGGAACTGGGGAACGATGAGCTTCACAAATACCTCCTAACAAAACACAAAACAAAAGACCTGAATGAAAAGACCTGCACTCTTCAATGTAGAGTCAAATGTCTAAAGACACAAACAGCTGCGTGCAGCAGGTTTCTCATAATGCACATATTGTCACACAGACACACACAACTGTGCAGTAATATCCTATGACGGACACAGCTATGACACATTGAAATGCAGTTTTTTGTGAAAGTTGCAGGGATCTATGCTACTCATGATTTTCCCTTGGAGGCTCATTCATGGCGCCAGCTTTAATGGAAGGAGGTAGCTGTGGTACAGGGAGGGAGGAATACATAGAGGGAGGCACGGGGCACGGGGACTCATTTGGAGCTCACAAATCAGAAAACCTACAAACTAAATCCCCCTCCTCATGTTTCCCTTGTTTTATTTGTGCCCCTATATGTATTCTATGAGGGTGCATCTCTTTACATGAGGCAGTAGGTAAAGCATTCACCCACTAGTAAACCCGGTTGTGTTTGAATTGACACTACAAATAAGCAAAATGTGTCAATACAGTTACCCACTTCTGCATGTTGTTCACTGACTACACCCTACCTTATTTAAACAGTTCTACATGTATACAATGTGTGCGCATTGTGCATCCTCGTGTTTAAAGATTGCAGGATCACTTCCACATCTTGCAGTCTTCAACCAGTCTTGGACCTGCCACTGTTTATATATCTCTATATATGGCCTTGCAGATACGGTATATAGGTTGATGAATCCCCTCTTATATCCCCTCCTACTGCTATCCCCTTTATGCTGCTTGCTGTCTACAGAAAACACCTTTTTCACAGCCTAGCCTTGACTCTGCCCTCTGTCACAAAGTTCAATGGGTCCTACAAAAGGCCCAATACCAGAGTTTAATTTACAGCAGATTTTTATATGTGGGTATTTACACAATGGGACAAATGAAATATGCAAAAAAGAGGATGACTTTTCATTCATTGTTAAAGAAAAGAAAATGGCCCTCACTACAACTCTGGCGGTAGCCGTGCCGCGGAGTTGTTTATTTTTCGGCACGCACGAATGGGCAATAACCGGGTCATGCCGAGTTTGGCGGACCCGGTAATTGCATATTCGTGGGTGCCGTTTTGGCCGGCCTCTCGATCCGCATTCTGCCCCATAGGGCAGAATGGGGGTCGGGAGCATGGTTGCACCGGCACCGTTACTAACAATGCTGGTGTAATCATGAGTTCTGTTTGCGGGTGCAGTCCGGCACCCGCGAGCAGAACTTATAGAGTGGTGGAGAGGTAACAACGGTGCCGATAGCACTACCGGCGCCGTTGTTGCCTTTCCGCCACACTCATAATGAGGCCCAATGTCTCTCAGGTTTCAAAAACAAGTTGCCTTTGGGTTCCTCCTGCAACATTCACAGATTCAGGGTGTAGAGACCTCCAATATTTCTTCTTGCACTTCCTCCCTTCTTGATTCTTTTCACTCATCCAGTTACTTGTAGGGAGACTATTCCTCGGCCTCTGGTCAGGTGAGCCACCAGCATTTGGGGGGCTCTGGCTGCTATGACGGGTCCAGGTTCTCACAAAGACCCAGATGCATAGTGTGGTGCACCAGAGGAACGAGTAGGACTAAGTTGTGACATGTTAACAGCGTTTATTCAAATAATTATGAAATTAATCCTCAGTTCAAATCCTATTAGCTACCTGGCCCTATAACGCAGGATAAACGTAACAAAAAGAAAGGAGGCCAGAGCAATAGCCTCTGTCCTAGGCTTCTGCCTAGACCAACACTTGGAGCCCTTGTCCAAGAAGGAGGTTTTAAAAATTCGTCAAGTTCTGTATTTCCACAAAGTTCATTGATTTCTCTTCGTGCAGTCCCTAGCCTCTCTGCAGGTTCTGTATGCCAAGTTTTAAGTCTTTACATATGTTCCATACAGTTTCATTTTCCTCAGAAAGACAAGGTTTTATTAAAAGGACTCCACCATTTCCCGCTTGGTGTTTGACAGTGTCCTTGCCTAATTTTTAAATACTGGAACCCTCCAGGTTCTCTCTCCTCAGAGATCTGTTTACCATGTTGTGTGATTTAAGGACTCCCCAAAGTCCTTTGGCCTTCTCACAGGCTTGCTTTTGCGGGGCCTCGTCGGGGCGTCTGCCCGTTCGGGTTTTCCGGGCTCTCATAATCCTTGTGGGTCTCCCAGCCTCGTACATTAATGTCTTTTGTTTTCCCAGGGGTTCCAAAAGCCCTCTGGCCCTCTGACAGGGTTGCTTTAGCAGGGCCCTTGGTAGGGTGTCTGCCCGTTCAGGTTTTCTTGGCTCCCGTAACCCTCTTTCCAGCCTCAGATACCACCATTTGCACCTCTCAACAGTGGTTGCTACGCTTACTCGGTCCGGCTTGGCAGTTGTGCCACTTCTTATGCAGAGAGCGGGGATCTGACCTCTCTGCTGCAGTCTGGTCTCGCTGTCAGTGAAGGGGCTCCAGGTCCACCATGGCTTCTGTGTGGTCATGCCACCAGGCGAGACAGTTGCTTTACCGTCTGCGTCTCTCTCCGAACTTGCCTTCTTGGTTGGTCTGGATGCAAGCCTTCTGACGTCTTCCTAGTGATTTGCTTAGTCTCCACGCTACTGCCGGATTATCATTACTCCATTCAAGGTTCCTCGTCTTTTTATGTACATGGTCACAAACAAAAGGGGTGTGTCGTTGTTCTTTGACTGGAGTTCAGGCGGCATCGAGCATTACCTGAAGCTAAAGAGATTGAAGAAATGTCACTATTTGGTAAGTCCAAAACAGAAGTAACAACAGTCTTTCTGAGTCTCATGTAGGAAGACAATGTAATCTGGACCAGAGGTTCCTTACTGGAATGGGAGTCCTTCTCCCAGAGAGGAGTGTTACCACCAGTAAGGTTCCACTTGCCAAGACATCTTGAAAGGTCCTTGTTTGGCAGGCTCAACTCCATAGCCTCAAAGGGGGTGGCTTCCCCCGTGGGAGAAGGGACGAATTGCCCAGATTCATCACAGTAGCCAACCAGAGGACAGCTTGAGCTATGAATGTCATCACCTCCCTGTCTCTGGGTCCTATCTCTACTCCCACCAACACATTTTACCTCATGATTGACCTACACCTCAATCTGGTACCGCCTCATTTTTCCACTCTCCTCCCCTTTGCCCCCTGCTGACCTCCTCTCCTCATCCCTCCTACCCAATCACTTTCCTCCTCTCACCAACCTCTGGCTTCCTTCTCTTTCGTGGTCTACTCTTCCCTCCAGCCTTCCGCAAATGCACTTCTTCTCCAAGCACCCACACCCTTCTGTTCAGCCTTTTCCCTTAAATAGGTGCCAAACCCATTCTCAATGGACCACGCCAACATACAGGTTCAGGCGTGTTTCATTATCCACCTGTAATGGGACAAGTTGGCTAAATTCACTTTGTGGCTTTCCGGTTGCATATTGAGCCCCTGCCCCTTCCAGGTGTGGTCTTGAGAGCTCTCTGATCAAAAGAAATGAGCAGGTTGGAACTACCTGCAGAATTGCTCTCTTTCCTTTGTGTGTGTGCTTGGGCCAGCGACTGATACATTTATTTTTTTGTGCAACCCAGCACAGAAGCGAATACCATTTCTATTTGGTCTGTAGTCAGTTTCCTGAGGTCCTGCCTTGCTTGTAGCTTCCCACTGATCTGTGGAATGGAGGTTTCAATGTGGAATCAGCTTTAGGATTCTAGGACATTGGGATCTCTTACAGTGATATCCCCAGATTGTGGCATTTTGTGGCAAGCTCCTGCCTCCGAAAGTATGCATAGTGGGGTTGTCAAGGAGCCCTCCCCACTGCACCCCTGAGGACAGCATCATAGTGGTTGCACCTGGTCCACTGAGCCAACCCACCATCACTCCAAGGGACAGCCAGGGGACTTTGTCACACCTCTCTGAAATCTGAGTATGCCAATCCCAGCACCTCACTCCGAATCATAACCTTTCCATACCAGCCTTCATGCTTTAAGAGAGCAATGGAGTACACTTCAGGCTTATCAAATAGCTACACAGCCACTCCAATACTTTCTACTGGGTGCTGTCATATAGTCGAGTGGGTTTACAGAAAGAGGCTGAACACAACTTATTAGACAACAATGGATTTATTCAACACTCAAAAGGGTCGGTCTCTACAGGGTCAAATTCAAACATAAAAGAGGCAGTATAGTCTCTTACCAGAATGTTCCAACAGTTTTGGAATGTTTTTAAAAAGTTTGCAAGGTTTGGGTTACTTCCCCATCATTCACAGCCTTCAGATATTCTCTTTCAATGTCTTCCTGCTTGACCTTGGTTGTCAGTTGGATACAACCATCTCCATTGCACCCTGTAGTCCCAGTAGTAGTCACCGGTAGTAGTTACTTTTGGCCTTGTTACGAGTTAGGCGGTAAGTAGTAAAATTGGCAGTAACTGAGTTACCGCCAATTTTACCACTATGCCAAATCATGAGTTTTCTTTTTTATTTAAATATATTTATTGGCATTTCAAATTTTTTCATAACATTCCCCCCTCCTCACCCACACACTCCGGTCCTCTACCCTCCATCAGCAGTATAGTGAAAAGGCATTAGACAATGTCCAAAATCCGAATAGCTTGTGATATGATAAACATCCTTCAAGTAGTCCAGCAGCATACCCTGTCTTCCCCCCTGTCTTCCCCCTGTATATTATACATTACCCATTCCATTGCCAGAACATGCCAGAGTATAAAACCATTTGTGATAGGATGGGGCCATTTATTTTTTCTAGTTCCGTGCAATCACCAAAAGGAATGTCAAAGATAAAACCATAAATGTCTTTTTATGTGCCGATCTCGTGGAGCTGCATCTTTTTTCCAAAGACACAGAAGACAGCCCTGTGCTCGTAGATATATTTGCCCACACCAACTCCTGTAGTGTCTTGTTTTCATGGCCCCAGAATGATTTCAAGGCTGGACAAGAACACCAAATATGGAGCCAGTCCCCCTGCCCCTTACTCTTCTGCCAACAGTCTGCAGTGTCCCCTTAAACATCACACTAAGTCTCTCCGGTGTATAATGCCATTGAGTGACATTTTTATACCACATTTCTCTTAGTTGGATTGAGCGTGTTAGCTTTGGGATATTGTGCCAAAGCGTCCCCATTCCTCGTCGGCTATCTGGCGGTCTAATGTACCCTCCCTTTGTCCATATATGACCACTTTTCCTGGCAATCCCCTTCAGAAAGTAAAGAGTAGAATTCAGAGATTAGATGCGTGCCCCCTGTATGTGACGTGATATATTTCTCAAACATAGTGATTGTCTGCTGGCCTTAATTTTATTCAGGGGATGTAAGACCCAATGTCGAAGTCGGAGGTAACTGAGTCGATCGTTTTCCATGAGTGCAAAGGAATGTTTACATTGCTCAAATGTTTTAATTTCTTGACCTAGCATCAAATCTTTAAGTCGTATGCAGCCTGCTTCCCTCTATTTCCCAAAAGTAAATTTTTCCATCCTAGGAGTAAACTGGGGGTTGTCCCATATAGATGTGAAGGGCCCGAGAATAGTTGATATGCATTTCTGGTTTAGGGCTTCATCCCACACTTTGCCTACAAGTTATAGGTGAAGCCTTCATGCTCACAGGGCGATAGGCCCTCAGTAACCATAATACCTCATCTAGTGGCCCGCCTGCCACTGCTCTGTCCATATCTACCCAGAACTTACTATCATCACCTGAAAACCATTGCTTCATTACCCTCAACTGGGCTGCCCAGTAATAGTTTTCTAAAATCGGGAAAAGTCATACCACCCCTATGCCTGGGGGCCATTAAAGTTTGCAAGGCCATCCGCTGTCTTTTATTATGCCAGATAAAGGTTGATAGGATGCTGTTAAGTGTCTTCAAAAAAACCCTGGTGATCGATACCAGCAACGTCTGGAAATAGTACAGAAAGCATGGTAAAGTCACCATTTTTATCGAAGCCATTCACCCCAGCCATGATATGTATAGAGGATTCCACCTTTGCAGGTCTCCTCTCATAGTTTTGAGCAGCTGAAGATAATTCGCCTCATACAACGTTGGCATAGATTTTATTATGTAGACCCCTAGTATTTAATTTTCTGTTCTACCCACAAAAATTGGGTGAAGCCCTGTGTTTCCGCTATTGTGTCCTTTGGTAGTGCAAGGTTGAGTATTTCGGATTTATGGGGTTTAACCTTCCGTCCCGAGACCTCCCCAAATATTGCCAGTTCCGAAGAGATCCCCTTCAGAGATTCTGCGTGTTCATATATGGGCAAGACGATGTCCTCAGCAAATACCATCATTTTGTGTTCCGTCCCCCGAAACTGGGCCCCCTTCATGCCTGGTGCTTCCCGTATATATTGCAGGAATGGTTCTAGATAAATCACATTAAGCAAGGGGGACAGTGGGCATCCGTGTTTAGTTCACTGTGCTAAGCAGATCGTACCTGACAATTGTCCATTGATAGTTAAGCAGAGAGATGGGGTTTGATAGTTTGTTTGTATCCTATACAGAAATTGCTTGCATGAAAGAGAAAATATTCATACAAACTCTTATCAACAGTCACAATAATTATACATTAAATCAGCACTGTTTCATTATACAAATAAACAATTTATTCAAAATATCTAAAGTTTAAAAAAGACATCAGAGACTTTCTGTTGCCACACAGAGTGTTAAATACTAAAACAATGTCTAAAAAACAGACAATTAGACTGTGACATAAAAACCTAGATCAAGTAGGATAATGTATATATTATTAACATCATTGAATTACTGACTATTATAGGGGCATTTGCCATCTTAATATAGTCATAGCCCTTTTATTGGGATCTATACTTATCCCTGGTTAACCTTTATACCAGGATGGGGAACTCGACATGTTTCAGTTCTCTTATGTAGTTCTTGGAACTTTCTTCAGGAGATATGTCACTATACAATTGTTATTACAATAAAAACAAGACAAACGGCAATGACATCGGTTGAAGACAATTACAACTCTTGTTGACAGTGAAAAACATCAATCCGTTTTTGAAGATGTGACTGTTGATAAAAAACAAAAGAGAAGAAGGGGTAAGCTGGCATTGCTCACATTCTTCTACGTTGAAAAAACCTTCTAATAGTACTTTCCTTTCTCCTCATCGTATAACTTTAGAAGTGTGGTTTACTGTCGTCATGGCTGAAGACAAAACTGTGGGGTACAGTGATGATTATGCCGCGGCCCTCATGAACGCTATTTCAATTATCAATAATAGCGAGTTAGAATCCAATCAAGACCAAAATAATGAATGGGACAAAATCTTGCAACTAAGAAAAAGATTAATCAGTACGGAACTACATGGAGCAATAATGCTTGAGTACCTAAAAAATAAGGCACTGCCACAAGGTTTAACAGTTCCTAACGAACCTCGCCTGTTCTTGGACAACCCAAAGTTCAAGCTCCAATGGAGCTACATAGCTAATCACTTTGGCCGCGATTGGCTCATTTTAATTATTGATACTGCTAAAGAAGTAGCTCAAAAAATAGAAAATGATCTTAATAAATTTGAATAAGACATTAAAAAGGTTATATCACTAGACAATGTAAAAAAAGACTAGAAGAAATAGAAAAAGACATGAAAGAGTTAAAAAAAAACAACACTCTAGAACATATACAATGCCTAAAAAAAGATCTGACGAAATATACTCATGATAAAGAGTATCCCTATACAAAAGAAGGATACAAAACAACAGGGACCCAATCAAACGGTCCCCAGAACCAGAACCTCATTTAGCTCCAGTAATAGCAGTAGCGACCCAGATAATACAGCCTACAGGGTGCACAACGCCATCTAGAGGGCGAGGCAACATGAAAAAAGGACAAGGCAATCAAGGAAATAGATGTAGGAATTTTTTACGCCAAGGCCCCAATAGGGGCAACTGGAACAACGATCAGAGCCAGACGAGGAGCGGCAATCGCTTCTAGTGAATTCATCAAAACATAGACTTACGATAGTAGAACAACAAGTCCTAAACATAGGTTTAGGCTATGTCATCTCCAAAAAGCACGATTCCTTTCTTTTCTGCAATGATTTCCACAAATTGATGCGTAAGGTCCATCTAAAAGAATTCTTTGCGAACCCAACAAATGTCAATGAGATACCTCAGAGCAAAAATTACACAGGCCTAAAAAAAATCACTTGCAGTTCTGCCCTCCTAGTTTTACCTACTCACCCGAATCAGCTATTTTTGGAAAAACGAGTCATGGTCGAGGTAGAAAAACTAGAAAAGAAAAATACCTAGTTTTTTCACAATCTTAATCACAATGAAGTGGAAGCACTGAACTCTCTTTCAAAAAACGAGGAGATTATCATAAAAAGGGCAGACAAAGGAGGAGGCATAGTGATACTGGATGAAAATGATTATGTCAAAGAATGCCTGAGCGAGTTAAATAACAACATGTATTACAAAAAATTGACAGAAAATCCAACTAAGGAGCTACTACAAATGATTGAATTGAAAGTAACAAAAGCAAAAGAACGGGGCTGGATAAGTAGACAAGAAAGTCAATTTCTTATCAACAGGGATTCTGTAATTCCAACTTTTACTGTTTCCCAAAAATTCACAAGACACTTGTGCACCCCGTCGACAGACCAATTGTGGCTGGTATAAATTCCATCCTTGAGCCGCTCTCAAAATTCACCGATCATTATTTGAAGAACTACGTAGTCCAGATGAAATCCTGTTTAAAAGACACGAAAGACGTTATTAAACTTTTCAAAAATCTACCATACAATGCTACCACACACTTTCTAATAACTTTGGACATTGTATCACTGTATACCAACATACCCCAACGAGAAACGGTAGAAACTATCAAAGAAATCCTTTTAACACGCATTGATCAAGACCCTGTGCCAACATTGTTTATACTATGGTGCATAGAGGTCTCTTGAACAAGGAATTTCTTTGAACTCGAAGGCTGTTTCTACCAACAAATCAAGGGAAAAGCCATGGGCATCGGCCCAACTGTGGCCATTTATGTGTGAATTAACAAGGGGGGTCCTGGGAGTCCCTCTGCCAGACATTAGTCCTGGTTGCGAGAGACTTACCCAGAGTCTTTAACTCAATATCTTTCACAGAGAAGAAATATCCCAAACATATCAGTCTTTGTCCTGCCCTGGGGTAGTCCAGCACCGTAATGCTAGGCAATTCTCCTCTGAACAAGAGTACCAACAGAAACCCCAGTCTCACCGTAAGTTACTAAGGGAATCCAGACATGGACCCCTTGCTCACTATTCTTAGAGAGGCACAGCTCCTCCCTACTGATGAGGTCCAACCAGACTGAAACACGTGTCTGGGGATGCTGTTGGTACTCTTGTTCAGAGGAGAATTGCCTAGCATTTCGGTGCTGGACTGCCCCAGGGCAGGACAAAGACTGATATGTTTGGGATATTTCTTTTCTGTGAAAGATAGTGAGTTAAAGACTCTGGGTAAGTCTCTCATAACCAGGACTAATGTCTGTCAGAGGGACTCCCAGGACCCCCCTTGTTAATTTGCATATTTAAGTAACTTTGGGTCTCACCCTAAATTACTAGGAGAATCCAGACATGGACCCCTTGCTCACTATTCTTAGAGGGGCACAGCTCCTCTCTACTTATGAGGTCCAACCAGACTGAAACACGTGTCTGGGGATGCTGTTGGTAATCTTGTTCAGAGGAGAATTGTCTAGCATTTCGGTGCTGGACTGCCCCAGGGCAGGACAGAGACTGATATGTTTGGGATATTTCTTCTCTGTGAAAGATAGTGAGCTAAAGACTCTGGGTAAGCCTCTTGTAACCAGGACTAATGTCTGGCAGAGGGACTCCTAGGACCCCCCTTGTTAATTTGCATATTTAAGTAACTTTGGGTCTCACCCTAAATTACTAGGGGAATCCAGACGTGGAACCCTTGCTCACTATTCTTAGAGAGGCATAGCTCCTCCCTACTGATGAGGTCCAAGCAGACCGAAACACGTGTCTGGGGATGCTGTTGGTACTCTTGTTCAGAGGAGAATTGCCTAGCGTTTCGTTGCTGGTCTGCCCCAGGGCAGGACAAAGACTTATATGTTTGGGATATTTCTTCTCTGTGAAAGATAGTGAGCTAAAGACTCTGGGTAAGTCTCTCGTAACCATGACTAATGTCTGGCAGAGGGACTCCCAGGACCCCCCTTGTTAATTTGCAATTTATGTGTGGAATTTTTCGAAAAGAAGTTTATCTATACAGCTCATCCTTTCGAATCCAACCTCCTTTCCTGGGCACGATACATAGATGATATCATTGTGATATGGTATGGCACACAGAGTCAAGCCACACATTTCCTCACATGGCTAAATCAATGTAATTGGCATTTACAATTTACAATGACTTTTAAGAAGGAGGAGATCAACTTCCTTGACCTTACTATTTTCCATCAAGAGGAACTTCTTCGAGCCAAACCATACCATAAAAGTACTGATAGAAATTCCCTATTGCACTATCACAGCCACCACGTGAAACATGAAACATTTGAATGATAACCTGCCCTATGGGCAATTTTTTTACGGTTAAAAAGAAATAGTAGTAAAAGGGAAGCATATGAGGAACAGGCTATGGCTCTATCCAAAAAGTTGAAAGAGAGACAATACCCGAAAAAACATATAAGAAAAGCTGCAAAAAAAGAGCATTCAATAATAAACGTGAATCCCTCCTGGAAGAAAAGGTAAAAAAGCCTCTAGATGGCAGAATAGTGAGCGTGAACACATTCACCAACCTGAGCCTCACTATTACAAATATTTTCCGAAAACAATGGAAGATTTTTGGAAAATCATCCACTAAATTACCATGCCCCCTATTTGCGTATAGGAAATCTACGACAATTGGGAATCGCGTAAGCAGCAGCAAATTAAGCACGAAGCAATCTCAATTTTAAACCCTTACAAAAACATGAGGACTAAGTCCAATCACGGGCCACTGCTCAGTGTGTAAATTCAATACCAAGTGAAAAATAGATATTGGCTTAGGTACCGTTCACCGCTGTACACCAGTGGTAGGCAGAATCCTGTGCAGTGCCCTTAGGGACCACTACACACAATTAAGACTACAAGTGGTAATACAAGTTCACCTTTGGTACAAGCCTGTACTACTATGTTAAAGTGGTAGCAGTAGCGGAGCAGCCAGGCTTATCTCAAGAGTAGTGAAACAGTAAAGGCAGGAGTGTGGATTCGAGACTAAGAATCCGTGCGCTAGTAATCACTGATTATGTTATGGTCAGGTATAAATTGTAGAAAGGTGTAAGCAGCAATCGCTCTGCTCCCGCCAACCAATCCACTCTGGTTGGTATTAATAGAATGATTTGATAAGAGATGGGGTGGTAATGCGCTTTACAGCATTACAATAAACCAAAACAAAAATGATTGCAATGTTTTAATTGAATCATGAACAGCCACTAGGATTTGACAGACCGGTGTTGCGATACTAACGCGTACCCGCGGATAGAAATGCTCACAAAGTTAAAACACACTTTGTACTTAAGAATTTAAAACAAGGGAAAAGTGAATAAAAATCAAAGGCGATACTTTTTCAAGTCAAGGAGACTCGAGGACAAGTTCAAAGATACAGATTAAAGTCAATACGCCGGCGCCAGTGTCAATGGAGCAGATGCTCAGTTGCCGAGGATCACACGTTGAACAGTTTGAGATTAAAGATGCCAAGAGTTCGTAAAGATGGTCAAATGGAAGGAAAGGTTTTAAGAAGGAGGGAAGAAAGAACAAATCTTCGTGGAGGAAATGGGTTCACCCCAATTCCGGCTGGTCAGACAGAGAGAAAGACCAAGTGTGCACAGTACCTTATTCCGTTAGAGAAAAGCTGGTGCCACGGCAGTTGTTCCTGGTAGTTCCTGCAGACTCACAGTTCTGCAGCTTCAGTCGTGGGGACAAGAAGGAGGACGTCTGGAGCGATCTGCACTACCTAGGGATGAGGCCAGCAGCAGCGAGAAAGACAACGATTAATAAAATGTGCGCTCCTTTAAATCAGGAGAGGGCTCTTCTGATGGCTATCCGGACCACTACAGCACAGCAGTGATTTCGACCCAGGAGAGGATTCTCTGACTGAAGAAAAGACGAGCTGGTTGATCCCACCAGGCTCAAGGGAAGAAGACTCCGGACTGGATCTTCTCTTTGTCGTTGAAGGGGTAGATGGCTCAGGACTGCAGCAGGGCTTCATCGGGACTCAGGGTTGCAGCAGCCGTCTTCTTCTTTGCTTCTCTTTGGTTCCTTGTAGTTCCAGAGGCGACTCTGCCTTCTAGCTCAAGAGTCCTGCCTTTTATGCCAAAATCCCCCATTCACAGAGCCTGGCTGTCAATCACTCAGCAGGGGGGTTGTCCATCCAGACAACGACCTCAGCCAATCAATACAAAGTGCGACTTGGGTCTCAAAGGAGACCCTGTGCAGGGGGTGACTACATCCCTCCCTCACATTCAGCCCACCTAGACACCCAGATGCCAAAGGAGGGCTTCTGGTCAGAAGCCCGCCAAAGGTCGGCGAACAAAGGAGGCAAACCTGGTTTGCCACGCAAAGAAAGACCCAAGAAGGATGTTAACAAAAAGAAATGGCGATTAAACCCAACCGGAGCCGAAATAAAAAGTATTTGGGCTAGCGGGTTTAACTTTCGAGGCTACTAAAATAGCCTAAAACAATACCATGTTATATAATATAATCGTGGTAGGAAAATTAGGGTATATACCACTGCCACCAGCCAAGTCTTAATGTTAAGGGAGCGAAACAATGCTCCAAGAGGTACAGATAAAAAGGGCTAAGAATTAACTCTTTCCAATACTCCATATAAGATGGGGTGTACTGGATCTGTGGTTAAATGACTATGTAAAGTTAATGGCAAATTTACCCTTTTCTGGGGGACAGTAGTCAGCCCCAGAAATGGAGTCGGTGGGAAGTCGAAAAGACAACCCTGTGTCACTGCACTGAAGGTGCTTTGTAACACACAAAAGTGTGGGGCTACTGAAGTGGTGTACTTTAGAGTCCACAATCACAAAAACAGATGAAATACACATGGCAAAACACAGGTAAGAGCGGGGGAAAAGCTCACACTCTTACCAAGTGGAAAAAATAAACTCCAGAAATCCAGCAGAGCTGCTGAGGGACTCACTAGGTAAGGGAAATTAGCCATAGAATGAGAATTCTCCCAAACAATGACCCGCTTTCTGTCTTCTTCCCTTCTTTTTTCTGCTTTAGTCCCCTGTTAGCAGTGACTACCGATAGATAATCTAGTCGTACTTCAAAGCCAAAACAACTGTTTGGTAAAGAACAGGATTCCATATTTACCAACTGTGATAACATCCTAAAATAGGTTTGTTGTACTTTCACTAGAGTAATCTCTTTCTTAATGTAAGTAGAGAGTGCGGCCCAGTCTTTAGATAACAGGTCTAAAAATCTGTGTAAATTTAAATTACAGGTCTAGTTAGAACCATTTTTCGCTCAGTTTCGATCCTCGATGAAAACTCCTGCTTGAATCAGGATTCCATCTCCTAAAGATTTTCTCCACAGACTGGACCAGGTAATTTATATTCCAGGCGCAGTACAAGATACAATTAAATTATCTAGAAGAATTTGAGCAATGATAGCTTACCCCTTCTTCTCTTTTGTTTTTTATCAACAGTCACATCTTCAAAAACAGATTGATATTTTTTCACTGTCAACAAGAGTTGTAATTGTCTTCAACCGATGTCATTACCGTTTGTCTTGTTTTTATTTTAATAACAAATTTATAGTGACATATCTCCTGAAGAAAGTTCCAAGAACAACATAAGAGAACTGAAACATGTTGAGTTCTCCATCCTGGTATAAAGGTTAACCAGGGATAAGTATATATCCCAATAAAAGGGCTCTGACTATATTAAGATGGCAAATGCCCCTATAATAGTCAGTACTTCAATGATGTTAATAATATATACATTATCCTACTTGATCTAGGATTTTTTGTCCCGATCTAGGATTTTTTGTCCCGATCTAATTGTCTGTTTTTTAGACAGTGTTTTAGTAGTTAACACTGTGTGACAACAGATAGTCTCTGATGTCTTTTTTAAACTTTGGATATTTTGAATAAATTGTTTATTTGTATAATGAAACATTACTGATTTAATGTTTAATTATTGTGACTGCTGATAAGAGCTAACTACCTTCTGTTTATATTAATCTTACCCCCCAAAAAAGGTAGAGCTACCATTGTAGTGGTCCTTTTGAGTTTCCCTCCTTATAGTCTAGTGTTGAAAGAGAAATGGCCATCCTACACAGTCAAACGCTGTAATTCCACAGCAGTAATTTCTTTTTTTTAAAAGTGCCATTGGGCCCAATGGACCCAAAATAAATGGGTAATTACTCCACCACCACCACTTGTAATCTTGTGGAAATTCCACCTGACCAAGTGGCAGTAACAATAATTACTCAGGGCTATTTTTGGGAGGGTTTACCTCTGAATTTCCGACCTAACTCGTCTCTGCCAAGAGTTGAAGGTAGTAGTTGACCTTCTCTGCAAGACTGAGACAGAGCCATCTGGGGTTTCCATAACCAGCACCCATTTGTGGGCTTAAGCGGCCATTGCCGCCTCCCTCTACTAGGATCCTGGCTAGTAGTTTCGTGGCCTCCTTCTTCAGCACCTCTATTAGCCTGCTCTGGACCATCAACCTCCTGCACTCCTCCTTTACCTTCCTGATATTTACCTACCTCAACTACCTGATTTTCTTCTCCTTCTGCTGCTGGATGGTCCTTTTCCCCCCTCAAACCTCCAACCTCCAACCTCCTTCTCAATCATCTCTCCCACCTACTTGTTTCTTTTATCTTCAACCTCCTCTAAAGACTTTTCTCACACACTTCTCACACTTCGGGACCAATTCCGTTGGTGACGGTGCATGGTACAAATACCTTTAACATTTAACATTTAACACTTCATCATCTTCTAAACTAACTGTCTGAGCTCCCATTTAAAAAACAATGGTTTTTATTTTGTTATTGTGCATATTGTTATAAACTTTAGCTCCGTTCCTAACACCCACACCGCCTGCCTTATGTAGGCTGCTTACCGCTCCCCTGGGGTTGTGCTTTGGGTTAAGGGCTTATCCTGTGGTTGTAAACGACTGTGAGGCTCTGACTGGCTGAGCATAATTGGCTCACCTGTATGTGCATTGAGACTCTGGTTTGGCAGAGTCTTCAAAAAGGCTGACATGTCATTTTGGTTTTTATCACATTTCCCTGCATTGTCCCCAGCATCCTGGGGTGTCCCCTGGTGCTTTACATGCAGGTAAGGGTCTTGGAAGCAAATTTAATTGTGACACTGCTTCCTCTCTAGTGTTTTGTTGATCAGCGATACCAGGCACTTTATGGGGACTGGTGGTCTTGCTGTGTGTGTTACAACAAAACCCACCGTGCTTCTGAGGTCCATGCAAGTTCATTGGAAGAGTACCATGAGAAAATCTGGCGAGCCTCTGATGTCTGTGTGTTCCCTGTGCGGGTATCGCTGAAATATTTGAAATGCTTCTGATATCTGATATCTGAGCTGGGCCGCTGAGTGAGTGCCATAAAAAATGTAAAGTGTCACTGGTGTCTGAGTAGGCTGGTTGAGAGAATGCCGAAAGATTCAGGAGAGCTGCGATTGAACCCATTGCTCGTTTTTCATATCAAGGGAAATCGATTGCCTTGCTACAGGTTTTCTTTTGCTTGTGCAGTTCAATTCTCTTAAAGAATCAGCAGCGTTTGGGAGTTTCTCCTTGTAAAGGCTAAATGAAAGACATTATTGCAGGAATGGGCAGAGCAAATAATCACTTGTTACCTGGTGTACTTGATGCCCAGCTTCAGGGATACTCCCACCTAATAGAGCAGTGTCTTAAAGAGGCTTCATGTGCTCCTCAACTGCCCTGAGGTGGGGAAAAAGGAAGAGATATTCCCCTTCGAGAGATGACCCCTCGGCTCATCTTCCATCAGCTCAGAGAGGCACCCAGCCCCCTTAGCTAGCCCACCCACTAGATGTCTCCAGAGCCAGGTGTGTGACTTCATCACATATCTGACCCTCTTTCCTTTGACACCCCTAAAATTCTGCTGTGATATGTCTACTTAGATAGTCTATACTAACCTGCAGTTTCGCATCTAGGTGGACAAACAAAAAGCAAGCTGTAGGGTTGGTGTCCTTTGTCCTAGACAGCCACATGAGTGGGGCATGATCCGTGGTCAATCTACATTTCTGTCCTGTCAGATAATACTTAAGGGCCTCTATGAGGCATCTGATGGCCAGGCACTCTAGTTCAGTTCTGGCATAGTTTCTCTCATGGGGGTGGAGCTCTCAGCATGTCAAATGGCTGGTTTGTTCAACTGCATTCCAGACTTGAGAATTACTGCCCCATAACCCTTCTCAACACACATTTGTTTCTAGCATTAACATATTACTAATTTTGGGAACTTTTATCAGTGGCGGTGGAAACTCGTTAATATTCTAATGGTCTGCTCTGTACTCTTGGACCATTGGATATGGTTGAGTATGGACACTTTCAGCTGGCCTATCAGAGGTCCGGAGACAGTTGAAAAGTTGGGAATTAAGCTGTGATAGTGCCTCACTAAGGCAAGGAAAGCATGCTTTCCTATCTTTGTCTTGGGAGGGGGATGTCCCGCTCCCCTGGTCCTTTCCTAAGGATTCCGGCGCTCGAGTGCACATGACTGTTAAAGGATAGTTCCGGGACTTTTTTTTTATTGTCCCTACGGTTCGGCCATGTGTTTTTAAGCATAAATCGGTAGATCGTAGAAAACTTTCCTATGGACCTTACCCGACTTTTCGTCCATTAACGCACTCGAAATCACCCCGCCATTTTCTGATAATCCTATCATTTCCCCCCATCGACCTGGCTCACCTGCTTTTGCGGCACTAAATCAAATCCCCCGCCCCTGAAACAGACTTTATCAAAACATTCATATTCCCCCCCTCTATCTGTGACGTGACTGTGCTGCGTAGGCAAACGCGCCCAGGCGTCTTCTACGCGACTCCACACAGAACCCGGAAATCAACACAGATCAGCTCACAACACAGCGCGCCACAATTGGGAATATGAAACTGTACTTTTAAATCAAACCGCAAGATTGTAAATTTGGTAAAGTACATTTATTTGACATCAAATGTTTAGAGAATATTCAGCGATTTTCATTTTTATTTGCTCACGTTCCAAAAAGTTAGTTTTGAGGCACGCGATGTTCCTTTGCTGTACACAGGGTCTTAGATCATCTCACAATACAGCGCCACAATTCGGAATATGAAACTGTGGTTTAAAAGCAAACGGCAAGATTGTACATTTGGCAAAGTACATTTATTGGACATCAAATGTTTAGAGAATATTCAGCGATTTGCATTTTTCTTTGCTCTCGATCCAAAATAGTTCGTCTTGAGGCAAGCGATGTTCGTGTGCAGTACACAGGGTGTTGGTTTACGATAAAATAAGCTCTTCGGTCGCACTGATAATCGCATGGCTGTTCCAACAACGAGGCACTAGGCCACCACAACGGTCTGTATGTTGCATCTAGCTGTTAGTACCGCGTAAGGGCATACTTGTACTTGGCAATCGTCCCATAAAATGGTCAGGGTGGTAACGTTGTTCACGCGGAGAAGCAACTGGCGGTTGAAAAAGCCATCCGCCGTTGTCTGGTACTCGTGACACATACAATAATGAAGGATGTACCTGTTTTAAAAACATAAAAAATGAAATTAGTCTCACCATCAGATCTTTATTAAAATTATTCATTTTATATATAAGGTCGGGAAATTATTTCATAGCTAGGACAGTGCAACTGGGTATTATACGTCAAGGGGGGGCTGTAGGATACTGAGACAGTCCCCCAGTGCAGGGGTTGACAGGGAGGCAGTGCAGGTGGAGAGTGGAAGGGCCCAGGACCGAGGTCGCAGACAGTGGACCAGTTGTAGCAGGGGAGAGGGAGAGAGAAAGCAGAAGCAAAGAGGAAGGTTTTGAGGTGCTTCCGTAAAAGGAGATGGTTCTCCTCAAGATAGTGCGCGGTACAAAACAATATGCCACATAGAACGAACAAGTACAACTTAACCCGTCTTTAAAGCTACTGTATAGTAATTAAATTGCGGTATAAACTCATCTAAAGAGTTACTTACATTATATTTGCATTTTCCATTGTGTCTGTGCGTAGGGCAGCCCCGAAATACCACTCCTTCTATGCCGACGTTATTTCTTCTAATGAACGAACATTAAATGGCTTTCGTTTCTGAAATTATATTCATTATCGTTTCTTACGTTATTGGCCCACACCCCCAAAAAGAAGTCTTTCGGGGTGGTCCTGGCCTGTCAAGGTCAAATAACAATAGAACCTTATACTGAGTCGTGGGCCATTCCGGCACCCGAGAAAAAATCAAAGCAGCTGACCTTCACTTTGAACGAGCACACATTCCTAGTTAGCTACATTCAGTGTAAGGCCATCTCACAGGACTCACAGAGCAATCACTTTTATTTACACAATACATAGCTACACATATTCAATGGGCCTGCGACATGAGGAGACTCGAGAGAACAGACAATCAAATTACAATCATTTAAACAGTGATGTGTATTTCTCAATGAGCTCTTCCTTAGGTGGACATGGAACAGAGGCAATGTTGGGTGGCAATGCAGTTGTCCCCTGCACAGGTTCGTTCACAACTCCATGTATGTGCCTATCTAGGACATCAACAATAAGTCTCTCAATAAAGTCATATTGCATATCCTCAAACACTGATTTGATAACCCATTGTTTACTTCTTTTAGTGAAGGCCTTATTGTAGCGAAGCGTCCCTAAAGTTCCGGTCGTCCTACTTTGTTGACGGCCAACATTATGGTTATGTGCCAAGACCGCTAGAAGAGTCAGATTTATCATGCCCTCCATGCCAAAATGCAATCGTTTTGGCCTGTACTTTAGGCACATATTGTGGAACACCTCCAAATCTCCTGTGTGGCAGAATTCCGTGAGTCCCCTCAAATCTCTTGTTATAGTTTTATCAAATACAATCTTTTCAATGGCTTTGTGAGTGGGTGATGAAGGAATTAACCACTTCTTCTTCCGTGCCTCCTCTGTGGACACATGGCCATGTTCACAATTGTGGAAATGTTGGTTTGTGGTCCAGCGGTGAACGTTGCTACAGTGTAGCATTACTGACTGCCATTCTTCCAGTAGAATTTCCAACGACCCTCCACATGTTTTTGAGCTCCACCAAAGATGGTTGCTGATTGACTTGGACCACTGTGAAATACCTTGCATATCTTTTTTTTTACCTGCAGCCGACATTTTTTTATTGATTGTTTTTGCAAGATGCCAAACGTCAAATTGGTGATTTATATTTTTGTACTCTTCTCTCATTGTCTTGGCAATTGAAACGTGTCTGTCCATGGCTATCAGGTCGATCACCATTCCCCGCGATTGTAGTTCTTGCAATGATGCTACAAAGCCAACGTTCTCCATGGCCACTGAGGATGTACTTTGTGACACCTGCACGGCCACCAAACTCACAATTTTCTTACTTTCCATGTCCTGAAAGTGGTAGGTGCAGTACTTGGCTGAAAATCCTGGGCTGTCGCACTGTCCATCACCGGCTAGCCTGAACCATTTGCCCGCGAATGTACTATCAATAGACATTTTTTCCATTCTCCAAGCTTCGCTAATGGCTGGAAATAGATAATCGGTTTGGTATTTGTAGAACTGAGTTTTCGCAATGAAATGGATTCCCACAAACTGAAAGAAAGACTAACTTTTTAAAACTTGAACCACTAAAAAGTGCAGCCGCTGCACAAAGTAGATTGCCTGCTGGCAGTTGCCCCAGCATGGGTTGTGCAGACCATGAGAAAGGATGATATTTTGTACAGGTGGCATGTATTTTAAGGTTAGTGCCTCGAATTGCACGAGTCACATTAATCAATGGCTCCCCACATACTTCCCCACCAACCGAATGCCCACATTTCATCCGAATAATAATATCAATCAAACAACTATCGAATACAATGAATTTGGCCTCTTTCCTTATACTGTCACTCTGCATCCCAGCTGGTTCGGCCTGTAACGTTGAGGACATGTCACTCACATGAAAGGTAGAATCTCTGATATCGTCTTCCGCTATGTTCAGTGATATTGATGGTGTTTCATTGTCGTCCACTTCATTCTCTTCCATTGCAACATCTGTTCCTTCTCCGGCGATGGGTGAATAAAACAATTTCTTCAACTTTCTTGCGGTCTTAGTTTTTGCGGGTGTGGATTCTGTAAATTGATCTCCGACTGCATCCGAACTACCAGGAGGACATTCACTATCAATGGCTGGTGGTGGTATAGCTCCGTTGTCAATCACTTCATATTCTTCCCATTGGCACGATGCATCTCCAGTCTCAAGTCCCAGTCAAAAGGTTTGACAAGCAACATCTCTCGTTCGCTTCACTGTCTGTGTAGATCTAGTTCGTACACCCACTCGCAACTAGAGGACAGATTGGAAAAGGGATGTTCAGTTTAAACACAACTTACAGTATTGAACTATTAACAGTGAAAAACAACATAATATAGTGACCAGGACACTAACCTTCTTTTGCTTTCTTTTCTTTGAAACTTTCTTGCCTCGAACTTCAACATCAGGACGCTGTTGCTCCGACTCGTGTGTGCATGTCTCCACTTCCTCTTACGCTGCAACGACTATATTTTCATGATAAGCACATCCATCACGCACTGACGCTCCATTGACTCCCTGAAACATAGAACTTTCATTAGTATGTATAATAATATTGAAAACACAAAATGTACTTGGGGACCAATACCCACGTACATCTCAATAGCAAAACACAAATGAACGATTTGTGTAGAACATTCAAACGACAATTATTCACGCATTGTTGATCTAGTTAGATGGAACTGTCAATATCCATAGCTCGGGCTCCTCATAGACTTCCATTGATGATATTATTGAAGATGATGCTTCAGTAACTCCCTGAAACACAGTAATTGCATTAGTATGGTTTTCTATTTTGTTAAAAAGAACATAAACTTTGTGCAGGCGTCAACGGCTCATCTAAATAGACCTGCACAAATGATCAGTTGTCTAAAATAAATAATGGATATGTAAATATGATTCGATTTGCTCGATCGTTGGAAGTGTCACCACCCAGAGATCTGCATCAACTACTAGGGGTGATGTTCTTGTAGAAGAAGCTCCGTCATCTCCCTGAAACATACGACTTGCGTTAATAAAGAAGGAAGTATAGCGGATGTAATCACGTCATATGATTTCGCTTGATCGAACTGTCAGTATCCATACCTCGAAATGCATAAGAACATCAAGGGACGATGTAACTGCGGTGCACTCTTCTGCAAGCTGTTGCGCCGACCCGTAACTGCATGCTCCCCCTTCTTCTTGGACTAATGCTCCATCGACTCCCTGAAACATAGGACTTTCATTAGTAATGAACACAATATTGAAAAAAGAAGACACATAGGAGGGCGACGACAGAAGGACATATCAGTGGCTAAAAACGAAAGAAACATTGTGTGTAACAATCACGCTACAAGAATGCAAGATCTGATGATCTCCATCGATGGAACTTTCCGGAAACGTACCTCGAGCATCTGAGTGACATCAACGGTTGTCGTCAATACGTTGGACTCCTCAGCATCTCCCTGAAAGACAGTACTTGCATTATTTTGGATAACAATAATTATAACTGAAAACAAAGACTAGAGGACGAGTACAAGGGTGTACCATTAGGTAAAATAATCACACGATAAATTAAAACTATTGATTTACATGCCTAAAACAAGTCAGTGGCAGAATAGCTAAGTAAGATTACCCGATAGGCGCTTGAAGTGGCTGATGACTGCAATAACGACACGGATGGAGAATCTTCCGCCTTCATATTGAGTGGATACATAAATGGTGAAAATTATTGTTAGCTAATGCTACACACTACCGCAAGGCCGAGAGATAAATACGTAAACTTGACTCACCAGTGGAGGGATGTGGACGAATAGAGTGGGAATAGCGGTTGAGAGAAATTTTCGCCTCGCTCGCGGTGTGTTCTTCTTTGTTAGCAATGATGTGGAGTACATGTCTGAGCTAAAGTGCCTGCTGCAGATGCGGTATCGATCACCCCTCTTGTCCGCAAAGACTTCTAGGACTCTACTTTCAAGCTCAGACGGTGGATATCCGCAATATCAGACCCATTCTCTTATCTGATCTATTGTCTTAGGGAAAACATGCATTATAGTACCTTCAGATTTATTATGGGTCTTCGAAGGGCAACCGCCAATGGAACAGGCAGGCATTGTGGAAAGTTCTGAAAAGTAAAGATCAACAATTCTCTATGAATACCAATGTGTTAAAAAATTAAATGACACATAAAAGGTTCAATGCAAGGTTCGTTTTGGTTCTTGGAACTATACACGTTATTCACATGCGGATAAGTATTTGAATAACTTTAAAAAAATAGAAAGATAATTTGACTAAACTCAGAACATGTGACTAGTTCCTTGCATGTACTGTCTTGAACGAAAAGAAATTGGACGCAAAATGATTATGGTACATGGCCTTACCTTGACGAACAAACAGTTAGATGCAGGGATCAGAGTAGTTTCTTGTCGTAGAACAGGGAGCAGTTCACAGGTTGCAAACTGACGAGTTTCCTCGAAGTGGTCACGGAAGTTCACAGAGACAAAGAGCAGATAACCAGCACCTTCACGGGTTGACTAGCAAAGCGCAAAGAAGTTCTCATTAGAAATATGAAGTGGGTTATAAAGAATTCGAAACAGGGGTGTGTTTGTGAATGAATGAGGTGTATATGTCGTGGCATTATGCGGTTTGCAGGGGGCCGTCCAGCGTGAGGGGGATGCTTGGCAGGAGACACGGGGTCTGGAGGTAGACATGGGAACAACAACCCATGCTCTATAGACCACTTTGAAGTGTACATGGTCTTTGGCACCTCTTGGCCTTTATCGCTCCCTGACAGCTCCACTTGCCAGCACAAGTACACCAGTGCGAACTGCCTTTGATAGGGCGGGGGGGGGGGTGGATTGGGGCGGTGGTCGTGCAGACAAGACACAGGAAGACTCGTGAATGGAGACACACTTATGTGGATTGCAGGGGGCCGTCCAGCGTGAGGGGGGATGCTTGGCAGGAGACACGGGGTCTGGAGGTAGACATGGGAACAACAACCCATGCTCTATAGACCACTTTGAAGTGTACATGGTCTTTGGCACCGCTTGGCCTTTATCGCTCCCTGACAGCTCCACTTGCCAGCACAAGTACCCCGGTGCGAACTGCCTTTGATAGGGCGGGGGGGTGGATTGGGGCGGTGGTCGCGCAAACAAGACTTGTTTGCCGCAGGGCCTCACCAAGGAGAGGCCATCTAACTGCATGTAAGAGGCAGGCTGCAGGATCTAGTACATGGAAGGCAGGGGGGTGAGTTTATAAATACCTCACCCTCCCAGGAGAATATATGGGTGCAGTTCACCCTGGAGACCCTGGATGCCTAGGCAGTTAGTCAGCAGCAGGCTGGCCTGTGGTGGCAAGGCGGCACGGGCCAGAGGGGGTCATCTCTGTACCCGGTGCCCAAAAGGATGATTTATTATGATCAACCATATGGATTATTTACCTATAACAATGTTTTGTATCAATAAAATCCAACCGCCTTCCTTTTATTGCCAACGCTTGAACAAAGTGGTGTGCTAAGTATTTTTGGGGGAGGAGGCAAGGCCGGGAGGCTTGATGCCAACCCGCAAAATAACATATGTATGTCTGCTGCATATGGGTTCAACGGTTATGTGGATTGAAGGTGGGCGGCCAGCGTGAGGGAGGATGCTGGCCGGAGACATGTGGTGTGACAAGACAAGGCACAGGAAGACTATTCAATGGAGACACACTAGATTCATTTAAAAAATCAAAACAACCATTGTTAAAATATATGTTGGGTTTTATTTTAGATCTTAATTTCAATTGAACATAAATAATAAACATTACACATTGTAAAGTTCCGGTTGCAGCACATCCAGGGAAAATCTGCGGTATTGTCCACTGTCGCTGGGGAAATGTTGTCTAATGGCAAGTACCGCACAGGCAGGTATTACTCTCCGAACGCGGTGTCCGAGCCTCCCGTGAAGCCACCAAGTGAAGCAACGATAGGCCACCAGCCTGTACCACCTGTGAAAATGAAAGATGCATACCGTATTAAAATGACAAAACTTTCTTATCACTGTTTATTCAGGTAAAAAATGTCATTCTGCTTTGAAAAAAATTCTATCTAGAAAATGCACAATATGGAACCAATTTACATGCATTCGAATGATATGTAGATGTAATTTTATATGTGGGAGACGACCATGACATAGTAGTGGCATCACTGACATCACAACCAGAGTATACTTACTCGTTACTCGGATTACGCGGACGAACAGTGCCGCGAAGTTCGTGCATAAGCACCATCATCATCCTCAACACGGTCCGTGAGAGGCAGGCTTCCCTGAACTCTGGCAGCTCGGTGATGCATTGCGGACTTGGCTCGCCTTCCGAAATGTAGGCCAAGCACCCGGAATTTTCACGGCAGCAGCAGTTCTCCTCCTCAGTTGGCATTAGCTCGCACCGATTGCACGTGCACCAGGTGGAGACGCCGTCCATGCGACATGGTCCAGGCTCTTCATCCGTTGACTGGTCCTCCCAACTGCCGTCGGAATCCCCATCGTTTTCGCGTGCTTGCCTTTCCAGTAGTTCTTGCTCGGTGTACTCGGGCTCGTACATATACGGCATTATTGTAGCCATTGTGTGGTAAAGAAAGTAAAATAATTTACAGAGATGGTACAGGTGTTCACAAGGCCTAGAAGCGGCGAAGGTAGCTGACCAGAGCACAGAAACGAGTCACAGAATACTCAAAGTAACACAGAGAGAGTAATGGAATCGAAAATCTGCTGCTGTGTGTTGTGAAACGGTGTGTTTATACTTATTGAGGAAAGAGGCGTCCTGCCATTTCCATGGCGACACTTCATTAGCTGAGGCGCAGCGATTGTTGACACGAAACGTGCTTTGGCGTTGGGAAATGGGCGGTACGCGTCTGCTGATGTCAGGCTCAGGGGCGGGGGATTTGATTTAGTGCCGCAAAAGCAGATGAGCCAGGTCGATGGGGGGAAATGATAGGATTATCAGAAAATGGCGGCTGATTTTGAGTGCGTTAATGGACGAAAAGTCGGGTAAGGTCCATAGGAAAGTTTTCTACGATCTACCGATTTATGCTTAAAAACACATGGCCGAACCGTAGGGACAATAAAAAAAAGTCCCGGAACTATCCTTTAATATTATAACATCCTTTGCGAACACGAGCGCCGGAATCCCCCCTCAGGTGATATTTACAATTTATATTGCAATTTTTCTCATAAGAAAACAGGAATACTCACGCGAGTGGCGCCCCTTTTTATCTAAATTGCTGAATTAGCATAAACAAAAAAAATTTGAAAAAGGGGAGAAGGAAATCTCCTGTTTCAGCTATCCTTCAAGGATAATAGTACGAAGCTGAACTGTTATTACTGAGCTAGAGAGAAGGCGTTCAAGAAGCCGAGAGAAAAAAAAAGTGTATAAAGGTGCTTTTAACTGACCATGGCAGCGCAGTACTCCCCTCAATCAGATCAGGCTTGGTCTGAGTGTGAGGAAGATACCTGCTATATTGATGCAGTGGCAACGGCGAACAGCCTGCAAAAAGGGCTGGGATCTTCGGTTGAGACCAGCATTAAAAAGGCAGTGACTAACATGCTCCTACCTATTAAACACTGCCTAGATAAAATGGAGGAGCACCTAAGAGAAACATCTCCACCAGGGAGAAAAAAGACTCAAAAGAGAAAGCACCTTACTAAAGAGGAATTTATCCCGGCTTGCAAGGGCAGAATCTCTCCGACCCCTCACCCCCCTCCAAGCCAGCCAGAACCTGCCACAGCTGCCGTAACGGACGCCTTCTCCAAGCTAAAGAAAGCCTTTATGGATAGGAAGGTAACCCCTTCCCATGATGGCCCCTCGTACCCCGAGGAGGAAAACAGGGGTAATAGACCCTCAAGCCCAGAGGGAGACAGACAGAGCACTGAAGATGATCAGAGCAAAAGCGCATACGACACTGATCTTTCCCACACCTCCTCCGATGAGCACTTTCAAGCAGAGGGTTCAAAACCCTCAAGCTCAGGGATTGAGGCAGCCCCCATCCCCAAGAAGACAACCAGGAACAAGTCTCCTTTAGAGGGGATGTTCACGCCAGCGGATCTAATACATCCCAGATCCACTGACTGGGAACCGTCTTCCAGGACAGCTAAATATATTTACTGCAGGCTGCGCAAACCTCTCGATAAGGAGGTTAGAGCCAGACTCCGAGCCGAATGCCCCGTCCAGATATTGAAGACAAAGTAGCTCTAACACCGGAGCTGGATTCAAAAATGATTACTTTTTTAGGAAAAAATGTGAAAGACCCTAGAAAAGGCATAGACTGTGCCTGGAAGTCCTGTCAGGACAAAGTACTGGACGTTGCGGGTCCACTGGCTAAGATTTCAGACCTAGCGGAAGCAGCCATCAGCTCATCTGACCCCATTGATCCGATGATCCTCTCTGGCTGGGTTCAACGGGCTATCTGCCTGTTTGGAAATGCTACTTGTGTCATTTCAACTGAGCATCGTAAAGGCATTCTGTATAAGATAGACACCAAACTGAGTGAATTAGCGGACACAGATTAAAAGTCAGATCCCACTGCACAAGGTCTGCTCTTCGGAGATCCTTTCATGAAGGAAATGTCAAAGTTTGTCGGGACCTTCACAGCATTGGATAAAACTCAGGCCTCCATCAAAAGAGTCTTCGCTTCCAAAATTTACTCCAGGGCCGGACGAGGTTGAGGTTGCTCCTCCGCCCATTATTTCTTCGACAAAAGACCTCAGCACTCCAGAGGTCAGCATAACTCCTGGCAAGAATGCACCGACACATTCTTCCCTTCAAGAGGTCGTGGAAAAGGGTCGTCCCTGGAGAAGAGCGGCTAGACATCCAGCCCAGCAACAATCTTCAGGTCAGTGTACTTATAGCAGCACCAGTGCAACAAATGCCTATAGGAGGGAGGCCAACTATGTTTGCAAGAGCTTGGGATACCTTATCGGAGATGCCTGGGTCAGAGACACAGCTCGCGCTCTGCGGCCAGTTTTTCTCGCAGTCCATTCAAACCTGTCACCCTACCCCTATAGTAATGTCCCAAAACAGATCAAATAGCTTTAGACAACGAAACACACAGTCTATGTCAGAAACAAGCGATTCGCCCGTGTGTGAGTCAAGGAGGTTTCTTCAGCCCCATATTTCTGGTAAGCAGAAAACAAAAGGTGCGTCCAGTAATAAACCTAAAAGCTCTCAGCGAATTCATCGTTTACCGCCATTTCAAAATGGAAGGTATACACATACCCAGGGACCTACTGAGGCTGAACGATTGGCTAATGCATCTAGACCTGAAAGACACCTCACAGTGCGATTCATCAGGCACACGTAAGTTATCTGAGATTTTCATGGAGAAATCGAGATTGGAAGTTCACAAGTCTGCCTTTCGGGCTCTCCTCAGCGCCTTGGGTTTTTACCAAACTCCTAAGGCCTGTAGTAGGTCATCTAAGAGAACAAGGTGTCCGACTTATAATTTATTTGGACCACATCATCTTTATGGCTCAGTCACAAGAACTAGTTCAGAGGCAGACCAGACTAGCCATAGACTTGCTACACAGCCTTGGTTTTCTTATAAATTGGGAAAAATCAATTCTTCATCTATCCAGGAACCTAGAATTTCTGGGGTTCCTAGTAGACACTCAGAATTCTCAACTCCGTCTCCCATCAGCCAAGATCCACTCCACAAAACGGAAAATACGCAGACTCTTACACAGGAGCCTGTTCTCTTTCGAGAGCTATCCTCCTCCATTCAGGCAATATTTCCCAGCCCCCTTCACTATCGAGAATTAGAAAGATTGAAGGGCCAGCACTTAAGACACAGCCTTTCTTACTCCCAACTCCTGACACTATCACCTCAAGCGAGGACAGAGCTCAACTGGTGGCTCACTCACATGGAAGCCTGGAACAGCAGAGCCATCTTCGGATCCGCCCCAGATATCATCATCAAATCAGATGGCAGTCGCTCCGGTTGGGGAGCGAGATGCGGTCCCGTAGCCACGGGAGAAACTTGGTCTCCTCAGGAGCTGGATCTACATATCAACTGCCTAGAGCTTCTTGCGTGTTCTTTCGCAGTACGTTCTTTTGCCAGAGGCAGAGCGAGTTGCTGGATCTTGCTAAAAATGGACAACATTTCTGTGGTACGGTACATCAATCATCTGAGTGGCACCAAGTTGAAGCCTCTAGCAGAGTTAGCCAAGGATTTCTGGCACTTCTGTTTGGAACATCAACTTTCAGTCACAGTGGAATATCTTGTGTATAGGCACGTTACAAATGCCATATCATATCATATCTCCCGATCTCGCAAACATGGTAGCGGACTGGTACTTTCGTCACTCTACAGATTACAGCGACTGGAGGCTCAACAGAGAAGTCTTTCTCCGCCTCCAAGAGATTTGGGGTCCGATGTCCATAGACCTCTTCGCTTCCAGACTCAATACCCAGCTACCAGTGTTTTACAGCTAGAGGCTGGATCCGGCAGAAGTGGCAACAGACGCATTTCTGCAACCATGGTCCCAGGGGATACTTTATGCCTTTCCCCCATTCACCATGATAGAGAGGACCCTGGCGAAAGCCCGTCAGGAGCATTCGGTTCTAGTCCTCATAACGCCGGTCTGGACCTCTCAGACCTGGTATCTAGTTCTTCTGGAACTTTCCTCAGATTCCCCAATCCTACTACCCCAGTTCCCAGATCTCCTACTAGATTAATCAGGGCAGCGTCATCTTCTTCTTCTCAGCGGATCTCTGACCCTAGCGGCCTGGAGGATTTCAGGTCAAGATGAAGATTCCCCGGCATGTCTCGAGTGGCGATCAGTCTCATCGAGGAAAGCTGGGCTCCTACTACCCTTAAGAGGTATTCCAACTATTGGGGAACCTGGAGCACCTGGTGCCGAAGGAAAGGATTACATCCAGTTTCAGCACCTGTAGAGGAGATACTGAATTTCCTAGCTTCTCTAATGGAAAGAGGGCTTGCCTGCAGGACAGTAAACGCCTATTGTTCAGCAATTTCTGCTGGTCATGACCTTGTTCAAGGGGTCCCAGCAGGAGAACACCAACTCGTTTGCAGATTACTCAAGGGTGTCAGACTTACAGTCCCACTCCCGTCCCGCTATGACAAGCTTTGGAACGTTAATAAAGTATTGAATCTTTTCCTGTCATGGCTGCATAACGATGAGCTATCATGTACGGCCCTATCCGGCAAACTTACTAGCCTACTCTGCTTGGTCTCCTGCAGGAGAGTCTCGGACGTCAGAGCTCTCGATCTAGCGGGCAGGACCTTCTCTACTGATGGCATCGAATTTCATATACACAGAAGGACAAAATGTAATTCTAGGGTGATTTCTTACACCACCTTTAGAGACCAACCCAAGCTTTGCCTGGTTAAATGCTTAAAAGTTTATGAAGAAAAGACAGCCCCTCTTAGGACCACTCCTAACGGGCAACTATTGATAGCTCTGCGTAAACCACACAAAGCAGTTTCCGCCCCAGCTCTAGCACGCTGGGTGCGTTGGACTCTAACTCAAGCAGGGATAGATACCCAGCACTTCGGAGCCCACTCAGTAAGAGGAGCCATGGCCTCCAAACCTTTCAGGCTGGAGTTCGACTAGAAGACATCATGAGGATGGCAGACTGGGCAAGCAAATCAGTATTTAAGCAATTCTACCTGAAACCGGTAGATCAGCCGGCATCTATTGTGGTAAGTAAGCTTTAAACAAGCATAATGTGGGGGGGGTGTGGCTTGGAGCCATGGCGGTCGGAGCGGCTCTGTGAGAGCTCCCGGCTGGTTGCCACGCGCCATTCCATGATGCACCAGTGAGAGTTCGTGTGAAGCAGGGAACTGCAGCGGATTAAGCAGCCGACAGCACAGGGCTGCCCGCGGTTAACTCTCAGCCCTCGGGGTTACCGGGTTCGCGCCCTGGAGATCGAGCCGTGTGACGAGCTGGAGAGGTTGTGATCGGCAAGATGGTGGCCCTCTCCGAGGTCGCGAGCAGGCGCTGCAGCAGCAATTGACTGGGGGCGTCCAGTCTCCTTGTGGGGCTGCAACGAACCACCGCACCCCTCACCCCCTGCAGAGTCATCAGGCCATACGCGGGCCGGGAAGTGGGACCCCCCGCACCCTGAAAGCAGTGCCTTGGTGAGGCTGCCAAGTGATACACCGTCCGAGTCCTGGAGGGTCCCGAACCGCGGTGGAACGTCAGTGCCAGGCCGTGGTGCAGCCGAACAGCGCACCCGCATCGCAGGCCGGCCGGGAGGGGTGACTGCTGCACTGGGTCTGCCCGGTGGCCCGCTGCCCCTTAGGACGCCTCCACTCATACGGCGTGGAAGCCAGCGGAGGCAAGGAAATCCGGGAACCGAGGCTTCCAATACCCAGGCGATTGCCGCGGTCTCCCGGGGCCGCTGGGGACCCTTGTGGCCCGTCTGCACTCGGATTCACCCCACCTCCATCTGGGCCACAGCAAGCAGACTGAGACAACACCGGGTGCAAGCCGAGCCTCCCCAGGAATCCCCTACCTAGCACCACAGAACCCAGCACAGAGAGTGGGACCCCCCCCCATAGAGGGTCTGGCACAAAATTCAATCAAGGGAGCAGCCCAAAAACTCAACGGTTGCAGTGGTCCCCAGGCACGGACTGCCGACGGCAAATCCCAGTCCATACTACATTGCTCATCTGAGCCGGGTAACGGCACAGAGGCGCCCAATAGTCACCTCACCCGTGGGGGGCAACCCAAGGCTGAGTGGGGGCACCCCCACCCCTACAGAACTGGCAACGGCCCTCGCAGTGAAGCACCTTTCCAAGGAGACTGGCCCACAGGCGTCCTCCCGGGCGGGCTGCACAGAGCCCTGCCATCAGCCCCACGTTTAGCAGCAGATCTACTTGGTGACTGACCAGAGGCTGGGGTTCCGCAGGCCTCCTCCCATTCTGGTTTCCCAGCGATCGCAAGTTTGCAGCAAGCCAATCTCCAATTTGAGGTACAGTTGGCCCCCTGGTAACCACAATGGCTAAAAAACCCTCCAAGCAAGCGGACATTGCAACCTTACTGTCCACCCCAGTGACAAACAGATCCAGGTGAGGGGACTGCCCTGAACCCACAGAAACAAGCACCGAGAGCACGCACGGGGAGCAACCCCTCGGGAGCCATTCCCAAGCTGTCACGTCAGACCTCCAGGATCTGCTCTCGGCATTAACCAAAGAGTTCCAAAGAGGTACGGAGGAGGTTAAAGTCACAATCACTGCGCTGGACACAAGAGTGGGGGAACTGGAAACTATGACGGCGGAAGCGGAGAACACCCTATGCGAACACAGCTATGAAATCGAAAAAAGGGGTCAGACAGATTGCCTGCATTGGAGGCCGGGATGCGAGGCCCTCGAGCTGAAGCAAGAGGACGCAGAGAACCGCTCCCGCCACAATAACATACACCTGAGGGGCATACCCACATCGGTCCTGGCTGCCGACCTGGAGAGCTATGTGTGAGACCTCTTTCTTTTCATCCTAACTCTACTGGACGACGACCTCCTGGTGATCGATATCTCCCTATAGCAGGACCTGGCGGCGACAACGTTAGCAAAGAGGAAGGCGCTGAAGCCAGTCACAGAATGGCACAGGGAGAAAGGAGTCTCATATCACTGGGGGTTCCCCACTTCACTGATCTTCGCCTGGAACAGGAGCACCCGCCACATACGCAATACTCACGAGGCAGAAAAGTTATTGTTCCCAGATGGCGGGGAGGGAAACGATGTTGAAGACGTGCCCTCTGAACAGGAGGAACGAAAGGACCCCCACCAGACCTAGTCGCGTGTCAAGAGGCGGCACCAGAGGATCAGAGGCCCCCCACAAAAAAGTAAACGGCCCAGAAAGGAGAGCTAGGGCCCCCCACAGAGCCCCAAGGCCGGAAAACAGCACTGATTGGTCCAGTCATCACCGGCAGACCCCATCACAGAGCGAAACTCGTGAAAGTAAACCTACAAACGTCACACATTCAGTTCTCACCTGCCAGCAGCATAGGCCAGTTGGCCCACAATTTAGAAGGTAGCGTTGGCCAAGCCGGAGCCCCCCTCTTGGTTGAAGGCTGGTCCAGAGAACCAAGTATTGTTATTGTTTTGTGGGGGGGGTGATAGAAGTGGGGGGACTAATAACAGTATTACGGAGGGCAGTCACGATGACATTTACTCACACGAGGTGGCGGTGTAGGGAGGGAAGCAGCAACAAGGATCAGCATCCATATCTTCAGAAATGGGGCCACCCGCCGCAGACCTAACCATGGTCACATGGATCATCCAGGGCCTGAACTCCCCTAGGAAAAGGAAAACATTGCCTGGCCGAACTGGAGGTGGACATAGTATGCCTTCAGGAAACTCGACTCCTAGCGGCAGATGAGCAGCGAGTCAGGTACCACAGATTCCCCAAGAGATATTTTGCATCCTGCGGGAAAAAAAAGAGAGGGGTTGCAATCCTGCTTAGCCAAGCGGTGGCGCTCTCCAAGGTCACGGTCAAACGAGACCCCGAGGGTAGATTCCTGCTGATCAAGGGGCTCTTGGTCGAACTTCCTATCACCATCGCGGCCATCTACTTCCCGAACGAGGCCCAGGAGTGTTTTTACACAGGGTGCTCCCAGTGCTAACCACCTTTGCTGAGGGGAAATTATTAATTGGGGGGGACTTTAACCTCACCCCGGACCCCACTGTCGATAAGTCTCTGCCGCCCAACAGATCAGACTTCTCAAAAGTACTGGGTCTGGCAGAATTCCTGAGGGAGACGGGGACGGTCGATGCATGGAGGCAGGCAAACGACAAAGCAAGGGACTTCACCTTTTTCTCACACGTCCTTTCGAGGATAGACCTCCTCCTGTTCTCGAGCGTCCTGTTCCCCTGCATCACGGACATCAACATAGGATTGAGGATCATCTCCGATCATGCCCCAGTGGTAGCACAATTGCAAACAGAGGGTCTACCAGACCCGCCACCAAGGGCCTGGAAACTACAAGATTACCTCCTGACGGACATAGCAGGCAGCCAGGAGCTCTCGGAGGCCCTGACAAACTACTTCACAGAAAATGCAAGGAAAGGGTCCACAGAGGCAATGGTATGAACTGTGCGGCACACAAACGCAGACACCAGCTGAGACTAGAGGAACTAGAAAGGACAGTGGCAGAGAAAGTGGCAGAGAAAGAAGCAACCCACAAGAAGAAACTGTCGACTAAATCATGGAGCGAGCACTGCAAAGCAAAAGTAGTCCTCGAAATGCACCTGGCGGATCGGACGGCCCGAACCCTAACTTTCACAAAGCAATATTATTACCTGAACAGCAATAAGGCCAACCGTCTGCTAGCGCATAAGCTGAAGAAACTGCACACCAGGAATACCATCACAGTCCTTCGGGACCGAGAGGGGATACACCGCTGTCTTGACTCCAAAAAGCTAGAAATTATGACCGAACACCATAGAGCGGTGATGACTGGGAAACCCACGGAGGCAGACCCAATCCCGGAGTTCCTGCAATTAGCCCCGAAGATGCCCCGCCACCCATGGATGGTCGCCCTAGAGGATCCCATCACCTCAGAGGAGGTGGCTGAGGTGATCAAATCTATGAAAAACACAGCTACGCGCCCAGATGGCTTCCCCGCAACATTCTATAAGAAGTACAGCCACATCTTGGCCCTTCAGCTGGCCTCTGTTCAACACGTTCCTGGAAACGGGTTAGGTCACCCCCTCTATGGAGGAATCTGTCACGGTCCTGATTCCAAAGCCCGGGACAAACCCGGAACTCTGCTCATCGTATCGCCCCATCGCCCCACTAAATGTAGACGCTAAGAATTTCTCGAAGCTCTTGGCATGTAGAAGCTGCTCTCCTCCCAGACACCCGGACCAAACGGGCTTCATTCCAGGTCGCAACACCCATGACAACATTAGACGGACCATTAACGTCATTGAAACAGCCAATAGAACGGGAAAGGAGCTGGCGGTGGTGTCGCTCGATGCGCATAAAGCCTTTGACAGGCTGGACTGGGGCTATATGAGAGCAGTACTCTAACACTATGGGGTGGGGCCAAAGTTCCAGAAATGGATATCGGCAAACTATCAACAGCCCACCACAACACTCAGAATCAATGGGGCACGGTCCCCCAAAATACTGATCCCAAGAGGAACTCGTCAAGGATGCCCCTTATCGCCCCTTATATTTGCGTTGTCGATGGACCTACAACACAAGCAGGACACGTATAAAGTGGCCCTGTACGCGGACAATGTGTTACTGAAGCTGACCCATCCGAGCTCTTCACTCGCGGCACTAGAGAAGGAGTTGGAAGGCTTCAATGCTGCTTCCGGTTTCGCAATTAACCCCAAGAAGTTGGTGGCCTTGGGCATCAATATGTTCAAATCAAAGTTAGATCCGCTACCAGCTAGCCTCCCAATCCCCTGGGCCACAGCACATTTGAGCTACCTGGGTGTTCAGCTTCCCAAGCCAGCTGAAAACACGTACAAGTTGAACTTCCTGTCCCTATTCAAGGACCTGCAAGCGGACATGTCCCACTAGCAGAAACAAGAGATATCATGGTTGGGGAAGATCACAGCGCTAAAAATGAACTTGATCCCCAGGCTGCTCTATCGCTGTCAAGCTCTCCCCGTATCGATCCCCAAAAAAGCTAAGCAGAAAGCCAAGCAGAAACTCCAAGCCAGCATGATGAAATTTATTTGGGCGGGCAAGAAGCCAGGAGTAGCCAGGAAAATCGTGTTAAGGAGCCCCGGATCTGGTGGCTTGGGGGCACCGGAGATTGAGAGATACTGCCTGGCCGCCCAGCTCTCTGCAGCATTCGCGTGGCAAGCGACGACCAACAAACCCCGCTGGCTCAAATTGGAAGAGCACTGGGCTCCCTACCACACATCACAGCGCCTAGAAACCCGCCGAACTCCGGTCCGCTCACAGCAACCTGGAACACAGTTAACAGCTGGAGGCTGGCGGCCAGAAGGTGGAAATGTAGGGGCTCAGCAGGCCCCCTCTCCCCGATCTGGGAGACCCCAGACTTCACCCCGGGGGTGGGGCTGGGTGCCTTCACCTGATGGAAAGCAGGAGGTTTGAGGCGGGTCGCAGACTTTTTTGACGAGGACGTCCTGCTCACTTTTGAGGACTGCAAAAAGAAATTCCAGGTCACAGAAGCCGAGAGATTCCGATACTCCCAACTGCGTCATTGGCTTTCGCAAGATCCAATTAGAACAAGGGTTCACACAGCACTCACGGCACTGGAGCAAACGCTAAGAACCAGCCCACCAAAAGGAAAGATCTCAGCCCTATACAAGCTACTAGACAGGGTAAACCCGGACTCGAAGGAGCCCTATATGGAAAGGTGGGAGAGAGACTTGGGCAAGGAACTAGACATGACTAGCTGGAGCCGCATTTGGACGAGAACCCACAAGTCCTCGAGATGTGTCACGAATAAATAGGGGGCCATCAAGGTCTGCTACAGGTGGTACATCACACCAGAACCCCTGCATAAATCTGACCCCACCATCCCATCACAATGTTGGAGAGGCTGCGGAGAAACCAGCACGTTGTTCCACCTGCTCTGGACCTGCCCGAAGGACGAGAGGGTCTGGAGGGAAGTCTGGAGCAGATCCGGCTTATCACAGGACTGACGATACCGTGGGACCCGGGAGTTGTCCTATTAGGCGACACAGGGGAGGGCCAACTTCCGATGTCAGGCAATCTGGCAGGCCTCTGCACGCACTTACTTACTGCAGTCAAAATCTCCATCGCCAGGCTGTGGAAACTCCCGGAGGGCCCGGCAATCCCCGTGTGGTGGATGAAATGTTGGGACATTGCAGCCGCGGAGAAAATCACGGCCCTCCGCTTTGGGAACAGTAATAAGTTCTATAACATCTGGTCCCCATTCTTAGATTACGTGGAGAAATTCCATGGGGGGGCAAGACAGCCGCCGACCCTCCGCTGGTTGCTAAAGATGGACTAACCCCCCCCTCAACTGAGATCATTTGCATCCCGACCCTCCGTCCCCCCTTGAACACAGCCCCTATAATAACAATTCGAGACTGTAGATCCCCCCTCCCTGGTGTGTACCCCCTGTTCCCCCGCCCTTGTTCGCCTCAGAGGAGGCTAAGCTTTTTTTTTTATTCAAGGAGATACTACGGTAATTTGCCATTAAGCATACTGAAGCATATGTTTTATATAAATGCCAATAAAAAGAGTTTTGGAAAAAACAAGCATAAATGTGAGCCGCCGGTCTTGACCTAGAATAAGGATTTTCCATAATAATTTACTAGAAAGTCTTAATTCTATTAAAGACACAGAGGCGAGCATTATCCCACCCGGTGAGAAAATAATAACGCGTATCACGCTTAATAGTGATTAAATGCATTACCATGAATGTTGATGATTTAGAATTTATATGTATTCTGAAAGAATAAGTCAATGACATTTTTCTTCCACCCCGATAAGGGAACTAGGGTTGTAATATACATGAAGTAATTTTACTCTTTTATCCTTTTTTTGACAGCGCCTGCCAACAAGTACGTCTGATCGGCAGCCCGACACAGTTTTCTTCTACGAGATGGCTACAGTTACTATTCTACTATGGACAGCCAAGTTTGCAGCCTCGAAAGAGGAAGTTACATCATGTTTAGGACTGTTTATGAAGGGATCTGGATACCTATTGGAGGACTAGGTCACGGGATCTGGATACCTATTGGAGGACTAGGTCACATGTGGTGGCCTCTAAATGAACTCTAGAGAAGTCCTCTGGGAAATTGAGTTTCCTCAGAGACTCATGGACATATTATACTGTATTACTATGTTGTTCTACGTTTTATTATATTTAGTGCACCTTTTCTTTATGCACATTATCCATGTTGCACTCGGGTGCACAAAATATCTTGCTGCTGAGCATTCTTTACTGGTTTTAATAAAGAAAGAGAAGCATAATGCTCGCCTCCGTGTCTTTAATAGAATTAAGACTTTCTAGTAAGTTATTATGGAAAATCTTTATTCATTGTCTCTCTTCCAACTTGAAAGCCCAGGAATTGACTGAGAGCAGAGCCAGATATCTGGCTGGATTTGTCATGAGTCCCACCTGCCAGAGACTTTGGGTGACAAGATACATACGTCTCTTCTGTTCAGACCATTTCAATTGAATACGTCAGTCATCTTGGTGGGCCTCTGCTAGGTTGGTGTTGATGAAGTATCATGGCTATAACACGTGAAAGGTAGGAGGAGCCCCATGTACTCCGAAGGTAAATGGGAAGCAGCCAATATATTTTACAAAGGGCATTTATTCTCTATCTTTCGGGCCAAGGAAATCTGCCAATACTCTTCTGTTAGGCCATCAGTGAAGATATGTTTTGCTGGTTTGATTCTCCAGATCATCTTGTCAATTTTTGGTACGGGATATATGTCACAGTGCGAGATTTCAGTTACTTTCCCGAAATGAATGCAAAACTGCAAACTACCACCGGGTTTAGGTACTTCTTAGGCAACAATGGATAACAAGTAGCCTTATGAGGCCTCTACGATTTGCAAATCCAGCATCCTTTTTACTTCATCCTCCACAGCTTTCGGATGGGCTTAAGCCTTAAGTAGTCAATAGGCTCATAGTCTGACTGACTTTTCTTGTGGTTTCTCAAAACAGTGCACAAATCTTTTGACCATCCAGGCCGGTCTCCAAAAACATTGATAACATGCTGCTGCTAGGTCTGTAGCTCTTGGGTCTGGTCTGGAGTCAGGTCCTTCGGGTTGAAATTGGTTAATGGTGCAGATATCTTCTTCCTTTGCCCAGTCACCATCAACCTTGATATTTCTGCCCTCTTGATTGTCCTGTTGTACGGTAGTTGAGTTGGTTGAGGTTGTTGAGAACTTGTATGACTCAGTAGGGTCCATGTCTCTTGGCTAGCAGTTTATTCTCCGAAGTCAGATGTAACACCAAGATAAGATCACCCACCCACTTTGACCCTCCTTAGTTTGGAATTCCGATTATATAAGTGTTTCTGCTTCTTGTGGGAGGTCTGTAGATGTTGTTGGGCTAGCTTACAAATTAGGTGAATCTTTTCCTCTGTAGTGCAGATACACTTTGTGGATACTCATTCCAGATCTTCTCATTCTTCCCAGCCATTCCTGAACACCTCAGGGTTCTCTTACAAAAACCAGTTTGAAATGGCGAAAATCCAGTGAAAGCTTGCCGTCTTTTCCATGTGGCGAAGAGGGTCCTTGAAAGTAGTTTGTCCCAGCTCCTTGAATCCTCAAACACAAAGTTTTATTGGAGGTTCTTAAGTGCCTGATTAAGTGCCTGATTTAATCACTCCATTTAGCCGTCTCTTGGGGTTTAACACAGTGGTTTAGAAGGTAACTATTTGCAACAACCCTTTCCCCTCAGTCAGAAGTTTAGAAATAAAGGAGGTACTCTGGTTTGTGAAAATCCCCATTAGAAACCCCACCCATGTGAAGCAGGGCACCAGAAGTTTCAAAATGCTTTGTGTCATATTGACTTCATAAGGGGGGCCTTAGGATTATAAGTAGCATAATCAATAAGGACTAATATGTATCAAATCCCAGACTGTGATGGATTCAGAGGACACTTGACATCCATCCCAATACTAGAGAATAGTACATACATAAAAAGAAGGGCCTGAAGGTGAGCTCTACACACTTAATTCCTGGATTTCATTTGGCATATTGGATTCTACAGACTACTTCTGGATTTGCTGCTGGATCCCTATCCAAAAGAACCTGTTATGGATATGCCCCTGGATGTTAGTGGGACACCCCTTGATCTTCCATTAAGAGATTGGAGTGGGACACATTGGGGTCAACCTTATGGAACATTGGGGGTGCCAATAACTGATATCTACTCTGCCACTCCCCCTCCACATCGTGCCACTGTATAGGAGGACCCTCCATTCCACAAAGTAGGGCCCCTGCGTTTGTTTACCTTTCTCTGCTGAAAAGATGACATCAAAAGCAGCTCACAGAGAAGCATCATTCTTCTGAGCTGAGGTGAACTTGGGCCTATGGGGTCACCTGAGTCCTCCCCAAAGTCTGGTACCTGCTCTTCCAAGGAGTGTGGCTGATAAAGCTCTGATTAGGCCTAGCAAAGATCTTGGGCAAATAAGAGGACCTAAATCCTGCTTTACCTCACTTCGATTCTTGCTTCTTAAGTTCACGTTTGGTGGGAAGGTACGGCTCACAGATCAACTGGGCTATGGGGTCTCCCTCTCGTTATGTCAACATTTCTAAACCATGGTTGAATACAATTTCCTTCAGCATCACTAGTGGTGGGGGAGCCAGAGTCAGTGTGATCCTGGTTAGAACCAAAGTTCAGATTCTTGCTTGGTTCAAGTGCCCTTATGAACAAAGAGCCCACCTGAAGCAGAGCCAAGCATCACCTCATCCACTATTAAATTCACAGAGTAAATTTAAGTGACACTGCAACCCAATGACAAATAAGTGCATACAATCATCTACTTGCACAGAGTACTTAATCTCTTTTCAGGATATGCATGTTTGTAGACTCACAAAAAATGGGAATTTACAACGCCACTTTTAATCCGGCCGACCAAGTGGCGGTAACGGTAATTCAGTTGGGCGGTATCCCGGTGGATTTATTTCCTGAATACCGCCCAACTCGTAAAGAGGCCCAGTATCTTTTCTTGACCTTTGGCTGCGCCAATACTCTAATTTTCTCTCATGCCTTGGTTTTTATTTACTATACTTTTATACGGTTTGTAAAATGTACGTTGCGTTGGATAAAGGTGCACTATAAACATCAAAAATCATTTTTAAAAAACATTGTGCTTCTGAGGCTTTTATGGGTTCATTGGGCGAGCACCTAGAGAAAATATGGTGATCCTCTGATCTCTGCATGTGTTTGCTCTCTGGGCAGCATAGAAAAATATGAAGAGCTTCTAATATGTGACCAGGACCTATAGGTAACTGCCAGAAAAAATATATATAGTGGTTCTGATGTCTTAGTAGGCTCGTCAAGAGAGTGCTCTAAGATTCAAGGGGTCCCTATAGGGTCTACTCTGTTGTTTATTTTCTATGTCGGAAGAAGTTGACTCCCTCACTACGTGATTTCTGTTGCTAGCATAGTTCAGCTCTTTCAAATAGATAGCGTTCAAGAGTTTCTCCATTTAAGTGTTGTATGAAATATCCTCTTCAGTTAAAGAGCAGAGCATAGTATCACTGGTTCCGTGGTGTTGTAGTGTTCTTTTCTTTTTTAAATGTATTTTATTGGCATTTCAACAAACAGTAACTCCCCACCTCCCTTCCCCCATTCCCCCCAACCCAACAACCCTAACCAGTGGACAACCCGCTGTTAGCCCCCTTCTCATAAAGAATCCTATGAAATTTAACCCAAAACTCGTAATCTCTTTGGACACCAAACAGCACGAAAGTCATCTTGGAAAAACTAAAGAACCAAGTGCCACTCCAAATTAAATTTCAGGTGCTCCCTTGAGTGGAGTAAGTCACTCATTCCAAGGCCAGAAAGTTCCAGATCTTAGTGATCCACTCGTGTTCCGTCGGGCACCTTTCTGCTTCCTCTTTTGCGCCACTAGTTGCAAGGCCGCTATATTAAGCATCACGTGAGCTTTCCTTTGTGCTTTCGTCGCATTTTCCTAGGGCTCCACCCAATCCCAGCATGACCTCCCTTTAGCCCCTTTGCATCTGAGAGCCAAATATACTCTTCATGGCCAAGTGTACAGAGTCCCACAAGGCCAGTAAACCAGCACATCCCCACCAAATATGTTCCCAGGTTCCAACAGCCTGCACTCCCTGCAGCATAAATCTGATTCCCCCGGGTAATATTATTGCAGTTTCTCGGGGGTGAGATGCCATTGTACCATTACCTTTATTCACCTTTCCTGAATCTGAATCGGTCAGGTGAGTTTTCGAATATTTGCCCATTGCTGTGACCATTGTTTCCCCTCTATTGGGCTACCTAGGGCGATTTCCCATCATTTCATAAAGGGGCCATTGCGATGAGGTGCGTTTCCCCTGACTTGGTTGTGACATATTTTTCAAAGGGGGTAAGCTCTCTGGTCGCAGCCATCGACTAGTGCCTCAGCTGCGAGTACTGGAAGCGCTCCTCCTCTCCCAAACCAAATTGTTGTTAACATTGGTCAAAAGATATAATATTTGATCCTCTACCATATTCTGCAGCTTATGACACCAGGCTGCTCCCCAGCGGGTGAAAGCCCCCTGCTCTTCTCCTGGCCTGAACTGGTGCTTCCTAAATAGTGGTGTCAAAAGTTAGGGGAAGGTCGTCAAGCCTACCTGGCCAATCAAGGAGTTCCATACTTCCCCCACTAGGGCTGTTATCTCACTCAGGTACATATTCTTTGGTCTATTTTCTTTTTGAGTGCCAGAGTACTTCCTAGCAGGGTCCTCCCCACCACTGCTCTGTCCATTCGGCAGCATATCTTGCTGCGATTGCCCGTGAACCACTCCCGAACCCCCCTAACTTGGCCGCCAGATAGTAAAGTCTGAAATTGGTTACTCCCATACCCTCCTCTTGTTTGGGTGCCGTTAGTAGTTTCATAGATATCCATGGCTCTTTGTGATTCCATATAAATGCCTCGCTCTGCTTTTGAAGAGTCTGAAAGAATTTCTGCGGGACAGCTATTGGCAGAGCCTGAAAGTAATACAGTATTTTAGGTATGATCACCATTTTGAGGACATTAATTCTCCCCAACCAGGATATAGACAGGGCACCTCACTCGGTCAACAGCTGCTTCACCTTCCCTAGCAAGGGTGAGTAGTTCGCTTGGTATAAGAAATCCAGTGATCTTGTAACCTGTACTCCCAAATACTTGAAATTCTCAGCTGGCCACCCTCTTCCAAGATGGTGGACGTCCATATTTAAACAGACCCTGCCCCCAGGTCTGTACGTTGTATCTGTTTTCACCTTTCAGTGCTCCGCTTCGTACTCGGTACACGTACCAGTGCCTTTCATTTTCCTGTGCCTTTCCGCCTTCTTTGTGCTTTTTCCGTGTGGTTTTTATCACGGGGAAGTTCCGCTCTATGCCTAGCGGTTCTACCTTAGTTTTGCTGCTATTTGTTTTCGCTAGACTGAGCCTCTGCTAACTTCGTTTGCGGCACTTCCGCGACACCGTTGGGGTAAGTGTCAGTGTCTTTTAGAAGGACGCTGGCGTGTTTTCTTTCTATCTCTTGGCTTCTACCCCATAAGAGGTAGACTTCTTCAGACCATGGACCTCCAAAGCCGGGATGGACAGATTCAGAAATTCCCACTTGTGAGTATTGATTTTCAGTCCTGCCACTACTCCAAACTTCCCCAGCTCCCTTGAGATTGCCAGAAGCATTATGCCAGGTTCATTATCACGAGGAGCACATCATCCGCGAAGGTTACAGCTTTGTGCTCTTCGCCCCAAAACTTGATATCTTGGGTTGATCTGAGCCGTGACAGTAGTGGTTTCAGATGGATTGTGTAAAGCGGGAGGGATGGCCCCCTTTTTAGTGCCCTGAGAGACCCTTATCCCCTTGTGTCAGACCCTTGTCCTCCTTCCCAATCCTCCTCCTCACCTGAACCTTCAGAGGACTTGTCCTTGGTTGTAAAAGTAGTCTTCCTGTGGGACTTTCTCTTGTCGGTAGGTTCTTTATCCTTGGACCTTCGGTCGTGTAGGTAGGGTCTGGCTCTCTCGGAGGCCACCTTGGCAGGGATTGGCACCTGCCCTTGGGGGACCCCGAGGAGCCAAACCCCAATTCAGGGAAAAAGCCAATGGGCAGAAAAAACCCGGATCCAAAAGTGTACAGAAGAATGTTTGAAGAATGGGCTATCCGGATCCTGTTGATGTCAGTACAAAACCCGGAATCCCAGCATAAGGAGACTTTAAAGGATAAGGCACTTAAGAGTGGAACAACAGCAGAACCTAGAATAAGGTAAGAAGAAGGCGGACACTAATACAGAAAAGTAAATCCTACAAGTAAGGTTAGCGGAGACTACAAGGTGAAAACACACAAGGTAAAAGGTAAAAGGGTGTAATAGTAAAGGAAAGAAAAAAGCGTACTGAGGAAACCTAAAGGAAATTGAAAAGGCTAGGCAGGCGCCTGAGAGACTGTAAGGTGCCCCGCCCATTTCCACAGCAGTAGTCGCGGAGAGCCGTGGGAGAAACCCGAAACAAAGGATGCCTCAGGTAAGTATGAAGGGCGGTAGAAGCCAAGAGATAGAAAGAAAACACGCCAGCGTCCTTCTAAAAGACACTGACACTTACCCCAACGGTGTCGCGGAAGTGCCGCAAACGAAGTTAGCAGAGGCTCAGTCTAGCGAAAACAAATAGCAGCAAAACTAAGGTAGAACCGCTAGGCATAGAGCGGAACTTCCCCGTGATAAAAACCACACGGAAAAAGCACAAAGAAGGCGGAAAGGCACAGGAAAATGAAAGGCACTGGTACGTGTACCGAGTACGAAGCGGAGCACTGAAAGGTGAAAACAGATACAACGTACAGACCTGGGGGCAGGGTCTGTTTAAATATGGACGTCCACCATCTTGGATGAGGACTAGAGCGGGGAATGGTTCCTAAAACTAATGCTTCCAGCTATGACACAGCTTCCACCTCTGATTCCTGACACCTGGGGAGAGGAGGGGTGGCCATTGATTCCTAAGCCCAAAGTGGGCAAGTACTAGTTGGTCCGAACCATTGCCAGGAACTTGGACCCAAAACCCATGGCTTTCATTGTGTGGAAAAGAAACGACCATTCCACGCGGTCAAACGCCTTCTCAGTGTCTAAGGCAAGTATCAATGCTGGGGTCTTGCTTATGGAAATGTTTTCAACTAGATGGCAGACTTGTTGTAAGTCATCGAAAATCTGCCTGTGTCTAATGAACCCTGATTGGTCCTGATCAATTAGCTTGGGGAGTAGTTTGCCTAATCTAGATGTCTGCACCTTGGTGTAGATTTTTGCATCCATAATTAATAGTGCGGTATGACCCGCATAGTGTGCTATCTTTACCAGGTTTATGAAGTGCAACACTACCTTCGCCTCCTCCATAGTCTGGGTAATTCGCGCAGCTATCCCAAATGAGTTCTATAGGGGTATAGCACAGGGATCAGCGTCTCCCCAAATGTCTCATAAAAAGATGCTGGGAAACTGTCTGGCCCTCGGGGCCTTATTGGAAGACAATGTTACAAACACTGTCCTCTCCTCTCCGGGTGAGATATATTTTTCTAGCTCCTCCCTTTCACCCATGATAATCTTCAAGATGGGACAGGGGGAGAGATAGTACTTCTGTGCCTGATCCTCTGGGGAGTCTGACGATTATAGAGCACAGTACAACTCAGGGAATACAGTTACTATGTCTTCAGAAGAGGAACTTACCCCCCAGCCCTGTTTACATTTTTCAAATCGTCATGGACGCCTCTTTCTTGCTCTTCCTTGCTGATCTGCCTTGTTTGTCTTAACTTAATACCTCTGCTGTAGCTAGAGTAGAGAACGTTCATCGCTCCTAGTTTGGAGAACCTCCAGCTGTGCCCTGATCTGTCTGTACTCCTTTCGGAGTGCGTTCCACCTAGCCTCTTCTATCTTCACCATTGCTTGTTGACGTTTAGATTCTAACTCTACCTGTAGCTGGTTCATTTGTTTGTCCCTCTGAATTCATTTGGCAATAAGTTCACCTCCTCATGGTAGCTTTAAATGTATCCCAGACAATGTGTTCCTGTACATTCTCTGGTCTATTGGGTTTAAAGAACTCCCCTATTGTGTCCTTTAATTCAGTGCAGATCACACTATCTTTGAGAAGGCGGACAGGAAATGTCCACCTCCATAGCCCATCTCTTCCCTAATCGTATCGAACGTGCTATGGGTGTATGGTCCAAGAGAGCGATCACCCCCCAGTTCCAGTTCTTCTAACTGCGCCAGTAAGGTGTTAGACATCCATACATAATCTATCCTTGAGAAGGACCTATCTAAATGGGGATAGACTGTATATCCCCCTGCTTCTGCCTCCGACAGTTCACCAGGGCCAATAGGGTCATGTGTTCCTTCAGCTGCAATGAGGGGGCCCCTTGTTTATGGTAGATTATTGCACTCCTGTCAGTTTGCGGGTCACAAGCTAAGTTAAAGTCCCCCACCAGGATTAAGTACCCCATGCCGAACCTCTCAAATCTGGTCAGCATTGCACGCAGGAAACTGTCCTGCCCTGTGTTGGGCACGTAAATTACTGCAAGAGTGTACAACCCCTCTTCCCATCTGACCATTACTGCAATGTACCTACCTTCATTATCCCTTTCAGTAGCCACAATGTGAAGACCATGAATCTCCCAAACAGGTATCAAGACACCCCCCCATCTTCTCTTGGGCATTGGACTGCATTTTATGGGGATATCACTTCAATCTTAGCTTGTGTTTGTCCCATTTACATGGGTTTCCTGCAGAGCTACAATATCTGGTTCTCCCGTCCCCAGTAGTTGCTCCACTTCCCTCCTTTTGATCGGGGAGTTAAGCCCTCTGACATTCAGTGAGGTGTGGTAAGTATTTCAATCAGGCGACACACTCTGGTCTCAGCCTAGTGTGCAGTGCACAATCAAAATGCTTATTTTATTATATATATAGGTTCAATAGTTTGAGTGATACACCACTCATATCACACCCCTTTTCAAATACCCTGGGTCACGATGGACCAGGAATCAGGCTGGTTGATAAAGGTAATATTTATTTATTTATTTAAAATTCAAATCAAACATATGCTTTTTAATATATGGGACAGCAATCACCAATGTGGTGACAATAACAGATAAGAAGGTATGTAATGCACTTAAATTCACTCTTTAGCAACACAAAATAGAAAACACCAGAGAAAAGAACACTTTTGGCTTGTTTGGAAAGGTAGCACTTAAGTTAGGATTTCCCCCTGTAATATTCCTCAACCCACAAATAAGCAATTCTAAATAGATGTAAGGAAGTATCAGGTAATCAGGAATAAGGAATAGAAAACAGAATTCGAATCCAACCTTCCTTCCTAAAACAAGAGAGAAAAACGGATTTGAAACCCTACTGTTTAAATGACATTTCGGAAATGGCTGAATGAAACACTGAATGTGTGCAAAAATCCTTAAATCAATACACATTTCTATGGGAGCAACATTGTAAAGATACTAACAGTCAAAAGCAATAGTTTGAGCAAAAGTAAACAATTCGAATTTGAATGGAAGTTTGAAAATAATTTAGAATAAAAATAACATGTACAACTTTGCAAAAATGTTGATTCCCGCCTAAAATTAACCAAATTGTTTTTTATAAAAAGATTTGAGTGCAGTGTTTGGGTTGGGATGTAGCAATAGGTCTTAGGTACACTCTGGAATTGAAATGAAATCTTTAGCTATTAAACTGAGGGAGATATGCAATGTAGAATGAGTTGCGTTTTTAGAAAAATCTAGTAGGTAGTGAAAACAGAAAAGACACTCAGTTTGGACAAGAAAATATTTACTATAGTTTTACGCTAGACTAGAGCATTCCCGCTAGAATACCAAAGAGGGACACAGTAAGCTCTGGAGTTGATTCATGACTTCAACCCCAGATCCCCAGCGCCCGCCCCGGCGGAACCAGTCAGATCACTCGAAATAGGATGGATAGTTTGGGATTTACACAAGATAAAAATGACTAAATAAATGGCGCTTAGCAAGATAAATCACAGACAGGATTACAATAAGGATTCTGACAGTGTTATAAGTTATGAAGGTAAGGATAGGATGGGTTAGAGATTGGGATAGGACAAGGCAAGGCATGCTATGGTTTTCTATGATTCCTATTAATACTTACAGTCCACTTTAATTTATTATTCTGGTCAACACACTGATCGGGTCTAACCAAAGACAGCTGGGCAAATCTGGCGGAACAGGATCAGCTGGGCCGTTCTGGTCACCGGACTGCACTGGACTGGCACTTCTGGTTACTGGATACTACAGATCAGCGGGATGGTGAGTTTGGAGCAGGCATGCATCTACTGATAGCAAGCCAGGCTAGATCAGGAAGCTTCCCTTGGTTTTTTTGTGGGATTTTTTTCAGAATTTGAGGCCTGGCTGAAAAGGGGTTCAGCAATGCATAGGCCTTGGCTTTGCAAGGAAAGATCTGGAATCAGGAGCAACAGGAGGACGAAATCAGGAACAGGACGCCACACAGGAATTCAGGAAGAAAGTCAGGAATCAATGTCTCCCTGTGTGCCGTCAGGTGCCCTTATTTATCATGCCAAATGACGTCACTACGGTATATGGCAGGGGTAGGCTTACTACCCACACCCATAATGCTAGGGCGGGCAAGAGTATAGTTTAAGCCTTGCCCACGGCTAATTGGATCACATAAAAAGGATGTCATGTTTATAGGGTGACTTTTACAATGTCTAGAAACCTCCCCTAGCTACTGGAACCAAAATCTAATTTTGCCACAAAGACATATTTATGCAGTTATAACCTCTGAGAAAATTAGATACACAGGTTACATATTTTGTGCGTCATATTTCAATCTAAACCACAAGTCTGTGCGACCTGGTTTTGCCATTCTGCTACATTTTGGCAATTTTAACCATGAAAGATTTGGCCTAAAGCTCCCCAATTTTGTACACAGATGTACATTTACCCCCGGGATGTGTGTACAGAATGTTATGTTCGCAACATCAATACTTTCCCCGTCATTTCTGTCATTTTTTACAACTTTTGTTCCTTATGCAGTAATGAGTTCTACCAAGTTTTCAAAGAGCATAAAATTAGATTTAGAACTACAAACTTTTCATATTTTTCCTCATTTTTGCTGCAAAGTTAAACGTCTTTTAAAGTTCAGTTACAAATTAACCTTTAAAACCAAATGTCACTTGATCAGTTTTTTTTTCCTTTCCCCCAACTGCAAGCAGCTGTCAATTCCTATGAAATGGGATTAGGGGCCTCTCTCTTGATTGAAGGTTTTATTGCCCCTCACACTTGACAGGTGAGAGTCTCAGCCTGCTATTATCCCAGCCTGGAGAAAAGACGAAAGTCTGATGAGCTTGTGAAGTCCCTTTGTCCTGGTGCATTCAAAGTCCTCCAAGCTAGCAATTAGCGCCTTCATGTTCTAGAGGTTTATGAGGTGTCACCCTTTCTAAGGGCTAGCAACTGGAAAAGCAGTTTTTTTATATAGTTTGTCAATTTAGCCTATACGTTTTATCATCTTGATTTAAACCTATGGAATCAGAACAGTTTATAGATGTACTTTTACCAGCAACAAATCCTTTTACATTTCTAAATAAGCAGGCCTTTACACAACAATTTACTTTTAAATAGGCGATTTTTTCTTTTCAGTCAGAAAAAGAACATTTACTATTTCTTAAAATTAGGTTTTCATCTCCAGCAAATACTTGAGTGCTCGAGTGGTTTTCCAGCATGGATAAATTTACACAGGCATCTATTTAGAGTTTTTCTCTGAACAGCTGATTCTTGATACTCTTGCAAAGAAAATAGATGCGTTTCCTGTGTAAAATGAAAACAAAGCCCCTGGTTGATTTTTCAAAGATACTTTTGACAGGAGCTGTCATTCAAATGAGGCCCAGTTCCTCTGAGACAGAATGGATGATCCTGGGCATTGCAGGGCCTTTTTAATCACAGTGCTACATGGTAAATGGATGGATTTAGCGCCAAACAGCACTTTTAAAGGTTGAAAAGGGTTTCATTTTAAAAAGGCATTTTGGGATTTCAGCAAAGTAATGCTGCCTGTTTGACTTTACTCCATGTTAAATGTTGCAGAGCACATTCCTGCAGTGAGTACTCTGTTCCACCCCACCTGAAATGTGTGTGGCAGGGTGGTGCAGCCATTTTCTGGTTGTTGCAAAAACGCAGTTTAAAGATCTTGGCGCGCACAGGAGTCAGCACAGCCATTTTGCTGTTTCTTGCCCCAATGCAGCAAAGTGATGTAGCATAGCACAGCTGAGTGGGTCAAAATATCCCACAGGTGAGGCGGATTACCTTCCCACTGCCCATGGGCAACTCAAATTTTTCCCTTCCTCTGAACCGGGTGTCCTCTCCCTACCTACCCTCCTCTTTTCTCCCTCCCCTCCCCGCTCCATTTCCCCAACTGCCTGTCTCCTCTTGTCGGGCCTGACACCTGGTTCTCCTCGTTTGGGCGGACTTGGTGAATGCAGTTAAACTGTAACCCAGTCCAGTCCTCCGAATCCAGCAGGTCTGAAAAACACTTGTTGCACCATCTCCCACAGGTCTTTGTCTGCTACCCCCTCGTCCAGGCCTTTTATCCGTATGTTAGACCTCCTCGAGCGATTTTTCAGGTCTTCACTCTGGATTTCCAGGTTGCGCGTGACCCTCGGTCCACCAACTAGTAGCTTTTCCTTGGGTACTCAGCTTTCACCTTTATGTCGTTTTCCGCTATGTCGGTCCGCTCCTCCAAGTTCGCTATACTCCCTTTTAACGCCTGCAGTGCATGGGAGAGTTCTGCCTGCATGCTACTCAGCTGTGACTGAAGTGTTTCAGTGATTTTGTTGCCAAATTCCTGGAAACACTGCTTGAGAACTTCTTGGGTGTCTGGCTGCTCCCTTGCCAGGTCCACCATCCCCTCCAGCTTGCCCTCCATGGGCGATCCAAAGTCACCCCCTGTACCAGCCTCCCCATCCTTCCTCCAGACCCTCTGCAAGTCCCCCCCCGTGCCTTTCTCGAGGTCTTGGTCACAGATTGCATGTCTTTGTTTTTGCTTTTTGACATCAGGAGATCATTCTTTAATAATCGGGAGGACCCCGTCCCCTGTTCACTGTTGGGTCTGTGATTTTCCACTTCTTCTTCCCCATCCCTCTTTACCAGAGTCCTGGGCCACCCCCCATTAGTGGTGAGCTTCTATGTCCACCCATACCAGGCACTTCCTCACTTATTGCAGCCCAGCCCCTCTGCGCTTTGCTGTGGGTGTTCTGTTCTTTCCACCTATGTGGTCCGTTGTACCCCTCTGTTTGAGGCCACCTGGACTGCTCTCCCTCTTTTCTGGGCCCAACCTGGACCCCTAACCTCCTTTTTCTGGGGTAGGGTGATGGGTGCCCCAGCTCTCTCTCTTGACACCAGATCCGCGCCTGCCTTTGCACCGCTGTCCTCGTGCCATGGTGTTCAGTTCCCTGCTCCTTGCTGTTCCGGTCAGCACTGCAACCCACCTCCTCTGCTCGTTCAGGCCTAATGGGCCCCTTATACACTCTGAGCTCTCCTCCCCTGTTTACCAGGCCAGGGAGAAGAGGCGGGGGTGGCACATTGAGCATTGTGCCTGTGTAAGCTGGTTGTGCTGATAGCAAGCCTTTGTTGACTGCAAAGTTTCTGCTTCTGGCCCGACCCCTATACGGAGCCCCCACTGTCCAAGTACCTCAGCTGCTTCCTCTCCGGCTCCCTCTCTGTCTTCTGATGGTCTGCAGCGGCGCCCGTCTTCGCTGTCCTCTTGCTGACTCCCACCTTGTTGTGCTTGGCTCGGGTGCTCCTCACATCCCACTGTAGGTCTGTTTCTTGAGTCTGGCCCCAGGGGGGCCCTTTGATTTGTGTCACCCCTAGATCTCAGAGGCCCAGTTTCTCAATATACCACACTGAGGTGGGTGTAATGCCTCTCTGCTCCTGGTCGCCAACCCACCGTGTCGGCAGTTGATCTGAGCCCTAATGTCCTCCTTCTTTCTTGCCAAGAGCAGAGTGTCTCTCCCCACCCCGCTCCTCCTCATCTCCACATGCCGCACCGGATACGCCCTGGAGACAGATGGGGAAAATATAGAAACATCTGCCTGGCCACCTCCTTCGGCACTACTGTTGCTCCCAGAACGCGAGGAAGTGTAGCTTCACCTTCGCCCATCTCCGCAGTCACCAGTAGGCCCGGGCCTTAACTCCCTCTCTCACTTCCCTGGGTGAGCAGAGTGTCCATTGGCCCAGCTCCTCGTCCATGGCACAGGCCGTGGGCGAAATCTGGTCTCGTTCCGCCTGGAAGCCTGCCCCGCTCTGCACCAATTTCCAAGCCTACGAAAGTACTCCTTCGTATCACCAGGGCGGTCTGCTTGGGGTATCCAGCGTGGGTTGCCCATGCTTCCCGCTGCTTTCGCTGCAGAGGGTGGGGAGCTCCCATTGACTTTGCTGCAGTGACCTGCTGTGCACACTCAATCACAATGAGGTTCAGCAAATAGATCTCTGCTGTTTTCCACTTATTATCCCCGCCTGGGGAGGGCTAAATTGTTATTTCATCAATGTATTAGGTGCTGGGAGGCGAGAGCACACTGATTGCAGTGCTCCCCTCTCGGCGGCCATCTTGGAATTCTGTGTTCTGGCGTTCTGGCTGCCATTAAGTGACCTTATGTGAGCAAACCCTGCCTTTAAGTGGGCAATAAGCAGGGTCAACCAGAGGAAGCAACCCATACTACTACTTGGCCCATGTTCCACTAGCTTGGCTGGGCACTCCGCACCCTTGGGCACCTTGTTAGAAGTCTCCAATGCCAGGCATGTGGGTTTGTGACAGCCCTATGAAACAGCTCTCATGAAACTGGCATCTTTTCTGCATGCCTCTCCTGAGCCACCTGCACTGAGTTTGCATGCATCCACTGTACCAGAAACATTAGCCCCTCCCTTGCATGTCCTTGAACATCTCCCTAACATCCGAGCTGCTCTCTCTGTATTTTGCTCCTCCATCCCCTTTGATTTTTGTCTACTTGTACTATGACCTGGATACCCCAGGAAGGTGCAAGATATGCCAGTTCCCAGACAAGCCTCGGAGCTGTGAGAGCACTAAAATAGTAATTTGGCACAGTTGAAAAATTGCTTACATTTATATTTACAAGTAACAGGGCATTGCAAATGTTATGAGCTTGGGGGGAGCTGTTCTTAATATATTGCACTTTGATATTGCTTTTTATTAATTGATTCTTACTTTGATTAGGGTATTGTGTATGTTTTGTTGACTAAGTCAGAATAAACATTGACTGACAGACTATTGTCGCAATAAGAATAAAAGATTCTGCTCAGTGATATGAACTCTCAGAGAAATGACATATGCTCATTTCATATCAGCATGATACTGTGTGCTATAAACCCCCTCCCAACCACCAGACCCCGAAAACCCAAGGCTACATCAGCTCACAAAGACAATGTTATTGCTAAACCCCCAGTGATCTTCTCATAGAGAGCCAAATATAACCTCATTACTGGTATATTTCTTTAAGATTAGGTGGGATTCCATATTGACCTCCCATCCCCAATCAGTACAAAGCTGTTTCCCTTGCTAATGTTTCTTGAGTGCTTATTATGGAAAGCAGGTTTAATCAAATTCCTCATTCATTCCTTTTGGGGATACTCTGTCTCTGTCGTATCCAAGAGGGTCTCTCCTACCAAGACATTTGTATGTGTCTCCTTCTCAGTTCTGACGTGTAAACATTATCAATAATTTGGAATTTCACTTGTAAATGATGCCCATGGGGCCATAATGTTCTAGTTTTAATCTTATTTTTGGTTAACCAAACACATATGGAACCAACTAGGACATCTATACATGTGTTTGGGTGGGCCTTCAATAACCTTAACCGAAACAGCCCCACCGCTTAAGAATTGAGTACATGGTTGTGCATGAAGCAAGTTTATTGTATTATGGTCTGGGGGGCAGGGTACTTAGATGGTGTTGCAGGATCAAAGTAACCCAAGTCTCAGCAATACCACATCAGTTCCCATCTTTTATACATTTTTGCAACAGTTAAAACACACCCAAAATACTTTATTGCAATCCACACCTAAACATGATTGGACACAATCCTCTTCAAATGAATCCTATCTGTTCCAATTCCTACGTTTACCATTGGCCAGGGTTATTTAAATAATTAACTTCAGATTATAATCATAACACACCTCTTATTATCTTTTGTCATTAGTAGGTCATGACGACAACACATGGTTAAACATTGGTATTGAAAACATAATTAATTTCTAGTAATAACTGATCTAAGTTGTGTAAATCCTAATTCTTGATTTGCACATGCTTCGCATGAACATTTCCCACAATATGAGGACGCTGGGTTAATGAATTCTCTTTGTCTGTGATGCTATTGCATTTACCAGGCCACTGTTCCATTGAACCTTTCCAATCAACAAGGCTCCTACTTTATCGCACAATTGTAACTCCGAAATAGCTTTAGACACTTAGCTCACCTCGTATTTTACTACTGACCAAAATAAATAACCAAACTCTTTTCGTCACGCTCTCAAACAGCAGGAGATTATATCTATTATCTATGAGACTTATCAGACCATAAAAATGCAATGCTATTTCTGTAGCTGCTGACCGCAAAGGTTGAAATTGCTCATTTACCTGCCTTCTGCTACCTGAAAACCTGTTTAGAAGTCAAAGTGCATTTGCAAGAGAGGCCTCATCACTGTGTTCTGATTCATTGTGAAAAGGATACTTATATTGAGATTCACTAATTTCCCATGTATTTATATTAAGGTACATGTATGTTTTTACATTTGGTAGATGTAATACTTTATCTTTCTGAGTGCGTACAAGCTAATATGTATCAGTTCAGAACAAAAAGTAAACTGCGCTCAGTTCGCCGCACCCCCAGTCATTAATAAGGCGTGCGTAAAATGATCCTCCCGTAATGACGGGGACCCTTCCTAACCACTCCAAAACATACATACCACATATGTAGTCTCCCCCTGCCTTTCCATTTCAGCTATTGCGGATCCCAAAGAACTTCTGCATGGTCATAGCATGCATGTTGACTTAGTGCCAGGCCTTTCATGAAGTGCCAGATTAAATATACAAACTCAGCTAAAATAATATTCTTTTTGCATACCTACCAGGGTAATTTTTTATACACCCTGGAAGGCCTTATGTTGCAGTAACTATGGGTAGCCTGTAAGAATTGTTTTATTTTGATGTGATTAATATGTTATCCCTTCTTTTGCACTTGATGTATTTGTGATGAATGTTCTGTTTCTCTTTATCTGTTCAATTGCTCTATTCTACTTATCTTTTGTTTTAGAAATTGTGTAAAATCTCAAAATATTGTGCTTTTAACAATAGATTTATGGTTAGCATTTCTCAGACTTCTTCCTTGTTGTATCCTTAGTGATTTGCCTCGCAAACACTAGCCTTTAAACTACTATGGAGATTTAACTTGAATGTTGGACAGAATTTAGGACTGTCTCGAGTGTGAGTACCCTTTTGTCGGTTTTTGTAAATACTTTCATGAAGTGCCCCCATACATACATTCATTTTGAGTAGGCAAATTGAGATTTATTGTCAAGACCATGTACTGTTGATATTAAGTGGTTGTCATTTACCTCTCCGTTTAAGATTGATAAGCTGTGTGGAGGAGGTCACTTTTCTACTGCAAATGATGTATAGGAGTCCTTTAAGTATTGTTATTCTTAGATTTGCGGTGTGGAGATGACTCCATCTTGTAGCACGGACTTGTTATTGAATGTTTCAGATTTGTTATGGAACCCTCCAGACAGGGCAAGATCCAGCTGCAAATGGGATACATTTTGAAGAGTATGTTGCATTGCTCTATGAGGTTGCATGCCGACATTAAGCCCCCAAGTAAAGTGGGTCATACCCTAAGCCATTCCACAAATTATTCAGAGGTAGGCATACTTTTGGCATATGACCATTCAGCCACAAAATATTGACACACATGTTTTTATGTTGAAAGATTTGAAATAATTGTTATTTTTCCTAAATTGTCTCCCAAATGGCAGGCATTCAATTGCATAGTAAGGTTTTTATTGCACTTTCCCAGGATTTTGATTAATCAGAAGGCATATAAGTTCCCCAACAACAAACATGTAGCCAAAAACCCTAGCACTGGTTAAGTTACTGTCTTTACTTATTATGTGTACATTGCATGCTCCTGTTCTCATTGCAAAATATTCAGTTGAATAAATACAATGGGTTGTTACGAAAACCAGAAGATTCCCTGAACATCTGAGATTTGTCTTTTACTTCTTTATACCATATTAGCAAAGACAAAAAGTGGAGCAAATCTGGAGCTGCCCGGAGCAACTTTGAAGTGCTCATGTGCTGAAGTGATTCACAAAGATCTGCTTACGGGCCTGAGATGCTCAGATTTGCTCCAGTTTTAGGCTTTTTGGAATTAGATACATGGAAGTAGGTTCAGGTCTGAGATGCTCAAGGTATCTCCTGATTTGCTCCACTGCAGATATTTATGAATCTGGCCCATAGTGCACCTGAAATAGGTGCAAACTTTACCCCATCGCTTGCTCAGCTATTTCTGAGCTGTTCAAATGGCATCTACCCTCAGCCGATAAATAGAAAAATGGTTCCACAGAAATCGCTATGCAGCGAGAGTGACACCAATGGATAGTGAAAACATAATGGTGCTACAGAAATAACACTACATACACTCCAATATTTCACATTTAATAAACGCACATTAGACTACTGCATGGACACTCCTTGACTGAGAACAACACCTGTAGAATGACCCTTCCGTTTCTCCTCTGTATCTTATGTGAGAGCACTATCTGCCGCTGGCTGTAACTTTCTTTGCATTTCTGAGTTCCTATTCTTTAAATCTGCTATGACTTGGCCAGCATTAAGGCTCTCTTTACTGGACTTCCTTCTCCTTGTGCACACACAAACACACACTGATCACACACTGATCACAAATGCCCACTCGAAAACACACACACACACACATTCTGAACACATCAGCAGATTGCAAAGTGGAGGAAGGCAATTAAGGTATTATTAACCGGGCCCACAAAAGAGTAGCTGGATTTACATCACGTCATTCGATCCAGAGTACCTACCCCATCCACATCCTTCCCCACTCAGTGCCAGAAACAGCCATCACCATCTTGACTGCAGACCCACATGCACTAAAGCATCTAAGGCCAGATATTTATTCAAGTAGATCACCAGATATATTAGAGTTCAGCACAGAACGCTCAGAGGAACATATTTTTCTCCTGCTGCACTTGGGAAACCTGGGCATAGCCAGGGCATTAAGCCTCCCTCCACCTACAACTTCTTTCAGGCCACCACTGGCATATAATATCTTTTTTTAGTCTCGTAATTGGGTATACGCCAGGGAGAATTACCAGAAGCAGCTAGCACAAAATGGGAGGATCCAATATTATCAGGGAGACTGTGTTGGAGGATATCTGTGATTAACACAACGAGGCAGCAGATGGGGAGAAAGGAGGCAGCTAATACCCAGGCAACTGGGTGACTGCCTAGGTTCAGGCAAATACAGATCCATGTGGATGCAGCGAAAAAGCCAGTATGTCCCAGAACCTTCAATCCAGCCTCATTTACACTTTCAGTCACACCAGATTTCGTGATTGTAATCAACCTGTGCCCAACATTGCTTTGGAGCCTCCAACCTCTCTCTCTGCTGGCAGTTGGTCCAGGCCAATGTCACATGCGCAAAATCACATGCGTCCAGGACTCAGCTGTTGGAGACACGGGGCTGTAAATCTCTCTGCTACAATCATACTTTAGAAGGGTTGTCACACAACCTGTGCTGTCCCTTCCCCTTTTGTCTTGTAGTCCTCAAAATAAGATAAGAAGATAAAAGAATGATCATTTGGCAATATTGGGTAGGAGACGATGGGACTGGTCTTTGGGATATACTGGGGTGAAGGAGGGGGTTTAGAAGATAATGAGACTGTACTGAGTCGCTGAGGGAGTTACAGTCTCTGCAGTCCACTCTTTTTAATGTGCTCCACTCTACCAGTCAGCAGTATTTCTACTACCTCCACTCTACCCTGTGTGGGAGGATCTGTAAAGAAACTAGCCAGCTGCAGAGCGGCCGCGGAGCCAGTCGCTGAGGGAGTTGCAGTCTCTGCAGTCCCTGACAGGACCGACAGCCTGATGGCAGATGTGGTGAAACCAGTCCTTACGTCCAGCGCAAGATCCAACCTTGTGCTCAAAGGCTTGGGTGAAAAAAGAACGCTGAGAAGCGGTCGAGGCATCCCTATGAGTCAAGGGACTACCTCCGATTGCCCTCGCTTGCTCTCCACACCAACCACAGCTTCAGAGAAGTCGAGCCGCTATGCAGCCGGGCTCAACATTTCCCCACTCCTGCCACAGACCTCAATACTGACCATATTGGTCTCAAGACCGAGCAGGCCCAAATCGAGCGACTCGACTCTCAAGCAGCGCCTTGAGAGCCCGAGGACAGGTGCTCTTGCCAGTCCCCTGAGTGCCCACAGGCCAGAAATAACGCTGCCAAGCACTCCGCCTCTGTGCCCTGGACTCCTCCACACCTCCTCCCCCACCGTGTGTACGTCCCCTCCACCGCCAGCCGAAGGGCTGGCGGTGCTGGGCCCTGCACAGCCCGGGGGGAGCAGAAGGCGAGGCTAAAGAGCGTGTCCGGCCTGGCGGAGAAAGATCCCATCCCAAACCTCCTGTATCTCCTTACCTCGAAAGAAGGAGCCCAGCCGATTCCACCTTCCATCAGAAGCGGCCCCCGCCCGTCGAAGCAAGGAAGCGGGCGGCTTTCGTGAACCCACCGGAGAAGCTTTGCCCAGCGTCTCCCCTGCAGCTCCTCTTGGAATGAGCTCTATTGATGCCAGCCAAGCGGGTGCTCACGGCCGCTTTGGTCCACGCCAGCCTGGATGGCCCTTCCTTGATTCCCCTCCTGGCCGGAAAGGATATTGCGGCCCTCGCAGCCACGGCGAACTACACCACAGGGGAAAGTCTGGCTATTCCTCCTAACTCTGGAATAGCCCAACACTCTGACGAATGGGTCAACATAGAAAGCAGTAAAGAAAACATCCAACCATCTCCTTCAACCAACAATAACTCTCTCTCACGAAGACAAAAGCCATCCTAAACCCCAAATCAAAGCCACACCGCAAAAGCAACAAAAGCACAAAGAAAAACAAAAGCTCTGAGAGAACGCACGTGCCCCGGGATGAGCAAAAGTCACCTAAACTTCCTTGTACAGACAACAAGGAAGCAAAGCATACCCCTGAGCACGCAAAAAAAAAGAAAAAAAAAGAAAAAAAAATCTACAAGACCTCGAGGAAGCAAACAACTTCAAAAAAACAACTGTTCATAAAACCTTCACAAAGCAATTCACTGAAAGACTTTTTCAAAAAGCAGAGCAAAAGGAAATACGCCCTCTTAGAATTGTCGGATGCTGAGATATTAGAAGCAATACAGGATCTCCCTCAGCCCCCCCAAGACCCGCAAAATGAGCGATACCCGGGAGGCTCCCTCAGAGAATAATCCTGACACCAGGAGCATTGCGGAAATAGTGGTAGCCTCCCCCCTCCAGCTTTTAGAGGGGAGCCCAGAAATCATTGAGGTCGACAATATAGAAAACGCTCCTGCTCCAACTCTCAGCACGCTAGAAAACAGCTCACTGAGCTTTCCAGCTTCTCCGCACCCAAAGTCCTAAAATCAGCAAGCAACTCCTAATTCTTACACATCGCCCTCCTCCCCGCCGTGCAAAAGAATAGATGTTCCCCTGCTCCACACAGCCATGTACAATACTCCTTCTATGGAAAAGAGCCAAATGCTGAATGCAATACCCAGAGGGCAGTTTGGAGAACAGTGAACAATGGGAAAGCTGCAAACATCGTCAAAACGGGCCCGAAGCCCCAAGCCACCTACCAAATCTAAAATCCAGTGATCGCATCACAATATCGACACCACTCCACCGAAAGACACAAGATTGTTCCCAAATACCCCCGCAGGGAGCAGAAATAAAAGCGAAGCACCGAACACCACACAAAAGGAAACGCCATCCATTAAACCAGACATGCTCAACATCATGTCCGCAATCACAATCGCCCTCGACCTTTTGGAAAATTGTACGAAGCAGTAAATGATACCCTGAAAGACCACACTACTGTATCTGCCATGATGCATACAAAATTGCTTTACCTCGAAGGATACGTGACTGCCATGGAAAAAACCATGGTGGCACAAAGAATTGATGCAGAAAAAGCAAAGACCTTCCAAGATCACTTAACGGAAACAACACAGACAAACTCCACTAAAGCGGCTAAACACGTAGGAACTCAGACATCTCCAGCAACTTCCGAAAGGGACGTCTTCAGCTTCGCAAAAAAATCAGCACTTCAACCACAAGAAACTTTCAGTATATTCAACGACAAACAAGTGAGTGGCGCAAGCAAGCCAGCGCCCCAGCCCGACCTGTTTGTTTTCAAATCAACTCAAGCACGCTTAGAAGAATCTCTCTGCATCATCGAAGATTCACCCCAAAAGACGGCATGGGCAGCCCCAAATGAACAAGTCGGCTCCACAAATAAAGAAAAAACTAAAGCGACTAAAGAAAACCAAACGCTCCTAAGACTTCAAGAGCCACCAAACCACAAAAGAAGCACAACACAAGAACCCCACAAAAAACCTCTACTACTGATATCCAAACTAACCGAAGTCATAGAACCCTGGGACCAACACAATCTGGAACGATGAAGCTGGCAGCTCGGCCAAAGACAGCCAGCGCTATGGGTCACCAATCACAACAGAGGATTTCCTGGACGACGAACAACTGAGGAACATATTGCAACATTGCGTCCAAGACTCTGGAGAAAAAAGGAAACACACCCCCGGTCCGCTTTCCTCCCAAGGCCCGCAGCATCCGCTCCAAAGCTTTGCCCGAACAACCTAAACACTCGAGATCCCCAATCCACTGCAGAATGAGAAGCCCCAAGTCAAACAACAACAAGAGCTTGCACTTTCAACACAACTCCTAGCCACCGCACCAACGAAGAAGACCAGAGGGCAAACCAGAACATCATTCTCAAAGCCTCGCGCCCCACTTGAGGAGTAATTCACCTGCCAGACACCACGAGCTACACTGCTCAAACTTCCACAAGAACAGATGTCAAGATGATACTGACAGAGAGCCGCTAGAACAAACCACGTCGAGAGGTCATTTAAAATCTGCTATGAATCAAACTAGGAGCAAAAACTCCTCAACTATAATCCTGAAAATGGAGCAAATTGGCTGAATCCAAGAGGCCATAGTACTGAACAGAGGGACAGTACTGAAAATCTGAAAACATAACAAGGCACTACATCACCTCTCATCTGACAACCTAAGCCTAGTGGAACCATACCACAACGCAGCTAAAGCTAAATGATATCTGCACATAAGGCTGGGAAAATTAAGTCTCCGACTAAGTGAAGGCCAGGCAGACCTTCTCCGAAACGGACTAAAGCTAACAGTTCTGTCAGATCACATCAAACACAACATTAATCCAGCCAACGAACAGATCACCCTGGCAAAAAGACAGCACTATGTATCCACAACAAAAAGCCTGTACAAAGACAAAGAGACTGCACAAAGTCAATCCAGGCAACTGAACTGAGAAAGAAACCAAAAATTACAAAACTCTTCAGACCACAACACCCAAGCGCTCAGACCAGGTGCTCAAGCATAGCCCAAGATGCGAAAAACACACCAGATCTACCGAGGAGGTTGCCTAAAAAGTACCTTTTACGATGCAAGACCCAGCAAGGCAGGGAAGCTGCAATAAAGGAGCAGCGTCACTTGTGACAGAAACAACTTCATACACCACGCCGCAAGAGGCTGGCCTGGCTGCCAAAGGTCTTATCCACTAATACAAAAATATGGCAATCAGATGCCCACAAAGATGGGCCCCCACGTACGACTACACCAACCTCCGCAAACCCAACTGCAACGACTCTCAAAATCGCTTTGTGGAACACATGTGGATGCAAACACTTTACAACTACAGGAGGTATCGACCTATGCCAGTTCGACCTACTTGCCTTACAGGAATTATAGCTGACCAAAATACCCGACCTGGACGGTTTTGACATCGCCTTCGCCCCAGAAGTCAAAAACAGGCTGGGGCGTCCATCTTCAGGCCTGCTACTGGCAGCTCGTGTGGGCAGCGGCATCGAAATCCAGGAAACACTATCGGCTTCACCCTATCACTTTGCAGTAAGAACCAACTGGGCTCATTACGAGCTGACTTTGGGCAAAAAACTGACCATCCAACTAGCCATAATTAACAACTACTGGAACCCACAGGCGATCAAGGAGAAAACTTTTCTGAGAATGATAGAAAGAATTATCAACTCAATCTGCATAGACAACCAGATCGCTCATATCATCATCTGCGGTGACCTTAACGCCAAATGCAAGACTAATGAATCGCCGGGTCAGCAGATGAGACAAAAAACCACATCTGAGAAAAGAGGCATGCTCTGGAACGAACTGAGGACCTCGCAAGGCTTTCACAACATCGATTTGGCCCTTCCGGACCAGGGAAGACCCCCCACCTGGGAGAAAGCCAACCTAAAGGGAACGATAGATTACATCCTTGCAACGGATTCAATGTTGAAACTAATAACAACATTTGAAGTAATTCGAACAGCGGCGAGTGATCATAATCTTCTACGAGCTACATGGAACTCCATCTCAGCCACCAATGTATCAATGAAGGAACCCATCGAGCGCAACGCTCACAACAACCGTTTGAGAATGACCGCTGTGAGAGTCGAACAACTAACTCTGAGCTACCAATCTAAACTCAACGGTACAGATCGCCTAACTGGTTACCAACCCCTCTTAAGCCCTTTCAAATACAAGTCATGACCGTACACTCGGCCACATCAGAGGGGCACCCACCAGTACGACAAACAGGTGGTCTCCAAGCATGCGGCCCTAAGATAACTAAAAAGAAAAGTGAGAACCTCCAAAACGCCCGCACTTCAACTCCAACTGACAACAGAAACAAAAAAAATACAAAGCATGGATAAAACACCACCGAGCCCTCCTCTAAAAAAACGACTCAGAGGAAATACTTAGAAAAAGATGCCGGCAGAAAAGCTGGGGAATTTCGGGCCCTTAAGAAATCCCCAGCTGATCAGAGAGAAACCATCCCGTCAAACGGAGTCAGTGAAGACCGTTGGAAACAACATTACGAGCTATTATTACAAGCTCCTAAAATCTCAAGTTCAACCCTGCAGGACGACCTCAACCCTTCATGGGCAGACGTCTCCAATACAGAGGATATCACTACAATCATCAGCAAACCCAAAGTCTCAAGAGCCCCAGGCCCCGATGGAGTGACCAACTTTGATCTCAAAAACCTTCCGACAAAGTGTGCCCGTTCATCAGCCTAGTTTTCAGCAGGTGCTCAACTTTAAGATCGATCCCCAGATCATGGACTTCATCAACAGTGGTACCCAAAAGGCGACAGATCAGACCAACGCACCTACCACCAAATTGCCCTTCTAGACACCATCGGCAAGATTTTCGGAATGCTCCTCCTAAAGAAATTCCAAGATTGGGCAACAACAGCACCTTGCGCACATCCTCTCCAAGCTGGTTTCAAGAAAAACTCAGCAACAACAGTCAACATAATGCTGTTAAGCATCATCAAAAATAAAACCCTAGAAAGCTCTTCCAGACTCTTCCTCGCGATCATAGATCTAACACAAGCTTTCAACCTAGTCGATAGAGATCTGTTATGGTCAAAGCTTCACTCCTGGAACTGTCCTGCAAACATTTTAGCTCCGATCAGAGCTCTCCGCACGGCCACAACTATGAGAGTAAAACTGAATGGAAACAGCCTACTTTTAGCAGAAATACCACCTTGCAGAGGAGTTAAGCAAGGCTGCCCACTCGCTCTAGCACTATTTGTGGCCTTCCTGGGCGGCTACAAAGGCGCGTGCTCCAACATCAGAGCTTTACCTCCAAAAATAGGGTGCACACTCGTGTTGCATCTTATGTATGCAGACGACATAACACTGTTAGACCAGACTCAGATTGTCCTCCAAAGACAACTGATCCACCTCTCAGACTACATCAGCAAATCAAATCTGCTGATAAACAAGACCAAGACAAAGGTCCTGGAGAAGAAAGCGAAAAGAACAACCACTTTCAAATGGAATCTTGAAAAGGTACAGATTAAAACAGTGCCCAAGTTCAGCTATCTAGGTGTCATCGTGGACAGTTCACCAACAGAAGTCAGCATGCATAAGCATCTCTGGGCAAAAACACGCTCCCTAGTAACTCAGGCTCGCATACTAGAAAAGAAATTTGGACGCTTTTCCTTAATTCCAACTTTAAAATTCTACAAGGCAAAAGTCGTCCCAGCCTTAACATACGGCGTCGAAGCCATGCCCATAATTCTGGCACCACTCTGGCAAACAATGTAGGGTTTCTTCTGGAGATCTGTGCTAAAGCTGCCCAAGTCCACTTCGATGGCAGCAATCAGGAGAGAACTTGGCCTGGCATCCACAGTGGACTTCAACAGCATCTCCCTATTCAGGAAAACAAGACTGCCCCAAGCTCCTCCTCTATATAAACTGCTAGATACAGAAAGGAAAGCAGCCAGATGCAACATGCTAACAAAATGGGCAAAAAGATCACACAACAGCTCGACCAAATAGCCTGCTCCAAGGATGAACTAATTAGGAACCCATGCAAAATCAAAAGAAAACTGGCAGAGCTAGACTGGATTTCCACATCAGACAAAGTAAACGAAAACAAACTCCAGGCGCGTCTGCCAGTCAAGCAAATGAAATTGAACGAAGCTCCACAATACCTCAAAAGATTCCCAAATATACCTCTTCGCCAACTCTTCCTAAGAGCTTGGCTAAATCTCCTCCACACAAATGAAATCCTTCACACCAGATTGTGCAAAAAAAGTGACCAAATCGAATCTGTTCGCCATCTCCTAATGAACTGCACAAAAATCACTGATACCAGGAGAGCATATCTACAACCGGTACTAGCAGAATACACCATCCTAGAAGAAGAGGTATAGTGGCCTCGACTAATGAGCGGCTCCAAAACATCCTGGACAATAGCTGCGGCCAAGATTCTCCAAACAGCCCTGGAAGAATGCAAAAAACTCTCAAGCTGACGAATCGAACAGGACTGTCTTCAATGGCAGAACAAGACTAGTTGTCCAAACATCTTCCGTGTAAAATCTACATAAGTAGATACACACAAGTAAATAAAATAAAAAAGACTGCACTTTTATAAACTTTGGTATTAGGGAGCAGAGTAGTTTTGAATAGCTGAACCTTTTGGAATGTTTAGATTAGCGGCATACAAATGTTGTGAAATTATAGGTTAGATGTGGTTGTGTTTTGGTTGTGGGGAAGGTATGTAGCTATTTGGTTGTCAATGTTGTTTTGGGTTAAATGGGATGAATGTATTGAGTTTAAGGAGGTGGTAAGATGTTCCCATATTAGTGAGGTTATGGATTCGCTTGGATTTGGGAGGGCAGGTAATAACCATTGAGACATTTTTGCTTCAAAAATATATTTCCATAGTTATGAGATATATGCATTATCATGTTTTCAAAGTTTTTGTATTGTGGCCATTATCCCTACAACCATCACCATCCTCCCTCTGTGATGCCATAGTCTCATCTCACCATATTTCCATGTTGAGCTACACTAAGTGCAACTCTTTGACAAGACACACCTTATCCCAATTGTATTAGTGTGTACCCCTGGTGATATGTAGTCAGCAAAACCTGTTCTCCAGGAACCCAGAAAGGCTTGCTCAAAAGTGTTTTTAGGTGTTTCTGTGTGCAATATTTTTTAATAAAACTTATTTATAGCGCTTTTACCCATAGAACATTTTTATATACAATTATCATTACCCAATCAAAATTACTCATTTTATCAACCTCAGAAGGATGAAATGCCCAGTCGACCTTGCTGGGATTCAAACATGGGACCTGCATTCACACACAGCTATCTTACCGGCTTACAGTTATAATGCTCTGAGGCCTTCACAGGTTAACATATTTGAGGTAACAGCCGTGGGTAATATGTGTTGCTAGAGTCACCTTTGAAATGGTGTTAGTGTATGCTACTCTGGACCTATGTGTTCCATATGTATACATTCTCCCCCTACCCTCCGTTTCTTTTTGGTTTTTGAAATCTCAACCTCCCTCCCTAACCCCACTTACCTGATTGTGGCGGTGGTAACGCCTGCTGCCGCCGCATTAGCTTCACTTTTCCAGCTGCCATGGTGATAGAAGTGGGGCTGTGTATGGAGCCCCCCCCCTTCTACAATCATGGCGGTCATCTTGGAAAAGTATTGTCATTCATTGAACGGGACAAGCGTGGCGTCCCGTTAAATGAATGAAAATGCTTTTTTTAAACACCCCGTTTTAATGCTTTGGTAACCCGGGGTGCTAATACCGTTCATAATGCCCTACGCAGGCTATATGGGGGTAAATCTCCCGGTGCCCTTGTTAACCACCCTCACTTCGCTTGGGTCGGGCTGCCGGGCTGTTTACCATGGTGTAGCCCATGGAAAGTGTTACTAGTGGATTATTGTCGTTCATGCAACATTGCCATTGTTTTATGGGTTTTATGCCATCACCCACGTTCTCTTTTGACGCACATACCCATAACCCAATTAATATAATGACTCCGCAGCCTGCAACAAATGGCGAGGCTCGTGTGTAAGGCTCCTGTCACTCCCTGTCTACCCAGGCTGCAGCGGATGCTGTGAAAACTGCATGCAACACCACACTGAAACCTGCTGCGCCCGAAAAGCTCTCATGCCGATGATTACCCCACCACCCTACCCATCAGGCTGTCGAGGTAAGAGACTCAGCAGCACATTGAGTATCCACGATTACACACAGCTGCTACCCTCTGCCAATGCCCCTTGCAGTCTCCTTTCAAAGCCAGACCAGTGTCAGAGTGAGACCACGTCCTCATGCCATAGCTTATGCCATGATCCCTGTGGTCCCCTGCCGTAACCCACCAGATTCTTGCTGCATCTTGATCTACCCGCATCACATCTTGGGTCTCACTTGCTCGCCCCCTCTTGGCCCAGCCTCATGGGCAGATCGAGCCAGCACTCTCTCACCCATACCAAGCCCGACCCCCCTAGCCATATCACTCCCGCCACCGCCTCTTGACTACTGATCATCGTCCACCATTTGCTACCCGCTATGGTGCCCAGCAACCCCCGCTCACAGATGACACTGTTCACCATAACGTTTTCCCTTCTACGAATATCCTAGGCCCTCAAGAAGTGCACAGCTACATGACTTCAGCCCCATTGTTGTACACTAACTCTCACTTCTCGTATTTCACCTCCTACAACTCTGTGCCTGATGATACGATGTATACCCCTGATGCCTGCAGCCCCATAGTCACTGCTCTGCTAGATGACTCCAATGTGCTCTATGCTTTGGGTACCTGTAATGCCACTGTAAATCCCACTGAACCTATGCACAATGCAAATTTATTATATGCTTCTGCCTGCTCTGCTATGCCTCTGCCTGCTGCCAATGCACTGTATTTCACTGATGCACGCAACACCATACCCAATGAACCAATGCACAATGCAAATGTATCATATGCCTCTGCCTGCTCTGCTTGGCCTCTGCCTAATGCCATGTACTGTATATCCCTGTTGCTAGTAACTCCATAGTCCCTGCTCCCTCACCTGTGCTCATTGATCACCCTCCTGCTATCAAGATTACTCCCTTACACCTTGCCCACCAGCCCTCCACTCAATTATGCGACTACCTGAACTCACTGCCCATTGCTATAGAAAAACCTGCCACCGCCAGCCCTCCCCAGCAACACAGTCTGCATCCCATTTCTACATCTCTTAGCCCCCCGGTGCTCCTTGCACCATCCCCCAGTCTAACCGCTTTAATTTGCATTGGCTCACCAACTCACAACAGAAGCCTAAAAATCACCCACAAGTGTCATGCTACACCACCCACACACTGTCTTATGGGCCTCACAGATTATACTGCCCCGTCAATCAACTTCGCAGACTCCCTCCACGTTGCCCAGGGCACCCCCGCCCCCACAGCCCCGTCAAAATTCCCTTAGCCTAGTCCACCAATATCACATCTGCACCACTCTAACATCACACAAACCAACCCCCTCATGATTGCCTCAAAGTTGCACCTCCCAGAAATGCATAAGGTAACTTGTCTGGGCTTAGCATGCCTGCACAGACTCCGCTCCATATTGGAAGACCCCCTCTACCTGTCGGAAACCAAACACCACTGCACAGAGAGCCCCACAGCAAACCCCACACACAAACACCCTGTACTACACACAACACCAAACCATCCCCTACTCTCCCACCACCACTGCCCCATACACCCCTACCTCCCACCTCATCTCTCCTAATATCACGCACCCCTCGCATGCACTCATAAATGCATAATCCATCTGTGCCCGGCCCCTGACATTCGCAACCTCATACTCACCTACAAGCTTGTACTGCTGTCCATGACAGAAACCTGGCTGCATGAGGCAGTGGAACACCCCCTATCACTTGCCCTACCCACCAGTTATTCCATCCTAAGAGCTGGCAGACAGAGTAGCCAAGGAGGAGGAGTTGCCATCTGTTATGCTTGAGCTAAAACATGGCGCTGATGTGCAGTGCATTCTGGGAGCGCTCAAACCCATGATGGATATTTACTTCATGCCGCAGCGAAAAGCCGCACTCATTTTGCTGAGAGCTAGATTCACGATGCTGAAGAAAACATGCTTTTCAAACCTGGTATGCAGTCAAGGACATTTCTGCTGGGAAAGCTAACTTTGTTATGTCTTGTTATGAACTATGGGACTGTTTTCCGTGGTGCTTGTTTTTAGAGGAGGGAGGCACTTTGCTCCTTGAGGGTACTGTCGGTAGACCCAGCTGGCAACCAACGGCTGCTCATCAATGCGCACGTGCGTTGCCAGAAGGATCGAGAAATCGCCACCCCTTTTTGAAGGGTGCATATATGCGGAACCCCTGAGTGGTCAGGTGAGACTTCAGCTGGAGAGGGGACGCTTCTGTCCGGCATACCTGTGGGCTGTTGTGCTCTCGGCCTGGCTGTTATCGGGGTCTTCCAGCTGCTTCTGGCGAGATGAGGAATCCAGTTACGCTCACGGTGATGTATTTTCTTTTTAAATCTCTGTTTCTTCTGTGATTTATTTCTACGTTATCACTGGTTGCTTCTAAGCTTCGAATAAATAGCCGTATAAGTGCTCATTATTTTCTAAGAGTGTGTGGTTGCAAGTTATTGCGTCTTCCTGCGTTCAAAGTATTGGCTCTGTAATTGTACTGGTGATTTATGACTGTCTGTGCACTTTGGGAGAGCAATACATTTTTGGCGTCACGAACAGGATATTTGGGATGAATTGTTCCAAATATTCAAGAATCTGTTTGAACGTAGATAGGCTTCGGTTACCTTGCAAGCGAAAGTAATTTGGCAGTGAGTGTTGAACTGTGTTAAGCTGTTTTTTTCCTTTGCCGGTGTGTGCGTGCTTGTGGGAGTGATTGCAGTGTGGAAAGAAAAAAAAAAATAGATATAAAGAGGTTTTGTTTTGTTTGCAGTAATGAGTAGTTTGTTCAGGAAAAAGAGCGTTACCGCTGGCGGTGAATGTTCTGATGTTATCATTCCAGGCTGGACTAAGAGTCCATATGATAAATTGGCCCAGGCGTGGGCATGCGGCGCAGGGCTAAGTGAAACATGGGATCAGGGATTGGGAGATGCTGATCAATCTGATATAATGGTGTGCTTGCAACAACTTCCAGTGGAACGTGGCAGAGAATGCGCTGCATTAGGTAGGCGAGGTTGGGTACTTTTGCATGCTTATAGGAAAATACATCAAAAGAATTTGGAAATGAAAAATTAGGTTTTGCGATTAGAAAGAGAGCTGGCTGCAGAAAGTCAGACTGCGTTAATGCAGCAGATTCAAATGAAACTTTTTAAAGATAAGGCTGACACATATCAGGCTGTGGCCGAGAGGGCAGCAGTCAGAGTAGCCCGGTATACGTATAGGAAAAGACAGGGAGGGGTCAACAAAAGAAAGGTGGCAGCTGTAATCGCTACCGCCGGTGTGGACTGGGACCCGGATAAGTGGGATGGTGATATTTTTGACTCCACCAGTCCAGAGAGTAGTTCCGCAAATGAGTCCCACCCCATGATGCAAATTAAGCAGAAAACAGTGGCGGCTAAGCCCGTTAGAAGACGGTGAGCCGGACCCCACCCGCAGAATCCGGCAGGCGGAGTGGTGGATTTAACCATGCTGGAGGATTACACCCAGCAGGAGGTTGGGGAAATTATTACCCGTTTGAGGCAAAAATCAGGGGAACCTTTATTGACATGGATGGTGAGATTGGGGGGGGCAAGAGTGATGACAAGCCACGGGAGAGAGAGGGGCTTAGTGAGAGAAGAACCGAAGGCAGGAGGCAAGATAGTAGAGACTCCCGAGTGTGCCGAAAGGACATGTTTCTGGCTTTGTTAAAAGATGGTGTGCCACGAGAAGAAATTGATGGCATTGAAACCGGAGTAATGTATGAATTATACAAAAAAAGAGGACTTGCAGCCAAAGAGCGCTATAAACTGGTTAAGAAACAGGTAGTAACCAAGCCACAGGGGGACACCTCACCTTCCGCTCCTCCTGCAGAAGAACAAGAAGAAGGGTCTATGGGGACACCTTCCCCGTACCAGCCAACATACTCTGATTTGAGGAAGGTGGTGAGTGCAATGTTAGAGGCAGAGTCAAGTCACACTCATTCGAAATTTGACTAGGGCTATGGCCAAGCTCCGGCAGCGTCTGATCGCATAAAAGTTGATAGGCGGCCCCATGTTGATGTTAAGGTTTATTGGGGGCCAGGAAATACGCAAGGGGTACAAGCATTGATAGACACCGGGGCGGAGGCCTCTCTGATTCATGGCAATCCAGCACGATTTAAAGGCAAACAATTTACTATTACAGGTCTCGGGGGAAAGGAGACCCCCGCAGTACAAATGAAAGTGGAGATGAAAATAGGCAATTTGAATAGGCAGAAATACCAAGTGTTGATTGTCCCGATACTTGAATATATAATTGGCTTTGACATTCTGGAAGGGTTGACTTTGAGACTTGGAGGTAAAACGTACCAGTTTGGGGTGAGTGCATTGACCTGTACACCCATTACCATAGGCAAATTGAAGATGCCCCCAGTGCAAGTGCCTGTGGCAACCAAGCGGGTAGCAATGAAGCAATACCGCATTCCAGGGGGGCACAAGGAAATTTCAGATACCATCAAAGAGTTTGTGGAGGCGGGTTTGTTACGCCCTATCACCACAGCATGGAACAATCCTCTCTGGCCTATTAAAAAGGGGGATGGGTCGTGGAGGATGACGGTGGATTACTTTGAGTTGAATAAACACACTCCTCCCTTAGTGCCCGCGGTCCCAGATGCCATTACCTTGATTGAGAATGTCCAAAAGTTTGAAGGGACTTGGTATGCAGTGATCGATTTAGCCAATGCATTTTTCTCTGTGCCAATTGCTGAAGAGTGTCAAGAGCAGTTTGCATTTTCTTGGAGCGGGCGTCAGTACACCTTAACAAGGTTACCTATGGGGTACATACATAGCCCGACTATCTTTCACCAGCTGGTAGCAGAGCACTTAGGCAAGATAATGTGTAAACCTGACATACAAATCTCTCACTACATTGATGATATTTTGATTCAGGGCAAGGATGAGCACAGTGTGCAAAGTCAGTTAAATGTCATAATGGAAGGATTGAAGAAGGAAGGGTGGGAGATTAACCCGAATAAAATTCAAGGCCCAGCTGAAACAGTGATATTCCTAGGGATTCAGTGGCATCATGGGCATCGAGAAATGGTGCCAAAAGCCTGACAGAAAATACTTGAATTCACCACTCCAATGAACAAAAAGCAAGCTCAGCAGTTTATAGGGCTGTTTGGGTTTTGGAGACAGCACATTCCCCATTTAGTGCAGATATTGGCCCCCCTCTACAAAGTGACACGCATAAAATATGAGTTTCAGTGGGGGAAGAGCAGCAGAAAGCATTTGAGTTGGCGAAAGACACCATGCAGCAGGTGCTTGATTTATGGCCATTGAAGGAAGGCGAAGTGGAATTGAATGTGTCTGTACAAGACAATTATGCTAACTGGAGTGTGTGGCAGAAACAGGACAGGAAACGTGTGCCATTGGTGTTTTGGAGTCGTAAGTTGCCCGATGCTGGTAACTCATACACTCCGTTTAAGAAGCAGTTGCTGGCATGTTATTGGGCCCTTGTTGATACCGAGCAAATGACGGTGGGCCATGATGTATTGATGAGGCCAGAAATACCAATCATGCAATGGGTACCGAGCTCTCCTAAAACACATAGAATAGGACATGCTCAAGAAGCCAGCATAATTAAATGGAAATGGTACATTCAAGACAGAGCCAAATCAGGGAAGGGTGGAGTTGCGAAATTACATGAGCAAGTAGCCAACATACCGCCCTCAGATTACATACCACCGGAAGTGCCTGAAAAACGTGAGTCTCCTGTGAAATGGGGAGTACCTTACAGCAATTTGACCGTGGAGCAAACATAGCATGCCTGGTTCACGGATGGCTCAACCCGATATGTGAGAACTGAGCGATACTGGAAAGCAGTGTCGTACAATCCCAAAACAAAAAAGATGTTGACAACGTCAGGGAAAGGGAAGAGCAGTCAGTTTGCAGAGCTTTACGCCATTTACCAAGCAATGAAACAAGAGACCCCTGGTCGATGTCATGTGTACACGGATTCATGGTCAGTGGCAAATGGATTGGATGTGTGGTTGCCAACCTGGCAAAAGAATGGGTGGAAGATTCATTCAAAAGAGTTGTGGGGAAAAGAACTGTGGCAAGATATTGCAGAAATGTTATCACAAAGTGAAGTCACTGTGTATCATGTGGATGCGCATTGTGCCGCAGACTCATTAGAACGTTAGTTTAATTCTGTTGCAGACGAACATACCAAGATTTCATCTGTGGATGCGGAGGCTCAGGAAGACGATTTGGAGGGTTTGGCCAAGTGGGCTCACCAGAAATGTGGGCACCTTGGAGAAAAGGCTACTATCAGGTGGGCACAAGCTTGAGGAATCAGTATTCCTGTAGAGGTAGTGAAAACAATCATTTTGCAATGCCCAGTGTGCCAACACCAACAGCATAGACCTATCCCTCAGATTGTTTGGGGTACATTGCGAAGAGGAAAACTACCAGGTCAAATTTGGCAGATTGATTATATCGGTCCCCTGCCAATCAGTAAAGGTTGCCAGTTTGCATGCACTATTGTGGATACATATCCAGGATACATGATGATTTTGCCGTGCAAGGGTGGAACACAATTGAACACCATCAGGTTGTTAGATCAGATCATGTTACATTACGGAGTGCCTTTGCAGATTCAAAGTGACAATGGGTCACATTTCAAAGGCAAACTAATACAGGAATATTGTCAGGAAAAGAGCATTGAGTGGCTTTACCATGTGCCTTATTACCCAGCCGCTTCAGGGCTGATTGAACGAATGAATGGGTTGTTGAAAGAACAGCTGCGCAAATCTGGAGATGGCAATTTGGCAGGCTGGTGTGATTGTGTGTTTGATGCGGTACAAGTATTAAACAATAGGCCTGTGAATGAGCATGAAACTCCTTTGATGCGGCTAATGACTCCTACTTTACAAATTCAACCTAATTCAGTCAGAGAAACCCTATTGTACTGGGAAATTACCCCGGGTTCTTTAGCTCCCTATCGGGCGACTCCAGAGTCAGCAGGGGTAGACTTGCATTCCCATGAAGAAATCAGATTAGACCCAAGAGGGATTGTTGTAATTGAAACAGGGATTGGAGTACAAATTCCCCCGGAGCATATGGGATGGATTGTCCCTAGATATGGCCTAGAATTGAAGGGAGTTCAAGTGTTGGGAGGGGTAATTGATGCTGATTACCAAGGCGAGATCAAAGTCATCCTGATGAATAATGGGGACCAATTGTTACCGATCCACAAGGGTAATCGGGTGGCCCAATTGATTATCATTCCCGTTAAGTTGTCCATGATTAAGAAGGGGGAGCCTCCTACAGTGTTAACTACCCGTGGGGATCGTGGTTTTGGCTCTTCAGACAGTATGGTACCGGGTGCGAAGGTGTGGGTGGAAAGGCCAAGTGGGCCACCAATGCCCGCAGATGTCATTGCATCAGGCAAAGACCAAGTAGTTTTAGTAATGGAGCCCGGTAGAAAGAAATGGAAATACGTGCCTGCAGACAAATGTTACCTGAGAGAGTGATGTACAACACTGATATCTCTTTTCTGGGTTTGCCTTGTAGATCCTGAGTCTGGCTGGTGTAATTGTGGTACTAAATGGACTCCATTTGGGAGAGTTAAACGGCATGCTGCTACCAATGAAAAATGTCACATCTGTGCCAGTGATCAAAGGGATACTGATAATGATGAGTAATACTGTCCAAAAGCAGCCTTATGCCGATAACGAAAAGCCAGCCAGACCGAAGACATGGATTTGTGAAATGCGGCAAACACGTCAGGAGCAAGTGAAAACAACCTTGATGCCAGTCATGCGAGAGGCATCTTCAGGACGGCGAAAACATTCTCCCATGATTACACAAACGGAGAATATGTGGATATACCTGGCACAACAGGTGCTCAGCATTACGCACTTTTGCCTTACTGATGTGCCCAATGCTGAAGCCTTATTGGCTACATGCTTAGTAGCAGTACCGACGCCAGTTCCGGTTTTAAAGCATATTTTCGGCATCACACACAATGATTCTTTGGTTCAAGATTTCGACATTAGGCAATCTTTTTCCGTCTATGAGTATTTGAGATTTTGCCAGGAGACAGATCGCAAATGGAGAAATTTGACACATGTTATAACCTATAATATAACCCAAGGCGATGTGTGCTACCTTATGACATGCAATGCAAAAGAAATTGGCAAATGCCAACAGCTCGATTTAACCAAACAGCAAAATCATACGGTGTTTGAGCAACGATTATGTTCGCGAGTGCCACGTACATGTACCAGCATGAATAACACTATGGGCCTCATTACACGGAAGGCGGTGATCCAGGGTGCTATTAGCACCCTGGACCATGCCGGTAAATTACCGGCACCGCCTTGGCGGAAAGGGGATTTACCGCCCCATTCCAAGGTTGGTGGGGCGGTAAATCCCCCTTCCGCCATTGCCCTTCCCCATTCCCATTTCTGCCCCATAGGGCTCTATGGGAATGGGGAAGGCGCTAATTACGGCACCGCAATTTTGCGGTGCCGTAATTAGCTCCGAGGTCCCTTAGCGGGTTGGTTTTTAACGCCTGCAAAAAGCAGGCGTTAAAGCACCAACCCGCTAAGGGACCTCGTAGTAAGGCGGTAATGGTTAACGGTCACCGTTACCATTAACGGTGGCCGTTAACCATTACCGCCTTCCGTGTAATGAGGCTCTATGTCTTGTAATCATACAGTGATAGCTGCCAGTCATTTGAATCATGTGAAACTTCCAACAGGATGGCTCTTTTCATGTGGCAACATCACATACACTTATACTCCAGCTAACATTTCCAGAGGTCCATGTGCCTTAACTCGATTAGGATTAATGATGTTTCCTTTACACCTAGCGATAACTCGAGGCAAAAGGTCAACTTTCGAGTCTGTGGGTCTATCCCCCGATTGTGATTCACATGTGCATTTGTTATCAGAAGCTGAGGTTCTAGCATTAACCCTTTCGTAGTGGGAGTTTGGGGTTTAGCTGCTGGGGGTTACAAATCTTTGATTAAATTAGCATGTTTAGTAGTCAAAGGAATTAATCATACTTCTCAGGCATTAGAAGAATTACTCCTTGATAGTCAAGTTATTAGAAAAGCAACTTTGCAAAACAAAGCTGCTGTTGATTATCTATTGCTAAAGCATAATTTAGGTTGTAACGCAGTTGAAGGTATGTGTTGTTTCAATTTAAGTGACCATTCACGATCTATTGAAAGTCATATTCGAGGTTTGAGGGATCTCATTTCTCAAGTGTCCCAAGATCATACTGGGAATTGGTGGGATTGGTTATTTTCATGGATTCCTGATGTTGGGGGTACACTACATTACGCTTTTGCTTGCATTTGTATTATATTAGCTATCATAATAGCTTGTTGTTGTTGTATTCAATGCATTCCTAATTTAGTTTTAATATTTGGTCGGTTTCAGAGACCGGCTCCTCTGCCACTGGGCTATGGAAGATAAATATCCAAGGGTGGAATTGTTATGTTTGAGCTAAAACATGGCGCTGACTTGCAGTGCATTCTGGGAGCGCTCGGAGCCATGATGGATATTTACTTCATGCCGCAGTGAAAAGCTGCACTCATTTTGCTGAGAGCTAGATTCACGATGCTGAAGAAAACATGCTTTCCAAACCTGGTATGCAGTCAAGGACATTTCTGCTGGGAAAGCTAACTTTGTTATGCGATCTTATGAGCTATGGGACTGTTTTCTGTGGTGCTTGATTTTAGAGAAAGGAGGCACTTTGCACCTTGTGGGTACTGTCTGTTGACCCAGCTGGCAACCAACAGCTGCACATCAATGCGCACGTGCGTTGCCAGAAGGTTCGAGAAATCACCACCACTTTTTGAAGGGTGCATATATGCGGAACCCCTGAGTGGTCAGGTGAGACTTCAGCCAGAGGGGGGACGCTTCTTTCTGGCATACCTGTGGGCTGTTGTGCTCTCGGCCTGGCTGTTATCAGGGTCTTCCAGCGGCTTCTGGCAAGATGAGGAATCCAGTTACGCTCACAGTGATGTATTTTCTTTTGAATTATCTGTTTCTTCTGTGATTTATTTCTATGTTATCACTGGTTGCTTCTAAGCTTTGAATAAATAGCCGTATAAGTGCTCAATATTTTCTAAGAGTGTGTGGTTGCAAGTTATTGCGTCTTCCTGCGTTCAAAGTATTGGCTCCGTAATTGTACTGGTGATTTATGACTGTCCGTGCACTTTGGGAGAGCAATACACCATCATCTCCAAATCCACCCTCCCCATCATAGCCTCCCCCTCCAGACACTCCTGGGCTATGAACTCGTGCTTGCCAAAATTAAGTCCTCCTCCCAAACCACTATCAACATCCTACTACACTACCGCCAACCCACTCATATTGGTGCACCTAATCCCGACATCACCCTGCTCATCGCCTCCCTCTTCGAAACGAAAACTAAATGTATACTCCTAGGAGACTTAACCTAGGCTTCAAAGACGCTGGTGACCATAAGGCCACTGCCCTCACTACAGCCCTTAATATGGTCCGCTCTTCCACTCACGATAAAGGAAGGATCCTTGATTGGATACTCTCTACCAACGCATCCATCCAAGTCTCCTCCATCGACCGAACACACTGGGCAGATCACTCACTGATCCAGCTCACCATAGCCACCACCTCCAACATCACTCGCAGAACAGGTGACCTCCCCCCTATCGCTGCTAGACACAGCCGTAAACTCACCACTACGCAATTGTCACCCACTATCCTGGCCTCCCTCAAGTCAGTGCCAGACAGCCCCAACCCCTCTCGGCATAAAATTCTGTGCTCCTCATCGCACTTGACAAACATGCCCACCCCAAACCCTCAACCCGCAAAAAATAAATCTTCAGAATTGGTTCACAGAAGAAGAAATCACCCTCTGCAAACAAAAGCATGCCCTTGAACATCTTTGGAGAAAAACCCGACATCTTTGAATAAGGAAGCCTTCAACTGCTAAGCGAGTACTTACAAAACAGCCATCTTCTCCACCAAAGCAAACTCCCATTATAGAGAGCTCTTTCTTCAAAATCTTCAAAGAACTCAAAACCCGGGACCCCCTACTGACAGCTGCCCCCAAAACAAAGCCTGGTGCTCACTTGTCCAGTCAGCCCTAGCCACCAAAACCTACTACCTCAGAGTAAAACAATACAAAAAAGTCCCACATCCCCCCGCTCTGCTAGCCTCCTTGGAATCCATCACCCAACCACCCCCACCAACCCACTGTTTCAGTTCTACACCATTTCTCCGGCAGAGGTCCTCACCACTATTCAACACCTGAAAACCTCTAACTGTTCATGGGACATATGCTCAGCTCACCTTGTTAAAATGTGTGCTGAACCTTTGGCCCCCGCCATTGTCAACTTCATTAAAGCCTCAAATCTAAAACAATTCCCAGCTCCATCAAAGAAGCCTGGGTCACGACACACCTGAAGAAACCCTCCCTCGAACCCAACCTTCCCACAAACTACCACCCTATCATGACGGTACCCTACTTCCTCAAAATTCTGAACCGTACTGCTTATTCACATCTCCAAACACATCTTGAAACCCATGCTGGGATACCTCACTCCTCGACCTAAAGATTCAGCTCAACCACATTAGAGACAATGGCAAGCTCGCCATCCACCTCCTACTAGATCTCTCGGTGGCGTTTGACCTTGTGGACCACTCAATTGTGTGCCATCATCTCACTGCCACTTTAAACCTCTCCCCTGAAGCAGCCAATTGGATTAAGACCTTCCTCTCTGGTTGCTCCTCCATGGTCTTTGTGGGCACAGTAGGAGCTGACCCTATCCCTGTTCCTTATGGTGTCCCTCAAGGATCGTGCATCTTCCACACCCACTACCACATGTAAACCAGACCCCTCTTTGGCCACCTGGACAGCCTCGACATCCCATATACAACCCTAGTTTGCTGAGGACACACAGATCCTCCTCAAAATCACTGGTAGCCACGAACTAGACTCATCTGTGCCCGAATGATGACAAGACAGTGCTCCTTATTGTGGGATCCCCGCACCACCTTAATCATCTTGACCCTGCATTTACTCCATTCTGCATCGATGGGAACATTACCTCTGTATCCTCCCACGTCAAAACACTGGCAGTCTACCTCGACGCTGAACTAAACATGCAGAAACATGTTAAAGCTATCACCTCATCCACTGCCTACTCCACCGAACTCATTAACCTATCCAGAAAATTCCTCACCACCAGTAACTGCCTCACCCTAGCTCGGACCATCGTTGGCAGAAAACTGGACTATTTGACTATTCATATTTACTTTCTTCCTGCCGTACTCTGGACCTGCTACGATGATGTTGAGGCTCTCCCAGCTAGCTCACCATGCTGTGTGTGCCCCCAGCCCCCCTTGTTGCCCGTGATGCTGTGTGTGCCCCGAGACCCCCCAGGTTGCCTGTGATGCTGTGTGTGCCACCCTGCCCTGGTCACTCATGATGCTGTGTGTGCCACTCCCCCCTCACGGTCACCCTTGATGCTGTGTGTGCCCCCACCCTCCCCGGTCGGCCATGATTCTGTGTGTGCTCCCCACCGCCCCGGTCGCCCGTGATGCTATGTGTGCCCCACAATCCCCCGGTACTGGTGATGCTGTGTGTGCACCCCACCCCTCCTCCTGGTCACCTGTGATGCTGTGCTGTGTATACCCCCAACCCCTGATCACCAGTGATGCTGTGTGTGCCCCCCGGTTGCCTGTGATGCTGTGTGGGCCCCCACCACCATCTGGTCCCCTGTGATGCTGTGTGTGCCCCCCCAGTCACCTGTGATGCTGTGTGTTCCCCCCACCCCCCTTTCTCTCTGGTCCCCGTTCCATGGTCTTTGTGGGCACGGAAGCAGCTGTCTCCATCCCTGTTCCTTAGGGTGTCCCTCAAGGATCGTGCATCTCCCCCACCCTCTACAACATGTAAACCAAAGCCCTCTTTGACCACCTGGAAAGACTCAACATCCCATATACCTAGTTTTCTGAGGACACACAGGTCCTCCTAAAAATCACTGGCAACCATGAACTAGACTCATTTGTGCCTGAATGATGACACGACAGAGCTCCTTATTGTGGGCTCCCCGCACCACCTCAAACATCTTGACCCTGCATTTACTTCATTCTGCATCGATGGGAATATTACCCCTGTATCCTCCTACGTCAAAACACTGGCAGTCTACCTCAACGCTGAACTAAACATGCAGAAACATGTGAAAGCTATCGCCTCGTCCACAGCCTACTCCACCGAACTCATTAACCTATCCAGAAAATTCCTCACCAGTAACTGCCTCACCCTAGCTCGGACCATGGTTGGCAGCAAACTGGACTATTGGACTATTAATATTTACTTTCTTCCTGCCGTACTCCGGACCTACTACGATGATGTTGAGGCTCTCCCTGCTAGCTCACCATGCCTTTCCAGCTCAATCTGCACTCTGGGGTAAGCCTGGTGTTCACTATTTGAGCACATGTTGATGCGATTTCATTTTGGGGGGAAAAGAAAAAGAAAAGCAAATAAAATGCAAATTTCGCTTTTATCATCATTTGAAAGCACACAGCGAGGGTTGTTCTTCCAGGACAGTGCGTGTCCTTCCTGGTGTTTTTACTACCTATGCCAGTATCCTTGCAGACTGTTCCTCAGTGTGTTTTGACTTCCAACATGGCTGCTCTCTCTACCATTGGTACTGCTTTGCCTGGCCTGCTCCCCCTCCCATTGGCTGCTCATGGCTTGTTAAGCCAATCACTGCAGCCGGGAGGCGGGACCCGGCCCATTCAAACAAGGCCCACACCGTAGGCCGCTGTCTGCTCCCTGTCCGCTTCAGGTATGCTTCCACCCCCCCGGTCGCCTGTGATGCTGTGTGTGCCCCCAGTCCTCCTTGTCGCCTGTGATGCTGTGTGTGCCCCAGCCCCCCCAGGTCGCCATTGATGCTTTGTGTGCCCTCACCCCCAATCACCTGTGATGCTGTGTGACCCAAACGCCGGTTGCCCATGATGCTGTGACCCCCCACCCCCACCAGGACACCCATGATGCTGTTTGTGCCACTCCACCCTAGTCGCCCATGATGCTGTGTGTGCCAACCCCCCCCACCGGTCACCCTTGATGCTGTGTGTGCCCCCACCCTCCCCAGGTGCCCATGATGCTGTGTGTGTCCCCTACCCACCCTGGTCACCCGTGATGCTATGTGTGCCCCCCACCCCCTGGTACCTGTGATGCTGTGTGTGCCGCCCACCCCTCGCCTGGTCACCTGTGATGCTGTGCTGTGTGTACCCCCCCTGGTCACCAGTGATGCTGTGTGTGCCCCCTGGTTGCCTGTGATGTTGTGTGTGCCCCCCCACCACCTGCTCCCCTGTGATGCTGCGTGTGCCCCCCAGTCACCTGTGATGCTGTGTGTGCCCCCACCCACTTCTTGCCCCTTGATGTCCTCCCCTTATCCCATTCTTCCAAGCACAATAGTGACTGCCTAATTGACTCTTGCATTTGTATGATGCTGCCACCCTTCAACATGTGATTAGGCACCATGTATCTGCCGCCTGATTAACTTTTGAATTTGTATGCTGTTGCCGCCCTGCAACTTTGGGTCAGGCTCCATGTATCTGCCGCCTGATTGACTTTTGCATTTGTATGCTGTTGCCGCCCTGCAATATGGGGTTAGGCACCATGTATCTGCCACCTAATTGACTTTTTGCATTTGTATGCTGCTGACACCCTGTAACATGGGGCTAGGCACAATGCATCTGCCGCCAAATTGACTGTTGCATTTGTATGCTGCTGCCGCCCTACAACATGGGGTTAGGCACCGTGTATCTGCCGCCTAATTGACTTTTTGCATTTGTATGCTGCTGACACCCTGTAACTTAGGGTTAGGCACCATGTATCTGCTGCCTAATTGTCTTCTGCGTTTGTATGCTGTTGCCGCCCTGCAACTTTGGGTCAGGCACTATGTATCTGCTGCCTAATTGACTTTTGCATTTGTATGCTTTTGTCGCCCTGCAACATGGGGCTAGGCACAAAGCATCTGCCGCCAAATTGACTGTTGCATTTGTATGCTGCTGCCGCCCTACAACATGGGGTTAGGCACCATGTATCTGCCGCCTAACTGACGTTTGCATTTATATGCTGCTGCCACCCTGCAACATGGGTTTAGGCACCATGTAACCGTGCACTGTGCATCTGAACTCTTTTTTGCACTTTGCGTGTGATGTATTACTTCTGTACGTTCCTCATTGATGTAATCACGTATTGCGCTTCCTTTCTGTAACACGAAGCACTGTAACCAATCTCTTAAGTATAAGCACCTAGATACCTCTGGATTTTGTGCACTGTATAAATTAATTAATTAATTAATTAATTGTAACGCTATCCTGGCTGGAACATCAATGAATAACATAAACAAACTTCAGCCGTTACAAAATAATGCCCTTAGAGCAGTCTGGGGTCTGAAACGATCTGACTACATCTCGCAAATTAGACGCAAGGCGCACTGGCTCCCCATTAAAGCACGAATAAAGTTCAAACTACTCGCTTTCACCCATCGCTGCCTTCATAATACTGTACCCCCTACTTATCCAACCGCATCACAAAAAACTCACCACTCGCAGTCTACGTTCCTCCTTCTCATTGGCTCTCATTTTCCCCAAATTCAATAGAAAGAGAGCTGGTGGCTCCAGCTTCACTACTATTGCCCCCATGCTGTGGAACACCCTACCTCATTGTATCCAACAAAAACCATCATACCCTCTCTTTCAAAAACCGAAAAACAGCCCTATCCAATTAATACATGTAACTGCATATACTGCAATGTCAGAATACCCGCAACTGCTTCTTCTTGAGTGTCTTAAATATACTCTGCCACATGTAACCCAAATGCAATATTTATTTACCTGCACTGCACCCTTTTTCCTAGCGCTGTTAAACCTCCGGATCTGGGCGCTACAAACAAATGCAATAAATAAAATAAATAAATAATGCAATTCATTTTGATTTTTTGGTGCGCATGTTTCTCAAGGGGCTGTGTTGGTTTAATGGGTATTGTCTGGAATTCTTATGTCTGCCAATTCACATGTATGTTGTCAAGGTTTAGCCATGTATGGTTGTGTGTGGTGTGATGCTTACAAACCTAGTCAGGTCCTGCTTGGTTGCCATGATCCTTGGCAAAGAGCTATTTCTCAGGACCATGGAATTCTTGATGGACCGTTGACACCAATCACACAGATAGATAATTTAAATGTCTGCATCGCACACCATCTCAATGTTTATTGGGTGTTTCATCTTTTGGACCATGTACACTTGCTGGGATGAGGATCATTTGGGTCATGTCCAGTGCACCAACAGTATTGGGGAAACATGCAAAGACATTGTAGGGTCCTGTAATACAGTTGATAATGTTCTGGTCCATCCCATCCCACATCATCTCCATATCATCAAGTACCTTTCTCGGGATCTTCAAGTGGTTTGGTAGGTACAACCCACCAGAAGTTGCTTCTCCCTTTTCTAGGTTGATAGGCCCTTTTGCTTGCCTCTGCAGATGCCCTTCTGGGTTCAAATTAAGCACTGAGAGAAGCTAACAAATGTCTTTGTCATGACTATTTTTGACGGTTTATGGTCATAAGACCGAAAAAAAAAATCTCAAAAAAAAGGGTGAAAAAAAAGTTGCATTTTTTTATGACGTTTTTTATTGGAAATGGGGGGGGTTCCTCCCCAACCCCCCCCCTTTTTTTTTTTTTACCATTTTTTGTTTAATCCCGCACACCAAAATAAATATATAATTAAAAAAAGAGAAATTCGACCTTATTGTTAGTCGAGATTTTGTTAGTCGAGATTTTTTTTCTCCAGATTTTGACCGACCACCATTTTTGACATATGTAATTTGATCTTTACCAGAATTTCAGTGATGCGCATTGAAAATCTGCAAAATTTGCAAAGACAGCACCTGGCTGGGCATTCACCTGAAGAGCATTGATCACATCAAACCCGTCCTAAATTGTTTGACCATTTGCAGTTGAAAGCCAGGATTAAACATAAAGTAATATGCACAATCTATCAGAGCAAAGGCTCAGAGTACCTGGAGAAAAATGTATCACATTTGACACCTCCTGTCTATATCCCTGGATTTTGAAGTGCCATAAATCCGAACCTGGCAGCACAGCCAAATTGCCTACAATACAGAAAGCTGCTGAAAATTAATTTTTCTAACTGCCCTTAAACTTAAAACTGACATCCCTGGCCTTTGTGACCGAGGCGTTTTGCCTAGAAGGAGTCACCTGTTAGGTCCTTTTAGACCTACTGTATCTTTTGCCACTAGCTCCCTTGTCCCTAACCTTTCCCTGTCTCTGTGTTTCTCCTCTACCTCCTGCTAGGATTGTGATGGCTGTTTCTGTTGCGTATTAATGCATTTTTTCTTACCACATCACCACACTCACTCTATGCGAATACCTCCTCATACCTCAGGCACACATGCCCCCCATTTTGATAAATAGTATTACTCAGTTGTGTTGAGATTGGCCCATGTATTTTTACTCCACCACATATGACACAACTGGAGGATAGTGATGCTGTATGGGTCCCAGGTAGGTTATGAAGATTCTACCACTCCCGTTGGCAATGGGAAAGATGGGTGTGGCACCAGTTGTTCTGTGGTGAGTGGTTCAGGTGCCTAACGTTGCTAGTGAATCTTTCCTCTCCTGGGGTGGTGGTAGGAGGACGATGGCAGCATATTAACACAAAGATAAATGATCCCAAACCCTTCACATGTCTGAAGTAGCAAACTGCTAGTCTACAGTGTTTGCCTTGCAACCAACTTTCCCCACTGCAGGTCTCCTCCTGAATCTCTCCTCCTGTTATTATTATTATTATTAATATCATTATTGTTGTTATTATTATTATTCTAGTTGTGTGGATAAGTGTACAATTTGTGATACTAGGGTGGAGGATGTTAGGCATTTTATTTGTATTTGCCCTTTAGACATTTCTTTAAGGAGACCCTCTTGAAGAACGTCATTCATCTTGTGGCAAACAAGATCTGTTGATGAGGCCAATAGGATGTTGAAAACAACTAGGGATGAAAACGGTGTAATTGGATTAATGAAGTACTTAGGTTCAGCTTGGGCAATGCGAATGACATTTTTTATCTGTTTCATGTCTTTAATTTTTTATGACTTCTGCCGAAATAAATTTATTATTATTAATATTATTATTATTATTACTGTTATATTATTTAGCTCGGGAGCAATGGAGTGCTGTACGGGTCTTAGAGCAAAACATTGGTAGCGACAATTTAATAAGTAATCAAGTATGCATTAGTAATAAATATTGCAGTACAATATAGAGATGGAGGAGTGCACGAGATACCCAGAATCTAGGTTATGCCAAGGTGTTGTTGGAAGAGGCAGGTCTTTAGTTCTTACATAAACTGAAGAAGTCTTGGAGCAGTCTTGACTGCCATTGGGATGGAATTCCAGAGGACCAGACCATAGCCTAAGATGGACTGATTCCTATTTTTCTCCTTGGGAGCCAGTCTAATTTCCAGCCTGGTGATGGTCTTACTGCAAGATGACTGCTTCCTGATGTTATTAGTTTAGGCTTCAGATAGGCTGGCATACCGGCAGAGGTTGCCTTGTAGATGAAGCATGTGGTTTTGAGCCATATTCTAGCCAGGATGGGGAGCCAATGCCCATTTATTTATTTATTTACGCAAAGTGGGGGTGATGCGGTCAACTTTCCTGCAGCTTCTTGTTGTAAAGGTCCAGATCCAACACTGTCAAAGGGGGCGCACATACCAATTGCTCAAGTGATGTGGTGACATCAATGATGACATGGTAGGTGACATGGCGGTTGAGGACCTCATGGAACACAGCGTTACTTGCATGAAATGACATAGAAACAAGCACAGTACCAGGGTGGAGCTTGGGGAGGGGTGCGTGCTTCGGGGGCAGTATGGGGTTGTTGTATACGGTGGGGGTGCATGATCTTGTAGGGGGTTTATAGTATGGGGTGTTTCTTTAAGCAATATATGAACAGTAGAGAAGCCATTTTGGTTTAGGCCCACGTTAAGAAAGCATTTCTCACAGACAGCTCATAAGACCAGAGCTGCAGCCATTGTGTGACAAGCAGAATGTAATTTGGGAACATTCAGCAGAAACAGTGTGCTGATATGTTGCCTGGCTCAAGGTTCCCAGGAGAGCGTATCCACAGTGAAGTTAGTTTAAACAGATACTTTTGAGGCTACTGATATAGGCACTGGGGTGCACGAGGAGAATTGGCGGAGAAATAGAAATGAAACACTGTTGATTAAACTCTAGCCATGGTGTGGTATAGTTTTTCAGACCACACATGGTAGCAAGCTGTGAGAAGGAAGCTGAGGGGCCAGAGCGTTGGGGCGCTGAGGCGCGGAACGGGGAAGCAATCAGCAGAGAGTTTTGGTGTCCCTAGGATGCAACATTTTACAGTGTCCTTGCTGATGCCCGCGGAGCACATCATTGGTCAGACTCGGCCCGAATGTTTTTGACTGCTCAGCCTAATCACGGAATTGAGGGGCAGTGTGGGACACATTGTGACATCGCGAGGGGTGTTAATGTAACTGTGGTAAAAAATTGTATCATCCAATTAGGATCATTCAACATATATTTGGATATAGGGGACTAACATAGTCCCACTAATCAGCGCCTATGACCTGCCTTAAAAATGTAACCAAAATGTTGTATGATAATTTGACAAATTTCATATAAAAAAGTTTAGCTTCCTTCAGTTCAGTTCCGTGGGGCTGTCTGAACCGTGCTTCCCAGCAACTTTGAAACCAATTAACATGTGTAATTTCTTGCTTGGTGTACGCTCCTTTTTTGGATGACTTTGTCTTCCATTGGATTATTTTTAACAGAGGTCCCCTAGTACATTGTAGAGACCCCAGCAAGATCCTAAGTTCCCTCAGCGAGCTGAGAGTATTCTAGCCACGCTCCTGGGCTGAGACCAGTTCCAAGTGCACTAACGAGGAGGCCTAGCAGATGCAGTATTCCCAAAAGTCTGACTGATTACGAGTGCTGCCCGTGCTCTGGTGGAGATTGAGGCTGTGAGGAGAAGACTCAGCAGTGAGAGGGCCTGAGGATCTCTAGAACACGTGAGTGTACCCTTGCATGAACGTGGAACGCTGTGCGTGCGGCAAGGTTTTTATAGTGTTTTATGGTGTATAGGACGAATCCTACAGTCATAGATATTAGTTCCATCCCTGCGGTAGGCGATTATATAGTTGCCTCATTCTTTATGGGGATTGAGAGAAGGTAAGCGCTGATATATTGGTGTGGAGCGTGTGCGGTAGAGTAGAAATATTGTGCTATGTTGTGTTGGCCGAGGTGGAAGGGCTGGCACAAGAATGTTCCTGTAAATAGTGGTTCTTAGTGGAATGTTGAAGTAACTTAGTGGCCAAAGGAGGAGGACGAGCCAAGCAGTTGTATATTAATAATAGAGTAGCTGGTAGTTAGAATTGTGTGGGCCTGTGGAGAGGGCCATAAAGTGCTATAAAGACAAATGACTGGGCAGAAACTTGGGAGAAAAAAAAGTGCAAAATGTTTTATCTGATGGGAGATGTCAAATATCTAAAAAGACTGCCAACATATTTGGAAAAATTACCCAGTAAATACCGTTGTGACAGATTCATTTGGTTTCAAATGAACCTGCGACCCACCCGAGAAATCCTTTGTTGCAGGAATCGAGGGACGATCATCGATAATACATGTTGATTCTGCAAGAAGCATGTAGAATCACTAAAACACCTAATCATGGACTGCCCCAGGTTGAGGGACTAGAGACCAATATGTTTGGGTGAGTTTAGATGGGGAATCATATATCGGAGTGATGAAGAATGGTAGGAAGTGTTATGCGAGGGCACAGACTTTAGGTTTACATGTGCTCTGACAAGTTTCCTAGACAAAATCCGGAAGAAGATGAATGTGTTAGTGGAGAATAGATCTAGTGGAAAATAGAGGGAAAGGGACATGAAATATGTTTTTAAGATGTAGCAATGGCAATGGTTGTTTTTAAAACTGTTAGGACCTATTTTTTTATCTTTTCTTCCTTGGAAACAAAGAGGAGAAGCATTGTCTCTTTGTTTATTGCATAATGTATTCGCTGATTGTTTATGGAATGATTGATTAATGTATAGTGATGGATTGATTTGTTAAAATCTTGTAATAAACTGTATAATAAACAAATAAAAATAAATAGTCATTGGGTGGACTTGTGGAGAGAGCCAGTGTGTTTGAGAAGAACATTTGGGCGGGCCTGAGGAGAAGGCCCTTGAATGTTGTTTTTGTGTGAGTGAGGTGAATGTAAAGTGTGAAATTGTGAGGGACGGGAGTGTTAAGTGGGGATATAGAGGAGTGTATTGCGTATGGGGTGTTAAATATTTTGGATTTTGTGTCAGCAAGAAATAGGGATGGGTTTGTATTTATATAAAATAGGGGTGAAGCAAAAAACTGCGTGTGGATAAGGGGAGGGAACTCTTGACTGTGGTGAGTCAGAGTGAACTAATGGGTGGAGGATGGTGTTTAATGGAATGATTGACACGTCCCTGGACCACTTATGTAATAAATTGCCCCAGCTTCACAATAAGAAGCTGGGACAAAAAATTGCCCCAGCTTACAGTGGGTGCAGGACACCGCTGGACAGTGTTTTCTAGACTGGCCAGGAGAAGGAACGTTTAGTGGCGACATCATAGAAAACATGTTCCCATACTTACTGGCGACATATAAAGGCACCAACTTAAAGAGCAGGCAGCATATTTTAGGTCTATGGAAGCTCTATGAAGAGAAAAAAGAAGAACCTGGGAAAGTGGTCGGTAATGGAAGTGACACGTGGTACCACCCACCTCACAGCCCCCTCCCTATGGGCTGTGCCCTCTGCTGAACCCTGCTACTGGGTACAGGAACCCACAAAGAGTGTTCCCAAATGGGGACAAAGCAGAAATAGGGAAGGGAAAGCCATAGGCTAGAGTCACTACTACTGAGAAAACAACTGCCCGAAACAAGCAGTACTTGACAGACATAGAAAAAAGTTTGCGGTGGCAGTCAGTAACTGTTGAAAAATTTCAAAAGTGAGATAAGGAAGGAGGTCTGAAAAACGGAGGAGGAGCAAGGGGTCGTGGGAACATCTGGTGGCTGGGAAAATTATGTTTAAATTAGATAAGGAGACACCAGACGAGGAGGAGGAGAGCCCTGTAGGGTCCGAACAGATCCCGAGGAAACCGATGAGGACGGAGGAGCAGGGCCAGACAGGGGAGAGATATGGGACAATGAGCAATGGGACGAAGAAGAAGAGAAGGAAAGGGAAGAGAGGAGAAGACAGAGGAAAGACAGAGAGAGAGTGTGAAAGAAAGGGCAACACATATGGAGAGCAGTAGGGAATCGTCCCAGGCACTCCAAAATAAGGTGGAAAGGGTGGCGGTAGCTACCATTGCGAAAGGCGGGACTGCCCCTGTGCCACATACACAGTTGCCCCTGTTACATAAAGGCTGGGGAGAAGCATAGTATGTACCAGACAGAGATAACTTAATGTACAGCTTGACATCCCTCCCAGCGAGAGTGGGCAAATGGATATATACCCTCGAGAAAGAGACAGCAGGGGTTACCCTGGCGATCAGTGATATATAGAAGCCATTTGCAGCCATCATGGGTGAAAGAGGGGACAAAATATGGGAGCAAGCAGGCTCTCTTTAACAGCTGCTGTGCACATGTGTGGAAAGTATTAAGGACTATGTACCCAGACACATCAAACATAGGGGCCATTTTGGCACGAAACATGAAGCCAGACAAGGACCCTGCAGAATACATACAACAGATACTCGAGATGTGGACATTAGAGACACGACAATCATGGGATGTGAACATACAATATTCTATCACATACTGGTCCGAGGACTCCCCTCAGATGTGCAGACATCCCTAAAAAAAGGTGGTAGGGATTGCAGCAAAGGAATGGCCAGAAATACAGACCATCATAGTACACTTTTGTAAGAGGAAACAGGAAAGATAGAACCACATGGCAGACAGTGCAATTAAGGCAGAGGCAAAATTGGCGCAGAAGAAATTACCAAAAATATCCATGGAAGGGGCTGTACTTACTAACATTGTCCCAGGACAGCTTGAAGGTGGCCCTGTTCAGCAAGGAGGGGTCCCTGCGGGTCACACTCTACAGGGGGAGTGCATCCACCGCAAGGGGGTTCCAGTAGCAGGGAGGGTTTACCCAACAATGAGTGTATGAGCAACAAGGATATTATCAGCAAGATGGTTATTACCCACAGACGGGATATTACCAACAGGGCTTAGGCTGCTCAGAGTGAGGGAGGTGGTTTGGTTATGGTGGAGCAGGACGCAGATTTAGGGGACAACGTTTCATATGTGGCCAGAGGGGACACTATGTCTGAATGTGTCCTCACGGACAACAGCAGTAGTGTGGCCAAGGTGGGCCACAGGGATATGTACAACCCATGCAGCCAAGGGGGCAGCATATACAAGCACAGATGCAGCCACCTTAAGCACAAATGCCAATATGCCAATTCTGCAGATGCAGGCGCCCTTCATACTGACAGGGGTCAAATGCCCAATAGGCCAGCCCACAGAGGATACGTGTGCCCAATCCTTTCAGTAACTGAAAAAAACCTGAGGTAGCAGTGAAGATTGGACAAAATTGTTTCTCATTCTTGGTTAACATGGGCGCTACCAAATCCTGTATTAAGGGGGGTGTCTTTCCCCTGTCGGACAAAGTAATGGACACATGGGGATTTTCGAGGGCCATTGTAACAGTTCCGCTCCCAAAGGATTTACCACTCACGATATGCACACAGCAAATAGTAGTGCAGTTGTTGTATTCAAAAGACACACCCATCAACATATTAGGAAGAGATATAATGAGCAAATTAAATATGACTATTTCATTTTCAGAGAAGGGCATAGTATGCTCGACACTGAGCATCTCTTATGAGCGGGTCGCAGTCATCATACAAGCCTATTGCGCACACAGCATTTTATGCGGGTCACCACGCAACCCTGAGGTATTCCTTTATGGGGTACAAGTATTGTTAGGATGGGTACCCAGAATGAAAGACAAGGTATTTTGATTGGCCACAGAATGTTTGTTCAGACCAACAGTACACAAAGTAACAGTCCCCGGAACAACATTCACAATACATTTGGAAGTAGCACTCACAAGGAATAACATGGTAATATTGTGTGGGATAGATGTTGGGATGCATGTTCAGACCACTGCCCCTCCTAGACGATTTAGATTGTGAAAAGCATATTAGAATATGGTAATGAGCATGGGACAGTGTATGGGGGAGGCAGATGTATCATTGGTAGGGATAATTGGCAAGAGCAGGAAACCATGGAGGGGGAAGTAGTTGGTAGCGTTGTAATTGCAGTATGTAGGGCATAGTATGGATATATACACGACAGTCACAACACAAACTAAGACTGCATGTATGAGTTGGCCTGAATCCTTGCAGGCTGTGTTCTCACAGAAAACACAGAACAGCAAGGCCTTATTCCTCGCTCCATCATTGTATCCCGATTCCCAGGCACAGGAAAGAACACACATATGCCCCCACAACAGCTAGGCATTTATACTAATTACATAGGAATGTGTGCAGCCGAAGAAGTGAAGGCCTGCGGCCTAATACCAAGGTCATATTCACAACAGCAAAGTCAGAGGTCTTGGGATGCCAAAACATGAACCGAGATTTAAGGCATTAGTGCCCCCCAGAACAACGGTCACTCTATTTGAACTACCAGATGTGCAGGAAAATGGGCTCTAAATCCTTCGTGAACTGGATTTATTAGTGGGACGTTAGGTTCACTCTTGGGGAGGGGCACTGATAAAGGGGAAAACAGAGAACCAAATGACATATGTTTTGTGCCAAGGAGATCTAAGAATGATGTCCATACAGTGGGGTGGGCATAATGGGGCGTTAACGTGTCTGGAATGAGAAAAGGTGTTCTTTGTCCACAAGGACCATGCTGACCTCGAAGAGTCTCACTGAGTTCACATTGATAACCAGGTTCATGTCACATGGTTAGGATAAAAGGTAGAGTGGTGCCAGTTGATGTTAACCAATTGCTTTACAGCAATTCATGGTGAATGAGGACGTTACCCACGTGTGGTGAAGATGAGTGAGAAGACAGCAGAGCCAATTGGAGGATGGGCTATATGTAATCATTAGCATGTATATAGGCGGTAGTCAGTGAGGGTGCGGGATTAACACTGTATATAGATTACGTCATGAGTGACGATTTGTGTGTTTCTGTGGCAGTGGACTTATAATACCCTGTCGCCTTTTTCTTTTGTATACAAAATAAACACTTGCCTTTCTCAAAAGTGAGTGCACCTAGTCTTTTTCCCTAGCGGGTTGTATTTTCTTGGTATGATTGCTGGAAGTTGCCCTACACAGATGAAGATGATACATAATGTTGCACAGTCTTCTGTATTGACCTGACCTTAAGACTAACAGACTTGACTGACAAACAGCTGTTCTCAGAGGACAAAGAAGAGGGGAAGATGGTATCTCAGATATGCATCCCATGTTAGGTAGCCATAGAGGAAAGACAGTATCCCCCACAGGATGCAGATAGTGATCGAGGAATTAACTCACTGAGAAGACTTTAAAAAAAGACCAGAGGTACTATGGACGAGTTGCCCCCATGAGGTGGGGTTGTTGAAGGGAGATGGGGTGGTCCGCATAAAATGAAATTAAGGGGCCTGAGTTAAACAGTGCCCACTTTCACGCGAAGCAGACAAGGGTATATATGACACACTCCTTGAACTCTCGCAACCAGGCTTTAATAAAAACGTCAGACTCTCCATGTAACACGGTCATATACCCTGTCAAGAAATCGAAAAGTGGGGCATGGAGATTCATTCTGGATCCCCGCCCCTTGAACAACATAGTGGAAGGAGAATTTCAACTCGTGCCAAACCCAGCCACAATATTATGTAATATACCCACAGAAGCAATATGCTTCCCAGTAATTGATTTAAAGAATGCATTTTTCTCCATCCTACTGCATCCAGATTCACAGTACCTCACCACTTTCCCTTATATTGCGGCAACGTTTCAACATAATCGTTTACCACATTGATATTGCGAGTCACTAAGTGTGTTCAATAGAGTGATCCAGATGGACCTAAGCAACTTACAGATGCACAGCACAGTCATCCAGTACGTGGACGACCGCATGGTGTGCAGATCAACAGAGGATCAGTGCAGGAAAGATTAAGTTACACTTCTGAAATTGCTAGCAGAGAAAGGGTACAAGGTAGACAAGGAAAAATTACAGTGCTGCCAGAAAGAGGACCTAGGATTGGTCACATGATTATTACAGCAAACAAGAATAAAATGAAATAGATACCGGCCAATTCTGAAAGCTGCCTTGCATTGTTAATCTCATCTCTGGACACAATACCCCCCCCCCCCCGACCCATGCAAGAAACTGCAATCTGCGCCTAGGAATGCACACTCACCTCGCACCCCACATCCCATCTGAATGCTCAGAGTTTCAAGAAACAAGAAAAACACTAGCCAATAGGAATGCGGGCGCCTCCGTCTAAAAGGTAAGGGTAGCTGGCTCATCTTCCCTGGCGTCTCTCTGTGTAGTAGACGCCACAAACCCACTTGCAATATATCCGCTCTTATGTATCTTAACAATTGTAAAAGCGTTGAATTTACCAATGTAACGATGTTGCTGTTGTGCCCACCTGTTCTAAAGTCGATGCCAAAGCGGCACTCACCGGTACTGCTTCTGCCCCAAGGCATGCAAATAGCTGCACTAATGCTGGACCTATTGTTATTACCAATGCACTACCACTTGCAGAAATGTTGGACCTATTGCTGCTCCCAATGCCACTACCACTTGCAGAAATGCTGCACCTATTGTTGTTACCAATGCAACCACCATTTGCAGAAATTCTGCACCTATTGTTACCAATGCCACTACCATTTGCAGAAATGATGCACCTATTGTTACCAATGCCACTACTACTTGCAGAAATGCTGGACCTATTGTTGCTACTAATGCCACTACCACTTGCAATGTAACTGTTCACCTGTCTGCTAATATCAGTGAAAATGCTGTACCTATTGATATTACCAATACCAAAATTACCCCCACTTGCAACGCATCTGCCCTACTTTATGTGAACACTTTAAAATCAGCGCTCCCTTTCATACCAATGTTGGGCCCATGAGCCCTTCGGTCACCCCTTCTGCCACCACTACTGGACTCATTTCACTGACATCTAGCCTGAAGCCTATCACTTGCCATATCTCTGAACCCTGCCTTGCTCATAGTGAGGTTAACACAGCGGCTAACTCTGTGAACTGTACGCTGACCTATCCTAGTTATTTCTCAGGCACCATCCAGCCCCCTAATGTGATAGAGAACTATACCCTCAATGATGCCAAAGTCCTCACCAGCCTGGCTCTCAATAGCTCCACTATTATTGATGAAGCCACACAGAGATCAGTATCAGGCACGCTCACACCACCCACTCCTCCCCTTAATCTAGTTCTAATCAATACCTGCTCTCTATCCGCCCATGCCCTCGACATCCATGACCTCATCCGGTAGGGAATCTTCAGGCCCTCGCCATCAAGGAATCTTGGTTGCACGCAGCTTCCGGCCCTGCCCTAGCCCTCGCCATCCCTTCAGGCTTTACCATCTTAAGGAGTGACATAAGGAGAGTCGCCCTTATAGTGAAAGACCTCCCTCAATGAAAACTGTGAGATCTTCTCCCTTTAGCTTACTATAGCCCTCACTATCTGTCATGATTCCTACCCCCGGGCATCTGGACCAGGTCCATCTGTCCCGGAAGCAGGCATCCTGATACTTGGGAAAGACCCAGCAGCCCCGGCTAGGGGCTATCTGGGTACAGGCCTGGCGCAAGCCAATGTGAGGTCTGAAGGGGGACTACTTTATTTCAGGGACTATTTTCGTACTCGGGTGTGGTCTTGGGAACTTCTTACCTGGGACTACTTCGAAGGCTATTTAAACCAAGCCCGAAGAGCAGCTAACGCTTCGCATTATTCTGCATCCTGCAGCGTAACGCTCACTGTGCCTGCAAGCCAGCATCCAGTCTTCTGCCACGCCCGCCTCGAGCCTGGAGCTCCTAGGAAAAAGGGAGAAAGAAGGAAAAAGGTTAGAACAAGAACAATACTTATTTCCTCATCTGATTCTGGATCCATCGCGGCTTCGAATAAGAAGAAAGACATTATTTGATGGGCGTCGCATCGCCTGCTGCAGCGCAGCGCTATACTCACCAGCCTTCGCAGCACCTCCACGATCCACCTCTGTCTTCATAATTTCTTCGCCAAACTCCGGCACCTAAGAGGAATAAAGAACAGCAAGGTGAGCCGAGAGAATAATAAGGCAATATTAGTCACCACAATAGACCTACCTGATTTTACCGCCGGAGGCATTCTTCATCTCCACGGGCCGGCACAACCTCCATTCATCTTCGCCGAACTCCGGCATCTAAGGGGAACAAAAGGGACTGCCAGGTGAGCCGAAAGAACAAACCAAGGGAATCTCTTTCACCACAATAGACTTACCTGATTTTACCGCCGGAGGTATTATTCCTCAAAACGCCATAATTTCTCACTCTGCACCTGTAATAAGGGAGAAAGCAACAGATTACATACAGGTGTCATTTACCGGACAGTGTTGGATAATACAGACTCTTACCTAAACTTTACCAGCCGCACAAGGCAATCTTCTCTAGGGTCAAGCTGCAAGCTGCAAGGAATCGGACAAGAGTGAAAGTCAGAGATTTTGAACTCTTACGAACTATATACTTACGGCTCCTCTCCAGGAACCTCAGAGTCAATATTGTTCTGGAATTCTCCAATTCCTTCGGACCAGTGAAGTAACTGGTTATCCACGCGCCCCTGCATTCTACGTAGGATGGAGAGCTCATCCTTTAAAAATCCAAGGTCAGAGTATAAAAAGAGACACCAGAGGTGTTTAGAGGGGAGAACAGTGGGGGGGTTATCATTCAAATCCACGGGTGGCTAATTCCCTTTCTCCACTTTCAGGAGAATACTTCTTTGGGTCAAGCAGAGGAGATTAGGTGGGCCAGTCCAGTCTGTCATCTCTGCACTACGCGTCACGTGGGTGGAAACCGTAGCTGTCCAGTTCCGATCGATGCCCCTGTGGGAGCCAGGTGAGCGTAACAGAACGCGAAGCCTACTCACAAATTCCCACCCGAGCATTATGGAGACCTCTGAAACTGACCAACTGGCCCAATAACTAGAGGAACTAAGGGGTGAAGTACATTCTGCCCGCCAAGAAACTAATGCGCTCAGGAGAGAACTGATTTTGTCAGAGGAGCGAACTGATGACCTTGCTAGGGAATTGCTGCAAAGCCAGGCTGGACAAACACCCCTGCCTGGGCTAGGGGGAAACCCAACTCCTGTTTCATCAAGCAACCCTGTGCAAGTAATCCTACCAGGAACTATTCCTTTAGCTCCGCCCGAACGCTTCGCTGGGGACCCCAAAAGGTTTGCCGTGTTTATGAATCAATGCCGCCTGCACTTTTTATGCAGACCTGGAGCCTTTCCAAATGATCAAGCCAAAGTAGCCTTCGTACTATCATATCTCAGTGGTAGCGCAGCCAATTGGTCGATTCCTCTAGTCAACCAGGACGACCCTCTTCTTCGTGACTTTCAGGGTTTTCAATTGAGCATGGAAAGACTATTCGCCCGACATTCACAGGGACAGACCCTGGATAACGAACTTTTGTCCCTGCGCAGGGTAACCAGGATCTACTAACCTATATCGCTACCTTCAATAGGCTGGTGGTGGAAACGGGATGGCCCGAGGTCAAGCGAATTACATTATTCCATCGTGGACTGCGAGGAGAACTCAAAGATGTTTTGGCTCAAGTTGTGAACCCACCTCAGGATTGTGCTGAATATATAGACTTAGTGGTCCAGATAGATCACCGACTTCAGAATAGAAAGGCGGATCAAGCTAAGTTCGAGAATCGAGTGTTGGTTAAGCCCAATGTTACCCCCAAAGGAACTGATGCACCAGAACCCATGCAGATCAGGGGGGTTAGGGGACCTTTAACTCAAAAGGAAAGAGAAAAGAGACGACAGTTGCACTTGTGCCTGTACTGTGGAACCTCGGGACATTTTCTACGGGATTGCCTGGCAAAACCACCCAAAAAGGTGGTAGGAGCTGCAGACAAGAGTCAAACAGAGTCTGATCCGGGAAACGACCACGCCCGACAAGCGGTCCGCTTGCCGAGCTTAAAGAAGGACATTCAGACCTCGCACCTAATCGTGCCAATGGTCCTCATTGATCCTATGCAGCCATCACGTATGCACGCAGTAAGAGCGTACATAGCTAGCGGGCCATAGGAAACTATATGGATCAAGAACTGACTTCGAGGATGAACCTATCTCTTTGCAAAAGAACCACTACAGATGTCATCACTACCGTCAATGGAAGTGAAATTGCCTCTGGGCTAGTAACACATTCCACTACAGAGATGACACTGTTGGGTCAAGATGGGCATCGAGAAAGCATTGTGTTTGATTTAATCAAGGCTCCACAATTACAAATAATTCTGGGAATGCCATGGTTGGAAACACATAATCCTTGTATAGAATGGCGAGAGAAGAGAATGACCTTCCCAGATTGTGCACACACCTGTTACCAAAAATAACCTTGAACAAAAGCCTGGCCACAGTCACTAACCCACCTGTTCAGTTACCTCAGGAATATCAAGAATATCTGGATGTTTTTCAGAAAGAACAGGCAAACACTTTACCACCTCACAGATCTTACGATTGTCAGATCGACATTGTACCCAGTGCACAACCCCCATGCAGCAGGATCTACGCCCTTACGGAGCCTGAAAACCTTCACCTACGACAATACCTGGATCAATACTTTGCTAATGGCTTCATTCGCCCATCCAAGTCTCCTGCATCCTCAGCTCTGTTCTTCGTACCTAAAAAGGAAGGTGACCTTAGACCATGTATAGATTACCGCGCATTAAACCAAATTACGGTAAAAAACCGATACCCTTTGCCTCTGATCCCCGAATTACTGGACCAAGTTAAGGATGCTTGTATTTATACTAAGTTAGATCTCCGAGGGGCATATCATCTGGTACGTGTGAAGAAAGGCGATGAATGGAAGACTGCCTTTCGCACCAAGAACGGACTATTCGAATATCAGGTGATGCCTTTCGGGTTGTGCAATGCACCGGCAGTCTCCCAGTATTTTATGAACAATGTTTTTCACAAACTCATTGACATCTGTGTTGTTGTTTACATAGATGACATTCTAGTGTACTCCTCAAGATCAGACCATGTTAAGCACGTTCGAGCAGTCCTTGAGAAATTACGCCAGCACAAGTTGTATACAAAGTTGGAAAAATGTGTCTTTCATTCCACAGAAGTTGAATTTCTAGGATTTATCCTGACCCCACAAGGAGTTTGAATGGACTCTCGAAAAGTGGACGCCATTCTCAAATGGCCATCACCCAGTTCAGTGAAAGGAGTTGAAAGCATGCTTGGCTTCGCTAATTTCTACCGGAGATTTATCCCTGAATTCTCTCATATTGTACATCCCATCACAGCACTTCTGAAAAAGAACAAACGCTTCTTGTGGACTGAAGAAGCTGAAAAGGCCTTCCAAGATCTAAAACTGAAATTCACGTCTGCACCTATTTTAAAGCATCCTCGCCCCGAGCTTCCATACGTAGTCGAAATGGATGCATCCAGTTTAGCCATGGGAGCTGTCCTGTCTCAGAAGGATCCGGAAAACGGCCAACTTCATCCAGTAGCATTCTGGTCAAGAAAATTCTCGGCACCCGAATTAAACTATGCAGTTACCGATAAAGAGTTACTGGCCATCAAATCTGCTTTCAAGGCTTGGCGGCATTATCTTCTCGGCGCCAGGCATACCATCACTGTAATCACCGATCACAGGAATTTGCAATATTTGAAGACAGCCAAGGCCCAATCATCACGTCAACTTAGGTGGGCATTATTCTTTTCAGAATTCGATTTTGTGATCACTTACCAACCAGGTTGTAAAAATGGCAAAGCCGATGCCCTATTCTGAATAGGAATGGGAGAAGCATACTCGAACCCGGAACCTGTACCTATAATTTCAGAAGAAAGGATCCTTGGCATAACTACTCTACAAACTCTAGAAGACATTAATTAAAAAATCAAGCAATGTTTTAATCCAGCAGCCCTACAGGACTGGGTAAAGAAAGGCCAAGATTATTCAGTTATCAATGATCTACTGTACTATCAATGTCGTCTATTCATACCACACAAGGAGCTACAGGAATTAGTTATCTCCAGCTATCATGATACGCTGATTGAAGGACATCCAGGGATCGAAAAAACTGAAGCTAAAATTAAGAGGCAATTTTGGTGGCCCACCTGGCGAAAAGACATTAAATCATTTCTGCTATCTTGTGGAATCTGTGCCCAAAACAAAAGCCAGAAGAAGAAACCAGCTGGTCTTTTACAACCTTTGGATGTTCCACCTACGCCATGGCACAATTTTTCTCTTGACTTCATTACTGATCTGCCTCCATGTAGTGGATTTATTTAACACCATATTAGTTGTAGTAGATCTGTTTTCCAAGATGGCCCACTCCTTTAAAGGGATTACCGTCCGCTGCAATTTTAGCCAAGGAATTTCTTGAAAATGTTGTTCGACTACATGGATTCCCTTCTGTATTGGTCTCAGACTGAAGTAGTCAATTCAACTCACAATTTTGGAAAAAATGCTGCCAACTGGCGCAAATCGACGTGAGGTTATCTACCAGTCAACATCCCCAGACCGATGGTCAAACAGAGAGGACTAACCAGACTCTTGAACAATACCTACGTTGCATGCTACACCAAACCGAAGGTAATTGGAAGGATATTTTGTGGATTTCTGAATACGCATACTACAGTTCAGTACACTCAGGAACTGGACAAAGCCCCTTTTTTACCATGTATGGGCATTACCCTCGAAACCCTGAACACGATTTGCCCCAACACATAGAAATGCCCGCGGTGAATCATTTGCACTCTACTATTACACAAGCCTTCAAGGAAGCAACAGAGCATTTAAAAAGGGCAAAAGAGAAATACAAAAGAAATGCTGACCAACATAGGAGTGATGCTCCAAAATACCAGATTGGGGATCAAGTCTGGCTGGCTACTAAGCCATACCCCTGAAAGGAACTCAGACTTTTAACCCTAGATACTTGAGACCTTACACCATTAAGGCCATCATCAACCTGGTGGCCGTTAAATTGGAACTACCTTCTAACATGCAAATTCACCCCGTCTTTCATGTTTCACTCCTGAAACGAGTCCAACCCGGGACAAGATTAACCAATCCACCTGATCCTATCCTAATTGATGGGGAACCCGAATTTGAAGTTAAAAATATCCTGGACTCTAAGATAGTTAATTCAAAACGTTTTTATTTAATTGACTGGAAAGGTTACGGACCACAAGAAAGATCCTGGGAACCTAGTGACCACGTTCATGCACCCCGACTGGTGAAAAAATTCCATCGGGACTTCCCAGACAAACCAGGGCCAAGAGGAAGAACGAACTTGGGAGGGGCCTTGGGGGGAGTGCTGTCATGATTCCTACCCCCGGGCATCCGGACCAGGTCCATCTGTCCCGGGAGCAGGCATCCAGATACTTGGGAAAGACCCAGCAGCCCCGGCTAGGGGCTATCTGGGTACAGTACTGGCGCCGTAGGCGCCAGGCTCATAGAAGGGGTCAGTCCTGGCGCCATAGGCGCCAGGCTCATTTGCTTTCACTTACCTCATGCAGACCATGCTGCTCAGCATTCAAGCCAATGTGAGGTCTGAAGGGGGACTACTTTATTTCAGGGACTATTTTCTTACTCGGGTGTGGTCTTGGGAACTTCTTACCTGGGACTACTTCGAAGGCTATTTAAACCAAGCCCGAAGAGCAGCTCACGCTTCGCATTATTCTGCATCCTGCAGCGTAACGCTCACTGTGCCTGCAAGCCAGCATCCAGTCTTCTGCCACGCCCGCCTCGAGCCTGGAGCTCCTAGGAAAAAGGGAGAAAGAAGGAAAAAGGTTAGAACAAGAACAATACTTATTTCCTCATCTGATTCTGGATCCATCGCGGCTTCGAATAAGAAGAAAGACATTATTTGATGGGCGTCGCATCGCCTGCTGCAGCGCCGCGCTATACTCACCAGCTTTCGCAGCACCTCCACGATCCACCTCTGTCTTTATCATTTCTTCGTCAAACTCCGGCACCTAGGAGGAATAAAGAACAGCAAGGTGAGCTGAGAGAATAATAAGGCAATATTAGTCACCACAATAGACTTACCTGATTTTACCGCCTGAGGCATTCTTCATCTCCACGGGCCAGCGCAACCTCCATTCATCTTCGCAGAACTCCGGCATCTAAGGGGAACAAAAGGGACTGCCAGTTGAGCTGAAAGAACAAACCAAGGGAATCTCTTTCACCACAATAGACTTACCTGATTTTACCGCCAGAGGTATTATTCCTCAGAACGCCATAATTTCTCACTCTGCACCTGTAATAAGGGAGAAAGCAACAGATTACATACAGGTGTCATTTACCGGACAGTGTTGGATAATACAGACTCTTGCCTGAACTTTACCAGCCGCACGAGGCAATCTTCTCTAGGGTCAAGTTGCAAGCTGCAAGGAATCGGACAAGATTGAAAGTCAGACATTTTGAACTCTTACGAACTATATACTTACGGCTCCTCGCCAGGAAACTCAGAGTCAATATTGTTCTGGAACCCTCCAATTCCTTCGGACCAGTGAAGTAACTGGTTATCCAAGCGTCCCTGCATTCTACGCAGGATGGAGAGCTCATCCTTTAAAAATCTAAGGTCAGAATATAAAAAGAGACATTGGAGGTGTTCAGAGGGGAGAACAGTGGGGCGGGGGGGTTTATCACTCAAATCCACGGATGGCTAATTCCCTTTCTCCACTTTCAGGAGAATACTTCTTCGCGTCAAGCAGACAAGATTAGGTGGGCCAGTCCAGTCTGTCATCTCTGCACTACGCGTCACATGGGTGAAAACCGTAGCTGTCCAGTTCCGATCGACGACCCTGTGGGAGCCAGGTGAGCGTAACACTATCACTATTACCGTCCATGTGGTCTACTGCCCTCCTAGCCTAATTCTCACATTTGAAGATCTACTCCAAATGCCAGGAAACAACCTGGTGCCCTCCTCTCAAATGCTCCTCCTGGGGGACCTAAATCTTGGCCTCAACTACCACACTGACCTTCAAGCCTCCTCACTAGAGAATTCCCTAACGGCCCTAGGCTTCAGTCAGCGTATCTGCAAACCCATGCATAGTAAAGGGCTCTCGCTGGACTGGCTTGCTGACCTCAACTTCAATACCGCAGTCAAGTCCATTACCCCCTGCCCATGGTCAGACCACTATATCATTGCCTTTACCATCCCCCATGGTCGACCAGGTAGAATCCCTTCCAAACCGTTACTGTCATGCCTGGCTCACAGCTCCAGGAAGTTCACTAAAGACAGCCTCTTACCGTTCCTCATTGTTCTCAATCCAGAGCTCCTGGACACCTCTGATCCCAAGAATCTAGTAGAGTACTATACTAAAACTCTCTCTAGTGCAATAAACACCATTGCCCCTCTACTCCTCAAAAACGTCAAATCCTTGTCTCATATCAATTCATGGTATACCCAGGAACTCTCGGATTTTAGAACAAAAAAAAAGACTGGCAGGATCCTGCTGTAAGAAAAAACATCTGTTGTCCTAAAACATAATTTCACAGAACTATCCAGACAATGTAAAAAAGCCATCATTCAAGCCAAAGTCAATATCTTTAACTCAAGAATAGCTAATGCCAAATCTGACACAAAAGAGCTCTTCTCCATCCTTAAAGAATTGGAAGCCCCGGCCCTGCCGGCTTCCACCCTCACCAAAGACCAAGCCTAGTGCACTAGCATACAGAACCCTTTGATACAAACAATTGACTTGCCCCAAGAAAAATACTTACCAAACAAGTCTCACTAAAGGACTCCTGTGTTACTCACCACCGTGCAGGCAGGCTGGGGCGTTGCTCAGAATTATGCGAGTCACCTGCTCAAGATTCCAAAACTTGAGCCACTGCTGGGAGGATTTCTGTTGGGGAATGACCCGGACCGGACCTCCTCTAACTGAGGAAACTCTTTTTGGCAATAGACCTTCCTGCTGTGCATAGGAACCAGTCAGAATGGTAAATCACCCAAAAGAGCAGGGAACACCCATGCTGCTACATCAAAACCAGGCTGTAAAGAAAAAGGGGAAACGTTAACATTAGTTGACAAAAAACCCCAGAAAACAGACCTACTAATGGGAGAACTACCTGAGTATTTGTAGATGGTCTAATGGCCGAACCTAAGGAGGAAGAGGAATAGGGAGCAATTAGCTAAGACTGGGACTAATGACTGGATTGCTGTATTAACAGTGTAGTCAACAGAAACATAACTAATGCTGTATGTCTTGCCCTCTATGCATAGACAAATCCCTTTTAGGTGAAACAACAACAGGAAAAAACAATAAACTGGAAGGTTAGTAAGGGATATCTCCCTGGGCGAATCGAGGGACGCTTCTAGTTCCGGGCTGGTGCAGCAGAGCGTTCAAGGTAATGCACAAGAAATTTCCAAAGTGTTTGTATTGATGCACAAGCAGGTTCCAATATTCAAGGTGTTGTAGAGCTGTGTGTCTATGAGGCAGAATATGTGGATGCAAAGATGTCAAGTCCCCAACTATGTGGAAGTAGATATTGAAGGCCGTAGGCTTACCGAGTTACTGGCAGGGCATAGTGCGGTCAAATTCCAGACAAGTAAAGCGGTTAAAGGAACGTAAAGCAGCAGGCGTTCCTTCGGGTTTGCAGGAGCCATCGAATTACTGCATCGAGCTGGCAGACGGTGGGAATACAGAGTCCACCGGAATTAACTGCACGTTGAGATGGTAAGAGGTTCCGGGGAGATGCGTGTAAGGTAGTACATGGGAACAAGACATTCCTAAAACAAAACCACGAGGTCAGGAAGTAGCAAGTCCAAAGCCAAGCGGTCCGGGTCGGCAACAGGTAATCAAGTAACAAGGCAAAGGGTGAGGCTGAAGAATGTGCAGAAGGAGTCCCGAAGCCAGGACACGGAAAATAAGGTAAGTCGCAAGTATTTGTAAGAAACGCTAATCAGAAGCAACGCCGCTGGGGCTTTGGGCTCCTTTATTGGAGAGGAGGCGTGGCCTGGAATTCCGTGTTGGCTTGAAGAGACGTGTTACGGTCAGCTGACGAGTCATGTGACCCGAGGGAGATCACCTCCGTTTCCTAGCAACCTCCAATGCTGCCAGAACGGGGAAACCCTTGTCAGACACCGCTCCTTCAGCAGAAGATAACGCGCGTAGCGCGTAGCACGAAGCGGACCGAACCCCAGTTGTAACATCCTGCCAGAGCGCTACAGTAACCCCCCACCCCCACTACCAACAACACCTATGGAATCCCATTATCCAGTTTCAGCAAAATATCTTAATAGAAACCGTTCACATTCTAAAAACCCTTAAGCCATCTAGATGCAAGGATTGTGCGAAAGAGCTAGTTTCTTTCATCACAGCCTTCATCCACGCCTCCTTCTCCAAAGGGTCTGTACTGGTCAGCCTGAAAGAAGCCTGGGTGCACCCTCTCCTAAAAAAAGCTTCACTAGACCCAATGCTTCCAAACAATTACCGCTCCATGAACACAGTCCCCTTCCTCCTAAGAATTCTCGACAGAACAGCCTATGTCCAAATCCAATGCCACCTTGAGATAAACCAGATCTTTGGTGTCCGGCAGTCGATATTCCGACCAGGACATGGCACAGAGTCAACTCTCCTGGACTTAAAACATCAGATCGATGAGATTAGGGAAGAGGGCAAACCGGCCTTACTGCTCTTCCTAGACCGTTCAGCAGCTTTCGACTTAGACGATCATAACATGCTTTGCCACCACCTCACCAGTGCAGCCTCCTTCTCCCTGGAAGTGGCTTCTTGGGTCGCCACCTTCCTAGAAGGAAGAGTAATGAGAGCGTTCTCTGAAAACGCATATGCAGCACCCACTCCTATCAGCTGTGGGGTACCCCAAGGGTTGTGCGTCGCACCCACACTGTACAATATATTCACAAAGCCTCCATTCGACTTCCTGGATTCCCTTGGTGTAGCATACACCAACTACACTGATGATATACAAATCCTCCTCTCTCTTTCCGGCAACGAACACTAATTACGTGACCACCCTGAGCACATATGCCACCATCCAAGCCTGGATGGCAACCCACGACCTCTGTCTCTACGATGATAAGAACAAACCTCTCCTCATAGGACCTGCCTACATGTTAAAAAAACATGTTCCTGAATATGCAGCCTTCAACATCGATGGCAGCCTCATCTCAGTCTCGCCAGCAGTCAAAACCTTAGGGGGTTATCTTGATGCAACCCTCTCCCTAACCAGCCAAGTGAACGCCAAGTGCAGCCTACTCCACCAAATTGCTAAACTCTGTCAGACCTTTCCTCTCCACTGACACTTGTCTGACAATTTCTCGGGCGATGTTCTGCGCCAGGTTGGACTATTGTAATGCTCTCTTTGCCGGCACCTCGGCCCACAATATCCCAAAGCTCCAGACTATCCAAAATAACACCCTGCGAGCCGGCCTAAACATTCCAAGAGAAGATTATATCTCAGCTGCCAGAAGAGCAGCACACTGGCTCCCCATCTTCGAAAGAATTTCATTCAAGACACTCACTATTACTCACACGTTTATCTCCAACTCTGCCCCACCTTACTTGGCACAAAAATTGTTAAGACTCACTCATTTAGGCCCACCAGAACTCTGTACACCCAAAGACTTGCACAACCCAAGCTCAAATGTGCTAAAACAGGAGGAAAAATATTCCCAGTCATTGTTGCCAAACAATGGAATTCCCTCCCACTAGCACTAAGGTCAGAGAAATCATATTGGGCCTTCCGCAGAGCACTCAAAACCTGGCTATTTGTGTAAAATCTGTTTGCACTGCTTCAACCTCTTATCAACTCTTGAATCAGCTGAACTTCTCACTCTCTGTGTGTAACTGTATATCAAATTCGATTACCGCCTCCGGGTGTAACTGGCTCTCAACAGTGCCTAGATGCCCTTGGGTTGGTGTGCGCCATACAAATGAAATAAATAAATGCAAAAATAAAATAAATACCTATGGAGCACACTAGCACATAAGAATACATTACTCAGCCTACAGCTATGGCCATAGACAGATAAAGAAATCAAGCGTCTTCACCAAAAGCGAAACAAAAAAAAGTAATACTGAGTTTTTGCTTTATCACAATGAAAGCACTTGTATTGTATTGTAAAGATTTGTAAAATCGTTTAATTGTCCTATAAGAAAAGCACGGCACACTGAGAAATGACCCTTGTGCTACTTCAAATGTCAAGAAACAATAAAATGGGGCAATGAGAAACGCCAACCTAAAAGCTTTCAATATCATGAATGTTTACTAAGATGTGTTTGAAGGTAATCAGGTATTTAGTACCTCAAATTAACCAATGAAATAGCATGTAAATTGATGCTTTTTGAAGTTAATGTGCTAGGACATTTGTAGTTATAGCAGAAAGAAGTAGTGTACCTAGGGCAGATAATATAAGTAGATAGCAGGAAGATAACTCCAGAAAGAGCAGAGGCAAAACACAGCACACCACAGCCATGCACGGTCAAGCAGACGCAAGGGTTCTTAGGTCTGCGCAATTATTGCAGGACCTGGGTTTTTGATTATTACACATTTGCGAAGCCCCTCTTCAGGCATTAAAAGAAGCACAGAAGGTAAAAGGCCCCATATAATGGACATCTTAAATGAATGAGTCATTTGTTGAGTTAAAAGAAGTGTCAGCACACGCACCAGTTTTAGCAACACCAAATTATAAAGAAAACAAACATTTGTTTTCACATTTATTTAATGTATTTATTTTATTAATGTATTTGTTTATTTGTAATGCGCCGAAAACCTGCAGGCATCAGGGCAAAGGGCAGGAAAACGCACACAATACGAAAAACAAAAGACAGATAGGGACTGGGAGGGACAACACACAGGTAGGGTATAAAGACCCCTTAGTGAAATAGATACGTTTTTTCAGCTGTTGACAAAAATTAACCAGGTTAGTCTCAAGTCTTACAGACAGAGGCAGGGAATTCCAGAGTTGGGCTGAGGTGACTGGGAAAGCCTTCCCTAAACCTAAGCCAAGGGCTCCCACCTTCCTTAGCTCTATGAACAATGAAGAAGCCACATGATGCAGCTGGCCACTACTCATGAACTTGGGCCCTTGCACCTCGACCTGTGAGTAATGTCTGAACTTATCAACTGCCTCCTTTAACCACAACTGTGCCCTCTTCAATCTGCCCCCCCCCCCCCAGGCTCACATAATCTACCTCTTCCTTCCTTCATTGCATTCTGTGCCCTGTTTTGATTTTCGAATTTGGGTGTTTGTGCTTTTTAACATCTTGCACCCCACTGCTGCATTGCATTCTGTGCCCTATTTTGATTTTTGAATTTGGCTGTGTGTGCTTTTTAACACCTTGCACCCCACTGCTGCATTGCATTATGTGCCCTATTTAACTTTTCGATTGTGGGCGTGTGTGCTTTTTAACACCTTGCACCCCACTGCTGCATTGCATTCTGCTACGCTATCTCCTATCCCCCCTCTCTTACAAAGTCTGAAAGAAAAAAGCACAAAAAGGACATCCTGACCGCCAATCCCCGCCAAATACATATGTCAGTGCAACTTCCAGACAGGTCTTAACGATATCCTCTTCTCTGTACCCGCCCCAGATCTATGGATGTCTCATCTCATCTCTACTCTCTCTCCTGTCACATCCTCTCCCATTAATGGTGGCACCAAATGGGAAGTCCTCTTGGCGGGTTTCTCATCATCACAATGTATCATTAATGTCTACCACACTGGCACTATCTTGGTTCAGGGTCCTCAACCCAACCTCCTCCTCTTTGACCAGCACCTGCCGGCCCCCATCAACTTCCTTCCCACATCTGTTTCTCCCCTGCCCACTCTCTCTGTCCCTCCCCATCCGACTGGTGTACCATGCCGCTGTACCCCTCCTCTGAAAACCTTTAAAGGTGGAGACCTCCTTCTAGCCACACTTAACAGCAAACAAACACTCTGCCGACAGCTGCCTCCTTCTTGAACACTTGGACCTCGACTTCCTTGCTCTTACCGAGACATGGTTCAATGCCAGCCCAGTCACTGCTTTTGACTCCCTTCTCCCCGATGGCTATAATATAATTTCTAAGCCCTGCCCTAACCGTGCTGGCAGTGGGGTTGCCTTGATTTTCCCTGAATGGGTCCCTTCCTCCATCAAATGCACCCAGCCTTACTCCTCCTTTGAAAGTAGCATGGTCTGCAAGTTGGTCCTCTCTCCCTCCTCCTCTCTGATTATTTCCACTATCTACAGGCCCCCTGGCTCTACCACCCTGTTCCTCTCTGAATGGGCTGACTTCTGCTCCTCTCTCCTCTCAACCACCTCTAAACTCTTCCTCATGGGTGATTTCAACATCCATCTGGACTCCTCTATCAATGCATCCACTCTCTTCCATGACCTCTGCGCTTCGCTATCCCTCTCCATTCTCCCTTTCCGGTCCAACCCACTTGGCTGGACCCACTCTGGATGCCCTCATCTACCCTGATCTCTCTCCCCACTGGTCCCCCCCACCATCCTGGTCAGACCATTCTCTCATCTCCTCTCACCTGGGTTCCCTCTGCCCTTTGACCACACCTTCCCAGGCCCTGCCAACCTTGTACACAATCATCCACTGGATGAAACAAGAGTCAGCTGCTGACTTCACATCCACCTTCTTTCTCCCTCTCCCCCACCCAGGACTCCACCACTGACTCTGCTCTCAGCAACCTCCATCTGGCCATTACCAACACGCTTGACATCCTTGGCCCAGTCATGAGGATCCACCTGAAATCTGCCTCTAAGTGTAAAACTTGGTACAACTCTGATCTAGCAGCACTGAAACGCAAGTGCAGAGCTGTGGAATGGAAGTGGCAGACCTCTGGCTCACCCTGTGACAAACTGGCATGTCGCCTGCTTCAAAGACAATGCAGACTTTCCATTTGTGCCAAGAAAAGGGCTCACATCCAAACGCGGGTCTCTGGTACATCCAACAACTCAGCTGAACTCTTAAAATCTGCAGGGAATTAGCCAACCCATCTGCAGTCTCCTCCTGACCCCTCCCCTCCCAAGCCCTCTGCAACGCACTGGCCTCTTACTTCAATACAAAACTCAGGACATCCTGAGCACCCTGTGTCCATCTCCCCGACTCCTCCTCCATCCCCTTGCCTCCTGTGGTCTCCCACCCTCCCTTCTCCTCCTCCCTTCTCCTCCTTCACCCCATCACACCTAATGAGGTCACCAGAGTCGCCCGCTCCATGAAGGTCTCCTCTAAACAGGTTTCCCCTTGCGCCTTCAGAACCATTAAGGACAGCATTGGCTCTCTTCTTTCTGCACTTGCCTATTTCTGCAACCAGTCCTTTGCCACTGGATCTTTCCCAAGCACTCCCTTGTGCACCCTCCCCTGAAAGAACCCTCAGCAGACCCCACCTGCCCAGGCAACTACCGCCCTATCTCTATCACCCCCTTCCTTGGAAAACTCCTGGAGAAACTGGCCTTCCCCCAATTTACTTCTCATACTGAACTTGTTGGAGGTCTCCACGACAATCAATCTGGATTCTGAGCACCCAGAAGCATGGAAACTGCCCTTCTGAACACCTGTGAAGAACTTCTTTCATTTCTGGACTCTAACTCGCCGGCTGTCCTCATTCTACTCAATCTCTCCTTTGACTTTGACACTGTCAACCATGCCATTCTCATAAAACGGCTCCATGATACCCTGGGTATCTCGGAGCGGGCACGGGACTAGCTGACCTCCTTCCTAAATGACCGTCCATCCCAGGTTATTCTGGGCACCTTTTCCTCTCCTATCTCTTTCTCCACCTGTGGTGTCCCCCAGGGCTCCAACCTCTCCCTGTGGCTCTTTAATACATTCTTGGTCCACCTTCTCTGTTCACTTCTAGTGTTACGCAAATGATACACAACATTTCTTCAAACTCCCTACTGACCTTCTTAATTCTTCCATCATCCTGGACTGCCTATCTGCCATCCAGTCCTGGTGCGCCTCCAACGATCTCTGCCTCAATGCCAGCAAGACTCATATCCTTCCTATTGGGACACTTGTTCCCTCTTTCTCCCACTCACTCTGCCATCCTCCATGGGCTCACCCCCTTATCCTTCATCTGAAGCCAGAAACCTTGGAGTCATCTACGACTCCTCTCTCTCCTTCCTGCCTCACATTCAGGACATTGCCAAGAAGTCCCACTTTCAACTCTTCCTTCTCAAAGTAATTCTCCCTTTTCTCACTTTCCCCCAGAAGCTTAATGTTACCCGAGCCATGGTTCTCTCTAGGCTTGACTACTGTAATAGCCTTCTCTTGAATCTACCCTCTTCCGCTCTATGACCCCTCCAGCTAATCCAGAATAGGGCAGCAAGACTTATCCTTTGCCTCAAGCCCAGGCACTGCATCTCTCCTGCCCTAAAAACTCTTCACTGGCTCCTGGTTGCTGCACAGATTAAATTCAAACCTCTCTGCATCATCCTGAAGGCTGTCTCGGGCCGGGGACCACGCTATCTGTAATTTACTATTACTAAGTGCTCTCCCTCTAGACCTCTACGTTCCTCTAGTACCCACTCTCTGTGTGTAAAGCGTTTCGTTAAACAGAGGGCCGGAGGCCGATCTCTTGTTTCAGCTGGCTCCCTCTTATGGAGCAGCCTCCCCCTTCCTCTTCGTCTTGTGCCAGACCTCCTCAAATTCCGGAAGCTCCTCAAGATTTTCCTTTTCACTTCCTCCTTCCCTTCTTCCCCCTCTGCTAATTTCACAGTCACTTTGATTGATGACCAGGGCCCTTATGTGCTTCGGGCCCAGGCCTCCCCACAACCAATCGCCTCAGCCTTTGCCTATACACAGCACTTGCCTCAGCACCCACTGGCCTATGCCTCATAGGCTTGCACTTACCTAATTATTGCAGCTCTACGCTCCCTAGCACTTACTATACTTGGCACTTACTTCTGCTGCTCACCTATGAGCACGGACACTCCAGCACTTACCCCCACTCCCTCTTCCCCTTCTCTCTCAATGCACTTTCTGCGAACTGACAAGGCCTAGTAGGTTTGTCTTTATCCTTCAGTGTATGTATTGTTTTCAATCCCATGTCCCCTCCCTGTTGCTGTATAAGTATCTACCAAATGCACAATAAATAAATAAATGTAAACATTTGTAGATGGGTTGAGCCACCAGTGCCTGGTTGGAGGAGCGAAGAACTCTTGCTGGAAGATGAGGGATCACCAAGTTCGTGAAGTATACAGGGGCATGTCCATAGAGGCATCTGTGGACAAGCAGAGCTGATTTGAATTGTATATGCGCACAGATGGGTAGCCAGTGGAGAGATTTCTGACTGCTTGTGATATGATCTCTCCTAGATTTGCCTTTAACAATTTGAACAGCGTGATTCTGGGAGATTTGAAGTTTAGTCATGTTTTTCTTGCTGATGCCTAGTAGGGGTGCATTGCAGTAGTCCAAACGCGAGAGGATGGTGGCACGAGCAATGGAGGCATAATTGGTCTCGGAAAGAAAGGGACGAATTTTCCGAATTAGGCGAAGGTGATATCAGCAAGATCTGGAGGTTTGGTTAACCCAAGTGTCTACATTGAGAGAGGAATTCAGGTGAAAACCTAAAGTCTTTACTTTAGCAACAACTAAGATGGTGCAGTCGTGGATCACAAAGGATTGGTAGTCAGGGTGCAACTTATCTCTAGTGTGGGGGAAGACCAAAGATCAGTAGCTCAGTTTTGTTGCCATTAGAGCACATCCAGTGGTGGTTCATCCATGACTCGATTTGAGCATAAGTCTATCTGAGGTGAGTAGCGTCTTGCTCATAGGTTCGAGTTAATTCCAGAACTAGCTAGGTGACGTCAGCATAGTTCGTGAAAAAGATACCATTCTTTTCCAGGACTTCAGAAAGCGGTCTGACAAAGATTAAAAAGAAGTGGAGAAAGACAGGCCCCTTACGGAACACCACAAGAAATAGGAGAAAGAGGCAACGAGACATCACCCCAGCATATTCTTGAGATAGTAAAGGCTGGAAACAGGTGATGCAGTCTTTGCAGCATCTACCGACATTTCTGAAGGTGGAAATGAGCTGATCATGTTCCAGAAGGTCAAAAGCAGCCGATAGGTCCAAAAGGACTAGTAGGCCTGCTTTGCCCCTGCCATTAATGTCAAGCATACGAGACTGTAAATTAATGAGGGCTGTTTCAGTCCTGTGAAGTAGTCTGGAACCTGATTGTCTGTGATTTAGAATCCCCATATTCGAGGGGATTTGTTCCTCCAACGTATTCCACATCAATGACAGGTAATCACCACAGTCGTGCTGCTTTGGAAAAATTTTCGGCGTCTGCGTCCTGTGTCGATGACGTCGATACACTGTCCTCGAGGGCCTCCGTCGAGCTGATGTCACCGGATGTCATAAGTAGGACGCACGACGCCCGTAGCCTCAGTTCTGTTCTTTCTGCGAACGTGTTCGCTTCGGATATCTCGGCGCGCCTCGGTTCTTCTGATTTCTATCGGTTCTTCGAACTTGGTTGTTTGTGAAGATATCATGTCTTCGTCTTCTTCTACCCTGCGGTCGGGATTCAAGAAGTGTTGGGACTGCGGTTCCAAGATGCCGCTTATGGATCTGCACGACGTCTGCCTCTGGTGCCTCAGTGAGGACCACGCCACTGACTGTGACGATTGCCAGTCTTTGACGTCGAAGGCCTTGCGGGAGCGGAAGAAGAAGCTATCTGTAGGTAGGGTTTTCATACCCCGAAAGTCGAAATCCGCGGGCTTCGAACCGACAATTCGAGGGGTGACTCTCCGCATCGGCGTAAGTCCAGGGGGTCTCGGTCCCGGAGTGGTTCCCGCCATTCCTCTGCCTCTTCTAGGCACTCGCGGAAGGGCCGGCACCAGTCACCTTCCCCCTCCTCGTTCGAGGACTCCGCCAGACGGCAGGTAGCTTGTCCTACCAAGCATTCCTCTCCTGTGGAATGGGCCACCGCTCGCACGTCTTGGGGCTCGGGCGGTCGGTGCGATCATCGAGAGCCATCGAGGTCCCGATCGGGTAAGGTATATTGCTCTAGCCATGCCCGCTCCAGGTCCCAGTGAGGTCTTCTACGAAGACGTCGACGCCATTGGCACCATGTCCGTCGGAGCTCCGCCTCTGAGGAAGTCATCGACGCCATTGGCGCCGAGGCCGTCGAAGGACACGCTCAGGGCACCGCCCTCAAGGCCTGTGTCGAAGCCATCAGCGCCACGCTGGACGTCAACGCCGATTCCGTCGGAGCCCCTCGACGCCTTTTGTGGAGGCTTTACTGGAGGTACCCCGTGCACCGGTGGAAACTCAGAGGAAGGCCCTGAAGAAGTCATTGAGGCCTGTATTTGAACCTTTTTCTGTGCCTTCATCCAGGGATTTATTCCAGCCTCTGGATTACATTTCTGAGGTGGATGAAGGGTCTGATGAAGTTTTGGTTCCGGGTGAGGTTTCTGACGAACTCTTGTCTGGTCATAGCCAGTTGTAAGACCTAAGTCAGTCTTTGCAAGTGGTCTGGACACCTCTCCGGAGGTTGAGTTCGGTAGGTCTGAGCCTGGCATGCACACCGAGTCTTCATACCGGCGTCTTTGGTCGAGGGTGACAGAGTACTTGGGGTGGTCTGCGCCACCAGTGGATTTTCTGCAGGATGACCTGACAGATATCCTTGACCAAGGTCCACCCACTGACCCGGTGCTGTCATTTCATATGGCTTTACAGAGGAGAGTGGCGGCGGCTTGGACTGCTCCGGAGAGTCTCCCGGCAGTGAGCAAGTCGTTGCCGAAAAAATACCGTCCAGCCAGTAGCGACCCCTGCTACTTGACAACGCACCCCACTCCGGAAAGTTTGGTGGTGCAGGCAGCTACGGCCCTCGCAAAGAAGGCGTCGTACCCTACCATCCCTCCTGATAGGGATGATAAACGTTTTGATGGCTGGGCGATGAAAGTGTTTTCTTCATGGGGTATGGCTTTACAGGCAGCCAACTCCGTGTGTGCCTTAGCACGTTTCACTCACACTCTGTGGAATTGTGTGTCTTTGGCAGCTGACCATATTCCCGAAGGGGAAGAACGGGATGGTTTTCTTGCCCTCGTTCAGGATGGCAAGGATGCCAAGTGTGAATCCGTTCAGTCGGGTCTGGACATGGAAGACTGTGTCAGATGGTCCATGGCGGCGAGCAACGTGATGCGCAGATTTGCGTGGTTGCGGAAGTCGGGGTTTGCTCCTGACATACAAGCCCGGCTTCTCAACATGCCCTTTGATGGCATACATCTTTTTGGCAGAAAGGCTGACGAGAGCCTTGAGAGATTGCAGACCTCCAAAGCTGCAGTGAAGTCGTTGAGCGCTGCAGTCCGCCAACCTCCGCCTTTTCGTCCTAGGGGACAGCAATGGAGGGTAGGTTCCTTTCGATACTACTCTTCCTTTGGTAGATCGAGGGGAGCTGCAAGTCAAAGGGACCACCGTAGGAGTACCATAGGTGGAAAACAAGGTACTGGAGGTGCCAAGGCCGCTCGGGCAGTTGCCTCTTTGCCCTCAGGCACTGCCGCAGCCGCTTCAGCTCAGTCATGAGGCCATGTCCCATGGTTCGCCGGTTGGGGGAAGGCTGGCGCAGCATCTTGTAGAATGGCGTGCCATTACTTCAGATGTGTGGGTTCTGTAGATCATAGCCCACGGCTACTGTCGTCCTTTCCGGCAGAGGCCTCACGACAGTCCACCAGGGAATCTCTCTTTGAAGAGTCCGGATCCGCTCCTTGCGCAGGAAATCCAATCCCTGCTGGAGAAAGGCGCCATAGAACTGGTGCCTGTAGAGGAGAGGAACAAGGGATGGTATTCCCCATATTTTTTGATCCCGAAACAAGCTGGGGGATTGAGACCCATCATGGACTTGCGTTGTTTGAACAAGCTCCTCAGGAAGGACAAGTTCAAGATGGTAACTCTTTCACAAGTCCTCCAGGCCCTTCAACTTCAGGACTGGTTTCTGTCTCTCGACCTCAAGGACGCTTACTTTCATGTGCCGATTCATCCCAAGCACAAGAAGTACCTGAGGTTCGCGGTTGGCGACTCGCATTTTCAGTTTCGGGTCCTGCTGTTCAGATTGACCTCCGCCCCGACTTCACCAAGCTCATGGTGGTGGTGGCAGCGTATCTCAGGAAAGGGGGGATTCACGTCTACCCCTACCTGGACGATTGGTTGATCAGGGCGCGCTCTCCCGAGCAAGTCCTGGATCATCTGTCAGTCACCTGCCACTCCCTTCACAAGCTGGGCTTCTCCCTCAACTTAAATAAGTCCCACTTGACACCTACCCAGCGGCTCCAATACATCGGAGCAGTGCTCGACACATCTCTGGGGCAGTGTTCGCCTCCCCAGGTGAGGGCTCATCACATTCTGCAGATGGTGGACAAGTTTCAACATGCCCAGATACTCCTGGCGTTCAAGTTCTTGAGGTTGCTCGGCCTCATGGCATCCTGCATTCTTCTGGTGCCAGAGGCCAGGCTGCGGATGAGATCTTTGCAGTGGGCTCTCAAGATGCAGTGGTCGCAGGCCTCCGGCAGGATGTCGGATCCAGTTCAGGTGCCGCCCTTGGTCGCCCAGGATCTTCTGTGGTGGGCCGTCGAAGGCAATCTGATGAAGGGGGCTCCATTTTGGCTACCCTGGCCAGAGTTGACGATCGTGACGGACGCTTCCCTCACGTGATGGGGAGCTCATGCCAACGAGTTGACAGTCAGCGGTCGTTGGTCTCCGTCAGAGTCCAGAGTCCATATCAATCTTTTGGAGCTGAGGGCCGTCAGGCTAGCCCTCAAGACTTTTCTGCCGTCTGTGCGGGGAAAGAATGTCCTGATTCTGACAGACAATGCAGTGGCCATGCACTACCTCAACAAAAAGGGGGGGGCAGGGTCTCTCCCTCTGTGCAGAGAGGCGATGCAGCTCTGGTTCTGGGCCATCCAGCAAGAAATTTCGATCTCGGCAGTTCATCTGGCTGGAGATGAAAACGTGGCGGCGGACGCTCTGAGCAGGCAGAGCACAGTCTCTCACGAGTGGGAGCTGGCTCATGAGATTCTCCTGGAGATCTTCGCCCTTTGGGGGACCCCACAAGTGGTTCTCGTCATCACCAGTGTCAACTGGAAGTAGTGGAGTGGTCCTTCCCACTGCTGTACTTGTTTCCTCCAGTCCCCGTCATTCCGCAAGTGCTGCAGAGGTTATGGAGGTTCAGTTCCCAAATGATCCTCATTGCTCCGGCATGGGCCAGGAGAACGTGGTACCCGGACCTTCTCGACATGTCCATCTGCCCTCGACGCCGTCTTCCCTACAGAGATGATCGGCTCTCACGGGAGGGGGGTCTGGTTCTCCATCCAGAGGTCAAGTCCCTCAACCTTCATGCTTGGCTTCTGAAAGGTTGAGGTATTAGGATTTGGACCTCCCTGAAGACGTGATGGAGGTGTTGTTTTCGGCCAGAAGGCCCGCAACAAAGTCCCTGTACCGTTGCCATTGGAGAAAGTTCTGTGACTGGTGCAGGGTTAAGAATGTGGGTCCTTTTTCATGTGCCATTCCTGTGGTTCTGTCTTTTTTGCTTTCATTAGCCCACAAGGGCCTGCAAGTGGGTACCATTAAAGGTTACCTGGCGGCGCTGTCCATATTTAAGTGCTCGTCTGAGGAGTGTTCTTATTTTAAGATTCCTTTGTTTTCTCAGTTTTTGAAAGGGCTCACTAATGTGTTCCTACCGTCACCTTTCCAGGTGCCCGGTTGGGATTTGAACCTGGTTCTAAAATTCCTAATGGGAGCTCCGTTTGAGCCTTTACATTCTTGTCCTTTGAGACTGTTGACCTTTAAAACTGTATTTTTAGTTGCGGTTACTTCCGCTCGCAGAGTGAGTGAGTTGCAGGCACTATCCGCCAAGCCCCCCTTCACGGTGGTCCATAAGGACAGGGTTGTCCTTAGGGTTCGTCCTTCTTTTCTTCCGAAGGTTGTGTCGGAATTTCATTTAAGCCAGAAGGTCATTCTTCTGGCGTTCTATCCTCCTCCGCATCCTGGTAAGGAAGAGGAGAGGCTCCATAGGTTGGATCCTAGGAGAGCGTTAAGCTTCTACATCTCACGCATGTCCCGGGTCAGAGTGGACAATCAGCTCTTTGTAGGTTACGCAGGAAGGCGTTTGGGTCAAGCTGTTACTAAGCAGACCTTGTTTTGACCATCTCGGAATGCTACCGTCTGGCGGGTAAGGACCCTCCGGTAGGCTTGAGGGCCCATTCTACTAGGGGTGTGGCTACCTCCACTGCTCTGCAGAGGGGTGTTCCCATTTGTAACATTTGTGAAGCAGCCACATGGGCCTCTGTCCATACTTTTGTAAAATATTACTCCCTGGACTCTATCCATGGGCAAGACTTAGCCTTTGGTAAGGCGGTCCTCTATTCTGCAATTTGATTGGGCATTCTAAACTTCTAAATACTTTTCCCACCTCCATACATTGGTACTGCTTTGGCGGTCTGTCATATATGTGGAATACGTCGGAGGAACAAATCCCCTCGAAGAACAAGTTACTTTCTTACCTGGTAACGGTCTTTTGATGGGTTGTTCCGATGACGTATTCCACATCGTACCCTCCCAGCCTGTCCCTCTACAGAATTTCTTATGCAATTGCAGCTTACATTTGCGCAAGGCTTTCTGTAGTCATTCTGGCCGAAGATTGGTGCCACACGTTCTGGTAAAAAACTACAATTGAGGCTACAGGTGTCGTGCGTCCTACTTATAACATCCGGTGACATCGGCTCGACGGAGGCCCTCAAGGACAGCATATCAACGTCATCGACGCAGACGCCGAAAACTTTTCCGAAGCAGCACAGCTGTGGTGATTACCTGTCATAGATGTGGAATACGTCGTCGGAACATCCCATCGAAAGAACGTTGCCAGGTAAGAAAGTAACTTGTTCTTTTCAATAAAAGCTTGAAATTGGGTGGTCGAAATTTTGTCCAAGATTTTTTGTAAGAAATTACAGTTTGTAATTGGTCTTAAGTTGTTAGGGTCCTTGACATCTAGCCCTGGCTTTTTCACAAGGGGAGTGACTGTAACCGCCTTTATGGAGGTAGGCACCAGTTTCCAAAAAAAGGTGGAATTAACAAAACAGGCAAGAATGGAGCAACAATCCCTTTATTCGCAAGCACTCATTTGGGTGGAACGTTTCCTGGACACGAGGAGGGGGAGGGCTGTATGTTGGCTAATGTTTTGACCATCTCGGAGGTGGAAATAGCAGTGAAGGAGAAGCTAGCGTACTCTTCTGCCAATAGCTGAGGACCGAGAGGTGCGACAGGGGGCTCCTTAGACAGATTCTTTTTAATCCTTACCCGAGCTGTTGCAATCTTTGTTTCAAAAGCCAGTCAGGCATTTGTGCATTCTTGGTTAGTAGGAGTAAGATCTGTAAATAATGCTTCAGACTTTTCCAGGGACTTAAGAATTTCAAAAAGCGTTTTTGGGTTGTTGTTGGCTTCGGAGATCTGCTGATTGTAAAAGTATTTTTTACCATCAAAGTTTGAGGGTTTATAGATTTTGTCCAAGTCTTTCCATTTGTTCTTGTTTGTTTCAGACTGTTGCCTGAGCAAAGTAGACTCGACTTTCCTTTTCTTTTTTTTCAACAGATTTAGGTCTATCGAAATCACGTTGTCCTTGGCGGTTTTTGTCCTTATAGGTGCAAGTCTGTTTATCAAGCAGATAAGGGTGGAGTTAAATACGTTAGAAAGAACTTCAGGGGAGTCAGAGTTCAGGGGAGTCAAGAGTTCTGTGTAGAGGCCATGACATTGTCCATACATTCCTGAAAATCAAGAGCATGTATTTTACTGTGATTGCGACTAGAGACCTTTTTTGGTGGACTCTTGACTTTCGGCTGCAGACTCAGAAACTGAAGGAGGTAGTCAATTGTGTAGTGGTCGGACCAGATACAAGTAGATGTGTTCGTTAAATGGACAGTAAGATTTCTTGGCACGTCCCAGTAAAGTATATTGCCTTTTATTGAAGTCGGGTCCTTATTGGCAAGGTTATTCGGCTGCTAGAGCATCAGCTTCTTTGTCCTGGTTGTTGTGGAGCCAGAGGTTGAAATCACTGACAAGAAGAGTGGAGCAGTTGGGGCCGCTTAGCCCTCTGAGGAGATGTAGCAATTCCTTGTTAAACACTATCATGTCAACAGGATGTCGATAGACAGCAATCAGTTTGACACAACTCTTTGGTGTGGGGTTTGTTTTAAGGTGAAATATTTCGCCATTCTGTCAGTCACTGGAGGACTTGAAGAATTTTAGATGTTTTTTGGCGATAACCGCCACCCCAACCCCATGGCATTGTGAGCAGTTTTGACAGCTAATAGAATATCCATATAAGACAGCAAAACAGATGATAGGGCCACTTATCTCAGTTATCCATGTCTCAGTAAGGCAAAAGATGTCTAAGTCTGAGTCAAGGAAATAATAGTGAATGTCCATAGCATATTTGTTTAAGGACCAGGTGTTCAATAGTGCGCATTTTAGAGGTTCTGTTAAAAAGGGGCAAACAACCTCCAAAGAGGTATCAGGGAAAGAAGGAGGACAGTTAGGAGCAAGGGGTGATTTGTGGGTTAAGCCTAAGCAGGTCGGGGGAGGAGCAACCGCGCAAGGCAGCGTTAAAGCAATATCCTCAGTTGAGGCACACATGGGATCCATAGGAGTGGCCAGCTTGAATGTGCTGGGATAGACCTCTGAAGCTTTGAAAGGAGGTGTAGTCACCATACTGGTGTCATCTGAAAGCCTTGTGGGATCTAAAGAAACTGGCAAGTAGACATGTGTCAGCTCATAGCTAGAGTTGTTAATACTCCGTCTATACACAACTGAAACAGGGGCCTCACTCGCATAATACCCAGCGGTTTCTAAGTGCAGACCCGGGGATTGAACCCATGTTGCTTTATGTCGTTTTGCTTCCAAGGTGAGCACGTTGCCGCTGAGCTATCCTCTCTCCGAGTAGGTCTAGTCCGTTAGTGCAATGCAATACAGTTGTAATTACTCAACACAATGTTTGCCGTTTATCCAAGAGCAGAAGCACCTGTACAAAAATCGAATCTAGGTGAAAAAATACACTTTGTTTTAAATGTCTCGAAATACGGTTTTCAGTTTCTTTTTAAAAACTTTATTGGTTGGTGCACGTCACAAGGTGTTCATTTTTACATCATTCAAATGAAATACATTCGGGGACATAAGGACAGAAAGTGTCATTTCAGCATGGAACAGGGCTTCACAGAACCGCATATAGCAATGTGAGAAATACATTAATTCATAGCACACATTCTGGTCTACTATGTCAGTCTTAACTGTACCGGGATGAGATCCTTATTTCTACGAGGCCGTTACCAATTCGCTTTCAGCCAGCTCCCCCATCTGGGATACGAGGTAAGACACAAAGGGGCCCCATATGTTGTTAGGCTTGTGCTGCTGTCTGTACAATAGTCCATATTCAGTGTCTGCATCTTTTAGTCTGATCATATCCCTGAGCCAGGACTGTATACCAGGAGTCGCACTATTCGAACTCATCAAAATGCACCGTCTAGCCATTATCATACATATGGTGATCAATTTCTAGGTGCGTTTAGGCATGCCTGGCAGCCAGCCAAACATGCAACACATTAATTCACACGCTATCACACTCCCCAGCATAGAAGATACCACTTCCAGCACCTCCTCCCAGAACTCCAGCAACATGGGGCACATCCACACCATATGAATGAAATTACCAGATTCAGTGTTGCATCTCGGGCAGTTTCTCGCCCTGGTACCGTCAAACATATGGATGTGGTCAGGTGCTAGATATACCCTGTGGAGAGTTTTGAACTGAATCAGTTGTAGCCGTGTATTAAACACCCCACTATGTGTACGCTCGCTCAGAAGGGCCCATTGTTTGTCTGTGAAGGAAGTCTCTGCATATCCCTCCAATTGTGTGGTGTGCCTGCCTCGGACCACCGGGCCGTCCACAAAAGGGGGTCGGGGCCCACCGGACCCCGGATCAGGGCGCTGTGAGCACGCAGCATATGCGGGCAGGGATCACCCTGCGTGGGCCGGATCACCGGCTCCAGTAGCAACAGCTGGGGGCACCAAGCAAAGGGGGCCGCCGTTGCCGTGCCAGCAGAGCCCCTTTTATTATTGAAGCGTCATGACACAGTCATGACGCGCACGCAGCGGGAACCACTAGACCAACACACAACATCCCTCCTTTATTATAAACGAAAACAAATCAACCCACTGCAAACGGGAACCCTCTACTGAGTTACACTTGGATGCATTCTAGTCCACGCCCCACTGTGCTCCTACATCATCACAGCAAACATCGGGTGCATTCCAGTCCGAGCACCAACTAATAGCTACTAAAAACTTAAACATTTAACACTGCAAACAAACAGGGGTGTTCCAGTAGCGCACCCCACGGGCCCTGACAGCGGGCTGCCTGAGCTTAGAAAATCCCGGGGTCAAACTGGCCACTGGCGATGCTGCAGGACAGGAAGAATATATTTTCTTCATCTTCCTCCTCTTCAGCATCGTAGCATATTCCGCTGGGACCCTCAGTCACCTGGAACGCCGCCACTCTGGGGTCTTTCTCCCCTTCAGCTCACTCCCTCCCGATGTCGCCATGCTGGCTGGAGTTGGGGCGAGACACACCCGTGCGAAGTGATCTGCTTTCCCTCACCTTCCACAGATGTGTCCTTTCGCCGGGCAGTCCTGCGGGTGTGGAAGATCCCACCCGCACTGATGACACACATGGTGGCATTGGGGTCTCTCCTTGGCCAGTCTCCCCTCCTTATCGGTTTTCCTCCTTGCCACTTGCCGACAGCTGCCACCTCCTCGATCTTTATTCGCTGCATGGGGGCCTCCAACTTGAGGTGGTGTCTGGAAGAGTCCATCATCGAGGCTCGCACTTCTGCCAGTTCCTGGGCCCGGCCAAGGTCTAGTATCCGATCAAGGGTAAGCGTCGGGTCCCTCAGGACTTGTTTGCGTAGCTTCAAGGAGCTGCAGCCGTAAATGATCTGCACTCTGATCTCATCCCCCTCGAAGTTTCCCAGGTCGCAGGACAGTGCAATGGCACGCAGCTTCCCATGGAACATATCAAGGCTCTCCCCTTGCGCCTGCTTTGCACACCTCATCCGGAATCGTTCGTAGTCCCTGTTGACCATGGGACGAAAATACCCGTTCAGGGCTGTGATGGCTGCATCGTATGACTGATTTCTGGGCCTTAATGTCTTAAATAGCCTCTGAACGGCCAGCCCGGCCGAGTACAGGAGTGTCGGGCGTTTTGCTGCATCTTTGATCTCCATCACCTCAAAGTGCAGCTCTAGGTTCTCCACCCAAGCTGTCCATCGGGGTCCCAAACTGACGGGTGATCCCATCACATTGAAGTGGGGCAGTGGTGGAAGCTGTCCTCGACATATCCCCTCATTGTCCCCCTCCGTCATGGTGGCTGCTGGGCCCTCTCCCTGTTGGGGCCACCGCTGTTACGTGGCAGGGGCGCTCACCTTCCGGTCATTGACACTGCTGCTAAGTGTGGGGGAGTGATCCCAGACACTGTTCCACAGGTGTCCTGGCCCCTCACGGGGAGGTCCTCTGACAGCGCCCAAATGCTCCCGGGGCAAGCGCTGTCTCTCGGGGCTTGTGGCTGAGACAGGGGTGTCAGCATGGGGTATCCCTGTGGAAGTGTTCACTGGTCAGGGACGCAAGCTCATCTCCTGGCGGCCACACCCCTGGCCTCCCCTGGTGCTGTCCTGCATCTGCTTCCCTTGGGGTGCATGAGCACTCCAGTTGGAGCCGCTACCCCTATTTTTTCTTTTCCATCCCCCTTCTCAGAGGTAGATCCCCTTTCAGCTGGCCTGTTGCTATTCCTCCAGCGGCGGTCCGTGAGCCAGCAAATGGACCGCTGCGGTCCGGGTGAACAGGACACGCCCCTTCTCTTTGTTGGCAGGCTTATGGAGTGGAGGGCACGCCCCCTGCCGGCCGCACCGCGGGCGAGACCCAGCGTTCACGCTGGTAATGTGTTCTTCACCCGGCAGCCCAGGTGTTCATGGGCCGCTATCACCTCAGCTACAGACGGGCAGACCCGATGGAAGGTCTGTAGCGGCGGCCGCCGCTCCAGGCATCCGCGGCCACACCTCGCGGGCACGGGCCCTCACAGGCTCGCCCCCTTCCTTTGTCTGGTGCAGGCCGTGTCACGCGGTCCCGCCGGCGGTTCCCCGTTCGGCGGCCTCCGCCGCAGATGGCAACCCTCCTATGCAGGTGGAGGTGAAGAGCATCGGCACCAATCCTCCCGGTGCCCGATGTCCGACGTGCTTCCACCAAAGGGGACTAGTCACGGGCCTCGACTGCACACGTGGCTTCTTGGCTCCGCCCCCTTCTTTTCTTCAAGCCCGACAGAGGAAAAGCGCCGATACCACATGCGCTGCACTCTGCGGGAATGTGAGGGGGCGAAAGTCCCTCGTCGCCAATGTGGTGTGCCTGCCTCGGACCACTGGGTGGGCCACAAAAGAGGGTCGGGGCCCACCCGAACCCAGATCAGGGCGCTGCGAGCACGCAGCGTATGCGGGCAGGGATCACCCTGCGTGGGCCGGATCACCGGCTCCAGTAGCAACAGCTGGGGGTACCCAGCAAAGGGGGCCACCGTGGCATGGGGGCACCCAGGCCACTCGGCTGCCTAGGCCACGGACACGTGGCAAGGCCCTCCCCCACACAAACACACAGACACGAGTTGCTGCTTCCTGGGGCTCTGCTGCACTGCCGTCGCTGTGCCAGCAGAGCCCTTTATATAATTGAAGCGTCATGACACAGGAGGTCATTACGACCCAGGCGTTATGGGTTAACGCCGTCATTAACCCTTAACGCCTGATTCCAATTTTAACGGCTGCTTTTAGCAGGCGTTAAAATCCATGGCGCTAGGGGGGGGCGCTGTTGCGCCGAACGAAGATGGCCGCCTGATGTCAGTGCTCTGAGCCGAGAGAGTTGAAGATCCCGTCCCAGCACCCTTCCAGTGCTATTGTGCAAACCCACGATCACGGAGCGGACGTGTGAGACCTTCTGCTATCCCTTGGCTGAGTCTGGTGCCCCGGCGTTGCGGCCTGACCCTGACGCGGCGGCCGGCAGCGAGGGCGGACGCCGGCGCTTAATCTCCCCGGCCCGCGGCTCCGGCGCCTCAGACTCGCTCACGTAACTTTGAGCGCGGCGTGACGGGCCTCTGCGGGGGGAGGGGCGCTGTGGTTCCTCAGCCCTCCTCTGGGAGCGGGCCCCGCGCGGCCGCGGATAGTCTCTCTGGACCCCTCGGCCACTTCAGTGGGCTGCTACCGCCGCACCCTTCATCTACGGAACTCTGAGACGCCGGGTGGCGTCGGGACGGCCGATCCCAGCCTCCAGTGGAGCTCCTGCCGCCGCTGTTGATCCCGGTGCTGCCGCCGCACGACTACCCTTCCTCTGCTGCCCCCCTCCCAACGCCGCGCGGGCCGCTTCGAGGACCAGGTAGGGGGGCACGGGGGGGGGCTCTACACTGTGACCCGCCGGGTGCCTGATCTTCCCGGCCCGGCTCTCCTCCCTGGCCGGGGGCGGGGTGCTGCGGCGGCCGGCCTGCTGGTCCGCCCGTTGCCCTGCTATGGAGGGCCTATTGAGCCGGGCCCTGGTGATGCAGCAGCCCATCGCGGCCGGCCCCTGAGGACTTCCATGTACCGTTGTTGGCCCCGTGAGTCACCCCGGCTGGCTCGCCCAAATCCTCTGTTTTCTTCTCCTGTCTCTACGTGGGGCCGCACCGGCTCTGCCGTCCCGGCCTTCTCGCGACAAGAGTACACATGAACTTACAGTGATTATACTTACAGCAAATTTATCTCCCCGAGGTATATGTGAGGAACCTGCCTTATTCAGTGACATTGGAGCAGGACCTTTGGTGGCTGGAATGCCCGACCTAGACTTGCACTATAACCCGGCGTTTGGAATCTCCTCATAAGCTGCCCCTCCTCTTCCTCGGGCCTCGGGGGGGGCACGCTTGGCGTCCCCCCCCCTGCTTGGTCACGCACGGCCCGCCCAGGGGATGATGGTCCCTTGCCTCTGAGCCCCCCCATAATTGCACCAATTCAGCTGTCCCTGGGATTAACATAAATCTTGGAGGCCCGGACCCTGGCTCATACACCTGCAGTGTCGGTGTGCATACGGGACTCTATAAGTTCAGACTTACCGTTCTGGCAGCTGTTCCCCGCCTGTGCCTGAGGTCTTAAAACTACAGCCGGCTACTTGGGACCCTCTGACCCCCCCCCTGCACACCCACGCCAATATCCGCATCGCCGACGGGCTGAGCCTCCCCTCTAGATAGCGACGCGGCCCCGACCCATAGTAGTCAGCCCTGTCTGGGTGGACCGGCCCCAGCTCCATTTCTACACCTCCCGTTGTAACTTCCTCCCACGCAGGGCCCCCCCCCCAGTCCTTGCGGGCACGGACACGCGCTCCCCTGGTGGCGCTACCCGTGGTCTCTGTCTTCACCATGACCAAGGGGGCTGGAGCTGGTAAGAAACAAAGTTCGCTCAACATGTTTGCAAAAACCCCTTCCAAGGCATCCCCCGATCCGCCTGAGGAGACACCCACGGTCTCGACACCCTCAACCCCGGATGACTCGCGGAGGATGCTTGAGTACATGAAGGAGGGATTTACCGCACTGCACACCAAACTGGACGACATGAGTGGTACCATCTCATCTATTAAAGCTCACATGGAAAGAACGGACGGCCGGGTCGCCGAGGTTGAGACCAGGGTGGGGGTCGCGGAGGATGACCTGCGGTCGCTGCAGGCTGCGGTATCCACACTTACTAATCGTGTCACGGCGGTAGAGAGGAAGAATGATGACCTAGAATCTCGCTCTAGGCGTAATAACCTGCGTATCATTGGCATCCCGGAGGACAATGTTAAAGAGCCCATGGAGGACTATGTAGAGCGTATCCTTTTAACTGTACTCGATGCCCCGCAGCTCTCCTCACACTTTGCGGTCGAGAGGGCACACCGCGCTCTCATCGCTAAGCCCAAGCCGGGCGCGCCTCCCCGCCCCGTCATCGCCAGGATCCTTAACTTTCGGGATCGAGACGCATTGCTTCGTGCAGCCAGGGCCAAGGGCGAGCTGCGCCTTGGCCCGGCAAGAATTCATCTCTACCCCGACTTCTCGGTCACAGTACAACAGGAGCGAAGAACCTTTCTTGCTGTAAAAAAGAGACTGCGCGACCTGGGAGTCAAATACTCCATGCTCTTCCCGGCGAAATTAAGGATTGAACACTCGAATCAGACCTTCTTCTTTACCATCCCAGAGGAGGCATCGAAATTTATTGATGAACACTTTCCCGGCTGATGATTGTTATTTTACTCTTGTGGCATGATGCGTCCCGGGGCGGCCCCCCCGGCACAAGACGTTGACAATCGGGGGGTCACCACCGCCAGATCCCCTATGACATTCATGACCTCGGCTAACCCTTGACCACCAGTTTTGCTCTTGCTGTCTCCAGTGCCCCCCCTTGAGGGTCCATCACTTGTTATAAACGGCTTTTGCTTTGCTCGGGTGGCCTTGGTCTGGCTGCCAGGGTCCCTTAACTGTTGCTCATGCCTTGATTTGCTGTTTGACCCGCTGGTTTATACGGCAATTTAGTCCTTTAACCGTTCCGATCCAGATTTTGTGTGCCCGTGCGGCTTCCGTGAGCCATCACTATGTTTTCTTACCTATCACTATTGCACTGTGTAATATCCTTATGCTCTCTCCGGCTTCAGTATGACATCGCTAGGCTGACTTGCAGCCCCCCAGGTGTAGATGCCTAGTATTTTGTTGGTATTGTTGTTAACGGGTTTGGGTTTCTTCCCTCGTGTTCGGGGAGGGATGTGGGTGAGGGAATTGGGGGGAGGGGTAGTTATTGTTGAAAATGACTTGGCAGCCACCAGGGGCACCACATGCTGTACAGCACTACATCAGACACACACGTCTGGAGATCCCTCCACGTCTGGATCCACGAACTATCTCCTTTTAGATGACACACTCCGGTTACTGAATCAATATTCCCAACTAAATGTCAAGTGAAGTCCTGACGTTCATGAGCTGGAACGTTCGTGGGTTAGGCAATCATAAAAAAATGCGCCAAATACAATTATACGCAGAACGCCACGGGGTCAAAATTCTCTGCTTACAAGAAACCCACGCCCGATCTGAACAATGTGACCGGTTCACAAAACAGTGGGGGCCCCAAAGATATTATACTAACTATTCTACCCAGAGCCGGGGCACACTCACTCTGATACACAGTAGTTTGAAATTTGTGTGCACTCACTCACATATAGACCACCTCGGCAGATATGTCCTGCTCATTGGCACACTACAGTGCCAAGAGGTAGCCATCCTAAACGTCTACGGTCCCAACGTTGACGATCCGGACTTCTATTTACACCTAGCCACACTCCTGGAAGGATATCCCTTGATCCCGATCATATGGGGAGGAGACTTCAATACTATATTGGATGTTACCCTGGACAGATCGGGGCACGAAGCCTCGCCAACTCTCCAGAGCGGCCAACACTATACTCACTATTCTCCCACGTCTGACACTGGTAGACTCTTGGCGGTTAACAAACCCTGATGCCCGAGAATACTCATTCTATTCCACAGTCCATGATTCCCACTCAAGAATAGATAGATGGCTCATTACAGACAGGTTGGTCAGGGCATTATCTCATCAGGTTATCCTTCCTAGAACATTATCTGATCACTCACCTGTCGTCATGTCCCTGGACTGGGGTCCCGACGCCAACAGACCTAGGCAGTGGAGGTTAAGCTCCCGCACGCTCCTTGACCAGACCTTTGCGGCCGAACTCGAAACCTCCATTGAAGAGTTCTTTGAAGTCAACACTGGGTCGGTGACAACTTACGCCACACTCTGGGAATCATTCAAGGCATATACGAGGGGTGTGGTTATATCCAAGGGAAGTGGCATTCTTAAGGGGATCCGCGCTGATCTTTCCGTTAGTGAATCAACCCTTGCCGGTCTCGAGGCTCAATACGCGATTGATCACTCTTCAAGCACCCTATCGGCCTTGGGATCAGAACTAGATAACTTTCGTGCCCTGGCAGAGCGAGAGGTCAAATTCCTAGAGTCCCCATGTTTGGCGAGGAGATACGGCGAAGGTGAACGCCCCGGTCGTATGCTAGCCAGGCTGCTCCGTCGCGAACTCGGTGCTCCCAATATTCCGGCCATAGCAAGATCGGACGGTTCCATGGCTCTGGCCCCACAGGACATCAACTCCGAATTTGTAGCATTCTACACATCTCTATACTCCGAGACCAATGACCCTCACATTGCGGAAATAGATTCCTTCCTAGACTCTCTCCCTCTCTCCGTTTTATCTTCCGAGGCCGGTGCCTCTCTGGAGAGACCGATCACGTCTGAGGAGATTACCGAGGCAATCGAATCACTGGCGTCTGGTAAGGCCCCTGGCCCGGATGGATTGCCCATCGAATTTTACAAGCAATACAAGACGCTATTGGTCCCGCATATGTTGTGCCTCTGGGGGGAATCTTGCGAAAAGGGTATACTCCCCCCCACGCTTCGGGAGGCATTGATAATGGTTCTCCCCAAACCGGGCAAGCCCCCCTCCCAATGCAGCTCATACCGCCCCCTCTCCCTGATTAACAGCGATGTTGAAATCTACGCTAAAATGTTAGCCAACCGTCTAGCCCCTATTCTGCCCCACATTATTCATCCTGATCAGGCAGGGTTTGTCCCAGGACGGTCCACTTCCTTAAATTTAAGAAGACTCTTTAATGTGATTAGCAGGGTCAGCCCCACTACGCAGGCGGTAGCAGCCACTCTGGACATGCAGAAGGCCTTCGACTCGGTCTCCTGGAAATACTTGTGGCGAGTCCTTGTGAAATGCAAGTTTGGTCACAATTTCCGAACTTGGGTTAAGCTGCTTTACACCTCCCCTTCAGCTAGAGTCCGTACGGAGGACAGATGCTCCGCCCCATTCCAGATAGCCAGAGGAACTCGCCAGGGATGCCCTTTCTCTCCACTAATTTTTGCCATCGCCATCGAACCATTTGCTGACATGATTCGCCAGGCACATGCCCACAGGGGATTACGCACGGCCGGTCAGGCTGACATAGTTTCTTTGTACGCAGACGATGCTCTGCTGTACATTCGATCACCAGACATTAACCTTGCTCCCATCCTTGCTGACGTCGCCAGATTTGGTGACATATCGGGATTAAAAGTGAACTGTTCCAAATCCACACTGTTCCCTCTCACTGATTGCACATGTCCCCCCCCGGACCTGTTGGGTTTCTCCTGGTCTCAAACTAGTTTCACATACTTAGGGGTTGAGGTGTCCCGATCTGTAAAAAGACTGCGCGAGGACAACTACTCGAATTATCTAACGGCCCTGTCCGGGAAGACGTCTAACTGGAACAAGCTCCCCATTTCATTAGCGGGTAGGATCAGCATCCTTAAAATGGTAGTATTACCCCAACTTTTATACCGCTTTACCAATCTACCCGTATGGCCAGGCGATACATTCTTTAAGTCACTACGTCACATTACGAATGCCTTCCTTTGGCACTCAGGTGCGGTTCGGCTTAAACTTTCCACGCTCACCACCCCGAAAGAACTTGGGGGTTTTGGCGCACCGGATTTCTTGAGGTATTGGGTGGTGGCCCAATCACAATTCGCCTCCCATTGGTTTAATACAGCCGACCCTCCCCCGCATCTCCGACTCGAGAGGCTATCTGCTGCTGACCGAGTGCTGGGCTCCCTCATTCCTAAGCCTATACCAGCCGACTCCGACTCGGCGGACCCGGTGACATGCACCTCTCTAGCGCTCACTAGACTTTGGGCTCTGGTTACTACACCACGACCATTCCATGGGGACCTACCGCTTTGGAACTTCCTCCCGGATGTCTCACCTACCCCGCTATCCACTGTGTCCCGTTGGGCTGATGCCGGCTTCCTGTCGCTCCGCGATATTTACGAACAGGGCAACTTCGTTGAGTGGGCGGACCTCCCCCCATCCCTTAAGCGCCGGCCCACTGCGTGGCTACAATTTTCCTCCCTTCGTAGGAATCTTAAATTCAGGTACCCTGATTTCCCCACAATACCGCCTGATGACGCCATAGTTGCTGAACTCTGCTCTTACCTATCCTTTAGGGGTAAAGTGTCAAGACTATATGCACTGGTGCAATCTAGAGCAGCCCCGGCCTTCACCGGGCTGAAACACAGATGGGAGGTCGACCTTGGGGTGGAGATCAATGAGGAGAGGTGGTCTCGAATGTGTGCCCGCACTCAAGATGTCTCCTATAACTCAAAATTCAAGCTTATACAGTTTAAGATCCTGCATAGATACCATCACACACCCAAGAGACTGCACCGCATGTACCCAGATTCCCCCTCCAGTTGCCCCAGATGCGGCACGGAGCAGGCAACCTACATCCATATGCTTTGGCACTGCCCACGCCTATCTCAATTCTGGAGCGAGGTTTGCTCCATGCTATCAGACATACTGGAACACCCCATTACCCCTACTCCACTACATTGTCTCTTTCATGAATTCCCCCAGCTGGGCCGGAAGTCTAGGAGGCTGGCGGGTCTCTGTATGCTGCTGGCGGTCCGCTGCATTCTGCTATGCTGGCTCCGTCCCAGACCGCCTGTATATTCACAATGGCTTAGATCAGTTACGTGGGCTCATGACACTGAGGAAACCTGGAGTGCAATGCAACATCCACACTGTCGGCCAATTGATGTCTGGCAAGGCTTCCGGGATTACATGGCCTCCCTGCCTTCTCCTTCATGCTCAGCAGATGTCTCCCCTCAAAATGTATAACGAAGTGTCTAACAAGTTCATCTGGTACGTCTGATTGTTTCAAATGCTGATATCTAATTGGATCTATGAGTACTCGCTCCACTGTCCCACAATCGAACAGTCGTGTGTTGATGCTGATGTATATGTATGAATATATGCTTTTGTTGTTTTAGCAGCCATGTGGCAGCCCCTTGCTCTGTCTTCCCAAGTGTGTTGTCAAGTCAAACAATAAAAACAATTAGCGCCTTCCCCACTCCCATTATGCCCTATGGGGCAAAAATGGGAATGGGGAAGGGTAAATGGGAAATCCGCCATCCACCATGGTGTAAACGTAGTTTACACCATGGTGGTAAAGTTGGTGTACTTACCGCCTGGGTCGTAACGACCTCCACAGTCATGAAGCGCACGCAGCGGGAACCACTAGACCAACACACAACAAATTGTAGCCTGCACCTGAGGGCCTCACATGGGGTATCCCTCTGAAGAAGCCCATACAGTCATAGATACCATTCATCGCGCCATCGAGGAACCAACCAGGACCTGTAGGGGTGGCTTTGTCACTGGTATGATTCGAAATGATGGGGACCATGTTTTAGAAGCTACCCTCATTCTATGGTACTGAAGCACACAGTGAAGCCCCTTCCCCATTTTCTCAGAGAATAGCTCTAGCGACACAAACATTCCCCCAGGGTATAGATCTGCTATGTCTTCGATCCCCTCCCCCTTCCATTCTCGTAAAATTGCTTGATCACATATCAGCGGGATGCACTCTATCTTCCATATCCGGCGGCCCGGGTCAAACGGGATATCGATTCGAAGGCGTTTCAGAGCCCAGTTCCATGCATGAATTGTGCATGCCACAGGGTCAAATTTACATTTGTCTGCCACTTTCTGCGATATTAGGGTCCCCTGCAGCATGAAGGGGTGCACCAAGCCTCTCTCTATAAGCACGTGGGGGCATCGTGGCACCCCCGGCATCCAGTAGGATGCGAAGTATAGCTGCGTGGTGATGAAGTTCAGCTCTATGTATGGCGCCCCTACTCCACCACACCTCCAGGGGAGGGTCAGTGTGTCCCAGCCCACACACAGAGTCCTTGGGTACCTTGGGTACCAAGCTAACCTACTCAACTGGGCCCTCACTTAGCAAAGTATCCCACACCCGGCCACACCGGAATATTTTTAAAATAATACAAAAGTTTGGGGACTATCACCATATGGCAATCCTTATCCGGCCAAGTAAAGAAAGCGGGAGCCTGCACCATCTGTCCAACCTGGTCCGCAAAGTGCTCAAATACGTAACATGATTGTCTGCCAGCAGCCTCGTGGCATCATGGCTCACCTGCACCTCAAGGTATTTAACCGACTCCTGTTCCCATCTATACTCTCTGGTGTGCCCAGTCTAGTCATGCCTTTGTTCAGCGGAAATAAAAGTGATTTAGTCCAGTTTATTCTGAGGCCGGACGTTCATCGGAACCTTGCTACCTCCTTCAAGAGGTCCTGGACTATCTGCCATCGAGCCCAATTTGTGCATTCGCACCCGCATTCAACTACTGCAAGAAAGGACCTGAGGATGCCCACCTGCTGCAGGACCATAAAGAGGTAGTCCCACTCCACAGAGTCGAACGTCTTCTCCATATCGAGCAGCGCCACGACAGCCTGCACCTTAGGGTCTAACTAGGCGAGGACAGAGAAGAGTCTACGCAGATTCAGTGAAGTCGACCTCCCAGGTATAAAACCTGACTGATCTGCGTGGACTACACTGGAGACATACGGAAGTAGCCGGTCCGCCAGCATTTTGGCAAAACATTTGTATCTAAGATAAGCAGGTAGATAGGGCGGTATGACGAGCACTCTAATGGGTCCTTCTCAGGTTTTGGTATCAGGGTTCCCACTGCTTCCCGCATGGTCGGGGGGAGCTGGCCCGCCTTCATCACCTCCTCCCAGACAGCCAGCAAGTGCTGGCCACCTCAGGGCCCAGTTCCTTGTAAAACTCAGCAGTGATCCCATCTGTGCCAGGGGCCTTCTCCGGTGGGAGGGTGCAAACAGCACACAGGATATCATCCTGTGTAATAGGTACAGCTAGAACTGCGACCGCCTCACGCTGTAGCCTGGGCAGAGATGCTTCTTGTACATATTGCGCCATCTCAGAGGCTTGGATCAAACCCCTGGACTCATATAATCGCTCGTAGTATTGGCAAAAGGCATCTAGCTTCTGGCTAAACGACTACCTCGCCACCCTCGTTACTCATGGCAGTGATACTCGTAACTCCCCTTTCTCACCTAATCATTGGCGTGAGTTGACGGCCCGCTCTACCCTCTTCCCCATAGAGATGTGCCATCTCTGGGTGCACCAAGTATTTAACCTCACTGTCCGCCAGGACAGTGAAGTGATCTAGTTCCTCCCTGATACCACTCCTATATGTAGCGCCCTCCTCAACTTCTGCCCTACTCTCGAGGTCCTTGATTTCCTTCTTGGTTTCCGATAGCTGCCTGTGTATTGTCTTTAGGATCCCCAGATCCAGTGATAGGCAACCCTCCCCGCAGTACCAAGTTAAACCCCTCCCACGTGGAGCTCATCGATGGGACCGATCCGAGGTTCTCCTGGAAGTATTACTTAACCAGTCAGAGTACTTCACTCTTAAATACTACATCTTGTAAGGTGGCCGCTTTGAACCTTTAAAAAGGGTGGGGGATAGTCTCAAAAGGACAGGCGAGTGGTCGGATAATGCTCTAGGGAGGAGGGAGCAGTCGGTCGTCCTGCGGGCCAGAGAGAGACTTGCCAGTACATAGTCTATACGCGAGGATGTGTTATGGACTGTAGAGTGGAAGGAGTACTCCCTGCCCTCTGGCCAAAGCAATCGCCACACGTCTCCCATCTCCAACTCAGTCATGCAGTTCTTCACCATCGCAAGAGCTCTAGACCTTGGTTGAGTGCTCCACGCAGACCTATCCTTCTCCGGGTCCAAAGCTAAATTAAAGTCCCCCACCCAGACAAGATTGGTGTGCGTGTATTTCTGGCAGAGGGATAGAAAGGACTCGAAAAAAGATAGGTCATCCCCATTTGGACCATAGATGTTAACAAACATCAGCGGCACAGAGCGCCAATACCCCGAGACAATCATGAAGCGACTCTCCGGTCGACCACTGTTTCCTTGGTGCAAAACCGGAGCGATTTGTGTATCAGTATCATGGCCCTAGCTGAATACGTGGAGTAGGATGTATAGTACTTGCACTCTCCCCAGGACTTGGCAACCCCATCATTACATCTCCCGACCAGGTGGGTCTCCTGTAGGAGGGCCACTTTTGCCCCATGTCTTTCGCAGTATTGCATCACCTTGCGAGTCTTGCGAGGATTGTTGAGCCCCTACGGTGCAGCTTATAACCTTACAGCTAGCCATTTCTCCTATCATGTTTCATGCGGTACGGCCCCCTTCCCTTATGCATTAGCTCTCACCCACCGCAGCAGACGTGTACCTGAGACGTGCACCATTTTGAAATAACAACCCCCAACTTGCCCCAACCCCACCCCACTCTCCCCAACTTGTCAACCATCTTGGGCCATTGTCGAGGACACCGGACTCCACGACTAAGAGGCACACCCACCCCTGGACCTAGGGCGGAGGCATGTACTTTGCCCATTTAACTCAGCATCTGGACTGATGTGTTACATGGGCCTGCATATTTATAACCCACCAGACATGGAAACTAGCAATAGAAGAAAAATCTCAGGGGCAGCCTGATTATTTAGGCCACTGAAGTGCTACACCTCACATTCCATTAAGGCGAACAGATTTAAATAGAAAGAGTACTGGAGTCACCGGGCTGGGATATTCCTTTGGCAACGGCTCCAGAAAGTCGTGCACCGCACCCGGGTCTGTGAAGGAGTGTGCCCGACCGCCATGCTGCACACAGAGCTTGGATGGATAAAGCATGGTGAATTGCAACCCTTTCTCCCGTAAGGCTCGCTTTGCCACCAGGAAGGAAAGACGGGCCTTCTGCACTGTTGTGGTGAGGTCTGGGAGTTCTCAAAGGTCAGGTCACCCAGCTCTTGGGCTCTCCTTAGGATGGTGTTGTGGTCCCTGTAGTTTAGGAGGCGCGCTATTATTGGGCGCTGACTCTGGCCCGGTTTAGGGGCCACCTGTGACACCCTGTGCGCCCTTTCAATCAAGAACTGGGTTGTCAGTGGAAGCATCTTCAACACGTCCCGGTTGAACTGCTCCATAAAGACCTCCATATTTTGCTGTGGAATAGACTCCGGGACCCCCACCACCCGGATATTGTTCCCCCGGGACCTCGCTTCCAGGTCTTCATTTTTTTCCTTTATTGCAGTGACCTACCTCTGGAGCTAACAAATCGCCTGCATTGCCTCACCGCTGGAGTCCTCTAGGGCTCCAACCCGGTGTTCAGCCTCAGAGATTCGACCACTCTCTTTCTCAATCCGTTCCTGCATACGGTCAACTTTATATGCCATGCTGTCAATTTTCGTGTTAAGAGATGCAAAGCCATACCTCATCTCCATCAACACCAGGCTAACTTCTGAAGCTGGCGCTCTGTCAGTAGACCCCGGGAGGGGGGGCTCCCCGCAGCCAGGCAGACGGGGCTTGCCCGTGCCATCACGGGTGCCATCATCTTCTCTCCCCCTCCGCAGAGGCCTTCCTACTGGGTGAAAGGGGATCGAGATTGCTGCTTGTTTCCCTTGGCCATGCAGCTCTTTGCCCCGCCGCCGCACCGAGCAGCCGCCACCGGGGCATTGGGCCTCAGGACATCCCCTGCACACCAGCAACGGCAACGGTCAGCAGCTGATTACCTGCAGTACGATCCGCAGCTCACCCAGCAGCTGTGGTCTCCAGCTCTCCCGAAGGGGGTTCAACAACCAGTAGTGTGCCTCAAATAAGAGTTACTGCCACTTGAGGAGGTTCGGCGTGGAAGCCGCCGTGGGAACCCTGGGGCCAGGACCCCCCAAAGCGGCTTCAGGAGCTCGAGAATTTTGTTGTGAGGTCTGGGGTCAGCAAGGGTGCAGGGTCAGGGTTGATGTTAGTCCCTCTCGCCGGGCACAGGTTAGCCAGAGACCCTGCAACCCACTCTCTTTTCAGCTAACAGAGTGCCAGACTGCCCCAGGGCAGGGATCTTGTAGGAGGTGTTCAGTGACTGGGTTCAGGAGCCTCTGTTGACACCTCCGGGAAGCACAGACAGAGTGGTGGGCTGGAGCCGTAGTTTACAAAGGGATGTCAGGGTAGCCAGTAGTCTGGTCCCAGCCCCCACACAACAATAAGTAGAAGGCACTGTCACCTTTATAGGGGTCGAGGGCATGCAGCAAACCCCACATCTGTCCCTCATACCCAGGCTGACTGCCGATAGCCTCGGGCCTCTTGGATTCAGTCCGGGCATTCAGCTCGCCCTGTCCCCAGAGCAGGTAGGTCTTAAAGGTCTGCGGGCCAAGCCAGCCGGGCAAGGTCCTGGGCAACCAACACAGTTATTGCCGGCCTCCCAAAGACCTTGCTCCAGAATCGCTGTCCCTATTTATAAAATGCTCCAGCCAAACATTTTTCAGGCATGGCTCCTTTCCCCACAGAGCCTTATACCATGCCACTTGCATGCTGTAGTCATTTCTGCAGCCTCCCTGGGGTCCAAGCGAATATCGGGCAAGCTACAAATGACACAGGCTTTCTGGTACTCGTGAGCCGTGTTTTTACTCAGTCCACCTGGCATACCCTGCTATTTAAGCCGCTGCGGTTACCGGGCATTCCGCCTCTCCCCATTCCCCATCCGTGGCAGCTCCACCTCCCCTGCTGGTCTGCGGTGCTCCACGCAGCCCACTCTCTTGGCAGTACGTCCTCTCAGGCCCCAGCCCTGGGTGTGGCCAGAGAGGGTCTCCTCAACTTCTTGGGCCTGCAACAGACAGGTTCCGTTAGGGCCGGTCACCGGGGAGTTGCCTCGTTGAAATGCTGCCTGCACCCGCCGGCTCGACCATGTCCTGCCATTGCCTCAGCATCTATCTTCGGTGTTCCCAGCTGCACTCTCTTTACCGCAGCCAGGGGCACAGGGCTTCCACACCCCAGGGGCCCACCTGCCTGGCCAAACACCGCACAAGCATCCCAGCCTCGTCATGCTCCCGGGCCAGGTGCCCATTCTGCGTGGTCCCGCGTGGCCTCCTCCACTTCGCCGTAGGCACACAACGCGACACCGACTGCGTTCAGGTTTCATTGCTGGATGTGCTGCACATTCAGACGCAGGCCCCCGCTGCCAGAAAAAGTTGCTCACGCCAGTGGCTGTATTTTTGGGCTCCCCCGTCTAATGGGCCATGCGGCGCTCAAAGAGAGGCGGCCATCTTAGCTGCAGACTTACTAGCACCACCTCCCCATCCCCCGGTTTTCAGTTTCCAAGTGACACAATAACAATGTTGATATTACTGATATAACATGTACAAAGTCAAGTGAAGAATCTAGTGCAGAGCTCAATTTATGGGAAGAGACTCAAGCAAATTCAATACCTAACCAAACACAGCAATAAAGATACAGTTCTCAATAAATAAGGCTAACTGAGAGGCAGTTACTATCACCAGCTTAAGTAGCCAGCGAAGATCAGCTTGCTCCATGTGCGCGGGCGCTGGTGCTGGTGCACATGGATGTTAGACAGAAACCTGTGCCGTTCCCTTTGGGACCACTGCAAAAGATTTAAGACTACAGGTGTTTGGCAGTAAACCCAATTGGTAGCAGTCTGGACCACCCAGATTTACGGTAGCTGTGCCTGAGCAGTCAGACCTCTCTCAAGAAGAGTTAGGCAGTATACAGAGCATACACAATAGGTCAAGAGAACACAGTAGAACAAGCAAACACTGACCAGAGCTTGGTGTAAAAGAGATATAATTATTTATTTAAAAACACATCTAGTAAACACACTGGCACTAATATCAAGCAGTTCAAAAACACAGTCACTAAAAGATATACACTCCCTTAAACGGTTATTAGAAAAGTCTTAAGTAAAGCAACACTTATTTTCAGACAGCGGTGAGCGCTTAACGAAGATGGCACTCTAATAACTTGGTTAAAAAGGGAGAGAAAGGCAAAGCATAGATAGAAACAGGTCCCAACACTTTAACACGAACACAGTAAGAGAAGAAGGCAGGTTAGAACCGGGAAGTCAAAGTTCAGAAAGCCGGACCCACTTTAAGAGGATCCGCGAGAAATGTGTCCAAGGTCACACGTTTAAAAGTGCATCAAAGTCTCCACAAAAGTTCAGAACAGTGTTGGACAAAAGAAAGGGACCAGTTAGATGGTCAGGTGGCCAGCCCAGTCCAGAAGGTTAAGGATTTACTGTCACCTTGTAGCAATCTATAGAAAGGGAGGCCTGGCTGACACGGTACCTTAAAATGGTGAGAACGCTCCAGCGGGGGCAGTTGTTCCTAGCAGCAGGTGCAAGTCGGTGCTTCATCCGGGGGAAGAGAGGATCTCGTTGTGGAGGAAAGCAGAAGGTCGTTGCACTGCCAGGGAAGAAACCAGTTGCGGAGTTCTTAATTAAAAGGAGCGGTCCTTTTATTTGCGGTGCAAGGGTAAGTGGCTATCCGGTTGCCGGGGTGCTTGGCACGGGCAATTCGACCACTTGGACGTCTTGGAAGCGAAAAAGAAGGTAAACTGGTTGTTCCCACCATTCAAGGGAAGAAGACTCTCCAGCAGGGAGATCTCCTCTGTCGTTGGGAATTGGTGAGTCGGTTCAGCAGGGCTCCACCGGTGGTGTCGTCGTAGCAGGTCGGCTCAGCTTCTCCCTCTTTAGATTTTCAGGTCCTGTGGCGACTTCTGAAGTTCCAGTCCCAAAAGCCCTGCTTTATGCAAGAAACCCCATTCATTCAGCCTAGCTGTCAATCAAACATGCTAAGTGGTGAGCGGGGCGGCTCACCACTTGGGCCAATCACGCAAGAGTGCGACTTGGGTTGGCAAGGCAACTTAGTCCAAGGTGCCTAAACCTCCTCCCACACCCCCTGTCGTACCCAGACAGAGTGCCACCACTTTGGAGGGCTTTGTTGTAGAAGCCCACCAAAAGTGGAACAAAGGGCTCAACCTTTGGTTTGGAGTTCCAGAGGCGAACACAAACGCCATTTTAAAACCAAGTTCTGGCACAAAGACCCTACCGGTGAATTAATATTAAATAAATAAACCGGCGGCATCTTTAACATTGCACCAAAAAGTGGTGCGAGTAAAATACATGGGAAAATCCCATAGAGAATATTCTTAAGGAATATAACAAGTAGTATCCACTGCCACCAGCCAAATCTCGACGAGGGGGGACGGGACAGTGCCCCCTCGAACAACAGACCCAGGGGCAATCAAATTGCCCTTACCAGTACGTCCACAATATGATGGTTTGTACTGGTTCTGTTCGTAATTTGGGACTAGTAAAGCCAATGGTGACTTTACATGCCCTGGGAGACAGTAGTCAGTCCCAGGGTATGGAGTCTATGGTGGTGGTCACCTAGGACACCCCTGTGTTACTGCACTGAGGGTGCTGTGTAACACACATAGAAAAAACACATGAGACCCTAGGGAGTAAAAGACCCCATAGCCCATAAAACACATAGATCAACAAAGGAATACCCCAAATCATGTCCAAGAGTGTGAGGAAAAGAGTCTCACTCTTGGCAGGAGAAAAAAACAAACTCCAGAAATCCAGCAAAGCTGCTGGGGGACTCACTAGGTTAGGAAATTCAGCCTAAACAGAGAATTCTCCCTAACAATGGAAAGTGACTAAGTATGTAAGGGACAGCTGAGAAATGTAGTTTTTTCTCCCTTGAGGCATAATACTGCCGTATGTACACAGTAGTTCTAGTCCGTTGGTGCAATGCAATGCAGTTGCAATTATTCAACACAATGTTTGTCGTTTACCAAAGAGCAGAAGCACCTGTGCAAAAATCTAATCTAGGTGAAAAAATACAGCTTTTAACTATTGTCTATTTCAACGTTCAAAATGCTGCTTTAACTTTCAGCCTTTTAAATGGCTCAAAATGTGGCTTTTAGCTTTCGGTTTTCAGTTTCTAAGTGACACAATTCCAATGTTGAGATTACTGATATAATGTGTACAAAGTCAAGTGCAGAGTGGAGCTAATAGTAAGAGACTCAAGCAAATTCTATACTTAACCACTCACGGCAATAAAGATACAGTTCTCAAGAAATAAGGCTAACTGGGAGGCTTTTACTACCATCAGCTTAAGTAGCCAGCGAAGATCGGCTTGGTCCTGGTACGCGGGCACTGGTGCACTTGTAAAGTGACTAACTATGCAGTGGACAGCTGGGAAATGTAGTTTTTTCTCTCTTGAGGCGTAATACTGCTGTGTGCAGACAGTAGTTGTAGTCTGTTAGTGCAATGCAATACAGTTGCAATTATTCAACAGAATGTTTGTCGTTTACTGAAGAGCAGGAACACCTTTACAAAAATCAAATCTAGGTGAAAAAATACAGCTTTTAACTTTTGTCCTATTCAAAGCTCGAAATGCTGCTTTAACTTTCAGCCTTTTAAATGGCTCAAAATGCGGCTTTTAGCTTTGTTTTTTTTTAATAGTTATACATGTCCTCCCCGCAGAACTGGCAGTAATATAATGTGCCGCCCATACCAGTGGCACATATTTAATTTCACAAAGCAATGATAGGGCCAACTCCACAGCTAAAGAAGCAGCATATTTACCATTACATACAACACAGTTCTTGCCTTCTAAAAGAGACAATGCACCTCTGATGGCATTGTTGCAAAAGCAGCATCCTACACTCGCAAAGCCATTTAACACATTGCCCATTGTCCAAGTCTTTCAGTTGCGGGGAGGTGCACTCCAAAAAGAACAGGAGTTATGGAGAAAAAGGGCTGCTCACTTTCAACTACAGATCTGGTGTAGAGAAGGAACAGTACAGGAAAACAAGTACTATCCCAGCGGCTGCTACACACAGCTCTGGATCAGCTGCATTACCCAGCGCATGTGTCAAAAGTGCATGTAGTTGCAAAGATTAATGAACAGTGGTCCATTTCCAACTTACAAGAATTGGTAACTGAGTTTGTAAACAATTGTGTCACATGCCAACAATTTATAGCAGAGCACACGCTTAAAATTATTAGGGCAACATTCCCACACCGGGAGGGGCCCTTCCGGCATTTGCATATTGACTGTGTTGATATGCAGGATTGATGTAGCTCTTATAGGTACACAATTGTCATTGCATGTACTTTTTCACATTGGCGGCTGGCCCATGTGCTCACAGTGATGCAAAATATGCCTCCATATTTTTGGTCCATGAAGTATTCCCAAGGTGGGGGTTATGTGATGTGTTGAGGTCCGACAATGGACAACACTTTGCCAATGATCCATTTAAGGAGGTAACATCCCTCCTCAACATCAAGGGCAAGCTGTGTTCAGCGTACCATCATCAAGCCAACAGACTTGTTGAGGGCCTAAATGGCCTGCTTAAAGAGCGCATTGCCAAGCTGTCAGTGACACTTGGCAAGCATTGGCTCTACTGTCTTCCGCTCGCTTTGTTTGCAATACACAATTTTCCTGGCACGGATCATCATTTGACTCTGCACGAAATTGTTACTGGCAGGAGAATGCATGCGTCTCTCACTCCTGCCCATACAATTTCAGATGCTAACAGCTCTGCCCAATCCCTTGGTGATGAGTTTAAAGTATATTTGAATTAATTTATGAGGTCTCTCCTCTATATATCACATCAGGTGCAACCACGTCAAGGCAGGCCTGCAAACCCAAAATCAAACACAGACATCTTATCGGCACAAGAAGAAGAGACATTCCCAGCACAGCCACCCCTCTATCCAGGGAACAAAGTCCTCAAGAGGAACTTTACAAGATGTTGGAAAGGGCCACATTTCAGTGGTCCCTTCACGGTCACATACTGCACCACTACAGCAATGAAGGTAGCTGAGAGGCGCCCATAGATCCACCTTTCAGACGTCCACTGAGACAAGACCGCTGCTGCACTCGCAGGAGAAGATAGGGGGCCAGCTGATGGAAAGTATTACCCAAATGTCTTTAACTTTGTTCTTTTCCTTTCACCTGTATAGCAAACCTGGGAGTGGTCCGGAGGAGTTACACCTCGTGGAAGTGGCAGGAGGAGGAAGTACACTATATAAGCTATTTTGCTGTAGTGCAGCATTTTTGTTGTTATGTTTATTTGATTTTTAGCACAAAGGGGACAGTTTGCCCCTGTTACCAGTAATAATGAAGGAATACGCACCAAATGAGATGTGTTACATTCTGAGATGCCATTAGGGGCAGTCACAGCACTCCTCTGGCAACGTACGGTATGACAAAATAAAACATGTGGGGCGAGAGAGGGACAATGACACATGTTTTGTATGCTTTCTCATTCCATATGTTTCAGGTGCACCCAAGCTCTTTGTCCCTCAAGAAGTGTCAGCAGATGAAGGTGGGTGTCTGCTGCATATGTCAGTGTGTAAGACAAGGGGCTTGTTTCAGGGTAAATCAGTTACTGTACAGCATTGAGCAGGGGGGCGCATACACGACTAGCACGATCCTTACATTTGAAGAGCAGTCATAGTAATCAATGGCCCCAAAAGTCATCAGAGAGACTGGCTGCTATTCGACCCGAGTATCAACTTTTTAACAAAGCATCAACTTTTGTTTGATACGAAGTGCTACACTTGGCTAATTCGACAGAGAAAGGGCTGAACACAGTGAGGGATGAACTGAGGGTGGCCAGATTAGTTGCCCTCCAGAATAGGTATACCTTGGATCTTGTAACAACAATGGAGGGGGGCATCTGCAAGAAGATCAGAAGCAGCTGCTGTACCTTCACACATGCAAATGATGCAGCAAATGGAACACTGACAGAGGCTATTGAGGAGCTACATAGGCTCCATGAGACTATGATGAGGGAAACGAGCACAGTGACATTAGATAACTGGCTCGATAATCTATTGCCCTGTATTCCCATGTGGTTGACTAACATTTTCAAAGTAACTGTCCCAATAACAGTGAGGACTGGAAGATTTTGTCAACTAAGAATCCAAACATGTTCGCACAAGTCACGACAATTCAAAACTCCAGGTCCTTAAACTCCAGGGACCAGATGACTCTGATAGTGAACATTTATTGGAATCCAGCAATGATATCACAATCAAGATTCATTTCTGAGGTTATGTCCGCAGTTGACGAATGCTTACTCTCATATACTGATCCTGCAATTATAATATGTGGGGATTTCAACTATTCTTGGGTAAATAAACCTCTGACAAAAAGCATAACAACTACATCGAGGAGCAACGAACAATTGCAGGATCGGGGTGAAAGATGGGCAAAGGAACTTGCCCTTAGAGATTGCTCTATGCTGAATGGCTGCACTCGTGGCGACATCCCCCCAGGTCTTACCTGGAAGAGAGGAGATTCCATGAAGACGCTCGATTATATATGGGTATCTAGGAACTTTTTGGAACAAATAATCACTCTCAACGTCACCGAGACAGAAAAAAGTGACCATGACGCACTAATGCTGAAATGGCTGAAAGTTCAAAAAACAACCTTGATAAAATACCCGGAGAGGATTACCATAAACAATGGAGCCAATAGGCTACGTCTGAATGTACCAAAGCTGGTCAAGATAAAATCCCGTTTTGCTAACGCGACCGACACAACGGCAAGGATAAATTATACATTGATATTACATCAATACAAAATGAGGTCCAATAAACGAAAAGGGCATGATGTCGAAGTAAAACATACTTTTAATCCAATAATAAAACGAGAGAAGCAAAATCTTCGGAACGACATCAGGCTCTTAAGAAAGGATCCCAACTCCTGCAATAATATACTAATTCAAAAAAGAAAACAGCGCTACCGAAACTGGATGAAATCTTTCAATTTGAGTCGAGTCCAAGCCCAAGCCGAACAGATGTTGAAACTTATTCTGCAAAAAGATAGTAGACATATTTGGGAGATAATTAACACCGGTGGGATTAAACATACTTATGCAATGTCAAATGGAGTAAGTGGAGCAAGCTGGGTGGTGCATTTTACTACCATATTTGATGATTGCAACTGCATTAAGGTCCCCCAACTAGTGCTCCCTGATGTAAGATGGAATGTGGCAGACTCAGAGGAAGATATTAAACGGGCAATTCAGAAGCTAAACTCTTCCAGAGCAGTCAGCCCCGATGGTATGTCAAACATGATGCTAAAAAACCACAGCTCTATATGGGCAAATCTGATGAGTATCCTATTCGAAAGAATTGCTCTGGAAAGAGTACTGCCTGACTCTTGGTCCAAGGCGGTGGTTGTTCCAATATTCAAAAAGAGTAATCGGGACGATCCAAACAACTATCGCCCGATTGCCCTTTTGGATACAATCGGGAAAGTATTTGGGTCCTTTCTCCAGAAACGTCTTGCTCACTGGGCTGAAGAAGTTGCAGCTGTCGATCGACGTCAAACCGGATTTACAAAAGGTGTGGGGGTTGAGCTTAACTTGGTGCTTTTGAACTGTCTAAAACTAGATGCACTGAGGCGTAAGACAAAACTATACATCGCCTTTATAGATCTGAGTCAGGCTTTCGACAGTATAAATCGCAACCTGCTGTGGAAAAAACTTTGTGCTTGGAAATGTCCAAGTGAGCTGCTGGCCCCTCTGATTGCGCTACATTCAAACACATCCATTAGAGTTCGGCTAAACGAGCAAGGCGACTTATCTGATGAGATATTGACAAAACGAGGAGTCAAACAGGGTTGCCCTTTAGCAGCCCAGTTATTTAAGCTCTTCATCTCTGATCTACCTCTAATATTAAGTGAATTAAGAGTCTTTCCTCCGTTGGTGAATGGTCATGAATTAAGTTGGGCTGTTTACGCCGACGATATTGTGTTTATGGACTCTACTCCTATTGGACTACAGCGCCTGCTAAATGAATTCCAGCAATATTGTATGCAAAATGACCTACGAATTAATATCAAAAAGTCAAAAATCATCGAGGTGGGTCAGAGTAAACCAAAGAAGCCAGGTAACTTTGAATGGAAGATAAACAATGAACTTCTCGCGATAACTGACAGTATAAGATACTTAGGTGTTTTGTTTAACAACTCAATTCGAGAATGGGAGTGGTCTCAAGACTTGGTGGCCCGGATGAAAATGTTTGCATTGCAAGGGGCAAAATTGCATGCAGCTTACGGAAAATTCACTCTAAAGCCGGCTCTATCATTCTACCTTCAAAAGGTAGTTCCCGCGATAACTTTTGGGAGTGAAACATGTTGGAATCTTCCAGAAGACTTGTGGGACAAGCTCAAAGGTAGTTTTTGGCGTAAAGTGTTGAGATTACCAAATAGCTCATCAATTGTGGCAATACGATATGAGCTATGTATTGAGGCTCTATATGGAACTGTTCTGTGGAAATCAATCTCCATGTTTAGGAAAATGCGGACGGAGATGGTAGTAAAACCATATGAAATACTACACTCTGTTTCTGAACATTCATCTGCCTTTTTATTAAAGGAGTGGGAGAAAAAACTACTTCTTGTATTAGAAGATGCTGGAGTTTCTGTAGAGACTGTAATACTTCGCCCCCAAATTGCGAAGAAAAAAATTTGTCACCATAATTGGCTAAGAAATGAAGAACGCCGAAACAAACTGACAACTTCTCTGGACCTCGGAAGTGCGCTAAATAAACTTGATGCAATTCCAAAATACTTGGAGAAATTTCCATCACAATACCATCTGATATGTTCCTGCGGATGAGACTTAATCTATATAAAACTAGGGAGATACAGCTCCTGAGGTATGATCCACTGGTGCAGACGGCAGAATGTAGATTCTGCAAACTTGGCCAAGAATCGGTGAGACACCTAATATTGGACTGTGAAGCCATTACAGCACAGCGTAGTCTGCATTTAGACCGCTTTGTTCCCTCGTCAGGAAACATGGATTCCTGGTGGTGCTACCTGATCGCAGGTTTCAATACTCAGTTAACCTGCGCAATAATAAACTTTATGGACGCACTACAGTTAAACAACTTGTAATATAATTAGTGATTTTAGTCAGTGAAGAATTTGAGGACTTGAGGTACAAATGTAACAAATATAACAAAAAGTTTTTCTTTCTTTTGCAATAAACTAATGTTACAATAAAAAAATTAAAAAAAAAAAAAAAAAACGGTCCCAATGCTTGTTCTATTACTCGTCACCTTTTGTGTATGTCAGTTAGGATTAAGACTTTGGAAGGGGAAAAGGACGAGGGAGATATATATGATGCCCCTCAATGTTAACGGGCCGCAAAAGGTACACATCATGTACACCACACACAAACACAAACAGAAATGCCTGAATATGTTCCACCAGTAATACTCACAATGCCACCCCTCGATATTGACAACTATGAGGCCCTTGGGGTAGATTGTTCAGCTGATAGGGAAGTGCGTATGATAATGGGTTGCTCACCGGAGGGGTACGAGACACAAGGGGAGAGCTTGAGGATGGTGACAAGGGTGTGGCTACCAAAGGAAAAGAGCAAAGAGTTGCTAGCCCAAAATGTGTCGATAGATAGACAAATAGAAGGGGGAAATGTTGTAAAAGTCTGAGCTAGGCACCGGGGTGCATGAGGAGAATTGACAGAGAAAAATACATAAACACTGTTAATTAAACTCCAGTTACAGTGTGGTAAAGTATTTTCCGCCCACACTTGGCAGCAAGGTGTGAGGAGGGAGCTGGGGGTGCCAGAGCATTGGGGTTGTAGCGTGGGACGGGGAACCAATCAGTGGAAAGATGTTCTGGTGTCCCTAAGGTGCAACATTGTACAGTGTCCTTGCTGATATCTGCAGGCTACATCATTGATCAGACTCGGTGTGAATGTCTCGGCCCTTGTCATATCAAGTTATTTTGTATATTTGATGGTGCCAAGAAATGACAAAATAAATATTTTTGACTCCTCAGCACAATAACGTAACTGAGTGGCGGTGTGGGAAAGGTTGTGACGTCACGAGGGGTGTTAATGTAACTGTGGCCAAAAATTGCATCATCCAATTAGAATCATTTAACATATATTTTGGATATAGGGGACTGATATAGTCCCACCAATCAGTGCCTGTGACCTGCCTTAAAAATGGAACCAAAATGTTGAATGATAATTTTAGAAATTTTATATAAAAGATTTAGCCGCAGTGGCCGGCGTTGACAGCTTCCTTCATTCTGTTCAGTTCCACTGGGCTGTCTGAACCGTGCATCCCAGATGTTTGGGTCCAATAAACGTGAGTTACTTCTTGCTTGGTGTATGCTGCTTTTTGGATTACTTTTTCTTCACTTTGGTTTGCTTTTGATGGAGGACCCCAGGTACACTGTGGATGCCTATCGAGATCCTCAGTTCCATCATGCACTTTGAAGGCGGACAGGTGAGCAGCCAGAAGCCCTGCAAAAAGGGCATTATCCCGTTCAATATGCAAGATCAATAGGGCTGTACCACCATTCTGAATTCCTAGGGCAGGAGGAAGGGCTTGATAATGTGGAATAGGGAGATCTGATACAAAGCCATATGAGCCTTTTTCACGATTTGTTGTTAGAAGGATAGATTGCTATCCACAATGAAGACTATGGATTTTGCTGAGTGGGTGAGTTGAAAGTTGAAACTTTCCAAGCACCTTTCATTCAGCCATCTGCAAGTAGGTACCTTCTTGGAGGGGTGGTGCAGGAGCATGGATTCAGTCTTTGTGCTTATTTTTTTAAAGTAAGTACTTTTTGTCCATGTTTGAATGGTTTCAAGGAATGTGCGAAGGCAAGCAATATCTTTTGGGCCCTTGACTTTTAGCTACACATTTCTATCAGCTGTAGTGCAACACAATGTTGTGGTCATCCAGGATTGAGCCCAGCAGTTCCATATATTGGTCAGATGATAAGGGAGAGACTGGAACTGTGAGGGACTCCACAGGTGATGGGGAGATTTTCAGACCTGAGGGAACTCATCTGGACAGCCTGGTGTCTTCCAAATAGCCAGGGTTTGAGTAGTGGGAGTCTCCCAGTCATGTACATCCTGTACTTTACTGAGGCCCCCTCCTACCTCATGGCCAAGGTCAGTGACCTTCCCCTGATCTATCTGGCAATTGGTGGCCTTGATAGTGAGGTTAGCCCTTTTGAAGGCCTGCAACACCTTATCCAAATGAGTCAAATGCTCATCCCAGGTGGAAGTGTAGACAGCATTGTCATCTATATAGGCCACACAAAAGACCTCCAGCCCACTGAGCGCATGATTGACCAACCTTTGGAAGGTGGCTGGTGCATTTTTCAACCCAAAAGGCATGACTCTAAACTGGTAAAGCCCCTCAGGTGTTGAGAATGCAGCTTTTTCTGTGGCCTGGTCCGTCAGAGCTATTTTCCAATAGCCTGAGATGAGGTCAAAGGTGCTTACAAATTTGGCAGCACCTATGGTGTCCACAAGCTCATCAGCCCTGGGCAATGGGTGAGCATCAGTTTTGGTGATGGCATTGAGTCCTCTGTAGTCCACACTGAACCTCCAATCCTTGGTACCTGCCTGGGAACTTGCCTTGGAGACAAGGACCACAGGGCTGGACTAGGGACTGGTTGAGGGTTCTGAAGTGGGAGAATGGAAAAACAGGCTCCCGTCCTTCCCCTCTCGCGCCTGGCCTAAAGGATCACGGCCCAGGCACCCGCCACGAGAAGAGTTTGCCCATCTACCAGACGACCAAATACCCTGGTACAGGAACATACGGATGTGTCCATCTGCCTGCCCAGCAGCCGCCCTGCCCATGCCGACACCTGCGGCACGGATCAACTAGACTAAAACCTACACGTTGTTAGAGATACCATGACGACCTAGCCAACGGTCAGCACACCTGTGCAAATATACACACTGGACACTCCCGCACCAATCTACACGAAGAATATACTCAGTGCTATGACGTAGGCGACAGACATACTCACGGACGTGCATCTTTATTATTTTCCACATAGGCTCTCAAAATGCAGAAACGCAAGACGCATCATGAACTCATCTAAAGAGCTTGCTTACGCTTCTCCTAAACCCAGGTGCCATAATGAGAAATATAACGAAGACACGATACTGGTCATAAGGCAATATGGTACTATAACCTAAAGCGCCTGTGCACCAAACGGTTCTATCTATACACCAGGCCTAAGTAGGCCGCAAGCAAGAGCTTCCATGGACGTTAAAAAGAACAAGAGTCAGGTTGCTGATCCTGCAGAATGAGCCCGGCGAAAGCAAACAGCCAAGGTCGCAATGTTGCAAACCCACATTCCGAAAGCAGACCATCAAGGGCACGATGTTGCAACCTCGCACGCCGCACACCAACGTTAAAATCACACCTGCAAATTAAACCAGGCACACAGTGGAAAAACAATATTAATTGTGCAGAATTCTGCCTCAAACACGGTCCCACCTCACGTGACCAAGCCGAACCTGACAGGATGCCAAGCCCTGGAGGAAGAAGGCGTCTGGATCCCTCGTTACAAGACACAGGCAGATACAATTAAAAGGCTCAATGGACATCTGCGACAGTGGGAGTAGTCGGCCTTCCAGCTTATGAATAAGTCCTCACATTGTCTGCACGTACTCATAGTGAAACATTGTTGCAAATGACAGGTACACCGAGAGCTGGGAACAGCGATGGTCCCAGGCTGGGAAGCTCGCGGGTGCACCAATCAGAACATGGGGCTCTTATCACTGACGCCATTAACATTAACCAATCATCAGGGGTCTTCATGTAACAATTCTCATGTATCTAATTGTAGGGACAACCCAGATATATCACCTGACTAACCCTTGTCCACTAATATTGTTCTCTATACGTATGCTATACTAACCCTACCACTCGAGCAACCAATTAAGAGTGGCGATAGGTTTTTTGCTAACTTTCCAAGGTGACGCAAGTAGCGCGTCATACTAAGGTAAAAAGGGCCTGCGAGCCCCACGATTGTGTGTGTGTCAGGACGGACGCGTACGATCCTTGACCCATCCCTGCCGTTTTTGTCTAATAAACAGCAGAGTCACCTTGCTTCTTGCGTGTGTCTCATACTCTATCTCTTTTGGGATATACGGGAGGAGTTGGGGCCTCCCTGCCCGGAGGTCTGCGGACGGCCCGGCCGACCCCGGCAGAATTTCCCCCCCGACAAGTTGGAGGCACCGCTGAGATCTGTTTAAGATCCGCCTTTTTATTTTTACTTTTTCCAGGCACTCCCGTTGCGAGGAGGCCCGGCGGCGCGGCCCCCTCTGCCCTTGCCCCCTTCTGAGGACTACAGGACCATCGCGGAGCTGCGAGAAGACCGGACAGCGCAATCCGGAAATTGGCCCTCGGGAGCCGGTTGAGAAGTATCCCGCCCGCGGTTGGCGAGTGTCCAGACGTGGTCCAGACGAGGGGAGGTGACGAGCCGCTTGGAGGGGTGCACGCAGTCGAGCGGCCCCGCATCGAGAGAACTTGGTGAGCATGCCACGCACAACAAGCAATGTGAGATTGTGAGGGAGGGGGGAGGAATTAGATACGGGAGGCGGGAGGTGTTGCACAGGTGCGCGGCGAAGGTTTGACAATTTAGTGTTGGCAATGGAATGAATGGTAGCCGAACAAGTGCGAGAGCAGCCGGCTACGTTACGCAAGAGAGGGGGGCGGAGCACGAAAACATCACGTGCGGCCGCTCGTAGAAACTGATTGGCCTAGGTCGCGACTACGTGTAAGGGCGGGTGTGTGTGGTTTCCTACGATTTGGCATTTATTGATCAATGAGTAGATGAGGATCCCTATTGTTCGAGCAAGAACCTCGATAGGTAGATGACGTTTCCCTGTAGGCGGTAGCTAGTTAGTTGCCCAATACGGAAGATAATTGGCTGGTTAAGCCCTCCTGTCGAGGGGCGTATCACACGCGAGGCGACGCAGCGTGCGCAGTCCGATTATATTATTGATTTGATTACCTTGTTCCAGGAGTGACAGGAAGACAGCTGTAAGGTTAACGGGGGTAGATTGCAAGTGTATTTTGAATTTAAAGAATATATGAAGAACTTACCAGTAGCTCGAAGAGATCGGTGACGTCACCAGTAGGGCTTTCATAGGATATCGCGAGCACAAGGCATCTTCGTTTTGAGAGTGGTGGGGAAGAGAAGTGTGGTAAGGGAGTGGAAACGGAGATAAACGGTAAATGAGTTGATCGGGGAAAGGCGAAACGGGGAACGTGGCTGCGCACGGAGAACGCCGGCCACGGCAAGTGTAGAAGGGGGAGGAGCACGTGAAAATAGGACGACTGTATAAGAACGTCATAAGGGGTACGCAGCCTCAGGGGGCTACGTGCGCCTCGGCCGCAGGGGGACGTAAGGGTGTTGTATAAAGAAAGACAGAAGAAAATATACAAATGTAAAATACTATATTTTTATAATTTTCCTTAGCGGACTATAGTAAGTCCACAAACTTACGGGGCCAGGTAACGATATAAGGTTGTATATTGTAAACTGCTAGTGAGATAAACTGCTACCAGATAGGGGAAGGGTAACAAGTGGAGCGCTACTATGTCATACAGGACAGGATCGGGAGGGTGGGGGAACACCCTCACTACCCCACTACAACACATATGCACAACACTGCCACCCCATAGGGAGAAACTGATTAAGTATAGCATAGAATGGACCCAGGGGACGGATAACAAAATGCTAACACCATGGCCGCCTAATGGTAGCTTCGATCCATATGCCCAACATTCACTATTAAACCATCTGCACAATACATATAAAGGGAAGAAGTTGGCAAACCACGTGGAGGTGTTTAACTTATGGAGGATGTTCCAAGGGTCCCGACCAGGACCAAATGGAATGTTCACTATGGGGGAAATACCGGAAGAAAAAGAGATTAAGGAGGAAGGAGAGAATGGGAAAAAGGGAAGTGAAGACCCAAAGAACACGGGGAACGGAAAAGAAGGAGGAGAAAAGAATAAAACATCAGATGAAATAAAAAAGGAACCGAGCAACGATATACCCCTAGCAAAGGGAGTGAAAACAGAGGGAGGGGGGTTGTACCCTTTAAGAGAATTAGGAGAAATAGAAAGAGGACAGTTAAGGGCGGCTGAGGGATACTCGAACCCGGCATACAGCCCTCCACCATATGTGGCGCATAGGAAGATGCCAGCAGGGGAGGGGAGGACTGGAGAAGACCAGACTGTGGAAATAGGAAATGATGAGTGGGTAGCTGCACAGATATTATTAAAATTACGAGGTTCATTAACGGGAGAAGAGAAGGAGGTAGTAAAGAAAACAGACGAGGATAATGCCAGGGAGAGTGAAATGAGGGGGGAAGAGCTGTTATGACAAAAGGAAGAGATTTTGGGGGAACGACTAGCAAAATTAAGGGATGAGCAGAATGAATTGATGAAGCAGCTCGACAGGGAGGAGAGAGAGAGAGCGAGGAAAAGGAAAGAAGGTAAGAACGAATTGGAAAAAATAAGGGAACGAAATGAGGAGCAAAGGAGAGAAGCTGAAAGGGTAAAAACAGCAGCAGAAAGGGTATCAAGAGTAGTGATGCGAGAAAAGAAAAGGGAAGAAGAAAAAGAAAAAGAAATGGCAATGTGGAAGAGGAGGTTACTATCAGAAACAACTAAGAAATACGAAGAAGGGAGGGTGATAGAGGGTATAGTAGAAAGAGAAAGGGTGAAATGGGAAAGGAAGAAAGAGGATGAAAGAATATTGGAACAGATGAGCAGTGAAGTGATGGAGGAATTAAAAAGGAAAAGGGAGGAAAATAGTAGGGAGATGGAGGAGAGAAATGAAGGAGAAAGAGAAGATAGGAGAAGGGAGAGTGAAGCATGGGGGGATGTATATAGAAACACAGAAGTAGCAACACCATCAGCACAAAGGGGAGCGGTTGATAAAGGAGAAAAAGGAGAACTGGACCTAATAGACTTACAAACAGTAACGATTAAGGGGAAAAAGACAGAGTGGGGGGTGCCGTTTATGACTGACTTTTGTAGTGAGGAAGAAGAAGGAGTGGAGAAGGAAGGAAGAAACATTGAAAGGGAAAGCTTAGATAAACTATACATCACCCGGACCAACACAGACTCCCCATGGATCAGTAGGAGAAAGGATGAGCTGGAGAGAAGTGAGGAGGGAGAGCAAGGAATAGCGGAAAGACAGACACATGAGGCCGCACCATCCCCATCCCCATCACGCCCTCCCCCATCGCACCCTACATGCTCAACCACCTCACGCTCGTTACGCAAGATAAAACTCGCGCCCTTCACAGACGAACTGACACCTTATGCATGTCGGCTTAGAGACCTCCCTAGTCGCAGGCAGGAAAGACAAATACACATGCCCACATTAAATACAGGAAATAATGGAAGAAGGGGAAAAGATGGAGAAGAAAGAGTTACGAGCAGGGGAAATACGGGCGAAATTGAAGATGTAGAAGAAAGGGAGGAGGAGGAAGGGTGTGAGGACTCGATATTATGGAACACAAAGGGTGAAACGAGACATAACTTAATGCCACTTTTGGAGAGAGGAGGGGTTAGACCACAGTATGTCCCTTGGAAGCATACCGATAAAGAAAATATAAAATGCAGGCTCCCATCATTAAGTGGAGGTGCGGGTAAGTGGATATATGAAATGGAAAAACACACCGCAGGACAGAAACTGGCAGTAGGAGATGTAAAGGGCCTTTTAATATCAATATTAGGGGATAGAGCGGATGACATTTGGAAGAGAGCGGGATTCCATGGGGTCACAATAACAAACACATCGCATGATGGGGCACCATTCGCAAACTGCAGACATGCACTATGGCAGGCACTGAGGGTACAGTACCCAGACACATCAGACATAGGAGCAATTACCTCCCGCAAGATGCGTGAGAACGAAGATCCTGTTGATTATATCCAGGAAATCCAAGAGAAGTGGCGCATGGAAACTAGAGAACAATGGGATAAAACACCAGCAATATTTTACCATATACTAGTACAAGGGCTCCCAGAAGGAGTTCAGAAACAACTAAAGAAAGTAGTGGGAATGGAAGCAAAACCATGGCCAGAAATACAACTGACTATAGTACATCATTGCAGGACATGGCAAGGAAAAATGAAACAAAAGGAAGAGGACAGGAAAACGGAAGAGGCTAAACTAGTACAGAAAAAGCTTACTAAATACACAATGGAAGGGGCACTAATAACTACGCCTACAACAATGACCCAAAGCCCCACACAACTAGTGGCTGCACAAGATTCCTCCCAAATACCACCTTCACAGGCTATAACACAACAGGCGTCGCCAATCCAACCATACACGACCAACATGGGAGGAGGACATCCAATGGCAGGAGCTGGGTATTATAATTATAACAGGGGGAGAGGAGGAATTATGAGAGGGAGAGGATACGGATATACACCCACCAGCAGGTGGGAGGACTTAGAAATTCCTACCCCACAGGGCAACCAGTATACCAGGACAACACAGGGAGCTTTCCATGGCAGAGTAGGGAACCACCGGTGTGTTGGAGTTGTGGACTATTAGGGCACATGTCACGCACGTGTAGAGTTAGACCAGGAACACCATCATGGAGTGAACAGGGACAACCAAGGCCCTCACAGGAACAGCAGGGCCTACAACAACAGCAGACGTTACAACAGGGAAATGAACAACAACAACAAATAACACAACAACAGCCACAAACATATTCACTGCCACAACAACAGGTAGCGATGACACAACAACCCCAAGCACAACAAACACAACTGGGTAGGGTGACGGTTTTGGGACACAACCCTTACACAGGAAATGGCCAGTCGTTGTACCCTCAATAGGACAGCCCACAGACGGCCTTGGTGTGTCCCATCCTGTCAGTAACACCTAATAGTGCGGAGGAACCACGCATAGAGGTAACGATAGGTGACAAAAAATTATCATTCCTTGTTGACACCGGGGCAACCCGGTCTTGTATAAGGGAAGGTAAATTTAAGATGTCAGGCGAAGCCATGAACACCCAAAGATTCTCTGGGGCTAGAGGGTTGGTTCCCTTTACTGATAACATTCCCTTATCTATTGGAGATTATGATCTGTCAGTTCCACTTCTATATTACAGTGCCTCACCAGTAAATATACTGGGGAGAGACATAATGAACAGGTTGAATATGACGATCTCCTTTACTGAGGACGGCATAATTTGCTCTACTCCATGGATTAACATGCTCACAGCACGACAGATTATGCAAGCATACTGCGGACAGACAGCGATTAGGGCGGAGCCAGTAGATGGCGAACTATTCCAGTATGGAACAGATATGGCATTTGCATGGATGCCAGGGATAGAAGGGAAAACATGGAGGAGGCCAGCAGCCTATCTGTTCAGACCAGAAACACCTGTTAATGAACCAGAAGGAAAGGTGGTTCTAATGGACATTGAGAGCATTATTGCAACAGCTGATTACATTGCTGTACATGCCCAAGACAGAGAAGGAAGAGCATGGAGGGCCGTGATAGCATTAGCAGAAGGATGTAGGCTCACCCAGGTGTCAGATGAGGAGCTGTTCTCAGATGAAAAGGAGGAAGGTGAAATGGGGTTTATGATGAGTGTGGAAATATGGCTAAGAGTGGCTTATAAACAAGTAGCACAGAAAATTGCAATGGCACTAGAGGCACCCGCATGCACCCCAGTCCCCTTGTTTAAGGAGGATATGTCAAAGGTACCCAAATCATTGTGGACTACTAGCCCCTATGACGTGGGGTGCATAAAAAGTATAGGGGGTGTAAGGATAAAATTGAAAAAAGGTGCAATACTCCCCAGAGTGAAACAGTACCCACTATCAAAAGAGGCAGATGAGGGCATATATGAAACCATAACGGCCCTTATAAATAATGGCATATTGGTCCCTTCAGAATCACCATGTAACACGGCTGTGTACCCAGTGCGCAAGGCTAAAGGGGGGTCTTGGCGCTTCATACAGGATCTCAGGCCCTTGAACAACATAGTAGAAGCAGAATATCCCGTAGCAGCAAACCCGGCCACAATATTGTGTGGCATTCCAGCAGAAGCATCACGATTTACAGTGATCGACCTTAAAAATGCTTTTTTCTCAATACCATTGCACCCAGACTCACAAGATCTGACGAGCTTCACTTACAGAAACACAAAGTGGAAGCACACCAGATTGCCACAAGGGTATTGCGAATCACCCTCAATTTTCAATAGAGTAATACAGATGGATTTGGGTAACATTGAAGTGGAAAGCACAGTGTTGCAGTATGTGGATGACATAATAATTTGCAGTACAAACGAAAGAACATGCAGAGAGGACTCCTTAAAGATGTTGACAATATTGGCTGAAAAAGGTTACAAGGTAGACATGGAAAAGATACAGTACTGTCAAGAACAGGTACTTTACATTGGTCAACTTATATCCCAACATGGAAGAAAGATTGCACCACAAAGAGCACAAGCCATTTCAAACACTCCAATGCCACAAACAGTGAGGGAACTGCAGCAGTTCCTGGGGCTGTGCAACTACTGTAGAGCATGGGTATTTGATTACAGTTCGTACATAGGACCACTGCTTGAGGCGTTAAGGGAAGCTAATAAAGGGGAGAAAAAGCTGGGGTGGACGATGGAAATGAAAGAGGCTTTTGATGAATTGAAAGATGCGATATCAACTGCTCCGGTACTGGCATCCCCAGACTATGAGCGACAATTTTTTATATTTTCACATTGCGACTCAGCAGTAATGAAAGCAGTGTTGGCTCAAAAAACAAGCATGGGCTACAAACCAGTAGCATTTTACAGTGGCCACTTAGATCCTGTGATGTTAGGTCACTTCCCTTGCGAACAAGGTCTCGCCGCAGCTGCTTTTGCGGTGGAAAAAGCATCAGCAATCACCATGGGGTGCCCAACTACACTGTTTGTGGAACATGCACTATTTGCAATATTGAATAAACCTAAATCCACCCTAACCACGCAGAGAGCATCAGGTTATGAGATCATTTTATCCAGAGCTGAACTATCAATTGTTAGATGTAGCACGGTCAACCCTGCAAGGTTCCTAGCAGAAGTAATTGAGGAGGGAGATTATGCCCATGACTGTACGCAAATAACTGAAATGTACTCATGTACTAGAAAGGTTGAAGAAAACGCACTAGAGGGAGGTGAGCTCTTGTTTATTGATGGGTCATCAACTATCGATCAAAGGGATTGTATTAGGAGGACTGGGGCAGCAGTGGTAAAAATGATGGAGGTACCGGTGTGTGTGGCAATGAAATGTGTACAATTACCACAGCATTACTCCGCTCAAGCAGCGGAATTAGTTGCACTGATCTTGGCGTTGAAGGAAAGCTTTGACAAACGGGTGACCATATACTCCGACAGCGCATATGTTACATCCACTGTCCACTCAGGGCTGTCGAAATGGAGAAGAAGAGGGTTTAGGAGAGCTGATGGCACTCCAGTGCAACATGCCCTCTTATTGGCTGAACTAATTGAAGTAATAAATGACCCCCAAGAATTAGCTTTAGTAAAATGCACCGCACACACCAATGGTGAAGACCACGTCTCGAAGGGGAATGCAGCAGCAGATGCACATGCGAAGTATGCTGCATACTTTGGTGAGATATGGAACCCCCCAGAGTCACAGAGAGGGAGAGGGAGGGGAATGGCTAAGGAGATGTTGATAAGAGAAGGGAACACCCATCTCCCAGCCACACAGATTATGGAGCTACAAGCGGCTGCACCAATGGCCGAAAAAGAAATATGGGTAAAAAGAGGATGCACAATGTCACCAACCGACGCACTATGGCGCCAGGGTGGCACTGGAAAGGTTGTAATACCATTGGCACTTTTGAACACCGCCCTGAGCCAACTACATCATCCAGCCCACACAGGCAAGGAAGTAATTGCAGCACGAATTAGGGAAGACTGGTTCTGCCCCGAGTTAAATTCTCATGTGTCAAATTTTATCAGTAATTGTCTCACATGTCAACAGTTTACGGCCGGCCATACTCTAAAGGTGATAAGAGGTACTATACCCCGGCCAGAGGGACCTTTCCGGCATCTCCATATTGACTATGTTGATATGATCAACATATGTCAAGGAAATAGGTATATGATTGTAGTAGTATGCCCATTCTCTAGGTGGATTGAGGCAGGGCCATGTTCACACCCAGATGCATTTAGAGCAGCTAAATTCCTAGTGAGGGAGGTCTTCCCCAGGTGGGGAGTGTGCGAGGTGTTAAGGTCAGACAATGGCCCACATTTCGCAAACGAAATGTTCCAGCACATCACATCCTTGCTGAACATCAAGCATAAATTTGCATGTGCATACCACCCACAGGCCAACGGTGTATGTGAACGCCTGAATGGCCTATTAAAGGAGGCAATTGCAAAGATACAGCAAACAACAAAGAAGAGTTGGTTATATTGCCTTCCATTAGCCCTATTTGAGCTAAGGAATAGACCAGGGTCCGACCACCACCTCACCCCTCACGAGGTGGTTACCGGACGTCAAATGCGCCTTCCCCTAACGCCAATGTCAAGAGCATTTACCGACCACGAGAGTACAGCGAGTGTTCTTGGTGATGAAATGTACCAATATGTGTCTTCTTTGATTACTAGTGTAGTGTTTGTGTCTCAACAGCTCGAGCGCACACGGGGCGGGTCTAACAGCAATCAACAAGAAGACGCGGATAAAGAATTGGAAAAAGAAAGACTGTGTAAAATTGCTAAAGGTGACCACGTACTACTTCGCAATTTCAACAGGAAGTGGAATAGTCCACGATTCACTGGCCCCCATCTGGTAGAGGAGGTATCAACGAGAGCAGTAAAGCTACATGACAAGCATGCCTGGAACCACCTACACGATGTAAAGATCTACAAACTCCAGACCCGCCCCAGCGCCACCGACAGGTCCATTGGGAGAGCAGCTACAACATCACCAACGGAGGAAGAAAGTTCTACCACAGCCAACGGCTCAAGTGTTCCCATACCCTGTCACTCCCCAGACTCCCCAGAGACAATAACTGAAGAAGAAAGGGGTGATCCCCATACTGCCCACCCCATGGTCACACGCTCAAAGAGTAAAGATACTTCTGCCAGTTGAGCCCCAAACCCCCTGCCCATTGACCCCTACCCCCACTGCAGTAACAACTGAACTGAAGGACATTATCTTGCACATGTACGCATGCAAACACGTGAATGCTCTCTTTTCTTTTCTCTCGCACATGCAGGAACTGCGTATTATTGTACTGCTAAGAAAATAGATAACTAACAAATTCACTGCCCAGGAATAGATGGTACCCTCAGACGATAACTACCCAGAAGAATTGTCACACCAATTTGTATATGAAATAAAAAGGCCAACGTACCTGAAAAGGAGAAGGGTACGTGTCTACTACACAGCATTCCTCTTGGCCATAGAATACTCAATGCCCCACCTCCACCCATACTTGCCTGTCCTAAGAGATAGATCGCTTAGATTAGCGTGGGAACAGCTCTTCGCCTGGGCACTGAATGACTATTTGATAGGGAGAGCTTAAAAACAACAACTAACATTTAACAACCAGCATATTGAGAATTTTCAGGCGGGCAACTCTAACATCGCAAGAATACGCTGCCGGACTGCAGCAAGGTAAGAGCAAAATGCCGGTGAAATTAGCATGTGTAATAAAAATAATAGGGATTTTGATGATCACCGGGTTCTTGGCTGCCTCTGTATGGCAGTACAGCTATGCTATCAATATTATTGCTGTACCCAAACCTAATCCACCCCCATCCCCAGCTGCAACAGGTGTTACGTCAGGTGATACTAGTAAAATTGCGCACAAGCAAAATAGAGTTCAACGCAGCACATACTCAGATAATAAAGGTATTGACAATTATATACAAGATTCAGCACACGTCTCAAACAACATATGGTACCAACACATGACCCGCATTGGTAAGCAGACAACAGAAGACAGCTGCTACGTTTGCTCATTAATACCATACGCCATAAGCGCTTCTCGAACATTTGTTGCCACAGAAATAGATGAAAAGACAGCACGATGCATAATATACTTGGCACTGTTCCAAACGAAAGGAAGATTTCAAGGGACAGTGGTGCATATGGTGTGGAAAACACGAGACTCATACCCATACGAAAACAACTTCCTCAAGACTTATTTGAGTTACCACAAGAGCAGTTTACATGCTGAAGCATTCAGATACATAACAAGTGGTCCTGCAAAAGGGGAAACAAAGAAAGTAACACTGCAGTATTTACCATGTGATTGGTACGCCACTGAAGTTCCTGGTAAACCAGGATGTTGGGAGAGACCATTGGTAACGATAACAGGGAAGGTGTACCTGGACAACAAATGGGAGATAGGAGTGATTGGCAGCAACATGGTAACAAAAGAAACTATATCAACTATAGATGCACACAACCACAGATGTTGGACGACTTGGATCAAGTACGTACCCATGCTCACGTGGATAGAGACGGATGAAGACCCAATAACAATACTGCCGCTGACTGCGCTTAAGGTATGCTACCAACATAAAGGAGAGGTGGACGTAGGATACAACACCAACTGTGCAAGCGTGATGGAGTTACCTGAGGGGGGAGCAGGAACAGCAGTGATAATGGACCATTACTGGGCCTGTGGAGAAAAGGCATACCACACACTGACCCCTATGTGGAATGGTGTATGCACGATGGTGCACGTCAATGTACCATCACTAGTGGTACCCCAGAAGCATGTGAATGTGGCGAACTTTCCCAAAATGGATGAAGGGGACAAGAGAAAGAAGAGATCTGCACCACCTCAGGAGGAGCCAGGGAACAGAACCAACGGCAATGATACTGTCCTAAATAGAAGGAAAAGACAAGGAGAACCTCTGACAGGAAATTACCTATGGGGAAGGTCGGAACGGCACTCACTTCAATTCCGCCAGAACACAGACTATTCAGCAGAGCAGCAATGTTCTTCTCCTCAATAATACATCCGGGACTGCAGGCTTACGCAAACGCAAAATGGCTCCAGATAACTAGATGGGAACTAATGATGACCATCAATTCTACAGTAAATGGATTCAACGCAATAAAAGAGGAGCTGCAAGCTATAAGGATGGTAGCACTTCAGAACAGATATGTATTGGATCTCCTCACAGCCATGGAAGGAGGAGTCTGCGCAAAGATAGGACAATCATGCTGCACGTTCATTCCTGCCAACGATGCTGACAACGGTACACTGACAGAAGCAGTTTCACAATTGGCCCAGATGCACTCCAAAATGATGGATGAAAGTAAAGGTGTGAACAAGGATGAGAGCTGGTTTTCGCTATTATGGTCATGGATGCCATCTTGGCTGTCAGATGGACTGAAAATTATAGTTGGTTGTACTATTTTGGCTGGAGCTACACTGATCATAATAAGATTTTGGAAGGCCCGGAAGGCACGCACCACTGACGAGTTGCTTGAAATGGTCGGTATGCACCCCTTGATGCCAGCAGATGACGGCCAACACACAGGCATAATCATACAAGAGAGAGAGAAATTGCGCAACCAGATCATCACCAACCACCTGGACCCACCATCGGTGAAGATCGAGAACCCAAGAAACCCCAGGAGTTACATAGGGAAATGGGTATACTGTACTCCTGGAGGAACCTGTGAATATATGTATTGGTCATTTGAAGATCATGTTAACCACTATGGACATTTAGGAGGAATAACTAAGATATGGAGAGTAAGAGGAGATAACGAAAAGGATGTGTTTGTGGTCGACAAGTCGACCAGAGGGGGGACTGAAGTGGGAGAATGGAAAAACAGGCTCCCGTTCTTCCCCTCTCGCGCCTGGCCTAAAGGATCACGGCCCAGGCACCCGCCACGAGAAGAGTTTGCCCATCGACCAGACGACCAAATACCCTGGTACAGGAACATACGGATGTGTCCATCTGCCTGCCCAGCAGCCGCCCTGCCCATGCCGACACCTGCGGCACGGATCAACTAGACTAAAACCTACACGTCGTTAGAGATGCCATGACGACCTAGCCAACGGTCAGCACACCTGTGCAAATATACACACTGAACACTCCCGCACCAATCTACACGAAGAATATACTCAGTGCTATGACGTAGGCGACAGACATACTCACGGACGTGCATCTTTATTATTTTCCACATAGGCTCTCAAAATGCAGAAACGCAAGACGCATCATGAACTCATCTAAAGAGCTTGCTTACGCTTCTCCTAAACCCAGGTGCCATAATGAGAAATATAACGAAGACACGATACTGGTCACGATACTATAACCTAAAGCGCCTGTGCACCAAACGGTTCTATCTATACACCAGGCCTAAGTAGGCCGCAAGCAAGAGCTTCCATGGACGTTAAAAAGAACAAGAGTCAGGTTGCTGATCCTGCAGAATGAGCCCGGCGAAAGCAAACAGCCAAGGTCGCAATGTTGCAAACCCACATTCCGAAAGCAGACCATCAAGGGCACGATGTTGCAACCTCGCACGCCACACACCAACGTTAAAATCACACCTGCAAATTAAACCAGGCACACAGTGGAAAAACAATATTAATTGTGCAGAATTCTGCCTCAAACACGGTCCCACCTCACGTGACCAAGCCGAACCTGACAGGATGCCAAGCTCTGGAGGAAGAAGGCGTCTGGATCCCTCGTTACAAGACACAGGCAGATACAATTAAAAGGCTCAATGGACATCTGCAACAGTGGGAGTAGTCGGCCTTCCAGCTTATGAATAAGTCCTCACATTGTCTGCACGTACTCATAGTGAAACATTGTTGCAAATGACAGGTACACCGAGAGCTGGGAACAGCGATGGTCCCAGGCTGGGAAGCTCGCGGGTGCACCAATCAGAACATGGGGCTCTTATCACTGACGCCATTAACATTAACCAATCATCAGGGGTCTTCATGTAACAATTCTCATGTATCTAATTGTAGGGACAACCCAGATATATCACCTGACTAACCCTTGTCCACTAATATTGTTCTCTATACGTATGCTATACTAACCCTACCACTCGAGCAACCAATTAAGAGTGGCGATAGGTTTTTTGCTAACTTTCCAAGGTGACGCAAGTAGCGCGTCATACTAAGGTAAAAAGGGCCTGCGAGCCCCACGATTGTGTGTGTGTCAGGACGGATGCGTACGATCCTTGACCCATCCCTGACGTTTTTGTCTAATAAACAGCAGAGTCACCTTGCTTCTTGCGTGTGTCTCATACTCTATCTCTTTTGGGATATACGGGAGGAGTTGGGGCCTCCCTGCCCGGAGGTCTGCGGACGGCCCGGCCGACCCCGGCAGAATTTCCCCCCCGACAAGTTGGAGGCACCGCTGAGATCTGTTTAAGATCCGCCTTTTTATTTTTACTTTTTCCAGGCACTCCCGTTGCGAGGAGGCCCGGCGGCGCGGCCCCCTCTGCCCTTGCCCCCTTCTGAGGACTACAGGACCATCGCGGAGCTGCGAGAAGACCGGACAGCGCAATCCGGATATTGGCCCTCGGGAGCCGGTTGAGAAGTATCCCGCCCGCGGTTGGCGAGTGTCCAGACGTGGTCCAGACGAGGGGAGGTGACGAGCCGCTTGGAGGGGTGCACGCAGTCGAGCGGCCCCGCATCGAGAGAACTTGGTGAGCATGCCACGCACAACAAGCAATGTGAGATTGTGAGGGAGGGGGGAGGAATTAGATACGGGAGGCGGGAGGTGTTGCACAGGTGCGCGGCGAAGGTTTGACAATTTAGTGTTGGCAATGGAATGAATGGTAGCCGAACAAGTGCGAGAGCAGCCGGCTACGTTACGCAAGAGAGGGGGGCGGAGCACGAAAACATCACGTGCGGCCGCTCGTAGAAACTGATTGGCCTAGGTCGCGACTACGTGTAAGGGCGGGTGTGTGTGGTTTCCTACGATTTGGCATTTATTGATCAATGAGTAGATGAGGATCCCTATTGTTCGAGCAAGAAACTCGATAGGTAGATGACGTTTCCCTGTAGGCGGTAGCTAGTTAGTTGCCCAATACGGAAGATAATTGGCTGGTTAAGCCCTCCTGTCGAGGGGCGTATCACACGCGAGGCGACGCAGCGTGCGCAGTCCGATTATATTATTGATTTGATTACCTTGTTCCAGGAGTGACAGGAAGACAGCTGTAAGGTTAACGGGGGTAGATTGCAAGTGTATTTTGAATTTAAAGAATATATGAAGAATTTACCAGTAGCTCGAAGAGATCGGTGACGTCACCAGTAGGGCTTTCATAGGATATCGCGAGCACAAGGCATCTTCGTTTTGAGAGTGGTGGGGAAGAGAAGTGTGGTAAGGGAGTGGAAACGGAGATAAACGGTAAATGAGTTGATCGGGGAAAGGCGAAACGGGGAACGTGGCTGCGCATGGAGAACGCCGGCCACGGCAAGTGTAGAAGGGGGAGGAGCACGTGAAAATAGGACGACTGTATAAGAACGTCATAAGGGGTACGCAGCCTCAGGGGGCTACGTGCGCCTCGGCCGCAGGGGGACGTAAGGGTGTTGTATAAAGAAAGACAGAAGAAAATATACAAATGTAAAATACTATATTTTTATAATTTTCCTTAGCGGACTATCGTAAGTCCACAAACTTACGGGGCCAGGTAACGATATAAGGTTGTATATTGTAAACTGCTAGTGAGATAAACTGCTACCAGATAGGGGAAGGGTAACAAGTGGAGCGCTACTATGTCATACAGGACAGGATCGGGAGGGTGGGGGAACACCCTCACTACCCCACTACAACACATATGCACAACACTGCCACCCCATAGGGAGAAACTGATTAAGTATAGCATAGAATGGACCCAGGGGACGGATAACAAAATGCTAACACCATGGCCGCCTAATGGTAGCTTCGATCCATATGCCCAACATTCACTATTAAACCATCTGCACAATACATATAAAGGGAAGAAGTTGGCAAACCACGTGGAGGTGTTTAACTTATGGAGGATGTTCCAAGGGTCCCGACCAGGACCAAATGGAATGTTCACTCTGGGGGAAATACCGGAAGAAAAAGAGATTAAGGAGGAAGGAGAGAATGGGAAAAAGGGAAGTGAAGACCCAAAGAACACGGGGAACGGAAAAGAAGGAGGAGAAAAGAATAAAACATCAGATGAAATAAAAAAGGAACCGAGCAACGATATACCCCTAGCAAAGGGAGTGAAAACAGAGGGAGGGGGGTTGTACCCTTTAAGAGAATTAGGAGAAATAGAAAGAGGACAGTTAAGGGCGGCTGAGGGATACTCGAACCCGGCATACAGCCCTCCACCATATGTGGCGCATAGGAAGATGCCAGCAGGGGAGGGGAGGACTGGAGAAGACCAGACTGTGGAAATAGGAAATGATGAGTGGGTAGCTGCACAGATATTATTAAAATTACGAGGTTCATTAACGGGAGAAGAGAAGGAGGTAGTAAAGAAAACAGACGAGGATAATGCCAGGGAGAGTGAAATGAGGGGGGAAGAGCTGTTATGACAAAAGGAAGAGATTTTGGGGGAACGACTAGCAAAATTAAGGGATGAGCAGAATGAATTGATGAAGCAGCTCGACAGGGAGGAGAGAGAGAGAGCGAGGAAAAGGAAAGAAGGTAAGAACGAATTGGAAAAAATAAGGGAACGAAATGAGGAGCAAAGGAGAGAAGCTGAAAGGGTAAAAACAGCAGCAGAAAGGGTATCAAGAGTAGTGATGCGAGAAAAGAAAAGGGAAGAAGAAAAAGAAAAAGAAATGGCAATGTGGAAGAGGAGGTTACTATCAGAAACAACTAAGAAATACGAAGAAGGGAGGGTGATAGAGGGTATAGTAGAAAGAGAAAGGGTGAAATGGGAAAGGAAGAAAGAGGATGAAAGAATATTGGAACAGATGAGCAGTGAAGTGATGGAGGAATTAAAAAGGAAAAGGGAGGAAAATAGTAGGGAGATGGAGGAGAGAAATGAAGGAGAAAGAGAAGATAGGAGAAGGGAGAGTGAAGCATGGGGGGATGTATATAGAAACACAGAAGTAGCAACAACATCAGCACAAAGGGGAGCGGTTGATAAAGGAGAAAAAGGAGAACTGGACCTAATAGACTTACAAACAGTAACGATTAAGGGGAAAAAGACAGAGTGGGGGGTGCCGTTTATGACTGACTTTTGTAGTGAGGAAGAAGAAGGAGTGGAGAAGGAAGGAAGAAACATTGAAAGGGAAAGCTTAGATAAACTATACATCACCCGGACCAACACAGACTCCCCATGGATCAGTAGGAGAAAGGATGAGCTGGAGAGAAGTGAGGAGGGAGAGCAAGGAATAGCGGAAAGACAGACACATGAGGCCGCACCATCCCCATCCCCATCACGCCCTCCCCCATCGCACCCTACATGCTCAACCACCTCACGCTCGTTACGCAAGATAAAACTCGCGCCCTTCACAGACGAACTGACACCTTATGCATGTCGGCTTAGAGACCTCCCTAGTCGCAGGCAGGAAAGACAAATACACATGCCCACATTAAATACAGGAAATAATGGAAGAAGGGGAAAAGATGGAGAAGAAAGAGTTACGAGCAGGGGAAATACGGGCGAAATTGAAGATGTAGAAGAAAGGGAGGAGGAGGAAGGGTGTGAGGACTCGATATTATGGAACACAAAGGGTGAAACGAGACATAATTTAATGCCACTTTTGGAGAGAGGAGGGGTTAGACCACAGTATGTCCCTTGGAAGCATACCGATAAAGAAAATATAAAATGCAGGCTCCCATCATTAAGTGGAGGTGCGGGTAAGTGGATATATGAAATGGAAAAACACACCGCAGGACAGAAACTGGCAGTAGGAGATGTAAAGGGCCTTTTAATATCAATATTAGGGGATAGAGCGGATGACATTTGGAAGAGAGCGGGATTCCATGGGGTCACAATAACGAACACATCGCATGATGGGGCACCATTCGCAAACTGCAGACATGCACTATGGCAGGCACTGAGGGTACAGTACCCAGACACATCAGACATAGGAGCAATTACCTCCCGCAAGATGCGTGAGAACGAAGATCCTGTTGATTATATCCAGGAAATCCAAGAGAAGTGGCGCATGGAAACTAGAGAACAATGGGATAAAACACCAGCAATATTTTACCATATACTAGTACAAGGGCTCCCAGAAGGAGTTCAGAAACAACTAAAGAAAGTAGTGGGAATGGAAGCAAAACCATGGCCAGAAATACAACTGACTATAGTACATCATTGCAGGACATGGCAAGGAAAAATGAAACAAAAGGAAGAGGACAGGAAAACGGAAGAGGCTAAACTAGTACAGAAAAAGCTTACTAAATACACAATGGAAGGGGCACTAATAACTACGCCTACAACAATGACCCAAAGCCCCACACAAGTAGTGGCTGCACAAGATTCCTCCCAAATACCACCTTCACAGGCTATAACACAACAGGCGCCGCCAATCCAACCATACACGACCAACATGGGAGGAGGACATCCAATGGCAGGAGCTGGGTATTATAATTATAACAGGGGGAGAGGAGGAATTATGAGAGGGAGAGGATACGGATATACACCCAACAGCAGGTGGGAGGACTTAGAAATTCCTACCCCACAGGGCAACCAGTATACCAGGACAACACAGGGAGCTTTCCATGGCAGAGTAGGGAACCACCGGTGTGTTGGAGTTGTGGACTATTAGGGCACATGTCACGCACGTGTAGAGTTAGACCAGGAACACCATCATGGAGTGAACAGGGACAACCAAGGCCCTCACAGGAACAGCAGGGCCTACAACAACAGCAGACGTTACAACAGGGAAATGAACAACAACAACAAATAACACAACAACAGCCACAAACATATTCACTGCCACAACAACAGGTAGCGATGACACAACAACCCCAAGCACAACAAACACAACTGGGTAGGGTGACGGTTTTGGGACACAACCCTTACACAGGAAATGGCCAGTCGTTGTACCCTCAATAGGACAGCCCACAGACGGCCTTGGTGTGTCCCATCCTGTCAGTAACACCTAATAGTGCGGAGGAACCACGCATAGAGGTAACGATAGGTGACAAAAAATTATCATTCCTTGTTGACACCGGGGCAACCCGGTCTTGTATAAGGGAAGGTAAATTTAAGATGTCAGGCGAAGCCATGAACACCCAAGGATTCTCTGGGGCTAGAGGGTTGGTTCCCTTTACTGATAACATTCCCTTATCTATTGGAGATTATGATCTGTCAGTTCCACTTCTATATTACAGTGCCTCACCAGTAAATATACTGGGGAGAGACATAATGAACAGGTTGAATATGACGATCTCCTTTACTGAGGACGGCATAATTTGCTCTACTCCAGGGATTAACATGCTCACAGCACGACAGATTATGCAAGCATACTGCGGACAGACAGCGATTAGGGCGGAGCCAGTAGATGGCGAACTATTCCAGTATGGAACAGATATGGCATTTGCATGGATGCCAGGGATAGAAGGGAAAACATGGAGGAGGCCAGCAGCCTATCTGTTCAGACCAGAAACACCTGTTAATGAACCAGAAGGAAAGGTGGTTCTAATGGACATTGAGAGCATTATTGCAACAGCTGATTACATTGCTGTACATGCCCAAGACAGAGAAGGAAGAGCATGGAGGGCCGTGATAGCATTAGCAGAAGGATGTAGGCTCACCCAGGTGTCAGATGAGGAGCTGTTCTCAGATGAAAAGGAGGAAGGTGAAATGGGGTTTATGATGAGTGTGGAAATATGGCTAAGAGTGGCTTATAAACAAGTAGCACAGAAAATTGCAATGGCACTAGAGGCACCCGCATGCACCCCAGTCCCCTTGTTTAAGGAGGATATGTCAAAGGTACCCAAATCATTGTGGACTACTAGCCCCTATGACGTGGGGTGCATAAAAAGTATAGGGGGTGTAAGGATAAAATTGAAAAAAGGTGCAATACTCCCCAGAGTGAAACAGTACCCACTATCAAAAGAGGCAGATGAGGGCATATATGAAACCATAACGGCCCTTATAAATAATGGCATATTGGTCCCTTCAGAATCACCATGTAACACGGCTGTGTACCCAGTGCGCAAGGCTAAAGGGGGGTCTTGGCGCTTCATACAGGATCTCAGGCCCTTGAACAACATAGTAGAAGCAGAATATCCCGTAGCAGCAAACCCGGCCACAATATTGTGTGGCATTCCAGCAGAAGCATCACGATTTACAGTGATCGACCTTAAAAATGCTTTTTTCTCAATACCATTGCACCCAGACTCACAAGATCTGACGAGCTTCACTTACAGAAACACAAAGTGGAAGCACACCAGATTGCCACAAGGGTATTGCGAATCACCCTCAATTTTCAATAGAGTAATACAGATGGATTTGGGTAACATTGAAGTGGAAAGCACAGTGTTGCAGTATGTGGATGACATAATAATTTGCAGTACAAACGAAAGAACATGCAGAGAGGACTCCTTAAAGATGTTGACAATATTGGCTGAAAAAGGTTACAAGGTAGACATGGAAAAGATACAGTACTGTCAAGAACAGGTACTTTACATTGGTCAACTTATATCCCAACATGGAAGAAAGATTGCACCACAAAGAGCACAAGCCATTTCAAACACTCCAATGCCACAAACAGTGAGGGAACTGCAGCAGTTCCTGGGGCTGTGCAACTACTGTAGAGCATGGGTATTTGATTACAGTTCGTACATAGGACCACTGCTTGAGGCGTTAAGGGAAGCTAATAAAGGGGAGAAAAAGCTGGGGTGGACGATGGAAATGAAAGAGGCTTTTGATGAATTGAAAGATGCGATATCAACTGCTCCGGTACTGGCATCCCCAGACTATGAGCGACAATTTTTTATATTTTCACATTGCGACTCAGCAGTAATGAAAGCAGTGTTGGCTCAAAAAACAAGCATGGGCTACAAACCAGTAGCATTTTACAGTGGCCACTTAGATCCTGTGATGTTAGGTCACTTCCCTTGCGAACAAGGTCTCGCCGCAGCTGCTTTTGCGGTGGAAAAAGCATCAGCAATCACCATGGGGTGCCCAACTACACTGTTTGTGGAACATGCACTATTTGCAATATTGAATAAACCTAAATCCACCCTAACCACGCAGAGAGCATCAGGTTATGAGATCATTTTATCCAGAGCTGAACTATCAATTGTTAGATGTAGCACGGTCAACCCTGCAAGGTTCCTAGCAGAAGTAATTGAGGAGGGAGATTATGCCCATGACTGTACGCAAATAACTGAAATGTACTCATGTACTAGAAAGGTTGAAGAAAACGCACTAGAGGGAGGTGAGCTCTTGTTTATTGATGGGTCATCAACTATCGATCAAAGGGATGGTATTAGGAGGACTGGGGCAGCAGTGGTAAAAATGATGGAGGTACCGGTGTGTGTGGCAATGAAATGTGTACAATTACCACAGCATTACTCCGCTCAAGCAGCGGAATTAGTTGCACTGATCTTGGCGTTGAAGGAAAGCTTTGACAAACGGGTGACCATATACTCCGACAGCGCATATGTTACATCCACTGTCCACTCAGGGCTGTCGAAATGGAGAAGAAGAGGGTTTAGGAGAGCTGATGGCACTCCAGTGCAACATGCCCTCTTATTGGCTGAACTAATTGAAGTAATAAATGACCCCCAAGAATTAGCTTTAGTAAAATGCACCGCACACACCAATGGTGAAGACCACGTCTCGAAGGGGAATGCAGCAGCAGATGCACATGCGAAGTATGCTGCATACTTTGGTGAGATATGGAACCCCCCAGAGTCACAGAGAGGGAGAGGGAGGGGAATGGCTAAGGAGATGTTGATAAGAGAAGGGAACACCCATCTCCCAGCCACACAGATCATGGAGCTACAAGCGGCTGCACCAATGGCCGAAAAAGAAATATGGGTAAAAAGAGGATGCACAATGTCACCAACCGACGCACTATGGCGCCAGGGTGGCACTGGAAAGGTTGTAATACCATTGGCACTTTTGAACACCGCCCTGAGCCAACGACATCATCCAGCCCACACAGGCAAGGAAGTAATTGCAGCACGAATTAGGGAAGACTGGTTCTGCCCCGAGTTAAATTCTCATGTGTCAAATTTTATCAGTAATTGTCTCACATGTCAACAGTTTACGGCCGGCCATACTCTAAAGGTGATAAGAGGTACTATACCCCGGCCAGAGGGACCTTTCCGGCATCTCCATATTGACTATGTTGATATGATCAACATATGTCAAGGAAATAGGTATATGATTGTAGTAGTATGCCCATTCTCTAGGTGGATTGAGGCAGGGCCATGTTCACACCCAGATGCATTTAGAGCAGCTAAATTCCTAGTGAGGGAGGTCTTCCCCAGGTGGGGAGTGTGCGAGGTGTTAAGGTCAGACAATGGCCCACATTTCGCAAACGAAATGTTCCAGCACATCACATCCTTGCTGAACATCAAGCATAAATTTGCATGTGCATACCACCCACAGGCCAACGGTGTATGTGAACGCCTGAATAGCCTATTAAAGGAGGCAATTGCAAAGATACAGCAAACAACAAAGAAGAGTTGGTTATATTGCCTTCCATTAGCCCTATTTGAGCTAAGGAATAGACCAGGGTCCGACCACCACCTCACCCCTCACGAGGTGGTTACCGGACGTCAAATGCGCCTTCCCCTAACGCCAACGTCAAGAGCATTTACCGACCACGAGAGTACAGCGAGTGTTCTTGGTGATGAAATGTACCAATATGTGTCTTCTTTGATTACTAGTGTAGTGTTTGTGTCTCAACAGCTCGAGCGCACACGGGGCGGGTCTAACAGCAATCAACAAGAAGACGCGGATAAAGAATTGGAAAAAGAAAGACTGTGTAAAATTGCTAAAGGTGACCACGTACTACTTCGCAATTTCAACAGGAAGTGGAATAGTCCACGATTCACTGGCCCCCATCTGGTAGAGGAGGTATCAACGAGAGCAGTAAAGCTACATGACAAGCGTGCCTGGAACCACCTACACGATGTAAAGATCTACAAACTCCAGACCCGCCCCAGCGCCACCGACAGGTCCATTGGGAGAGCAGCAACAACATCACCAACGGAGGAAGAAAGTTCTACCACAGCCAACGGCTCAAGTGTTCCCATACCCTGTCACTCCCCAGACTCCCCAGAGACAATAACTGAAGAAGAAAGGGGTGATCCCCATACTGCCCACCCCATGGTCACACGCTCAAAGAGTAAAGATACTTCCGCCAGTTGAGCCCCAAACCCCCTGCCCATTGACCCCTACCCCCACTGCAGTAACAACTGAACTGAAGGACATTATCTTGCACATGTACACATGCAAACACGTGAATGCTCTCTTTTCTTTTCTCTCGCACATGCAGGAACTGCGTATTATTGTACTGCTAAGAAAATAGATAACTAACAAATTCACTGCCCAGGAATAGATGGTACCCTCAGACGATAACTACCCAGAAGAATTGTCACACCAATTTGTATATGAAATAAAAAGGCCAACGTACCTGAAAAGGAGAAGGGTACGTGTCTACTACACAGCATTCCTCTTGGCCATAGAATACTCAATGCCCCACCTCCACCCATACTTGCCTGTCCTAAGAGATAGATCACTTAGATTAGCGTGGGAACAGCTCTTCGCCTGGGCACTGAATGACTATTTGATAGGGAGAGCTTAAAAACAACAACTAACATTTAATAACCAGCATATTGAGAATTTTCAGGCGGGCAACTCTAACGTCGCAAGAATACGCTGCCGGACTGCAGCAAGGTAAGAGCAAAATGCCGGTGAAATTAGCATGTGTAATAAAAATAATAGGGATTTTGATGATCACCGGGTTCTTGGCTGCCTCTGTATGGCAGTACAGCTATGCTATCAATATTATTGCTGTACCCAAACCTAATCCACCCCCATCCCCAGCTGCAACAGGTGTTACGTCAGGTGATACTAGTAAAATTGCGCACAAGCAAAATAGAGTTCAACGCAGCACATACTCAGATAATAAAGGTATTGACAATTATATACAAGATTCAGCACACGTCTCAAACAACATATGGTACCAACACATGACCCGCATTGGTAAGCAGACAACAGAAGACAGCTGCTACGTTTGCTCATTAATACCATACGCCATAAGAGCTTCTCGAACATTTGTTGCCACAGAAATAGATGAAAAGACAGCACGATGCATAATATACTTGGCACTGTTCCAAACGAAAGGAAGATTTCAAGGGACAGTGGTGCATATGGTGTGGAAAACACGAGACTCATACCCATACGAAAACAACTTCCTCAAGACTTATTTGAGTTACCACAAGAGCAGTTTACATGCTGAAGCATTCAGATACATAACAAGTGGTCCTGCAAAAGGGGAAACAAAGAAAGTAACACTGCAGTATTTACCATGTGATTGGTACGCCACTGAAGTTCCTGGTAAACCAGGATGTTGGGAGAGACCATTGGTAACGATAACAGGGAAGGTGTACCTGGACAACAAATGGGAGATAGGAGTGATTGGCAGCAACATGGTAACAAAAGAAACTATATCAACTATAGATGCACACAACCACAGATGTTGGACGACTTGGATCAAGTACGTACCCATGCTCACGTGGATAGAGACGGATGAACACCCAATAACAATACTGCCGCTGACTGCGCCTAAGGTATGCTACCAACATAAAGGAGAGGTGGACGTAGGATACAACACCAACTGTGCAAGCGTGATGGAGTTACCTGAGGGGGGAGCAGGAACAGCAGTGATAATGGACCATTACTGGGCCTGTGGAGAAAAGGCATACCACACACTGACCCCTATGTGGAATGGTGTATGCACGATGGTGCATGTCAATGTACCATCACTAGTGGTACCCCAGAAGCATGTGAATGTGGCAAACTTTCCCAAAATGGATGAAGGGGACAAGATAAAGAAGAGATCTGCACCACCTCAGGAGGAGCCAGGGAACAGAACCAACGGCAATGATACTGTCCTAAATAGAAGGAAAAGACAAGGAGAACCTCTGACAGGAAATTACCTATGGGGAAGGTCGGAAACGGCACTCACTTCAATTCCGCCAGAACACAGACTATTCAGCAGAGCAGCAATGTTCTTCTCCTCAATAATACATCCGGGACTGCAGGCTTACGCAAAAGCAAAATGGCTCCAGATAACTAGATGGGAACTAATGATGACCATCAATTCTACAGTAAATGGATTCAACGCAATAAAAGAGGAGCTGCAAGCTATAAGGATGGTAGCACTTCAGAACAGATATGTATTGGATCTCCTCACAGCCATGGAAGGAGGAGTCTGCGCAAAGATAGGACAATCATGCTGCACGTTCATTCCTGCCAACGATGCTGACAACGGTACACTGACAGAAGCAGTTTCACAATTGGCCCAGATGCACTCCAAAATGATGGATGAAAGTAAAGGTGTGAACAAGGATGAGAGCTGGTTTTCGCTATTATGGTCATGGATGCCATCTTGGCTGTCAGATGGACTGAAAATTATAGTTGGTTGTACTATTTTGGCTGGAGCTACACTGATCATAATAAGATTTTGGAAGGCCCGGAAGGCACGCACCACTGACGAGTTGCTTGAAATGGTCGGTATGCACCCCTTGATGCCAGCAGATGACGGCCAACACACAGGCATAATCATACAAGAGAGAGAGAAATTGCGCAACCAGATCATCACCAACCACCTGGACCCACCATCGGTGAAGATCGAGAACCCAAGAAACCCCAGGAGTTACATAGGGAAATGGGTATACTGTACTCCTGGAGGAACCTGTGAATATATGTATTGGTCATTTGAAGATCATGTTAACCACTATGGACATTTAGGAGGAATAACTAAGATATGGAGAGTAAGAGGAGATAACGAAAAGGATGTGTTTGTGGTCGACAAGTTGACCAGAGGGGGGACTGAAGTGGGAGAATGGAAAAACAGGCTCCCGTCCTTCCCCTCTCGCGCCTGGCCTAAAGGATCACGGCCCAGGCACCCGCCACGAGAAGAGTTTGCCCATCTACCAGACGACCAAATACCCTGGTACAGGAACATACGGATGTGTCCATCTGCCTGCCCAGCAGCCGCCCTGCCCATGCCGACACCTGCGGCACGGATCAACTAGACTAAAACCTACACGTCGTTAGAGATGCCATGACGACCTAGCCAACGGTCAGCACACCTGTGCAAATATACACACTGAACACTCCCGCACCAATCTACACGAAGAATATACTCAGTGCTATGACGTAGGCGACAGACATACTCACGGACGTGCATCTTTATTATTTTCCACATAGGCTCTCAAAATGCAGAAACGCAAGACGCATCATGAACTCATCTAAAGAGCTTGCTTACGCTTCTCCTAAACCCAGGTGCCATAATGAGAAATATAACGAAGACACGATACTGGTCACGATACTATAACCTAAAGCGCCTGTGCACCAAACGGTTCTATCTATACACCAGGCCTAAGTAGGCCGCAAGCAAGAGCTTCCATGGACGTTAAAAAGAACAAGAGTCAGGTTGCTGATCCTGCAGAATGAGCCCGGCGAAAGCAAACAGCCAAGGTCGCAATGTTGCAAACCCACATTCCGAAAGCAGACCATCAAGGGCACGATGTTGCAACCTCGCACGCCGCACACCAACGTTAAAATCACACCTGCAAATTAAACCAGGCACACAGTGGAAAAACAATATTAATTGTGCAGAATTCTGCCTCAAACACGGTCCCACCTCACGTGACCAAGCCGAACCTGACAGGATGCCAAGCTCTGGAGGAAGAAGGCGTCTGGATCCCTCGTTACAAGACACAGGCAGATACAATTAAAAGGCTCAATGGACATCTGCAACAGTGGGAGTAGTCGGCCTTCCAGCTTATGAATAAGTCCTCACATTGTCTGCACGTACTCATAGTGAAACATTGTTGCAAATGACAGGTACACCGAGAGCTGGGAACAGCGATGGTCCCAGGCTGGGAAGCTCGCGGGTGCACCAATCAGAACATGGGGCTCTTATCACTGACGCCATTAACATTAACCAATCATCAGGGGTCTTCATGTAACAATTCTCATGTATCTAATTGTAGGGACAACCCAGATATATCACCTGACTAACCCTTGTCCACTAATATTGTTCTCTATACGTATGCTATACTAACCCTACCACTCGAGCAACCAATTAAGAGTGGCGATAGGTTTTTTGCTAACTTTCCAAGGTGACGCAAGTAGCGCGTCATACTAAGGTAAAAAGAGCCTGCGAGCACCACGATTGTGTGTGTGTCAGGACGGACGCGTACGATCCTTGACCCATCCCTGCCGTTTTTGTCTAATAAACAGCAGAGTCACCTTGCCTCTTGCGTGTGTCTCATACTCTATCTCTTTTGGGATATACGGGAGGAGTTGGGGCCTCCCTGCCCGGAGGTCTGCGGACGGCCCGGCCGACCCCGGCAGAATTTCCCCCCCGACAGTTCAATTACACCAAGATCTAACATCTTGGCGCCCTTGGCCTGGATGTGGTTCTTAACGGTGTCTGACATCCGATAGCATCTGCTTTTGACAGTTACACTGTCAACAGTGTCAATTTTGTGCTTACACCATGGGGTGAAGCCTGGTGTCAATGAGAACAGAGGGGCATACTGCCGGAGCAATGCCCTGCAGGCCCTGTGTTGCTCTGGTGTCAGATCAAGAGAGAGATGTACTCCATCTTCTGAGCCATCCTGCAGCAAATCAGGAGTGGTCTCACTCTCATCCTCCTCTTGCTCTGAAGCTAGCAGAAGACATGAGACTTCATCTCTTCTGTGAAAAGGCTTGAACCTGTTAACATGGAATACCTGAGGGGCTACCCTAGGGGCTCCCATGTCAACCAGATAGTTGACCTCACCCATCTTGGAGATTATTCTGAAGAGTCCAGTCCACCACTTATCTGCTAGAGAGCTAGGCTTGGTAGGCTCCATCACAAGGAGCTCCTGGTCTGGAGTCTTGTGAGGGAGGCTTTAAGGTCATGCCAATACTTGTTCAATTTGTGGCTTGCCTTAAGATTTGCTGATGTCTGTCCCATCATCTGTGCCATCCTCCTTCTGAGGCCTAACACATAGTCCCCCACTTGCTTGGTAGGACATGGAGGGGTGGCTTCCAAACCTTCACTGATTAAGGCAAAGGGCCACCTCACGGGATGTCCAAAGAGAAGCTCAAAGGGGCTGAAACCAACACCCTCTCAAGGCACTTCTCTATAGGAAAACAGCAGACATGGTAGGAGGAGATCCAATATCCTCCTTAGGGGCTCATCCAAGGCACCGAGCATGTCCTTAAGAGTTTTGTTAAATCTCTCAACCAGACCATTGATCTGGGGATGGTAGAAGGTAGAGCACTCATGTTACCCCCACATTCCCTACACATCGCTTGCATGTAACTAGACATGAAGTTGGATCCTCTGTCAGAGACCACCTCTTTAGGGAAACCAACTCTGGTAAAAATGCCAAGGAGAGCCCTGGCAACCACCTTGGCAGTTATGATCCGAAGGGGTATAGCCACAGGGCAACTGGTGGCATGAGCAACCAGTACCAGGATGAACCGGTGTCTACCTGATGTGGGAGGGTCCAAGCGACTGATGATGTTGATGCTGACCCTCTCAAATGGTGTGCCAACCACTGGCAAAGTCTGCAGTGGGGCAATGACACTGCCTCCAGTCTTACCAGACAACTGACAAGTGGGACAGGTCCGGCAGTAGGACTCCACTTCTACAACCATCCTGGGCCAGGAGAAATGTGCAGAGAGCCTTTGCTTGTTCTTCTTAGTGCCAAGATGACCATCTAAGGGCACCTCATGCACCAACTGCAGAAGGAAGGGCCTGTAAACTTGGGCACCACCAACCTCTTGATGGCACCAGGTTCAGGCTTAGTGGGCTCACTACAAAGGAGCTCACCTGCCCAATAAATCTTGAATGACCTAAGCACTTCACCTTATGCCTGGGCCTGGGCCTGTTTCCTTAGACCCTCGAGGGAGTGGCACTCTCTCTGACCCTTACAGAAGTCTCCCCTAGAGTGCCCAGCTTCAGCCAGCAGGCATTGAAGGTCAGTGTGATCCTCTGGGTTGAGCAACTCTCCCTGAGGAGGGTCTTCTGGCTCTTCTCCCTCAGGAGTTGAGTCTCGGGTTACCACTGGGCCTAGCCCGTCCAGAGCTTGGATCCCAGTGGGTGTTGCTGAAACTGCAGGAAGAGAAGGAGTCCCCTTCACAGAGGTGGCCCTCTTGCTCTTCCGTTTTGCCTTGGGTCTCTCTTTTGGTGTGGGTAACTATCTAGGAGTCAGACCTTGAGTGACCTGAGACCTAGTGACTGCCGTAGCAGTTAGGGGGTAGTCCATCAGAGATCAACCCCAACTCCACTAAATCATGCCCCAGCAATATGCATGTAGGTACATTGTCCTGAACTAGGACAGGAAGCTTTGTTGTCTTGTCCTCAATCTTGATGGTAACTGGGGCTACAGGAGACAATTTGGGAGGCCGACAAGCTAACCTAGTAGTTCTCAGAGGAACACCTACATAGTCCTCTGGCATGAGCAGGGTCCTGTCCACCACTGTCATGCTTGCCCCAGTGTCCCTCAAACCAGTGGAAGGCTGGCCATTTAAGAGGACACTTCACAAAGACTGGCGGGTGTTCTGTGGGATGGTAGCCAGTACTTCTGCGTACTGGTCCCAGGCCCCAAGGGACACTAGGGAAATCTTGTCCGGAGCACCAAAGGTGATTCCTGTAGTGGAGGGGAGGACAGTGGCGACAGTGGCCTCCACCTCTGACATGAAGCAAGGCCTGGACTCCAACTGCTTTACTTTTATTCTTGTGGTTCAGAGCCCCACAGTCCCAACAAGTGCCAGGAATGCGAGGTACAGCTAAATGCTCCCACCCCCACGAGACTAATCCCCACTTGAAGTTTGGGTTTTATGAGAGGGAGGTTTAGGTTTACTTGACTGATTGCTTGTGGGACTCCTCGGGCTTCTGAGAGGTCCCTTTCTCTTTGTCCTTGTCCTTCCCACTAGGATCCTCAGGGGACACCCAGTGGGAGACCCACTTGTCAGCCAGCCTGGCTAGCTTAAAGGGATCCAAAATGTTCTGGTCATCAATGTACTGACGCAGCTCTGGTGAACAGGTTTCAGACAAATGCTCAAAAAACAAAAGGTGGGACAAGTCAACCAAAGTTTTCCCCTTGTGTCCATCAATCCACCCCATCATGTTCATATGCGCAGCACTCACCCAGTCAATCTAAGACGCATTCTCTCTTTTCTTACATTCCCTGAGCCTTTTAAGGTATTGGGTAGGTGTCTTGCCAAACTTGGCAATCAAAGCAGCTTTCATGCCCTCATACTGGCCCCTTTCACCCACACGCAACTTCAGTATGCAGTCATAACGAGTCTGAGGTACTCTGCTTAACAAACACTTCCAACCATTGGAGAACATCTGAACTCTCCAGATACACGTTCACCAAATCTTTCATAAATTTAGTGGCATGAGACCTGACACTTCCAACTACTCTAACTGAAGTCTACACCTTAGCTTTCTCTAGCTGGAGTCTTTGATGTTCAGTGTCTCTATCATTGAGTACTACCTGTTGTGCCAGTTACTCTTTTTTCAACTTTGCGTCTGTTTCCAACTTTTTGTATTCAAAGGTTAATTGTTCCCTTTGTAGCTCCAATTTTAAAAGTTCAATCATCAGGCCCTCCCCCTGAAGAGCAGTGCCGGGTTTAGACATAGAGGCGGCAGGAGAGGTGACAATCCCAGAAACAGATTCAGTAATAACCCCAGGGGTAGGGTCCTCAGTGGTTCCATCCCCACCTTCATCAACAGTATCATCATCAGTCTGGTAGTCCACCAGGGCAGTTATCCGCTCAGACCTAGACATTTCTTGACCGCCTCCATGTGCAGCTGTTGTGCTCTTTTCCATGCTTTGTGTACCAGATCAGGCCTTCCAACATGGCTGATCCCTTCTTTGTTGCAGTGAGCTGGCCTTTCTTCTCCTTGCCTGGCCGCCTGTGATTGGTTCTCTCCTTGCACATCTTAACCAATCAAGTGAGCCAGCAGGCGAATGCCGGCCCGCCTCCAAGGCCCGTGTTTAAGGCCAGGTCAGGGGATCGTTTCTTTCTCTCCCTCGCTCTCTTTGTGGCTGCCTCTCAAGGTCAGTTCTGTGACAAACTCCCCTCCACCTCGACCTCACTTACTCGTTTTTCACTATCCCCCCCTTGGTGTATGGATGTGCTTGCATGCCTGTGAATTGCATTTTGCTGTACCCTCTTGTATGGATGTGCTTGCATGCCTGTGAATCGTATTTTGCTGTACCCCCTGGTAGTATGGGTGTGCTTGCATGCCTGAGAATTATATTAAGCTGCCTCCCCCCCAGTGTATGGATTTGCATGCGTGCCTGTGAATCGTACTTTGCTGCCCCCCTTGTTGTATGGATGTGCTTGCATGCTTGTGAATCATATTTAGCTGTGCCCCCTTGTTGTATGGATGTGCTTGCATGCCTGTGAATCGTATATTGCTGTCCCCCTTGGTGTATGGATGTGCTTGTATTTAGCCTTCCCTGACCCGACACGTGTGGTGTGCCGGGCAACTCCCTCCCTTCTCCCACTCCCTTGCCCCTCCCCCCTCGCCTCTGTCCTTCCTGGCACCTTAGCATCACTTCCACCACACCGTTCACTCCCCTTCCTCAGCTTCCTCGTCATACAGCAGCATGCCTCTTCTGCTCCAACAAACCCGCCCTGACCGAAGTCTGAATCTGAAGGCCACATTATGGAGGTTCCATCACCGATATGTTGCTGATGCGTTGATTGACTTGATTCACATTGGATCACCCCTCCTCGGAATCTTGACATTGTCAGGCTGGACCTTGTGGATCACTCCATAATAATTGGGGTCCTGAATCATATTGTGCACATCAATGACTTTGCATTATGACATGCACATTCTGGACTCTTGCATCATAATTTGCTCAGTTTCGACTTTTGTATCATGGCGGTGGTCATTCCATCTGGTTGTTGTTGCCCCTTAACACTGAATTCTGTCTGCTTGCATCTGTTCACCTTACTCACTGTTTCTCAGTCTTGTCTTCCTTTCCCTTGCCTTACCTCCTCTCCTCTGCCCGTTTCCCTCACCATAACCTATGCACTGGCACTATCAGAATTGCCACCAGGCCTAGTATGATAGTCACTGTTTTGTTTCTATCCTTACTCCCCCCCTCCCTCCTTTCCCTCACCTATTTGTCAATATTCCATGCACTATCAGAAATGTCAGGCCTAGTACGATAGTCATTGTCTGTTCCTCTCTCCCTCCGTCCCTCCATCACTTCAATGCTCTTGCACTGTCAGAAATGTCGTCAGACCTAGTACGATAGTCATGGCTTTCTTCCTCTCCATTTCCCCCCCTCCCTCCTTTCCCTCACCTATCTGGCAATGTCCATGCACTATCAGAAATGTCGTCAGGCCTAGTATGATAGTCATGGCTTGTTCCTCTGCCTTCACGCCCCCCCCCTCCTTTCCCTCACCTATTGTCAATGCTCTTGCACTATCAGAAATGTCGTCAGGCCTAGTGCAATAGTGAATTACCCATTCTTAATGTCTCAAGGCCTTGTAAGAATGTATTGTATTTTCCCCTGCTGCCTCCCCTTCCTTGAAGCACTTTGAAACACATAGGCGCTATACAAATAATTAAACAAACAAATCAATCTTCAAAGTTTAACTCCCTGGCTTCACAAGCACTCTGGAGAGCCTCTATGCTCATCCGTGTCAATTTACCATATTTTCAATAGATTCCATTGCTTGTTATTTACACAACTAAACCTCATATCAACAAAGTTTGTATAGTTTGTAGATGGAATGTCACACGCTGAGTCTTAAAACCATTAGCATCCCACCGATGCCACCAGTGTAAAGACTGGAGGGGGTATGGGTAGAGGCACAGAGCGCCCCAGCCAGAGTTCTCTACATGGTAGCTATGGATGAGCAACCAAGGTTTAAGTTCTCAGGATGTGATGCAGGCTGGTTCTTAAGTACAGTGAGTCCCCAAGGTGCCACAAAGGAATGTTCACACACTATGTTATGTGCTAAGACAGTTCTTTATATAAAAATAAGGTGTCAGAGATATATACACAATTCAATAACACACTTTGTACTCTGGTAATTCTATAATGACAAATATACAGTTCTATGTGGGACCACACTTAGACTTTAGATTCCTTTAAAATGCATCAACTGTTAGCACTTATAATAGAGCATATAAATCAATTGGTAAGGTATATCAACATAGACAATCAGGAAGGAAGGCAGGTTAAGGTTAAACAATGGCAGAATGCTTTCTCTGGATATAGATACACAATTCTGTATGAGGATCCCCCGACCTGGGCAACCGGTAGTAAAGAGTTAAGAAGCCCAGTCCATAATCTTCAATACGCCTTTCTTCTTGGTTGAAAAGTTCATCAGGATCCTTCGGGGGGTTCTCCCTTTCAAGCAGGAGCCCCTGGGCATGGAGAACCTTGAGGAAAAATATAACACTTGAAGTGATGCTGCAGCTTCGACCTTTGTGGTGCTCTTCGACGAATGTCATGGAAGTCCTGGGAAGATGAGGCGTGTGGTAAACCTTGATGCAAAGTGTCCTGTGCCGCAAATAAGACTCAGTGATGGATGCGGGCCCGTCAGCGGGCGTTGGGAGTTGCATTCAGCGGTCCTCTGTCCTGTCTGTGCTCCAGCCTCAGCAGGTACCTCGGGATGGATTTGGTGATCGGGACTCGACCACAGGCTGGGCCTTGGATCTTCACTCCATCAGTGTCCTTGGGACGTCTTTGTCGACTTATGGTGGCGGGAAACTCACTAGCGGACTTTCCTCGGTAGCCGGCGACCTTGACTTTCTCCAGCAGGACAAAGTAGTTGACGGTGATGGCAAGGGAGCCCTCTGTCAAAATGTTCTTAGGCAAAGGCAGAGATTACGTGGCTCCAGGCATGAAACAGCAGTGTCAAGGTGTCCCCGCTTCTGGGCGACATGATTTGACTGGCTTCCAGTGGTCACAGAAATGTTCCAAACCCTGATCGACGTCAATGGACTTTAATGTCCAGGTACCCTCTTCAGGAATCTCAGTGGACCCCTTCTCCGGAAGTCAGACTCTGTGATATCTTCCTGTTTGCATAGTCACTGAAGGTTGGTGTGGCGCCGCTGGCAGCGCCTGGCAGTGGTGCATGCTTAAACCAAAAAAGTGTTTTTTAGCCCGTCTGCGTCATTGCAAAAGGGGTACACCCATATGCAAATCAGTCAGGTACTGCCACCAATGGGAGCAGCCCTGCCCGAACTGCTAGGCCAGGTCCCCTCTGCACGGAAACACAAGCAACCCCAGACATGTTTCAGCCTTGTTGGGTCTCCTCAGAGAGGTGCAGCTTGGTTCCCTATGGCGCAGCGAGCAAGGGACCCACGTCTGGGCATACCCTCTCTCACATAGGGAGACAGACTGAAACCAAAAAAGTGATGGGTGGAATGTTTTGAATTAATCTGAATCACTGGCGTTGCTCTGGGCAACCTTCCACACCACCGTTTTTAGCCCGTCTGCGCCATTGCAAAAGGGGTCCAGCCATATGCAAATCAGTCAGGTACTGCCACCAATGGGAGCAGCCCTGCCCGAACTGCTAGGCCAGGTCCCCTCTGCACAGAAACACAAGCAACCCCAGACATGTTTCGGCCTTGTTGGGCCTCCTCAGTGAGGTGCAGCTTGGTTCCCTATGGCGCAGCGAGCAAGGGACCCACGTCTGGGCATACCCTCTCTCACATAGGGCGACAAACTGAAGCCAAAAAAGTGATGGGTGGAAGGTTTTGAATTAATCTGAACCACTGGCGTTGCTCTGGGCAACATTCCACACCACTGTTTTTTTAGCCTGTCTGCGCCATTGCAAAAGGGGTCCAGCCATATGCAAATCAGTCAGGTACTGCCACCAATGGGAGCAGCCCTGCCTGAACTGCTAGGCCAGGTCCCCTCTGCCAGGTCCCCTCTGCACGGAAACACAAGCAACCCCAGACATGTTTCGGCCTTGTTGGGCCTCCTCAGTGAGGTGCAGCTTGGTTCCCTATGGCGCAGAGAGCAAGGGACCCATGTCTAGGCATACCCTCTCTCACATAGGGTATACCCTCTCTCACATTTGCCAAAGTCACCCCGAGTGGGACGGGTATGCCCAGACGTGGTTCCCGAGCCTGCCGGGCCTAGAGACCCAAGCTACTCCTCACTGATGACGCCCAACAAGGATGAAACATGTCTGGGGATGCTTGTGGTCTCGCGCAGAATGGTTGTGACCTAGCAGTTCGGGCTGGACTGCCCCTTTTGGGGTAGGACCAAGCCTGATTTGCATATGGTTTTTCCCCTTCTGTATTGGCTTGGCAGGCTGAAAAATGATGTTCTGGAGGGTTGCCTAGAGCTTTGCCCGTGGTTATGATTAATTCAAAACCTTCCAGCCATCACCTTTTTTTTTGCCAAAGTCACCCCGAGTGGGACGGGTATGCCCAGACGTGGGTCCTGAGTCTTCCGGGCCTAGAGACCCAAGCTACTCCTCACTGATGACGCCCAACAAGGCTGAAACATGTCTGGGGATGCTTGTGGTCTCGTGCAGAAGGGATGTGACCTAGCAGTTCGGGCTGGACTGCCCCTTTTGGGGTAGGACCAAGCCTGATTTGCATATGGTTTTTCCCCTTCTGTAATGGCTTGGCAGGCTGAAAAATGATGGTCTGGAGGGTTGCCCAGAGCTTTGCCCGTGGTTATGATTAATTCAAAACCTTCCAGCCATCACCTTTCTGTTTTGCCAAAGTCACCCCGAGTGGGACGGGCATGCCCAGACGTGGGTCCCGAGTCTGCCGGGCCTGGAAACCCAAGCTACTCCTCACTGATGACGCCCAACAAGGCTGAAACATGTCTGGGGATGCTTGTGGTCTCGTGCAGAAGGGATGTGACCTAGCAGTTCAGGCTGGACTGCCCCTTTTGGGGCAGGACCAAGCCTGATTTGCATATGGTTTTCCCGTTCTGTAATGGCTTGGCAGGCTGAAAAATGATGGTCTGGAGGGTTGCCCAGAGCTTTGCCCGTAGTTATGATTAATTCAAAACCTTCCAGCCATCACCTTTCTGTTTTGCCAAAGTCACCCCAAGTGGGACGGGTATGCCCAGATGTGGGTCCCGAGTCTGCTGGGCCTAGACGCCCAAGCTACTCCTCACTGAGGACTCCCAACAAGTCTGAAACATGTCTGGGGATGCCTGTGGTCTCGTGCAGAAGGGATGTGACCTAGCAGTTCAGGCTGGACTGCCCCTTTTGGGGCAGCACCAAGCCTGATTTGCATATGGTTTTTCCCCTTCTGTAATGGCTTGGCAGGCTGAAAAATGATGGTCTGGAGGGTTGCCCAGAGCTTTGCCCATGGTTATGATTAATTCAAAACCTTCCAGCCATCACCTTTCTGTTTTGCCAAAGTGGTTCATGCTTCCCATCTCAGGATGGCTGCTTCTCCTGAAGGCAACATTTCAGATGTTTTGCAGAATCCTACGATCATGACTCCGCCCACATTGACAGCTTGTGTTTATCAAAGGAAAGACACGGAGCAGCTTCACGTTGCTACTACACTCGTAGGTACGTTCTGTAAGTTTGTATCCCTGTGATCACAAACCTGTGCTATTAGCTCCTTTACTACTCTGACTCCCATGCTTACTTGCTGACCTCCTTTTGTTTCCCTTCAGAGCCCTCTTTCAGTCACCCGCAAATGCTCCGTTTCATGCCTCGGTCTGATTCTCTCTCTGATCCTCGGAACTCCCGGTACGTTTTCTCTTCACGTTCAACGCATAGAACTCACATTCTGTGGGCAGTTCTTACCTTATCTGATCTCTCCCCGGCACAGACATTATCCATTGTGGACTGCGGCGAACATCAGCAACAAAACCACTTCGAGCAAGGCTCACTGTCTTTGTCTCCCTCATCCGCCGTAGCACACCTCTCTGCGCTGCCCAGCACTTTCGGGTACGCTAGGATAACATTCTCCTCTGCCTTCCCGCTACATCCATTCCAGGGACGTCATTTAGGGGTCGCAGAGGTCTCCCTTGTGACCTCTGTGGTCTCCCTTGCGACCTCTTAAAAAGAAATTACGTTTTGGTAATGCAAGTTCCTGCACTGTGGATAGCGCCATGTGGCTCTTTACTTCTGGAGTGGCTGGCTTTCTTGTTCAGACCCCTTTAAAAAAAGAAGAAAAATAAGAATAGGAGTGCCACAAGTCTAACACTTTCAGCACTGACCCTAAATAAGAAAGAATAGGAATACCAAATAATGTGTCTTTCTGGAATTCTATACAATAATTGCAAGACTCATTAAAGGTTTATTTCAGGCACACTTCAGGGTGTGAGTCATTGATTTAGTCTGTTCTTAAATGCCTCAACTCAGCCTTTTATCCTTCTGAGGTGCTATATAATAACATATCATTATCATTTGGTCATGGACGTCTGCTTCCATTCACAGTAATTTGTTAATATGGGACATTACACACTGATCTTAACGATACATATGGCGATCCATTCTTGTATGAAATGTACATCACATTATAGTGATAGTGTAACTATATTTTTGTGTACAATGCTATGTCATGCCGCTTCTTGTTATGTCAACGGGTGAAAATGTGTGTTCCATTGCTTCCTGTGATATCACTTTGGGGTGGGGTCAAGCTCGTAGCTCGGGGAGAGGTCTCCTAGCCAGGTTCTCTCTCAGATAAGTCCCCGACAGACTCAACAGCTTTTAGTTTACTTCGAAGGAAATGCAGCAGCAATCTTCTTCTTCCAGCTGGACTTCAAAGATCAGCTTCAAGTTTAGACTTAAGCTTCTGAACAAATTGGTAAGTGCAAGGTCTCAAGATATACACATCTGTCCCTCATTCACTCTGGCTAAGCTAGGCTCAGTCAGCCAATCACACAGAGGGCATTGATGCTGGCCATCAGCCAATCAGGCTTACAGGCATTCAGGCCATTCACTTCCACCAAGAAACCCATAACAGGGAATGTGGATTGGGGCAAGCACCCAGCCTTTGAGCACACCACACTGCATTCATGTCAGTTTCAGGCAGGGCTGTCTCATTCATTGCGTCACATACACAGAAACCAGACACCCATAACATACAATGTATATTGGTCACACATTCTATTCACATCGGTCCCACCCCAAGGGTGTACACACAACATACAATTACTGGGAAGGCTCCAGCCAGTCTTGCCGGGACTTTCCCACAATACCATGTATGGTTCTTCCACCCAACAGCCACTCAGAGGAAGGCACAGGATCAGGGCTTTACAGAACTTTGGGAAAACAAGGTAGCAGGCAATACAAACCAGGAGGTCCCAGGGGTCAACTTCCCTTTTTATCAGGAATCCACTGATTCCTATGGCAGGGCCTGGGTATCCCAAAATGGAGGATACGCAGAGCTCCTGTCATATCATCATGAAGCTGCCACCAGCACATACCCTGCTCTGTGGGCAACAAACAGGTGCCCAAAAACATATACTAGGGGTACAGGGTTGTACCACCACCCATGGGTGCCATAAGGGTATTATCCCAAGGGTCTTGCTTCACCACAACCAAAAAAATGGAAGAGCTGCACTGACAGGGGTCCCAACTGGACTCCTGGGCAGAAAATAGCACAGAACACACATGATAAGGGAATACAGGACAATGACATGGAGGCCCTGTCCCTTCAATGCATTTTCAGCATCATACTCGCCCACCCGAAAAAAAAACATAACTTCGACAAACCAATAACATTCCACAACAACAACCAACAGCCCAGCAGCGCAATGCCTGCTCAGGCCTAGCCATCTCTCCCATACCTGCCTCCCCACTCCCGGGAATCATGCAGCAGGTTGATGCCTTACAACTGGCATCTTAAATCACATCAGGGGTATGTGTCAATCGTCCACACCTGCCACCTGCAGGTCACCTGCTCTCTGTCTCGGTGTCTCTGCATCATGCGTCCCACTGTTTTACTATTATCTCTTCCAGCTTTGTCTCTGGGTTGTGGGTGTTAATAAGAGAGCCAATGGGCCGCATTCCCACCAATGAAGATATTGTACTATTGCTCATTGTTGCCTCTGCCAGGTAATTGTGGTACTTCCTTCCTGTGCGTCCATCCAGGATTGAGCCCCCATTGTGTTGTCAAAAAAATACGATCTTCCATTATGTAAGACCTTCAGTTTGGCTGGGTAAATCAGAATGTACCTCAGACTTGCTCATCTTAGCCGTTCTTTGGTCAGCCCAAACACTGCTCTGCTCCGTTGTATGAAAGCTGTGTAATCCGGGTATATCGCTCATTTTGAAGAGCCTCTTGTAAATAGTTACTCTGTCTCTTGAGAAGCAAGGACCTTCTCCCTGTCTTTATAGTTCATAATCTTTGCTATAATTGGCCTCGGGGGGGGGCTCCTGGCGGTGGCTTCTTCACCAGGGATCTGTGCGCTCTCTCAAAGGTGAATCCCTGTGTGAGCTTTCCCAGGCCCACCTCCTGTAGGAGCATGTTTTTGATATAGGTCATGGGGTCTTTACCTTCCTCGCCTCCTGGGAAACCTAGTATCCTGACATTATTCATTCTTGCTCTGCCTCCACCTCTTCTGCTTGACGTTCCAGTGTCTTAACGCGGCTGAGCAGATCTGCCACCTGGGTCTCTATGTTATGTTAGCTGTGTGTCGGCTTTGCCTTTCTCGGTCAGGGTGTGCAAACAAATGTACAATTCCAGGGGCACCGGGTCTTCCCTGTCGTAAAATGAGGTTAGTATTTCAGCTTTGTGGTCCACCTTATTGCTAGAATTGCTCAGTGTTAATGCCCCAGGTGACCATGTGCCCTCCACCACAGTTTCTGTCCCACTGTAGTCTATGTGGACCTGAGGGCAGTAATGTTCCTCTCTCCGGTGTCGGAGTGTTTGTACGCAGCTCGCCGGGGTCCCACTCCTCCCATCTGCCAGGCTGCTCAGTGTACTCACCACTGCCGACCTCAATCACATTTGCATTATTGTTCAATCCAACAATGAGCCAGCATTCAGGCACCATCTGCGCTGTTTTGTTCACAGTCATACTGTGTCTAGGCCAGGTTATGCTGCCTTGCAATCCGCAGACTCGGGTTTCAGCACCGAGGGCAATTTGCGCCTTTGCTTCGCCTCTATTCTAAGCTCCTCTGTATCCCTCTGCTGTTCTGGGCACAATCCACTCTGTTTGCAGGCCAGTCTCACCGGGCAAGCCGGCGCAGGATTACCATTGCACGCTGGGAGGACACCTCGACCCACGGCATTGGGTTGTTGATCGCTCAGCCAGAATTTCAGGGGATGGTAGCCGCCATTTTGAATGCTGCAGTCCCAATCCTCCGATGATTCAATCCACCCTTTCTTCTCAGTATCAGCTGCGGAACACCCTCCATGTTGGTCCACAGCTTATCTGCACTCTTATTTTTGCAAAAGCACACAGAAGCGGGCGGAAATTACTATCATATGCAAGCATCAAGCAGGAGCTCCATCGATATGCTGCCTCACTGCATGGCTGCTAGCCACGCCCCCTGTGTTGAGGTCTTTATGCTCGTTCTCAAATCCCTCAAAACCATATTCCATCACAGGGCAGGTCGAGTTAGTTTCCTCCCAAAACGAAAGGGAAGGACTCAAACTGTTCCAACCATGTGACCAGAATATTTTCAATCTTGATAATTACATCCTCAAGACTCATTTGGACAGGGTTGTATTAGATGTTGAGAATTAAGATGTGTCTCTCCTGTACAGTTTGTATCAAGAACAGTTGTCGCTAAAACCGCCTATGTAGTGGTTTTGATTTTATTAATAATGGCCGTGATCATACCTCCAAAAGGTCTGCCCTTCTCGCCCTTTTTGGCACTGTTCATGGCAATAAGATAGCCATCTATTACAGGACTTTCACTTAACCAAGATTCTTGAAGTAGGATCATGTCATAAAAAATGAACTTTTCACTCATTTGAAAACCTAAGACACTGTTGTATCCTCTTGAATTCTAACACACAAGTCTGCAGTTTTTACTTTCTAAACCCTGGTCTGTGGCCTGTTGTAGTGGAGAGGGAAGCTGACAACCAACTCCACCTAAGTGTGTCATCACCGAAGCACGCCTGCCTTTGCCCTTCATTAGCAAATGTAATGTTTGTATACCTCAACACAGACCAAGGGGTTTTAGGTTGCACTTCTTCCCTGTCTAAATAACTTTCAAATCCTCTGTTGATAAATTTCCTACTGATTTGAAAAAACAATTACAGCGCACTTCCCCTGAAGCGCACGATCAAATTAATGAACAAAGCAAATATCAGAGGAAGAAACTGTAGATGAAGTTGAAATTGTAGCAAAAATTTACAACAATCTATTCCTGTTGAGGGGCGAGTGTCTTTCCCTCTCTAACACCGTTTAAAATATGATAGGTCGTGACTGATCTTGTTTGGCTCTAGTTGTTCCCATTGTGTGGTTTGTCATGGTCTTATCCACAGAGTGTTGCGAGAAGAAGAGCTTGGTCGCGCTCCAACCGTTTTCCACGTTTCTACTGTCTCCACGGACCTTATCCACTGAATGATGTCTACTGTCAACGAACCTAGTCGGCACTAATTAACCTCAAGAATTGGTTTTCCATAAGTAGTGGAAACACTCCCTGCATCCATACTGGGTTGTTTTAGGAGTCTCACAATGCCTCCCCATCTATGTTTTTTAGGTTTTCACGTCTCTCCCAAGGGGGCTTGTATGTGAGACTATTACAACATGTGGCGTTTCCTGCCGACTAGCCGTAATAATTGTACATTCCCCGTCATGACAAAATACCTGCTCTTCACCCTGTTGTGTGTCTGTGATGGTAATTAGCTCTACATCCAGAGCTGCAACGTCTCTCACTGGGAAGTCAGCTCCTTCTCTGTTGTGTATCCCTCTTCGAAGGGACCTTTAATATTTTCTTGAGCCTGTGTTTTTTGGTCTGGTACAACCTTTGATATTCTTCAATTTTTGCATCTTGTCTTTTTTTTTGTCCTTCTATTGACAGCATTTATCATGTTTTCCGCAGACTTTTCTATAGGATTAGCTGGCTCATCTCTTTTAGATTGGGGAAGGTCCATTAACTGTTGTTCTATTGCCTTCAATCTAGAATTTAAAATGCACGGGTAATTTCCTAAAAGCAACGCCTTTAATTGTTTGAGAATTGTGGAGTTTTCTCTCACTTCTATCGCAAAGACTTATTAATGACTGTAGCACTGTATTTAGAGCTACCAAAGGGCTGTTTGAGCTTGTAGTCACATCCTGCACTGACTCAGAAGCTTGTTGAAGAGGAGGACCTGACCAATCCTCCACACTCGAGTCCTCAAAAGAGATGCCCTCTTGGTTCTCACTACTAATAATTTCTCCGCCCTCAGGAGTAATGAAAAGTTTGCGGGAAGCGCTCAATCTAGACAAGACAGCTTCTATTGCCTGAATGTCATCTTCAAGTCTAATACAAGCGTCTGTAAGTGACATGCTCGCTCTCCTTTAACATCTTGTAAAACCCAGCTAGAAATGTTGATGCCACCATTAAGGTCCATGACCGACGCCGACATCAGAGAGTCAGATGCAGTAGAATTAGGCTGACTCGATTGTAGGGCACGACTGTATAACATAGGTGGGCATTATGTAGTAAGTGCTCCTTGTTTTGAGAAACATGCAGTTTTCTTTTTATTTCCTGTCTGTGGTTTGCAGAGCGTATCTTTATCCAAAAAGGTTTCTTCCATACTTCCCGCATGTCCCACATTGTACTAAACAGCAGTTGCCTTAGCCTAGCGTTAATGTCCCGCACACGAGGGAACAATAGGTGTGTGTCGAAGAGCGTGTGAGTAGGGCTTCCTAACAGCCAACTCTCACCCCACCCCCCAATTACGATGGTACTATTAACTGTTGCTGCCTCTATTTTAGATGCTGCTTGGTTACCCACAACTCGTGCAGGCCCCCATTAATACAAAACTTACTTGATTCGTAAGGCAGTGTGAATTAATTGCAGAGTGGTGCCAGGACCTACCTTATCTCGGCAATGTGTCACAAGGAGGCTCCCTCACCACCAGAAGCAGCACCACAGACCCCGAAGACACCACCCAACCTCAAAAAAACAGACTGTTACTGTGGGACTAAAGTGCCTCCCAACTGCAAATGTCTGGGAAACGCTGAGAAAGCCTGAAAGAGTCCCGAGTCTCAGTGAGCTATGACCAAACCTCTGGCCTCCCGCTTCCAGCTCAGGGGGACAAGAGGAAAGGACCTCACAACGCTCCGACGCCAGCTGTTAAGCCCACTGGAAAACGCTCCGATGCAGGAAAAGGGAACGAATGCCAGCCACTTCCGGCAGATTATATTTTTAATGTAAAATCTATATAACATGTATTATGTTACCTACTCAGGGAGTCCCTGTCTGCCCATACGCTGCCAAGGATATAAATAACAAACCCACACTCTGTAGTGTATGATGCAGTCTTTTGTTATCTACATTTTCTTTCTCAATACCTCATGTGAGGACGGTATGGCCTAGGTTACCACATTACGTGGCCTATCTAATGCTACATGTGTATCTTTGTCTCCTAGTGAAGAATTGCAGTACTCTGTAGACTCATGAAAATGAATTTATTATAATGGTGTATGTTAAAAGTCCATATACATATCTATCACTTCTACTATTCATTCTGACTCAGTCTAATCATCATTAAAACTTCCTTTCACTCCAAAATTTATAAAACTATGCATGCTAAATACGTACTAAATATTGTGCAAAGCTGGGTTTCCAAGGTGTAAAGTGCAACCGGAATGGAATGAACTATATAAACATTCAATTCTGCATAAATTTACATTCCACGTAATTATTTGAGCAGTTCTCGAGATCTTAATGAGAATGAGCACTTTATGTTGATTTTCATAAACATGTAGATATTTTGCCTTAGGAAGTGCCAAATTATTTGCCTCTTTATTAACTGGTCTACAGACTCAATTTATCATATTGATCATGTTGTCCATGTTGTGTTAAAGTGCTGCTCAAATATATCATGCCTACTCGCAGAAACCATAAGTCTTCTTCAGGGCGGAAAATAGTTGGGTACTGCATTTAAAGCCAACATACATCTAGGTGAGTGTATGCAGTAGTGTGTGACTTAGATACACATGAGTCAGCAATTACTGTTTTAGGAGGAAAAAGACTTGCCCTTCCAGTCAGTACCTTCAGTTCATTTAGGTGCTCTTGGGGTCACGCTGCGTGGCAGGATGCTGGACGTCTCTGTGTACTGCCTTTCACTGGGTGGACCACTTATATGTAGTTCACCCTCCCTGGAACCGAGTTACGCACTCTGTTGAGAGCGTATGAATTTCAAACATTCCAGTCGCCTATTGTTGTTTGTACTGTAGGGAATCATACAAAAATGCGATGGGGAATTGCGACGGTTGAAAATGCTGACTTTTTTTTTAACCCCCCTTACACCACATATATATGTGTTTTTTTTTTAAGAGCCTAATATTAATATGGAGACTGCTGGCGGGGTCTCCCCCAGCATATATACGTGGTGTAAAAGGTTAAAAAAAAAAGAAAGTCTGCATTTTCGGCTGTCACGATAATCGCATATACCCCATATTTTGTCTGTATTACAAATCCTAATATTTTTATCTATATGTCATGGCATGCCAGATGTTTGACAGCATGTAAAAATAACCCTATAGAGTTGAGTTTGCCACATCACCTAGTAGCATGGCACCCCCAGACATTTTCTTTTCTTTTTAAACTTTATTTAACAAGACGTGGACAGACAGATTACATGACAGTGACGCAAAATGGTATATACAATACATGACATAACAAAGAGGGGCCAGGTCTGAATCCACAGGCAGATAACCTTCAATATTCAAAGTCCGCCCCTGTATCAAAGGAGCACCAAAGCCATCCTCTATGCCCACTGTTCCTGGGTGGTGTCTGAAATTCCAGTTCGAGCAAAATATAGGCGCAGTGGGGCCCAGATATTCTTGGGCCTACAGGTTGTCGTTATTGTGGCAAGAACAATCTCCTCCCACTCATGGGTAGACACCAAGTCCCACAGCCACTCTCCATGTGTTGGAGCCAGTTTAGATATCCAGTGGTGAAGGATACATTTTATAGCAACCAGACAGGCCAAGTTGAAAAACCTTCTTGTGACTTTCGGCACTTTACCAATATCTCCTAACAAGTATTTTAGGGGGGACGTAGCAGGGGGAACATTCACGATAGCATCTAAAATGTCAGCAATTACCTGCCAATATCGGGCAATGGGAGGACATTCGCAAAATAAATGAAGGGTATTAGCCGGTATAGCCCTGCATTTCAAGCATATTCTCAGACCTTAGGGAGAATTTGGCAATCTTGACAGGGGTATAGTGCAGCTGATTCAGTGCTATAAACTGAATTAACCAATATGCAGCATTCATCGACACTGCGCTGGTAAGGAGACAACATGTTCTCACTGCTCATGAGAAAATTCACAATTCAAGTCACGCTCCCACTTTATACGCGCCCTGTGTTTAGTGTCTTGGTAAGTTTAAATGACACCATACAATTTCGACAACATCCACCTACTAGCTCCTCCATCTACAATAGTGGTGATACACTCATGCGTTTCAGGCTCCAGTAGGAAGGAGGGCCATAACCGTTGGGCGGCTGCTCTGATACGGTAATACTGTAGTGTCTTTGTGAAATGACCACCCATTGTAGCCTGGATCTTCTCTAAAAATACAAACCTACCCTCGGGATATAAATCTCCCAGCATCAGCTGCACATCAGTACCCCATGCCTTATGAATGTTGGCATTGTATGTGGGATGGAGACCAGGAAAATTCCATAGGGGAATCACTCTGTTTTAAGGTGCGGCGACCGCCAGTCTGTGGACATTCATGGACCACGCATTCACTGAGGTGCGGACTGGGTTGAAGGAGCAGGAATCCACATATTTTTTTATTGAACAGGACAGAATTAACATCTATGGGGCCCACCACTTATTTCTCTAGAGCCAGATGTACCACATTTGCCTCTGGTCAATAGCAATACCCTGCAAAGTGGGCCTGTGCTACCAAAAAGTAAAGCTCAAAGTCAGGCGCCACCAGTCCACCCCTCACATATGGTTCTGTAGGCTGATCCCAACTGATTCTGGCAGCCCCCATTCCCCAAATGCCCACCGCCAAAACTCCCTCCCTGGCCAGATGGGGACATTGCAGAAATAGTACAATAGCTTGGGGAGCACGATCAATTTTTAATAAGGAAATCTGCCCATACAATGAGATAGGGAGACCAGCCGACACCCACAGCTTAACACTGAGCTGTTGCAAGTAGCCGGCATGATTGTCAGTGTACAATGATTTCTGAGATATAGATACCATAAAACCCAGGTACCTAAAATGCAAGGGGACCCATCTGAAGTCCATCATCTCAGCTGGCTGAACGGTGGAACCAGTAAGCGGCAATAATTCAGACTTAGACTGATTCACTTTATAACCAGAGTATCTGGAGAATTCATTCACTGTATCCATCACTGACCCTAAATTAGTTTCAGGGTCCCGCACATATAGGAGAGTATCGTCCGCATACAATGAAATCACCTGCGGTGGCCCCAGTACACGTATGCCCAAGTATCGCCCTCATCCATGGAGTAAGAGGTTCTATTGTAAGTGCAAAATAGCAGGGGGGAGAGTGGGCACCCTTGCAGCGTTCCTCTGCCCAGCCGAAACGCCAGTGACACCGGAAGATTAGTGCGGACTCTAGCTGTGGGATGGGCATACAGCAGCCGTACATTATTAATGACGTATTGCCCAAACCGAAACCTTCTCAAAACAAGTACCGACATGACACTGAATCAAAGGCCTTCTCAGCATCCAATGAGGCAACAACTGCCTTGTCAATCAGGGCTAAGATGTGAAATAATGCAGAACAATCTCCTGAGATTCAGCACCGTGGATCATCTGCTGGGGATAAATCCCATTTGGTCTGGGGGTGTTCCAGTTCGGCCATATATGGCAGCAACCGGGTGGCCAACACCTTGGCGACCACCGTAGCATCCAAATTTATTAAAGACAACGGCCTATACGAGGATACCTCCGCAGTGGGTATATTTCACTTTAACAATACAGTGAAAATAGCCTCTCTGAGGGAGGCTGGCAGTACCCGTAATTCAAATGTCTCCTCCCGTACTTGCAACAGTCTGGGGGCAGCGTTGCCCTAAACTTACTGGACGCCAATGCCACTATTGCATCACACACCACCGATATCAATAATGGAAGATCCAGAGCATGTCTGGCCTCCTCAGGTAGTGTAGGAAGGGCAATATCTGCAAGGCATTCCTCTAAGCTCACCTCTGAACATAAATTGGCATAGGCATATAACGAAAGGTGGTATTCATGGAACACTGCATTAATGCCTTTCTCGGTCCCAGGATACTAGTAATGTGCAGTGCGTGACTCTCCGACCGGGCCAACCTAGCCAACCATCTACCCAGCCTGTCTGCGTCCCCATAACTCTTAGCCTGCATCAGCTTTACCATGTACATCACCTCCCTGTCTACAAGTTCCTGGAACTTCAACACGTTCCCTTTGATCACCTCCAACAAGACTCCGTCCTTCGTTCTGCAATATTTGTTTTCCAGTCCGTGTATTTGCACTTCCACCTTACTTAATTCATCCCTAATAGATTTAAGAACCCCCACCGATGTCGATAAGAGCACCCCTCGTATCCATACCTTAAACGCCTCCCATGTCTGGAATGCGAGGACACAGACCCAGCATTAGTTGTGAAAAAATCATCTATTTAATCCTGAAGGGTAGTAACCAGCCAGAGGCCAGTAACATGGATGGTACCATCCTCCACAAGGGGCGGGGCTGCGGCTGTCGGTCCAGTGCAATGGACAATGCCACTAGAGAATGATCGGACAGCGTGTGTGGTAATATCTCACATTGCCAAACATCTGCTACCAACTCGGAGGATAGGAACCAGTAATCTAGTCTAGCCATGGAGTCATGCACTGTTGAATGACACGTGTACTCCCTCCCCCATGGATGCAGACACCTCCAAATGTCTGATAACTGTAAGCGATGTATAATATGGATATGCGTTTGCGCTGTAGCAGATAGCCGATTAAGGGCCATGGCGGCACGATACACAACCTCATGTAGGACCGTGTTAGTCTCCTCCCCAAATGATGGGGATGGCTGTTGCATGCACCGGTATGTCCATGACGGAATTATAAAATGCAGGGTCGTCGACATTGGGCCAATAGGTATTAACCAGCACAATCTCGCTGACGACCAGCTCTCCCCATACTATCACATACCGACCCCCAGGGGTTTGTCAGCAGAAATGGTATGGAGTGATGCACAAGAGTGAGCACCCCCCTTGACTGTGAAGAGTAATTAGTATAGTATTGATGCCCCCATTTGGGGGTGAACAATTAATGTGTAGGACCCAGCGCATGTGTTTCTTGTAGCATCAGGATTTTTGAACTATGCCTGGTCAGGTATGCCAACAGCTTCCTTGCTTTGACAGAATTATTTACCCCCCACACATTCCAAGTGAAGCAGATACCGGGCTCACCCCCACCAATACTGTCCTGTTCCAGCATGACAGTAGCACCGCCAAATATTTCCACCTGCATCAATATATCCTGTAACATGGCAATAAACAAATTGTCAACGTTTTCCCATTAACTTCCTGTACCCTCCCACCTCCCCTCATACTCACAGTCATCCCCAACCAGACCATGTTATCCCTCTCCCCTATTTGAACTCTCAAGGAATACAGTGCGAGCAGCATCTCAACTAATAACAAGAGAACTACTCGGCATAAAGCCAAGTTGCGGTTTTAGGCCATAATATAGCATAACACCAACGGACTCCATCATCTCATCTGGCTGGTGAACCTCTCTCAGGATACATGGCATAGAAGGATCCAGTAGACAGTCACATGTTATCTAAGGGTACCGGGAGTGGGATGGATGCTTCAATATATTGTATTGCCTCCGCTGGACTCTCAAAGAAATGCACCCTACCTCCATCCTGAATGCGCAACATGGATGGGAATAGGATTTCATACTGTATTTGCCATTCACGTAACATTCGCTTTACTGGGTCAAAGGATTGCCTCACCGCCTGCACCCGCACAGAAATGTCAGGGTAAATGTGAATGGTACTGGAGGTATATTGGAGTAATCCCATTCCCTGGATAGTCATAGAATGAGGTCTATGTCTTGATAGTTCAGAAGCCGGGGCCTAGGAACAGGCTAGTGTGCGGTGAGTACGATCCACTAGTAATTATGCTGAAAATTGAGCCTCCCCAAATAAAGACTTCAGACGGTCCTCCACAAATTTCTCTATGGGTCCCTTTGGCACCTTTTCAGGAACCCCAACTATCCAGACATTATTTTGCCGAGATCTTGATTCCAAATCCTCGCATTTTGCTCTGACGGCAGTGAGCTCCTTCTTAATTCCTTTAATTAGCTGGTCGTGAGACTCAACCATGTCATCCAGATTGCTGATCCTGATCTCTGCTTCAGTGATGCCCCCACTTTCTTTGTCCATACGGAACCGAAGGGAACCAATGGTGGCAACTATATCATCCAGTTTGATATTAACTGAGGCAAACGTGGATTGCATGGCCACTAGGAGGGGCTCCATACCGGCAGGGGCCACCAGGTCGCCCGCAGAGGCAGTATCCCCTGCAGGTTCCACATGCGCCTCCCTAATGGGGTGCTAGTGAAGGAGTCCATCGGCCCTCATTTCTTTCCAGCGGCCCTCGTTATTTCAGCAGGGCAGAGAATCTCAGCGAGGCAGGGATGCCACACAGCGCATGTCCCAGAAGAGCAGCTCCGTCAAAGGGGATATAGGCAACACCAACCTGGCCTGGCCTCCCACAGGGCCACCTCCGCTTATTCCACACCTCCATGCGTAGGCTGTGCTCCCACCTCACCTCGTCGGAGTATGAAACACTTGTGTATAGGCGCGCCATAAATAAAATATCACCATGTCATATGGGATATGGGATTAGATGTTTACTGGTATTAGGCCACCTCGCAGATCTTCATAAGCCTCCACAGATGCAAAGTGCCAGAGGCAAAATTCAGCCCAATGCAGTTTTCAAGGAGAGTCCCCAGTTGCTTTTGAAAGGACCCCGTGTAGTGGCTCCAACATTTACAGATGACTTGTTAGACCGGGCTGGCATCCATGTGTTCAAATCCCACCTCTGCAGATTCCGGCTAATGTTAAGTGCCAGAGGGGTGGCACCCAACCTGCCACCAACACAATCTTCACCAGCAGCGGACTGGATGCAGATCTGGCAGCCCCGTGAGCCACCAGCAGGTCCACCACACTCTCAATGGGGCCACCTTTCCTCCTACCCTATGTAACAGCAGTCAAGGGTCTGAGTTTCCGTCCGGGCTCCTCTCGCGATATTACACTTCCCTCAGCAACCTCCAGCAACCCGGGCAGTCAAGTTATGGTTTTAGGTCCTCCCCGGGGTCTCCTCCACTTGGCCGCTCCACAGGCAGCCACAGACAGAGGGCCTCTGCCTTTCCAGCATCCGCTTCGTAGGCCGCCTCTTCTGCTCAGAGGTTGAGTCTTCTTCCTGCCCAGGATGCAGCTGTTATGTGTGGCGCCGGTCTTGCATGCACCACGCTGAGGGCTTACACTCCTCCTGCTCTCCACTGCGGTCCACCCACAAACCGGCAGCCGGACAGCAACAGCACCCAGAGTACACAGAGTCAGCCACAGTGGTCCTTCATGAGTTTGATGGCCAAGAAGATTGGTTGTTTAACATTTGGGATATCGCTGGGCATGGAGCTTTGCAATCAGGCGGTCATATGTGGTGTTGCTCCGCAGCGCCTCCTACCCCCAGACTGTCAATAAAAAAGACCAAAACTATTGACTTGGGCAATGAATCGTATTGAAGGAAAGGGCTGTTGTAGAGACAGCAACATGTTTGCGGCTAGCTATTTGGCTCTAAACCACCCCACCACAGCCTTCAGAAGCTCCAGGTTTTCTTGAGGCCAATGCCACTAAGACCTCTGCACTACAGCAGATAAATACAAATGAGTGAGCTGGCACAAAGATATGAAGCCAGCATTGCTCTGCGAATGTCACAATTCTAGGCAATGGGAATAAGTGAAGCACTCACCAGGGATGATGTATGCTACCTCTGGATAGAGTACGGGGTGCCTCAGTTCCTCTAGTTGTGAAGAACAACTGGGACACTGGAACAGTCCGGGCATCTCTTTCAGAGGACGACCTTCCCAATGACACATCTCACTAGCTGCTAACAGTATGAAAAGCTAGAGGAGTAAATCATTTGAAAGGGTGAGGAATCTGTGACCACAGGAAAACACCAGGCTGGAATAGAGAGGCACAGATCAGTAATGGTCCTTAATGGAGAGGATAGATAGACCAGTAGTGATGCTTCACTAACCTGGATGTAGAGGTATCCGGACCTTCTAAAGTGGTTAGTGGACCTCCCGCTTGGTTCTCCCTAGGGGAAGATAAGGCAAGTATTAGAAAAGAGGGGGTCCACCCCTGTGCCCCCCCTTCCCTTTTACCCCTGGGCTTCGTAAATTGGCCTTGACTAATGATTCTCTTACCATAAGGTGAAGTTGGAAGTCCAGTCACTTGTCCAGAGATCAGTAGCAAGGAGCAGGAAGGATACGAGGAAGGGAAGGTTAGTGAGGGACTAGGACCCGGGCGGCATGAAGGACGCACTAGTGTCAGGTTGGTGCACACTTGAAGGCAGCAGCAGAGCATCCTGAAACTGTCCAGTGCACTGTCAAACAATAGAGAATGAAGGAGCAAGGGTAATGAGAGAGGAAATGATAAATGCAGAAGTTCAGAGAATTGGATCCTCACAGTGGCCTCAGGAACAACGTTGCTCTCCTGATAATGTGGAATGCTCCGTAGTGTGAGCCCAATGAGGTGGGATTGGGAGCAGTAAGGACCGCAATGAGGAGGAGCAGAAAGCATTCCGTGCGAATGTATCAAAGGAGGCAGCCCCGAAGCGGGAAGTGAGAAAGGGAAACCGTGAGGCAGTCATGCAGGCAAGGGCGTAGCAAAATCAGAATACTGTTGGGAGTCCTAATACAGGCCGTAGTCCGCAGGAGGTCTGGCAGAAATAAGTAAAGTGGAATGAGACAGCAAGGAATTCCATTAACAGGCAGGGATGGCAACTGGTAAGCACAAGGATCAGCCAGGCGCTGTAGAGTAGAAACGAATCAAAGAACAAAAAAGCTTAGGTCTGGAACAACAATCAGAAGCACTGAAGCGTAGAACGAGAACAGTTTAAATATCTTCTTTGGGTCACGGTTCTAACGTGGCAATGCAGCGTTCCATATCACGTGACCATGGTAAGCCTTGGAATGCAGTGTTGTTACACAGCATCCTGGAAACACACCGCGTCACCATGGCAACCTCCCGGACAACTTCCATCGAGCGAAAAATAGCCTGGCAACCACTCTATGGGCAGGTGATAAACATTTTCACTGTAACACACCAGGAGGCTTGGTTCTGATAGGGACAGGGAAATCTGGAGGTATGACAGTACCATCCCCCAACAGCGCTGACACACCACTGGAGGCATGGAAGTGGCAGAGCAGACATGGAGTGTGGATGATGGCAAGAGGCTCCCAAGTCCGATCTTCAGGACCATAGCCCTTCCAATCTACCAGATAATACAGTACCCCTGCGCGCATTCGCATGTCCAGAATTGCATCCACCTCATACTCATCTGAACCACGGAAAGTAACAGAAGCTGGATGAACAGGTAAGCGCGTGGCTGGCAAACAGGGCTTGATGAGGGAAACATGAAAAACCGGATGGATCCGCCAACGGGCCAGAAGGTCAAAGCGTACAACAACTGGGTTGATGAGACCAGAAACAACATAAGGGCCAATATAGCGTGGAAGCAGAGACTTCTTGCCAGGAAGATTCATGTATTTGTTGGACAGCCATACGTGCATGCCCACTTCATACACAGAGGCTGGAGTCCTATGGCCATCTGCGAACCGCTTGGCCCATATCTGTGCCTGCTCCAGATGTGAACGTGTTGCCATATGTATCTTCACGAGGTCCTGGGTACAGGCCAGAGCGGCCGGATTGTCCAATGACACAGTCAGATCCAAGGGGAGAGACCTGGGATGTTGACCATACAACGCGAAAAATGGAGCTGTTCCAGAGGAACAATGCATGGAATTATTATAGGCGAATTCTGCAGAATGCAAAACAGACAACCGCGTGGTCTGATACTGTAGGCACAGACAACAGAGGTATTGTGCCAAGGTGTAGTTGGTCCGTTCAGTCTGGCCGTCTGTTTGCGGATGGTAAGAACAGGAGAATCGATCTTCAATATGAAATGCGGAACTGAGTGCCTTCCAGAAATGCAACGTAAACTGGGAGCCCCTGTCTGTGATAATGATGGAGGGAAACCCAAAGAAACGAAAGACCTGACACATGAACAGGTCTGCAAGAACCAGAGCCAAAGGTATACCGGTACATGGAACAAACAGGGCTAACTTTGTAAAGTAATCCACAACAACCCAAATGGTATTGAAGCCTTGGACCAAAGGCAACTCCACTATAACATCTATAGACACCATGTGCCGTGGTTTATGGGGCACAGGGAGAGGACGCAACAGCCCCACAGACTTCCCGGGATTGGTCTTACACTGAGCGCGTATAGCGCAAGTTGAAACATAATCCACCACGTCACGATATATGGATGGCCACCAGCACCACCTGTGGAGGAGTACCACAGTCTTCTTCCTACCAGGGTGTGCTGCGAACAAGGATTCGTGACCCCACTGTAGGGCCAGCATTATTTGAATAAATGGTAAGCCGTTGTTCACATCGAGATTGAGTTCTTGTAGTTCAGTCGGCTCCTTAGCCACCCACTCCTGTAAGAGCCTTCGAAGCCTAGGTTGCGCGGTACAGCTACAGACCACATGGTCAGAAAGAACTGGGAGCTGGTCTGAATGAACAGGAGCTGTACCGGTGTCAAGACGGGTGAGAGCATCAGCCTTGTCGATCTGTCGAGCCGGGTGGTACGTACTATGTAACTCAAATTGAGTGAAGAATGCGTGCCACCGGGTCTGTCTTTCTGTCAGGCATTTCATGGTCCTGAACGCATGCAGATTACAGTGGTCAGGAAACACAGTAACAGGGTGTATAGCCCCAAAGAGGTGGTGCTGCCATTCCGTGAAGGCGTCTTTAACGGCCAGCAACTCCCTCTCCGTGACAGTTTAGTTCTGCTCATAGGGCGAACATTTCTGTGAAAAGAAGGCAACTGTGTCAGGACATGCCTGTGAAAGGATAGCGCCGACAGCAATGCCAGAGGTGTCAGGTTCAACCAGAAATGGGACCTGGGGGTCAGGATGTCAGAGGATCGGTGCGGTTTTGAAGGCCTTTTTTCAGATATCAAAAGCTGAATGTGCAGTTGAATTCAAACAAAAGGGTACTTTAGAGCAAGTCAGGGCAGTAAGAGGTGAAACCACAGAAGAGAAGGAACAATTTAAATGGCGATAGAAATTGGCAAAACCGAGAAAAGATTGGAGAGCCTTGGTGGAAGCAGGGGTTGGCCCGTTCAGGATGGCTTTTACTTTACAGTGGGTCATCTGTACCTCACGATTGGTTAGATCGTAGCTCAGGAACTCTACCTCGGTGGTGTTAAAAACATACTTCTCGGGCCTTCAGCAATCGCTGCAAACCCGAAGAGACGTGGTTCACATGTTCTTAATAGGAAGGGGAATAAATCAAAATGTCATCTAAATGAATGTTGCTAAAGATGTCATTGATAAAAAACAGAAAAGTGGACGGGGCGTTACATAGGCCAAAGGGCATTACTAGATATTCATGGAGTCCATACCGCGTCTTGAAGGCAGTCTTCCACTCATCGCCTTCCCTGATGTTGACGAGATTGTATGCCCCTTGTAGGTCAAGCTTGGTGAAAATTGTAGATGAACCCAACTGGTCCAAGAGCACAGATACCAGGGGCAAGGGATATTGTTTTTTTTTTTAGCATTATAGCATTGAGAGCCCTGTAGTCAATACAGGGTCTCAGGTCCCCCTCTTTTTGGGAATCAAGAATAACGGTGAGGCCGCAGGTGAGGGAAACGGGCGTATGAACGCCAACTGTAATGCCTTATCAATATAGTCCTTGAGAACTAAATCCTCTTGACGGGTTAGAGAGTAGACCTGGCCGGTAGGTATTTTTTAACCAAGGAGGAGTTTGATTGGACAGTTATATGGTCTTTGAGGCGGCGACTGTTCAGCCCTGCCTTTGTCGAACACATTGGAGTAGGATAAATACTCAGGGGGTACAGGTGTTTCTTTGGTCAAAACAGAACCAATTGACCGGGTCAGATCAAGAAATGCCAGACACGGAGAACTCAGTGCGACCCCATGGGATTGAAAACAGTGGACATTGCAATAGGTGGAAGGAAACTGCATTTGCCGGGATACCCAGTCTGACTGGAATATGCGAGGACAACCAAGCCAGACCGAGGATAACTTTGAACTGGGAAGCGGTGATCAGATCAAAAACCACTTCCTCAATATGTCCATCCTCGGTAGTCATCTGCAGGGGTACTGTTTGATTTGTAAGCATGCCCGAGGTCAATGAAGTTCCGTCTACTGCGTTCACGGTTTTCTGGTACTGACTTAGCTGTTACAGGTATTCCGGAATCCCTGGCGTACTGAAGATCCATGTAATTATTGGTTGCTCCAGAATCAATAACTGCTCTGGATTGGACAACAGAGGTAGCGAGGATCAGTGAGACTGACATAATGATAGGTGAACATGACGAGGAGACAAAGGAGTCCAAATGCAAACCTGGCAAAGGGACTCCATCTATTGCTGGGCCCTGGCATTTCCCGACCTTCGCAGAGGTTTCTTTGGACAGGTTCACAGGAAGTGCTCGGTTGAACCGCAGTACATGCATAATTGTTCTTTCTGCGGTTCTCCCTCTCGGCGGTAGACAGAGGTCCCCAGACCACCCCAATCTGAATGGGATCAGCATCAGAGGGTGAAGGGGCAGTTGTGTCGGTATGCAGAGGAATATTAGAATGAGGCTTCCTTTTGCCCTTCCTCTCTGTCCTCCGTGCGTCTATATGGAGGACTAAGTCCAACAGTTCTACGAACCCTGTAGGCACAACCAGAACAGTAGCAAGGGTGTCTTTTAATTACTCAGAAAGACCCTTGTTAAATACTGCAGCCTTTTCGTCCTCGGGCCATCTAGTTTCGGCTGTGAGTTGATTAAACCTTGAACAACAGAGCTTCGGTCTGGAACAACAATCAGAAGCACCTGAGTGTAGAATGAGAACAGTTTAAATATCTTCTTTGCGACGTGGTTCTAACGTGGCAACGAAGCATTCCGTGTGAGTGATCATGATAAGCCTTGGCACACAGCGTTGCTGCACAGCGTCCTGGAAACACAATGCGTCACCATGGCAACCTCCCAGACAACTTCCATCGAGCGAAAGACGGCCTGGCAGCCGCTCCATAGGCAGGTGATGAACGTTTTCACTGTAACACAACAGGAGGATTGGTTCTGGTAGGGACAGGGGAATCTGCAGGCATGACAGCGAAGCTCAGGGATGAGGTGATGCAATACAGTAATACAGTGTTGTTACACAGCATCCTGGAAACACACCGCGTCACCATGGCAACCTCCCGGACAACTTCCATCGAGCGAAAAATAGCCTGGCAACCACTCTATGGGCAGGTGATAAACATTTTCACTGTAACGCACCAGGAGGCTTGGTTCTGATAGGGACAGGGAAATCTGGAGGTATGACAGTACCATCCCCCAACAGCGCTGACACACCACTGGAGGCATGGAAGTGGCAGAGCAGACATGGAGTGTGGATGATGGCAAGAGGCTCCCAAGTCCGATCTTCAGGAACATAGCCCTTCCAATCTACCAGATAATACAGTACCCCTGCGCGCATTCGCATGTCCAGAATTGCATCCACCTCATACTCATCTGAACCACGGAAAGAAACAGAAGCTTGATGAACAGGTAAGCGTGTGGCTGGCAAACAGGGCTTGATGAGGGAAACATGAAAAACCGGATGGATCCGCCAACGGGCCAGAAGGTCAAAGCGTACAACAACTGGGTTGATGAGACCAGAAACAACATAAGGGCCAATATAGCGTGGAAGCAGAGACTTCTTGCCAGGAAGATTCATGTATTTGTTGGACAGCCATACTTGCATGCCAACTTCATACACAGAGGCTGGAGTCCTATGGCCATCTGCGAACCGCTTGGCCCATATCTGTGCCTGCTCCAGATGTGAACGTGTTGCCATATGTATCTTCACGAGGTCCTGGGTACAGGCCAGAGCGGCCGGATTGTCCAATGACACAGTCAGATCCAAGGGGAGAGACCTGGGATGTTGACCATACAACGCGAAAAATGGAGCTGTTCCAGAGGAACAATGCATGGAATTATTATAGGCGAATTCTGCAGAATGCAAAACAGACAACCGCGTGGTCTGATACTGTAGGCACAGACAACAGAGGTATTGTGCCAAGGTGTAGTTGGTCCGTTCAGTCTGGCCATCTGTTTGCGGATGGTAAGAACAGGAGAATCGATCTTCAATATGAAATGCGGAACTGAGTGCCTTTCAGAAATGCAACGTAAACTGGGAGCCCCTGTCTGTGATAATGATGGAGGGAAACCCAAAGAAACGAAAGACCTGACACATGAACAGGTCTGCAAGAACCAGAGCCAAAGGTATACCGGTACATGGAACAAGCAGGGCTAACTTTGTAAAGTAATCCACAACAACCCAAATGGTATTGAAGCCTTGGACCAAAGGCAACTCCACTATAACATCTATAGACACCATGTGCCGTGGTTTATGGGGCACAGGGAGAGGACGCAACAGCCCCACAGACTTCCCGGGATTGGTCTTACACTGAGCGCGTATAGCGCAAGTTGAAACATAATCCACCACGTCACGATATATGGATGGCCACCAGCACCACCTGTGGAGGAGTACCACAGTCTTCTTCCTACCAGGGTGTGCTGCGAACAAGGATTCGTGACCCCACTGTAGGGCCAGCATTATTTGAATAAATGGTAAGCCGTTGTTCACATCGAGATTGAGTTCTTGTAGTTCAGTCGGCTCCTTAGCCACCCACTCCTGTAAGATCCTTCGAAGCATAGGTTGCGCGGTACAGCTACAGACCACATGGTCAGAAAGAACTGGGAGCTGGTCTGAATGAACAGGAGCTGTACCGGTGTCAAGACGGGTGAGAGCATCAGCCTTGTCGATCTGTCGAGCCGGGTGGTACGTACTATGTAACTCAAATTGAGTGAAGAATGCGTGCCACCGGGTCTGTCTTTCTGTCAGGCATTTCATGGTCCTGAACGCCTGCAGATTACAGTGGTCAGGAAACACAGTAACACGGTGTATAGCCCCAAAGAGGTGGTGCTGCCATTCCGTGAAGGCGTCTTTAACGGCCAGCAACTCCCTCTCCGTGACAGTTTAGTTCTGCTCATAGGGCGAACATTTCTGTGAAAAGAAGGCAACTGTGTCAGGACATGCCTGTGAAAGGATAGCGCCGACAGCAATGCCAGAGGTGTCAGGTTCAACCAGAAATGGGACCTGGGGGTCAGGATGTCAGAGGATCGGTGCGGTTTTGAAGGCCTTTTTTCAGATATCAAAAGCTGAATGTGCAGTTGAATTCAAACAAAAGGGTACTTTAGAGCAAGTCAGGGCAGTAAGAGGTGAAACCACAGAAGAGAAGGAACAATTTAAATGGCGATAGAAATTGGCAAAACCGAGAAAAGATTGGAGAGCCTTGGTGGAAGCAGGGGTTGGCCCGTTCAGGATGGCTTTTACTTTACAGTTGGTCATCTGTACCTCACGATTGGTTAGATCGTAGCTCAGGAACTCTACCTCGGTGGTGTTAAAAACATACTTCTCGGGCCTTCAGCAATCGCTGCAAACCCGAAGAGACATGGTTCACATGTTCTTAATAGGAAGGGGAATAAATCAAAATGTCATCTAAATGAATGTTGCTAAAGATGTCATTGATAAAAAACAGAAAAGTGGACGGGGCGTTACATAGGCCAAAGGGCATTACTAGATATTCATGGAGTCCATACCGCGTCTTGAAGGCAGTCTTCCACTCATCGCCTTCCCTGATGTTGACGAGATTGTATGCCCCTTGTAGGTCAAGCTTGGTGAAAATTGTAGATGAACCCAACTGGTCCAAGAGCACAGATACCAGGGGCAAGGGATATTGTTTTTTTTTTAGCATTATAGCATTGAGAGCCCTGTAGTCAATACAGGGTCTCAGGTCCCCCTCTTTTTGGGAATCAAGAATAACGGTGAGGCCGCAGGTGAGGGAAACGGGCGTATGAACGCCAACTGTAATGCCTTATCAATATAGTCCTTGAGAACTAAATCCTCTTGACGGGTTAGAGAGTAGACCTGGCCGGTAGGTATTTTTTAACCAAGGAGGAGTTTGATTGGACAGTTATATGGTCTTTGAGGCGGCGACTGTTCAGCCCTGCCTTTGTCGAACACATTGGAGTAGGATAAATACTCAGGGGGTACAGGTGTTTCTTTGGTCAAAACAGAACCAATTGACAGGGTCAGATCAAGAAATGCCAGACACGGAGAACTCAGTGCGACCCCATGGGATTGAAAACAGTGGACATTGCAATAGGTGGAAGGAAACTGCATTTGCCGGGATACCCAGTCTGACTGGAATATGCGAGGACAACCAAGCCAGACCGAGGATAACTTTGAACTGGGAAGCGGTGATCAGATCAAAAACCACTTCCTCAATATGTCCATCCTCGGTAGTCATCTGCAGGGGTACTGTTTGATTTGTAAGCATGCCCGAGGTCAATGAAGTTCCATCTACTGCGTTCACGGTTTTCTGGTACTGACTTAGCTGTTACAGGTATTCCGGAATCCCTGGCGTACTGAAGATCCATGTAATTATTGGTTGCTCCAGAATCAATAACTGCTCTGGATTGGACAACAGAGGTAGCGAGGATCAGTGAGACTGACATAATGATAGGTGAACATGACGAGGAGACAAAGGAGTCCAAATGCAAACCTGGCAAAGGGACTCCATCTATTGCTGGGCCCTGGCATTTCCCGACCTTCGCAGAGGTTTCTTTGGACAGGTTCACAGGAAGTGCTCGGTTGAACCGCAGTACATGCATAATTGTTCTTTCTGCGGTTCTCCCTCTCGGCGGTAGACAGCGGTCCCCAGACCACCCCAATCTGAATGGGATCAGCATCAGAGGGTGAAGGGGCAGTTGTGTCGGTATGCAGAGGAATATTAGAATGAGGCTTCCTTTTGCCCTTCCTCTCTGTCCTCCGTGCGTCTATATGGAGGACTAAGTCCAACAGTTCTACGAACCCTGTAGGCACAACCAGAACAGTAGCAAGGGTGTCTTTTAATTACTCAGAAAGACCCTTGTTAAATACTGCAGCCTTTTCGTCCTCGGGCCATCTAGTTTCGGCTGTGAGTTGATTAAACCTTGAACAACAGAGCTTCGGTCTGGAACAACAATCAGAAGCACCTGAGTGTAGAATGAGAACAGTTTAAATATCTTCTTTGCGACGTGGTTCTAACGTGGCAACGAAGCATTCCGTGTGAGTGATCATGATAAGCCTTGGCACACAGCGTTGCTGCACAGCGTCCTGGAAACACAATGCGTCACCATGGCAACCTCCCAGACAACTTCCATCGAGCGAAAGACGGCCTGGCAGCCGCTCCATAGGCAGGTGATGAACGTTTTCACTGTAACACAACAGGAGGATTGGTTCTGGTAGGGACAGGGGAATCTGCAGGCATGACAGCGAAGCTCAGGGATGAGGTGATGCAATACAGTAATTCATGGCTTTTGGAATGACAGGAATTCCCATGACTCACACCGCCATTGCTGCATTATGCCGACTTCAGCAGAGAATACATGGGTGGCTGCTAAGAAGGATTTGTACATTTTTAGCTCTGATGAGTCATATCTGCAGGACATGACTTCCGTGATGTTCTGTGCCAGCTGTGTAAGTACCGGCCCCTAGGAAAATACAAACAGGATCTGCTCATCAGCTATATCAGCTATAATCAGCAGGGATGGGAGGGGGCTATTTTCAGCTTATGATAGAATGATGCCTGAGTGCTCTGCAGGAGACAGGAAACAGGGGACCCCGACTAGTTTTAGATTCAGACACAGCAACACAGGAACCCAGAGGAAATTTTTCTGCAAAGTAAGCAAGCAGTAAATACACAAGACTGCAGCAGATATGGGCAGGGGGGTAAGGGTAGCTGCATCTTGCCTAGGTGGCAAGGAAACACTAGGGGGAGGGGAGCAGGGTATGTGGGGCTTTAACACTTAAAAGGGGTACTTCTGACTGGTGCAAGGCCGTTGCCTGGGAGTCGTGTGGATCTACCCTGGGGGTGGAAATTCTGACAGCTTGGGCTATCATTAGAAAATTCCCTGCATGGTATGGAGGACTAAATGAGGGATCTGCTGGGCAGGACCTGCGAGCAACCTGGGCTATCTGGAGTTAAGTAGATCCCTGTTGGGCTGTTGGCAGGCATGGGGCAGAGGAGGCCTCCTGCAGGGTGTTGATTGGAAGCCAGCCCTGTGTTCACTAATCGGCTTAAGGACTTCAAGAAAATGGCTGTTGGAGCCGAAGGTGATCTTTTTTTACTTTTGAATCTAAACATGTATATGAACTGGGAGAATTTTAAGACCTATGTTTTGCTGTATTGATTTTTGTATTCTTTAAAAATGTAGCATTTCAAAGAACCCCATATAGATGTGCTAGACAGCATTCTGCTACTATGGAAATGTTATCGGCAACAGGATTTTCAAAGAGCTGGAGGTTTGTAACCAGGAATCTCCAGATCTACACCACTTCTATTAAGCACTGAAGGCACAGGGGAGTTAAATAGGTCTGGCAGGTTTGCATTGCCAATGCATTCTTGGGCTTAAAATTTACACCTTGGGCTGTGCAAATAAAAAACATAGCCATATTCTCGCCGGCTTAGCATGTTTATGTAAGGATTGACATGTTAAACAGTTTCTGTGGTCTGTAAGTAAACTTTGATATGATTCGAGCACCTGGTGACCCTTTCATTAAACAGAGTTGGGCAGGGATGTGCATGATTTGAAGGTTTTTTAAAAGACCGCACTGACTATTGGCACAGACTACCCCAATGCATGTTGGTCATTGTAATTGGTCACGCAGGGGTCTGATCTACAGACAAATGTATTTTTTTGAATTATTTTATTAAAGTGCAATTTTAGTAATAATCAAATACATAAACCTTTTTACACTATTTACAAAAATCCATTCATTATCACATAATACAACATATTACATCCCTTTCATTAATCAATCTAATAATTAAATACATTTTTCCTAAAACCTTCATATTATAAAATATACATTAAAGTCAATTCCTATTCAACATAATTTTTATAAAATATATTAAAATAATTTAATAATCTCTTTCCACACATGAAATGATGCCCTCGTGATGGATATGGGTTGTTTGACCTAAAAAACTTGACCTACTGCCGATTTGCCCTAATTTCTTTGGTCAAATTATTTTTGACATACTGTGGGGACAGACCATCCGCGCTCCCCAACTTCTCCCCCACCTCAACCTATTCCCTTACCCCACCCCACAACTATTTTTAAATTAAAATATCCCATTTGACCTACCAAATTGGACCAAAAAGATGCAGTCAAAACGATGTAGGTCAAATTGGTGTTAGGTCAACTATACCAATACCGTCGTGATAACTAAGGATTCTCCCCCTAATAAAATACTCCAAAATTGGCCTCTGTGATGCTGGAAATGCATTGGAGGGACAGGGCCTCCATGTCCTTGTCCTATACTCCCTTATTGTGTGTGTGTGTTCTGTGTTAGTTTCTGCCAAGGAGTCCAGTTGGGACCATTATCGTGCAGCTCTTCCTCTTTTTTGTTGAGGTGAACGGAGATCCTTGGGATACCCTTATGGCACCCATAGGTGTGGGTACAACCCTGTACCCATAGTGTATGTTTGTGGGCACCTGTGTGTTGCCCACAGAGCAGGGTATGGGCTGGTGGCAGCTTCATGCGGATATGACAGGAGCTCTGAGTATCATCCATTTTGGGATACCCAGGCCCTGCCATAGGACTCAGTGGATTCCTGATAGAAGGCAAGATGGCCCCTGGAGCCTCTTGGTTTCTGTTGCCTGTTACCTTGTTTTCCCAAAGTCCTAGGCAGCACTGACTCTGTCCCTTCCCCTGACAGGCTGTTGGGTGGAGGAACGTGATATGGTATTGTAGGGAAGTCCTGGCCAGACTGCCTGGAACCTTCCCAGTGACTGTATGTTGTGGGTACAGATAGATATAAGAATCTACGACTTCGAGTGTTTCACTATCTATCTTCCACTCTAATTTTCTGTTCCTACCTCTCCCCCTAGTAAACCATAATCTTTGTTTTACCAATATTTATTTTCATGTTATTATTTGTTGCATAATCTACCAAGGCACGTAGAGAGCGTTGGAATCCTGTAGGTGTCATATCTAGCAGAATAGTGTCATCCACATAAGCCAGCCATTGGGCTGGCCTAGCTTCTCCCACTTTAGGAGGAAAACATCTTACCATTTTCATATGTTCATCCATGTCTGGCATATATAAATTGTAAAGTGTAGGCGACAGGACGCAGCCCTGTTTCAGGCCAATGGTGGTTCTTATGGGAGCAGTGAGTTGACCTTCTGCATCCAAACACACCAGTGCCGAGTTATTCTTATACAACAATTTTAGAAAATATAGCAGTGTACTGTCTATATTCCAGTGCTCTATTTTATACCAAAGTATGTACTGTACCACTCTATCAAAAGCTCAGGAATAGTGCATATAACACAAGGGGTTGTGTATGGTATTAAAACTGCTCCTGAAATCTGTTTGGAATGTAGGTACTAAGCCCTTCTCCTCTATCCATATATTACATATTTTCAAAAGAAGACCTGCAAAGATTTTCTTACTAGAATCCAGCATTGCTAGAAGTCTACATGATTCTGGATTAGATCTATTCCCTTTCTTAGAAATGGGAATGATTGTAGATTTTCCCCAGGCTACTAGGGATCTTACCAGAGTGGAGAATCTTCGTAAATAAGGCAGTCAATACCTCTGTCCAATACCTAGGATTATTCTTAATTATTACATTAGCTAAACAGTCTGGGCCAGGAGCTCTTAATCCCTTCAATTTATTCATAGCCCTAAGTACATCTGTCTCCTTAAATTTGCTCCATCCTATTTGCGTTCTATAGGGAAATTCACAGTCTGTTTCTGCTTGCGGGGAGTAATCATTTTCCGTAATATTTTTCACCCATGGGATGAGTATTTGGAGGACTCTCCTGATAAGTGCTTTCTGTAAACTGACTCATGATGGCCTAAAACCAACTCGCATTCCCTATTAGTGGGGTGAACAATTCAACGCTTGGTGAATTCTATTTCACAATGATAGGAAGAGTTGTTATTATGCCAATGCTAAGCCGCGATGGGTGGCAAAACATTGACAAGTGTCTCACCGTTTTATGATGTGTGATGGAATAGAGCACACTTTGGAACAAATATGAGGGTGTTCTCTTGAAAGGGGTTGCTTTGTGCACAGCTTTTTCAGCCATGCACTCGCTGATGCCGTGATAAAGCCTGTGATGGCATTGCAACCCTGTGTATAGAGGGTTATATTCTTTTGAGGTTTAGGATCAGAGTATTGGTTATTGAGGACTGAAGTCTGTTTTACACTGCTGAATTTTGTATATTAAACAATCAATTGTTTGAATCCTTTTCTTGACTGTGGCTGCCATCACCATATTAACTGATACAGTGATAGCAAAAAGAGGGGGCTTTTAGACTACCTGTGTGAGTATGTACAAGCAAAGAGTCACTCTAAGAAATTCAACTGTAGTTGCAAGAACGCAAGTGGTTGTAAGAAGAAGGAAAGTATGAGGTCAAAAGTTTAGAGTGGGTTAAAGTCCCTGGTTCATGGTTCACCCAAAGTGTGTGATCCTGAGCAGTTATTTAAGCCTACATGGATTTAATTGTAAAAAATGGGGAGTGGGGGGTCTTATTTCAAATAATGTCAACTCTTTGCTAATTCAGACATTTCAAACCTATAACTCTGCACCCCGGTAGAGATTACATTTTAGAACAAAATGTAATCTTTGCAGAGGTCCACATAGACACATACACATACACACAACATATACTTGCATATATGCTGCTTCTAGCTCGCGTGGTGCTACAGATTGTAAAATATTTAATTAATCTAAAATATTGATTACAGACTGATTGTGATTCAATTTGACACCCTTGGGGTTACTATGCATGAAAGATGCATGGGGCATTGTGAATTCCCAATTTTGGCTGGCCATGCACGGTGGGATTCAAGTTTTTGTCAAAGATCAAACATTTTGGTGTAGCCGAGATTCTTTCACACAAACTGATTGAATTGTTGACATGTTTTAATGGGTCAAGTGCTAGGGTGTTACATTGGACTGAAGCTGCAGAGGGCTTAACCTAAAGTATGTTGTGTACTGCAGCGGCTGGAATATTGTTTTTGAATATTTCAAAGAGGTCATTGGCAGTGTGTAAAAGCCAGATTTGTTCAAGTTCCAATGACTGTACCAGCGAATGTTTTAGCTTGTGTCCAGTGGTGGGGAGGGAGGGGGTGTATTGGACAATTTTTTTTATTTTCAAGTAGGCATTTACAATTTTCATTTTTTTTGTTTTTGTTTTGTGAACGCAAAACGGTACACTTTTGTTTGTTTTGTGATTGTGCAACGGTACAATTTACATTTGTGTTTGGCGCACATAAAGCAGTAAAAAGCTTTTGTGTCTATTTTATGCGTACAAGGGAAGATCAGATTTTTAGGGTTCATATTTTTCATGTGGAAGATTCAAAGGGGTTGCTAAGGCTTGCAGCAGTTTATCTCTTAATTTTGAGATAGACGTGAGATACTGTGTGATAGCATTTTCAAATAACAGTTATAACTTCAGCCGTGTCTCACATAATACTGACATTCCCAAGCTATAGGGCTTTGTAAAGTCCCAATTTTGGCAGGGCATGCACAGTAGGATTCGAGTATGTGTCAAAGAGCAAACATGCTGAGGAAGCGGTGTTGCCAATATTCCTTCACACAAAATGATGTAATTGTTGATTTCTTTAATGGGAACAAGTACTAGGGTGTTACATTGGACTTGAGATGTAGGTGCTGCCATTACAATAGGTTATGTAATGATGTGGATGGAAAATTGTATTCAGATATTTCGAAAGAGGTGACTGGCGATGTGTAAAAGCTGGCTGTGCAAGTTGCAATTATTGTATCAGTTAATGTTTTAACTAGTGTGTAATGGGTCTATTGAACTCATTTTGTATTTACAAGTATGCAGTGGATGGAAAATTGTATCTGAACATTTCAAAGATGTGATTGCTGATGTGTAAAAGATGGCCTATTCTGATGCTATATTCTCTTTTTATTTATTTAGAGACACCATGTATTCCAACAGTTGGATGGCGCAACAGGCAGACCCGGAAGAAATGGAATGTGCCACTCAGCAACCATCAAACCCTGTGAATGTGGAGATTTGTAGATCTGTTTCAATACGCTCCAGCTATTTATGGACCCCAAGGATGGTGCTTCATGTTTTTACTGATTCGGCATTGGGCATTGCTGGATTGGGTCCCCAGCAGATGGCGACAGAGTGTCTGAGACCCCGAGGAGCTGTTTTGGTTTCTGCACTATCCCTGCATTGGAAATTCATAGCCTGTACATCGGAAATGGCCTGATAAATGGACACGTAACCAGGGAACTGAGGAACTACATCATCCCCTGAGTTCTGCCTGCGCAAGGGACCGGACAACGAAGGTAGCACATTTACCACACCGTCAGCCACGGAGCACTACAGTGAGTGGCCTGGTTTCACACCCCGGCCATGGAATTGTCCCCCCATGCTGGGGCGATCAACGGTTCTGATGGATATTACAATGCCTTTAAAAAAACAAAATTATTTTGCCTGTGCAGAGAGCGGTTCCCTCTATTAACAACACCTTCCTGCACACCTGGCTTGGGGCTGAAATGTTTTAAAAGTGTGCAGCCGCACTGTACACTTACGGAACAATGTAATTGAATCAAATGGACAGAGTATAAACTGAATACATTTCTAGAAAATGTCAATCAGACAAACAAAATAGGTCAAGATTATACATGCGCATTAATGATGTTCCAAGAAAATATCTCAAGCAACAGCAAACCAAGATTTATCAAATATAGTATATGTGACCCTGAAATTAAAGAGAAAGATGAAGGCTGAGAAAAGATCATTAAACATGAACAGTGTCAAAAAGTAAAGAAAAAAATGATGAACATTTATTTGAACAAGGTATAACAATTTCACAAAGCACCATAAAGCTATGAAACAGCAGAGAAACAATGAACAAATGTTACAAGCCTTAGTTAGCAAATCAAGTCAACAAATATGAAAATTACTTAATCAAGCTAGAAGTACGGGTATGAATACCTTATTATTAAACCCCATTGCAGAGGCAGCATGGGAGGAACATATAGTAGACACTCCTGCAGAAAAAGCTGTACAGAAATTAACTGTGTAACTGGATAATACAGCCTTTGTCCAGCTTAAGTTTGACCTTCTTGATATCCTAATGATAATTAAAGAGTTGAGCAATTCACAAGCACTGGGCTCAGATGGCCTGATTAATGCGATTCTGAAGAAACATCCAGATAAATGGGCATCAATTATAAATTAGATATTTAAGGAAATAAAAAATACAGGACACATCTCGAAAAGTTGGAAACATTCAATTATAATCCCAGTCTTTAAAAAGGGAAATAGAAATTTTCCAAGTAATTATAGGCTAAAAGCCTTGTTAAATGTAACAGGGAAAATCTTTGCTCGCCTAATTTTAAAAGATCTGAAAATATGGCTGACGGAAAAGAAACTAGCAGATCCTTATCAAGCGGGGTTTGTACAAGGCTTAGGAACATGAATTAATGTATTATTACTGACAGTTTAAAAAAAAAGAAAATCTGGATGACCAAGGAGCCCTTATATATAGCCTTTATAGACTTTCATCTAGCCTTTGATTCTATATCAAGGGAAATACTCTGGAAAAAATTAAAACATGATAACTGCCCAAAACACATATTTGCAGCAATTCATCAATTTTACACGGAGAAGACATTTCAGGTGAAGCTAACGCAAGAAGGCTATTAATTAAATACATTGAAACAACGCACAGACTAAAACAAGGCTGTGTGCTTGCTGCAACTATCTTCAATTACTATATTAGAAAATTGAATGTTTCAATCTATACAGTAAGAGCATTTCCGCTGAAATTGGACTTACAACTAGTATCTCATTTGTTATATGCGGATGACCTAGTACTGCTTAACAGGATTGCCATGGGTCTACTAAGACAATTAGTATAGCGAAATCCAATATCATTCAGATTCATCCACCATCACTAATTTAAAAGACGACAGAAGTTTAAATGGCAAATTTACAAAGAAGCAGTAGAAATAACGAAAGAATACACATATTTGGACTCAATATAAATAACCACAAAACAGAACAACCCATTTAAAATGGTAGTAGAAGAAGAAATGCACTCTCTAATGTCACTGGCAAAAATGATACAAAAGAAATTTGGCAAGTACACATACATTCCTTTGATACAATACTACAAAGAAAAAGTGGTTGCAACAGGAACTTATGGAGCCCATACTAAACCCCGGGAAGATCAACCAAAATGAGGTATAATTGAAGGAGAATTCAGGAAAACGATTCTGCCATTACCGAAAAATTGTCCTATTCAAATAATATGTTATGAGCTAGGTCTTATAGCGATCCGATCAAAAGTAACATGGAATACTATAGCATTAAATGCACTAATAAAGAAGCAAACAAAGATACGATGATACCCGTGCTGGCACAACTCCTACAAATAAGGAAACAAACACCACTTACAACATGGGAGCAACATTGTATTACTCAAATGCAGGAAATAGAAATTGACCTGTTGTTATTGTGTTCAAATCCTACAAAAGCAAAAGTAAAATGCTCGCAAACAGCTTGGATCAACAATTGGGAGGAATTCCAAAAATACAAAAGCTGTTCAACAGGAAATGTTCAGATAAAAAAATGTAATAATGTAGTGGCATATTTAAAGAAATTCCAGAGTAAAAAGTTTTTAGGGACAAAATAATGTGATTACGGTTCAATCTATGGCAAACAAATGCTGTACTCGCAATAAGAACAAAAACACCCCAGGATAAAGGCTGTCGATTCTGTGAATTAGCAGAGATAGTGAAAACTTTACAACATTTGATAACAGAATGCACAAAGTAACAAATACTTTGCAACGAATAATTCTTTAGATTTTTTAACACAATTGTAATATGGATGAAAAGCAAATGTGGGAGTTGATTTTCAATGCCTCAAAAATACCAATAAATCTAGCAACAGTAAGATTTGTAATGAAATTGAACGAAGAACCGAAAAGGTCATTGGCAATGACGACAATTGTAACAAAGGAATGAAAGTGATAGGAAATGGCACGTTAAACAGAAGAGGAAATTAAGTCTGTTCTATACCATTTACAACTTGAATGTTAAATTTGGTCAACGACTGATAAAGAATCTGATCTTTCTTTCTCTCTTCTTCAATTATTCCATCTGTATTATATAATCTTGTTTTAGTTGGAGTTTGCATATTGGTATACAAGAACTATATGTTGATAATTGTGGAAATAGTAGAAACTGAATGTACCAACAGTCAATTTTGTAATGATTTGGAAAGTTGTATGTCAACTGAAATGAATCTTTTGAATAAAAAAGGAAAAAAGTGTACAGCCTCTGGCCCGACTTGCGCTGAACTGGGGTGTGGTGATGTAAATTCTGGAAGATCCAAGTGGCAAAAGTCACAGTACAATGTTGCAAAGGATCTCAATGTCGGAAGACTGCCACAGTGTTGTGGTGCCCGATTGTGGCTGAAGAAAAATGGTCCCATGGGCGAGGCTCATACACTTGAGCAGAAGGGGTTGGTAACTATAAACAGGTATGTTCAGAAGGGGATTGTCATGAGTGATGTTATGATTAGTGACGATGGAGGCATTGCAACACCTTATGCTTTCAGCTGTGCCGCTGTCAATATTTTAGATAGACTTCCTAATGCACCAGTGAACCCTGTCAGCAACTCGCCTGTACATCTTCCATAAACGCACCAGGGATGGCTTGCAATGCCTCTGCATGAAGACACTTGTGTTGTGGTGAATGAGGGAGTGTGGGGTGTGTGCAACCATGTGTTACCCCTGTTAACCATATTGATGCACTGAATGAATTAGATGCGCTGATGGCCGCTCTGCAGGGGGGTGGGTTACAATCCAGTGCCAGGCTGCCCCCCCTGGAGTTTTCAAACACTGCGCATACTAGCTGCTATACAATCCCTAAGGCATTTCTTAATGACCCCTCTACAAGTGTGTATGATGAAGCCGATGTTGCAAGTGAAGGTATTCCTGTGTATGTATTTGATACCCCACAGGCTGATCCTGTCAATGCTCATGATGGTGACATTGTTAATATTGTCAGTGTCTCTGTTGATGCTCAAGAGGGGGAGTAAATAATGATTGGGAGGGGTACAATGTTGGTGTCGTTAATATTTCAAATGACCAGGTGGTAAGTGCAGGTATTCCATCTGATGTGTTTGATGTCCCGCATGAGCTTGCAGCCCCATCACACACCAACAGCGATTCGCCCATTAAAGCACCTCATAATGAACCCCCGCCCGCAATTATGTCTAATGATACTGCTGGTACAGCTGAACAGATGGGTGATATTTCAGTGCTTGTATTTGATGTTCCGAAGACAGATCCTGCTGATACTCAAGAGCCGGGGGTCGGCAATACTGTCAGTGAAACAGTTGCAAGTGGTGACGAGTGTGCTGACACGCTAACATTTTTTCAAATGCTCTCAGCCCCGATAATATTACTGCAGGTACATGCATGTGTGTATCAGTTATTAAAAAGAAAAGACCCCAACAGAGTGCAAATGTGTCATTAAAATCAGACTGGGTGCCCCACTTTAAAACAAAGTATAAGAAATTGCTTACCATTTTAAAAGGTATAGCCTTAATGCAAGAAGAAGGAAATTATGCAATATGTGGTCTGGGGTGCTTTTGAAGACGTGGAAGGGCTGGTTTTTGCATTAATAAAGCATATGAGGAATAATACTACCACCTTATCGGCTGGGACTTGTGAGACAGCCACAGGGGTGAAGTCTGATACCGCAGTAGCCAGCATGCCAGTTGTTGAACATAACAAACCAGCAACTGGAGGACCTTTTGAGGCGCCTTGTGGAACATCCATGGTGGTGCAGCATGATACTGAGCTAGAAACTCCATCAAATGTTGATCACCACACACTAACCCCCAATGACCCCAGGGATTTGGAAAATCACACCACAACCGCTATCCCACAGATACCCGATGGGGCTAGTACAGCGATAGTTGGTCCTAACGCAGTCCGACCCCAGTCAATACCCCCCCATAAATATTGCAGTTATCAAACATACATGGTGGCTGCAAGGATTTATGACTTGCAACTCATGGACACCCACAAAACAACCCTATTAGAAAACAGAAAACCACTCAAGCCCAAGCCACCCTCCACAGGTAACCCAGGGGTGTGGGAAAAAATAAAAACACAGCCACTGTCACAGAAATTGTTACAGACAGGGTGATTGTCCAGATCGGGGGTGAGTACCCATTTTGGCAGAGTCCTAAATAAACCACCCAAAACTTGAAACGGGGTAGGTCTCAAGCTCAGAGTTGTCGGCTATTTAAAATCTTTTTAAAAAGCCCAGTTAATTATATCCAGAGTCGTTGGCCTAGCACACCACAGGCACTGACCCACCAGGCACCAGAGGCTCTGTTTTCTTTAGAGAGGGTTCAGGCCTAACAAAGGACTTATAAAGCATTCTTAACCATGGAGCATTATGAGGAGTTTAGATTCATGAACTTGGAACAATTTCGCTCCTTGGCCAGAGGCTAGTGGTCATAACGGAGGCCGTGGAAACACTGGTCCGTCAGATACTGGAAAATGTCATGCACAATGATTTTGTCCAGATAAGAATGGATGCTGAGGGTTTATCCAGACCCTTTTTTTCCAAGATGATTCCCCGGGATGCATACTGCGTTTTGCAATTTCCGGAGAATTTGCAGAGGCTACTGCAGAGTAAGATCGAGATCATGTGTTTTGCGCCACTAATAATCGTAGTGCTAGTTGTCAGATCGCGTTCTGGTGGTGCTTATAAACTTTTATGCAAAGTTCTGCACAAATACATCATAAAATCCAGAGGTAAATGGTTGCTAAATTTCTGTCATAGGCCCCTAAATATGTGCCTGGCATCTAGTCTGAAAGGGATGCATACTGCGTTTTGCAATTTCCGGAGAATTTGCAGAGGCTACTGCAGAGTAAGATCGAGATCATGTGTTTTGCGCCACTAATAATCGTAGTGCTAGTTGTCAGATCGCGTTCTGGTGGTGCTTATAAACTTTTATGCAAAGTTCTGCACAAATACATCATAAAATCCAGAGGTAAATGGTTGCTAAATTTCTGTCATAGGCCCCTAAATATGTGCCTGGCATCTAGTCTGAAAGGCTTAATCGAGCTGCGGAGCATAACCGATGCCGATATACATGAGAAAGCTTTGGAAACCCACGGGGAGCTGGGTATCCCAACAGACACCCCTGTAGGATTTGGGCAAATATATCCCTTTGAACAGTATTTCAATAGACCCATCAAAATACTCTACTTTAACAATGGAGTGTGGCAGTATTTTCCAGTATTCAACCAGAAACACTTTGTATGTTTTACAACACGACAAACATTTCTATAGTATAACCAATCTAAAAGGTTTCCTAGGGGCTAAAAACCTGTGTCAGCACTGCCATCACATTTCCAAGAACAAGCATAGACACAGTTATCAGTATCACCGTCACTTGTTTTTAGGAGAAGAGTGTCAAACGCTTAAGGAGAAATCTTCAAAATGTCCCCAGCATCACTCCTTCGCGAGGTCATGGGCATGTCTAAGCACACACATTCAGAAAACAGCAGTGGGGCTGTCATGTGCATACCGCGCATTAACTGCCTCACGTATGGAAATTTGTCCCCGACAGTCACAAGTGTATGGGTTAATCTGTCAGGTTTGCAAAGTAACCGTTGTCAACACGGATGAACACCTATGTTACACGATAGCTGGTAGACCTAAAAATAAAAAAGAGGATTGCATTGTGTATGACATGGAGGCTCGGCTAGAGAATATAACCCACAAGCCGAACTATCTTTATGTTCGGCATCTAACAGGTAACAGCTTTTGGGAATTTAAAGAGGACTCATGCATGGCTGCTTTTGTAAGCACTTTTGTAACAAGCAAATTCATGGGGCACACCTTTTCAGCTCATAATTCCAAAGGCTACGATGGATACTTTATACTGCAACAGTCGGTTCAGGAAAAAATGAAAGTGAAACTTATCACCCAGGGTGCTAAGCTTATGGCTGTCTTTGTGGTACCTCTACCAATATGTTTTATTGACACATTGACATTTTACCCATGAAACTCAGCAAGTTCCCAAAAGCTTTTAGTTTCCCAGGGTTCAAAAGGCTTCTTTCCACATCTTTTCAAGACAGTGGCTAGCCAGGGCTACATATGCCTGACCCCAACCCTGTATCAATACGGCGTTCAATACATGATGCCTAGCGAGGAAGATCATTTCATGGTATTGTATAAGGTGAATGAAAATGGCGTGTTTGACATTCACCATGAGTTAAGGGTCTACTGTCAAGAAGATGTCAACATTTTAAGACAGACTTGTAGTTGGTTCAGGGATGGATCCTTCAAATGACTAGTCGTGAAACACCTATTAAGGGTGGGTTACATGTCTCATACATCGATCCTTTTAAAAATATCACGCTGGCTAGTTGTTGTGTGTAGACCTACAGACAACTGTATTCAAACCCTGAAACAATTGCACTGCTGCCCCAGGATTCATACAATGGGCATCAGAAACGTTATTCCACAGAGTGTATTACATGGATGAAACCAAAAACATCTCTATACAATACTCCCTAACTGGCAGCGGTGAGAAATGCTACAGAAAATATTGCCTTGGTTCAGGGGGTGGAAAGAGCCTACAAATTCAATGGCTGATTTTATCATAGATCTCCCAATTGTTACCCCGCCAGGTATTTCAATACTTTGATGGGGTACTGCTTATGTACAGCTGTATAGAGGCATCCTGTTGAAGCAGACTTTCCTAGCCAGTCGGCGTGTTTGCGTCGTCAGTATCTGGGAACACGAATGGCACGCAATGGTGCAGAACAATCCAGAAGTGGGACTTTTTCTCATTGAGAGAAATCTGCTCGACCCTCAACACCCCCACGATGCGCTTTATGGCAGTCGTACGAATGTTTTAACATTACATTATCGCATCTCAGTGGCTGAGCAAATACACTACCTAGATTTTACCAGTCCATACGCCTCTGTGAATAATGACAAACCCTATACTGTGGGGCATCCTGAGATCATCTTTAACAGTCTTCGTGATATAGACCAGTATTTCGGTCTGATCAGGTGCAATGTCTACCCACCCTGAGGTGTTTATATACCCGTTTTAGCCTATAGTTGCGACGGTAAACTGATGTTTCTGCTTTGTCGTATATGCATCGAGTAGAAGCAGGAAGGCTGCGGGCATACGGCTGAAGAGAGAAATCTGCCACATACCTGGTGTACAATCGAGCTACAGGCAGCTTTGAAACAGGGCTATCACCTGGGGCGCATATATGAAATATGGAATTTTCAAACAATCACCCTTAAGCTCTTCTGTGGCTGTATCCATATGGTCCTACAACAAAAATAAGAAGCCTCTGGCTTCCCATCCTGGTGTGTGGATGATGCCTCTAAACAGGCCTACATAGATGAACGAAACACTTGTGTATAGGCGCGTTATAAATGCCATATCATATCATATCATAACATGATAAACATTGGGGTGTACGCTTGCGTATGGAACACATCGGGTTCAACCCTGCACGGCGGTTGTTTGCAAAACTAGACCTTCATTCATTGTGAGGTAAGTTTGCGCAAAGAGTTCATTTGCAAAACACAACCATCATCACAGACTCCGAAAGCGCTTCGCACTTATCTATTTGATCATTCTTATGACGTGAGCAGTTGAAAAGAAACAAAGAAAAGAAACTTAGACAAATGGAAGCCAAGATAATTTGTAAACTTAATACTACAGTATTCGGCCTCAACACTGATAACGAAATGGTGTCTTTTTTGTAGAACATTAATGTGGCCAAATCACACATTTTTTGTATTCTTTGCATTTAAATCTACTCTGAGATGCAATTAGACTTACTCATAGACAATATGCTTTTGCTAATATAATGACTTGATCACTAAATGAATCACCAACCCCAATGATAGCGGTTTAAAGCAGTTCTTTATACATGTGGCTTTATTATTTGAGATTAGATATAGTGCGCTCTATCTGAGAATGTGTAATATAAAGATTTGATCACTAAATGATTTATCACCCTTAATGATATCGTTTTAAAGCAGTGCATTATACATGTGGCTTTATCTTTTGGGATTAGACACTGTGCGCACTATCTCAGAATATGGAACGACGCGCTACCATTGCATGCGCTCGCAACACAATGCCTTCTCTAATTAATATGGATATTTTCTAATAATTAAAATAATACAATTGTAAATTTCACACTACACCGACCTTCTGTGATGCAGATAACTCTATGAGTTATCGATCCAATTGTATTATTCAACGTAGCACACTACATTCTATCATGGCCGCCAGCATTACATTGCACTTGGCAGGGAAATAGGACTGACTCATTTTGACCATCCCCATGATAACGCTATATACACACATAGAGGACGCTTAATGGCGCCCCCTCGAGATTCAGTGCAGCAAGCGATCATACGTGCTACTATTATCAAAGGTAAGAGACCGTCTACGAATTCACGGCCCTGTTCACCCTCAATACGTGTTTCACTCGCACGGCAAGACACGTGTAGTTTCACTCCAGTTCCTTTGTAGCGAACGAGGCACTTCACACGCATTTTCGCACTCAAGATTCCTAACGCTTAGATGATTCCGTACCTAGTGAACAGATTGGTTCTACCTAGAGCATACTTAATGCGAATGAGATAACAAGCCGGTACTGGTACCATTATGGGTTTCACTCGCACGACACCGTGCGCTTACTTTTACTTCATGTTTCCTGCTCCATACGAGGCACATCACAAGCATTATTGCACATGAGAGGATTTTTACTTAGACTAATGACAGTAAGCAGTTTTGGGCACTAATGAACTATGTTAAAAATAATTAATGCATAATAATTATAGGATATGACCAACTACTGCTTTAGCAATGATCTACATTGTCAATTCTTTATACCTGTAGGGATCTAACCCGGTTATTGTGGCGGTACTATTCCATGAGAAATAGGGGCACTAGAGCAATACAAGGTAAAACTACTGCAATAGTAACTGGGAGTGTATCAGTGATTTCAATTCTTGTTTCCATAGCAATGATTCAATACTTTGTCTAACAAATGTTTTTTGTATTATTTTTTTGCAAAAAGTACCCTTTTATTATCACCCTTTCCCCAATCCCTCTTTTTGTCTGGCTTTTAATTTTTTCAATTCTCTTTTTCAATTTTATTTTCATACATTTGCAATTGTCATGATTTCGGTTCAATATTTTCGTTTGCAATTGTTTGCTTGGACTCCTTTATATGTAATTATGTGTGAATATTATTATTATTCTTTTTTTTGTGGTACAAAACCCATTGTTTTTGTTAATACTTATGGTGCTATGACTAATCAATAGCCCTGATTTGAGAAAGGTCTAAGGGAGACCGAAACACTTGTCATCACCAACGGGCACTTTGAAAATACAATAAAAACAACCTTTTGAATATTGGGCGCAGTCTCTTTCCGGTTCTTCTTGGCTTAACCCACTTTCCGGTGAGACGCGACCTTTTGAAATCTATTGAATTTCGTTTGAATCAAATATCCAATTCCAACTATGTTGATGTCGCCATGTTAGACCAAACCGCTCTAGCCAAGATTGTTTGAAGGTTGCTTAAAATGTGCGCTGTGATGGAGCAATTGCAAGAGCAGGTTTTGTATCACGATACTGATAACGTTATTTTTGTTAGCCGCCCCAGGATGTCAACCCGCCCATCAGCAATTATCTAGGGTATCTAACTTCAGAGCTAGCTCCAGGCGAATACATTTTGGAGTTTGTATCTGCGTGCCCTAAAACATTTGCCTATCGCACACCTTCAGATATAAGGTGAAAGATATAACGCTATTAACAACACAGCTGAGATACATCTTGACAGTTTAAAATATCTGGTACAGTCCTTTGTACACAGAGACACGTGCAACACTCCACAGTCTATCGTCGTCACACAGCCGAGTATAGTCCATGATGAAAAACAATTGGAAATTAGCATGGCTACTCTACAAAAGATACTTAGCAATGTGTTTGATAAAAGGATGCTGGCACCGGGTGGCTTGACGCACCCCTATGGCTATAAAGTATTTTGGTGTTAATCTTCACCTACCTCCTCACTAGTTCACAGTGCCCTTACCACTTATACCTCTGAATCATCTAGACCACAAAGGTGGTGCTCCCCTCCCAGCTGACTGTCTGAGAGTTGGCTGTTTGAATGTGCATGTTTATATATTCTTTTTATATTAAAATGCTCATAGTATAACCTTTCTGTATTAAATATGTCTTTTTTCATTTCTGCAGTGACCTGTTTGTGCAAGTCTACTCGTTTTCCTTTTTTCCTTTCTGTATTAAATGTCTTTTCATAAATAAATGTATTCATGCGTGTAAAACTAGGCTGTGGTGGGGTTCAAAAACTCGATATGGGGAATAAAGCTGTTTCTAGGTTTTTTAATCACACTGTGGGCCTCATTACGACCCAGGTGCTAATGGGTTAACGGCTCCGTAAAAGGATGCGGCGCCGTTAACCTATAAGCGCCTAATTACGAGGTCCCTTTGCGGGACCCGACCTTAACGGCTGGTGTACACCAGCCGTTAAAGTAGGGACCCGCAAAGGGACCTTGGTGCTAATTACGGTGGCGCAATTTGCGGCACCATACTTAGCGCCTTCCCCATTCCCATTGAGCCCTATGGGGCAAAAATGGGAATGGGGAAGGGCCATGGAGGAAGGGGGAATTACCACCCCGCCAGCCTTGTAATGGGGTGGTAATTCCCCCTTTCTCCATGGCAGAGTCGGTAACTTACCGGCATGGACCATGGTGCTAATAGCACCATGGTCTTCCTCCAGGGTTGTAATGAGGCCCAGTGTAAGGTAAGAACCATAGTAGGACTATCACTCCGTTGTTGTTTTAAATCTTGATTTTTTTATTTTTACAGTTTATACTATAAGCTCTTAATACTCTCCACACCTACCAGCAGCCCTTTGTCATAATATATTTTTGACAGCTTCTTACCCAGGCATGTTCACCCCATAACCACTGAACATAAAGACACAGCTAGGTATTCTAAACAACAGATTTTTATTAACATTTAAAACAACCATTGATATTCTAATTTTATTTGCATTAAATAGTTTGGGTTCTCAGATGCTGCATGCCGATCCTTTCAGCCTCAAATTCCGCAGTATCTGCAACTACTTCATAGACAGACTGTCATTCACTGCGTCGATAAGCAAAAATGTTTAATAGAGAGGCGGTTGACAAATTCATAAACCTCCCTGTCAAACAGCTACTGTTCTTTAACGCAACGGAAACTGTGGCAGGTTGGCCGACTTCAGTCGCAATGAGGGCCCCACCGGTGACCTTGAATCGCCAAAACCTCTTTGTGGTGTTTTTGCCAGGAGTTGTTGTGAGGGGTCAGTAATGTGAGACGGACAACTGCTTGTGTTTTTCTCAGAATTAAACATTTTATTAATAATAAAAAGTGCAAATGCATCCTTGCTAAACTTTCTCAATCAGGGAGTTCCCTACCAAGTCTAAGACTTAGGGGATTACTCCCCACATAAATAAAACTGGCCCTCACAGTAAACAACATAGAACAGTAAAAGTAAATCATAAACAACATAAATAAGTGAATAACCAACAACCAGTCATTTTGATGACCTTCACCTGTCCTGGTTAAATACCTTCCACAGGATTATTCATAGTCAATTTCCCCAACTGTTCAAAAAGAAAAGTAAAGTCTTGAACCAGTTATTGTAAGTTCCAAATGAAACAAAATATCACCAAACGAAAATCCACTGCTAACCATTCTTCCGCTTTCTGTTGAAGATTGTCCCTTCCAATTCCAGCCAGGAAAACAGCACCAATGATAATTCTGGATATCCTCTTTCAAAGATTGTTTTTCCACAGTTCAAAATAGCTGCTTCTTTGACAACTTTCCAAGTAGTTATGACCCATGCATTGTCTTTGGTATAATTGTCAGGATGCTTCTTCTTAGGGTGTTGCTTTCCTCTTGGCAACTGCCCTTCTACTACTGTTACTGTGGAAACAGACTCCTTGACTCCACAGTATGCTACTACCTCAACCAACTTTAATATGACATACACTGATAATATTATACACAACCACAGTTCAGGCATTTCTGCTTCAACTTTATACTTCAGGATGAATAGACATTTTAAAGACAAGACACGTCAACCTCTACAGGTAGGCAAGGCACTCTTCCTTCCTAAACTCCAAGAAAAGGGCAGCCTCTTTGCCTCTTCTATCAGTCTTACTGCCACAAGGATATCCTGCCTATGCGTCCAGACCGCCTTTCTCTCCACTTCAGCATTACAGATTATTAGAAGATTTTAATTGTTATGGAAGATGTGTACAATATTTGAAATTAATTTTCTAAAGGTTTACATTTTGGAACCATAAACAAATAAAATTAAAAAAAAAGAAAAGAACATTAAAGATTGTTCGTATAATCCTCTTACAAGCACTGAGCTCCCTTCCCCAGATTCATTCCCACCTTCCTGGTTCCAGTAGATACCCTGAAGCTGTATTGCCACACTTCCATCTTGGGATAACAATGCCACTCTTGTATCAGAGGACACTGGATCTTTAACAGCTTGAACAACCTCAGAATTCAGGTGGATACATTTCAACAGGGCTGGTTTCACTATAGAAAGGGTTGCCTCTTGCCTTGGGAAATGCTTGTTCTTTTTATCAGTTTAATCATTTCTACAGTTACAGAATAATTGTTCTGGATGTTACAAGGTTCAATCTTCAAAGGAGAAACATTTTAAGGTACACGCAACCATTCTTTAGGGAAGATCTTTAACCTTAAACTGTGATTAATTGTGTTCCCACTTACTAACACGCAGATATTCTCTGACTCCTTTCGGGAACTACAATTGTTTACAGGCAACCTCTCATTGATGTAATAAGTTCTTGTAACAATTTATGAAATTCAGTGTTAGTGTTCCGAGTGATTTGAAAAGCGGTTTTCCCTTTAATTGGAGACACGCAACCACACTGTTAACTTTAAGCAATTCAACAATGGGAAAAGAAAAAGGTTATTTATACGCGAACACTCTGTCTTCTGTTAGAAGCATGTGTGATTCATTTCCATTGTCAGCAGGACTCTTCACAATGACAAACAGTGTCTACTCGCTCCCACTCTTATGCAAATTATTTTAGTGCTGGTAACAGTTACCGGCAAGGGTTTAAGAGGGAACCTGAACACAGAGGTTCACTCACCGGCTCCAGGAACACTGTGGTTGCAGGCTGCTTCCAGTACTCAAATTCTTCTTCTTCTACCACCACTTTAGGCACACTATGGACCCACATCCATCTGCGGAATGGGTGTCTCCGGTACAGCCTTATCAAACGGGAGTCTCCTTCACTCCCTCGGCTTGCTTCTTTACATGGGCCTCGGGTTGCTGCATGATCACGGCTCTGCCACTAGGCGCAGCTGGGAAGACCTTCAATCTCAGCAAGTCTCTCTCAGTGCAGCCATGGCAAAGCAGGGTTTGTGATCACAGGACCCTCTCAACACTTGCAGGTGAAATATGCTCTCCTCATGTCCCGATGTCCCGACGTCCCTTGAGTGATCACACTTCCTTAAGAACTGCCAGCCACGTGTTCCTCTGCTTCTGCAAATACTGCCAATTTTCCAGCTCCTGCTCCAGCTCTTTCTCCTGCTCCTTCTCCCTTCCCCCTCCTGCTGCAGCCTTGTATGCCTCTCAGGTGGGGCAGTTGATTTCAGGTGCAGGCCCTTACTGTTAATTGCCTGACCCTGGCAAAGGCTGTTAGGACTACTTGTCTGTCCTTCACTTCTTCATGCCTCTTCAGCCGTCTTCTTCGTCTCAGTCCCTATGCGATTCTGGGACATTTAGTTCACTTTCTTAAAGTGAGATCGTTCTACTTCTTGTGTATTTGTAAGGGTCGATTTAATTTCCTTATCACTTTTAACAGAGGGGTTGTAGGCTTTAACGTTATTTGAGGAAGAAGGTGTAGACAAAGCAACATTTGCACCATTTCTTGTAGTGTTCATTTGGTATTAAGGAGGGCATTTGTTTTTAGGGATAAACAAGATTGTGTCTTCTGGTACAATATGTTGTAGTGTTACAACCTTAGGATTTACCATCTCAGTTGTACCAGGAGGTTTAGAGATATTAAAATGACAATAAGCCATAATCACTCTGTCATAGTGATTACAGTTTAACCTTCCCACAGAGTCTCCTCACTACCCTGGGCCCTGTCTCCACCCAGGCGATTCTTCTGTAGTACACCACCCGCAAGCTTGGGATCAGGAAGCGTCAGCCCACCCTGGCCACCTGGGAGGAGACTTTAGTCAGGATTTAAGTGAGGGATCTGCAATATTCTTCACATTGTTCATTTGATGGTGGCTGCTGTTGGCGCATATGTTTTTGATTGGTAAATGATTGTTACATTCCCTTCTGTATACTTCTGGTGGTGTTTCCAGATAACACAACGGCCCTGGACATACAGTACTTAGGTGCTCTATAAGTAAATCCAGCAATAATCGTATACATTCAATAGTGGATTTCTGTCAGTTGCTCATTTTTATTTCCTGCAAGTAAGCACGAATACATATGAAAACATCTACAGTCGCAATCCTCATAGGTCATTTTATGGGGCCCCATGAACGTTGCTCTACCATACTGTCTTTGATATACTTTATCCCCCAATCGCAAACTGTTTTCTCAATGATGCTTCTATCACACATTGGACACCCCGTCTAAACTGCTTCATTTTCAAAATGGGGTTATTCAGCGATTGTGTTGACCACAAATTTTTAGATGTACATCGTTCTGCCCCGTTCCCAACCCTCAGCTGTGTTAGCGGCTGTATCAGTTTTATCATTTCTAAAAGGGGCATAGAGCTCAACCTGTGACATATTTTACATAGCAAATTATCCGTGCTTCCAAAAATGTGTGAGCATCCTGCCGGGGATCGTCAACTTGATGTCCGGAGCACCATCTGTGAAAGTGTTGTTTTAAACAGGTTTTCACCACTATGGCGGTAACCCCCGGATAGCTAGGATATGAATCCAGGTCACAGCCGATATGGCTATCATCTTTAATGCTATCGGTCTTCATTAGCGAAACACAGGCCTTTCATAGGCTAGTATCGCAATCCCCTGGGTTTTCAATTTGGCTTGAACAGCAAGCACAGTAAATATTGACAGTCTCTTCTACAGCTTGGCTCTCCTCACCATCATTTCTAAAAGGTGCTTAGAGCTCAACATGTGACATATTTGACATAGCAAATTATCTGTGTGAGATATCTCCAAACATTTATGAGCATCCGGCCAGGGGTCATCAATTTGATGTCTGTAGCACCATCAGTGAAAGTGTTGTTTTAAACATGTTTTCACCACTATGGCGGTAAAACCCTGGATAGGCAGGATACCAATCCAGGTCACAGCCGATGTGGCTGTATCATCTTTAATCGGTCTTCTTTAGCGAAACACAGTCCTTTCATAGGCTAGTATCGCAATCCCCTGAGTTTTCAATTTGGTTTGAACAGTAAACACAATATTGATAGTCTATTCTACAGCTTGGCTCTCCTCACCACCATCCCCTTTATCAGTTAGAGTCTGTAAACAAAACAGAGAAGCCTGGTTTTAACTACAACTAGTTCTGACGCCCTGCAAAATACAAACACTAATATACCACCGGATAACAAACCATCCGATTTCCTGGCTTCATGGACCCCCGTTTTTCCCGATGACCCAGTGGGTTTGGGCCACTCACCATCATGATATGATATGACATTTATAACACACCTATACACAAGTGTTTCAAGGCGCAACGAGGCAAGGGAGGGGAAACAGAGGGAAGATAGACAGCGATCCTACTAGGCCAGGTAACATTGAGATTGCGCAAGTGCAGGGGAGGGGGAACGGGAAAAAGTGCAGGGGGCAAAGGGAGAAGGCAGTGCAGTACATATTATAACAGTAAAATAAATAAAGACAATAAATAATAAATAAATTAATAAATGAAAGTGCAGCCAACTGGAGGCAAGTGCAAGGTAAGTGCAGACATCCGGTGTCAAATGCTAGTAGGGGCTGCAGGGATACAGAAACAGTCCCCGAGTGCAGAGCTTGCCAGGGGGGCAGTGCAGGTGTGCAACTGCCGGGAGGGGGGATGTGCCCAAAAGCCAGGTAACCAGTGCAGTTTCAGATTCAACCAAGAGATCAGCGGGGGAGAGGAGTAGAGAAGCAGAAGCAAAGAGGAAGGTCTTGAGGCACTTCCGAAACGAGAGATGGTTCTCCTCAAGTTTAAAAGAGGCATGGAGCAGCTCCAGAGGGAGGCCCCAGCAGAGAAAAAGATCTACCACCAACTCGCTGCTTGGAGAAGCGATGAACCTGAGGGAGTTGGATGTGGATGAGCGAAGAGCTCAAAAAAGAAGACATTTAGGAAGAGAGAGTTGAAGGTATTGAGGTCCCAGGCCCCAGAAGGCCTTGTGTACAATGCAGAGGGTTTTTAACTTAATCCTCGCCGCCACTGGGAGCCAGGACAAGTCTTGCAGTCCTGTTTTAGATGAGTTGCAGAGGTCGGAGAGTAGAGGCATGCAGATTTAGAAAGAGGCTGTTGCAGTAGTTGAGCCTAGAGAGAACTAGAGCTCTGGAGACAGTGAGCTTCTGGGGGAAGGAGAGGAAAGGAAGAATAGGAGGTGCAGCTGGTAGTGTGACTTCTTAGAGACATCAGAGATGTGATGAGAGAAGGAAAGTGTGGAGTCAAAGATGGCCCCAAGGTTTTTAGCCTCACAGGTGGGAGTATTAAGAGGGCCAAGAGAGGCCGGCTAGAGAGTGAAAGGAAAGGAGGGAGCAGGTGTGCCGATGAGGAGAATCTTGGTCCTACTGGCATTAAGGCAGAATTCATTGGCGGCACACCACTCCTGGATGGCGGACACACAGTCAGATATGAGAGAAGGAGAAGAGGTGGCATAAGGGAGCCTGAAAATTAGTTGAGTATCATCCGCATAGCACTGAAAGTTGTGGAAGAGAGCAGCGATGCAGTGGGCAAGAAGTGCCAGGTATTGGTTGAACAGCCAGGGAGAGAGGTTAGACCCCTGGGGAACACCACAGGTAGAGATCGAGATGGAGGAGAGGAAGGACCCTAGTTGGACCTGGGAGGGTCGATCAGAGAGGAAGGAGGTCAGCCAAGCCATGGCCTGATCAGTGATACCCAGGTTATCACGGAGACGGTTGAGCAGAATGGCATGGTTGACCGTGTCAAAGGCAGAAGAGAAATCAAGTAAGATGAGGACACAGGGAGTATTCAAATCGAGGTTGGAGAGCAGGTCTTCACGGATGTTCAGGAGAGCATCATAGCCGCACCCCCCTGCACAGTGGTCGAAGCGAGCGAGAGTGATTGGGAGCGGTGCTCCTCTTGTTTTTTTTATTACATCTTGGTTGCCTTTGCAGAGTTGCTTGCAGCTTTGCCCCTCACAAGCCTCCCAGCTTGTGGCCCTTCTGTGATTCTTTATTTCTACAAATACTTCTAAAACATTGCGCAAGACTTTTACTTACCTGCAAGAAGTGCTTCAGTTCACCTAGACTTTTGCCCAACTAACATTGGCTTGCCTGGCTCCCTGAAAGACTCTTCTTACCTCTGACTTTGTGCTTTATATTTGTGTGACCTACATATTATTCATAAACCCCTTTTCTCTGAAACCAACTCAGTATTGCTCTAAATGTACCAGTGATATATGAATGTCCACAGCGTCCTAAATATTTAAGTCACCTCAGGGTGTAGGAACCATCTGTGTGCTATCCCAAATGGGTACTAGCTGATTTAGAGAACTAAGAGTGTGCATTTTGAAGTGTATCTGTGTGTTGCTGCTTTTGTAGTGCTCCCTTCTGAAGAAGGCTTATTGAACTGATGGTTAAATACATTAATAATTGTTTAATCAGGAAACCTTGAGTGTAAGAGTTTGTTTGAATACTTGCCACTGTGAATCTCTGTGTAAAAACTCCACTGTTCTTTCACATTGACCCCTCTTGAGATAAGCCTGGCTGCTCAGCCACACTATCAACATGTATAGTACAGACTTATACCAAAGGTTGGGTTCCTATTGCCAGGAGGTCAAGGTTTCTCTAGTCTCCCAAAGGGTACTGCACACAATCTTGCCTAACACATTTTCCCATTCCTATACGTTTATTTTGAAAAGAAATCGTTCTGGAATGGTTTTGTTTTCAAATAAAAGTGTAGAAAGAAGTTGAAACTTGCACTTCAGTGCACTGCACTGAACATTCCCTTACACAGCAGGTGCATTGATTTGGGTGTTTGTATTGCACGTGGGAGGAGGCTTGGCGATGGGGTTTGTGGGGAGAAGGGGCAGGCCAGCAGGAAGCATAGTTCCGTTACTTCTTTTCATACACTTCCAGCACTGCTCCTGCAAAACCATACATTCATAGTCATTGGGCCTCATTACACGGAAGGCGGTAATCCAGGGTGCTATTAGCACCCTGGACCATGCCGGTAAATTACCGGCACCGCCTTGGCGGAAAGGGGATTTACCGCCCCATTCCAAGGTTGGAGGGGCGGTAAATCCCCCTTCCGCCATTGCCCTTCCCCATTCCCATTTCTGCCCCATAGGGCTCTATGGGAATGGGGAAGGCGCTAATTACGGCACCGCAATTTTGCGGTGCCGTAATTAGCTTCGAGGTCCCTTAGCGGGTTGGTACTTAACGCCTGCAAGAAGCAGGCGTTAATTCCTCCAACCCGCAAAGGGACCTCGTAGTACGGCGGTAAGGGTTAACGGTCACCGTTGCCATTAACGGTGACCGTTAACCCTTACCGCCGTCCGTGTAATGAGGCCCATTGTCTTCAGAGTTCACTTCGCCCTCGGATGGTCGTCAGGCACCACAACCAGCGGCTGCACGAGAAACACATTGTCATCGCTCCAGGTACCCCTTTCCAGATTAGCAATGGTTATGGGTGCATGCGCCTTAATGCTTAATTTTTCGAGTGAAGTTGCCAACAGACTGCCCCATAACTGTGACAGGGAGCGCCGGCTCTCCGTCAACAGAGAGTGTTCCCATGTTCTCGCAGAGCTCCCCGGCCTCGCGATCCGCCATCAAATCCTGAACGTCCTCCAGCTGATCATTCACCATTAAATAATAGGGGGCATAACTATCGTCAGAATCCCCAGGGGTTTCCGGTGTGTGTTTTCCTCTTGTCATAACTGTAACAGTTCATAATTGTCATTTCCTGAATACCACGCCTGTTAGCCCATTGGAAGCCGGAAGAGCGCATGTGTTTTCCTGGCCTACCACAAAAGCTATATACCTGCATTATGAGCCCCTTCCCCATCGCTCTCATATCCCTAGAACCGCTCCATACCAATTTATAGTTTGATACATTTTAATCCAAATTATATAAAATTGATATCAAAATGATACTGAAATTGTTATCAAAATGTATATAAAATGTATTTTAAAATTATTGGGGCCTTATCAAATTTATATAAAAATGTATATAAATGTACATAAAATGTATACAAAAAATGTGATAAAAAATGTTGGGTGGGGAAATCAAAAATGTTGGGGGGTCTTATCAATTTGATGTAAAATGCATAACCACTTTATAGCCACTTGAAATCAAACCGGTGTGGTGTGGGAAAAGGGCCGTGGCTAAGACCATAAATGGGGGTAGGCCACCTGTCAAAATGTAACATTGAAAGAAAGTGTACCTCCTTGTACTACTTGCATGCCATCTTTGATCACTTACCAATGCACTGTCTGCTGTCAACTGTCAGACCCTCGCTTACTCCGCTAATGAGACAGATATCATAATGATCATAGTTCATGCATTTTTTGTGTTTTGATGTTGGACCTAGTGCTTGTCTTGGTAGCTACCAGTAGTACGCAGGGCTCGGCCAAACACAGTAATGCACACAATGTTTGATTCTGTAACAGGGACGTTTACCTTGCTATGCTGCACTTGGTTGTTGTGCTGCAGGTTGCAGCAACATAATAACGTAAACTTCAACCTATAGTGAACAGCGCCGGTCTTCCTCCATACTCTCAAATAGTGTATTGCAAAATGTCATAAATCCCTGGAATCTGAGGATCTGGACCACTTTTTGTGGGCCACTTTTTTTTGCTGTGGTACACTTTTTGTTTTGTGCTGCCCGGGCTTATTTCTTTTCCCAGTCCGACCCTGGTTATGCTTATGTGCAGTCTGAAAAAGTACCTAAAAATCTTCCACAATGTGTTTCTTTGCAATGTTGAACATTTGTTTAAAAAAGGGGAGAGTGAGGCATCCAGATCTCGGAACTGATGAACCACAGGGCACAGGGAGCACATCCTCCCCCTAGAGGAGCCTATGGGGGTAGTAATTGCTGCACACCACAATATACTAAAGGGGAAGAGATGTGGGCAGCACTTAGTCTGAACACTGGGGGGAAGAAAAGGTACTGCAACTGACTAGCCCTATTGAGAACCCACTCTTCGGCACTCAGCATAGGAGTTGTAATTGTAGCACACCAGAATGTACGACGGGGGGAGGGATATGGGCCACAGTCTATCAAAACAGAGGGGGCATGATAGGGTACTGCCACTAATCACCCACATTAAAAAACTCATCCATCTGCATACACCACTCAAATTCTGAACTAAACACAACCATACCTCTACAGCACAACAAACCGCAAGCACTTCACTACACCAAAAATACGAAACAAACCACACAGAGCCTCGCCCAACAGCACATGGCGGCTACCAACCAAAAAACACACCTACGCTCAGTGAACGGTGTCAACCGAACTGAAGCTGCCAACAGCACATTATATCTCTCTTCTCCTGCTCAGTCCTACTAAGTTACCCCTAGCCCTCCCTGCTTTGCAGATCCACCAGAGTGCCAAGGGGCCATGCAGACAGTGACAGTGCACAGTATAAAAACCTTTAACATAACAAATAGTAATGATGAAATGGGACTTCAAAAATGCAACTTGATCTCAAACCTCCCTACCAAGCAACTCCCCAACCCTGCAGCCTTCCCAGATCGCCAAATGTTTCATGAGAAAGCACAACCTCAAGTTCACAAACTTTTGCAAATGCAAACCTTGAGTTTGCACAAAACTCGCCAGGTTTTAAGTTCATGCAAACCCTTTCGCCCAGCCCTATACTCGTGCTAATTGTGCATCTATCTCACCGTTTGCCTACTTTTTTTCTACTAAAAAGAAAACATTTGCCCAGTTAATTGAGTCTTTCTTTGGGCTTCTCATGCTTAAATGGTAAGATAACTCAGTTACTTAAGTGCACGACACAGATAAGTGTGCAGCCCTACCGTTCCAGATTTGTATCCCGAGTTTGCTAAACATGGTAATAATAAAAGGCAGCAGGAACAGGAGTAATCCAGCATGCAATGTAAGTATCCTCTGCATGACACAAATTTCTTGAGGAAGAGTTTGAAGGACGGTTGAAGTTCAATGTCAGTTTTGTAATGCACGATTCTCGAAATATTGTCCAAGCGGTTGAGCAGATATGGCATCACTGTTCAAGACATTCCAAGGGACTGGTTAGTGGGTGTCAAGTCAGGCAGTTATTGCTAACGCAAGATTATAAGGTTTCCATGTAAAAAACATGTTTTATTTTCTGTGTGTATTGTCTCATTTCGAGCTCGCTATACTTAGGAAATTACTAGGCAATGTGACAATTAAAGCAAGCGGTGCAGGTGTTCATTTGGGAATTGTGTCCGTTCGTGGACTAAATAACATTTGCATCCCCTCTTTGGTACTCTGGATGTCGTCGTATCTTTGCAGCTATAAATTGCTAACAACTGCTAAAAACACATTAAACTGCAAACGATCTTCCTGGGCTGCTTCTTGCCTGGCTCGGTTTCTGTTATCTTTTTCCCCATGGGACGCAATTGTCTAATAGCAAAAAAAATGCCTCTCTCAAGTGTCTGTACTTTGACAACAGCTTTTGTGCAAAAATTCGGCGTGCGTTGTTTGTGCATTGTATCGGGCCCCGCACGCCACCGGCATCATGCCTACTGAACAGTTTCCCAGCATGGGGCCATAGCCAAACCACACCAGAGGCGCCATTTTCCACAAGCGGGATCCGTAGAGAAGCGTCAGTAACCCGAATCCAGTTCATGTGAACCCCCACAATCCTGGCTGGAGATGGGGCCTGAAATGAACAAAAGATTTGCTGCATTAATAACCCGTGCATCCGTCCATTTTGGACCCATTACATAGCAGTAACTCATTCCTCTTTTCCCCCCAGAAAAGTGTAACATGGGTCTTGCTTTGTTGTTTGGCATAAAAAGGCCGCAGATTTATTTTCCACAATATCATAAAAACACACTGCACACATTAGTGGAAATAATTCAGAAGATGTGGCGACTGCTCAGTGTCCAAAAACCTGCTTCGCCCTTTCCTTCCAAAAGTCCATCCTAGGCCCAACTCTCCCAACCCTTTGCGCCTGAGCCTCGCCTGCCCATGCAGGTGTTCGTGGGCAGGGAGAGTGCCGTTTCCTTGGGGGAAGCTGAGCCCTTGTTGTTCCCCCAGACGCCCCTACATTTAGGCCCTAAGGGGCGCTGGTCCGGGAAGAGCGAAGACCCTTCCAGCTTTCTCCTGGCTCAACCGGAGTCTGTCTCTTGTGTTTGGTTGCCCAAACACCACCACACCGCCTGTCGTCCTGCGACATCGACGAACAGGCTTCCTTGCTTGTCCTGTTTGTAGGGTGGGTGCGTGAAAAAACGAAGTCCTCAGTTGGAAGGCGGGCATCCCACTGCCAAGGCTGGATGCTGCCTGCAGTGGGGAGCCCGCCTGCTATAAAGGGGAGAAAGCCCCGCCCCTTCCATTGTAGCCCTTCGCAGGCTTTTTCCTCCTTTTGCCACGCTGTTTCCTTTTCGCTGGCTTTCCCCCGCTTTGCCGCGCTTCGGCGGGTACCACCCCTCCATCCTGAGGAGGGAGAGGGATCTTAGGAGGAGGACACCGCCTGGGTTATCGGGGTACCTCCTCCATATTTGGATTCTCCGTCGTCACTGTCATAACCCGTGCATCCGTCCATTTTGGACCCATTACATAGCAATAACTCATTCCTCTTTTTCCCCCAGAAAAGTGTAACATGAGTCTTGCTTTGTTTTTTGGCATAAAAAGGCCGCAGATTTATTTTCCACAATATCATAAAAACACACTGCACACATTAGTGGAAATAATTCAGAAGATGCGGCGACTGCTCCGTGTCCAAAAACCTGCTTCCCCTTTTCCTTCCAAAAGTCCATCATAGGCCCAACTCTTCCAACCCTTTGCGCCTGAGCCTCGCCTGCCCATGCAGGTGTTCGTGGGCGGGGAGAGTGCCGTTTCCTTGCCTTGGGGGAAGCTGAGCCCTTGTTGTTCCCCCAGACGCCCCTGCCGTTTAGGCCCCCAAGGAGCGCTGGTCTGGGAAGAGCGAAGACCCTTCCAGCTTTCTCCTGGCTCATCCGGAGTCTGTCTCTTGTGTTTGGTTGCCCAAACACTGCCACGCCACAGGTGGGTTACCGCCCACCTTGGCTCCCCCCTGCTTCCTTTCTTACATTTCTAGGATTTTTGTGCAAAGGTTCCAGTAGAATAGCTCCAACCCCAGTGGTGACAAATGTACCCCATCTTTAAGGAAATACTCTGGAGAATTTAAATTAATCAAGCCGTGCCTTATATGGCCAAAGCCCCTGCAGAATTTTGCCATTGCACCATTTAGCTTTCGTCTGGACCTCTCCACGGCTGCGTGATTGTCCGCGCCCCTCCATTCTGGCCTTGGGATTATCTCCGACCATATGATTTCCGTTTCTCCCAACTGACTTGCCAGCTCCTGCAAAGAGCGCATCATTTCATGCATTAGAGCCCCCCTTTCCAGGCTTGTCAGGTCGTTACCTCCCAAGTGTATGACCAACACGTCCGGCCTTTGCTGTTTCCCTAGCAATCTGCGCACCTGCCCCTGCAGCTGTGCCCATTTCATCCCTGGCACCCCGTGCCACCCGATTCTAAATTTGCTGTCTGTCAACTCCTCTTGCTCCGCCGTCCAGCTTGCCCCCACCCTTGACACAAATGAGTGTCCTACTACCCAGACCAATCTCTTTTTCATCTGGGCTGTGCTGGTAGGGAGAGAAGGTGGCATGTCAACTTTATACTTTTTCAGGCTTGATATACCTCCTAAAACACCCTGACCTCCATCTACCAATTCGCTTGATTTCTCCTTCCCCCAAACCCGTGGCTGCGGCTGAAGTGGCCACCCTAATCCGGAATGAGTGTGTTCCGAACACTCCCCTTGTCTCCCCAATTTTCTCGAGCGCCATTTCCATTACCCTTCTGAATTGGAAGCGGCTTAGCGCTGCCCCATCATGGTGAACGGGCAGCAGAGCATCCCTCCCTGATGGAGGTCTCAGCCTGAGGAAGCCCGCCACCACCCTGACTGGGCACACTGCGCTGCCCATGATGGGTTGGAGGGTCACGGTGCACCCTTTGCCTTCCTGATCAGTTTTTGATCTCTTTACCCATGACCCCAGCTGTTCACCTGAACAATGCACATCTTGTAACTGCATTAACCCCCTCCCCTTGGCATCCTTGTTTTCTGATACTAATTCGCTCACCCTGAAGGCTCCAAAAAAGCCAGGGTAAAAGCTGCTTTAAACAATGCTACTTCAAAGCCCCCATGGCACACTACCTCCAAGCATGCTACCATCTTTTGAAGATTGACTATGTCTATGGGCCTTCTTTCATCACCCTTCAGTGTTCCTTGCTTGGCCCAACCCTTCCTGGCCATTACAATGTAGTGCTCCTTAGTTGGATCACCTTTCCCTTCCAGCTTGTAATAATGCGCGATGGCCGGCAAGTGGTAAGCCATCCATGACCTGGTTTAACCCTCGTGCCAACCCCAACCCACAAAGGCCATCACTAGTAGCGCCTGCTGACTTTCCGTCAATACCACCTGTTTGAATGCTAGGTACTGCTCTCAGCATGCCTTGTATCTCTACTTGCCGTGCCCGGAGCTAGCGCCGTCTGAATCAAGGAACTCAGATTGGCCCAATCATGTCCCACCACTGTGTTTCGAACGGGGCCATCACCTTGTCTGCTCTCGGACAACTCCCTCCTAATGTTTCCCACTGTAAACGAGAGAGAGCATCAGCAGCTGTGTTTGAACCCCGGGTATATGTCTTGCTTGTACTTCAATGTTCAGTTCTTGCATGCATTTGTTGAGCTCTCTTAACAACCGCAAAACCCTTGTGTTGCTGGCAGTACCTAGATTTATGATCTGGACTACCGCTATCCGACCAAAGCATTACTTTGCTGTCCTTTAGTTGATTTCCCCAGAGTTTAAAAGCAACCACAATAGGAAAGAGCGCCAACAGTGTGATGTCCCTGGTGACCCCTTGCTGATGCCACTCCTCAGGCCACGCCATGCTGCACCATTTGGTGTCCAAGATTGCCTCAAATCCCAGTGCCCCGGATGAATCTGTGAACAACCTGGACCTGTCCCTGGTGTTGCAATCCCCTCTCAACATCAATACCCCCACTCAGATGAACCCGTTGCCTTATACCCCCAGTGTTATACAGTTCAAATTAGAGACTCCCAGAGCGCAAAGCACCGCCCGTTAAGGTAATTCCTCACTAACCTGAAATATTGCCCCAATGCTAGTTACTTTTCCCCAGAGTCCCATCAGCTGCCCCCTAACAGCGTCCCTTGTTAAACCTTTATATATTCGCAACCATCCCTATTAAAAAGTATCCTCTCTTGGTTTTGTGTGTGGATTTTATGAAAGGCCACTGCCATATGTCCCGTTCAATTTGCGTGTTTATGCAACGCTGATAAAATGAAATGTGCATGTTCCACCTTGCCATGCACATTTTTGGCGATGTCACATCCCATTGTATTTGTGAATGATTTGCCCACACTTTAATTATTAGGACTTAACCCCTGCAGTGAATTGAACCGCTGTGTGCCCAAACTGGGCATAGCAACAGTCCACATCACCTTCACTTCACCCCCAAAGGTGGTTACCCCCCAAACTGGACACCGCACAGCCGCATCACCTTGGCCGCTGTATGCAAAGAACTTTCTTTCTGCCCTTATGGCGAACAAGTAGGGGGGCCACCCATTCTTACCATTATAACAATTTTGAAAGCATTGTGCTTGGGTGATCCGTGACAAAGTACCCGGGGCACTGTGGCTCCGTTCCTAAGTATATTGGCTAGCGTTCCTTTCACATTGTGGAAAGCGTGGGTCTAGAACATAGTTACCGCCAATACCGCCTGCTCCCCCGAGCCAGTATCGCCTCATCCCATGTGTATACCCCACTTTGAGGCTGCATTATATATACACCTGCCAGCAGCCCCTTTTCATGCCCAACACTCAAAGGCCTCCTCAATCATACACGGAACCCGCACTGCACCTTGGTGCTCTGCCCACGGCAATCGTATTATCCCCTCCTGCTTCCAGCACTTAGACGCATGCCTACCGCAACCCCAAACTCGTTTGAGCTAAACTGCGCATACTCTGCTTGCAGTAATCTTGGGCACCACCACATCCGACTAGCAAAATTCACTCACCAAACCCTTGCATGCGGACCAAAGCCCCTTTACCGCTGCGAACACCCATGCAGCACGACGTCCCTCCCCCAGTGCTCGGACGCCCCGGATGCGGCTGTAATATTTACACTAGCAGAGCTCCCACTGAGCGGCCCCTCACTGCATTCCCTCAACACTGCACAGCATTTCCAAATGTACTGTCATTCATATGCCGGAGTTGGGAGTGCAATTTTACTTTGATCAGTCCTTAATGCACCTAGACCCGCACTGCCTCCTATAGCACATGTTTGGTTGGCTAACCCTGAAACCTCTATACGTCCTACACCGTATGACTGCCACCAAACCTGCCCCGGGGATAGTTGTGCGCTTTATTACCCACATTCCCATCTCAACTGCACCTCGCCCCGATTCCGGGACGGACTGGGAACTAAAAAAGGGACCCTTGATATAGTTACTGGGAGACAAAAAAAGGCCCTGGAACTAATGTTCAAAGGGGCCCCATATGACGCATTTTCAGCAAACCTGATTCTTTTCCTATAAGCAAATTTGGAAAATAATCACCAAAAGGAGGCCCCGTGAGCCGAGGCCCGCCGGGAAATTTCCAGAGTTCCCCATAGGCCAGTCCTCCCTTGACCAGGGTGCAGGGGCCCACTGAGCACTCCCCAGAGTCTCCCATAGGCCTGTCCTCCCCTGGCCTGTTTCCTTTTCTCTTTATCCCGAACGCTAACGATCATATAGGCCCTCATTACAACACTGGCGGTAACCCATGGCGCTATTAACACCATGGTTGTTGCCGTTGTTGTAACGAGTCTGCCAATGTTCAATGGGGAATTACCACCCCATTCCAAGGTTGGCGGGGCGGTAATTCCCCATTGAACATTGGCCCTTCCCCATTCCCATTTTTGCCCCATAGGGCTCAATGGGACTGGGGAAGGTGGTAATTACGGTACCGCAAATTGCAGTACCGTAATTACCTCAAAGGTCCCTTTGCGGGTCCCTACTTTAACGGCTGGTCCAGACCAGCCGTTCAGGTCGGGTCCCGCAAAGGGACCTCGTAGTTAGGCGCTAAGGGGTTAACGGCGCTGCAGCCTTTTACGGCGCCGTTAACCCCTTAGCGCCAGGGTCGTAATGACCCCCACAGTCTGTCTACATACCATTTGTGAAAGAAAGAGTATTATATGCAATTCTGTCTGGGTAACTATAAACAAGGGGGGTATAGTCTGCCAAGGGTTCCAGGTGACCTCTGACCCACGCTAGCGCAGTCTCTGATGTTACGTTTGATCTCTGTGCGCTGATGTTCATAGTTACCCATTTGGATTTCTGTTATGCATGCCCCCCTTCTGAGTCTCTTTCCTCTTTCCCAGTCCCTGCACTGTCCCAATGTACACGACTGCAGGGGAATCAAGAGAGGACCAGAGACAATACTGAGTATATCTGCCTTCCTGCCTCACCTGCCTCCTGTAGCTCCCTCCATGTCCTCAACCTCAAATAAATAGCTGGCCACTTGCCTCGCTCCCTCATTTAACTTCAGTGACACCCTCTGACTCCACAGCACCCCAAAAGGAAAATGGGCCATCCTCTCCCTTGTATGGTTTATTTTCCTTGTACAAGTCACAAAAAGCATTAAAAGGAAGTGACGTGCCACACCCTCCCACATTGCCTTCAGCATTTTCCACCTAAGCTCTCCTATTGAGCAGATTACTGACAACGTTGGCGCTACGGGCCAGTCAAAGAAACAGGCCCGCCAGGGCTGTCAGGCAGAATGTCTGTATCCAGAAGAAAGGCTCTGGCATAATGAAAACGCCCTGCTCTCAACAGGTCGGGAACTGAAGCCCTTTTTTACAGGCTCACGTCTCTACGCAGCAGTGCCACACTTGTCAGTTGGCTTCTCAATGTCACAGGCCTGCTGGCAAATGTGGTGCAGGCCACATTGCCATCCCACTAGGCCTCTTCTTCTGTTGAGTCTGGGTCGACTTGAGGAAGGTGGAGAAAATGCCACATTCCGTTGCCGAGATGCCACTCGAGTTGAATATAAGGGCCCTCATTACGGTGCCGCAAATAGCGACATGAGCACGGGCACGCGACCCCTCATGCCGGAAATAGAGCTATGGCGCAAACAGGGGAACATCACGACTTATGCGGACATGCAATTAACGCCCTAGTGAAGGCCGTAAAGTACCTTACCGCCATGGTGCAAATACCGGCATCGCAGACCACCCCGTAAATGGCCATGTGCAGTGTTCCCAACTGCCACAGGTGCGCACAATCAGCACAGGTGGAGGCAATACAGACTGGGCAAGCACAAAAGGAGCACACCCCACCCCTTCCCACACCCAGTCACACTCCACAATGATTCCAATACTACTAGCAATGCTGGGGCTGGAGGACCTGATTGCAATGGAAGTGCTACAACAACAACAACAACAGGCAGCACAGAGGAGACGCAGGAGGAGAAGGAGGGCAAGGCAGGGCCAGCATGCCCCACCAGTGCAGCCAGTGGCACCACGCAGGCAGCCAATCCCACGCATCAGAGCCAGTCCATTCAACCTAACTGCTGAGCAGATCCACACCCTGTACCGTCTGGACCGGGACACCCTCACCACCATTGTGGACATGATACATGACGACATTGTCAGCCTGATTGAAACACACACTGCCATCCCACCCCTACTGAAGGTAGTGTCTGTGCTCCACTTCCTTGCCACAGCCACCTACCAGCACACAGTGGGGCACATGCATGGCATTTCACAACCATTAATCTCACGTAGGCTGAACCAAGTGCTTGATGCCCTCCTCAAGCACACAGACGACCACATTTCCTTACCACGGTCTGCCCAGGAGATCTCCAACACCAAAGTAGGTTTCCATTCACTGGCCGGCATCCCTGGTTGCATTGGCGCCATCGACTGCACCCATGTGGAATTGGTGGTCCCACATGCCATGGAGCAAGCGTACCGCAACCGTAAGTTATACCACTAAATCAACGTGCAAATGGTATGTGACTCGAACAGGATCATCACACATTGTTGTGCCCGATTCCCCAGATCAACCCATGATTCAATGGTCCTGCGGAACTCCACGATACCACGATACATGGAGCGACATGCAGGGCAGGGATCCTGGCTTCTCAGTGAGTCGCATGTTATGCCCATGGAAATGTGATGTGGGTAGGTGTTTGAGGTATAGATGCATACTTCACCTGGCTGAGATGGGGGGAGAGATGCATACTTCACCTGGCTGAGATGGGGGGGGGAGAGATGCATACTTCACCTGGCTGAGATGGGGGGGAGAGATGCATACTTCACCTGGCTGAGATGGGGGGAGAGATGCATACTTCACCTGGCTGAGATGGGGGGGGAGATGCATACTTTACCTGGCTGAGATGGGGGGGGGGTGCATACTTCACCTGGCTGAGATGGGGGGGGGAGATGCATACTTCACCTGGCTGAGATGGGGGGGGGAAATGCATACTTCACCTGGCTGAGATGGGGGGGGAGAGATGCATACTTCACCTGGCTGAGATGGGGGGGGACAGAGGCCCAACTGAATTGCATGACACCATTTGTTGTGCGTAGTGAGATCATCATGAGGCTGTTATCAACGGTGCCAGGATGAAAGCATACAAATTACTGGACATCTGCCAGATCACAGAAACAACCGCCATGGACTAACACAGTGCATGAGCACTCACAAGGAACTGGACCCCCCTGCGCCCACTAGTTGATGGCATGCACACCAGTCCATAAGAGGAATACACACATAGCAGTCACTTCGTGTGTCTCCATTCATGCATGGAAATGGGGTTGAATTGAAGAAATAAATGCATGCCATGGTGTCACTTAATGAGGTCCCATATGATGTGATGACTTACACATACATTTCTGCCCACATGCAGATGATGCAGGCTATCCCTTGAAGAGGTGTCTCCTTACCCCAGTCCGGAACCCACAGAACAGGCACGAGGAGGACTATAATCGTGCCCATACATGAACCCGTGTGGTTATTGAGCAGACATTTGACCTCTTGAAGGCACGGTTCGCTGCCTCAGCAGGTCTGGTGGGGCACTCATGTACCGCCATGAGAAGGTGGCAAAGATCGTCATGGCATGTGTCATGCTACACAATATGTGCATCAGACGGAATGTGCCCCTGACGCTGAACTGCAACCACCTGACGAAATGGATGAGGAGGGTGGGCATGGGGCAGCACCTCAGGGAGGCAGCGATGCACAGGAGCGACGTGACATGCGTCAGACTCTGATCAACCATTGTTTCTAGCACACATGGACGGGGGGTGTTACATCGAGATGGCACTCGGGGCACTGGGTGTGTCAGGGACATGGACACTGTAGACCGTTAAGCAATAAAGCACACATACGTAATAAGCAATGTCCACACATGTGAATTATGAGTTACCAAAATGTGTATTGAAGAAGCATAACTAAGTGAACAAACCCTCCACCCTACACACCTTCTCCCCCCTCCCCCTCAACTCCCCCACACACCCTCTCCCCCCTCAACTCCCCCACACACCCTCTCCCACATACCCCCTCAACTCCCCCACACACCCTCTCCCCCCTCCCCCCTCAACTCCCCAACACACCCTCTCCACCCTCCCCCCTCAACTCCCCAACACATGGTGTGCAGTACTGTGCACCAGTGGACCACATGGCACCAGTATGCAAGGCTGTGCCTACTGGCATCCCCCTCTTCCAGCACCAGGTGCCCCCCTGTCTGATCGGCGCAGGTTCCTGCCAGACCTGCGCACGGGGCTGGTCCTGGTGGAACTAGCAGCTGAAGATGTACTTGGTTGCTCGGATAACTGTGGTGGACGCATGTCCCGCATTGCTGCCACCATCTCAGACAGTACGTGCCGCACTGCGGCCAGTTCTGCATATATGTCCTTTGAGGATGACTTTATTGCTGACTTCAGGGATACAGCACATTCCCGGATGTCGTCCCTTACACTCCCACATTCAGTTACGTGCTGCGTCAAGAGGCCAGTGAGCTGCTGCTGGCACCTTTCAATGTCCTGAATCCCCTCTTGGGTGTTTGGGGCTGTGGTGGATGTTTGAGGGGTTCCCGAAATACTGTGTTCCTCGGGCACAGTTGGGGTGGGGCTGGGAGTTGCTGGCCATGAGTTATCCAGAGACAGCCCGTGCATGCTGGTGTCGGGCAGGCTGCATGGGGACGGGAGTGGGGAATGCAGGGGGCCAGTGGGGGGAGTTGCAACATGCAGCACATCCCCTTCCTCATCATCAGAGATTGCTGCTGTGGCAGCTGTTTCGCCAACTGTGCTGCTTGCAGCCGATGCAGTCCCTTCTGCGGCCGACACTTGGGTGATGGTGGCTGTTGTGGGCGCCATAATGGGGGACGTAGAGCACATTGGTGCTGTGGCCTGTGGTATGGTCTTGGCCTTCCGATGTTGTGCCAGTTGGCCTATGCTCCTTGAAGTGGAGGGGAGGTGTTGTCCATCCTCGGCCCTGGCCTTCTTCCGTGGTGTGGCACTGGTGTCCTCATCAGCGCTGTCAGAACCAAAGGAGGGAGAGGGTTAGTGGTGGGTCTACGGGCATTGAGCATGCATTGGGGTGGCTGCATTGATATGGATTGGTAGATGAGTCACATTGGGGGGAGTGACATACAGGTTGTCTCACTCTTGGGTGGGTGATACATGCAGGCATTTGGGTTGCAACACAAATGGGGTGCATCATGCATGTGGACAAGGTGATGCTCTGCACTGCCTGTAGGCAGTCTTGTGATTATGTGTCTGGTGGACCCTGATATACATCATCGCACTGTCAGTTCAGGTTGACATCATTGTGGTGGTATTGGCATTGTTTGATTAGAGACACCTACCTGCATCGGCTGATGACGGGGCTCCTCTCTCCATGTCCCCGACTCCCTCTATTGACTCGTTGCCTATGGTGGAGGCACATATCTCCTCCCATGGTTGGACTTTTATGGGCGACTCTGCACCTCCACCTGTCGCCATCCCAAGGTTTCGGTTGGCCGACAGTATACTTTGCACACGTAGACGTAGGTCATCCCATCGCTTGCGGCATTGTTCTGGTGTGCGGGGTGTGGTGGCGACAGCACTGACTCTCTGGGCGACCAATGCCCAAATCTGCTTTTTACGCTGAAGCGCTGGTCGGGACATGTCATTTGCAAACACCACGTCTGCATGCTCCTGCAGTGTCTCTGCCAACATGGTGAGCTCCTCTCTGGAGAAGCGCTCCTGGCGCAGATGATCTCCAGTTTTTTTGACAGCTTTTGGCATCCTAAATTCAAACAGGTGGTGGTTGAGGTGTGTGGGAGTTCTGGGAGTCAGATGGCTCCTGGTTGTGGTGGATGGCAATGGATTGTGTTTCTAAAGATGGCCGCCGTGCTCTTTCCCGTTCCTGTGCGATGACGCTACTTCCGGTTCAGCTTATTTACGGTCACCACTAATAGCGGTTACCGCTATTTGAGGTGACCGCTATTATCGGTGACCACTAATGCCGATGGCTAGGATGCCGGAGGTGCTATTTCCACTGCAGACGATGCCGGAAAGGGGGATTTTTCGGGTTTTTGCGGCATGGCGGTGAGTTCATTACTGGCATGGCGCAAGGCTTGTGCCCGCGAACTCGTAATGGCCCGCTTTTAGTGGTCTATTGCCAGCACGGACACAGTAATTGCGCCATGCCAGTAATGACCGGTACTTACCACCAGGGTCGTAATGAGGGCCAAGGTCTATATTTCAGTTGCGTAATATCAAAGAAGGAGGATATGTTTTTTAGGAATACATATCCGGAAACCAAATCTTGATGTTTCTATATCACAACAGCACTCTGAACACTAGTTTTTGATGCACAGGAGAGGTGGAGGGGAGGGGGAGTTGGGGTACCGAGGGATTATAATGCTTGAAATGTTCAGTAAATGTTTCGGGACCAAATCGATTTAACTGTCACTTGCAAGCCAGTGACACTCACTCTTCCCTGCACCTGCCACCTCCCCACACCTGCTCGGTGGGTAATCTTCTTTCTTTAGAGATTCTTGGTGCATCCCATCACCTAGGTTAAGCAGTCGAGGCTTGTTATTTAGGCAATATGACCCGAGGAGGGGGGGCATTGCTGGTCGGGTAATGCCCCCGGGGTTATAGTTAGAGCGATGCAAACGAAATGGCTGCCATGGAACAGGGAGAAGGGACTACATGTAGTCCCTTCTCCCTTTCCCTGGTGGGCAGTGGCGAAGGAACCCGGAGCTGTGGTGGTGATTGCGAACCTTGTTGTTCTTGTAAGGCCCGGGCAAGGGCCAATGAGCTTGCTTTTTTCAAGCTCATTGTCCCTTGCCGGGTACTAATGCTTACTATAATCATTTTCATGTTTGGGGATTCAAAGTCCTGTATATGTTCTATTCTATTGGTCTGACAACCCTACGAGCCCTCGGATGACTTGCTTTATCCTTGTCCCCATGAGGTTTTTTTTGTATCAAGGACAAGCTAGGACAATCCTGTCTGGCTCCCAAATCAGAAAGGTTGCTAGAGTCCTGGGATCTAATGCACGCAGCCATGCACGCCACCATACTCAACACACCATTGACTATCTTCTAGGACAGTCACAACCAGTAGGTTACCCAGCTCTACTCTCTTCTCTCTCCTGGATCACTCCCCTCCCCATCTCCATTCATGTGCTTCCCGAGACCCTCAAACTCGTTGAGCCTTTCTTAGCAGAGGCACCTATGAGGAATTATAATCTGTCCATTACAGCTGATGACATCATGACAAACAATGGCAAATGGAAATATAAATCACATTGGATCGTGACAAATCCTAATGGATATTTTGCTGACACCTGTAACTTACCAGTCCATGAAGAATGGTGCTGATATATTCACATTCACTACCTAAATGCAAGAAAGCTATGTTGACCATGGTGTTCCAAGAGGCTATGTGCCGATCACTGCTGAGATGAGGACCAAAGTCATTGCTCTACAACATAATATAACTACACTCACGATCAATGTTCATGACAATGGAAGGATCATGTTCCAGAAGAATAGTTGTGAAAAGTCAATTGGCGCAGCACAGTAATCACATCTGAATGTGTAGGGGACAGGGGTCAACCGCTCCTTACTCTTTAGAGCCAGGGGTGGCTAAACTTTCAGTCTTATCCAATAATAATCATGACACCAATAGCTCAATTAGAGAAACACTTACATAATCAAGTGAAAAGTGCAGAGTGCATTGCGAGATGTTCTCAACCTCATTAACTGGTGGTAGCCTCAATAGCAATATCACCCTGTAACACCTAAGGACAGTAAGACTATCCATAGAGACCAGACACGATCCACAGAGACCAGACACAATTTTATTGGCATATGTCAACTCGATTAAAATGCTTCACTTCAACAGTAATTATGTAACTGTTGAAAAAAATCCAACAGTGATCCCACCAAATCTCACAAGTATCACTGAGTCTCAAATATTGCTTTTCTGGGAAAAAGTCCTTACTCAACATTTCAGAGAATATAACAAACTTATCCATGCAAACCAGGTTTGCAGCTTGCCTGCTGTCCATAAAAGATAACATGAGAGAATAGTCAGTGGTACTCATCCTGATGGATATCACTGCAGCCTATGATGCTATCCATCAAGTCAAACTTATCGAGAGTATTTGACTTAGCATTGCACTTAACTGTATACCTAACTAGCCACATGACAAATCCACACACGCGAAGGAAGGGGGTTTCTCATCAGCTCCATGTCATGTGGGGTACCTCAGTGTTCTTCAATCTTTTCCTGGTTGTTGAAGGCATACATTAAACCATTAGCAGACCCCATCAGGCATTTGACCCCACCTTTCAAATGAATGCTGATGATGCTCAGGTTTTACTGGACTTATCAATTGGAGAGTCAGATAGTGCCTCTGCCACTGTATTCCTGAAAAGAATCCTAGATTAGGCCATAGAAAACAAACTAAGCTTCCGGGGTTGCACGCAGGATAGATATAGCGGGTTATCAGCATAAATTGGCGGTGTATGCTGATGATCTTCTATTTTATATGCAGGATTCCTGAACCACTTTCTCCCACATCATTTAATTTTCTAGAAAGATTCCATGAGGTCTCAGGCTTGAAAATTAATCACACGAAATCTATGGTACTTAATGTGTCAGAAACGTCTGAGCTGATCCAACAACTGAAGGTGGATTTCCCTTTCTCGTGGGCCCCTCGGTCCCTGAAATACCTGGGTGGCCATCTAACAGTGCATTACGCCGACCTATAAGCGGCCAAAACTGTACAACTTTTTTGCTGGAGCTATGCAAGATCTGTCACAGTTGGGGAGAATGACAGCGGTCAAGATTGCCCTATTACTGCATCTACCATATTCATTTCAAGCCTTACCAATCTGGATCCCTAGGGCAGTACTAAAGGATTTGCAGTCTCAAGTTTTCAGGTTTCTCTGGTCTAAGAGGTCTCCAAGAGTCGCTAGACACACACTCAACTAAGGGCCTAGGGGGGCTGGCGGTGCCCGATATTGAAAGTTATGGCCCAACTAGCAGCCATTTTGGAGAGTCAGGCAACTATGCAAAACCCTAAGCACTGGGTAGATATAGAGCAGAGCACCTTAGGAACCCCCTCTTCATCATTGGTGTTGGTGTTCCACGAGGACATGAAGGCAGGTGGAGAAGGATCTTCCGACATCTAGAGCCACAATGGAATATTGGAACAAAGCTGCAAGACGATCTGGCACGACCACCTTTCTGTCTCCTGTTATGGGTATTTGGGAGAACAGTGAATTCCCTCCAATGTTTGAGCACAGGACGATTTGTTCGGTGGGATGAGGGTGCTTTAACCAGGCTAGGTCAGTTGTTTCGGGAAAATCTTGCTCTCACATTTGACCAATGCAAGCAGGCCTTAATGGTGGAGGACGCAGACAGATAGATACATGAAGCTAAGGTATTGGGAGACTCAGGCGGGAGTGACTGCTGAGGCAAGGTGCAAAACTACTCACTTTGAGGATCATTTTATAGGAGATCCCCCAGCAGCTAAGCTTGCTACAAGGTGCTGAACTCTGCCAGGCTTAAATCCCCCATAGCTGCATGACAAGGTGGGAGGAGGATATAGGCAGGCCTACAGATGATCTTACCTGGTATAACTTCTGGATGAGGTCCGGCAAAACATCCCACGCAGTGCAATTTAGGGAGAACAGCTTTAAGCTGCTCTGTCGCTGATACTTTACCCCTGAGCGTTTACATAGAATGAATCCCACACTTACCTCCCAGTGCTGGAGATGTGGAGCAACTCTGGGTTCCTTTTTCCATATGTGGTGGGTTTGGCTCCAGATCAAAAGAAATATGTGGGTTTCAGTTGGAGATGGAGATGGACCCTTTGGTTCTGCTATTAGGGAATGAGGATTCACATGTACATTACAAACTGGAAGTCAGACGTTTGAAGGCAAGTCCCTTTATGTTCACGCCAGAAATAATACAACCCTCTAGGGTAAAAGGTCCAAGAGATTGCTTGCAAGGATAACAATGTTTAATTGTACAAAAGGTAAGGGTGTCAGCATAGGGTCATTTCCTGCCACTTGTTAACATACTTTGCTACTACGATTACCAGATATGGTTGCTTTAAACAGTTGGTGTTTGTAGGACTGGCTTTACATTTCTGGGCGTCTGGATTGACAAGGTGTAGATGCACGTTGTGTGCCTGGAAAGTGCCTTTGAGCCTACTTAGCGCAAGATGAATCAGGCATTGTGCCTCTATAATCAGTACTCCTGGTGGTACTAGAACCTTGTCTGCCCCTGATGCGTGCAGTATTAACAAGCATACACAGCAAGTGCTATTGGTTGTTCCTCTACCCACTGCACTCATGTCAGAGTACCAACTATTCAAGTGCTCGGGATGACGGATATCTTCAACCGCATCCAGGCCTAGGCCATGGTATGCATCATATTTGAGCCTATGCGTTTGTCTTTTCATTCTGTCATGGCGCGATATATATCTCCTTAGTAATGTACTACTGCTAACATGGTGCTATCACTACTATTTGTGGTACAAAAGAGGTTTTTAATATTGTCAAATTGTCAAACATTTTACTTGTGCATACAGTCATACGGGCACTGGTGTTATTTTCTTGGGACGTATTATACATATATACAGTTGAGCGAGTATGAGTGATGATTGGGCAAGCGGAGGGGATCATGGGAGGGGGAAAAAGGGAAGAGGCCGAAAAGAGAAGTAGAGTTAGAAGGAGTTTTGTTTTAATTTACAGGGCTTGTGCTTTTAGCAGCAATGGGTGTTTGGCTCTCTTTTGTACATGCACTTATATTGTCAGCAGTAAAATAAGTAAGGTGAGGTAAACTGGTTTCGTTAGTTTTAGGGTACTGGTACTGGTGGAATTCAGTGAGGCCCTTTCACGTTCGAGAGGTGCATCCAACATCGAAGCCCTTTCACCTTTACTGCAAGAGGTCTGGAAAACACTACTTCGTAGGGCCCATGGAACCTGGGATTTTTCCACTTGCGCACAAAATGTCAGACATACACCAGCTCCCCCGGCAACAGTGGTAGGGTGGGTGCTGTGTCGGCCAGTGGAACCGTAGTGTTTTGGGCATCATCTGGGAGAGGTGGTGAGATTTGGCGTGAGACGCATTTGATTGCACATGTTAGGTTTATCAAATATTCTGTGAACTCCTCTCCCAGAACTGTTGCAGCTCTATGGGCATATGATGCCCGGCTCACAGAGGAGATGGGTGATTTCCTTAAAGAGTTCATTAAAAAAACTGAGTTCCGTTGTTTGATCTAAAAACATCACTCTCATCCCATCGGGGGAATACCTTAAGTATGAGGAACTTAACTGCACACTTGGCGTCTGGGTGGGCACAAAGGTTAGCCTCAACCCACCGTGAGAATGGACACACCACCACACTGAGATAGCAAGCTCTGTTACATCTCTTGCACATGGCCGAATAATCAATATGGATGTGCAAAGTGTCATTCCAGTACTGACCACTTGACAGGTGGTGCATTGCATGACCATAGTTGAGAGGTGTTCCTGGAGATTTGGTATAAACCAATCTTCCTGTATGTCTGCTGCAATGTGTTGTTTGGAGCTATGAGAGGGGTAGTACAAATGCTCAAAGACCATGTGCAGTAGTTCCACGGGCATAAATACTTTCCCAGTGCATTGTTGCCTCCTCAAGAGGTCAGTTAGTGACTGCATGCACCCACGCTTGAGCCAGATCACTCATTCTTCCTGCGGTGCCCTACACTGAAGCTCTATTTATCTGCGCTATGGGCATTGCGTTGTATGGGTTTGTGTTTGGCCTCGTAGTGATGGTCGTGATGACATACTCAACAGGTGTGGGCACCAGGAGATATGCTGCCGCTTTTGCGCCTTGAAACTGTGCCACTGTGCCATAGGGCACGTCGCGAAAGGCATTCAGGTTTCCCTCTTGCTGCATGTTGGAGTGGGGCTGATAATGCTGTACTGCCTGCTGCGGGTGCTGCGGTGGAGGGGGGCCAGGTATCTGAGGGGCAACTGAGTGTAGGCTTGATGGATCTCATACAGTATTGTGGACATCCTGGGGGTGGTCCCTGGGGGGTCCCTTGTAGTGGGGGGCCATAAGTTTGCTGACTGTAGTCACACCGCCTACACTATCTACTCCGGCATTCTCTCAAAAAATATCTCCCCTTTCCGCATGTCCAACACTGCCCCTTTCATCCTCCTCTGGGCCCCATCCCCCCAAACTCACCTCTCCTTGATCCTCGAAACCCACTTCTTCCTCGTTTCTGTCCTCCTTGCCAATGTGGACAGAGAATTGCGGGCTTCAGCCCCACTGTCCCTGCCCTCCTTCCACCCACACTGCTGCTATTCTGGCACCTGTAGCGTTAGGGGCGTTCCCTCCCTCCTCTGTCTGTGTCAGTGTTGGCCCCGACGCCACCACGGCTACTTTGGCTAATTTATTTTGTACTCGTTTTGCTTCCTCTGCCTGCCGCCTCCGAATCGTTTCTTTCTCGTGTTCTTTTATTTTCCTACAATAGTGAGCCATAATGCTTTGAATTTTGGGCCACACTTTTGCCTCGATTCCTGCAATTTTATCGAGCGCTTTCTGCACTTCCTTGGGTAGGCCTTGCTTTGCTATAAAATAGAAAAATGGGTAGACTGGCCTCAAGTGTTGCCTATTTCGGCCCTTCACATCTCTTTGAAAAAAGAATAAATTGTGCGGCGTCTTCATCATCCCCCATTGTACATTGCATGATGGACTGTAAATCTGGAGTGTCTGGGAACTCTTGGCGCAGCGAATCCCATGCCTTGGCTCTAATCTTATTGAACAAGACTCCATCATGGGCCTAGTATACTCAGTGTTACTTCTGGGTACCCCACCTTCACCCACACATCTGCAGCTTGGTCCCCAACTGCGGCCAACAATAAGCTTTTAATGTCTCCTATTTTGAATGGTATTCCCGCTGTATTCTTTTCAAAGGTGTTTATCATTTCCCTATACCCACTGTTACTGCCGGGAGTGCCTTAAGGAGGTTATTCTTCTCTATCTGTGCCCATGGTACATATTGTGGCCTCCTGCCCCCTTGTGTATTAGGAGCATTTGCATCCTCATCTTGCTTTTTCTGCCCTCAGTTGCACGTCCCATTTTGCCTCTCTACTGCCATACGGTCGAACCTCTCTCTCAGTCTTCCTTCCCACAAACTTTCCACCCTTGGGATGAATTGAGGCGCCTGCTCTGCATCTCCCTCTTCATTGTCCTCAGCCTCATCAAATTCACTCCACTCTTCTTCCTCTCCCCTCCATGACCCTACATTCTCATAACCCAAGCTGTCTGTCTCTCCGTCACGCTCTACGTAGACGGTTCTTATGGGTGCGTTGTCTATTCTAAATAAGAAGTCTCCTGATTTCCACTCCTCCCCTGTTGGTTGCACTGATGTGTCTGTCTTTGTTACATCACATGCCGACGACAGCCTGGCTAAGTCTGTTTGGGTTGATGCAAGTGTAATTTCTAGCTCTCTTGCGCTTACCCCGGTGTGTGTGGTGACCTCCAGAGTAGAAACATAAGGTGGAGGTGGGGCTGTGGCTGGTGTTGCTACATTTGTGCCTGCTGATACATATGTTGGGTTTGTGTACCCCTGCACAGTATGGGTTGCTACATATATACTCCCTTTCCCACCACCAAGTACTTCCTGTCTTCACCTGGGCCTGTATCTTTTCTACTGTCGTGTGCCCCTCCTTCCCCCTTGTGATCCTCTGTATCTTTTAACATTTTCCAGAGGTTCAATACTTCCCTTCTATTCTGCAATGGTCTCCACTTATACTTCGCTGTCAAGAAGGTAGACATGTGTTCCAACACGCTTTTGTTAAAGGAGCCCTGCTCTGGCCAGGAAAGGGCCATCCTCCCTCCCCTAGTTTCGGTCACCCATTAGTTGTGCACTTCTTAATCTTCTCATAGTACAATGGCAGGGCCTTGCACATGTGTTCTATGGGTGTCTCTCCCCCCAAGATCACGTCTCCCGTGTGTCTGCTAGTGGGGCTACGCCTATGGTGCTGCATCACAGTTATACAATAGTTTGTCCACAAAATGCAGTGCAGTTTCGTCAACAATACAACTTAATATCGTCAAACCCTCCAGTTAAGTCCCCCCACCCCTCCATTCCCCGTTAGGGCTTTTGTTCACACACACCACACTCTTCTCACATGCCCATACACAACCCGCACATGCCCCTCCTGGGCCTCCTCCCTACACCATAAAATACATTAATAAAACAAACTAAAATAACAAACTAAAACAACAACCACTACTATTCCTGAGCTCTCTAATTATACAGAGCTCCTATGTATTTCCTCTTTTCACCTATTGTTTAAACAATTGTTGTGGTATAACCTTCCCCCCGCACTCGGGGAGGTAACCTCTCTTCCATTTTCCTTTTCCTTATTATCCTTAAAGAATTGATAAAAACCAAAACCAACATACTCCACAGGAATGCCACTCTCCCAATTTCAGTTGCCACATGTTCACACTGCTCCATACATCTAACCCCACTTTGTTATCCCTCGCAGGCTATTCTCACGTGCGTGTTTTCACCCATCTCCTCCACTCATGGGGTTCCAACATCGGCCTGCACCTCTCCTTGGGGCCCACCCCGCTCCTAAGAGCAGGCAGGATTCTGCAAGACTGGGGTGCACGCGTTTTGAGGCTGGTCAATGTAGGTGGGCGCGGCCCTTCCGGGAGGTCGCCTGGATACCTCTGCAGGTACGGGGTGCTGGGATGGCGTCAGGGTCACCAAAAGAAGGCAAGTCCCTTTACGCCCACGCCAGGAATAACACAACCGTCTAGGGAAAAAAGGCGAGGAGATTGCTTGCAAGGATAACAATGTTTAATTGCACAAAAGGTAAGGGTGTCAGCAGAGGACTCTGCTGCTCGAGAACGTTCTGCCTAAATTTTCATGAACAGTACAGTCCACAGCATCACTAATGATGTTATCATATAGGTCATATAGCTGATAGCTGATTGGTGAGACCCGATACATGGCCCTGCTCCATAGGGGATGCCAGGCTATGATTGGTTCCAGTCTTTGCCGCCTGTCTTTTCCCACGCGGGTCAGCTGGGCTCATCTCTGCAGGGACTGAAGGTCAGGCTCTTCACATGTTGCTGTTCCAAGGCTACTGTTGTACACTAATGTTATTACTACATCATTATGGCATGCAAATGGGAGGCTCAGGACTGGCACCAGGGGGAAGGGAAGGAATACTATCATGCTGAACCACACATTCTGTGCTCTGTCCATATCGCACCCCTTCGCACCCTCGTTTTGATCTATAATTTATCCCTCCCTGTACCTCGTACTACAAAGGGTGTATTTATGGGAAGAGGTGAAATGGTCATGCATGTTCAGATCTTTTATGACCATTGGTTTTATTGCTGGTGGGCTGGGGTCACTCACTATCGTGGAATGTAGGGGTTCTAGGGCCGGGTCAGTGTTAGGTGCCATTACTCTTGGATGACTGGTCGCGGTTGGGGGGCCTGCAGTTGGCCTAGCTGTGATGAATGTGCTGCAAGGAGTCTGGTGCTGTCTCATGGCCTTGCAGGGGGCATTCTTTCTCTGGGATCATAAGTAATTGCAACAGTTTAAGAAACAATGGAAGGTTTCTGTGGGAATTTAGCAGTACGGCTCTTCTTCACTGTGTGTTCGAATCTGCTCACGTCTCTTCCCTGGGCCTACGCTTTACCATGCAATCATGTAGGTCTGCCTGTGCCATCCATGACTACAAAATGGCATCTCAATATATATATATATTTATATATATATATATATATATATATATACGCCATACCATTATGTATCTGTTATTTCCCCAATATTATGTTTGTGCTGGTTGTTTTAGCAAGGCCTTCTACCCCCTGGTATATCGCACGGCTACCTATGGGATTTGCCTCACTCTAAAGCGCCCAGGGGGGTGGCACAGACTCCTTTCCATCCCATCAAGCTCTAGATTGATTACCCACTTCTTGGTAGCAGCACGCTTAGTGATAGCGAAACATTGTAAGTCCCAGTTAGCACCCGATACGAAGGAGTGGTGGGTGCGGGTGTGGTTTGTGGCCGCCAAGAGAAAAATAGATGGGGCACTACACGGTGGGACGGCACCATTTTTAACTGACTGAAGCCCACTGATAAAGTTTGTGAACAACCACGATCATCCCAACGTCCATCATAAACCCCATTAGATGGCATCCTTTTCGCTGATATAAGCCACAGCATGAGATTGGTAATTGATGCTGATATCTAGATGTAGTGCTGCAACTGCACATTGCATTGTCATGGATTTGGTTAATCTTGGATGTATATGATTTGAGTTTTGTTTTGATAAATTGTTTAAACGCTTTGTATCTAATAGATAGCACCAATGGGATTAGCAAGAATTTGGACAAATCAATGCAGTTGTAAAAATTCGCCGTCTGCTCTATTGAATGTGAATGTGCATTGGAATTGCTATTAGTACAAGGCGAGTTATGTTTTAATAAAGACTGAATGGCAAAAAAGAAAACAAACTATGCCCGAATGCAGAGAAAGAAGAGATCATTTGCTTTGGGTCACTAGATCTAAGGTCCCTCCCATTTTCTAAGCCTACATTATGAGGAACTCTGCACATTCATGCTTCCAAATCAAAGAACGTTATAATTGTATTTGACAATCACCTCCCTTCTATCCCACAAATCAGTCAGTTGCTGTGCTTAAGAAAGGTATACCTCACTACAGATCCCTCATAAAATGGAGGCGCCCCTAGCCGTAGTTCCTAGCAGTTTGAAGTGTTGTAACTCAACTTAACCTTTGAACTGGCATGGGTTTTCCCCCCCAGTGCCAAGGCCTTTTTTGGTGATTTCAGTATTTCACCATGCAAAGCCTTCTAACATTTTCTCCTTCATTAACCCCTTAAGTGCCAAGGACGAGCTTTCTCGTCCTTGGCACTGGGGAGGTAATCCCAAGAACGAGATGCCTCGTCCTTGGCACTTTTATGGGGATTAGTAAATACTTGATTGATCAACTGAAACAGTTGCTGAGCAAAGCAGCAAGAAGGATTTCCGTGTTTAAACCCTGGAAACCAAGGGCACCTACGCTACAGGCAAAAGGTGGCTTCCCATTGACCAAAGAATGGCCCTGAAGTTTCAATTCACTCTGTATACAGCTCTCCCGAATATGAGGACCACCTAGTTAAATACAAGAATGTACAAACATCAGACAGCAAGGAACCCGGGGTTGGCTAATTTAAACTTGCTGCCCTCGCCATCCTTCAGAAGGAACCGACATGGATGCCACACAGTGGCAGCGGTGATGTCCAGCAAATGGAGACATGTTCCAGTGGAAATTAAGACAGAGGCAAACCATGGAGGTTTTCAGAGACTGACTAACCAAATGGGACCGTACACGTGACAGCAATGATATGATATGCGCCTATACACAATGTGTTTCAAAGTGCTTCAAGGCAAGGGAGGGAGCAAGGGAAAATACAATGACATTCTAACAGGCCATGAACAGTAAGGATGTGAAATTAACTATCATACTCGGCCTGACGACATTTTAGATAGTGCAAGAGCTAAGACATAGATAGGGAAGGGAGGGGGAGAGTGGGAAGGAAATGGAAACAGACAGGCAACTACCGTACTAGGCCTGACAACATTTCTGGTAGAGCTGGATAAAACAAGAGGTGAGGGAGAGGGCCGCAGAAAGGTACGCGAGGAACAAAACAAGCGACTATCATATTAAGCCTGACGACATTTCAGATAGGGCTGGAAGGGGGATAGGGAGGAAAAAAACAGCAAGGGGAGAGAGGAGGAGACAGATGAGGTTGCTATCTTACTAGGTCCAGGGACAATTCTGATAGAGTAAGTGCATAGAAGAAAGTAAGGGGAGGAGATAGGAAAAGGGAGAAGGGAAAGGAGGAGAGAACAGAGAGTTAGCAGTCAAAAGAGTGGAGAAGCAAGAGGGGAGAGTGAATACAATTGCGGAAGTCAGTAGTAACACATAATGTTGCAAGCCAGGATACAAGAGGAAGATGGGAACAGCATAATTCAGGGCCACCATGAGTACAAGATGCAAAGGAAGTCCAGCATGAGAGTTGAGAAAGGGTGACGCACCGTGAATGAATGAAGTCCATAAAGTCAAATCCAGCATTGGCCACAAGACGGTGATGGTGAAACCAGAATTTATCAGGACAGACTCCTGCAGAAGTAGGCTTGAGGGGGGTTAGGGGGAGCAGGGTAGAAGAATCAAGTAAAACAGGCAACACCTGTGTGCGAGAATGGTGGGGGCACAAGGGAACATCACGGGGGACCAGAGGGGGTGGGGATGGCTTGTGGGGACAGAGGGAGTAACACATGTTGGTGCATGCTTACCTGCTGTCTGAGCAGGGGGTCAGGCCCTGGGTCCTCCTGGTCCAAACCGGAATTGCCCTCTTCTTCGTCTGCCCTTCGCTTAGGACACCTTGGTAAGAGACGCCCTTGATCTAATCCAATAATTGTGCTAGTGTGGACTCTGTGAAGTAGCGCTTCAGCACATGGGCGCTCGTATCACACCTATACATATCATATTGCATATTTACCCCCACGTATAAATAGGAATGCTCCATTGAGATGGCTATTTGTTACTTTTTAAAATGTAATCCCTTGTGCTGTTCCTGTATTCCCTGCACTTTATACAGCTGCACTGCAAGCTGGTATGTTACAAAACATCTAATAATCTTTTTTTAAAAAATGTAGGAAACAATTGCAATAGCCGGTTTGAATGACTGAAAAGGTGAGTGTACTTTCATGGCTTATCACAACACACCAGACAAACAGAGTAAGGCACTGTAGCCATTGGTGCCAGGTTCACTTTTAAAGATACTTACCAATCCATCCTGTTCATGCAAAGTTGGGCTCTATCCAGTCCCTGAGAAAGTGGATAACCCCAAAATGAAGGAAGGCGACCAGCAAACCCAATTGCCCAGTGTAAAGTGCATAAAACAACAGGGTAGCCATATTGGCAACTGCAAAATGAGAAAAGGCTACCTTACAGTAGAAAATGGTAACCCAGCATTGTCACCATGCGAAAATGAAAACATTGCCACCAATCATCCTGCGCAGAATATGCTTTCTGGGTAATGGAAGGAAGGGGTGTGCTAATGAGTCGCAGTGCTAAATTAGGTTTAAAAAGAACCTCGCTTACTTAAAAATAAATCCAGACACTAGAGAAGCGTGCCCAGCTTCTGAGTTTCTCACCGCGTGAGGCAAAAAAGCTTCACAAAAGTGACGTCTTTCCTACCAGCTAGTCGGTAGAGTCCCCAGTGGGCGACTTGGCTGATCTTTTAGCTCCCCTCCAATACCTGGATTGTTACCTGCCTGCGGCCTCTAGTAAAGCGCCCTTTCTAGGGAGTGCTCCACTTCCCTGCATATTACCCTGTAGAGTATTTCTGATCGTAGTTCTCATCCTCTGATTCTAGCAATACTCATATGATACAGATGGTTATGCCAACCTCAGCAATGTTTTGCCAGTGTGGCCCTGTTAGGCACATTGGCAATCTGCTTATTGGCATTTTAGCCTTTTTCTGCATTGCTCCCATGAAATAGCTATACCAGCCGGTTTATAGTGACATTTTCGGATGCCATATTTTCTAAATGCCTTTTTGCCGACAAAAAATTGCAGAAACATTTTTTTTAATGTTTTTTTAATTTTATTTTTTAAATGGCGGGTTCCCCCCCCAACCCCCCCGTTTTTTTTTATTGACACTTTTTTTTTACTTACGAAACAAAAATAAAACATGTAAAATTAAAAAGAATACATTCATTATTTTTTTTTTCTGAATTTTTCTTTGGACAAAATGGTATTTCGAAAATACGTTTTTGAGAATTTAACCGGATACCATACCAGCCCCAATGCTATCCAGCTGGCATTGCATGTTTGCTTATAGATTGCCCCCAGACAATTGCGTCGCCAGCCAATACAATTGGTCTGTTTTGACAAAATGGAAAAAACAACCATGGCAATATAGAATATACAAAAGGCAACATAAATGACAAAATCATAAATGCTGGCCAAATGTGCCATCATGCCCTGCCATTTTCTTGGAAGCTTATTGAACGGAAAGTCATTTAAGCTTAATGTGTGGCTTGGATGTGGCTCACACCCCATTGATGTTTTAGTAGTACAACACTGCCTTCTGGGTGACCCATGTGAGCTGACCCTGGGTCGCCAATGAGCTGGCCCAAAGAGTGTCACCCCGTGCCTATAGACTGGAATGCCTTATAAGCACCCTCATGTGTGGATCTGGGAGTGTTGCCCTCCCCCCTCATGGACCAGTGGGCATTCATGTGTGGGTCTATCTGCCATCCTGGGCTCAAGACGCTGCACTGCTGCACACAGCCACAATGCTCAAACTCCTAGCTGCTTGCTGCAATAGCTGTAGGATCACTGAGCAGCTTTTTGCTCTACTTTGCTCCTCCACTATAGTAGGGTGCTGCCCATCCTCCCTCTTGGACGAACTGCTACTGATTGCAGAGATGGTTTTGGGAAGACACTGTGATGTGTGTCTGGTGCTAAAAAACGCAGTGTGGGATTTTTACGAGTACGCAATTCTATGTAGTTGTTTTTCTACACGATTTGATGGTTCCATGTGTTAATATCCCTGCAGTAATATCGCTATACCAAAATATCGCCATATTTTTGCGGCGATATTAAGCTACGGAACCTGTGGGGGGCACCCCCACAACCTCTATAATTTTTTTTATTGAGCTGGGGACACCCTCGCAACCACCGGCCCCAATAACCCCATAAGTTATCCCCACTATCGCCTCTGGCCTTACCCCAATACCATATCTATGGCAATATTATTGGTGGGGATAATATTACCTGATACCGATTTGGTAATTCACAATGGCCGTTATTTGCCCCATCACATGACATGTGTCTTTTGTCCGAGAGAGGCCAGCAGAAGGCCGTGATCACTGGCTCCCTGGGAGGGGACTGAAAAGAGACACTGAAGTGAACTTCCCATCAGCGGAATTATTGAAGACTTGATTTAAAGCCCACTTGCTTACCTGGGAAAGGGTGTCCTCCACATCCCCACACTACCCCTCACACCTGCCCCACCTCGCCTACTCGCGCTTGCAACGTCATACAGGAATGTATGTCTATGTGCAAATTGTTCATCTGAAGATTCAGCGCTGCAATGTACATCGTATTTGTGTCTGTTACCCGTTGACTGTCGCCAGGCTATGTCCACTTGCCATTTTTCACACCCACACAACCGTTGCAGGGAATGCCAAAGTCATCTGGAATGTCTCCCATATGCATCATTTCTGTTAGAAATGATATCCTTATCGTTAAATACGTGCAAATAGAACAGGTTGGGCATATACAGGAGTGCATTGCCTTGCTGACCTTTACCATTCATCTGACAGCATTTATTTATTTATTTATTCATTCATTGATCATTTGTAAGGCGCTTTTTATACATCTAGTACATTGTGTTTCAAAGCGGTAAAGTGTGATGCAGGTAAAGGGGTCGTAGAAGGGACTATAAGTGTCCTGCATGGGGCAGAGAACGTGCAAAATTCAAGGAAGTAAAAAAGAGACAATAACGCTGAAATGAATATGGCAGACATCATCGGACACACCACCCTATTCATTCCTTTAAACCCAAACCTGGGCATCTTGTTACCGTAGCCTGATGCCCAAGCTCAACAAAACCTACCAGGACATGCGGTCTTACTAAGGTGGCCGAGTGAAGCTCCTCGTGGTTGGCGGCGTGTTGCCTACATGATCGTCAGTAGCCTTCGGCGGTGGAAGTTTAGCTGAACACAGCACAGCGACCTCTATTCTTGCGCTGCCTGTCGGAGGGCAATGATACCTCGCCTCGGATGACACTGTGCCGGAGGCAGCGATCACAATATTGCCCCTTTGTTGGCCGTCTGTTTGCAGGCTCCTTGTCACGCTCCGCAGAACAGTGCACTCCTTAATAACCCCCGTCATGAAAAATGCGAAATCATTTAGATGCAGTTTAAAAAAAATATTTTTCATAATAATAATTTAGCATTTATATAGCGCTACGAACCCTAGGGTATCTGAGCGCTGCTTATTATTACCCACAGTGTGTGGTGCTCATTTATCGACCTCGGAAGGATAAAAGGCTGAACTTGGCCCTACCCGGATTCGAACTTGCATCAGAGGGCTCTACATATATGTCAAAGCAAGCGCTCTACTCGCTGTGGTATTGTGGTATTAGACCTCAACACGAGCGCTCTACTCGCTGTACTATCAGACCGGATATATAGCGCAGTGATACACTTTTAATATTGTAACTGAATTACGAATAGGTTTTTCAACAAACGAATAAAAACATTCAGTTGAGGTTTTCAAAATGACTAAAAATATGCAAATAATTTTAGTTGGAAATAATGCAAATTTATCTTAAGCCTTTTTATTTTAGATTTGCTGAACATCTGACAGGAGTTTACTCTTTGGTTTGTGGCTTTATTCAATACTTCAGGCGTGTGTTCTGTTTGTAGTTTTGTACTTCAGAGACAGGTCTGCTGGTTAAAGGGGGCCGTTTTACTTTCCTCCTAAATTGTACAAGGAGGGGCCGTGCCCATTTGCACTTAAGTACAGAATGGCGCCGTCTGTGCAATTTAGGACATTTCCAAAACGAAGTGGAAATGTGTAAACTTGAACATAGGCAACATTGCCATTCCTCGTTTCCTTTCCAATCTGTTTTGGAGAAAAAAATGTCAAGGCTGTTTGTAAATGACGGTTTGCAGGAAGCATCCTTCGTAATCACGCGTCTCTTACCAGCTGGAAAAGTCAGGCAGGTTCCAAAGGAATCCTTTGTTTTTTTCCCGAAAACCATGAACTCGGAGTAGGGGAGCAGCATAGAAACGTATACCCAGTTCCGTGCCCGTCACACCACCCTGAAACTACCAAAACCCAAAGATGGAGAATGTCACTTGTTAACCCCAGGACTGCTGTCTTTAGAACTTTGAGACCCCATCTCCAATGCGGAGTCACTTCATCTCCTTGTGCCTTCCATGCATATTAAATGTCAATTTCTTTTTAAAGAAAACGCTTTCCAGGTTAGTGTCTTGTATTGTCCCAATTACACTTTTTAACTACCCTTCCCAACAAACCCTGGTTGCTGGAGTACATTCTCAACTAGCCACACACACATTCTGGCCCGATTCTGAGGCGCGTGCAAAAAACAGGAAAGTTCCCATTTAAAAACATTTGTGTAAATCAGGCCCTATGTCTTTTGCACAAGGGCAATGTTTGCTCTGGTGCTAATACCATGCAAAATTACAATAATCTGACCCCTCGTTCAATTTCTGAAAAGAGAGATGAGTGGTCTATCTGCAGGTTCTGAGATTCAAGGGCTGGCACTGGGCCCCGCTCATCACACTGGGCCTCATTACGAGTCTGGCGGTAAAATACAGCAATTACTGGCATGCCGGTACTAGCGTGTCCGTGTAGCACTGCGCCCGTAATGAACGGGAGATCACCAGTCCGTGTGCACGCGCGTACCGGCATGCCGGTATCGGCAGCACCGCTATGCCTGTAAGGTCCATACCGCCCCCGATAGCGGCATCATTGAATGCGCAGAGACCTCAACTGGCATCGTAGAATCCGCTATGAACGGCACCGTTCACACCGGCATCGCTAATACTGGTACCGGCATTACCGCCACCGGAAGAAACGTCATCGCGCCAGAACGGGAAATGTGCCAGCGGCCATCTTTGAAAACACAATCCATTGCCATCCACTGCACACAGGACCTGTTCCAGAGAACACGCTACCCTGCCTGCCAGATCATGTCTAAGGCAACCAGAAAAGGTACCCCTCGCCTACGAAAACCCTGGTTTAGTGATGATGAACTGAACATGCTCGCAGATACACTCGTCGAGGACTCTGACGTAGTGTTCTGCGCTGACCTGTGCCGTGCAGCGTAGATCAGGAAAAAAAAAACATATGGGAGGAGGTTGCCAGGAAGGTGTCTGCCGTGGGGACAACCACACACAGCGTGAAGGACTGTAGGAAGAGATGGGATGACCTGCGGCTGCGAGTGAGAAACATCCTGTCTGCCAACCGCAGTCAGGGGCAGGCCACAGGTGGCGGACCTGCCTCACCCATTTAGTTGGCAAGGTGGGAGGAGACGTGTAGCTCCATCATGGATATGGAGGCAATTGAAGGGGTTGGCCAGGCGGAGACAGGAGTCCCATCATTGGACAAACACACCTTATGTCCCAAGTACACAGTGGAACTCCAAATGGGAGGTAGATTGGAGAAAATACATGGCCCATCAGACCCACCTAAACATATCCCTAAACTAAACACCACATCACGGTCATGATAACACACAAGCAATGCCAAAGCCACAAACAAAATGACCACACAATTGCACACACAAACAACACATGCATGCATGCACACACACAACCCTGTAGAGATGCTGGCATCACCACCGTCCCATTAAATTTCATGTTGCACGCCTCTCCACTACCAAACACACACTTGACACACAACCAAACAGCACATGGCACACAGCCCCTGAGCCATGGCCACAGCACAGAAGCCACGACACCCCTGTAGGCCACACAACAGACACCATGGACATCATGGCAGTACCAGAAGGATGCCAACACATTTCTCCCCCAATCCTGCAAGCACCATGTGTGCCCCTCAAACATGCACACAAGGATGCACATGACCCAAATTGTACCAACAACAATGCATACAGGATGTAAGTTCTCCCATGACTGATGCCCTGCCTCTCCATCCCCAGAGGCACAGATCCAGAGAGCGACGTTGAAAACGGCACATTAACAAGGAAGACACCTGCACGCATGGGCCGGGGTGAGGATGACACCACCAGGCCATCAACCTCTATGGATGCAAACGTAAGACAGGGACACCAAAATCACGCAACAGGGGCCAACAGGGTGCACACCCCCAAGACCAGGAGGAGCAGGCACCTGCGGCAGGCACTCAGGAGCATCATGCCGGAGTCATTTGTGCCATCAAGGCTAACTTGCAACAAGATGCAGCGGCCAGAAAGGTCGCAGCAATGAGGAAACTCGCCCCCAGCAGGCACCTCCTGCTGACGATGACCCAACCACAGTGGCCAGTGATATGGAGGGTACACATTCCACGGCCACTAGTTCCATTAGCACAATGGCAGCCTCAGCACAACAAAGCGCTGAGGAGGACGATGGACCTGAAGAAGGACACACTGCAGGACCTACCATTTTGGAGGATGGCAAACACACCCCAAGTGAGCATGACACACCACAGTGCTCCCCTGACCATCTGGGTGGAGCCCACAGCATTAAGGAGGTGATGGCTGAACATGGCATCAGCCCCATGATGAGCATATCACCACCTCCCGTACCACCTCCCGTACAACCATCTGGGAGCACAGCCATATGGGACATCGAGAGATGGTTGAGCCGAATGGAGGCCAGACATCAAGCTATGCATGACATGGTCAAAGATCACCTGGCCGAAGGGGAGGCCACATGCAGGGCAAACAGGGAGAACATGCAGGCAATAATACGTGCAGTGAACCGTGTGGCGAGGCGGGTAGATGGGGACATCTCAGCCTTGACACAGACTGTCGACTGTATGACTGGCTACATGGCGCAACAATGTCCTGCCCCGGCTGAGCCACAACCACCATGAACGAGCACTACACCTGCAACCTCGACGCAGACGAGCCCTGTCCGCAGGTCCCTGCATAGTCTGCACTGTCCGGAACCTTATACCCCTCCATCTAAGAGGGGCAGACAATAGCCAGGTACACAGGGACATGCAATGTGGCAGTCCTGATGGACACAATTGGGCTGAGGGGGCATGGGTGTGTGGGGGTTTTGGGGGGCTGGGGGCATGGGTGTGTGGGGGTTTTGGGGGTGAGTAGTCTGTGGAGTAATGCGGATGGAGGGTTAATCGATGTACACAGTACCATTTCATTAATACACCTGTTGTGTTAAAAAAGAATTACATGACTGGACATTGCTTCTTGTGTGTTTGTCAATTTAATGTTCAACAGTGACCAGTGCCCACAGTCCCCCAATCCCAGTGCCTAGTGTCACAAATTACCGGCACTTTCTCTGACCCAGTGCATCAAAAATATTGTGCTATCAATGTTTGGCGTACAGTATGTCCCTCCCACGCATCGCGACATGGCCGATGTGCAGCATCTTCTTGATCATCATCATCTTCACCCGGAGTTGTCTGGTTCATGTCAGGTGGCAGAGGTACGTTGCGCAGGATGCACATGTTGTGCAGCATGGTACATGCCAATACAATCTTCCCCACCTTCTCGGGCTCATAAATGAGTGCCCCACCCGACCTGCTGAGGCAGTGAATCCGTGCCTTCAGCAGGCCAAAGGTCTGCTCTATCACCACACAAGTGTGTGCATGTACACGATTGCAGCCCTCTTCGTGCCGGTTCAGTGGATGCCTGACAGGGGTGAGGAGCCACAGCTTCAGGGGATAGCCAGCGTCACCTGCATGGGGGCAAATGAAGTGTGAATGTGAGTGTTTATGCCATTCCATGTGTGCACTGCCTGTACATTGTTCATGTCCATATGCAATACATTTCCAATTTCAGCTTCTGCCATCACATCTACGCAAATATCAGGCCTGTGTACTACTCGGCAAACCATGGTGGGGGGCATGGGTGACGTACAAAACTTAGGGACCTTGACATGAGATACACCACTCAAACAGATGAAGTGTGAAGGACCATGATGCACTCACATGTGAGGGGTGTGTGGCAGGTGATTAAACCAAATGCATATTGTGCACTGTATGATGCATTTGGCTGATGTCCTACGTGAGACAGGTGGGTTTGACCATCATGCTTTCAATGAGTCAATGACACCATGCACATGTCCCTCGACACCTTCACCCATGTGACCATGGCACCATTTGGTTGGTGGTATGGTCCACCAGTGTAGGGATTCGTCCCTTCACTGATGCAGGGTGTCAACTGGCATGCTGTTATTCCCCCCCAATCTACCCCATGGGTCAGGAAGCAGTCATGTTGAATATGCATGTGGCCCCACCCAACAAATGAGCACCATGGCCCTGTGGTCAGACTTACCCAACAGCCAGGCACGTCGTGCAGCATTTCGTACCATGTAGCGGGGGAGCATAGAGTTCCGCAGCACCATAGAATCATGTATGGATCCTGGGTATCTGGCACAGAAATGTGTTACCATTTTGCTTGCTTTGCACACCATCTGAACATTGATGGAGTGGTATTGCTTCCAACTGCGGTACACCACCTCCACGGCATACCGGACTACCAACTCCACGTGGGTGCAGTCAAGGGCACCAATGAGGTTAGGCATGCCTGCCAGTGCATGGAATGCAATTTTGGTGTCATTCTCCTGCCTCCTGTGCAGTCAGTGGTAGGGATATATAGGCACTTGCATGCTTTAGGAGTGCATCCAGCACCTGGTTCAGCACACCGTAGAAACCTGGCTGCGAGATGCCATGCAGCTGCCCCACTGTGTGCTGGTGGTGCCCGTGGCCAGGAAGTGGAGAACACACACTACTTTCAGCAGTGGTGGGAAGGTGGTGTGGATGCTGATCAGGCTGACCAGGTCATCATGAAGGAGATCTACAATGGTGGTGATGGTGTCCCTGTCCAGGCACTACAGGGTGTGGATCTGTGCAGGGGTTAAGTCGAATGGACTGGCCTTTATGCAAGGGATTGGTGGCTGCCTGTGAGGAACCCCTGCCTGCACTGATGGTATTTGCTGGGCCAGTCTCACTCTCCTCCTCCTCCTCCTGCGTCTCCTCTGTAGTCCCTGGTGTACTGCCTGCTCAATGAGTATCAGTGCAGGCATGTCCTCCAGCCCCTCTATGGCAACAGCTAGTGGAATCATTTTGGTCTTGGAAGGGGTGTGGTGTGTGGGTGTGTACCTTTTGTGCTGGGCCAGACTCCATTGTTTATACCTTGCCATTAATGCCTTTCCCGCGATGCCGGTATTAATGGCATCATGGTTACCCTTCGTACCAGCATCTGGATGCCAGTAAGTGCATGTCCGTGCAACTCGTAATGTCCTCTTCCTTGCGGTATGCCGGTGTTACTGGCAAGGGGGCCGCGTGTCTGCACACAGTCTGGTACGGTGGTGCACGGCCACAGCAGGTCCCTGTCGATGCCGGTAGGACTGGTGTTGCATGTCGTGATGGCCCGGACCGGTAAGTGATGCCGGTGTGGCCTTACCGGCATCATTATAACCGGACTGCCAACCTTGTAATGAGATCCACTGTCATTCCTCTTTTCCTGTTTAAGCATTTTCTACACCATACCTACTGCACACATCAGGGGTAATGTTGCAGAAACCTTGCAGCTGTGCAGTACTAGGGCAGAAATTTCCCTTGTGTGAAATGCCTATCCCTTCAATGCATTTTTGCACCAGGGCAAAGATTCCCCTTGCTGTAGTACTTTGTCCCGATTTATTTTGCACGGGGGCAACTTTTGCTCTAGTGCTGATTGTACTTTCACTGGTGCAAAGTTTCTTCAATACTGATGTCTGCACTAGGGCACATTTTGACTTAGTGGTAATTGCACATATACCAGTCAAAGATTCTGCAATGCCACCCTAGACCTGCGATATGATATTGCATTTATAACGCGCCTAAACACAAGTATTTCAAGGCACGAAAAAATGCGCTTTGAACAATTGAAAGGGTTGCTCTGCGTTGCCCGGGATTCGAACCTGGGTCAACTGCTTGGGAAGCAGCTATCCTCACCGCGATACCACCATCCCCTGCCTGTTCATCTGTATGTATGTATTTATTTCTCTTTTTACATTACACCAATAACAATACAAAAAGTGAATAGACTTTAAATTGTTGGTGCATCCTAGATACCAAAATAAAAAATGTAGGCTTAATGAGAAAGTAAAGGAAAGACTAAACACACATTGGCAAAACCAACCATTTCTCTTTTTGTATAGTCAACTCCCTTGAGCGCTCATACGGAATCCCAGATTCCTGGGAGAGGGACTAGGGAGCAGGCCAATAAGGTCAAAGAAGGACGACAGCTAGAGAGGAGTACATACCCCAACCTCCCTTGCCCATCTCTGCTCGCCTCCCTGCCCACTGCCCATTGCCAAGGATTGTTTTCAATTGCACACTAACCCACCCCGCAGCCCTTTGCTAAGATTTTCTGTAAAACGCCCAGGAGCTTGCCTCTGAACCGAGGATTGGCTTCAACTGCCTAAGTACTTGCCCTATTGTGAAGTATTGCTATCAATTGCCCAGGTAATTGCTCAACTGACGAATACTGCCCTCGATCTCCACCTGCGTTCTCCTCTGCCTAATACTGCCAACAACTGGCCAGGTACTTTCCCTATTACCAAGGTTCGGCATCAACTCTCCAAGTGCCTACCCTGTATTGTCAGCATTTGCCTCATTGCCAAGGTTTGCTATGAAATGCCAAGGTACTTACCCTTTGCCAGGGGCTGCCAGCAACTGGTCGGATACTTGCAGTTTTGCAAGAGATTGTAATTACACGCCCTGCTGCTTGCCCCTCGTCTCATCCTTATCCGCCCTGTGTGCCCAGCACCTTTTAACCACTGTTGCACATGAGGGGAATTCTGGAAAGCTGCATTCATGACCTTCACGCATGCGTGGAAGAGCAGCAGGACTCCGAGGAAGAGTGCAGCATTTCCAGGCTCTTCTAGCAATACCATCTCCCAAGGGTTGGTTAGTGCAGCAACACAGCCGCTCTGCTTTCTGCTGCTATACATTCTGCACCTGCCTCAAGGTCCTGCTGTCATGGCTTTCAATAATCATTCAGAGGTATCAATTGTATGCATACTCAGGTATACTCATTTTTAGTTTGGGATATACATTGGCATTGTAAATAAGCTGAAACTACTGTAACGGGAAATGCCAATAACAGAGAGATGGGGTGTAAGGAGGTACACACATCTTGTGAGAGTTGTTTGCTTTTTACCCATTCATTGGCCACCCATGTTCATGTTAGTCACTTTGGTAGTTTCCACCCAGCCCCACCTCCTCGCTGCACAAAACACACACCCGTGGGGTCACTTTTTGCTAGGTCTGTGCTGTTAAGGGGATGCAAATAATATTTCTAAGCAGCCTTCTAAAATGTAATGGCTTCATTGAAGTTGTAAACCAGCTTCTGCTGTAATTAAAAAAAAAAAATCTAAACCAAGGTGCGCTCAACATCTACATTTAGAAGAAATATGCTTGTCCTTGCATCTGTCCCTTGCACTAATTTCCTGTTAATAACGAGCATTGGCAAGGCCGACACTCTTGGCTCTTTATTAGGCACTGCCATAATATGCCCAAGTACTAACCTTATTTGGCAGCCGTTACCATCATATGGCCAGGTGTTGCCATTATGCCAGTGTCTGGTAAATGCCTATTCCATTCCTAAACAAAAGGCAAAACTGTTGGTGTTGCCAGTGTTAGTTATTGGAGGCATTTTACCAACATCACTGCTCTCTAATGCTAGTCAATCCGATTGAATGGTTGCATTACCCACATCTGACAATAAATTTGCCAAGTCATGCTGCAGACAACTATATTCCTATAGTGCAGGTTCATTTCAAGGCTTTTGTTTAGCCACTGGCCCTCATTACAAGTTTTCCGCTAAAATGCTGGTAATTCCAGTGTGCTGGTATTACCATTTCTGGTAGGCCGGCCGCCTGAATTACTAGCACATTACAGGACCTCAGGCGCACGCACACCCACTGAACAGAAATGTTAATACCGGCACGCCGGAATTACCGGCGTCAACAGCAATGCGTCAGTGTTTCTGGCAGAAATCTGCCAGAAATATCATTACCTGCATTCAACTTGCCAGAATCACTGGCACTGTAACAGGAAACTCGCTGGTGGCCATTTTGAAAACTCAATCCACTTTAAATCCCCCACTTCCTGCTGCCATCTACCAGAACTAGAAGTGAAAACATGTCTGGGAGTAGGAAATGCTGAGACACTGAGGTCTGGCTAAGGAAGCCGAAGTTCACTCAGCCGGGGCTGCCTATACTTGCAGACACAGTGGTGCTGCATGCAGAGGTCCTTTTTGGTGCTGGCAACAGGCGGGCCAGACAGAGGAGGAAGGCGGCCATCTGGCAGGAGGTTGCAGACATGGTCTTGCCATGGGTACTGTCCCCGCACGCCAAGGCACTGCCACACGCAGTAGGACCACCTGCGGCTGAGGGTCAGGAGGGAATCTGCTGCCACTGGAGGAGGGACGGTGGCACCCCTGACCGTCATGCCCTGGGAGGAGAAGTGCAGCTCCATTATGCACATGGAGGGCATAGAGGGAGTCGGGACAGCAGAGGCAGGAGCTAGGACACTAGTTGATGGAGGTAAGTACAACACACCCCATGTAAATGCATAGCTGGGTAAAGAAACAACAACTGGTCAAGGGAACAGGTTCAACAGGTGTCAGCCACAAGAAATGGCCCAATGACGCACACACATGTCAGGGGATGTGGGCAGATGTAGCCATGCACAAGCACTGTTGCCAAAATGTATAGCCCCACACATGGACACATGACGAGTGCCTATGTGTGCCAAGGGAGAACAGGACAGGAATCATAGGCCCACTGCACACACAACAACAAGCCACCTTGGCAGACCAACAGTCAGGGTGCAGTCCCACCACCCACATGTAGAAGCACACATGATAAGAGCAGAACACACACAATGTAGCATTAGTGTTGTGCAAGCCCACAGATATGACTCCCAGAACACTAACAGCATGCTCATCTTTCCCCAACAGGCACATCCTCTGACAGTGATGCACCTGGACCGTCGACATCAGGCCCAGCAGGTGCAGGCAGACCTGCGCAGCCCCACCACCTCCAGCTGCACCAGCCTCACCACCTCCAGCTGCGCCAGCACCACCACCTCCAGCTGCACCACCACCACTGCCAGCTGTGCTAGCCCCACAAGCTCCAGCTGTGCCAGCCCCACCACCTCCAGCTGTGCCTGCTCCACCAACGGCATCGCCGCCTGGCCAGCGTGGCACGGCAACATCTGATGAGGATGAGGACGACAACAGTACCATCTTCCCAGCAGCCTGCTACAGCCCCACGCCCCCAACCCACAACCTCCTTTCTCTACCCATACCCAGCATCCGGGCCATGGATGCACAACTACGTGCAATAGAGGACAGGCATGGGGAAATTACCACACTCGTCTGGCAGCAGCTTACTGAGTTGAGGCTGCTGCGTGAATGCATTCAGGCCAGCACCCGTAGGAGTGCACAGGCACAAGTCCATACCACTGCTGCCCTTCTCACCCTTGCCCAAAGGTTCAGCGAGGGCAATTAGGTGATGTCAGCCATGTCAGAGTCCCTGACACACTCCATGCAACTAACTCCTGAGCACTTGTGGGCCCAGGTGTCAGACCTGCCCACATCCTTCACTACCCACAGGAGCTCGCAGCATGGCAGCCCAAGGCGCTGCTCCCAGTGACTTTTGGCAACATCGGGGCAAGGCAAGAGCCTGGTGCAGACGAAGCTGCACAAGTGACACTTGGCATTAGACTTGGATTCACTTTGTGCCTATGGGATGTTTGGGGAGGTGGAGGGGTGTGTGTGGGGAATGGGGTGTGTGGGGAGGGGGTTGTGTGAGGATGGGGGTGTTTGGGGAAGGGAAAGGGGAGGTGGGCACTGGGTGTTGGAGCATGCATGTTGGTTTTACATACATAGTTTTCACTAGAAGCAATGAGTGGACATTCCATTTTTGGTACAAGTACTTCAAGAGCTAGAAGGTCTGATTGATGGTCACCCTAGCCCTCACATGCACCCTGTTGTATGTCATTTCCTTCCGTGTCTGAGGATTCCTGAGAGGGGCATCAGCCACAGAAACTGTGGGTATCCTGTCACCTGCAAAGGGTAAGGACACATGTGTGAGTAATGATGCTCGGCAGTGGTGTTGCCTGTGACAGCGGAATCTCAACAGTCAGTCTGTATATGCATGTCCCATGTCTCACCAGGACATACATCTCATGACCCTAGGTGGCCTAGTCTACAGATTCACTGGCATTGGAGGGCGGCACTCTGGTAACTGTAGTGCATTACATGTGGATATCCTTTTGGGTTTGAAATGGCCTGGTCAGTGACTCCTGTGTGTTGTGGCCTGTCAATTGAGGTGTGCTCTGGTTGGTCCTGCATGTGCAAGGTGCTTGCTGGACATGCATTTGTGATACTATTCCCCCCTTGCCTGTCACTCATGCTGCAATGTAGGTTTAAATATTCATGTACTCAACCAACATCCAGTACCTTTGTCTACGGTGACATGCCGTGTAAGCCAGCAGAGTGTTCCACAGGATGGTCATGTCGGTGTCACAGGTCACCTGGACATTGAAGGAATGGAACTACTTCCGGTTCTTATAGATCTTCTCTGAGGCGTGGGGGGGCAACAGCTCTACATGTGTGCAATCCAATGCTGCCAACACATTGGGTATGCCCATAATCACATAGAAGTGGGCCTTTGCGGTGTTTAACCGTGTCTGGGTGGTGGGGAGGGTGATGTGCTGGCCCACATGGCACAGTAGGGCTTCGAGTACCTGCACCAGCACTCTGGAGAAGGCAGGTTGCGAAATGCCATGCAGCTTGCTCATAGAGTGTTGGAACGTGCCACGAGACAGGAAGTGCAGGACCGACACCAGCTTCACTGGCGGTGGTATGGCTGTCCTGAGGCAGATCTTGTTCCCAATGTCCTCCTGGATATGGGTCAAGAGATCAAAAATGATCTCCCTGTTTAGGCAGTACAGGGTAAGTATCTGGCTGTCTGTGAGGCCCCAAGTTGTGGCCCGTGTGCAAGGGATCATGGCATGCCTCTGCCTCGCCATCTGCGTCACCTGTATCCCCATCCTCCTCACCCTATCACAGGCCTCCTGTCACCACTGCTGCTGCTCCAACACCAGCACCTGGACATCAGCATTGAGCACCTCCAGGTCCACGGTAGCAGTAACGAGTGGCAGCATGGTTGCGTTGGAAAGTGTTCTTGGGGAAGTTGTGGCCCTTAAGTACCCTTCTTTTGTGCATTGGGTGCACCTGTGGCCCTATTTCCTTCACCTGTGTCCATTTACTGACTGCTCTGAGGTGGTGGTATCTCCGGCTTAGTCGTGCCGGTATTACCGGCAAATCCATACTCGTGATGTCCGAGTGATAACAGTGAGCCGGTATTACCAGCACATGTTCCCTCCCATCCAGCCATTGCTGTTATGGTGCCTGTAATTCCATACGTGGTGTTACCAGCGCCCGATATTCCCGGCAACTGTGTTTTGACATACTCATACTTTACCACACCAGTGAAACGGTTTTACCAGCACTCTTATCGGTTACCGGCAAACTCCGAATGAGGTCCACTGAATTACCTGACCCCTTACCCCTGCATGATAGTTGCTCAAGTACAGTATTTCACAATTGTGCTTTTGCTTGCTGAAATGTGGCAATAAGCAGGAAGCCTGTGTGAACATTTAGGAGTTCGCCGAATCACCCGAATTTTAGGTGTTTTGGTATCCCGTGAACTTTTAAAACTTTCCCCTGGAGTCATCCGGGGAAGTTTGTGGTCACTCAGGTGTACAAAATGCACTACTGGGGCCTGGCAGGCCTATACAGGGCTATGCAGGGCATTGTGACATGTTACACGTTTTTCTATTTCCAGCATTTTTCACTGGAAATAGAAAAAACGTTTCAATTGTTGTTGTTTTGTTGGCCGAGGGAGGCACTGGGGAGTACCGAAGAGTGGATAGGCTAAAGAAGTGCTTATGGGCAGTGTGGGTGGACATGGGTCGCACCTCCCAAAAGTGAGCATTGAATATTCATTCGCTACTGAACCTTTGACTCTCTGATCTGCGAAAATTCACTGGCCACTTTGGGGGAACTTCATCCAGTATCAGGGTAACATAAGCAAGCATCAGTTGCTTTTGTTAGAGCCAATATTTGTATTTTGTAATAAAAGGGAGATATTGGTAATATGTAAGCTGCAACACGTTATGATACGAACTGAATGGTGCTTCTGTTAAAAACAATGTGAATTACTGCACAAATGGCGATATTGGCTGACTGGTTCCATATTTGCAAGTCAGACATATTCGGGGTTACCCTTCACTTCCTGTCCTTTTGGCACACAGACACCAGAGCAGAGCACGATCATCTAACACCGCTTCATCTTTTTTTTTTAGATCTTTCTAAGTCCAGAAAAGGACAAAACATGTCCAAAAATAGTTTGCAGGAAGTTCAAGATTTCCATAGACTGCACTGTTTAAGAGATGACTTCCGGTTGTGGAGCATCAGACATATTCTTAGACATGCAGATGGCATTTGTATTTTCCTTGAACGTCTTCGTAGTCTTTGCGCTCACCCCCTGTCCTTTAGTGCTTTATCTGCAAGAAAAGAAGTGCCAGGGCCCAAGTATTTTCGAGCAATCCTGTGACACAACAGATAGACAGTGCCCTGGCCACTGTCGACACCACCCAGGGCTGCTCCATACAGTGTCAACATATTAGAGGTTTAAACTGCAACCCCCATCGGTTCATTAAAGGTGATTGATGCACTGTGCGATTTACAGATATGAATCCGCGTAACATAGTAGTTGTGTTTTGAAATATAATAAATGTTTGTGTTTCTTTGAAACACAACATTGTTAGCATTCTGCTTTGATCCTATCGGTGACAGGTAATTATAATTACCTGCTACGGATAGGATCAGAGCTTAGGATCAGGTAGAACTTGTTAACCATCTATCCACAGAATACATGAGCAAACGTGCTTTCCTCCTATGGTAAATTGATGAGCAAATGCAGGAAAATGAATGACTAAAATGATGAACTTGCCTGTCAAACACTGCAGCAAGATCTTACTGTATAGGTGGGCACCCATGACAGGCACTTCTCTTCGATATGGGCCAGTTCACTGACCATGCCCCTGTTTTGGGTTGCTGGCTGGTGACTGGCGTGTCGTTGTCAACCCACCCTGCCAGTTAATACAGTATCTTACTTGCAGCAATGGCATGCAGGCTGGGCGTGGCACATGGCCAGCATCAGTGCCCAGCATTGCCACCTTCCAACTCATTGTTATTCGTGCAAATGGATAACTAGCCCTGCCAACCTGGGTCATCAGGTTCATGAATAACAATGAGTCGTCCCAGTATGCCGAGACCGTGGCCAGTGCACTCTGCCGTTGATTACTATACTACAGGGACTGAATGATAGTTAAAAAAATAAAGTTGTCAAAATACTAGAGCATTATCAAGCTGGGATCAGGAATAAGAGCCAGGGCTGGGCCCTGGCAAGCCTCCTCCACCCCCCACAAATGAAGCACTGTAAAATGTCACTATATTGGAACCTTTCCAAATCCAACTTCCACTTTATGTTTTATTTTGTTCCCGGATGCCTTCTTATCAGACTGTTCACTTTTTCTTTGTTGTTGAAGCAGTTTAGTCTCAACATTTTAAGCATACGCATGTATACAATTTCTTAAAACTGGAATAAGAACATTTTTAGGTTTGGAATTTTATGAATTCCTCTCCCAAAAAGTTAACTGACACACAGTTTAACACATCTTGCCCTGAACTCTTGACTAGAAGCAGAGAAAATATGATATCATGCGAGAGGGAGGCGAAGCATTCTGAGAACTGCACTGTTTACGTGTCATGGTGTAAAGAAGGACGGACATCTGGGCAATCCCGGTGCCTGTGTCGGCCTCACACCCAGATCTGTGAATAAGAAGAAGCGGCAATGCCTGCCGCCGTGCATCTGAATATTGGCCAGCATTATAATCAACTCACATTGATTGTTTGTGTTCGATTTTTTAAGGGGTCAATAGCGATTGAAGCTGCCCTGTACGCGTCGTTCACATCAAAATGAGATGAGGACAGAAGCAGTGGTGTTTTATTTGCTCAGTTTCCCTGCTTCATCTAGGAATTTAATCCAAAATAGCACAGAACATAATACATTAAGTGATGTGCTTCTCTCTGCTCCATGGCTAGTAATTGGCAGTACCACCTATAAATAAGCTGAAACATTTGCATTGGAGTACAGCTAGGGAGAAATGACATATGACGAGGGACACAACGCTTGTAGGAGTTGTTTAGTTACTTAACCACCCATTGACTGCCCATGGACATGCAGATCCCTATGGCCATTCTCACGCACTTCCTGCCTCTCCCTGCCCGAAACACATCCTCCTGGGATCTCTTTGAGCTAGCTTTATACAAGCTTTACCATCAAACATTGTGCTGGAAGTGACTGCCAATGTTTTTTCAAAGCAGTCTCCTGAGAAATAATGACTTAATTGGAGATGTAAACATGGAACTGGTGTAGTAAAATTGAATTGACCAGGTCTGCCTTCAGCCACTCGATTTATAAGCACTATGAGTGTCCTTCACTGAAGTCCTGTTAAAAACAATCAACCACCATACATTGAACGGCCTCAAGCTCTATATGTGGAATGGCTGCGGGTAGGCCTGGATGGTACTATGGAGCCTGTCGAGCCGCAAAAAAAGATATTTTAAAATGTATTGGGTACCCATTGGGGGTTGATAAACCTAAGTTGAGTCTCCTAACACTTAGATATAAAAACTTAATTCTTATAAAAAAGAAAGAATTTCTGACAGGGAAATGGGAAGGTTTATTTAATGCCTATCATGCTAGAGACAATGGCCCTCATCACAAGGTTGGCAGAAAGGCTTTACCAGCACCGGTAAAGGTGCCGGTGCCGGTAAACCCATTCCGCCCTACCACCAGGTCTCCTCGCGGGATCCGCAATGGGCGCCTGGAAAAACCAGGCGTCCATACCGGGTCCCGCGAGGACACCAGGGAGCTAACAACGGGCCGGTTGTTAGCTCCATCCCCATTCCCATTGAGCCCTATGGGGGCTCGAATGGGAATGGGGATGGACCGGGTCCGGGTTCCTCGGACGGGGAATTACCGGGTCCGCCAAGGTTGGGTTTGGCCCGGTAAGTCCTCATTTGAGGAACCCGGGCCCGGAATGCGGTAAGGAGGCAACCATGCTAAAAGCGGCATGGTTACCTCCAACCTCCTGATGAGGGCCAATGTCCTATTTTGAAAAATGGTATCTGCTAATGAGCTTAAAGGGGAACATCCATTGGCCTGTTGCATTGGTAACGAACAATGGAGGGCACATTTCTCGAATCTGTACTCTACTTTCTCTCCTTTATACCCCTAGCAATTACCCACCGCACGTCAGATACAGATGTGTCATACATAATTCTTAAAGAAGTAGAGGGTGCAATTGGCTCTGCAAAGAGTGGCAAGGCAGCAGGGCTGGATCTAATACCAACAGATCTATTCAAAGATGGGCCGTCTATCTGGGCACATACACTTTGCTAGATCTATAATGATATATTGGCCACATTGAGGATTCCCGATGCCTGGCGTAACACTGTTATTGGCCCAGTGTACAAAAATGGTGGAAGGGATATTCTGGCTAACTATGGACCTATCTCCCTCCTAGACGGGGTTGGGAAGGTGTTTGGGAAAGTTATATTTAACCATCTACAACTCTGGACCGATAGCAATGATGTGATTAGTGTGCATCAGGCTGGGTCACAGAAGGGTCGGGGAACAGTGGACCAATGCTTTGTGCTTTTCTTCATAGTCCAGAAGTACAGTTTTATGTAAAATGCAAATGTACCTGTTATTTCTGAACTTGAGGACTGCATTTGATTCCGTGTCCTGTGTGGAGTTTTGGAGTGTACTGGTGGACCGAAAGGTTCCCCAGTACCTTATTATTATATAATCACTACTTTACTCAGACATGGAAGCCTGTGTTCGGTATGGTCTGTGAGGTGAACAAACAACCTTTTTTGGGGTAGGCTTGGGAGTCAGGCAGAGATGTGTCCTGACCCCACTTTCATTTAACATCTACGTCCAGGAGATCATAGACAGGCTGTTAAGTGGGTACCAGGACTGCCTTAAACTGGACTCAACCAAGTTCCCGGCCCTGTTCTATGTTACGGCCCAGGCTCTTAAGCAAACCCTTTCTGTTTTCTGAGTAAGTGTAGAGATCTTGTTCTCACTGTAAACACTTCTAAAACCATGTGGTTGGTTTTTAGACCTAACCTCAGGTAGCATATTTCCATTAAGCTGACGATAGTGGACCATCCAATTGAACAGGTTAACAGCTTTGACTACCTTGGAGTCAGATTCCAGGCAAGACCAGGATGGGTGGCCCAGATTAGCAGGGCGGGTCTCATGCTGGAAATATTTAGCAGTTCTATTTTATCTTTCTTCAGCCGTCATGGGAGTAGTGCTATATCACCGGCACTGGAATTATACCAGAAGCAAAAATTGTTTTCAGACCAGTATCCTTTTGGGTAACAGTATGGACTCAACCTGGTTTAAGGCAGTGTAGTGAAGCGCTGCTACACATAATATTTTTTCTTTTCTCTTCTCCATTATTTTGTTTCTTTTATTAATGTGCAATAGATGTTTTTAAATTGTTTTATATTGTGATGTTTTATGTGTAATTGTGTAAGGTTTTATAAACCAGTTCACAAATCATAATAAATAAATAAATAGAAACAAGCTTTATCAAAGGCAACAGTTTTGGCTTGTGCATAAGTAATAGGCATTTGCCAAGCACTTCTCTTATATTCCCAGGTACCCGCATCACTTTGCAGCTGCTACCATTGATAGCCAGTTAATACCACGCATCAAATTGAGCCCATGTGTCTACTTCTAGCTGTTTGTGTTGGATAACACCACCGTAAGGGTTCATTGCCGTTGCAGTAGAAGATTGTCTTCAAGACTGGCACTGGGCAAGGCTGCTGGAACATTATAGCCATTGAAAAGCTATGGTAGTATTGACTTTTCAGATTGGAGGTAGGCAATAAACATATTAGGGCTGAATGTTAACAAATCTTGTTTTTGGCAGAAGTTAAGTCAGGTGCAAGTTACTTTTCTTCTTCGTTTCGGGAACACCTCTTAGAAGCACGTCGAGCCAAGTCCGACAAGAGGAGGTGTTACGACCTTCCAGCCCCGCGCAAGTGCGAGATGAATCTCTCGGCATGCTGACCTGATGACTTACTGATCGGTTGTTGCACTATAGACACAACTGAGGAAGAGATAGTCCACATAGCGGACATCGCGAGTCGCAAGGTGCAGTTTGATGAAGGCCAGATCAAGTTGCCTCGACAGCTAAACCTCAAGCCTGGTCGGCGCTACTGCACATACTGCTGACTGAAGGTGTTTGCCTCCGTGAAGAATCCACATAGACCCGTGCTGATAATCGCTAGTGAGGTGTGTTGCATCTACCTCCCGCTGGATTAGAAACCAAGCTGACTGTTAGAGCAGGAATTAGCCGCTCTTATCTCTTCATTGTTTAACCCCCACTTGACATCAATAGTGTGTGGTTGGGTTGAGCCTGCTCCCGACCAGGAAACTCTCCAATTAGATAAAGGTCATAGCCGTTTTCTATAGCCTTTCAAAATTACACAAACAATTTTTTATGTGAATTTTTGTTTTAATATTAGTGCACACCCTTGATGAATTTCCCTTTACTGTGTGTGTTTTGAATGAATGAGGAATGAAACATGTCGGGCTGATTGGGTGTGAAGGAGTGTGAGATTTAGTGTAGGTTAACTTGATTTATTTTTGTGTGACCCCAGAGAGTGATTTTTCATTTATCTTATTTCTTAAACTTTCTTTCCCTGTGTACTTCTTCTTGAATTTTCCCTTGATCTCTTTGCATTTTGTATTGTATTGTCTTGATGAACTGTAATAGTTTTTTGAAGGTGCTTACTTTTAACCATTGCTAATGAAATAAATAAAATATATTTGTCAATATTCTGTCCAATTTGTATGGTACAGTGGTAAATTTGCTGGTTGATTCCCTAATGACCTATTTAGCGTGGTTATAATCTTTCATTTGAGGCTTGCCTCAGCGCGAGGTTGATGCCCCACCTGTGTCACTACACTGTCCACCAAACTCGATGTATAATATATATAGATTTACCTAAATCAGGGGGCGAGCTTGGTGGAGCAGTATAAATATTTACCCCCTACCTCTCTGTGTGTTAGATTGCAAGTTACTCCACATCTGTGCATGCATTATACCTGAAAAAGGTATTCACAAAGAAATCAAGCTTAATACTGTTGGAAAATATGTTTGAGTTAAACAATATTCAAAACATTGTTGGTCTAACATGGAATACCTTGCTCAGGAGTAGTGACTCCATTTCATAAGAAATGTTTATATTCTTTTTCTTCTCTCAGCACACCAGCAACTTCAACCATTAAACTCCTGTGAATTCCCATTGTTGCTGGTCTTGGAGTAAGGAATCATGCATAAGTTACCCACCTCACATAACTATGTCAACTGAAAGGTCATAAATCCTGGCGTGAAAACAAAAAATGGAAGAACATCTCAATACAAGCACTGTTTATTTTTTTCCTAAACAAACACATGCTTATCCGAATTTAAAATTTAAAAATAAAAAATGCAGTACTTTTTTAGCACAATGTATTGTGAATGAACGTGTGAGGTACAAATTCATTGTTTTACATGTTTGGTTCCTGTATTATTTTAAAGGAGAAGTTCTCTCAGGAATTGTATTTGCCCAATGTATTGTGCATGTGCTTCTGAGCATATATCGCTTGCATCTTACCGTTGATTTTCTGACATTTACACATGCAAACCGCATAGGTCAGAAACCACCATCTTGTGATAATGTAATCCATTGATCGATCACCCTAAGATTAAGTGCTCTGGCGAAAATAAATCATAACTCATGCCCCTCTAGCTGGCATCAGCAGACGCAAACTCTTAGCTTATGCTCCTTGTCACCACACCAGTGCACAACTAATACAAACGTCTTCTACTTATTTTATTTATTTTATTTATTTATTTGTAACGCGCCGAAGCTCGCAAGCATCAGGGCGCGACAAGGACACAAGGACGAAGAAGAACGGGACAACACATAGAGAGCATAGAGAGGGAGGAAGCAGAACGATGGCAACTAGAAGCGGTGTGGAGGTTGTCTAATTATATGAAGAGAAAGGTCTTCAATTGTTTCCTAAAGCGTTGGAGGTTGTTTTCCAATCTGAGGCTGCAAGGCAGTTTGTTCCAGTGGAAAGTCGCCAGGTTCGGAAAAGCTCGGCCGAGACCAGTGGCTTTACCTGGAGGGCTGGGATTGATCAATCCTTGTTTTGCAGATCTCAAGCTACGGCTCGGCTCATACCAGCTGAATTTATTCTTAAGGTATGCAGGTGCCGTGCCATATAGGCATCGGTGGGTTAGGATCAGTGATTTAAACTTGATCCGTTCCTTTACAGCCAACCAATGAAGATCTTTTCTGTCCTTGGTGATGTGTTCACGTTTGGATCTACACCCAATGAATTGATGTGTGTCCATTAAAATTGCTTTCTCTGCTCAATAGATATCTCCATTCTCCTCAGACAACATTTAAGTTTCTCCTGCCTATCAACTAACGCACACAACACACAAAGCTACTTAAACTAGTTCTAAAGACTTTTCTCTATCTGCGATTTGCTTTTCAATAATTATTCCATAATTGACAAACGTGTTTACTAAACCAGATATGAAAAGTTTTATCTGATCAGTAGTTTGTTTCACATGCAAATTATTTCTTTCCATCTTTGTGTCTATTACTGTTGTGTTTGCACTATGGGTTTATATAAATTGACGGTTTTCTCTTCTCACTTTTCTTCTAAATACCATTTTAAAAAGAACCATCAATGCATTCATTGAAAAACCAAAATGTTTTTTTTACCCCACAGTGTTTTTCTCCACTTCAATCCTCAATCATCATGGCCGGTATTCAAGGGTTCATATATGAACCAGAGTGCACAGTTGAGGAAATGCGTGTGAAGCCAGCAAAAAAATGATCAATCGAGTTAATGCGGTGACGATCATTCGCAAGCTCCTGATCCTTGTCACATGGAAGGCATTACCACATGGTGTATGTGCCTTAGATATTAATGAATACTGATGTTGGCTGAGAACACTTGCTGCCGAGAAAACTCTGGCTGCTTGGCCAACAGAGCCAAAGATGAGCCTCCATCACTATGCGTGACCCAGCAGCGAGACTTCAGGGCAGCCTGCCTTACACGTAGGGTGTTGATGATGATGATGGTGCACATACTTATTGCAACCATTCGCCCTCGTGTTCCTAGCAATGTTTAAGTATTTTGTCTTTGTCTATCCTTTATAGCTGCCCAACCTTGCACTATCGGTTCATAATTCTTACGTGATTTCATGGGTTCACTCTCTCTCTCTATATATACATATATATTCAAAGAAAAAACTTTAGTTGCGGGGACGTTAAGATGAGAACTTAATGCTACAAAACCATGGAAATTCAGCTAAAGCCACCTTAACTTCGCGCCCCCGGTTGCACAGGCTATGACCACAATGATGACATCACAGATCATATCACTGATGACATCACTAATTACATTACAACTGTAACTGGCATTAAGCATGAGCTTCAGCTATGGTCAGTGTGCATTGCCAAATATATTTTAACAAATGAATGGGCATTAGCCATGTCCTTCAGTTATGGACAGTGGTCACAACCCTCACCCATGTGCACAAAATATTTTAAAATGCTAACGAGCTACCAACTACAGATTTTGACCTTTAGCAGTGGATGCAGCTTTCAACAGTGTCCACTGTATATTATAGACACTGAACAAGCACTAGCCATGGACTTTAGCACAATACTGTCCAGTGGCCACAATCTTTGACTGCGCACTATATATTCTAACATATAAATGGGCCACTAGCCATGGCCTTTGACATTCAGCAGTATGTACATCTTTTGGCCATGTCCAGTGTAAATTTTAAAATAAAAAAATGCAATAGGCAATGGCCTTTGTGCATGTCCACTGTGCATTACACAACACTAACCATGCACTAGATATGGCCTTCAACTGTGCCCACTGTATATTATATACACTAACCAGCCATTGGCCATGGTCTTCAACACAATACTAGCCAGTGGCAACAGCCTTTGGCTGGGCTGACTGTATATTCTGACACATTAAAATACACTAGCTATGGCCTTTAGCCATGTCCACTGACTACAGCTTTCAACGATGCCTACTGTATATTTTAAAACAGTGACAGACTACTAGTTATGGCTTTTAACCGTGCACATTGGTATTTTGTAACACTAACCGACCACTAGCTATGGATGGCCTTTGATGCTGGCAGGGGACCCCAGCCTTTCTCATGGCCAAGTCTACGGCCTAAATTGTTATTAAGGTAATCACATTTTTCATGAGCTAACTTATAAATGATGTTATGTCTAATTCCATTATTGATGTAATCAGTAATATACAATGCAATCAGTGTTCTCACCAGTGATGGCATCAATGATGTGATGCCGTAGACCTTTCGATATCCCGCCTCATAATCTAGGTACATCGATAATGATCAACCATCTGGTGCAAGTCCACTGGGAAGACATTGATGAAGATTATCGGAAAGCCCATGAACACCACAAAATAAAGATGCACAGGGCTGTTCCTTGCACAGACGAAGATCAGCAGCACCTGCAGAACCTGCCTTAAACAGTGCATCACCAATGCCAACTGGAAATGCAACGTGTATATTTTTCAAATATGACAAAGCTACCTATGACATTCCTTCTTTAAACACTGTCTGACCAATGTCAATAAGTGCTGCTTCTTAAGTCAAACTTAGTGATTTAAGAATAGTTATTGCATAAGCAGAACACAATGCAAAATGTGCTCTTTTCACAAAGGTATTCTTAAAAAGCATGAAACGTTCAGAGCTCTGGCAAATCAAGTGAGTTCCTTCTACATGATCAAACTTAACTTCAACATGTTCAATATTTGTACCGTGAGGAAAAATGTGAAACACGATCAGTCTTCCCATTGCTCCATTCACTAGACCAATTTCTACATTCAAGTTCCTCTTTAACATAACTTGTGCATTGATGCATAGTTTTAAAACTCCATCCAGACCTGCTGTTTTTGAAATCGAATTCTCTAGTTGAACTAATTAGGCTTTTGCTCTCTTATCCAAATCTAAAGGCATAACATGACCATCTAAAACATCACATGATTTTATATCCACAATATTTTGATTCTCTGACAATAGCACTGTAAAGTTAAATGTGTTACACTCTGCAAGTGTGCACTTCAAAGCAACACAAGAAATGTCCTTAAGAGTCAACATGACCTCAGACAGACTGCACTCTGCATGAAACATATTAGAAATCAGTCTTCCTTTTAAAACTGCTTTTACATGTTCCTCAAGAATTGCCTAATATTAATGGTAAGGTCTTGGAATTCAAAACAATTCCAAAATTTTAAATGATGAATACTTCCTAGGCTTTTTTGAGCATCCTTCAATTGCAGTAGTCTGAAAACTGGTTGACCTTTCACAGGAGTTAATTGTAACAAGTCTCCAAAAACCATTACATGTTTACCTCCAAACAAAACGTTGTAGTCAGTCTTCAAAACCACTTGCATGCACAAGTGAATGAAAGCTAGCATCAAGTTAGATACTATGCTTACTTCATATACAATTAAGGTATTTATTTTTCTAATAACGTTTCCTACTTCTTGTGCTGCACTTTATACACGTTTCAGATACTTGTATCTCAGGAGGATAGCTCAGCGGCAACATGCTCGCATTGGAAGCAAGATGACATGGAGCAACACAGGTTCCATCCCCGGGTCCTCTGGGTATTAAGCGCGTCATAAATTTCATATCATATGATATCATACTCTAGTTTGCTGTCATGCTCCATTGGTAACATCAGCAGTCGATGTAAAGTACCACCTACATTGAATGCTGCTAAGCCTGTTGGAACAGTTAAAATACATGACAGAGAGCAATCCATTTATTTTGAATCATAGCTCTTATTACATGAATTAAAAATGATTTACCTGTTCCTGCTTGTCCACTAACATTCAACAATACAGGTTTGTGTTGCACACAAGAGTATTCATGCTTGTCATGCAGTAAACCATTTAAGAACCTATCTTTCATTTTATAATGAACTCCTTTTTGCTCTATATTAAGTTTACTAACCATTTAATCACAATTCACATCTACAACGTTACTTTGTTGCATTGCAATTTAGAATTCCTCCATAGCAAGCTCAACATCAGTTTGAATAATTGGCTCACCGAGTACTTTTTGACTTCCTGCTGCAGAATCTTGACTGCCTTCAGGAGTCTCTTTTACCAATTCAGCTGCCAAAAGTTCTTCTTGATGTAGTTCTTTTTCCAGTAACTCGAAGTACTGCTCACATTTTGGATATGTAATTAAACATTTTGTCACAAAAAACGATTCTTCAAAAGATTCAAAACTTCCAATTAAATCACTATCTGCACGCCAAGTGAAAAACAACTTCAAAATACAAACAATAAAATAATTCCTTTTTTTCTGCAGTTTGGCAAGAAAGTTTCATGAGGTTAATGATACTTGCCATTTCATGTCTCACTAGACAACCACTACTGTACTTTAAACCACTCTTTGTCACTGTTTATTTCAATATTTCGATAGGAGACACATTGTGCTACTTCATATAAACAAAGATCCTCCAACATTTCACATCAATTTGGATAATAAGTACAAATCAAGTTGGTTTTCAAAATCTATGTACAGTCAGGTGCTGCTTCAGCTAACTGCTCAATTTTAGTCAAAGGCTTCAATACCCGATTTCTACTAGTAGCTGGTCCAAGACTTAACCAAACTACATTAATGCTACGGCCATATAGAGGTAAGCTGATCTGCAGCTTCATAGCAGCCACACTCTCTATTTGAAAGCATCTTCAAACCAAAGCTAAAAAGTTTCTGACTGAGAATTTTATCTGATAATAAATCTGCCCATACTTCAGCTGCATTGCTCTTTTCTGCTTTTGTCATGTAGGCTCTAAGAGAATGATCAACAACTGCATCATGAGCAATATACTGTACACCAGTATTTGCATTCCACAGCTGGGCAATGACAAGATTGTAATCATTAATAAATTAGCATTCCTTATTTCTTTTTAAATAATAGGTATTTCTCTATGATTTACCAGTAACATGGTGATGAACAGATGACATTAGACTATTCACGCAAGCAACTGGAGTCACAGGCCTTGGAAAGCCAAATCTGCACTGAGTGTATTACTTGTCTTTACTTCTGTATTTTCTTTGACATTACGTCCCACATGAATGCTTTTGAAACCTTTCCATCTTGTTCTGTAGATCAGCATTGACATGCTGAGCAGGAATGGAACAAGTAACATATTTTTCAATGAACTCTATCACACAGCCATCACTTTCCTTACTAAACTGAAGAGCATCTTTAATCCACAATATCCCACATGCCTAATACTCTTTCCTCCAAATGAAATGTTCCAAAAGGCATAGTGGACCATTTTCTTGATTACATATAAAGTGTAACATGGCTAAAATTCTGTGATGAAAAAACTGCGATACACGTACAGGCTCCATAGAACACAATTCTCCTGGTGCCATGTGTTGTATGTTGTCTTTCTCTGCATTACTTTCACAAATCCACTCTGCAAGATCATCCCAACCATACTCAGCACAACTTAAAGTCACAAACCAAGTTGGAGATCCCAAGTTTCTGATCATACGTCTAGCTTCAGAGTGTCTTCTATACCAGGATTCTCTAGTTCCTCTCATTATAGCAAGAATATTCGTAAGTTTGCCCTCTAAAACTTAATTATTATCTTTTCCCTGTTGCAGCACCTCACATGCAGAAAGATTTGTAAATCTAGTTCCAGTCCAGAGTATGAGTAACAGCATGACATAATGTTGAAAACTCTCTTTCATACAATGAGTGAAACATATATTCAACATCCGATCATCCATTCTCCCTCCAGTACCAGTTGGAAAAAGCAAAGGGAAACAACAGGCATGTAATGCCTTTTCCCAGATACTAATTGGTGCCCCTTTCATTGCTTTTATTTGATACAATTCTAAAATGTCACCCATAACGTCATGTGAGTGTAGAGGATGAATAGTGTAATGTTCATACAAACTATTGCCTTCAGCAACAGATAGACCCTCAAACTGACCTTCATTGCTTTTGTTTGTTGAGTCAACATCAAGCATAGATAAGTCTGGTACGGTCAGACTGCCTTTGTCATTGTGCTCCAATAGAAACGACAATGTATTTTTCACTTTTTCAATATCGATAACCTGTTGCCAAATGCTCTTATCTTTAGTGGCAACACCATTTACTAAAACAAACAAAGAATCTGCAATGCCATGCTTCACTCCTAAAGTATTCACATTTTCTTCCAAATTTAGGTGTAAATAAACAACGTTCCCTCTCACACCTCGCACTAATGACTTCTTAGGCAGATTTGACATCTTTGTTTGCAATCTAATAATAACCTGGAAAGGATGAAGAGTTTGCAATGCAATCACTTCAAACATGTTACATTTTTGAAGCACAATAGGGATTTCAGGCTCTACCATATCGTTTGGAACACTTTGTTGTGGAATACGTGTTTGATTATAAAATCCAGCAGTGTCTACAGACATACAGTGCCTCACTTGTGTGAAATTGTTCTTCTACAAACAAATACAGATAAAGTTATTTCCACATTGACCATATTGGACCGCCTCCACACTCCGGGCAGCCTTGCCCACCAAAGCCCCCTTCCCAAATCATCCCACCCTCCTTCACACCCCCTACCCATCCCATTTCCAAACACCAAGCCAGAGGGGCACGATGGAGAGCCAACCACCCTAAAACCACTGCTTCCCCAACCCCACCACCGACCAGCCTACATTGATCATTTGCGCTATACCAGGCACACCATGCCCTGCAACCATGCACCCACTGCTTTTCCTACTAACTCCCACCTTCATCCCCCCGACCACACCCCTTCCCCTCCCTAAAAACCACATGCCTATCCCTAGCAAGAACAGAAGCCTCATCCCTCTCCCCCTCTGATCCCCCTACCCCCTCGCACACACCAATTGCAACAAAGACACAAAAGAAACAACGTACCTGGTCCCCCTCAATCTCTCAGCACTCATCGCCTCCCCTGTCCCGACCCACCACCTCATTCCCCCTATCACCACCATCCCCCCTCGCTTCACCCTTCCTGAAACCCCTCTCCCTTGATTTCTCACAGGTCGCAACTGAAACTCCTAACCGCCCACACCCCACCTTCAAATCCCCTGTGCCAAACCCAATAACCCTAAGACACACATCCACCCACTCCCACCCAAAAACCGCCAATTTTTCTGCTTGCCCACTCTTCCCATCAATCATCAAGCACCCTACCCCTCTCCCGCTCCAGTTTCCACCCTCTCCCCCAGCCCCCTCCTCTGCAGCTCCACCGCCAACCTCACCTACCGAAGTAAATTGCATCCTATTTAATGCCCGTTCCGTAGAAAAAAACAGACACAGCATCTTTGACCTCCTCGCCTCTGTCAAACCAGACCTGGTTTTCATCACCGAAACTTGGTTCTCTGACGACTTCGCCCCAATCGCCAATGAAGCCTCCTCCCCCACCCCCCGACTACTCCCTCATCCCACTGAGCATTCGTCTTCAAGTCTCACTTCCACGCCTCAATCATCGGCGATCAACCTGCCATTCCTTCCTGCGAGTCACTCCTTGTTAAACTATCCCTCTCCCCGTCGCTCTCACACAGCTTCCTAATAATCTACAGACCTCCTGGCTACAATAGACAATTCTCAGACAACCTGTGCAACTCTGTTGCCACCCTTCAACTAAACCATCCCAATCTCACCCTTCTTGGAGATTTCAACATATGGCTCGACATCCCCACCAACCCTATGACACACTATCTGGTTGACGGTCTAGACGCGATTAACCTCCAACCCCACATAAACGGCCCGACTCACTATAAAGGACACACTCTTGATGCCATCTTTAGCTCCCACAACCGGATACATCTAAACCCTCCCCACTCCCATTATCTGGTCCGATCATTTCATTGTCTCTTTTGTCATCCGCTCACCCGACCCGCTTTCCGTACTAGAACCTGAACCTCCGAATCTACGCAAATGCTGGAGAAAGCTAATAATCGTTCCTGACCTAGCCGACGTACTCCTCCAGTCTCCTCCACCTACCTGCCAACTTAATAAACAACTAACCCCGACGCCTTTGACTCATGGCTCAACACCTCACTAATACGTCTCACACCCTCTTGCAAACCATCAGCCCGCCGTGCCCTGTTCCCTAGATGGTTTACTCCCAAATTGAAGACCGCTAAAAAACTATATAAATACCTAGAACGCAAATGGCAGAAAGACAAAACCCAAGACAGCAGAGCCACCTTGGCTCGACACCTTCATCAGTACAAGGCCGAAATTCGGAAAGCAAAAAAAGCCCACTACAACTCCTGAATCCTAAACTGCAAAAACACCAGCAAAGAACTTCACAAAATCATCACCGAATTCACCAAAACGGCATGCACTACCACCGTCTTGACCCCCTCACAATCACTGTGCGACTCACTCTATCTCCACTTTTACGCCACGGCTCTCGGAAGAACAAATGCGCTAACCACCAAACTGGCTCTCTTATATCCATCAGGCAACCCTCCCCCCATATCAGCCAGCCCACCGTCTGCGACCACTGCACAACCAACGTTCGACTCCTTTAGTCCAATATCACCCGACCAATTTCTCAAACTTCTCTCTGCCCGCAAACCATCCGGCTCGCCCCTAGCCCCTTGCCCGGCCAAAACCCTCACTTCTACCTGCGCAAGAGAACACGCAAGATCCATCATAAATGACTCCCTTTCCTCGGGTATTTTTCCCGACGCATTAAAAATGGTTCATGTCAAACCTCTAATAAAAAAGCCTTCACTCGACCCTCTCGAGCCCAAAAACTACTGCCCCATCTCAAACACCTTGCCAAACTCATTGACCGAACCGCCTACACCCAACAAACAGGGTAATTCATAGAATTTCGCACAAAAGTGGCGCACACGGCTGGCGCACAATGTGCGTGTGCGAATGTCTGCGCCAGCCGCGTGCACTAAAATCGATTTCCGCACACAGCGTATTCATGGATTTTAGCCTCCAAAACCAACCGTGGTGCAGAGTGGCGCAGCGACCCTGCAGCAGCGCCAGTTACGCCCCCAAGAACGCCCTTGCGCAAGGAAAAGCCATCAAAATTCCCAATTCAGCGCAAAGGGCTGCGCTAACCCTGGACCAGTTTACAAGGCTGCCAAACAGCAAACGCCAAGCGGGGAACGTGTATTACTGGGGTGCGCGGGAAGTTTCACATGCGATTTCAGCATGGTACGTGTATTACGGGGTTCACGGGAACTTTCACACGTGAAAGGGCCTGCGCGAGTGGGGTACGTGTATTACGGGGGTGCGCGGGAAGTTTCACACGCGATTGGGCTGGGTATGTGTATTTCAGGGGTGCGCGGGAAGTTTCACATGCAATTTGCCTGTGTACGTGTATTACAGGGGTGCACAGGAATTTTCACACGCGATTGGGCCTGGGTACGTGTATTTCAGGGGTGCGCAGGAAGTTTCACACGCGATTGGCCTGGGTACGTGTATTTCAGGGGTGCATGGGAAGTTTCACACGCAATTGGCCTGGGTACGTGTATTTCAGGGGTGCGCGGGAAATTTCACACGAGATTGGAGTAGGGTATGTGTATTACCGGGCTGCGCATGAAGTTTCACACACGATTTTGCTGTCAGAGCGGGGAACACGTATTTCGGGGGTGCACGGGGAGTCCTACACGTGAATTGGCAGTGTGGGTCCTCCCAGGTGTCCCCTCTACCCCCTCCACGGCCCCTGCAGGCAGCCCACACCACAGGGAACTACCCCGCACCCCTGGTCATGCCCCGCAGGCAGCACATCCACCATGGGCATGCCCCCCAGCCAAGCCACATGTCACATTGCAATATGATCACCAACTCATGACTCCCAGCACCCCCACTCCCCAGCAGTGCAGGGCACCTGCCAGCAGACCCCCACACATGTCCCCCAGCACCCCCACCCCCCAGCAGTCAGGGGCACCTGCCAGCAGGCCCCCACACATGTCCCCCAGCACCCTCACCCCCCAGCAGTCAGGGGCACCTGCCAGCAGGCCCCCACTCATGTCCCCTTGCACCCCCACTCCCCAGCAGTCAGGGGCACCTGTCAGCAGGCCCCCACACATGTTCCCCAGCACCCCCACCCCCCAGCAGTCAGGGGCACCTGCCAGCAGGCCCCCACACATGTCCCCCTGCATCCCCACCCCCCATCAGTCAGGGGCACCTGCCAGCAGGCCTTGACACATGTCCCCCAGCACCCGCACCCCCCAGCAGTGCAGGGCACCTGCCAGCAGGCCCCCACTCATGTCCCACTCATGTCCCCCAGCACCCCCACCCCCCAGCAGTCAGGGGCACCTGCCAGCAGGCCCCCACACATGTCCCCCTGCACCCCCAGCCCCAGCAGTCAGGGGCACCTGCCAGCAGACCCCCACACATGTCCCCCAGAACCCCCACCCCCCAGCAGTCAGGTACACCTGCCAGCAGGCCCCCACACATGTCCTCCTGCACCCCCACCCCCCAGCAGTCAGGGGCACCTGCCAGCAGGCCTTGACATATGTCCACCAGCACCCCACCCCCCAGCAGTGCAGGGCACCTGCCAGCAGGCCCCCACTGATGCCCCACTCATGTCCCCCAGCACCCCCACCCCCAGCAGTCAGGGGCACCTGCCAGCAGGCCCCCACACATGTCTCCCAGCAGTCAGGGGCACCTGCCAGCAGGCCCCCACTGATGTCCCACTCATGTCCCCCAGCACCCCCACCCCCAGCAGTCAGGGGCACCTGCCAGCAGGCCCCCACACATGTCTCCCAGCAGTCAGGGGCACCTGCCAGCAGGCCCCCACAATGTCCCACTCATGTTCCCTTGCTTGCACACCCACCCCCTAGCAGTGCAGGGCACCTGCCAGCAGGCCCCCACTCATGTCCCACTCATGTCCCCTTGCACCCCCACCCCCCAGCAGTGCAGGGCACCTGCTAGCAGGCCCCCATTCATGTCCCCCTGCACCCCCACCCCCCAGCAGTGCAGGGCACCTGCCAGCAGGCCCCCACACATGTCCACACATGTCCCCCTGCACCCCCACCCCCCAGCAGTCCGGGGCACCTGCCAGCAGGCCCCCACACATGTCCCCCTGTACCCCCACCCCCCAGCAGTCAGGGGCACCTGCCAGCAGTCCCCCACACATGTCCCCCAGCAGTCAGGGGCACCTGCCAGCAGGCCCCCACACATGTCCCCCTGCACCCCACCCCCCAGCAGTCAGGGGCACCTGCCAGCAGGCCCCCACTCATGTCCCACACATGTCCCCCTTCACCCCCACCCCCCAGCAGTCCGGGGCACCTGCCAGCAGGCCCCCACACATGCCCCCAGCACGCCCACCCCCCAGCCGCCAGGGGCACCTGCCAGCAGGCCCCCACACATGTCCCCCTGCACCCCTACCCCCCAGCAGTCAGGGGCACCTGCCAGCAGGTCCCCACACATGTCCCCCAGCACCCCCACCCCCCAGCATTCAGGGGCACCTGCCAGCAGGCCCCCACACATGTCCCCAGCACCCCCACCCCCGAGCAGTCAGGGGCACCTGCCAGCAGGCCCCCACACATGTCCCACACATGTCCCCCTGCACCCCCACCCCCCCATCATTGACAGGCACCAGCCAGCAGGCTTTGACACAAGTCCAACCGGCCAACACGTCATCACAATCCAGATCCTTGGCTCTTATGGCCACACAAATCCCACCCCACAGCACCCCACTCCAAACAACCAACCAAGCTTTACATCCACTCCAAATTGAAATCCCCATTACATGATAGATCACAAATAAGCAGTATGCGCATGAGTACAAGTCTGTCCGACCCATACAATGGCAACACATGACTGAGAAAACCCACATTGTGACATGCATGAAACCAATGAGAGAAGACCGCACATTGAAGTAAGAAACAAAAATGTAATTAAGTCAAAATGAAGGGAATTAAATAAAAACACACAATAATGCCAATAATAATGAAAATGCAGCATGTCCCAAAAAATGATAAATAAAAAAAAAGAGAATCCAAATTAATCCAAATGAAAATGTGTCCAAAGTCACCGTCCAACAAAGCAAATCCAAAGGGAAAGAAAAGCATAATATCCATTGCTCCATGGTGAAGAAAAATAAAGATGAAGGAGAAAAATCCACTGTAAAACTATGTACAAATTGGGTCCATTAGCCCAACGACATAAATGAAACCTACAATGAAACCTACCAAATTACTAACTATATACAAAAATGTGGGGTATAGTCCATGCGCCCCAAATTAAATAAAAAAAAAATGAAGCTTAACACTAATGAACTATATACAATGGTGGCGGGCAAGTCCAACGGCTCACTTGTTGATGTCATGGGCCAGGGCATCATCGAACTCCTGTTCAATGTCTTGGAGGTGGGCCTGTTCTCTGGCCCCGAGGTTTCGCAGGGATAACGCCATGTCCACCTCCAACTCCCTGCGAATTCCCTCGAGGCACTCAGCCCGCCTCAGCGCCCTGCGCATGGAGTTCTCTGCCCTGACCATCGTGAGCCATGTCTCCTCTGCCCGCCGCCGCTCCGCACCTATCTGCTGGCCTAACCGCTGCCACACGGAAGACACTCCCATTCCAGGGCCCTCCTGTCCTCTGGCCGATGCCTGCCCCTCTGATGTAGATTGCCCCGAGCCATGATGCCTCCCACGTTGAGCCTGCCGCTGCCTCCGACGCAACTGCCTCTGCCAGCACGACGGCATCCAGGCTGATGGAATCCACCGACGCCGTCGTGCGCGTGCCCTGCTTGATGATGTCGGCACATCCTCCTTCGGCTGGGGTCCAGTTGCTGTTGTGTCCACCCCTGCTGGACCTCCGACTCCTGACTAAGGCAGGGATGGGATCCCCACCGAGCTGGCTGCGTTGGTCAGGGCAGGTCCACAGGGGGCCCTGGTGGCATCTGGGCCGGAAGACGGCATGGAGAACGACTGGCGCATAGTCTCCACAGAGGAGGAGAGGGCCGCCAGAGTGGCCGACACATGTACAAAACCCCCGACCATGGACACTCCCAACTGGGCCACGTTGGCACGCTGCTCTTCGTGATGACGTGCGTGCTCCCCCCGGGAAGCACGCACGTCATCACGAATGTCACGCGTGTGCAACGCAACACCAATCAGGACCTTCTCCATACAGCCAGGGGTCCCCTCGTCTGCAGGTAGAGTAGTGTCAGATGACATGGACATCCCCCCTACCTGCGGTCGGGCATGGGATGGGGCATCCCTGCTGGTGCATGGTGGTGCAGTCACAGGGTCAGGGACAGCGACATGCACAGGCCCCTCCACGGTGACCTGTGCTGCCTCCTGCCCCTGGCCCGGGACTGCACCACTTGCACCAGTGGTACCACCCCCACCAGGCCCCATGTGCGGCTCAGTAGCGGCCTCCTCCTCCTCTGTGGAAACCACCAACCTAGATGGCTCCACACCGTCTTCCGCCGTTGCAAGCCCCTGTGGGGGCTCACCCACCCCTTCCGCTGCAGCCGTAGTGGCAGACGCAGCACCAGTCCCCTCACTCCCGGACAATGGTAAATTCTGGGAGGGTGACTGGGCCTTGCGTCGCCAGCCGGTGGGGGCATCCCCGCCGCTTTGCACCACAGCGCCATCTCCGTCCTCTTCATCACTTGCCGCAGTGTAGAGGGAGACATAGAACACAAGCATCAGGGTACTCTACAATGGTCCCCTAGACAGGAAGCAATAGCAGATGAGTGGCACTGTCAAACATCACTTCCATCATGTCCCTCCACAACACATGGGTCAGTGCAGGCAAAACACATGCAGTAACAGGCATGGGGCATGCTCTGAACATTAGCATACATGTCCAAGGGACTCTTCAAACATACAATGCTGGTTTGAAACTCACATGCATCATGGGTCATGCCCATCACATGCACACACTTCACCCTAGTTTCATCCATCTGTCCTCGTACACCCCAACACAGTGGATACAAGGATGAGTAGGGTGCATCAGTGAATCTGAACATTGTCACAGACATGTGTCATGCATCCATGGCATTTCCAAGTCACAGACACGCAAGTCGGACACACAGACATGGACACCATACATGTCCATGACAGCAGCACCCATCTCTCACACCCCATCCATGTCCAATAACAGAGACAGCCATGCATTAATGTGTGCATTCCCCATGCTGCTCCGCATGTTGCATTGTAACACATGCATCATCCATGTGGTTCACACATTACTGGTCTCACATGCATGACCATGATGTCCCTGCACACACACATACGTACATGGCCTATGTCACACATACAGGCAAGTATCAGACATCCAGCACCCTACAACATGCCCTGTCTCACACAGCAATGCTTGGCCACTTACCGCTCAACTCCGGACGGGTCTGCCTCCAAAGGATCTGGGCATGGAGCGCTGGGCCTACGCGTTCCAGGACCCTCATCTGGATGGTACTCATGCTGCCCCAGCCCCCCTCCACGAGGCACCGGGCCTTGTTGAGGGTCCTGGACCTCAAGTCCTCCCAGCGCTTCTTGACATGTTGGTAGTTGCGGGTTGCCACCCCCTCCGCGTTGATGGCAACCACTGCGTCATCCCAGATCCTCTCCCTTCCTTCCTTGTTGGCGCGTCTTGCCGCGCACCCCTGAAATACACGTACTCTGCTCGAACAGGGCCCTTTCGCGTGTGAAACTTCCCGCGAACCCCAGAAACGCATCTATGGCATGGCCTAACCGCTGCCACACGGAAGACACTTCCCGTCCTGGGTCCTCCTGCCCTCTGGCCGATGCCTGCCCCTCCGATGACGAAGGCCCCGAGCCATCATGGCTCCCACCTTGTTGCTGCTTCTGCTGTGCCTCTGCCCGTGCCCTGGCTCTTGCTGCCTGCACATCCTCCTCCGGCTGGGGTGCAGTTGTTGAGGTCGCCACCCCTGCTGGACGTACGACTCCCGACTGTGGCAGGGATGTGTCCTCCACCAGCCTGGCCGCAGGATCAGAGGCAGCTCCACAGAGCACCCAGGTGACACATGGGTGGGAAGATGGCACAGAGTACGACTGGCGCATAGGGGGTTCAGTTGAGGAGGGGGTCGGAACAAGGCCCAGCAAACGGAGGAATCCGGCCCTGGCGACCTGTCCCAGTAGGTCGACGTGGTCAACGAGCCATTCGAGACGACATGCAGTCTCTCCATGAAAAGACTGCATTTCGCCTCGCATGGCCCGTTGACGCAATGCCACGCCAGCCAGGACAGGCTCAACCCGGTCCCGGATAGCCACGTCCACAGGCAGAGGAAGGCCAGTTGTCGTAAACTCATCCCCTGCCTGAAAACGGGTCTGGACGTAGGTATCCCTGCAAGTGCAGGATGATGCAGTCACAGGATCGGGGACAGGATTACACACAGGCACCTCTGCGGCAGCCTGTGCTGCCTCCTGTCCCTGCCCCTGCACTGCACCACTAGCACCAGTGGAATCCCCACCTCCAGACCCTGTCTCTGTCCCTTGCACGGCCTCCTCCTCCACCAAACCCCCCCACCAACCTGGATGACTCCGTGCCATCTTCCTCCGTCGGGCCCTGTGGGGTCTCAGCTGCCCCTTCTGCTGCCGAGGAGTCAAACTCCGACCTCTGCCTCTTGGACCTCCCCTCGGCAGCTGCGACCTGGGACGCGGCACCGGACTCCTCACTCCCCGACGAGATGACAACCTGGGAGGGGAGCCGGGCCTTGTGTCTCCGGCTGGCGGTGCGATCCCTGCCGCTGTGCTCCACAGCACCCTCTTCGCCCTCTTCATCAGTCGACGCTGCAGACAGGGAGAGATAGGACACAGGCATCAGGGCACTGTACAATGGACTCATACACACATGACAGTTGCACACGAGTGTCATTGTCAAACTTCAGACATGGCATCACAATCCCCAACACACATGTCATTTCAAATCACACACATGAGCTATTCCACAGCTATATCGCAACAGCCAGCACCATCCATACACATACAACAGCATGAGCAGGCAAAGGTGAGCCAGACATCACATGAGACACAGGGAGTGCACTAGACATGCACACATGCCACCATACTTACATGCATGTGTACACCTCCACCAAGTGTCGCAGTGATGAGATCGGCATCCATGTCACATCTGGCAATCAGTCTTCTACATATCAGTCTCACATGCATCCATGTTGCATGACAGTTGCACACTTGTCAGATACACATACATGCACATGTACACAGTGCAGATACATGCAGCTGGAACCAACATCCATGTGTGACACCACAACCTTGACAACTGACATACACAGTCATTCAAACATGTGTGCTCACACATCTGCATTTGGCCTGCATGCTTACCCACACATACACCATCCATGTGTCTCGCACATGAAAGGATTCGAATGTGTCAGCCTCACGGCCCTGTACATACACATCCATACATGGCCCTACAAAACCACATGTGCAACCTGCACACTACTGGCACACCACCACACGCACAGCTTCCAATCAGTATGCATGTACACTTACCGCTCGACTCCAGACGGGTGTGCCTCTCAAGGACCTGGACGTGGAGTGCTGGGCATACGCATTCCAGGACCCTCATTTGGTCTTCCGACAGGTGGCCCCGGCGCCCCTTAGCATCCGCTGCCTTCAAGAGGCGCCAGGCTTTGTTGAGGGTCCTGGACCTGAAGTCCTCCCAGCGCTTCTTGACATGATGGAATTCGCGGACTGCTACCCCCTCCGCGTTGATGGCAGTCACGATGTCTGTCCAGATCCTGGTCCGTCCTTCCTTGTCGGCGCGCGACCTTCCGAAGAGGGCATCATACTGCCCCAGGACTTGCTCCACCAGGACACCAACTTCGGTGGCAGTGAAGCCGGTGGCCCTCTGCCTCTCTGGCTGGGGGTTGCCAGTGGTGTAGTGCTGGACATAGCAACCCCAGAGGCAGGAGTGGGTGGGCAACTGGGTCCTGGGGCTGGGCTGTGGAGCGATGGAATCCCAGTCGGGAGTCTTCGGTTCCAGCAGGGGTGGTCACAGCAACAGCACCTCTGTCTAACGTGCAAGCAGCAAATGGCAGGGCACGTGTGCAGCAGGCAATCAGGCAGCAGCAGATGGCAGGTGGGAGCGTGCTCGGGTCTCTAGGGGCAGTAATTCGGCCTTCTGGGCAGGAGAGTGGTCTTCCGTGTGTGAACATGTGGCCAGCTTGATACGGAGTGATTTGGCACGTGAAAATCTTGCACGTCAGCGTGTAATTCAAGGAAAGGCCCTTAGCGCGTAAGCGCGTCAGTGCACATATGCGATTTAATTGGACCAAAGGCCCTTAGCGCGTAAGTGCGTCGGTGACGTAACGCGTGCGGGTGTTTCCCTCATAGCACGTGATGACAGAGCACACGTGGAAAAGCTGCACGTCCGATTGTCAGCGCGTGTAATTGGAGGAAAGGGACATGTACCTGTGGGCCGGTTTAAAAGGTACGTGTAGGACGCCATTTCCTTGTACGTGCTTTTTGTGGAGAGCGAGTGGGTGGATTCTGTACTTCTTGTCGGTTCACACGCGATTACTTCACAGCGTTTCAAGTTCGTACTCCCTGTTACCTCTGACAGCTTTCATTTTTCTACTTTTTTTGGGCCTGTTTCCTCAAACAGTGTTCACTTTTCCTTTTGTCCTGTCTCCTCAGACAGCGTACAATTCTTCTTTTGGCGGGGGTGTTGCCAACGCGCACACGCACATATTTTTCACGTTCTTTTTCCAGGCAGATGGTGAGTTCTGCACGTACTTAGCAACTGTGCTTGCCCCGTGTGTCGCGTACCCCTTCAGAGGTCATTGTAGGCTGCGTGTATCACGCATACGCTTATTTTTGTGTTTCTGGGTGCCACAGCGTAGTGCGGGTTCATTTTTCCATGCACGTGGTCTTCGAGGGGTTGCGTGCACGTTTATTTTTGTTTTTGGGCTGCCAGTGCATTGCGTGACCTGTCATCTTCCCCCAGGGGTCACAGACAGCCTTGTTAGAGCACTAGGGTACGAATTCCATCTAGTACCCTACCCCTTTGACCCCCAATTGCCCAGGACAATAGTTTACTGCTCCTCCCATACGCACAACAACATCAGTGCCATGGTTGGGAGGCGACCAAGCGGTAAGGGAGGCAAAGGTGGTCGACCTTCAAAAGGTGGACGTGTTGGGTGCGGTAGGGGACATGGCCGGGATTTGCAGGGTGCCCCTATACCCCCATGTGTGGAGGACCAATCAGGGACACCCATGAAGCCCCCCCATGGTTGAGGGAAACGTGACTGAGACCATCCCAGCTCAGCCCTTGATGGACCAGCCCATTATGGCACCTGACCTGGCACAGGATGACTCCCTGGCTGACTTCCAGGTCAGCAGGTCTAAGCCACGTGTAGCGGTGCAAGTTGCCACCAAGCCACGTCGATCTGGGGCAGCTATGTCATCTGCTGCCCTAAGTATGCAGGGTGGTGAGGCTGCAGGGGCAGCTGCAGCTCCATCCGCCCCAGATCTGACTCTCCCAGCCAGGACAGTGTCATCCTGGTCCATCATACTGATGTTCCTCCTGCCAACATCACACTTCAGACAATGCCTGCACCACGTCCTATGGTCAATGTGCATTCGCACACTCCAACAACCCAGTCCACCGGTGATTCTGCCCCTACTAACCAGAGCGGCGTTAGCCACTCTGGCTCCGCTCCACCTTCTAAAAAGAGGAAGAAGGGTGCTCTGACATGACAGGCTGAGACCCCAAGCACTGCTACACACTCCGGTACCTCAAGGAAGCCTGCTTCAATGATTCGGAATTTGATGCACTTGTGAGCTATGTGTTGCAACATAGCCACGAAATGGTGGTGACTGCAGGGTCCAAGACCACACCTGGTCAACGTAAGGCACACTGGCAGACCATCACCAACCACATAAGGGCCCTTGGATTTGTGAGGCGCTCAGATGATGATTGCTACAAGTGGTGGAACGACCTGAAACGCAGAGCAAAGAACAAGCTGGCCTCAAGTCATGCCGCTACTCTGGTGACTGGCGGTGGGTCTCCACAAGAGGACAACAAACTCACTGAACATGAGTCTGTTGCTGGGACCTTCATCACAGAGGAACAGATCCGAGGTGTGGGAGAACTACCCGAATATGACACATTGTCCGGTGAGTGCCTATGCGTGTGTGTGTAATGCATGTGTATGTTGTGGGTTCTGATTGAGTGGCAGGTGAGGGTGTGTGTGACTGAGTAGTATGGGTCACCCATGTGCTTCATCCAAAACATTCTGCGGCCTTGAATTTGGGTCTGACACTATCCCTTCTACTCACAGTAGTAATTTAGCGCAACATTACGGCAGTTGCCCTTGAGGTGGCATCATGCAACAACATTGTTTGTATTTTTCAGTGTTCTTTCTGGCTGATTGTGTCAATTCTCCCCCTTTTGCAACACATTTCTCAGCCCTATTGTGACATATGTGACATGCTTCTGTCATTGAAGAACCCCACATTGGCCCACATGTGTCACCTTGGTAGTTGAATGATTTGACCATTCAGGCTGAATGAGTATTGTCCTGATCACATGATGTTTTTGGGCCTGTTTGAATGTGGAACATGCTAGCTGTTTCCTTTCATGTTGAAGTGCACAACCATTGATGTGTACATGGCCCTGCAATCACTGTATTTTTGTACACTGGATGTGTTGCAGTGTGTGGCACATGGCGTATCTTTTCACACTATGTGGCATTTTTCATCTCTTCATGTCCATCTCACATGGATGGGTGACAGTACTCATTCACTGACATATGGATGTACTTGTGGAATGTACCATGGCTATGGTACATGCCATCTGTATGATGGCATGTGTCATTTATGTGTATAGGACATGCCACTCACTGGCCAATGTGTGATGGCAGTGCTACCCAGCATGCAGCAAATGTGTTGCTCTTCCATCTTGGTGTCATCAGTGTCTGACTTTTGCCTCCCCTTCCAACTCTGTGACAGTGCATGCATGGGAGGGTTATAGTCATGTGGGACATGTGTAAATCATTTACTGGTTCTGTAGCTTGTCAGGCCTATTTGTGTGCTATGGTGCTAATGCCTGTTTCCATTTTTTGTCTTTCATGTTTTTGCAGGGGATGACACACTTGATGCTGTTGAGGTTGAGGAGATGGTGCAGACCCAGGAGGAACCTGAGGCACAACCGGCCACCAGTGGGGGACGTGGTGTGGTGGTGGGTGAGAACCCACTCTTGCTACAGACGATGCTGTCCAGGGGTGTCTCTGGGTGCACCTCCCCAGACCTCTATTCAGGTGTTGATTCGGATGATGAGACCTATGTGGTGTCGCAGGTAAGTGTTTCTGGAAGGGGCTCTGTTCTGTCCAACCCACCTGCACCAGGGGTAGAACCCTCTATGGGGATGTCAGTGTTGGTGAGTCAGCCTTTGGCGGTTACGGGTGCAGGGTCACACTCCACAACATCTGATTCTGTTCCTGGGCCAGCAGATCAGAGGGGGAATGCAGTCCTGTAGCCTCAGGCAGTGCCGGCACAGCAAGGCGCAGATCGCCTTGCCCCAAACAGGTGTGGTGCCCGCCGACGTGGTGGCCGTACGCCACAAGGCAACACCGCATGGGAACAATCCATGTTCGGTATGGCAACCCAACAGGCAGCATCAGTTGAGATGATGGCTCAAGCAATGGAGAGCGTGGCCACTTCCATTGTCCCCCCTGAAAGGCAGATGGAGCAACTACAGCAGGCAACAGACTCCATTTGCCAATCACACAGGGAGGACATGTTGGCGTCCAACAGGGACAGACGGGCGGCACTGGAGACTCTACGCCATTCGATATCAATAGATTCCCAGGGCCACAGGGAAGCCCTGAGGGTAGAACTCCATCACCTCAGGGAGACTCTTGTTGACCTTGAGACTTCCACTAACTTGAGGACAGAACAGCAGCTGGAGCGGCTCACACGTTCGCTCGCAGCTGAGATGCAGGCAACTCAGGAGGAGATCCGGGCATCACGTCAGGTGCTACATGGGGATCTCTGCACTATAATCCTCCAGAACGAGACCTTCCGCACCCACATGCTTGCCGCCATGGAGGACCCTACCAGGGCTTTGCGTGGGCCTCCCATAGCACTACCACCTCCTGTGGCAGCAGCAGAGGGTAATGAGAGCGACAGTAGCAGTTCTCCCACATTGGCATAGCCGTGCAGGCCATGAGCCCATGGAGGTGTTTTTTTTTCCCAACATCCACACAGGCGGCTGTTGGTGCGACCTCCTGGGTGCCCCCCCCCCCCCGACCCCCACATGGCCATTTTTGAATTTTTATTTTTTTATTTTTTATTTTTTATTATTTTTTGACAGTGTGTTGCCTTGTGTGGCTCCCGTGGGCATCCACTGTATTCCGGCTGGGCACATGCAGGCTTGTCCTGAGTTTGGGTTCGATGCTTGGGTTCGTGAGACACACACCCCTCCTGCTTCCTGTTTCCATGGGTTTGGAAAGGGTGTGACCAAGTGACAGTGATGTACACAGTGATGTTGGGATCCCATGAGCTGTGTGGGCAGTCTGTAGTGAATACTGTGTAGACATTCCTTGTGTATATTATTGTTGTATTGTACACTGCATGTTGGAATTATGTATGCTTCTGCCTCCATGTCTCCCTCTGAATTTGCAGGTTCATTCCTCATGTCTTCACAAGGCCGTCTACTTTGGAGATGGAGTTCATGTTGTATGCAGTACACAGACAAGTTTTGAAGCCTGCAAGACTGCAGTTGAAGGGGGCGATGTGGTGGCATATTCAGGTTGTAAGACTATGACTGCTTTAACTTAGTACTGTCATGTTTTAGTTATGTTTGAGCTTGTGTAGCTGCATTGTATTGTTGGTAAGTATTTGGTCATGTGTGTTGTTAGTTCAACATTACTGGGAGCATATTGTGTGTGGCCAGTTTCCATTAGGGACACTGTACTTTGTGACACTTATGTCAGGTTTTTCGGGATTGCTTTGTTTGCTTTCACATAGCTTGACATGCCATGGTGTGTTTGGTGGCGGTGCTGGGGAGGGGTTGGGTGACATGGCACTGTTCTCATGTTGTATTTTGCAAGGGGGTAATGCATTTGGCAGCATATGTGTCTTTTGATGACACAGCATTGGTGGTGTTTTTGTAGGTAGGGATGCACACATTGTGACACTTCCAGGTGACCAATCTCAGGCTGGTATGGTTGTGACAGTTGACTGTCCCTTATGTCATCATCATTGATTGTCAGCTGGTATGTGGCAGGGCTGTGTGCACTCCACAGTGGTCTGATTCTAAGTGAAGTAATTAGCCACCAGCTGCGTTCGGGCTGCCTCACCCCGTGCCCTTTCCCCTCCCATGCGCAGCGGGCGTCCATGTGGTTGGGGATGTGGGGGCACCACCATGTCCACCGGCAGGCCCCGGCGTGTTGCAATGTTGTACAGGACACATGCTGCCACTATGATCCTGCACACTACTGGGGGAACGTATAACAGCTGCCCGCCAGAACGGTCAAGGGAGAGAAAGCGTGACTTGAGCACTCAGGATGTGCGCTCCACTATGCCCCGGGTTGCAATATGGGCTGTGTTGTATTTTACCTCGGGTGGCGTTGTGGGGTTCCGAATTGGCGTCATCATGTGGGTGCTCAGAGGGTAGGCACTGTCCCCTGGGGAGGTGGTGATGGGTATCATTAGTAGGGTTGTGACATTACTCAGTATCTGGCATGCATGCATGTGCTGTGGCATTTATACTCACCAAGCAGCCATGTATCACCATGCCGCCCAGCTTCTAGGTCCCGGTTTAGGGTTGACAATCTGTAAATGAAACTGTCGTGGGTGGACCCTGGATAGTTGGCATATACTGAGGTGATGATTCCATTGGCATCACATACTACCTGCACGTTGATGGAATGCCAGTGCTTGTGGTTTCTATAGAAGTGCTCTGATGCCCTGGGAGGACGTAGAGCCACATGGGTGCAATCAATGACACCTAGGACTTTGGGGAATTGTGCCACCCCGTAGAAATCCTGGACGGCAGCCTGCCTTTCTGCAGGGATGGCACAATTCCCCACCTGCGGACTGATGGGCGTGCAGTCATGATGGCCAAGACCTGGTGTAGGCAGCGTGACTGCATGGCCTGTGACACCCCCCCACTATGGCACTTGTCCGCTGAAATGATCCGGTGGCCAAAAAGTGCAGTACATTGAGGACCTTCTCCAGGGGGCTGAGTGCTTGGGAGCAGAGGGTGGGTGATGTGAGGTCATCCTCCCACTCACTGACCAGGTCGAGTATTATGTGAGGTGGAAACCTGTACCTCCCATACACCTGGTCATCAGACATGCCAAAAAGACTGGTTCTGGGTGTGAAAATTCTGGGCCTGACTATCCTCCTCCTCCTCCTGCGGTATCCCACAACCACTGCTGCTAGGAACGGTATCTTCATCCTGGCATCTGAGCTTGCTTGTTGTTTGCGTGCACTTTTATGCTGCGCGGGTCCACGTACGCCTGCTTCCTGCTGGCGTACGTGTTTCTGGATTAGTGCGTCTTTTTTGGCGCGTGCGTGTGGGCGTTCCGCACATTTGCCTCTTGTACTTCCCCGCCCACCCCAGTAATACACGTACCCCGCTCGCCCAAGCCCAATCGCATGTAAAACTTCCCGCGAGCCCCTGAAGTACATGTAACCCACTCGCCCAGGCGCAATCGCGTGGAAAACTTCCCGCAAGCCCCTGAAGTACACGTACCCCGCTCTCCCAGGCACAATCGCGTGTGAAACTTCCTGCGCACCCCCGAAATACACGCTATTTTTGACACAGCGGGTGTCCGTGTTTGTCGCGTACCCCTTTGCATGTCATTTGTCCTAGAGGGCCACAGTATGATACATTCATCAGAGCTGTATATATGGGCTTTTTGTTAGCGTACATTTTTTTAATTTGCAGGGACGCTACCGCCTGCCTTTGTGTGGCGGACATGTGTTGATGTACATGGTTGACTTATGGTTTGTGTCATGAGATCGCCATTTCACTGCTGGGGGGTGGGGGTTCAAGGGGGGACATGAGTGGGGGCCTGCTGGCAGGTGCCCCTCAGTGCTGGGGGGTGGGTGTGCAAGGGGACATGAGTGGGTGCCTGCTGGCAGGTGCCCTGCACTGCTGGGGGGCGGGGGTGCAAGGGGACATGAGTGGGACATGAGTGGGAGCCTGCTGGCAGGTGCCCTGCACTGCTGGGGGGTGGGGGTGCCGGGGGACATGAGTGGGACATGAGTGTGGGCCTGCTGGCAGGTGCCCTGCACTGCTGGGGGTCGGGGTGCAAGGGGACATGAGTGGGGGCCTGCTGGCAGGTGCCCCTGAGTGCTGGGGGTGGGTGTGCGAGGGGACATGAGTGGGGGCCTGCTGGCAGGTGCCCTGCACTGCTGGGGGGTGGGGGTGCAAGGGGACATGAGTGGGGACCTGCTGGCAGGTGCCCTGCACTGCTGGGGGGTGGGGGTGCAAGGGGACATGAGTGGGACATGAGTGGGGGCCTGCTGACAGGTGCCATGCACTGCTGGGGGGTGGGGTGCAAGGGGACATGAGTGGGGACCTGCTGGCAGGTGCCCCTCAGTGCTGGGGGGTGGGGGTGCAAGGGGACATGAGTGGGACTTGAGTGGGGGCCTGCTGGTTGGTGCCCCACACTGCTGAGGGGTGGCGGTGCAAGGGGACATGAGTGGGGGCCTGCTGGCAGGTGCCCTGCACTGCTGGGGGGTGGGGGTGCAAGGGGACATGATTGGGACATGAGTGGGGGCCTGCTGGCAGGTGCCCCTCAGTGCTGGGGGGTGGGGGTGCAAGGGGACATGAGTGGGACATGAGTGGGGGCCTGCTGGCAGGTGCCCTGCACTGCTGGGGGGTGGGGTTGCAAGGGGACATGAGTGGGGGCCTCCTGGCAGGTACCCTGCACTGCTGGGGGGTGCGGGTGCAAGGGGACATGAGTGGGACATGAGTGGGGGCCTGCTGGCAGGTGCCCTGCACTGCTGGGGGGTGGGGGTGCAAGGGGACATGAGTGGGGGGTGGGGGTGCTGGGGGAAATGATTGGGGGCCTGCTGGCAGGTGCCCTGCACCTCTGGGGGGTGGGGGTGTAAGGGGACATGAGTGGGGGCCTGCTGGCAGGTACCCTGCACTGCTAGGGGGTGCGGGTGCAAGGGGACCTGAGTGGGACATGAGTGGGGGCCTGCTGGCAGGTGCCCTGCACTGCTGGGGGGTGGGGTTGCAAGGGGACATGCGTGGGGGCCTGCTGGCAGGTACCCTGCACTGCTGGAGGGTGCCGGTGCAAGGGTACCTGAGTGGGACATGAGTGGGGGCCTGCTGGCAGGTGCCCTGCACTGCTGGGGGGTGGGGGTACAAGGGGACAGGAGTGGGGGCCTGCTGGCAGGTGCCCTGCACTGCTGGGGGGTGGGGGTGCTGGGGGAAATGAGTGGGGGCCTGCTGGCAGGTGCCCTGCACTGCTGGGGGCTGGGGGTGCAAGGGGACATGAGTGGGGGCCTGCTTGCAGGTGCCCTGCACTGCTGGGGGGTGGGGGTGCAAGGGGAAATGAGTGGGGGCCTGCTGGCAGGTGCCCTGCACTGCTGTAAAACTTCCCGCAGGCCCCTGAAGTACATGTACCCCACCTTGGATGCACCCTTGACTATGCCTACTTTTGTTATGTGCGCCGCGTTGTGTGCGTTTTCGCTGTGGCCGTAGCGCATGCCGTTAGATGACCTGTGCGCCGGCGTGTGCCACGCAGATTTTCAGCGCACATCCCAGATTTTACTCGCGCACGGACTTCCATGAATCGATGTGCGCGGGTTTTGCTGCGATTTTCGCACTTGCACTGCGATTTTCGCACTTGCACTGTGATTCGCACGGTTTCGCACGCTTGCGCAGGAATTTTCAGCGCACATTAATTCCAGGAATCGGCCTCAAAATGCCTTTGTCGAAGCCAACAATCCCCTAGACCCCACACAATCTGGTTTCAGAGCCTGACACGGAACTGAAACCACCCTAACCTCAATCTGGGATGACCTTAAAATCACGGCAGACTCAGCGGGATGCGCCGCATTAATCCTTCTATCCGCCGCCTTCAACACAATCAATCACTCAATCCTCCTTGACCGCCTCCACTCCCTAGGAATCCGTGGAACCGCTCTCAAATAGATAGCTTCATTCCTCAAAGACAGGTACCAAATAACGCTACTCTCCACCTATTCCTCCCAAGCCCATCCAGTCGACAAGGGTGTTCCACAAGGAGCATGCCTATCTGCCCTCCTGTTCAATCTCTACTTGATCACCCTCCCACCAATAATCCGTTCACACAACATCCTGTGTTACAACTACTCTGATGACACTCAACTAATTCTAAAACTACTGAACTCAAAACCCAACTGCCGACCTGACCTTGCCTCCTGCCTCCTCGACATAGAGCTCTGGATGACCCAAAGCCACCTCTTGTTAAACCCCTCCAAAACTGAAATCATGGTATGTGGCAACTCCAAACTTCTTCCGCACCCACTACCCTGGCCATCTGCCATGGGCAACTAACCGACTCCCTCTAACTCTGTAAAAAACATTGGATGCACCCTTGACTCTGACCTAACACTCTTGCGCCAAGTCAACAACGTCTCAAAGTCATGCCACTACCACCTTAAAATTCTTAAGCGCATCTTTCCATATCTCTCCTTTCCCAACATACTCTCCGCAGTCCAATCAATTGTTATATCAAGACTGGACTACGCAAAACCCCTCTATCTTGGAGTCCACGCTTACCAACTGAATAAACTTCAAAGAGCACAAAACGCTGCAGCCAAACTGCTACTAGCGCTCGGCCCGAGAGGCTACATCTCTCCAACCCTTAAAACTCTGCACTGGCTTCCAGTGGCCCGAAGGGTGACTTTCAAAACCTTATGCATTTCACATTGAGCATTGCATAACATTGGTCTTCAATATCTTCAAGACAAGCTAAAACTCTACCACCCTCCACGTACTCCAAGATCAAGCTCAGCCGGCCTCCTAGTCATACCCATAATAAGCTCAGTCAGGTTAGGCGGATCATCATTCTCAGCCTTGGCCCCCATGCTATGGAACGCATTCCCACCCCACATCCGACTAACTGAAGATCTAATGTTTTTCCGAAAACTACTGAAAACCAACCCATACGCAAACTAACCCAAACTGAATAACACCATCTCAATGACACCAACCCAACAAACTACTAGATCTTGAATAACAATAAGACAAATAGCAATACAACATCAAGATCCATTCGAGAAATGAAAAACTAATAACCGCTAATCTAAACTAAAAAGACAAATAGAATAGAACAAGTAAAGTAGATCAAAGCAGTGAAGTGGATAAAAAGAATAAATCGTACGAAAACAGTAATGAGGTTTAAATTAATGAAATGGATGTAATGAGTGCAATGGACAAAATGAACAAAATGGGCGAAATGAATAAAGAGAAGTGGATGGAAAAATGAATACAAGTGACTGAAGTACCCAGACAGATGACACCCACTGTATGAGTGCATGGCATAAATGGAAAGTACAGAATAGATGATTCAAGTACATGAGACGGGTGTAGTGCATGAAACAGATTGAGAGCATGGACCGGATCCAGTGCGTATGACAATTGACATGGACTGAACTGATAATGCATGATGAATAAACGAAGTGAATGGAACGGATGGAATCGTTAGAATGGATGAAGCGAGAGGAAGAGATGAGTGCGCTGAGCGGATTAATGCGTTGAGCAGATGAGTGTGTAGTTCGGATGAATATATAGAACGGATGAGTATGTTGAGCGGACGAGTGTGTAGAGCGGACGAGTGTGTAGAACGGATGAGTGTGTAGAGCGGACGATTGTGTAGAGCGGATGAGTACGTAGAGCGGACGAGTGCGTAGAGCGGACGATGAGTGCGTAGAGCGGCCGAGTGCGTAGAGTGGACAAGTGCGTATGATTGTGTAGAGCAGACGAGTGCGTTTGATTGTGTAGAGCGGACAAGTGCGTTTGATCGAATGACTTTGTAAAATAGATGAGAGCATATAGCAGATGAGTGCATGGAAAGAACGAGCGCATAGAGCGAACGAGTGCAGGGAACAGATGAGCGCGTGGAGCGGATCGGCGCGCAGAGCGGAAGAGTGCGCAGAGCGGAAGAGTGCGCAAGAACGGAGGAGTGTATAGAGCGGATGAATGTGTAGAGCAGACTAGTGGGTAGTGCGGACGAGTATATGGAGCATACGAGTGCATAAGAGTGGAGGGGTGCATGAGATCAGAGGGGTGCGTAAGAGCAGAGGGGTGCGTAAGAGCGGGTGAGTCTGTAGAGCGGGTGAGCCCGTAGAGCGAAAGAGTGCATAGAGCAGATGAGTATGTATAGCCATTGAGTGCGTAGAGCGGACGGAAAGGGTGATGTATGTGGATAGAACAAGTGATGTATGTGGATGGAACGGATGATATATGTAGATGGAACCGGTGACGTTTATGGATGGAAAGGGTGACGTATGTGGATGGAACAGGTGAAATATGTGGATGGAACGGATGAAGTATGCAGAAGGTACTGGTGCAATATGTGAAAGGTACGGGTAAGTATGTGGATGATACGGGTGTAATACGTGGATGGAGTACATAAAACAACTTAGAAATTCACAGAACGGATCGGGGTACATGGATCGGATTCAAGTGCGTGGGAGCGGATTGGAGTGCCTGGGAGCGGATTGGAGTGCGTGGGAGCGGATTGGAGTGTGTGGGAGCGGATTGGAGAGCATAGAATTACGCGACTTTCATGGAATGGCTTGGAATGCATGGAACATTTGAAAGAGCATGTAACCCATCATATCACATCACCACGCTTACTCTCCTCCTTACACCAACATTCAACTAGAACACTGAGATACCACAACACCATTCGCTATAGCTGTTCTCATACCAACATCTGCCTCATACTCCCCATCACTCTATCTAAACACAGCTGGTTACACACCCCCAGCCACGCGTTCTCCTCAGGCCTAACGCAGCCACAATCGCTCTGGATAAATCCTGCCAGAACGAACACATACTCTAGATCTCTCATCCACCACACTCATCGCTAAGAAGCAGCTATTACATGAATGCTACACCAAATGCACACATATCCGGTGCTCACACGCACCTTTGACTCTCTCTACTCTCTCTACTGACTTGAACTTCGGTTCCCAAGGGTGTCCAACCTACCAGCGCCTTCAGACCATACCAATGGTACATAAGGCGCTATATAAATGCAAAGTAACATAACATAACATAACATAACATAACATAACATAACAAACATCTTCAACATTGTGTTTAATTTTATTCTCAACATACACTAGTTGCACTTGAGACTTATAAAAAGTGCGTCAACAAGATACACAAACAATGTCAGGTCTTTCCGTAGAAGAAACCTCAAACATTGCAGTAGTTCTTTTGTAATGTTGAAAAATCTGATCCTTTGAAAGCATAGCATCATCATTTCCACTTCCTGTAAGTGTTTCATCTACGTACACATACTCTTTTAAATGCATCATATTTATCATATGCATTGTAGAAACTAAACGTTCTACAGTTCCAGTCAAAAGTAGACATACTTGGTGTTTTGCATTCATACAATTTAACTAGAAGGTATCTCATGTTAGTATGATGTGCAGCCAGCATCCGTATATGATGAAACAGACTCTTACATTTACTTCTATCAAGACAAGCTAAAGAGTGACCCAAAAGTCCTGTTTTTTTGACAAACTTCACACTCATCTATTCTTTGTATCATCTTGATCTGTCTTTGAACATTGTCATTTTTGTGTAAAACATGCATAAATCTCGTTAAAACTTTACAAGAAAACGTATCAATATTGCACAAAAAATTGCAAGTCCATAAATCACCATCCTTCTTTTGTTTCCTTTTTGACTGACCTACAGTTTCCAGTTCCATATTGTTACACTGTATAATTTCTTCTTTTTTAGAAACTACACCATTTCTGATTCATAGCTATGTCCACTCTCATCAATGGCTAGTGGAACATCCTTTCCTACAATGTAACTCTCCTCATTAAAAAAACATTTCAAAATGAGAAGTGTGTTTTCACTCTCCACCAAAGATGTCCCAAAAGTTGTCACATGTAAGCACATTAACTATTTTAATATTTGTATAGAATGGTGTAGTCACCTTAAGTAATTTCTTAAGTTTATTTAATATGAAAATTAACAATTTTCTTTTCATATCAAAAGCTTTCTTAATGACTACTTCTACTTTAAACTTTTGCAAAAAAATGTTGTATCACATATTTAGATTTTGGTTGCACTCCAAAGATTTGTAAAAACTCGGGAGTGACACATTTTCCTTTAGATATCTTTATTTCTCTGTTTCACATTGATACCACATTTGCTACCTTTTTTGTAAAAATCTTTCTTTTTCTACTAGCTGGCAACACATTTGAATCATTTTTCTTTTTTTATTTCCAATAAAAACCCTATCGCTTCCAAGAACAGTACGTATTGGCATTTCTGTCAATTCTACTTCAAAATTTTCAAAAGTATCCCCAACTCCAGGATTAGTATCTACAGATTTAAAAACTCTATTTTTTTAAAGAAATGTTCTACTATACTTCCCTGCCAACGACTTTTCCTATTGGTTCGTAGTTCTTGTTTTCTTGATGGCATCTTACAAAAAAAGTCTGTATAAAAAATGATTAACTTTATATTATGAAAATAAAATATAACTACTACTGCTAATCAACAAAAAGTCTGATTAAAAGGGTCAGAGTCAACATATGACCTACAATTACCAAATATATTCTCAAGAACATCCTAAGTGATATGATATCATATTTCATTTATAATGTACCTGTACACAAGTGTTTCTGTACACAGCAAGACAAGGAAGGGAAGACAGACGGAAGACAACACAAACAATCTTACTAGGTCTTGTGTCATTCAGATCGTGCAAGCGCAAAAGCAAAAAGAGTGCAAAGGTAAAAGGCAGGGAGGAATTGCAAGGGAGAGGGAATAGGAAAACAGAACTCAAATGCTCTACATAAATGCATCCAGGGCAGCGTGACTCTTAGAAGTGCACGGAGAACAAGGACCTTTAGAATTACATTTACAGCCCATAAATGGGTGGTAGGCCCAGATACAGTGCAAGGGTGACAGATCAATGAAAATCCTGGTACCCAGTATGAGTCTGAGAATAGCCAAACAACCAGTTGCTACAGCAGAAAGGTAAGTATTTTAGGTCAGCAGGGGAAGGACAAAGACAAAACAATACAAAATTAATGTTTTCATCTACTTCCAAAATTTCAAGTGGTCGAGCTCAAGTTTGAGAGGGGCACAGATGCCATAGCAGAAACATGCAGTAGCAGAGAGGAAAGATACACATGACTTACATGGTTGGTCAGTTGCGGTGCAAACATTTAAATTCATGACATATACAGCAGTTTTACTGGCACTTTTCACTATTCTATGATCCACACGGACATCAAACTGTGTCTCCTCGGTAACTTAAACATGCACAGTGACAAGGGAAGGATTGAACTGTTCATGAATTAGGGCAGGCCTGAAGTGGAGTGCTGAGGTTGCAGTGCCTGTAATAGTGAGTGTGATGAAATCTATTTTCTCCCCACCTACCCTTTTTTATAGCAATGGCTATTCGGCGCAGCTGAAGATCTTGGTTTGTACCCGTGGCTACACGAACATTTCTCTGCAAACCCAAAATCAAAATAAATTGGCCTTCAAACCTTCAAATGAAATAAGTGAACAACTAAGTACATAAAATAACCTAGATAAAGAAAAATCTGTACTGTATCATCCACAGGAACATATGATTATTGCACACAAAATGTATGTTTATAGACGCAGCCACAAATATAGCCGCGGCTACTACACATCCACAAACGCACAATGTGTCATTTGTCGTAATATAGCTGTGGCTACAGAGAGGTTGTGTGCATGCCTACCTGAGCCGCGGCTACTACACGTTCACAAACACATGATGTGTCATTTGTCGTAATACAGCCGCGGCTACAGACGGGTGCTGTGAAGTGAATAATAACAACAGCACCATCATCCAATACGAAACTAAAACACACACACACACATCATACATACACCGCTCATACAAACTACTTGAAATTCAAAGTAGGAATCATTTAACTGGAAAGAGAGAAAGACTGCAGATATCATTGCTGGAATGAAAACTGTGTGGCTGATCGGAGACAGTTGGCTGTTTTGGTTGCTGGCTTTTAGTGAAAAACTAAATATTGACATGGACCTAGGTTTGACAAATTTCACAATTAAATGGTTTGGAATGTGAGGAATGGTGTGGTGTCAAATTCTTCCAAAATTGTTAAGTCTGAGAAGTACAGGGCACCCAGACTTCATACTCATTCATTGTGGAGGCAATAATTTGGGGAATATAAGAGGAGTGCCTCTTACTTGAATGATCAAACAAGAAATGGAAAAAGTAATGGAAATATTTTCTCACACCATCTTTATCTTTTGCAATCTAACTCAGAGGCAAAAATGGAGATGGACCACCAGATTTAATGGTAAAATTGAGAAATCCCAGAGAAACGTTAATAAAGCAGGTTCAGCATTCATGGCAGACCACAACCAATTATGGATTTCAAACGACAACATACAGTTCTACATGGCCAATTTCTATAAACCTGACAGAGTACACCAAACCGATTAAGGAAATGCAATGTTCCTTGATAACATCAAAACACTACTACTGATGTGCTAAAGTTCTACACTCAGTGTTCCCCCAAACAGTCCTTTTAAGGAATACTTATCATATATAAATACACAAATTCAAAAAAATAATAACAAAAAACACTTTTTTTATTATACCGGTTACAAAAAATTAGTAGAGATGGGGACTGACTTTAACTTTTATACTACTATACAACTTCAATAATCAGAACAGTACAACAATGCTCATGTACATATATTAAATAACTGAAAAATAATAAAAATATGTAACAATAAACTAGGTTGGCTAACATTCCACAGCCACACAATATAAAACTATAATTGAAAATACACACCCTAAAATACATTCTATTGTACATCTAAAACTACACTACAATTCCTCCTTTTTATATTAACTTTGTTATACTATGTTATTCTATTTCTCTCCAAAGTCTAGAATGCTCAAATGTCTGAAAAAAACACATCCAAAATAAAAAGGAATCTCTAATACCTACCAAGTCTCTGACCATGGGCAGTGATTTTTCACCCCTGACAAGACTATACCTAAACAAAGTACTTAAAAAAATATATAAAACACTGACATCCCAAACTATATAGCCACGCATACTGAACTGCACATACCTGCGGCTATCGGCAGTCCTTTGCAGCCTCGGATATGATCAAAACGGCGGAAAAAATGCTTCCCTGCCCTCCCATGCCCACACAAATTGCCCTTCATCTGTGCCGGCTCCCCCAATCCACAGACGCCCTCCTTGCCTCCAGGGACGTCATTTCACCAAAACGCCAGGGGTAGCGGAAGTGACATCACAGTGCCACGCCCATAAGAGTGACATCACAGGAAGTGATGTCATTTGACCACACCCCACTCGACATCACAGGAAGTGATGTCATTTGACCACGCCCTCCACATGACATCACAGGAAGTGGCCTCGTAAAGCATTATCCCCTCAGTACACTAAGAAATATATGGTTACGATATCAGTGTTTTGTGACATTTCATACAAGAATGGATCATCATATGTAGCAGTGTCAAGGTCCATGTTGCCACGCAAAGTGTATGAACCCAAATCCCCTCTTAATCTGGATCTGCCCTGTTAGTTCAACAGGACTACAGAGCGAAATCACATTCTGGGGGGACAGGGACGGATAGGCGGGTATGGGGATAGGGGAAAGCCAGGATAAAAGGCGAGAGGGAGAATATTTCACCAGAAAACATGTATGGCATCCACAGTTTTTAATAATTCTTCTTCTTGTGTTATTTTGGCTGCCAAAAGATTAGTTCAAAATGTGTTCAAGGTGTACAGTGCATTACTGAGCGATGCCACCTTCAGTACCAAAAGCCTCATAAGTCATGTCCCCATATTTTACGGGGAAAAAATCCTGGCTGCATTTTGCATTACTCCCACACTCACCAACACTCTTTATATGCCTAGGTTTCTGTTCCTACATGTTCATTGTCCTCCACACCCCTCACCTCTCCATAATGGTACACATTCCAACAATTAGTACTATTGTATAGATTTTGGGATAATGCCCAACCCTTCACTCTGATCATAAGACTTAAAATGTAGTTTCTTACCAGATTGAGCAGAACAGTGGCTTGACAGATGTGTCCGAGGCTGCTGTTTCAGTGGCATGTAAGGTGAAGATTCTGACACAGAAAGGAAGGAACTCCACATGAAGATGCAGGTCTGAAAATAAAAAACAAATTATCAGAATGGAAGAATCATTTGTACAACAGCACACCAGAATATCATTTGTCATAGAGACAAGATACTGACTGAACGCACTGAGGGGTGTGCTTCCCAGACTACCATTAACTGCAGTGCCCTGCTTCTGACCTTGCAATCCGGCCACCCAGCAGCCTATTCCACCCTCCGTTTCCCGGCATCCCTGGAGCCTGTGGTACCTCTCATCCCGGCACATCTAGCCTCCCCTCACTCACATGAGCACTTGGGGTGACGTGATATTATCGAATTATACTCCTGAAACTGAATACCCTACACCCAGTGACCCTAATGTGGCTGGGAAGAGGTGGATGGTGACGTCCCATCACCATGTGAGGTCATACACTGGGAAACTGGGGCGTGCAGCGTAACCCCTCACTATTTACCCAGAGGCAGCACTGATTATTGTGGCAGATATTCATTGGCCCATTATTTTTATGATGATGATATTTTGAATGCACAGAGCTGGATTCCAGCGAGCACTGAGCAACTCAATATGATCTCTGCTGCATAGGAGGCATTTCAATGAAGATGCAGGAAGGACAGTTGTCTCAGGTAAGGAGCGATTGTGCTGCGAAGTGACTCTGTTGAAAAGTCTACATGTCCCCTTTGTGTGAGGGACCGGCAGGGTTCCACGACTCCCACCACACTTGCCCAGTCAAGGAGGCGTGAGAGAAGGGAGGCCACAGAGAGACAGTACACCCTGCATTCCAGACACACCTCCACAGCACGGACCCAGGGGCCAGAGAAGCACCCCAGGCACAGGGGTCCCTTCCAGATACCAGGGAGCGCACAGACCACACAGCTAGGGGGCCGAGAGCGCAGCCCGCAACACTCCAGATAAAGCCCCCTGATTTGGGCCAACCAAGCCCTGCAGCACTCCAGATACAGGCCCCCCACATCCCACAAACGCACACACAGACTAGAGCAAGCAGACATTTGCATGCATGCACACCCCCACCCCGAAAGCAGAGCTCCCTGCCCTTGGCCACAGGCACCCTGCCAGTGGAGTGTGTTGGGACCCTGATTACATTCTGCTTGAGGAATCAGATTTTAGGCTTTTAGCTCCAATTGTGTGTAAATATTTGAGGTATTACAGATGTGTGCAGCGCACTTAGTTGCTGTATTGAATGCATGCTCCTTCGCCAATGAGGTAAATTCACAAAACCCCCAATTCTATGGAAAGAGGCAGAGAGAAGCTTCATCATTCTCCAATGGTACTGTGTTTTACTTTGTGTATAGGCGCGTTATAAATGCCATAGTATATCATATGTTGACATTCCTTGCCAATGACATTTTAGAATATTGCAAGGCCGGGACACACATGATACTTTATAAATCGGGGCCACTGTCTATATTCTAGGGACTCTAAGGGGGAGAAACTGGGGTGGCTAAACCTTAGCAACTCGACAGTCCGTGGGGCAGATTCCTAGCTCAGGGGCAACTGGAAGCAAGACGACGTGGGAGCAAAACAGGTTCGATCCCCAGGTCCATGCTTAGAAACCTCTGGGTATTAAGCAACACGTGTAGCTGTTGTCGCCTGAGGTGCCAAGCTATCCGCCTGCGGCCGCAGGCGGGTAGTGGGCTAGCACAGCACACACGCAACCTAGGCTCCACCTGGTCCTGGCGGCCGCAGGGGAATGCCACAAGAGCACACATCTGACCTCAGCCTGGGGTAGGGCTTTAAGTGGGCCGGGGCCTGCCGGGGCTGGGCCCCGGCAGGTTCCGAAATTTCGTTTTGAGGCGGGGCCCTGCCGGGGCCCACTAATCTCCCCGGGCAGCCCCGGCCACTACACGAAAAGGCATTTTTTTCTACAGCCTGAAGCTCTCGCTCGTGTGCGAGAGCTTCAGGCTTCAGAAAAAAATGCCTTTCAGCTATAATGGTGGCGCCGCACCTGCGAGGCATCCCTTTAATCAAGGGATGCACGTGGGCCGGCGCCACCATTATGGAGAAACGTGAGGCCGCTGGAAGCAGAGGCCTTGCTTCCTAAATACTGAAGCTCCCGCGGATTCGCGGGAGTTTCAGTCTTTAGGAAAAAGGCCTCTGCTTCCAGTGGCCTCACCCTTTCAGCCTTAATGGTGACGCTGCCCCTCCCCAGCTGGCGAGGGGCAGCACCACCATTAAGGCTGAATAGGCGAGGCGCTGTCCCCTGCCAGGCAAGCCTATACAAAATAAATGCAGAGATCAGCACCCTCTCCCCCATAGGGGAGAGGGTGCTAATCTCTACAAAAGGCTGCCTGGCAGGGGTGCCAGTAGCCCATTGAGCCGGGGCTCGTCAAGGGGGCGTGGCCTAACGGCCCATCAAGACCACGTTGTTGGGCCACGCCCCCTCGATGGGCCCCGGCTCGATTTGTAGTGCCACTTAAGGCACTGGCCTGGGGCCTACGGCGGCACACGCCAGCAACATTAATCCACCCAGCAGCTCACACACACCCGCTCGCCCCCGACCTCAGTCACACACACAACACAGACTGACTCACCGCTGTGTGTTAGCTTGGAAGAAGTTAGTTGGCCTGAACTTTCTGGCACCAAGACAAACCACGAAGCTGCTGCTGCACGCTGGCTTCGCTGCAGTGCTCACAAAATGGAGGACCACCAGCACGCTGCACCGCTTGAGTGGTGGCCACGCCCCCTCCTCCTCTGATTGGAGGAAATGCCAGAGGTCGCAAGAGAGTGACAGAGGTCGCTGGCCAATCGGCAGCGGTCGCTCTTGCGACCTCTGGCGACCCCCAAATGACGTCCCTGCTTGCCTCTCCTGCCCTCACCCTTTTACCCCAGAACATATGCTGCTTGTGTGATGCAGTTTGCATTGAGATGTTGGCTATTCACGGATATATCCAAGGATACAGAAAGCCTTGTGCTGCAAACTCGGTCTCTATGCCCAAATTTCACTCAGTGCCTTGCGGCTATCCCCCCACCTCTATCTTGATGACATTTGTATGTTTTTGGATAGATTTTTACTGTGTTTCATTGTCCCATAACTTCGGCTATAGCCTTCAATATCTCTCACATTGTGATAAAAACAAGATGGCGGTCATTTCATTTCTAAAAACCATGATCCTGCAATGCACCATGGGAGATATAACTATAATTGTTGTGGGGGAACACCCATGTCTGTCCAATTTTAAAATAACCGCTGCACGGAATAACACCAAACCACAAAAGGATTGCGAGTCAATGCTTCGTGCTCACATTTTTTTAGACCTGGTCCAAATCCGTCCAGCGGTTTAGGCTGTGAGCTTAAATTGACCTTTTGTGTTTATGGGAAAATGAATGGGAAGTATGCCGTACTTTTGAAAAAAAAAATGTTTGACACTTAATAACTTTTACATTTTTGTAACAAACAATCAAAGGTTATTAAGAATAGAATTTTGAGGGGTTGCTATGCGTCTCCAACTCACCTTCACTATAATAAATAAATAAATATATATATATATATATATATATATATACATATATATATATATATATATATATATATATATATATATATATATATATATATATTCAAACACATATTGTTCTTTGGTTATGATAAATAATTCAATCTTGTTTCATGAGCGTCCACTTAATTATTTTTCTCAATTACAAGCTAGCACCCAAAAATAATTCTGATCGAGTTATTTATTTCGATGCGCATATATATTTTCATATCATATTGGACATTGAACTCCTTTACTCACAAAATATGTTTTTGCATTCCTATGTATGCTTACTTTTTTAAAGTCATGCACGTACCAGGTGATGAAGACAATGGACAACTCAAAGGGGTCTTTCGTCTAGCGATCATTGACCACATCGCCAGCCAAGACCTAGTGTCTCCATGCTCAAAACGCACCCAAAACATGTCCTTGGGTAAAGGCAGAGGGAAGATTCCAGAAATGTGCCAAAGAAAACCTAAATTCAATGGGTAGAAGCTCACTGTGCTGAAAGAGGAGGTGGTGGCTCATGCAAAGGAGCTGTATGGGCCACACCCCTGCAAGAATGCCATTTGGATCAAAATAAGGGGCAAGGTGGTAGCCATCGGCAATGTCCCACAGGACTGTGATGTCATAAGGAAGCGCAGGAATTACCTAAAAGCCAGGGTGCTAATGCTCGTCTCCAACCACCGTAGGGACACAGCAGCCACATGTGGAGGAACTGTGTCCACACTGCAGCTCACACTATGGGAGGAGAGGGTGAAAAGCATCCTCCACATGGCAGGCCTGGAGAGCGTGGGTACAGTGGAAGTGAGGGCCAACAGTCAGATGGACCCTGGTGAGTACATGAGTGAATCATGGGCCCCATGCACAACAACTACAATGGAATGGCAACAGACACACTTGCAGTTACCAAGCAGAAATTCACCCAGTCAATGTAGAAACAACACATGAAACACCTTGGGACAGTACATCAATGGGCATGGTAGGTGTGAAACCCTATAAAAGGCACACCATTCACAAGGAGGTGGCACTCATGTAGGACATACCCATCCACCATAGTACAGCAAGTGTCATGGGCAGTCACCCATTCACAGGGCGTATCCCCACCACCTCGTGCCAGCACGTTCAGCACCCATGTAAGAACACCTCTGCCAAAGAGCTGCCACACACTGAACATATGGCACAAATGCAACAGCTGCAGATGTCTGGGTCAAACATCCAAGACATGCAACAAAGCAGTAGGAGTAAGGCCTCTGTGAAGAGTGCTTCCCACCTAATATCACACCTACACTCCCATTGCTAGCAGGACATCCCTTATGTGACAGGAGAAGAGAATATGCATACAACAATAGGCCAGCCCTACATTGGCACACATTTCCTTGCATAGCCGTTAATTACATGACACCATAGTCCAGGCAAGGAACACATACCAAAAACTTGAGATTCACACTTAATCATGATACCAGTAATCCATCAGACTGCCTGTCAAGTGAAGAAAGCCACCATGGGGTGGTATGTCACTGTGACCCCATTGTACATTGCATACAATGCATGAGAGCTCACCCTACAGCCTTCCAATAAGGATAATGATGCACTGTTTTCTGTTTCCCAACAGGCACACAAGACACCCAGGTCCCCATGAAGGGTACTAGTGTGTATGGCACAATGGACCTCCAAGTGCAAGGAAGAGAGCAAGCAATGCCACACCCAGAGAGAACATTCCCCAGAAGAAGAACTCTAGGATGGTCCAAGCTAAGGACCCTGCTGCTGGCACCCCTGGGGGTACATGCACACCTGCCACAGTCGTAGCCCCAACAGCACCCATGACGGAGCCTACAGGACCTTCCACCACTGTTGGGGAGTTTACAGTGCAAACCATCCACCTAAATGGGGACGATATACAGGCAGTGCAACAGGACACTAAAGTGGACACCGGCACCACACCCGCTGTAACAGCAGCACCTGATTCTGGCACCCCTGGCTCAACCTCTCCAGCTATTCCTGTGAGGGAGATGTCCCTGGGATCATCCCCCCTGTCCAGACACTCGCCCATGTGGTCCACGCCCTCCCCCTTGTCTTCTCAATGTGTCCGCCATTGGCACCATAGATGGGACACCGAATCACTGCTAGATGATGACAAGGTACGTAGTGAGCAGGCGTGTGGAATCCAGGGAAGGCCTTGCCATCCCTCTCCAAGGCCAGAGCCACAACACATCATGGATGACATCTGTGAGAGTCTCACACAGATCAGATGAAGTAGTGGCAGAATAGCATGGAGTGCATGGCTCAGGAGCAACAGTCTGATGCATGAACAGTGCATGATGCAGTGCTCCCTGCCTCCAGGCGAGTGTCTAGTGCCCTGGACCAACTCTATCGTTGTGCTTCTGCAGGAACTGCTAGTACCACTCTCATGAGCCGAAGGGTGTGGGAGTTGTGTGAACAAATGTCATCTAACAACGAGAACATCTCCAGGCCCATACCCATTACCCTTTTTCATGTCTGGGGCAGTGAACCGGAGAAAGTTCAGTTTCAGCCACCACTATTGAGGGACTATGGTGAGCACATCAGCAAGGCACTCCCAGTGCTGAACCTATTGTGCTGCTACTCCCATGACAAAGGGTTATGTTATGTTAAGAAAACTTGTGAAGCGCACAGTCAACCGAAGGTATCATGGAGCTAGGAGGGAGGAAGGACAAACCTGCCAGTCCCGGCTAGAACAGGTAGGTCTTCATGGCCTTTCTGAACGCGAGATGGTTAGGCACATTTTTTAATGGGTGCCACAAGTCGTTCCACAATTGGGCAGCGCCCACAGAGAAGGCCCAGCCTCTAATGTGCAAGCGACGGAAAGACGACATGCAGAGCAGGCCGGCAGAAGCAGATCGTAATGTCCAATTAAGAAGATAATGGGCAAATTTGACCCGCAAATATTCAGCTCCTAGATCACAGAGAGCATGATGGACCAAACAGAGTGCCTTGAACTTAACGTGCTGAGCCACAGGCAACCAATGCAAGGCGCGCACAACTGGCGAGATTTGTGCTCCATAAGGGAATCCCGTCTGCACTCGTGTAGCCAGATTTTGCAAGTGCTGTAGCCGCTGAACGAGGCCCTTAGGCTGGGCCAAGTATAGCGCATTACATTTGTCCAGGTGACTCAAGACCAAAACCACCACAACCAGCAGCCTAAGATTCAGGGGTAGGAAAGGGAGCACCTTTCGCAATATTTTCAGATGAAAGTAAACAGCTTTACACACAGCGGACACCTGCGAATCCATAGAGAGGTAAGATGAAATTACCACTCCCAGATTCCTAACTGCGACAACCGGGACAGGAAGCGGGCCAAGAGAGGATGGCCAGAAAGAGGACACCCAAAGTGCAGCATTAGGGGGAGAACCCACCACCAACACCTTCATCTTCTCTCCATTTAACTTCAGCCAATTGTGGTTCATCCAGTCTCCCACGGCAGACAGGCACTGGTGCAAGCACAATGACATCTCAGCCTGCTCAAGATTTAACCGAATCAGGGTGCCAAGAGGAGGAGGTAATGGACACATGTATTACACAGACTGCAAGGGTATTGTGTTGAGGATGAGAGTGCAGGGTGGGTATTGTGTTGGGTATAAAGGTGTGGGGTGGGGATTGTGTGTGCGAGGAGGGTTTGGGGAGGGTATTGTGTGGAGGATGAGGGTGTGCGGAGGGATTTTCACGCTTGATGATTAAATACAAGTTAACCTGAAGCAATGCTAGGACATTCCTTTTTGTGTACGTGCCCTCTTCTATACATGGCTATGCACAAAGGTGAGCAGCATGTGATTATCAATGTGATCAGTAATAATTGTATATTAGTTATTGGAGCACCAGATGTCCATCACTTGCCTACTCCCGCTCACTGTGTGGCAGCACTGCACCTGCAGGTAGTGAGTCTTTTCGGGGTGGCATGTCCTCATCAGGGGGTAGGGGACATTTCGCCTGAGCCAAATGTTATGCAGCATAGCACAGACAAAAAATATTTATCCAATCTTCTCTGGCCTGTGCATCAAGGATCCTGTGGTCCTGTGTAGACACCGAAAGCAACCTTTCAGCGGGCCAAAAGTCCACTCCATTCACAGCCCTGTCCGCTGTCAGTCTCATTGTAGGCCACCTCCTGTGGCGTACGTGGATTGCGAAAACAAGGTGGGCGTCGTGGCACATATTTTTCAGTACTCACATTCATTCAGGTGAATATTTTTTGATTTCAAATATCAACCTATGCATGGAAGTCTCTGTGCTTAATGGAGAAATCTAGCAGTTGGAAGGAATACTGTACTTCATTAGAATCGCTTAGCTTTTTTATTTTGCTAAGAACAATGTTTTTACAATTTATTTCTTTTCAATTTTCTTCCACGGTTATTTAAAAAAAACTGAGGTACATTAGATAGTGCAACAAACAATACATCCACATTTGTGCGCATACAACAGTTCACCATGTATGTTATAATTTTACATACCTAGAACCCGTAACAATACAATATACAATAATACAAAGCATTTCTAAACATTTTATACAGCACAGTCAAGAAACGGTGCTCTGCTTTTTCACAAAGGGCGCAATGATGCGTTCCTTTCACTCGACCTCGTATGAGGTTGAAAGATTGCTAGCAAAAAAAGGGCATGACCCAACCTTAGGTCTACGTCAAGATATAAAGAATACAAGAAATGTTGGTCTAAGTTGGGACAGCTCAAATACACAAAGTGTTGCGTCCGGTGTTGTTTCGGCTATCTGTATGAAAAAGCCTACTTCTGGGCCATGGCAAAGATCTCCCTGTAAGAGGTGAGCATATGGATGCACCGAGTTAATGGCGTATTCCTCGTAAACTACATAAATGTGCAACAGTGTATTAACATCAAAGGTATAAAAAAGTTAAAATCCTAAGAACCGTAAAAAGACACAGACTTGTCTAATGCACGATAGTGCTTCACTACCCTTGGCTGAAGTCCTCACAAATTCTCCCTTCAGTAATGGAGACCATGGGGGTCATTCCGAGTTTGGAGGCAGCCATGGTGCTATTAGCACCATGGCTGCCACCAAACCCGGGTCCGGGTCCGGTGTCTCTGAATGGGGACTTAGCGGGTCATTCCAACCTTGGAGGACCTGGTAAATCCCCATTCAGAAAACCATTCCCCATTTGAGCCCCCATAGGGCTCAATGGGAATGGGGAAGGAGCTAATAAGGGGCCCGCAAATTGCGGGCCCGTTATTAGCTCCATGGTCCCTTAACGGGTCTCGCTAAGAATGGCTGGTCAGACCAGCCGTTCCTGGTGGGACCCGCTAAGGGACCTCGGAATGTGGCGGTAGGGGGTTAACGGCACCGGCATCCTTACCGGTGCCATTAACCCCCTACTGCCATACTCGGAATGAGGCCCTGTGTCTTGTATCTGCTTGTTGGACAGAAGACTATCAGAACCAACGTGGAATTCTGGGTTAGGTAGAAGGAGAAAAACAACTACATTTATATACTAATGTCCTCCGGTTTGAGAGTGCTAGCCGGATCATTAGCATTACATATGGGTTAAAATGGCATTCCCTGGACCTTCCTCGAGGTAGTTAAGGCAACAGTTCCAGGGGGCTGGCCTCCCATTATAAAAGCGGGTTGGAAGGTTCCCTGCATGAAAACGAGTAGTAAATTAAAGGTCTGTGGACTGGCTGTGTTACTGTGAAACTGCCAGTCAAGTAACCAGTATCATATTTTGTCAAGGTACCAGTTTCCAGCTTACGTGCAATGTTGTATGGGCGGCGGCGGGTAAGTAGAGAGCGGCAAGACGTTTTTGGAACAGCGCCCTACAGGATTGCTGGCATCTGTTCCATCTGTATGTTACTGGATAAACACGGCTACACCGAGCTGTGTACTGGTCTGAGTGCCCATGTGTGGAGGACTAGTATATTGGCTAGATGCATGCGTGATGTAGTTAGCGTATAATGTTGCCCATGGCAACCCGTATGGAGTGGAAGAGGTATTCGCAGTCGTAAATGTACAGCTGTGTCTGGAGTAACACCAGTGACATCGAGAATGGAGTAAATTGTTAAACTGTGAACAGCATAGACGAAGGGGTCTTGTGGGATCTGGAACATATTTGATTATGGAGTAATTATTATTTGTACTGGATGGATGATAGATTGCGTACGCCCAAATATCCATCTTAGGAACTGCATGTAGAAAAGAGTAAATGGTGGCCAAGGGTGGTCTATTGTGGGTAAAGAGAAGTAGTTTGTCAACTGTCAATATCACCATTGAATGGGATGGAGGGGTACGTAGCGGCAGGGCTATATTGCAAGCCTTGCAGCTATGCTGAATGGAACTTGCCCTCCTGGTGTCTGCCATTGTTTGACATTGATACCAGGTGGGGGGAGCCAGTTAAATGGCCTAATGTGGCCCCTATGATGGTAGCAGAGTTTCGGAGCTATAATGTAAAGTAAGGAACAAGGTCCTTAATTGTACAGGCCTGTCGGAGTGGCTTCATTAAGTCCCCTAGTTGTTGCTTTAAGTTTAAAAATCCACCAGGATTCTTTATGGTTCAGTGCACTGGTGGCATTGGTGTTATTCACAACTTTATCTATAACCCACCACACCATGTCATTGGGGCTGTGTTGGAATTCTAGAAAATGGGAAACAAGTGGGGCATTCTGTGTTCTGCAGCGAATTTGGGATCTATGTTCCCCAATTCTTTTATTTATTTGTCTTGAGGTTTGACCTACGTAGCATAGTCTGCAGGGACATTCAATTACGTAGACCACATTGGATGTCTTGCAGTTAGAAATTTTTTAAAATGCCAATCTTTGTTATCCACCAAGAAGGATGTCATCTTCTTGGTAAGTCTGCAAACAGTGCAGGTGCCGCATAGATAGTGTCCTTTTATTTCCCGCATATTCCACAGTTCGGACCTTGTGTTTCTCTTGCTAAGTCTGGCATGGGTAAGGACATCTTTTAGATTTTTGCCTCGTTTCAGTGCCATCCTAGGTAGTGGCTCGTCCGGCAAACTCAGTTGTACTAATGGCCAGCATTTTTTAATAAGGCCTTTCAATTTGGTAGTGGTTGGACCGAAAGTAGTGACACATGTCATCATTTTATCTTTTTCATTGTTCTGTACTTTTGAAGTGAGTAAGGATTCCCTTGGTGAGACCTTTGGCATGGCCCAGAAGAAGGCTTTTTCATACAGATAACCAAAACGTCACCGGACACAACACTTTCTGTATTTGAGCTGTCCCAACTTAGACCAACTTTCCTTGTATGCTTTATATCTTGCCTAGACCTATGGTTGGGTCATCCGCTTTTTTTGCCTGCCAATTTTTCAACCTCATACGAGGTTGAGTGAAAGGAGCGCCTCATTGCGCCCTTTGTGAAAAAGTAGAGCACCTTTTCTTGACTGTGCTGTATAAAATGTTAAGAAATGCTTTGTATTATTGTATATTGTATTGTTACGGATTCTAGGTATGTGAAATTATAACATACATGGTGAACCATTGTATGCGTACAAATGTGGATGTATTGTTTGTTGCACTATCTAATGTACCTCCCCCTTTTTTATAAAATAACTTTGGAAGAAAATTGAAAAGAAATGAATTGTAAAAACATTGTTCTTAGCAAAATAAAAAAGCTAAGCGATTCTAATGAAGTACAGTATTCCTTCCACTGCTAGATGTCTCCATTAGGCACAGAGACTTCCATGCCATAGGTTGATATTTGAAATAAAAAAATATTCATGTGAATGAATTTGAGTACTGAAAAATATGTGGCAGAACGCCCCCCTTGTTTTCACTGTACTAAGCCCATAAGTCCTCCCACAAATAGGGCTGTCCCTTCCATTACCCCATGTACGTTGATTGCGCCAGGTGCTATTAGCCATGGTAGCTGGGGGTATCCAGAGTCAACTGCAAAGGCAAAGGTCACAGATGTTAGGCACAGTGCATTGGGGATATGTTGACTATCCAAGGGGCATGTTGATGGACACTCTGTGAATGCAGTTTTCCAGATTTGTCGTACAACATGATTTATCATCACAGTACATATATGGATGACGGAGTGTTGAAATGTGACATTCGATGTGTAGGGATGTGCTTAATAGCATTGTGGTTCCTGCAGTCCTGTGTGTGTGTGTGTGTGTGTTTGTATTGCTTGCCTGTTGGGGCAATATGCATCACCAACATACTCCTGCATTACCCAGCACGTCCTAGTCTGGTGCATTGGCAGCTTTCATGTACGGGATGAGAGTGCAGGTCCTGGACAGGTCATGCGTTGTTCAGTTGTAGTAATGCCCCCCCTTCACATTGCATTTCACAGGTACTGCGAGATCACTTTGTGTGATAGCACTTGTACTCACCCAGTAGCCATGTCCGTTTCCCTCTGTGCCTCTCCATGTATGCAGGCAGTACATGATGTTCAGCTGGTTGTCAGTTAAGGGCCAGGGTAATGTAATGTAATGTAATTACATTTATTAAGCTCAAATGAAGGCTAAAGGGCATCTGGGTGCTGGCAACAATAATAAAGATTCCTCAGAAGAAAAAAAAAAACTCAAAACACAAACGTCTTGAGAGTTCTTTGAAAGCACAAATGATTTGAAATCTCTCTTAAATGAACCGGGATAGAGTTCCACAACATTGGGGTAAAACTGAGAAGGAGCCCCCTCCTACACATGCTTTACAAAATTTCGGAACCTTCAACAAATTTGAGAAGGCCGAGCGCAAGGCTTGCAAAGAAGCATAGCGGGTGAATTTAGACTGAAGGAAGACGAGACCAGAGGAATAAAAAGCACAAAGAATTGTGTACGGCTCTTCAACAGGAGCCAGTGAAGTGTTGCCAACAAAAAGGAAAACAGAAGCCACTCTAGAGGCATTTAGAGCCACACGTGCTGAAGAGTTTGGCAGAATCTAGTGCCATTGAGCTAAAAAATCTGGCTGCCCAAGATAGATACCATTGGAGTAGTCCAACGTGGCCATGATAGTGGCAGTAACTACAGTAGAGCCGAACTGGAGAGGGACACAAGGGAGCAGTTTCCTTAAAAGTTTCAGTTTCAAAAAACCCGAATTTCAGACAAATGGAATCTGCGCCTCTTTTGAGCCCGAAGGTAAAAGCTTAACCCCTACAAACTTCACAGATGGGCTGGAAGCTGGGCAGGGTCCATGGGAATCTGGCCAGAAATCAGAATACCATTGCCAGAAATGGTTTGACATCCAGCTACCAATCTCAGACAAACAAGCTTTTAATTTGGAAGCACGGTCAGATAGAGGGGAGTTCAGCCTAAAAATGAGTTGTGTATTATCAGCATATGTATAGAAACATATGCTGAAGGAGGAAATGAGCTCAGCCAATTATTCATAAGTAGAGATTAAAAGGCAAAGGTGATAAGGCCAATCCCTGCGGCACACTGCACACAATTGGAATTGAGACTGCTTGTAAAGGAAACAGAGACACCGTCTGCATGCGATCTGTCAGAAAGGAAGAAAAGCATGCCAAGACAGGATGTGACATCCCACTTGCTCCAGACGATGCAGAATCATTGCATGATCAACTGTATCAAACGCTGCAGAAAGGTTCAGGGGAATCAATACTCTGACCTCCCTGTGGTCCTGGAGCAAAGCCAGGTCATCTAGAACCAATATCATTACGGATTCTGCCCCCATTGAAGGCCTAAAACCAGATTGGTAAGGATGCAGCAAAACTTTCTCTTCGAGAAACCTGAAAGTTGGGGGGTTACAATTGCTTCCATGAGTTTCATAACTACTGGTAAAAGAGAAATGGATTGACAATTGGCAGTGGACAAAGGATCCAATTGAGCCTTCGTCAAAAAATGTGTAAACATTGCGTGTTTCAGAGAAACAGGAATCACACCATTCACAAGAGAATAATGAAGAGTATCTGTAAAGAGCGCAATGGTATCCATAGGTAGAGATTGAACGAGATACAGCAGGATCGGGTCAGATGGGGATGCTGATTTGAGCTTACAGATTGCAGTATGAACATTAGTGACAGGTTCAACCATATAAAAGACAGAAGACTCACCCCAATAGGATCTTCCTGGAAAGTAGACTATATTATGCCCATGCCACTTGACTCGATCAGATTCATAATCTAATGATCTTGTCTGCAAAAATAGTGCTAATTGCGTAACAGGTATCTTGGGAGCACGAGGGATCAAGCAAAAGGGGTAAGGGGTAATGTTGAGAGTTGCTTAGTAACTCTAAATAGTTTTCAGGATGCACAAGGAGCTAACATTATTCATTCTGCATTATAATACTGTGATTTAACTGATTTAATAGCCAATTAATACTGAATAAAAAACAGTTTATACTTCTCTTTGGCCCCTAGATCATAACAGATGCTCCATTTATGGCCTCTAAATCATAACAGATGCTCCATTTATGCTCCGCCCGACGACACGCCTGGGTGAGGGCCTGTCCCAGGGTATGGGCACTCCCCTTGCATGCCATCTCCTCCTCTGTGCGCTCTGTGCTGCTATTCCAGTCTGTGCAGCTCAATGCACAGCAGGAGCAGCTGCATGTCCCATTCCACAACAGCTAGTGGCAGCATGGTGTTGGAAAATGTGTTTGGGTCAGGTTTGGGCCTTATGTACTCTTCCTGAGTGGATCGGGTGCGCCTGTGACTTGATTTACATCACCTGTATGCATTTACCTCCACCCTTTAGGTGGAGGCAATTGCACTTTCTTTTTGGCTGAATTACTGCCAATTTTCATTCGTAATGCATTTGTTTTTCAACTTGTAATATGGTGGAAATACAATTTTTCGTTCTGGCAGTAAATCCGTTGGCAGAATTAGCCCTGGCGCTAATTCTGCTGATCCTCTGTGATAACTCCGCCAGTGGCAATTCCGCCATTGGCAATAGCAACAAGTGCAAAATTCAGCCTAGTGGCACAAGTAGCAGTAATTCAGTTACCACCACTTTTACAGGCTACCGCCAAACTCGTAATGAGGCCCAATGAGTTGCAAGACTGTGACTACACCATGGGTAGTGCGGATGAACTAACCACAACCGTAGACTCTGAATTCATTATATTGAAGGACGATTGACTAGTGAGGGAACCTAATTACATTGTTTTTGACAGCTGCCTGTTTGAGATTTTAACAATGATTAAATGCAACTTTGTAAAACGTGGGCGGTTTGTAGGGAGTCACTGGTAAAGTTTTCTCAAAGTCAAGTAGAGCTGTGTGCACAAACGTTCAACATTTTCATAGTCTGCTAAACCCATTCTTGGAAAGTACCAGCAGGAAATAGAATTAGTTATTGTGCTCTGTTATTCAGTGGATCAACTTTTAGTAAGATCTCAAGTTTCTGTACATTTGTAGGACTTGAGTTCCTTGCTAAAATAGTATGCTGTGTCGTGGTGCATGTGTCATAATGTTCATTCTCTATTGCCATGGAGAAATACAGTTTCATTAAATTCATTGAACTTCTGCACTCTAGGGGATTGCAAATAGAAATGACAGCCACAGACTGGCATGTGGGCATAGCAATGGTCATGTGTGAGCAGTTCACTGATATAATGCATTAATTTGATGTATGGTACATCACCATATCAATAGCCAAAAATGATACTGCTGCTGGTAAAAAAAGGGGTCCAAAGAAATTCTAAAATGGGCACAGTCCATCTGCAACCATCTACGGTGGTGTTTCAAAACCTGTGAGGGTTCAGCTCAGATTCTGTTTATAAGGTGGCATTCATTGCTCCCTTATTCTTCAAACAAACACTCCTGGGAGGATAACAAGCATTACAAAAGAGACCACACAGTGCACACCTATTAGGTGTTGTTTTTAGAAAGAAAGAAATAGGCAATGTGTGAGAGGAGTTCGTAACAATAGATAGATTTAGAGGTACAGGAGAGAGAACACAGTCCTGGCATATAGACCGTACAATTACAATGAAGAGACAAAAAGTTCCCAATGTTGTGGGAACTCGTGTCCTCTGCACACTATCTAGAGCAAAAGAAAGCCAAAAGATTCTCTGAATGATAGAGGCATAAGGTCTCATAGAAATACACTTGAAATACATGGTCAGTCATAAATTAATCATGGCTTTTTGTTTTCTCGACGTGCACTTTTGTTGTCATAAACAGACAAAATTTAATGTAAAACCCAATGCGTTTTGAGAAGTGAATCTCTTCAGCGGGGGTATAGTTCTTGATAAATCACCTGAGTCTCTATTCAGGTGAGGTATGTTCAAGGTAAACAGAGAGTATCGTGAAACTCATTTCAAGGTAAGAAAGTGACTCCAAGTCCTTAAATGAACTTCCTAAATAGACAAGATGGTCCAAAATGTATGGGAAAATACACCCTGTATTCTTATGGATTACATGGATACTAACCAAGTTAGGGTTAGGGAACCAAAAGGCACACAATCATCACCAGCGATAATAAAATTCTGAATCACAAAACCAAAATGGCCACTATTAAAATTAGCGTGCACGGCTATGTGATGACGTCATGACATCATCAGTAGCAGGCGCTATAGCATTTTCTTATGTTATAGAATCATGGTTCTACTGTTGTAGATAAAAAGCCATAGTTAAGTAGAATTGTGTACTTAATAGAATGCAGGGTATTTGCAATTTGTGTTGAATCAAATTGCAAGAAGAGTTCAGTGATACTGATGTAGAAGAAAAAGGATCTACATGATGTCTATAGGGATGTGATGTCTACTATCTGATATGGAAGGCAGTATGAAATCAGGACCATATGTAAGCAATATTAGTGTAAGGTGAATGAGCAAGCTTATGATGGTACAAGTCCATCTCTTACATCTACATGTGAATAGAGCCAAAGTGGTTTAGTATAACCTCATACTCCATCATGCAGTACAAGTGCATACTAGGTTGACAGCAGTGGCGCATCGTTATATAGGTGCATCAAAAATTCAGTTGTAGAATATTATTAGTCTATATGTTAACAGCTGGCTCATTAGTCACTGAAATTTTCTGCACTGGGAATTTTTAGGTTTTCCATAATATGTGTCTAAAGTACAGGCCCAAAAGTTTGTATTTTGGCATAGGCAGTATGGAGGCCTGAACAAGGCTGGCTGTACTTGCTTACGATGAGAACGAAAGTAGCCTACAAGCAGCAACTGCTGGAGCTTTTGGTGTGGTGCATTACACCATGGTGTTTACCAAAAGAAAAAAACAATGGTGGTTAAGCCAGTGTTAGAGCAGATGCAATTTGACTTTTTGAAAGATCTGATTTTGACTGTGCTGGCAATGCAAATGCATGGACTGACAACAGAATATGGTTTCTATATTTCTTCTTCACGCTCATGTTTGGACTATATTTATTTTTAAATAAAACATATATTTATATACATTTATATTTAAATCTTATTTCTTTTTTCATTATATCTGCATACATCTCTAAATCTTAAACCATATACCTGTTGCTCAAATACAATTTCAAAATCAATTTATGTTGTACGAATGTATCCCTCCCTCTATCTGCAGCACTTGCTCATCAGGTATTTATCCCTTTTTACTTCTTAATATGTCTATTTCAATGTTTTTGTTGTAATTCTTTTCTGTCAATCTTTTCAAGTATCTAAAGAAATCATGTTACAATTTCTATGCATATCTGGTGCAATTATACTTTTATTATGTCATGTTTATGTTTCATTATGTCTACTCTCTACCAGCACTTTCATATACCAAATTGTGCTCATGTTTTCATATTTGTTTATATCATCAATGTATGTTGTATGAATGTATTGCTCCCTCTTTCTGCAGCTCTTGCTCATTAGGTATTTATCAATTTTTACTTCTTATTAACTCTATTTAAATTTTTGTTGTAATTCTCGTCTGTCAATCTTTTCAAATATCCAAAGAAATCACGTTCCGATTTATATGCATATCTGGTGCATTTATATTTCATGATATCATGTTTATGTTTCATTATGTCTGCTCTCTACTAGAACTCTCATGCATCAAATTGTCCCCATGTTTTCATACTTCGCCATATATATCACCCATGAATTAACTTTCAATATATGATACTCAATCACTATTTATCGGTATTACTGACTGGATTTTCTATCTCTATCTATTTGTTTGTCTTTTAATGTTTATGTTGTGTGTACCTGTTACAATATTTTAACTATATAGCTCTGCCTCTACCCCCTACAACTCACTGGCTGAAGTGTTCTGTCTGTATCAATCTCTTTGTGACTTTGAACCCTCAGCACTCGAGATTCGAAGGTTGTACAGTCACACGTCCTTTGACCAGAGATGTATGTCTGACTCTATCATTTGAGTTATGTATAGCTCTGGTACTACCAATGCCCACCTCGTTCATTCACACTCACTAACACTGTAGCAAGGGTGGGTGGGCAAGCCTTGTTAGTAGTGGAACTGAATTGTGTTGATAAACATGGTTCTGTTTGCTCATTGAAGGACGTCACAAAACACCTTGTTCGTGTTGCACACATTACATTTTATTCATTGATTAATGTAACCATGGTCCTGGCACAAGATGTGCTCGGTGCATGGGAGAAAAACCAACACGTGTTTCGACCACAGTCTTTGTCAAAGCAGAGGCTGAATGGTTCAGGCTCCTTCATAGGGATGGCAGCGGCCTTGCGATTGTAGACATTATGGGCCCATGTAGGGTTGGCTGGGTAGCTACTGTGAAGTTAGTAGTGATTTGGTGGCCCGATGGCAGTGATCACTGCCATCCCTATGAAGGAGCCTTAACCATTCAGCCTCTGCCTCGACAAAGACTTGGGTCACAAACAAGGTATTTTGTGACGTTCTTCAGCAAGCAAATAGAACCATGTTTATCAACACAATCCAGCACCACTACTAACAAGGCTTGCCCATCACCAGTTTAGAATTACAGTTGGAAACGTCAGAGTTTTTTCCCAAGCAAACCTTGTAGCAGGCTGCAGGAAAGTACCAGAGCATTGAGCGAAACAAAGAGTTAGCGCAGGGGTCTGCCTCTCCTCTAAACTCTAGACCACCCTACCTCACTCTAGAAAAGGGATTGTATCCCAGATGCACAGGGTGTGAATGGGGAGGAGTTAAAGGGGTGACAATCATTTAAACGATTCTGGGTCACGTTGGGTGGGTAGGCAATCTCGGACGAAACCTGAGGGCTAATATATAAAATCATCTTTCACGGATTTGTGTTCACTTCAGCTATGGAGCTTAATTTTAAAATGCTGCAGAGTTGGCTCAGGGATCCCCTGAGGATCTCTAGGATGCATGCAGGTTCTTCTCTGCTATCCCCGCAGGGTTGTGGTCAGGTGGGACACCAAGCTCATATGTGGTGCCACTGCCCACAAGTACAACATTCTGTAGGGACTTATTGGGTTGGACGAAGGAAGTATTAGAACTGTACTTTCCACTTGAAAAGGAAGTGCCAAGTGCCTATAAGAGTAACAGCGCCCATTAAACTACCGTCAACTAAGAAAACCTGGACAGTAAGGTACCCATTGAGAAAGCCATATCTACAGGCATGACAAAATGAAATTTGTCAGAATGGAATACCCGAAGAAGCCAAGAAGATATTGAAGGAAGACGAATGGTGACATCATAAGAAATCGGACGGACACACATATAGAAGATATAATGACCTGAGAATACTGATAAAGAGATGAGATACCATGGATAAGTGACATCTTGAGTTTACGATGATGAAATTGATTTTAAGATGCAGAAACTTAGGCCATGTGCACGATGAAGACATTGGGCCTCATTACGAATCACCCAGTCTGGAAATAACGGTGGCGGTAAACCCGCCGCCACCATTGTTTCCAGACCGGGTGATCTCGAGTTCTGCAGGCGGGAGGTGTCATTCCCGCCAGGTCTGACCTGGCGGGTTTAACACCACCCGCCTACAGGCGGACGGGGAAACACCAGCACCATCACGAGATGGTGCCGGTGTTTCCACTTCCCCATTCCCATTGAGTCCTATTGGACTCAATGGGAATGGGGATTTACCGAATTCTGCCTTCGAAATTCCTGGGTCACCGGGGTCGTAATGCCCCCGTAATTTCGGGAATCACGGAGGCGGAATGGTAATACGAGTCCAGCGGTAACCTGCCGGAATTTCAGGCACGGTTACCGCTGGACTCGTAATGAGGCCCATTAAGTTAGTTTAAACATGTACAGATCCAATAAACCACAAGAAGCAAAGAAATCGTGAAGCTTGCTTATGCTTAGTAGTAAAAGAGATTGCGGCAAGCGCCAACTATACATATATACCTCAAAAGCACTATATTGATGAGTGTGAATCCACTACGCACATGAGCAGAATTGACAAAGGTTACTAAACGTCGCAAGAGGAGAGTGCTGCAGCAAACAAATCGAGATTTAAGACAGAGAAACCAAGCTGAAGGTAACCATGCCAAGAAGCTAAGGTCGTTTCGGGCTGGAATAGGCCAACAGTGGATACAATTAAAGAGAAGAATAACAGAGTAGCCTGTTCAGAAAGGTCAAGATATGCCACAGATGGTCGACGACTGGCAGAATTAAATCAAATACACAAAATTGCATGAAGAAGAGGTCGATTTCACGGTGTCCTGATCACGTGGCAAGACAGGCAGGAAGGGATGAGACTTTCCCACCTACGCATGGATCTCTGCCAGACCCATACTCCTTAACTTTCTCAGACCACGAAGCAGACTCAAGGCCAAACTACAAAGAAGTAATTGACACATGACCACTGAGGTGATGATTGATTGTAACATAATTGGAGGGAAGCTGGGGTGCAGACAAACTCCCTGCACCTGGCTGGTTATTCTGCCAGTTTCTAGGCGCAAGTGGAAAAGTATGAGTGGGGTTGATGCCAACCCACTCATAGTGGGCCGTGTAATCTAGGGTCCTATAGTTAGTAGAACCAATGAGACGTTGTACTTTTAGTGACGTTTATAGTGGCCATTATGAAGGAAGGGCTTAGTAGCCCCACCTGACATTGATTATCCAATCCCCTCTCCCCGTTACCACATACAGTTATAGTACCTATGTTAAAGTTACCTTCCTATAACCAATCACGTTGCATGTTAGGTTTTAAGATTGCGCATCAATGATGACGGGTTTTTGATATAAATGCTGTGTTCTTTATGAAATTAAGTGGAGTTTAAGTGAGAAGGAAGATCGAGCGGTTACTGATGTTAATTGAACTCCCGTTTTTTGTACTTGTTATTAAACGGACTCCCTTTGCCAAACTATTGAGTTGTATTTATTATTTGGTGCAAGAGTACGAATCTGCATCCCCATCTATCTCCAGGGTGCTGCTGCTCATTTTAAAGGGCTGTTTGGAGACCCCCAGTCTTATGGGCTGGCTGGGTTCCACCCAGTTCACACTGGTCCCCTTCCAAATGCTGTTGGGCCTCCCCACAAGGAGTAGTGACACACACAAGTATCCCAGAATGTGGGAGGTGATGTTCAGGGCTGGAAGAGTGGCGTTGGTACAGAAATGGAAGGGTGCTGAGGTGCCTGACAAGGCAGAGTGGCTGTGTAGACTGAGGGAAATGTATGAAATAGAGAAATTGACTTCTTTGGTTAATGACTATATGGGACACTTTCACGAGGAGTGGGAACCAGTGATATGCAAATTGGGTTGGGATGTACACTAAGAGGATGTGTGGGAGTAGTACAGTATGGATTCCCCCCGCCGCCAGCCTGTGGGCAGGCTAGAGTGGGACAGGGGGACGGAGGTGGTAGCGTTAGAGGATGGTGAGGGATGGGGGGATTTGTAAAGCGTTGCTTTATGGTGATGGGGTCACTCTATGAACAGTGTAACATCTGTGGGAGCGGTAGTCTGGAGCCTAGATTCACAGAAGTCTTGATGCCGAAATGAACTGTATTTGTGGCCTCGGATAGAGGCCGGGATAACCTGACTTTGTGTCTGCATTGCTGATAATCACTAGTTAGGGCTGGGTGGGGTGGGGGAGAGTAGGGTTGGGAGAGGGGAAAAAGAGCTCTTTCTCTTGTGTTGGTGATGAATATTGTTTTTTGTGTTGTTTATAAAAAACGAATAAAGTTGAAGTAAAAAAATACACAATTCATTCTATATCTACCTGTTTGAGTGTCATCCATACCCAGAGGAGAGTCCAAACATTTCTGGAGGGAAAGGCGAGGGGAAGGTACCGGAAATGTGTCTGAGGAAACCAAAGTTCACAGACCAGATGCTGAATATGCTAGCAGTGCAGGCAGTGGCCCATTCAGAGGAGTTGCATGGGTCACAACATCGTAAGACCACCCTTCAGCGGAAGAATACCGTGGGCCTCATTACGAGTCAGGCGTTAAGGGGTTAACGGCTTAACGCCTGATTCCGAGGTCCCTTTGCGCCATGGTGAGTTTAACGCCTGCTTTTTGCAGGCGTTAAAATCCATGGCGCTAAGGGACCATGGTGCTAATAACGCCACCGTAATTTACGGTGGCGTAATTAGCGCCTTCCCCACTCCCATTATGGCCTATGGGGCAAAAATGGGAATGGGGAAGGGTAAATGGGAAATGGGGATTTACCGCCCCACTCACCTTGGAATGGGGCGGTAAATCCGCCATCCACCATGGTGTAAACGTAGTTTACACCATGGTAGTAAGGGTACGACCCAGGCGGTAACTTACCGCCTGGGTCGTAATGAGGCCCCATCTCTGATAAGGGACAAGGTGGTGGCTTTAGGCCACATCCCACGGGACAGCAAGGACATGATGAAGAGGTGGAGCGACCTCAAGGCACGAGTCTGCATCCTCATTTCCATCCACTGCCGGGAGACAGCAACCACAGGTGGAGGAGCTGCAGACCTGCTGCATCTGACCCTGTGGGAGGAAACTGCCATCAGCATCCTCTACATGGTGGGCCTGGAGCGTGTGGGTTCGGCGGAGGTCGGAGCCAGCAGCCAGGGTTATCCAAGTGAGTACATGAGTGAATGGTGGGCCCATTTCACAACAATCCCAAAAGCATGTTGACATACATGAACTGCCATGTATCCAGGAGACAGTATCCCCAACAACACATGACCCATCTATGAGGCACTGCAGGCTACTACATCATGAGCCTTGGATGTTGCAAACCCCCTTAAACAGCCACCAAGTAGGCATGACACATCAGCACCACCATTTGCAGGCACAATGACCACCCATGTACAGATACATCAGCCAAACTGGTACAAAAGATGTCACGCATGTCAAGCAATGAACACCACTAGAAATGTGTCTCAAACTATCGACCACTACAACAGACGAGTAGCTGTAGGGCCTGTGAGAAACCTGAGGTATTCTCACTCCTACTCCCCTGGAAAGCCCATTGCATTTGAATCCTGGCCCTGGGGGTGATACAAGCAAGGGAGGATAACCTGGGTGGAAGATCCGCGGGAATTGGGAGTGGGGTACCTACAGGCGAGACATGGTGTCTCCCTTTCACTTTAGACAGTCAACCTAACCTCCCCCAAGTGTTTCTGGGCTATTACAAATCATCTCCCTTCATTTCCTCATCTTTGTCCTAGCGACTTAGAATAATGACCACTAACGACTCCCATGTCCACTTTAAAACTGTGACGAGGAAGATGCCTACTAAAAGCTATGGGGTCAGGCATGTCCTCTTAATCAAAATCAGGCAGAATTGGACATGGTACCCACCTGCAGCTTATTGAAGGACGAAAGGTGTTTAAAATGAGAAACCAAGAAGTGAACAGAGAGAGAGACCAGGGGAACTGTCGAGGCAGAGAAAAGCAGGAAACCACAGGAGACTGGAGGCAGCCATGGTTAGACCCAAGGTGGAGATGGGACGCTGGCCGACATCCCCAAGACGTGGAGAGCCTCTGATGTGAAGTGGAAACAAACGGAGCTGCAGCGAAGCCAGGGCAAAGAGGACGTTGTGTCTGTCCTCGCAGAAGCAGAGGAGCCGCCTGCGTCAGCCGAGCCCCAGTCCACAGGCGAGCGAGGCTCATGGAAACAGAAGCAGCAACCAGTGCAGATGAGAACAGCAGCAAGAGCCGCTGGAGGAGGAAGCCGACAACAGGTGAGTGCCGGGAAAGCCACTCAGAGACTGGGGTGCTACAGGTGGGTGCACAAAACCATAGTGCAGCGCAGAAGGAATTAATGCTTCAGTTACAGATGAATTTGTGATACTAAGTGAATGCAAGAAAGGCAAGTTGCGTGAGGCACAGTAATTGCCAATATTGACAAACGAACTGAAAGAAAGTAGCAAATCAAGTCAAATAAAGGACTCTGACTACAGAGTTGAAGTCACGTCTGAGAAACTATATGTTGAATAGCAAACTGATTGAACCCTGAAAACATGCTTAAAGGACAGTAACCTACATACCTGAAAGAAGCTAAGCATGAAGGGGAAAAAAGGGTCACCAAATGTGAAGTGTGAATAAGACCCTGAAATACAATGAGACATTGAATGTGTACAAAACAAGGATGCCAAGGACTGGCTTAGAGATATGTGGTACTCTATGGAAAACCTAAAAGGCTGACACAAGGAAGCCAAGTTAAGGAAACTCAAACACAGAGGCAAGATACTGAGGAGCCTATGTGTCAGCAGGAGAACTAAGGGTTTCTGGTTGCGTGACCTGTGATGGGTGGACCGTGTGTTCTGACAGCTGCACCCAGAACAGAGAACCCCAACGTGTTGGAAAGGTTGTACGTGAAAAAATCTCTTTATAAAGATCTTTTCACTAAAAGACTGACCCAGAAAGAATGCTCTGTGCTCACACAGAGCAGTCTTTCTAAATCAAACTGTCACCCCCCCCCCCTGCTGCACAGGAGTGTGCGCAGGGGCTGACAGGCTCTGACGGACCTGGAAGCAGAGGGCGAGACCCAGAAGTGGAAGGCGAGGAGAACGGGTGTGAGGGTGTGTGTGCGTTGATGTGTGTGTTGTGTGTATGTATGTGTTTTGGTTTGGGAGAGGGTTGGGAAGTGGGGAGGTGAGGGAAGAGGCTGGGGCTGAAATCCCACGGAGAGGGTGGGTTTGCGGTGAGGGTGGGCGGCGAGTAACAAGGGGGTATCGGGGGTAAAACCCCCTAAATATTAAAAAAAAACATTTTAAAGTTCTGAAGAGAAAAATACCTTGAAAAATACCTTTATAATGCTGTTTTTATGATCAAAAGAAAATCAGGCATTGTAAGTCTGTCTTTTTCTTTTGAGACCTTTAAAATTAGGTCTTTTCACGTAGAACAGTTGGAAAAGGTCAAGGTAAATATGCAAAGTGTCAAGGAGGAAAACTACCAGTGTTGCATTTAAACATTGGGGATCGAAGCCCTGAGCTGTGAAGAATTGTTGGAAATTACCTTCAGGACGGAGCCTCAAGACCATTTCTTTTGTAATCACTGTTACATTACACTTGAAGAAGGGATCCCTGAGACCTCCTGTGAGAAGAGTGTATTGAACTTGGGAAAGGTGTGGAACTGTATTACCAAGAGAAGCAAAGTTGCAAACTGTTATGAACTTGTTTGTACTTGGGGAAGGAGAGCAGAAGAATAAGCCCCAACCTGGAAATAGCTCAGAACTTTACTTTAGAAACTCTGTTGAGTTTATGGTGGACATACCTATACATTGTTTTATTTTAGATGTGAGGGCAAGCATAGGTTTTTGACACAGAGAGAGTTTTAAGTTGAACTCACTGAAACAAACTATCCTTAGTTTCTTTTGGTAGGGAAATCCCACCTTAGTATAGGGCAAGTTAGCCTTTACATCATCCTAACATTTAAGTTAATATTGAATCTGTTGTCTGCGTTGTACTTCATGATGCCTTCCCAGGCCCCCATGGAGACAGTTGTCCTACTAATGTGTTTACCACACCACTACAACTAGCAGGTTACCCCTCACCTGACAGTACAACAGGATACACAAGCAACATCCATCTAGCCCTACATGTACAAATGTGACCCTGTACGTAAATGACGCAGATGCCTCCACAGTCCAAGCAAGACACAATGACCATATGCATGCACATCAATCAAGGCAGGGATCCCACATACTGTCAGCTACTTGAAGTATGTTCCCCTGGAGGGCTAGCACCCTGCAACACCATAGTACACACAACACTACATGCCAGCACACGCAACTCATGTCCACCCGGGTATTGATGCGCACTTTCATGTCTCCCAACAGGCACACAAGACACCCAGGATCCCGTAGAATGGCCAGTACCTCAGGCACACCTGCACCAGCAAGCTCAAAAAAGGCCAATGGCCATGCAACATCCAGGAAAGGGAGTGGATCAAAAACACACCACACCAAGAGCACAGTATTGGCCACCTCCATGGGCAGAGGCACACTAGTGACAATTGCTACACCTACTCCGGACATGGTGGAGGCTGCTGCTCCACCCTCAACACCTGGCCAAGTGCCGACGACATCCTGGCACAGACTCAGTCCATTGCACCTATGCGATCATCCCCCTCCCCCTTGTCATCTCGCCATGCCCTCTGCTTCAACCAATTAGAGGACAGAGATGACCACGGAGAACAACAATGAGGGCCTAGAGCCTCAACCATCTCCTAGGCCAGTACAGGGCCCCACGTTCCATACCACGTGGCAGCTTGTGACAAGATAGAGCAACGACAGGCAGAGATCAAGCCATCGGCCAGGAGCAATTGGACCATTCCAAGGTAATACGCAATACAATTCGAGGTGCCTCCAAGCAGGTGGCCACTTTAATTGGCTGTCTGTGCTGGCATTCAGTGCAATCAAATGCCACTAACACCTTCTCAGCCTGAGGGTGACGGAGCGTGCGGAACAAATCTCAGCCACACATGAGACCATGGCCAGGGGCATTCACATGAACATGCAACACCCTGGGGACGGTGAGACAGTGAGTTCTGTGCCTGCCACACCTACCGAGGGATCAGTGGCCCACAACCACCCAGGTTCTCTGAGGGCAACATGACTCATATTCCCCTGCCTGTGCAAAAAGGGGACAAGTGGAAGCACTAGTGGTCTCCCACATGGGAAAGACTGTACACCACAGGGCATGGGGTGAGCGATGGAGATGGGGATGAGGGTGTGGGGTGGGTGATGGAGTTGGGGATGAGGGTGTGGGATGGTGATGGAGGTGGGGATGAGGGTGTGAGGTGGGTGATGGAGTTGGGGATGAGGGGGTGGGTGATGGAGGTAGACTTGTTGAATGGACATTAATTCCCTGTTGAGCCAAGTTCATGTTTACAGTGTTTATTCAATGGTGGTAATACATGTGCATTAAGTGAATCATCAGTGTCATGAGGGATGCATATGTGAAGAGTCAAGAAAAGTTGTCCATGAGCTTCTGGAGGACAATGCGTGCTTTTCTCACCTCCCCACGTATGTCATACGGTGTCCTGTATTCACCTGCAAAGTCTTTGTTATCAGAGCCAGGGGGAATCCTCCTCATCTGGAGGCATCTGAAGGTTTCGTCGTATGCACATGTTGTGCAGCATAGCAGATATCATGACGATATTACCATCTTTCACAGGGTTGTGCATGAGTGCACCACCTGTGCAGTGGATACACCTGAATCTAGCCTTCAGCAGTGCAAAGATGCACTCAATACATGTCCTAGTCCTCCTGCGGGCTTCATTATAGGCTACCTCTTGCAGTGTTCCAGGGTTCCTCACAGGTGTCATCAACCAGGGTAGCTGCGGATCTGAGTGACCTGCAAGAGAAGGATGTACAGTGTTAGACATGGACTTTTGTCTGTCGAGGTATATTGTCCTATTGTGCTGGTGGCCTATGTGTGCTCATCTGTACATGTGAATGACATACCTTGCATCAATTGTGGTGGAGGGGCATTGGCCTACACAGTTCACTTGCAGTCATTCACAGTGTGTTCAGCATCATTCATCATGTATTTGTCAATGCACTGACATCACTCAGGCAGTTGACACTATGGCGATGGCACTAGGCCATGTACCGCCCTATGGACATGCATTGGGAGGGAATGGATTTGACAAGGTCTTTGCTTGGTGTCACTAATTAGTTGTTCATCAGTGTCCAAGGGGATGGGCAGACACCTCGTATGGGTGGCTCCCGCAGCACACATCTCCTGCGTCTTTGTGGTGCCTGTCTCCTCCCCTCCTGAGGCCTTTCATGCTGCTGTAGCTCAATGAATAGTAACAGGTTGTGGAACCCATAGTTGATTTCTGGTTGTGGCTGCATGTTACTTGGATGCGTGTTTTGGGAAGGTGTGGGCTTCTGAACTCTTCCTGAGTGGATTGGGTGCACTTGTGACTTGATTTCCATCACCTGTATGCATTTACCTCCACCTTTTAGGTGGAAGTGACTGCACTGTGTTTTCGACTGAATTACTGCCGTTTTCCACTTGTAATTCAGCTGTATTTCCACTTGTAATACGGTGGAAATTCCATATATGTTTCTGGTGGTGATTCCGCAGATGGAATTTGCCTCAGCGATATTTCTGCCAGATCTCAGCAATAACGACTGAGTGGTAAAAGGGGCAGAAATTCTGTTACCCCCCCTTTATCCACTAGTGTCAAGTTTGTTTATTATCATGTGACTTGTGCATTTGTAAAGTAATCTGGCTTTACCACTTAACCTAAGTGTGTGATCTTGGGCAAATCATTTAATCTTACTGTTCTTTACCTGCCAAAATTAGGTGCCCCAGAAGTGATTCAGTTTGCAGTATGAGCTATTCCAAAAAAGCCACGTTCATGGATTAATAGATGGCCAACGCAGGGGTCATAGCCCGCCAAAGTGGCACGCAAACACATCTTTCTTGGGAAAAGTTAAGGCCATATTTATTCAACGAAATTGGGACATTTAATGGTAAATCAAAGTAAAGATGTCAAACAAGAAGCCCTCATGGACAATTGCATATTATAAACAGTATGTGTCAGACAATGGGCCTCATTACAAGTGTGGCGGTCCAGAAACAAGGGTTCCGGTAAGCTAACCGATATCCTTGTTTCCAGGCTGCCACACTCCGAGTCTGCCTAAATGGGGCCGCTGTGCCTGACAGGTCTCACCCTGCTGGGCGCAGCGGCCACGGCAGGCTGAGTTGCCATGGAAGCACCGGCACCATCAGCAACGGTGCCGATGTTTCTGAGGTCCCATCCTCATGGAGTCTGATTGGACTCCATGGAAATGTGGATTTACAAAATCCATCGCCTGACTTCCCACTCCGCTGGGACTTGTAATGTGCCAGAGGCACTGGGAAGTCAAGTTCCGGATTCAGCAACCCGCCAAGCTCATAATGAGGCCCAGACTTATAGCGGTGGCATCATGCCTCCTGATCCCGAACCACCCCGCCCTAGCTTTTTCCTGCATGCTAGCACTCCTTTGCATTCTCAACTCAATTAAAATGTGTTGCAAAACTGCAACACAAAATTAAATGCTGTGCTTCAAAATGTCATTTTGTAAGAAACAAAATATCCTATTCCTTGTTTCAGTATTCTGGGGGTAGGGGATCTGTGTTTTACAACAAGATGGGGGGACCACAAGCACCACCTCTGTGGCCTGCTGGGACTAGCCAGTGTTCAGAGAGGTATTCTAAGTACTCCTCTAATACCAAACCTTGACAGTAGCCCTTGATGTGGATCTGCCTTCAGTTCCTATTATGTCCGAGCCGCTTCATGGCGCTCACTGCTCTCTTTGCATGGAATTCACGGCCTGTCCTGCCCCCTGAGGATGATGCTGCTCATAAGAATGTTGATACCGCGCTTAGTCATGCTTTGCTGATCCCTTGCAAGCTATTCTTGGCTTGTCCCAATTCTGCTCAGAGCTCTGTCCCCACTATGAATCATATTGCTTCTACTATCTACTAACACTCCTAACCATGTACCTGTTCTAGATACTATTACGCTCAGCAAAGGTGTTAGCCAAGTTCAAAACAATTCCTCTGATATACCATCATCTTCATTTCGGGAACCCATTTATACGATCTCCCAAGCTGCATCACAATCTTTATCCCTTTATCATTCATTCACATCATGATATCTTAAAAACTGTGCTACTCAATACCTGGTCTCTTGTGAATCATTGTACTGAGATTGCTGATTATATCACTGGAAATGATATATCTAACTTACCAATGTTAACGAGAGGTTTGCTCGCAGTCAATTTCATCTAGGGAGAATTGCTTTCATTTTTCTGTCGTATTTTACTGCAAATGATATGATATGATATGGCATTCATAACACGTATGTACACAAGTGTTTCTAGGTGTGAATGTATGTGGGTGTGGATTGGGGAAATAATAAAGGTAGGGGGTGATTGGTGAGGGCTGTGTGAGGTCTCCCCTACACCCATTTGCAGTAAAATGTCCTTAACGAAAAAACAATTCTCCCAATTCTCCTTCGATTAAACACATTTGAAGAAATCACACAGAACACAACTATCACTGAACCATGGTTACATCCTGCTGCTGCTCATTCACTATCTCTAGCCACTCCTCTGGGATATATAAAATACTAAGAGCTGACCGTACCTCCTATAAGGGTGGTGGGGTTGCCCTAATATATAGAGATGCTGTAGATTTCCATGAAGTAGCCTGTCGCACATTGGCTGTTTGTGCCAAGCCAAGCTCAAGGTTAATGACAACCTTACCCATGACTGATCATCTACAAGCATTACTGTCTGATTGAAACCATCTACTTGCATGTTACTGCTGGGAAATGTCAACTATTGGACTAATGATCCCACTGACAAACATGCAGCATGCAGTCTCTCTTCAGTCCATGCTTAATGCGAATGGCTTATTCCAAAAAACCCTCTCTCCCACCCATTGAGAGGGCAACAGACTTGATTGGGTCCTTACTTGTAATATGTCCATCACTGACCCTTTAACTTCTGCTTGTCCTTGGTTTGGCCACTTTTTTCTGGTTTTCGACATTCATATTCCATTTCGTTGTGTTCCTATGTGTCGCCATAAAAAAAAGTTGCTGCACCTTAAGAGTGTCATTCCAGAGTCATTTTACTCTGTTGTTCAACCCAAACCTAACCCCATGAATGAGCTTTCCAATGTTTCTGGCCTTGTGTCTCTTTATAATTCTGTGGTTACCACTACTATTTATTTGCTTGCTCCACCCAATTTAAAATTAGTTAAACAAAACATTTACACAATTACATGTTCTCTGATATCATCATGTCCCTGTGTAAAGAAAAAAGGATAGTTGAGAGACACTGGTGTAAGCAACCATCTATTGAGAATAAATCCCTGTAGACCATGGCTACAATGCTTCTAAAAATGTGATTATTGAAGCTAAAAAACTACGTTCGACACACGCATTAACTAGCCCAAATCCGATACCAAGGAGCTTTTTCCCATCCTTAAAGAACTAGCCGGAAAATCTTTTCAGGGCACCTGTACCATTATGGATGATGCCTGTGCCAGAGGATTCAGGATTCTATGATTGCCCAAATACAGACACATCGTCTTAACATGCAAAATAATCTTGCATTGAACCCTTTGCAGGTTTGCCCTGGCCCAATCATTCCTCCTGAATCCACCATTCCACACTTCTTCTCCAATCATGTCTCTGAAAACACAATTAGGGAAATTACCAATAACATTAGGCCCACAGCATGTAACAGAGACACTTGCTATGCTTCTATCATCACATTGTTTGCTGCATCAGTAATACCTTTCATTTCCAGGATTATTAATACTTCTTTTGATGGAGCCTCTGTACCTATTGATCTTAAACACGGTTGGATCACTCCTCTCTTAAAGAAAGAATCTCTTGACTGATTAATTCCTCCCAATTACAGGCCTATTACCTGCGTCCCCTTTATACTCAATATTTTATATAGGGTGGCCTATTTGCAGGTTCAGCATTTCTTGGAAACTCATAATATCATAAGCACTAGGAAATATGGCTTATCATTGCACTATGGTACTCAAACTGCTTTTGATTGATCTTATGCCTAACATCTAGAACATTATTGATCATGGTCATGCACTACTTATACTTTGGACTTATCTGTCCCTTTTGACCTGGTTGATCATTGCATCCTGGTCGATCGCCTTACTACTGTAACATTTCTCCATCTGCCTCTGTCTGGGTAAACTCATTTCTTTCCAATAGACAAGCCAAAGTCTTTGTTGGTGATGCCTCTACAGCTCCACCTTTTCAGGGATCCTGCTTAGCTCCCACCCTCTACAATATCTATACTAAGCCCTTGTTTGATCCACTTGACCACATGGGTGTGAGCTACACTAATTACACTAATAGCACCCAGATATTGTTACAATTATCTGGTGACCTAGACAAATACTCCCTGGCTATCAATCAAGTCTATTCTGGCATTCAGGCCTGGATGGCTTCCAATTCTCTTGCACTGAACAATGTGAAGACCACAGTGCTCATCCTTGGTACTAGTCAACGCTTTAAGAAGTTAGACGCTTGCTAGTGCTCCTTCTTAATCTTTGGCTGCACTATTAAATAGCTGAAAAAGTTAAGACATTAGGATTCGTCTTGGACTCCAAACATTCGATGACTCCTCATATGAATCATCTTAGATCATTTTGTGCATAACATTTTAGATCACTCAGAAATATCAGACCCTATCTCTCTGAGGTTAACTGCTGTCTTCAAGCTAGGATAATTGTGGGTTCAAAGTTGGTTTCTTGCAACAGCCTTTTCATAGGCACCTCACAAGCTAACTTCCATTAATTGAAAGTTATTCAGAATAGTGCAGTTTGTATTGTTTACAATCTTGCTTGCTGGGATCATGGAATTCCAAGGACATGTCTTCGTTCCAATGACTCTTTTCAGCTGGACATTGGTTGTTTCAAGTTGCAGGATTCCGGCATCTCCATGTTTGATTTTGCTGCTCCTACTCTCTGGGACAGTCTGCCTCCTTTTCTCTGCTGTATTCCTTCTACTTCATGGTTCAAAAAAGCGCTCAAGACATATTTATTTGTTCCTGGCTAGACCTCTCTCTGCTTCCTGGCCCGATATTGAGGGATGATTGTTCCTTGTTCTGCTGACAATTCTCTCTTGTTCTTGTTTCACTCTCTCTTTAGGTCTCTAAGGCCTACGGGTGTGTGGCACTTTTATAAATGATAAATAATAATACTTGTTAAGCGCGCACCATCTGAGATGGGATAAGGACTGGCCTTGTTGCTGAACCCTGGAGGAGGAGGCATCATCCTCAATTCTCCTCAGCCAGGCGAAGATGAAGATTGGGGTAGGGTGAGGTAAGTGGGAGAGGTGGAAAATGGGAACTTATGGAAGGTGAGTGGGGATTGAAAGGTGAAGGAGGGGTGGATAGAATAGAAAGGGGAGACCAAATGAGAAAAGAAGATAGGTACAAGAACATTAAAAAAATCAAAGAACTATAAACCTCCTTTAAGAAACATATTTTTTGCAACACATACTATGTCTGTCGTTATCAGCAACGCATGCTGGGAATGCAAATCATCGTTCAATTGCCTAGGACATGAGGCTCGACCATGAACCCAGCCCCACCAAACCACCCATATTATTCACTGCACCAACCCTGCATCCTACCACAGTGTCCACTATACCCTAATAATGTGACCAATGGCCAGTGAGTGCTCATAGCTTGCAGCTATGGCCAGTCCCTAGAACAATGGGGCATGGGCTGTGGCCATGCTACATTCCCCAGTAAGCAAATCAGAGTACACATTTGCATTTGCCGAGGGCCAGGCCCACTACCCAGACACCAAATTTATATCACTAGATTTTGTACTTACATTCTTACACTTTGGAAAAATAAAACACAAGACATACTTCCAAAAACATGCTTTCAGGTGCTTGCTGATGCTTGTCGCGCAAGTTTGTTGTAATCTAGTCCACCACTTCAGGCTATAGCCGCAAGCAGAATATTTCTCCCCATTCAAACATACCGCTTCGCCCATGCCTTATGCCCCAATAAACAAATTACAGTACAGATTTCTCCTTGCTGACGGCCAGGCCCATTGCCCAGGCACCAAAGCTATATCACTGGGTATCCAGGCATTGCATCGAATACATAGGGCCTCATTCCGAGTGAGGCGGTAAGGGGTTAACGGTGCCAGTAAGTATGCCGGTGCCGTTAACCCCTTACCACTGCATTCCGAGGTCCTTTAGTGGGAGCCGCTTAAGGACCAGGGAGCTAATAACGTGCCCATTAGTAACGTGCCCATTATTAGCTCCCTCCCCATTCCCATTGAGCCCTATGGGGGCTCGAATGGGAATGGGGATGGCTTCCCTGAATGGGGAAATACCGGGTCTTCCAAGGTTGGAATGGCCCGGTAAGTCCCCATTCAGGGAACCCGGACCCGAGTTAGGAGACAGCCATGCCGCAAATAGCGGCATGGCTACCTCCAAACTCCTAATGAGGCCCCTAGTATCGAATGCAAAAGTATCAAAAAAATGCATTTTTTTTGTAGTAAAGTTTTTATTTACTATAATGGTTTTTAAGGGGTAAAAAACAGGGGTTTGGTGGACCCCTCCATTAAAAAAATAGTAAAAAAATAAATGTTTTTGATGCATTTTTTTTCTATGGTTTTGTATTCAATGCTTTTGCATTTGATGCAATCACTAGGAACCATATCACTGTGTTGTACACTTACATTGTCAAACTTTCAAAAAAATAAAACACAGGACATATTTGCAAAACCATGCTTTGAAGTTCTTGTTAATTCTTCTCATGCATATTTGCTGCAATCCCATCAAGCACTTCAAGCTGTACCCAAGAGCAGAATGTTTTGCCCCATTCAAACTTATCCAGATTTTGAAAAATGTTACCATATAGCCGGTCCCTGATGGCCATGCCCACTATAACCCCATTCTCAGTCGCTTGTGATCATGGCCACTAGCTAGATTGTCCTGGTCAGGGCGGTATATCACTTGTTTTTTGTATCTACGTTATAACACTTTTCCCTGCTTCTCTTTCGCTCTGTACTGTTTTTATAGCTCAATGATATCATTCTGTTGAAAAACAGGCTCACAACTTTTATTCCAAGGGCAGGATTATTCTGAAGGAGATGTGTAATCTCTCAAACATTTGGTAGTGAAATATCCAAACTTGCTACAAAAAAGAAATGAATGTTTTGCAACTTGCCCTTCAAAGTTTGGTATTTTATCAGAAGATGATATGCGGTTACATTTACAGAATCTATCTACTTGGAATTGGTGGAAAAGCTTATATTGGTTTTAATTAGGATTAGAGTTGAATGTCTATAGTGGGCCGTCATTTTAAGAAATAATTATATGGGTTTTTAAATATGAATTTTGTAAATTGATGATATTTTACAGAATCTTTGTGATTAATTGTAGATTTATTGTGTGATTTAATGTATGAAGTGATTTGTGTTTCTCTTTTATCTTTGTTTCTGTTTGTGTAAGAAATTGTGCACACTTTTAAATATTGAAGCTAAGTGCACAATGAATAAATAATAATAAATAATAATAATAAAGCACAAACCTACATGGTGTGCAATGGAGTACTGTATATAGCGCACACACCAGGGGGTTACAGTTTTGGTGTGGGAGGTAGTAGAGGTGGCTGGGATGGCTAGGGAGAACATAGGAGGGGGAGTGCAGAAGAGGGGCTAGCATGGTTGGGTGGAGCAGCCAGTGATTATGGAGATGTTCTTTGAAGAGTAGGGTCATACGTCCTTCCTGAAGTGTATGATGTAGATAGCCAGTATTTTCTGCAATGTTAACTTGTTTCAGAGCCAGTGCATAACAGGAAAAGGTGAAATTTGGTAAACTGATTCATTGTTCTATAGAGGAGACCCCAGACGTGGCCTGCACCCCTGCCCCTCGCTTCGAAGTGCCAATAAAGTACTCGCCAAGGTATGTGATGTACGAGGAGCAGCTGAACCAACAAAGGGCTGCAATGGGCCTCTGCCCTGTGTACATTAGAAGATCAATACCTGTTGAAATGCTGTTATGCTTGATCTAAAATGGCGCTGGTGCGCAATGTATTCTGGGAGCACTCAGAACCATGATGGATATTTACTTCATGCCGCAGTGAAAAGCTGCACACATTTTGCTGAGTGTTAGATTCACGGTGCCGAGAAAAACATGCTTTCCAAACCTGGTATGCGGTCAAGGACATTTCTGCTGGGAAAGCTAACTTTGTTATGGTTTGCTACTGTTCTCCGTGGAGCGTGTTTTTAGAGAAGGGAGGCACTGCGCTTCTTGGGGGGAGCTCTCGATTGACCCAGCTGGCAACCGACGGCTGTTTCTCAACTGCTCAAGTGCAATTTCCAGAAGGTTCGAGAATTGACTCCCCTTTGTGGAGTGTGTATATATGCGGAAGCCCGGAGGTGGTCAGGTGAGACTTCAGCCGGAGAAGGACGCTTACGTCCGGCCTTCCTGTGAGTTGTGGTGCTCTCGGCCTGGCTGTTCTCGGGGTCTTCCAGCCGCTTCTGGGCGAGATGAGGAATTCTGTTACGCTCACAGTGATGTATTTCCTTTTGAATTCTTTATTTGTTTTGTGATTTATGTCCATATTATTTTTGTGAGTTATTTCTATGTATTTCTGAGCTTTGAATAAATAGCCGTATAAGAGCTGATTATCTTCTAAGAGTGCGTGGCTGTGATTTATTGCGTCTGTCTACGTTCAAAGTATTTGCTCTGTAATTGCATTGGTGATTTATGTTTGTTCTGTGCACTTTGGGAAGAGCAATACAAATGCCCATAACCAGGCAACCCTGGGCAGCACGGTACCCAATCAGGCAACCATACCAGCCGTTGATACGGAACAAGGAGGAATGCCTACACACGGTCCATGAAGAGACTCAAAAGCCATAATGGAAGGCCAGTGGAGATGGAACAAGGACCAGAGCAGCTCCAAGAACGAACTGAAGGAGTACTGAAAGCATGCATGCCAGTACTGACAACTGCGAGGATAATTGTAAAATAACAAAGGGGAGAGACACTGTGAAAACGTATGAGAATGGTGCCATGAGACAAGATGGAAGCAACCGCCTTATTCAAGGTGTGTAAATAAGCTTGAAACGCAAGATGCTAAGTAATCGAGTCTGCTTGCAATGCTTGGTAGAAGTTAGAGCAGCAAGCGCCGACTGTATACATTTACCTCAATACAGCACAATGTACACGTGCAACTCATAAACAGAAGTACTCCCAGGCGGCCAAGGCCTGACTGGCCAAGTTTCATATCCAGGCCCAAGCGGAGGAAAAGAGCGGGATCGAAACTTAACAAAGGATGGCTCATGCCGGGGAAATCGAGGTCAACCAGAGAAGGGGAGGTGAGCATGAGCTCATGAGGCTCCAACTTCAGAGCATGCCAGCCCGCCCGTGAAGGCCAAGATAAGAGAGGCCCATGCAGGTGGCTAAGCGCATACAGAATTAAATGCACAAAAGGTTGGAAACTGAAGCATATTCACGGTGGACCAACACGTTACCAGACAGGCGCGAAGATGTACCACCGCCTGATGTCATTCAGAACCAGAGGGTGCCATAACTTTTCCTGATAAGAGACTACAGATCCGAGGCCATACCCAGCCAACTAATTGACACATAGCCCTAAAACACTGATTGATGGAAGGGAGGAAGGGTGAATCTTGGGACACTAGGCTCCTGGGTGTCTATTCTGCATGCTGCTAATTAGATTGGAGATTTATGTTTAGGGGTGTAACTCGCCCAATCACAAGGGACCATGTAATCTAGGGTCCTATAGACATTGTAACCAATGAGACGTCGTACTTGTAGTGACGTCAATCACGTGTGTTGTAGAGGGATGGGCGTAGACGCCCACCCGATAAGAGTTATCCAATCCGTATGCTTTATTTTCATATACAGATATAACCCCTATACTTAAGTTACCTTTCCCAACCAATTATATTGCATGATGATTTTTTATAGAAGTATATGTTAATGATGACGGAATTTGCCAATAAAAGCGGCTGTTTGACTGAAGTTCGGGGAAGTCGGGGCGAGACAGGTGTTCGCGATGGTGCTGATTTCCATAAACTGATGTATGTATCATTAAACGGACTTCCCTTTGCCAATTTACTGAGCCCTGATTATTGATTCTTGCCGGAGTATGTGAATCCTGCACTCTGTCCTTGCATGGTGCAGCTAAGCTGTATTACAAGTTTTCGAGGGTGAGTGCTGACCAATGGGCCCGTCAGTAATTACCTCTCCTCATCAACAGTTCTTTCCTTTAAAACAGTAATTATCTGTTTCTGTTTTCCCAAAAAATAGGCAATTATGTAAGATTGTAGGATTTTTTGGTGTGTTTTGAACCTTTATGCTTTACAAAAGGCCTAAATCCTAAAATCCTTTAAAAAACCTATTTTTGGGGCATGCACTTTTTTAAATTGTTAACATTTTTTTAAAAACATACAAGTAATTAGAAAGCCTGTATGTGTTTTACAGCACTAAACTACAACACAGCGAGACAATACTATGCACACTACATACAGGACATCAAATGGCAGGAAATTAAGTTTAAATGACTTTAAGTACTGTTCATAAAGTAATTTTTTGAAGCAAAGTTAATTCAATTTCTGGGTAATAATCGTAGGACTATTTATTATTTGTTTAACAGGATTTTGAATTCAATTTGTTTTTGAATAATGTAATTTTAGCTGCAAACCTGCATTTGATACACTTTTGGCAGAATATATCTACAGGCCGATTCATGGAATGAATGTGCGCTGAAAAAACGGTGCACGCGTGCGAAATCGTGCTATTCGCAGTGAAATAGCGAAAATCGCAGTCCAAGTGCGATTATCGAACAGAAAACAGCGCACATCTATTCATGGAAGTCCGTGCACGCGCAAAATGTGGGATGTGCGCTGAAAAAGTGCGCGGCGCACGCTGGCGCACAGGTCATCGAACGCCGTGCGATAAGGCCACAGCGAATTCGCACATAGCGCGGCGCACATAACAAAAGTAGGCGTAAAACGGGGCGTTACACGCAGAATGGGGAACAACTCGTGAAAATGTGGGCGTCACGGGTGAAGTACAGGAGGCAAGTGCGCGGAACGGCCACACGCTCGCCCACAACACGTATTCATGGAATCGAATAGGGAAAAACAGCGCACGGCCAAAGACGCGCACAGGCCCATACATGTCCGCCACACAAAAGCAGGCGGTAGCGTCCCTGCGCAGGAAAAAAATGTGCGCCAAAGTTCTACACGCGTGAGAAGTCCCACACGCGATCGGGCCTGTGGGAGTGTGTGCATGTATTTCAGAGGTGTGTGAGAAGTCCCACACGCAATCGGGCCTGGGGGAGCGTGTGCGTGTATTTCAGGGGTGCGTGCAAAGTTTTACAAGTGAATGGCCTTGGTGCGTGTATTTCAGGGGTGTGCGAGAAGTTCCACACGCAATCAGGCCTGGGGGAGCGTGTGCGTGTATCTCAGAGGTACGCGAGATGTTTCACACGCGATCGGGCCTGGGGGAGCGTGTGCGTGTATTTCAGAGGTGCGCGAGAAGTTTCACACGCGATTGGCCTGGGCGCGTGTATTTCAGGGGTGCGCGAGAAGTTCCACACGCGATTGGCCTGGGCGCGTGTATTTCAGGGCTGCGCGAGAAGTTCCACACGCGATTGGCCTGGGCGCTTGTATTTCAGAGGTGCGCGAGAAGTTCCACACGCAATCGGGCCTGGGGGAGCGTGTGCGTGTATTTCAGAGGTGCGCGAGAAGTTTCACACGCGATTGGCCTGTGCGCGTGTATTTCAGAGGTGCGCGAGAAGTTCCACATGCGATTGGCCTGGGCGCGTGTATTTCAGAGGTGCGCGAGAAGTTTCACACGCGATCGGGCCTGGGGGAGTGTGTGCGTGTATTTCAGAGGTGCGCGAGAAGTTTCACACGCGATTGGCCTGGGCGCGTGCATTTCAGGGGTGCGCGAGAAGTTCCACACGCGATTGGCCTGGGCGCGTGTATTTCAGACATGCGCGAGAAGTTCCACACGCGATCGGGCCTGGGGGGAGCGTGTGCATGTATTTCAGAGGTGCGCGAGAAGTTCCACACGCGATTGGCCTGTGTACGCGATTCCATTGGACCAAAGGCCCTGACAGTGCAGGCGCGTCTGTGACGTGGCACGCGCGGGCGTTTCCCTGTACCCGGGGGAATGTTACAAGACCAAAAACTGCACGTCCGAGTGTCAGCCCGTGTAATTGGAGGATAGGGCCTCAGTGCGTATACGCGGAAGTGACGTTGTACGTGGGGTGCGGTTTAAAAGGTACGTGTAGTACGTCATTTCCTTGTAGGTGCTTCTTGTGGAAAGCGAGTGGGTGAAATCTGTACTTCTTGTCGGTTCATACGCGATTTACTTCACAGCGTTTCTAGTTCGTACTCCCTGTTACCTCTGTCAGTATTTTTCTGATTTTCTCTACGACCTGCTTCCTCAAACAGCGTTGACTTCTCCTTTTGTCCTGTCTCCTCAGACAGTGTACAAATCTTCTTTTGGTGGGGGTGTTGCCAACGCGCACACGCGCATATTTTTCACGCTCTTTTCCCAGGCAGACGGTGAGTCGTGCACGTATTTACCAACTGTGCTAGCCCCGTGTGTAGCGTACCCCTTCAGAGGTCATTGTAGGCTGCGTGTGACACGCATACGTTCATTTTTGTGTTTCTGGGTGCCACAGCGTAGTGCGGGTTCCTTTTCCCACGCACGTGGTCTACGAGGGGTCGCGTGCACGTTATTTTCTGTTTTAGGGGTGCCTGTGCGTTGCGTGACCCGTCATCTTTCCCCAGGGGTTCCATACAGCCTTGCTAGAGCACTTGGGTACGAATTCCATCTAGTACCCTACCCCTTTGACCCCCAATTGCCCAGGACAATTGTCTACTGCAACTCCCATACGTGCAACTCCATCAGTGCCATGGCTGGGAGGCGAGCAAGTGGTAAGGGTGGCAAAGGTGGCCGAGCCTCAAGAGGTGGGCATGGTGGGCGCGGTAGGGGACGTGGCCAGGATTTGCAGACTACCCGTAGCCCCCCACGTGTGGAGGACCAGTCAGGGACACACATCCCCCCCCATGGTTGAGGGAAACGTGGCTGACACCATCCCTGCTCAGCCATTTTTGGACCGGCCCATTATGGCACCTGACCTAGCACAGGGTGACTCCCAGGCTGACTTCCAGGTCGCCAAGTCTAGGTCACGGGTGGCGGCGCAAGCCAGTGTCACCAGGCCACGTGGTACAGGGGCAGCCATGTCATCTGCTGCCCCGAGTAGGCGGGGTGGGGAGGCTGCAGCTCCGTCCACCCCAGCTCTGACTCTCCCAGCCAGGACAGTGTTGGTCCCGGTACATCAGACTGAGGTTCCTCCTGCCATCATCACACTTCAGCTAATGCCTGCAGAAAGTCATGTGGTCAGTGTGCCATCGCACACTACTACTACACAGTCCACCGGTGCTCCTGCCTCTAGTGTCCAGAGCGGCGTAGGGCACTCCGGATCCCCACCACCCACAAAAAGAAAGAGGAAGAGTGCTCGTCCAGTACAGGCTGATGACCCCGACACGGCTACACGGTCTGGCACGCCAAGGAAGCCTAGCTTCAATGATGCCGAACTGGATGCACTTGTGCAGTATGTGTCCGAACATGACGCCGAAATGTTGGTCACTTCAGGGTGTAGGATCACACCTGCTCGATGTCAGGCACACTGGCAGTCCATCGCGGACAGCATAAGTGCCCTTGGGTTTGTGAGGCGCACAGCTGTTGAGTGCTACAAGCGCTGAAACGACCTTAAGCGTAGGGCAAAGAAAAAGCTGGCCTCAAGTCATGCCGCAACTCTGGTGACTGGGGTTGGGTCTCCACAAGAGGACATTGAACTCACTCTACATGAGCATGTTGCTGGGACCTACGTCACAGAGGAGCAGATCCAAGGTGTGGGAGAACTGCCAGATTACGAGGCATTGTCCGGTGAGTGCACATGCATGTGTGTGTGATCCATGTGTATGTTGTTTGTGGGAGGGGTTCTGGTTGAGTGCCAGGTCAGGGTGTGTGTGCCTGAGTGTTTTGGGCCACCCATGTGCTTCATCCAATGCATTCGGCGCCCCAGGATTTGGGTATTACAGTATCCCTTCTGCCCACAGTAAGCATTTTGCACTACATCGCGCCAGCTGCCCTTGAAGTGGCAACTTGCAACAACATTGTTCCGTATTTAGCTGTGTTCATTCAGGTTGATTGTAGAAATTCACCCGGTTCTACTGCGCATCACTCTGCCCTATTGTCACATATATGACATGCCTATGATACATGCCATCTGTGTGATGGCAAGTGTCATGTATGTGTATTGGACATGCCACTCCCAGGCCAATGTGTGATGGCACTGCTAGCCAGCATGCAGCTAATGTGTTGCTCTTCCATCTTGGTGTCATCAGTGTCTGACATTTTCCTCCCCTTCCAACTCATGGACAGTGCATGCATGGGAGGGTTATAGTCATGTGGGACATGTGTAAATCAAGTACTGGTACTGTAGCTTGTCTGGCCTAATAGCATGCCATGGTGCTAATGCCTGTTTCCATTTTTTGTCTTTCATGTTTTTGCAGAGGATGACGCACTTGATGCTGTTGAGGGAGAGGAGATGGTGCAGGCCCAGGAGGGATCTGAAGCACGACCAGGCACCAGTGGGGGACGTGGTTTGGTGGTGGGGGAGAACCCTCTCTTGCTGCAGGCCATACTGTCCAGGGGTGTCCCTGGATGCACCTCCCCAGAACTCTTTTCAGGTGTTGATTCGGATGAGACCTGTGTGGATTCGCAGGTATGTGTTCATGGAAGGGATACTGTTCTGTCCGACCCACCTGCACCAGGGGTAGAGCCCACTATGGGGATGTCAGTGTTGGTAGGTGCGCCTGTGGTGGTTACGGATGCAGGGCCACACTCCGCAACATCTGATCCTGTTCCTGGGCCAGCAGATCAGAGGGGAAACGCAGTCCTGCAGCCTCAGGCAGTGCCGACACAGCAAGGCGCAGTTCGCCTTTCCCCAGACAGGTGTGGTGCCCGCCAACGCGGTGGCCGTCCGCCACCGGGCAATACCGCATGGGAGCAATCCATATACGGTATGGCCAACCAACAGGCAGCATCATCAGAAATGATTGCTCAAGCCATGGAGAGGGTGGCCACTTCCATTGTCCCCCCAGAAAGGCAGATGGAGCTACTACAGCAGGCAAAAGACTCCATTTGCCAATCAGTCAGGGAGGACATGTTGGCGTCCAACAGGGACAGACAGGCGGCCCTGGACAATCTGAGGGAATCAATTTCTCTAGATGCCTAGGGACAGAGGGAAGCCCTGAGGGGAGAGGTCCGCCACCTCAGGCAGACTCTTATGGACCTTGAGTCTTCCACTGTCACCAGGACGGAACAGCTGCTGGAGCGTGTCACCCGTACGCTCTCAGCAGAGATGCAGGCAACTCGGGCGGAGGCCCGGGCAACTCGGGCGGAGGTCCGGGCAACATGTCGGGTGTTGCATGGGGATCTTCACACCATATCCCTCCAGAACGAGGCTTTCCACACCCGCATGCTTGCTGCCGTGGAGGAGCAAACTAGGGCTTTGCGTGGGCTGCCTCCCATAGCACCACCACCTCCTGTGGCAGCAGCAGCAGAGGTTGAGGAGAGCGAATCCAGCAGTGGATCTCCCACAATTTAGTAGCCGTGCAGGCCATGAGCCCATGGAGGTGTTTTTTTTCCCCAACATTCACACAGGTGGCTGTTGGTGGGCATCCTGTCCTCGGACCTCCTGGGTGGCCTCCCCCACCCTCCATGGCCCACACATGGCCATTTTTGATTTATGATTTTTGATTTTTTGTTGCAGTGTGTTGCCTTGTGTGGCTCCCGTGGGCATCCACTGTATTCCGGCTGGGCACATGCAGGCTTGTCCTGAGTTTGGGTTAGATGCTTGGGTTCGTGAGACACACACCCCTCCTGCTTCCCGTTTCCATGGGCTTGCAAAGGGTGTGCCCAAGTGACAGTGACTTACACAGTGACGTTGGACTCCCACGACATGTGTGGGTGGTCTGTAGTCAATGCTGTGTATACATTCCTAGTGCATATTGTTGTTGTATTGTGCACTGCATGGTGTATTGATGTGTGCTTGTGCATCCATGTCTCCCTCCTAATTTGCAGGTTTATTCCTCATGTCTTCACAAGGCCGTCCACTTTGGAGATGGAGCTCATGTTGTGAGCAGTGGACTTCCAGATGTGCGTGGCAACAACACTGTACAGTTGGAGGTGGTGGATGTGCTGGCATTCTCATGTTGTAAGACTATGTATTCTTTACCTTAGTACTGTCATGTTTATGCTATGTCGATTGTATTGTGGTAAGTATTTGGTCATGTGTGTTGTTATTTCTAAATTTATGTGGCCATATTGTGTGTGGCCAGTTTCCATTAGGGACACTGTACTTTGTGACACGTGTCATGTTTGGGGGATGACTTTGTTTGCTCTCACATGGCATGTCATGCCATGGTGTGTTGGGTGGCGGTGCTGGGGAGGGGTTGGGTGACATGGCACTGTTGTCATGTTGTATCTTGCAAGGGGGTAATGATTTTAGCAGCATAGAAGTGTGTCTTTTGAACACAGCATTGGTGGTGTTTGTGTAGGTAGGGAAGCACACAATGGAACACTTCCAGATGTACAATCTCAGGCTGGTATGGTTGTGACAGTTGACGGTCCATTGACACATCATAATTGCCAGTTACAATCATCATTGATTGTCAGCTGGTATGTGCCAGGGCTGTGTGCACTCCACAGGGGTGTGATTTTATGTGAAGTAATTAGCCACGAGCTGCGTACGGGCTGCCTCACCCGGTGCCCTTTCCCCTCCCATGCGCAGCGGGCATGCATGTGATTGGGGATGTGGGGGCACCACCATGTCCACGGCCAGGCCCCGGCGTGTTGCAACGTTGTGCAGGACACATGCTGCCACTATGATCCTGCACACTACTGGAGGAGCGTATAACAGCTGCCCGCCAGAACGGTCAAGGGAGCGGAAGCGTGACTTGAGCACTCCGAATGTGCGCTCCACTATGCCCCGGGTTGCAATGTGGGCGGTGTTGTATCTTACCTGGGGTGGCGTGGTGGGGTTCCGAATTGGCGTCATCATGTGGGTGCTGAGAGGGTAGGCACTGTCCCCTGGGGAGGTGGTGATGGGTATCATTAGTGGGGTTGTGACATTACTCAGTATCTGATATGCATGCATGCGCAGTGGCATTTATACTCACCGAGCAGCCATATATCACCATGCCGCCCAGCTTCTATGTCCCGGTTTAGGGTAGACATTCTGTAGATGAAACTGTCGTGGGTGGAGCCTGGATAGTTGGCGTATACTGAGGTGATGATTCCCTTGGCATCACATACTACCTGGACGTTGATGGAATGCCAGTGCTTGCGGTTTCGATAGATGTGCTCAGTTGCCCTGGGGGGACGTAGAGCCACATGGGTGCAATCAATGGCAGCTAGCACTTTGGGGAATTGTGCCACCCTGTAGAAATCCTGGGCGACAGCCTGCCTTTCTGCAGGTGTTCTGGGCAGGTATATGTGCCTGCGGACTGATGGGCGTGCAGTGATGATGGCCAAGACCTGGTGTAGGCAGCGTGACTGCGTGGCCTGTGACACCCCCCCCACTATGGCACTTGTCTGCTGAAATGATCCAGTGGCCAAGAAGTGCAGTACATTGAGGACCTTCTCCAGGGGGCTGAGTGCTTGGGAGCACAGGGTGGTTGATGTGAGGTCATCCTCCCACTCACTGACCAGGTCGAGTATTATGTGAGGTGGAAACATGTACCTCCCATACACATGGTCATCAGGCAACCCAAAAAGGCTGGTTCTGGGTGTAAAAATTCTGGCCCTGACTATCCTCCTCCTCCTCCTGCGGTATCCCACGGCCAGTGCTGCTAGGAACGGTATGTTCATCCTGGCGTCTGAGCTTGTTTGTTGTTTTCGTGCACTTTTATGCTGTGCGGGTGGACGCACGCCTACTTCCTGCTGGCGTACGTGTTTCCGGATTGGCCACGTTCGATTCCATGAATACGCGTTGTAGGCGAGCGTGTAAAACTTCACGCGCACCCCTGGAATACACGTACCCAGCCCAATTGCATGTGAAACATCCCGCGCACCCCTGAAATACATGTACCCAGCCAATCGCGTGTGAAACTTCTCACGCACCCCTGAAATACACGCACATGCTCCCCCAGGCCCGATCGCGTGTGGAACTTCTCGCGCACCCCTGAAATACACGTACCCAACCCAATCGCGTGTAAAACTTCCCGCGCACCCCTGAAATACACGTACCCAGCCCAATCGCGTGTGAAACTTCTCACGCACCCCTGAAATACACGCACACGCTCCCCCAGGCCCGATCGCGTGTGGAACTTCTCCTGCACCCCTGAAATACACGTACCCAGCCCAATCGCGTGTAAAACTTCCCGCGCACCCCTGAAATACACGTACCCAGCCCAATCGCGTGTGAAACTTCTCACGCACCCCTGAAATACACGCACACGCTCCCCCAGGCCCGATCGCGTGTGGAACTTCTCGCGCACCCCTGTAATACACATACCCAGCCCAATCGCGTGTGAAACTTCTCACGCACCCCTGAAATACACGCACACGCTCCCCCAGGCCCGATCGCGTGTGGAACTTCTCGCGCACCCCTGAAATACACGTACCCAGCCCAATCGCGTGTAAAACTTCCCGCGCACCCCTGAAATACACGTACCCAGCCCAATCGCGTGTGAAACTTCTCACACACCCCTGAAATACACGCACAAGCTCCCCCAGGCCCGATCGCGTGTGGAACTTCTCGCGCACCCCTGAAATACACGCACACGCTCCCCCAGGCCCGATCGCGTGTGGAACTTCTCGCACACCTCTGGAATACACGCGCCCAGGCCAATCGCGTGTAAAACTTCTCGCGCACCTCTGAAATACACGCCCACGCTCCCCCAGGCCAGATCGCGTGTGGAACTTCTCACGCACCCCTGAAATACACACACACGCTCCCCCAGGCCCGATCGCGTGTGAAACTTCTCACGCACGCGTGTTCCCGAAACCCGTAATACACGTTCCCTGCTTTGCGTTTGCTGTTTGCCAGTCCGGTAAACTGGTACAGGGTTGGCGCAGCCCTTTGCGATGGTTTTGCGATCTTGATGGCTTTTCCTTGCGCGAGGGCATTCTTGGGGACGTAACTGGCGCTGCTGCAGGGTCACTGCGCCACTCTGCGCCACGTCTGCTTTTGGAGGCGAGAATCCATGAATACTCTGTGCGCGGAAATTGATTTTATCGCACGCGGCTGGCGCAGACATTCGCACGGGCACGCTGTGCACCAGCCGCGTGCGACACTTTTGTGTAAATTTCCATGAATTACCCTGCTGATGAGGTCACATAAATGCACATCAACATAAATGGGCAGATTTATTACCCATGTGTGGAATTTACTTGTAATAATTCCTCAATAAGGATGTCTCCATTTTCTATCTCTAGGTTTATTATCAATTAAATCTTGTATTTGTGGTTCATATGTATGCTGTGCATTAAGTCAGAGATGCAACAGACTCTGAAATCAGTTGCCAGCAGCTAAAACAAATTATAAGTATACAGCTACAAATTAGGCATGGTCAAAACCAATAGTTCTGGCTTTTGCTATTGTTCATAGCATTTTACATTTATAAGCATGAATTTGAGATAATCCCATAAACATTTGGACTGATGAAAGAACATACAACCTGAAGAGCCGGTCATCATGTGCCTATTATAGCATGAGCTGATAACCTCTGATGGCTGTTTAAATAATTCTAATATTTTAAATGGGGAGCCGGGGAAAAATCCTGAAGCTTACACAGACTGGTACATAGGTCCTTAAAATGCTTGTGATATACACAGCTTCCAATATAAGAGAATTGGTGAGTGTCATTCATCTACACAAACACTCAGTGGAGGCGTGTGCAGCAATTAGTATAGATTTTTAAAAAAAGCCTTTAATAGGGTCAAATGGATTTATCTAAGACAAATCCTACTTAAAGTAAACTGTGGCATAAAATTCCTAATGCTTTTGTCAGCTTCATGCAATAATTTCAAAGCTCGGGTAATGGTTAACTGTCTCACATTAGACTCAGTTGACCTCAGAAGGGGAACACAACAATAATACCTATTATCCCCTTTTTTATTTGACTTATTCATTGAGCCCTTGGAGATTTTAACTAGAAATTATCCAATAATTAACAGGCTTCAGAGTAATGTTTGCGTATCAAAAGTTCTTCTCTATGAAGATGATTTGCTAGTTTTGGTCTCTCAGCCGGAACATTCACATCATCACCTGTTAGATGTGCTGACCTCTTTTGTGAAAGTGTCAGATTACAAAATACAAAATAAATGCATCAAAAACTGAGATTTTTTCCAATCACAACCTCATGTCATAAAACTCTATGTAGGGGGGCTTGAGGCTCGAGTTTTCCATCCATAGCAGCTAAACAATGGAACTCCTCCCCGCCCCCCACCACCTGCGCTGAGGGCCGAAGAGTCCTACTGGGGCTTCCGAAGACCTTTCAAAACCTGGCTGTTCAGCCAATGCCTGACCTTCCCTCCCTGGGCATTACTGACTGTCTGTGTGTAACCTACAATCCCGGGATATTACTGTCTGTCTATATGTAACCTACACCTTTCACCACTTTGTTATGTATGTTAATTTATCCTGTCTATAATTGCCAATTGCCAATTGCCAACCGCCCACATGTAACTGGTACCTGTAACAGCGCCTCGATGACTTCAGGTTTTTGTGCGCTTTATAAATGAAAAAATTTATAATAATAACACGTGATCAAATAATGAATTTAGATACTTAGGCATCTATATAACGAAAAATAGGAGTCAACTGATAACATCAGGAAAAGACTTACAGAGGGAAAATACATAACTAATCTATGCTGTAAATGGGACATGTGAAAATGAATGTTGTGGGGGATAATTAACGCCATTCAGATGAGCCATCACCCAAAATTGTTGTACGTATTCAGTATGCTCCCATTTGCACTTCCAGAAAAGACATTATCAGAAACACATACATTATTTAATACATTTTGGGTGGGAGAGTGTGGGAAAGCAAAAATGCCCATGGAAGTTCTTCAGACTCTGGTTCAGATGGGAGTTTCCGAATACCGGAATCCAAAACCTGTATCACAAAGCATATACTTTATGTACAATGCATTATTGGCTCAGAGCTGATCAGTTAGATAATCCAAATTGAGTTCATAGAGAAAAAAGCAGTGTGTTCAGTACCATTAGAACATTTGTTGTATATGGAAAAGAAACTGCCAGTTCATTCAACTCCACCGTCAATTAAATCATATATCGGAAGAGTGGTAACCAGTTTAGGGGTGAACATTATCTTCTTTGCAAAGACTCTTTCCTTTGGAAAAATCCTGCTTCACCATTAATAATCATATACTTTATTGGAAATCATGGCAAAAGGCGGGAATTTGGCAACTGGGTTAAGTCCATGACAGAAATAATGTATTTCATTTTGATATAAGCTATCCAACCAAGAGAAACATCTGTATCAGCAGCACAGAGCCTATTTGTGACTGAAGGTCTTGAATGCAACTATTCCCAATTCTCCACTACTATTGCAGCTGTCCGCACTCACACAGATATCAGCCTTGGCTATCTATAAGCATTTGGTACCATCTCATTAGGCTCTGTTTCACAAAAAGGTGACATTTTTGTGAATGATGAATGCTAATCTGATCTGCGAACTAAATTCACAGACAGTGAGTGGAGTCAAATATGTACCGGGCCCAGTAAATAGGAAACATATCTATGCAACTAAGAATAATTCATTATTTTTACAGGTCACCATAGAAGATATGGTGTTGTAAGATATGACCTACCGGCAAATGTTGGCAGTTTAGGAGCCAGACAGGCCCATCGGTACACATGTTCTGGTCTTGTCAAAGGGCTCTGTTATTTTAGGATGAGGTTCTGCAATGTAGTGACTTAGTGTTGGAATTCTCATTCCCATGTGTAATGGATTTGTTGTCTCTCCATATATGTCTAATGACTATTAAAATGGGATGAGTTTGCAGGGCACTTATACAGTCAAATAAACTAATTCTGAAATATTGGAAGAGTTTTTCTAGACACTTGGTTGATGACTGGTTAGACAATCTGATAATTCGTCTAAGGAAAAAGCCTTGTTTCAGAATAAGGATAAGATGAAAAATTCCAATGATATGTAGGGAGTTTTTATTTAATTGTATGGATAGTTGTTTTAATAATTGTTTCAGAACCCACTGTCATTTCCTTGTCCCCCCCAACCTTTTTTCACCTTACCACTATCTTTGTGTATAGTTCCGATGGTTTATAGATGCATATTTATGCATAATTAATTGTTGGAATTAAAAATTACTGTTACATGTTTTATTCTATTTTATGAAAAATATGTAATAAATTATAATTAAGCAGCTTCACGCCCCCCATTAACCAGGGTCATTAACAATGTCCACCAGAATGGCGTAACTACCAATCATACAATAACCACAAGCCATGATAACAATTGTTTGCAGCAAGGCAAAAATGTTGTGCTCTAGGAAAGCCAAGCACCAGTTTACCAGGAATGCAAAGTGGAGATCAGCTTTTATGGAAAAGGGCTAGAATAGCTGATGTAAGGAAGATTGGATAGAGTGGAGGCTATATGCAATTTTCTGGCAGAGATACTTAAGCAGAATTCATGATTTGATTTTGATCCCATTGACAACTAAAGCAGTTACTGCCTCCATGTTTCACACATAATAACAACGTGTAAGTTCCATGCATACCTTGAAACCTTTGAACATTCATGGCTGCGAATTGTGGAATGTAGAAGCACCACATTCAAATCTATATGCAGGTTTAGGAGTTGATTGATTTAGTATAACAGAGTAACCTTCTACATTATGTCACATGTCCTTTTAACATCATGCCCCTGCAGCATCTAATTCTTTGCTTCCCTTCTCTTGCACCATTTCCACTTTTACCAGCACTACAAACCCTAGTGGTAGGAGGGGTAAGATAGAAAAAGAGAGCAATCAAGATAGAAAGAAAGAAACAGAGATTTTGAGGCACATTTATGGACATATGGAGGGGTAAAAGAAGGAAAGAAAGCTGAAGTGACACAGATGGGACAAAGAGAGGGGGGACTGAGACTGACTGTGATATTGTGCCTGAGTCTGGCTAGTATGAAGAACAAGGACTAGGAATGGATGATTAGGAAGACAGATACGGACTATGAGAAAGAAAAAAGAAATAGGTTTGAGAAGGACTATGACTAGAGGAAGGAGATTTGCTAGAATAAAGGAGATGGACTAGGATTAAGAGACAGTGCTATTATGAAGGAGAAGGGCCAGGGCAGAGGAGAAGTGATATGATGAAGGAGAAGGATATTGAAGACAGACTAGTTTGAAGGAGGACAATGACAAAGGCCTTAGTTGAAGGACTATGATGAGGGAGGAGGACTATGAGGAAGGACATGGACTATAACAAAGCACCATGTTGAGGGACTAAGTTGAAGGAAAAAGACTGGCATGAAAGATTATGGCAAAGGACAAAGATGAAGGTGAAGGACTATGAGGAAAGACTATGAGAATGGACTATGAGGAAGGACTGTAAAGTAAAGTAAAAGGACTATGAGGAAGGAGAAAGCACATGACTAAGGAATATGATGAACACCTATGACTAACATGAAGGACTGTGATGAAAGAGTATGACAAAGGAGAAGGAGTAGGATGAAGGACTGTGGTGTAGAAGGCAGGCTTGGATCAAGGGTTCTGATGAAGGAGAAGGACAGAGATGAAGGTCATAGATGAAAAATTAGGATGAAAAAGGAGGACACTGTTGAAGGACTACATCGAAGAACTATGGTGAAGGACTTTGATGAAAGAGAATGACACAAGGGAAGGACTATGATGAAGGACAAGGACAAAGGAAGAGATTAAGAAAGGAATAGGACAAAGGAACTTGATGAAGAACCTTGCTGAAAAGAATGATGACGGACTGACAAGGGAAAGACATAGGGTGAATAAATATGATGAAGGAGAAGGACTAGGGTGAAAGATAATGATGGAGGGGAATGAATATGTTGAAGGACTATGACTAACAAGAAAGACTATGACACTAGAGAAGGACTAGAACTAAGGAATATGATGAAGGACTATTTAAAATCAACGAATATTAGAATAAAGGACTATAATGAAGGTGAATGACTAGGATGAATGACTAGCATAAAAGAGATGGACTATGATTTAGCATAACAATCGAGACAAAGGAGAAGAACTATGATGAAGGACTATGTTGAACATTAAGGACTATGATAAAGAAGGACCATGACAAATGAACAAGCACTAAGCCAAAGGAATATGATGAAGGACTTTGACAAAGAAGAAGGACTTGGTTTAAAGGGAAGGACTTTGACAAAGGACTATGATGAAGTAGAAGGACCGGGACAAAGGTAAAGGACTATGATGAAAGGCAGAGCAGGATAACAAGTACTATAATAAAAAAAAGAAGGACCAGGAAAAAAGGAAAGGACTATGGCAAAGGCTATAATAAATTACCATGATGAAGGAGAAGGACTAAGATGAAGGACTGATATGAAGGACTATGAGGAAAGCCATTGATGAAGTAGAAGGACTGGAATGAAGAACCATGATGAATGATTATGATGAAGGATGAGGCTTGAACGAAGGACTGTTATGAAGGAGAAGGGCTAAGAAAAATAATTATGATGGGGAGCAGGGCTAGGATGAAGGACAATGATGAAGGGCTCAGAGGAAGGATACAGACTAGGCTGAAGTTCTATGAGGAGGGCGAAGGACTAGGAGGATGAACTTTGGCAGATGAGAAGTACTCTGATGAAGAACTTTGACAAACAACTTTGATGAAGGATTCTAACAAAGGAGAAAGATTAGAATGAATTCTATGTAGAAATACTATGATAAAGGAAAGGACTAGGATGAAGAGCTACAAAGAAGGGGAGGTGTTAGGATGAAGGACTATGATGAAGGACTGTGGCAAAGGACAAGGACTACAATGCAGTCCTATGATGAAGGAGAAGAACAACGATGAGGAAAGAGGACTATGACAAAGTAGTAGGACTGGGACGAAGGACTAAGATGACATTGAATGACTATGATGATGGACTATGATGAAGGACCACGAGAAAGAAGAAAGACCTGGACACAGGAGAAGGATTCTGACAAAGGATCATTATGATGGACTATGATAAAGAAAAAGGGCTATGATGACGAAGGACGAGGATAAAGGAAGAGGACTATGATGAAGGAGAATGACTTGGATGAAGGACTCTGATGAAGGAGAAGGGATATGATGAAGGATTATTATGATGAAGGAGAAGGACTAGGATGAAGGAATTTGGCAAAGCAGAGGGTCAAAGACAATGGACTATTGTGAAGGAGACAGACAATAATGAAGTACCATGATGAATGAGAAGGACTTTGATGTAGGAGACAGAGAAGGATGAAGGAAAAGGTGAAGAAGGACTATGACAAGGGTGAAGGACTATCACAAAGAACTAGACGAAAGAATGGTCAGTGGAAGGAAACAAAAAATAACTATATGTGATGCAGTCAATGTATGTCAATGGCATTGCCATTTGCCATGCCACCCAAATATTCTGTTTCTCAACACCTTTTATCTTTTCTTTGTTCAATACATCAATGTTTGGGCCACAGGTTGTCACCAATGCAGCACCATATGTGCCAACATCATAAAGACATGCACCTGCACATCCGTTGGGGAGAAGATGTGGCTCAATAATACACAAATCTCCATATTTCAGGGTTTTATAAAAAATAAAATCCAGCCTTGTTTTGTGGGGCATTTGTTCCAGTCTTATACCCTGCACCAGAGGATAGATGACTGCTGGCCAAGTTGGTGCACTAGAGTCAAAGGCAAGGATCTCAAATGAGGGAGAGGTTCGTCTGGGGCACAATAGAGCCCGGTGGTATGGCCTTGTTGCTGGAAGAGCTTGTGCAGGTGGAAGAAAATGGAAGCCTCACCTCAGCGTCTTGTGACGGAGCCTGTCCATGTCTCTTTTCTCAATGCCCAGTGTGCGTGTGAACCTATATATTGTTATTCTTATTTGTAGATGTGCGTAATATGTATTGTCCAATTATTATGTTATTGTCGGTTGTTTAAGAACTTGTTACACCATCGTTGTGTTTTTAGGGGTTTGGTTCCTCTCTTGTTCCCCATCAGTTTTAAGACGTGCATACAATAAATAGTCAGATATTTTTTTACTATCGCATTACTGGTTAGTATTAACCATGGTATGATTGCTTTTCATATGCACCTTTTTTTTATCCAGCACTTCATGCACTTTTCCGGTTTTGCACTTGCACTTTATGTGGGAAATCTTTGCCCTGTAGTTTGCACATGCGTTTTAGCATCGTGTTGTATGATGCAGCTAGTATTTAACTAATTCGTTATTGTGTGTAACATGTCTGCCCCACTCAGATCATTCACATTGAGGGTTTAACGTTACATTGTACCAATATTTAATGTAGTTCTTACCATTTTGCACTTGGACTTTATAGGGGTTAATTTTAGCCACCATGTTTTTTCAGATACTAGCGGTTTTTTTCGATATTATTTTGGTTTTGCTATCTGTGCTGGAATATGTGAGGTACATTTTCGGGGTGCATGCACTTGCACTTCATGGTTTGGGGGAGTCTTTCAAGGTCTCCCCCCCCCCCCCAGCTGACGTGATGGGAGAAGGCGTGGCAGGCGCCCTATTAAAATTAAATGCGCTTTCGCTCTGCTGCTAATTATTTAAAATGCTTTGACATCCTTATGCACTCGCACTTTAAGACTGTGTGCCTTGGATGGTATTCCGAGATGGTATACCGAGTCTATATTGACATCGTTACCTAACTCTCAGTACTTGGGCTCTTGAAACTGCTATTGTTTCATTGTCAATGTTTTGTGCTACAGCAGTTGGCTTCCACACGTGATCACTAAGCGTGCTACAAACGATGCGTATGTTCTGCCTTTCTTTTCTCTACTGCGGCCACTGTCAGAATATGTTGTCATTCTTGGCCTCCCTATGCATTAGCACTTTATCACGGTTCACCTGCCATTGATTTATCATTTCCTGATGTGCTTGGAAATTTGGATAAAAGTGCTATTTTTTGTACATCAACAGCCAAGTTTGGCACTCTATTTTCAGGTGCCGGAGTGAAGTGCGTTACTAATGCCATTACGTATTATAATTATGTTTTAACAGTATGTATACCATTTTACCATGAGCATGTATGGCAACTACCACGATGTTGTTCATTCCAACATGTCTGCCTGCAAGCCTTCAACATTTGTATTGCATTGTACTTGTTAAGGGAAATGGATGAAAGACAACTATGCATGTATTGACATCTTTCTTCTGACAGCGTGTTCTGTGTGATTAAGCACTTGATAGTGCGAAACACGTCATGCTGGACTCTGTCCCTGTGTTCCTGTATTTTTGTCCTTTTTTGATTATCAATAGCATTTGTCGTAGTGACTTATTTTGTTTTTTTTGTTTCTTTTTTGTTCAAATATATATATTCAGTGGAAAAAACGATGTTAAAGGGACGTTATTGTAATAAAGTAAGTTCCTTAGACACATCCTGTGGGTTCCAGCAGTTAGCTTCACTGCTGTTACATTAGGTTTCTACAAGATGACAGAGTCTGAACCTCTGGCTCCCATCACCCAGGCAGGAGCTCTCCAACTGACTCTCCCTGGAACCTTCCACTCCAAGCATTCCTTCACTCACACCTAAACATTCTCTCTGACACACCAACATTCTCTCATGAGAGGAAATATAATAGAAACATATAATGGATCAAATGCAGCAGTTATATATGTTAAGATTGTGATTGACAATGTTCCATTTTTTATGTCGTTGGTGCTAAATGACTTATTGTTCATGAATGTGCGTTGGCTTCGTTTTGTAAAGGTTTTTGTAAAACCATATACAAATAAAAAAAGAAATAAAAAAAATTCTCTCATGCATTACCAAGCACAATACAACAGTTATGATTTAGTTGCACTAATAAAATCCTATGAAATTCAGTGAAAAAAGTTTGTTAAAGGGACGTTATGATTACAAGTAAAATCGAAAACTCCCCATAACTTACCAGTTATGGTAAGTTAAGCAACCATAACTCGCACCACCACAGTGCATTGCTAAAACTAGCACCCAGGACATCAACGGTGATGTCACAAATGTCATTGATGACGAAGTACCTAATGTATTAAAGAATGTACCTATCTAAACAAAACATTATATTGGACTGTGGACCTAATCATACATGTACATAGGCAATGGCTGCAGCATACATCATAGAAGTAGAATATTTTTTATCTGGTAATTATGACTAGTAAAATTATGAATGCTACCTTACTAGAGTTTTGAGTAATGTTAAACATGGAATAAAAAGCTAATAATTCAAGAATTAATACATAGTTGTATTAGTACAAACAATACATATGAAGACCCACAACATAGCTCTCAACTCACACGCTTTTGGTGGGTGTCACCCGCCTTGTAAACAGCTGACTCACCCGCTAAGCCACCTGCACGCCCATTTGTTTCAATGGGGCTCTCACCCGCCAAAAATAAAATCGGGTGTTTTCATCCGCCTTTGTGACACAAATGGTTGAGAGCTATGTCCACAATGCATGCAAATCAGATGCACATACAGGGAAACTAAAGTAAGGAAGAAAGAAAGAAACAACATCACCAGAAAATGTCGATAACATTAAAGTTCATCGTCCTGTATACAAATGAATTGTGTGTTTGAGGCCTGCTTATTGCCCCATCTATGTGCACCATGAGCTGAGAGCAAACCCTAAAGTACTTTAAGAACATAGAAGAAGGTTAACGTCTGTATATGTAGCACCTTTTCAATTTTCATATTCTGACTGTAAGTGATCAAAACCACCTGGCCTAGATATGTCAGAGAACAAAAACAAGTTGGCCAGATATGTGGTGTCATCAGTGATGTCATCAATGACATCTGTGATGTCATCTTTTATGTCCTAGGTATTAGTCTTAGCAGTGCCCGTGTTGGCACGAGTTATGATTGCTTAGCTTACCATAACTGGCACATGTCTGGGTTTTTTCGATTTTACTTGTAACCATAACGCCCCTTTAACAACGTTTTTTCACTGAATTTCATAGATTTTTACCAGTGCACCCTAATTTGCTACAACCTCCTAATTTCATACTCACCCCCATATATCAGCCTTTTCAGCCAATCTAGAAAGTTTCAAGTAAAAACAGTGCCATTCGCCACCTCTTGGTAACATTCTAAGCACTTCTATCAACTTGCTACAACTTTGTACACCGTCACTGCAGACTTACGGAACAGCGTCAAGTGACTGTTCGCAAATGGGTCTGTGGTTTGGCGGAAATTTCGAAGGTCCATTTTCAGCCGATCTAGGAAGTTTCAAGCTGAACGTTTACCCTTCCACAGCTCCTAGACACACTTTTACTAATTTTCCATCTGCAATCCAGGAGAGAGCATCTACTTGCAAGGGTATTGGCACACCTGCTATTTAACTTCAAAAATGGCATCAGCCATGGCCATCCCTTCTCCTCAGGGTTCACCAACACCACCATCACCACTACCAGCTGGAGGGCCTGGGCAAGGGAAAAGGCTCAATAATGCAGAGAAGGATCAAGAGGACCAAGAAGATGAGATAGAGGAAATGCCTACATCCAGCTCCCAGAGAGAATCGGATTGGGGTTGGAAGCCCGCGGCTTGGAAGCCTGCGACTGAAAATGTCGAGGGATAAATGACCAAATGTTTTTTTCCGAAAATAACTTTTGGTCTTCTCTCCCCTCAGAATTTCAGCCACAGGCTTCCAACCCCACCCCCTACTTACCGCGCGGCAGCACACTTCGCTGTGTGCCGCTGACTCACTGTGTACCTGCAATGCCTGTTCCCTTTCACTTCCGTGATCGGAAGCTGGCGCTGCAGGGTCCTTTCCATTTTTTATTTTTTTATTTTATGTTTTACTTTGTTTGGGACCGGCTGTGGGGGACACCCCCGCAACCCACCCTCACAATATAGGGAGCGGGGGACACCCCCACAGCCCCTGCAGTCGTTGCCACCGAAAGGGAGATTTGGTAAAACCTTTCGGCCGTTCAATTTTTGAAAGGCTGAAATTCAGCCAAATCTCCCATTCAGTCTTTTTCTCCCTGGCTTTTTGGATGTTACCAGAGAATCATTGGTGAAGTGGTTCTTTAGGACAGTACAAGGGTTACCAAAGACTCGGGCTACCCATGTTGAATTCATTGAGTGTGGAATCATACTCAGTTGCAGACAACATAGGTAGTACTCTTTTTGGACCACTTCCATGCAATGCCACACTCGCTCCAACCACCAGGGTGCTCTAAGAAAGGCTATTCCTTTCTCAGGGAGAATAGGTTATCTTCCTCTATCCGATCTTCCTCAACCTCTCCTGCCACTCCTGTGGGGCAGAGTATCCCACCAGCTGCCTCACAGGCCATACAGAACGCTGTTGACCCTTAACTTTCTACAGTCACAATACTATGACACATTGCTCTGCAGGGGGGGAGCATTATTGGAGTGCTTTCGAGGCCGTGGTCAAGGGGCACAAGAAACACTGCCACCTACCTTAGATTTAAGGCATGCCCAACATCTTTTCCTGTCCACCTGCCCTCCGTATCTGTGGTTGGTGCCCCTTCCCTGCCTCATTTCCCTCCCTTCTTTCCCTCACCATACCTCCTCGCCTCTCCTGCAAAAAAAAAGAAATCACCCCAAAATATAAAAGCCAGAAAGACAAAATAAAAGTTTCCTTTTGGAGCCACCTTACACAGTTAAAAATTAGAGCAAAAAAAGAATCTAAGGACCATTTACAGTCTGCATAGTCCGCAGACAGTATAAAGGTCAGCGGACACCTGGAAAATTCCAGGCATGGGGTGAGGGAATTAAAATCAATGAACTTGTTTTTTGTTAAAAAATGGTGGCTCTTAAAAGAACCTTTTTTTCATTTGCTTGAGGGTTTTATATACTGAACGAACAAATGTTGTACTGAAATAAAAAAATCTAGCTTTCACAAAAACTGCTTTACTAGAACTACAAAAAAAATACTTCACAACATATTTCACATGCTCACAAAAATAGTTTCTCTGCATTTTGGATATTCAAAAGAAAAATCTGATTTCCGACATCAGTCAAATGCATTGCATTTCCTCGAAAAATATTTACCCCATCCAGCTAAATATTTACATTGTCAAAAGATGGCATTCCTAAACCAAATGAAAAAAGCACATACATCTTTATTGACATACTTCCATTTCTGATCAAATGAAGTTTGGACGTCTCCATACTTGACTTTGATGGTTTTCAGAAACAATAATCGTCACAGCTCGAAACAGCTCCATTACGCTTTTCAACATGTCCTTCATGGCAAACTGCAAAGATCCTGCAGTCACATAGCCCAAACTGTTGCCTCCACATTGCACAATAATAACATGGATGTTTAAAGTGAGCCATACTCTCACAGAATGGTAATATAGTTGGCCACTTTAATCCACAATGTGCATACTACAAAACTTCCACTTCTTCCAAACCAGTAGTAGCAGCGATGCCACAACATTCAAACCTTCACTGAATGGATCCAAGAATCTCCCACCATCCACACACTCTGCTTCTTCTTAGCCATAGCCATCTTCACTGCACACAACAAAGAAAACACTTGCTATCCGGTACACTTCAACTTCTTCTCCACAACTATAAAACCTGATTGACTAGTCCCTCCACAACCACAAAACATGATTGGCTAGTCCCCTGATGTCCTCTTGCCATGCAAGGCATCCTTAAAAGACCCGGATGGCAGATGCGGTCTGCGGTGTCCGTGGACACCGTAGCACCAGCCCAGCTTTTTTTCACCTATAAAAACAGCTCCCTAGCAAGTTTTTTCCATTCCCCCTCCCTTTCCAAGCCCTCTTTCGGCCACAAAACAATCCCAAATGCAATTTCCCCAATTTATTTCCACCTCGTGGTCTGCGGATCCAATATGGCGACCGCCTAAAAAAATATAATGCCGCTTATGGTTTTCAACATCCCATTAGCGGGCATGTACAATGTTACAATGTGTACTGTTAAAATCCAAGACACTAGAATATGCCAATGGGTATCTAACTACATAAAAAACACCCTTCATTGTAATACACTTCAAATATGCCATTAATGTTATTCATAACGCAAAATGTCTTGTAAAGTCCAATATAGTTAGAATACGCCAACAGGTATCTAACTACTTTAAACATTCCCTTAATTACAACACACTTCAAACAAACATACAAACACACTTACACTCACATAATGACAGTAGTTTTTTTTAATCCTCTATGGATTTTTTCCCCCAATGATTATTTCATGTCACTACAACAACAGTGTAGCGCACACTAATGTTATACCAAACGTAGTACATAGAATGTACTATTTATGAGGGTCAAAAAAGTAAATCTATATGTAAAATTGTATGCAATTAAAGCTTTTAAACTATCCTGCTAATCAAATTATACAGTTTTATTTCTCACAGAAGAAGAACCAGAGATTCCAGCTTTATTACTGTATGCAACTAAGTAACCATACAAAGTATTATCCTATTTGTTATCTTCACAAAGAAACCAATGCATTTTCCAGTAACACCAGCCTCAATTGTACTACAATCATAAATGCCATATACATTCAATTATATCCTTACACTATACTTCAAATACTGTGTACTACCCCTAAAGTTCCTATAATTACTATACACATATTACTATAGTATGTGTTGCCAGAAGCCAAATCCTTGGGGGTGCGAACACTGCGGCACCTGCACACCATTTCCTAAACTGTAAAAACAGCTCCAAGACAACTTTATTGCACTCCCCCAACCTTTCCAGGCCCTCTTTCGGCCACTAAATATCCCCACATTTGTTTCCCTGGGATGTCCGTGGACTCCGAATCAGGAAATGGCCCAGATATCACAATTTCTTTAAACTCATTTTTAGCAATTTTTTAAAAAAATTACTGGATGGATTTACACCAAATTTACAAAAGCACGCTTTCTGGACCAAGCTGCCGCTCTTGGAGCACGTTTAGTGAAATCCGTCCAGTGGCTTGGGATGTAGACACCATTTTTTCCATTGTGTCTGTGAGGATTTCCAAAATTTCAAAAATTTGGAGACCCCCCTATTACTTTGACCCCCCCTGGACAAAACCACACCAAACTTTTCCAGAATCATTCTGAGGGAGCCATATACCTTTTTTCCCCAAAGTTTGGTGAGTTTTCGTCCAGGCGGGGCAAAGTTATAAGCCGCCCCAAAAAGTGCTCTTTCCATGAGTTGAACAACTTAACCATAACAACAGGGTTTGCTGCTTTCTTTGGCATCTTGTTGCATACTATTGTGGTATTGTTGCTAGGCAATTCTCTTCACCAGCAATCTTACAGTGGCTTTTTGCTGATTAGTATTTGACTTGCCAGTCGGGTGATTTCGAGAGCCATATCTTTACACGTATTGTGAACACAACATGCAGGATACCATGGAAGTAGCTTGTCTACTGCAGGCACATAGCTTTTTTAATGAGCAGCAAGACATCTCTCCAGGATCAAATAACAATACCAATAAACAGCCTGACCCTGCCATCAGCAGGGAGTTGACTTTAATTAGAGAAATTGAGAAGTATCAGAGGAAAGTGATTTCGAATGGTAGGAAGAATGATCAGGGGTCTATGGATAATGATAACGCCTTCTTTTGAGGACGAAGATCCTTCCTTGCTTGAGGAATGGGGTCTTGCCAGTAAAGAGTGTTCAGGGCATTTTCTGACAACTTTGGTCAAATATGCTAAGTTAGATCACATCACGCTGTGGCCTTGAAACACATTGAAGCAGCTAAAACAGGATTTAAGGGCATACAATTAACTGAAGATGGCAATAAACTCTGCTCCAAGATTGATGGCAACTTGATTACTTATGAGGTGGAGATTAAACAGTGGAAACACAGGAAATTCATCTGTGACAAAACAGACTATAACAATGGGAGGCTCTTTACATTTGCCAAGCTTTTTGATACTCTTTGCAACATGTCCAAGTCTATGAGGGTAATTCAAGAATTCAGCGCACAAGTGGCGCACGTGGCTGGCACACAGTGTGCGCGTGCGACAGTCTGCGCCAGCCGCGTGTGCCAAAATCCATTTCCGCGCACAGCGTATTCATGGATTTTAACATCCATTACCAGCCGTGGCACAGCAGCACCAGTTACGCCCCCAACCCCTCCCTGTGCGCCATGTACAGTGCACAAATCCCATACATGGCGCACAGACCAGTGGACCAGCATACAGGCCCCCAACCACGAAAATGCCTGTAAAACTCCAGCGCACCCCTCCGAATACACGTACCCTGCTGCACGGGGAGAATCACACGTGATTGGCCCTGTGCCAGCAGGGTACGTGGATTTCGGGGGTTCGCAGGGAGTTTCACACGCGATTGGCCCTGTGCGAGCGGGGTACGTGTATTTCGGGGGTTCGCGCTGAGTTTCACACACGATTGGCCCTGTGCGAGCGGGGTACGTGTATTTCGGGGGTGCGCGGGAAGTTTCACACGTGATTGGCCCTGTGCGATTGGGGTACGTGTATTACTGGGGTTCGCGGGGAGTTTCACACGCGATTGGCCCTGTGCGAGCGGGGTACGTGTATTTTGGGGGTGCGCGGGGAGTTTCACACGCGATTGGCCCTGTGCGAGCGAAGTATATGTATTTCGGGGGTGCGCGGGAAGTTTCAAACACGATTGGCCCTGTGCGAGCGGGTTACGTGTATTACTGGGGTTCGTGGGCAGTTTCACACGCGATATCGCTGTCAGAGCGGGGTATGTGTATTTCAGGGGTGCGCGGGAAGTTTCCGAATACACGTACCCTGCTGCACGGGTAAAATCACACGTTTTGGCCCTGTGCCAGCAGGGTACGTGGATTTCGGGGGTTCGCGGGGAGTTTCACACGCGATTGGCCCTGTGCGAGCAGAGTACGTGTATTACTGGGGTTCGCAGGGAGTTTCACACGCGATTGGCCCTGTGCGAGCGGGGTACATGTATTTCAGGGGTGCGCGGGAAGTTTCACATGCGATTGGCCCTGTGCGAGCGGGGTACGTGTATTTCGGGGGTGCGCGGGAAGTTCCACGCGCGATTGGCCCTGTGTGAGCGGGGTACGTGTATTACTGGGGTTTGCAGGTAGTTTCACACGTGATTTCGCTGTCAGAGCGGGGTACGTGTATCCAGTGGGGTACGCGGGGGAGTCCCACACGTGAATTGGCAGTGTGGGTCCTCCCAGTTGTGCCCTCTACCCCCTCCACTGCCCCTGCAGGCAGCCCACACCACAGGGGACTACCCAGCACCCCTGGTCATGTCCCGCAGGCAGCCCATCCACCATTGGCATGCCCCCCAGCCAGCCCACATATCACCTTGCACTAGTGCTCACCAACTCATGTCCCCCTGCACCCCCACCCCCTAGCAGTGAGGGGCACCTGCCAGCAGGCCCCGACTCAGGTCCCCCAGAACCCCCACCCACCCAGCATTGAAGGGCATCTGCCAGCAGGCCCCGACTCATGTCCCCCAGCACCCCCACCCCTCAGCAGTGAGGGGCACCTGCCAGCAGGCCCCGACTCATGTCCCCCAGCACCCCCACCCACCCAGCATTGACGGGCACCTGCCAGCAGGCCCCGACTCATGTCCCCCACCACCCCCACCCACCCAGCAGTGAGGGGCACCTGCTAGCAGGCCCTGACTCATGTCCCCCAGCACCCCCACCCACCCAGCAGTGAGGGGCACCTGCCAGCAGGACCCGACTCATGTCCCCCAGCACCCCCACCCACCCAGCATTGACGGGCACCTGCCAGCAGGCCCCGACTCATGTCCCCCAGCACCCCACCCACCCAGCATTGACGGGCACCTGCCAGCAGGCCCCGACCCATGTCCCCCAGCGCCCCCGCTCACCCGGCAGTGAGCCTCAGGCCCTGACTCATGTCCCCCAGCACCCCCACCCACCCAGCATTGACGGGCACCTGCCAGCAGGCCCCGACTCATGTCCCCCCCTACATGACATAAAGATGCACAATCATGGCCCACATCTCCACCACAATACCACAGCACGCCACCCCAGTTTTGAGACGCAATGATTTCCCAATCCACCCCACACTGACATGCCTATCTCAAGACACAAACCAAAAGTCAACTATGTACATCAACACATGTCCATCACACACACACACACTGGTTGGCATTGATTGTGTAAACCCACATTTTCACATGCATGAACTCAATGAGCGAATTACACACATAAAAGTAAAATATCAAAATGTATTATGGACACAAATAAAGCAATGAAATGAAAGCATAAAAAAATTGCAAACATGAAATAAAAAGCATGTCCAAAAGATGAGTACATGAAAAGTATAACCAATCCAAAGAAATCCAAAAGAAAAATAGTCTAAACTCTCCCTCCACCAAAGCAAATCCAAAGGAAACGTAAAAAGTAAACTCCATGAATCCATTGTGAAATCCAAAGAAAAAGTTCCAATAAATCCATTGTCCAACTATGTACAATCAATTGCCAAGGGTCCATGAGCCCAACGCAAGAACAGAAACCTATGAAAAAAACTACCTAATAAAAAAATGATATACAAAATGTTTGGGGGCAAAGTCCAAACACCCCAAAATAAAGGAAAATGAAAACAAACACTAAAAACTATATACAATGGCGGCGGGCTAGTCCGACGGCTCACTTTCCGATTTCCCGGGCCAGGGCATCATCGAACTCCTGCTCAATGTTCTGGAGGCGGTCCTCTTCCATGGACCCGAGGGTTCGCAGGGGCGATGCCATGTTGACCTCCAACTCCCTGCGAATTGCCTCGAGGCACTCGGCCCGCCTCAGTTTCCTCCGCATGGAGTTCTCCACCCTGACCATTGTGAGCCGTGCCTCTTCCACCCGCCGCCGCGCCACATCTATGGCCTGGCCCAACTGCTGCCACATGGAAGACACTTCCAATCATGGGTCCTCCTGCCCTCTGGCCGATGCCTGTCCCTCAGATGTTGAAGGCCCTGAGCCATCATGGCTCCCACCTTGTTGCTGCTGCTGCTGTGCCTGTGCCCTGGCTCTTACTGCCTGCACGTCCTCCTCCGGCTGGCGTGTAGTTGTTGAGGTGGTCACACCTGCTGGACGTCCGACTCCCGACTGTGGCAGGGATTTGTCCTCCACCAGCCTGGCCGCAGGGTCAAAGGCAGCTCCACAGGGTACCCAGGTGATACATGGGTGGGAAGATGGCATGGAGGACGACTGGCGCATAGAGGGCTCAGGTGAGGAGGAGCTCGGAATAAGGTCCAGCATACGGGGGAATCCAGCCCTGGTGACCCGTCCCAGTAGGTCAACGCGGTCAACGAGGCATCCGAGATGACGTGCAGTGTCTTCACGAAAACACTGCAAATCACCTTGCATGTCCCGTTGATGCAACGCCATCCCAGACAGGACAGGCTCAACCCGGTCCCGGATTGCCACGTCCGCAGGGAGAGTAAGGCCAGTTGTCGTGCGTTCATCCCCTCCCTGAAAATGGGTCTGGACGTAGGCATCCCTGTTGGTGCAGGATGATGCAGTCACAGGATCGGGGACAGGATTACACACAGGCACCTCTGCGGCGGCCTGTGCTGCCTCCTGTCCCTGTCCCTGCACTGCACCACTAGCACCAGTGGAATCCCCACCTCCAGACCCCGTGTGTGTCCCTTCCACGGCCTCCTCCTCCACCAAACCCCCCACCAACCTGGATGACTCCATGCCATCTCCCTCCGTCGGACCCTGTGGAGTCTCATCTGCCCCTTCTGCTGCCAAGGAGTCCACCTCCGACCTCCACCTCTTGGACATACCCTTGGCAGCTGCGGCCTGGGACGCGGCACCAGACTCCTCACTCCCCGACGAGATGACAACCCGGGCCTTGCGTCTCCGGCTGGTGGTGCGATCCCTGCCGCTTTGCTCCACAGCACTCTCTCCGCCCTCTTCATCAGTTGATGCTGCAGACAGGGAGAAATAGAACACAGGCATCAAGGCACTGTACAATTTACTGATACACACATGACAGTTGCACATGAGTGGCAGTGTAAAACTACAGACATGGCATCACACCCCCAACACACATGTCATTTCAACTCACACACATGAGCAAATCAACAGGAATCTTGCAACAGGCAGCACCGTCCATACACAAACAACAGCACGAGCAGCCGAAGGTGAGCCTGATGTCACATGAAACACAGGGAGTGCACAACACATGCACACACGCCACCAGACTGACATGCATCTGTACATCACCACCACTGCAGTGATAATGTCACCATCCATGTCACATCTGGCAATCAGCCTCCTACATGTCAGTGTCACATGCATCCATGTTGCATCACAGTTGCACACTTGTCACATACACAGACATGCACATGTACACAGTGCAGATACATGCAGCAGGAACCCCCATCCATGTGTGACACCACAACCATGCCACAGTACATACACATAATTTTCACATGTGTGCACCCACACATGCATTTGGCCAGCATGCTTGCCAACACCTACACCATCGATGTGTCTCACACATGAGAGGAATCACATGTGGCTGGTTCACGTCCCTGTACATACGCATCCATACATGGCTCTACAAAGACATATGTTGAACCTGCACACTCCTGTCACACCACAACAAGCACAGCGTCCAATCAGTAGGCATGTACACTTACCGCTCGATTCCAGAAGGGTCTGCCTCTCAAGGATCTGGACGTGGAGCGCTGGGCGTATGTGTTCCAGGACCCTCATTTGGTGGTCGGACAGGTGGCCCCGGCACCCCTTTGCATCCGCTGCCTTCAAGAGGCGCCGGGCCTTGTTGAGGGTCCTGGACCTGAAGTCCTCTCAGCGCTTTCGGACATGTTTGATGTCGCGGACTGCCACCCCCTCCTCGTTGATGACAGTCACGGTGTCCATCCAGATCCTCGTCCATCCTTCATTGTCAGCACGTGAACTTCCAAAGAGGGCATCATACTGCCCCAGGACTTGCTCCACCAGGACTCCAACTTCCCTGGCACTGAAGCTGGTGGCCCTCTGCCTCTCTGGCTGGGGGTTGCCAGTGGTGCCAGATGGTGTTGTGCCCAACATAGCAACCCCAGAAGCAGGTGTGGGTGGGCAACTGGGTCCTGGGGCTGGGCTGTGGAGCGATGGTAACCCAGTCGGGAGTGTTCTGTTCCAGCAGGGGTGGTCACAGCAACTGCATCCCTGGCTGACGTGCAGGCAGCAAATAGCAGGCCACGTGGGCAGCAGGCAGGCAGGCAGCAGCAGATGGCAGGTGGGAGCGTGCTTGGGGCTCTGGGGGGCAGTAATTCGGCCTTCTGGGCAGGAGCGTGGTCTTCCGCGTGTTGTTGCGGGGCCAGCTTGATACGGAGTGATTTGGCACATGAAGAAATTGCACGTCAGCGTGAAATCCGAGGAAAGGCCCTTAGCGCATAAGCGCGTAAGTGACGTTACGCGCGTGGGCGTTCCCCACTACACGGGTGCATAGTGAATCAGCACGTGAGAAAACTGCACGTCACCGTGCTATTGGCGAAAAAGGCCTTAGCGCATAAGGGCGTAAGTGACGTTGCACATGTGGGCTGGCTTAAAAGGTATCATGCTATTTTCTTGTACGTGCTTTTTGTGGAGAGCGAGCGGGTGATTCTTATACTTCTTGTCGGTTTACACGCGATTACTTCACAACTTTTCCAGTTCGTACTCCCTGTTTCCTCAGACTGCGTTCTTTTCTTCTTTTGGCGGGGGTGTTGCCAACGTGCACTCGCGTGTCTTTTTCACGTTCTTTTTCAAGGCAGACGGTGAGTCGCACACGTATTTTCCAACTGTGGTTGCCCCCGTGTGTCGCGTACCCCTTCAGAGGTCATTGTAGGCTGCGTGTAACACGCGTATGCTTATTTTTGTGTTTCTGGGTGCCACAGCGTAGTGCGGGTTCATTTTTCCATGCACATGGTCTACCAGGGTTGCATGCACGTGTACTTTTGTTTTTGGGGTGCCTGTGCATTGCGTGACCCGTCATCTTCCCCCAGGGGTCACAGACAGCCTTGCTAGAGCACTAGGGTACGAATTCCATCTAGTACCCTACCCCTTTTACCCCAATTGCCCAGGACAATTGTTTACTGCAACTCCCATACACACAACAACATCAGTGCCATGGTTGGGAGACGACCAAGCAGTAAGGGAGGCAAAGGTGGCCGATCTCAAAGAGGTGGGCGTGGTGGGCGTGGTAGGGGACGTGGATAGGATTTGCAGGAAGCCCCTAGAGCCCCGTGTGTGGAGGTCCAATCGGGGCCACCTATGCCCCCACCAATGGTTTTGGGAAACGTAGCTGACACCATCCCAGCTCAGCCCTTGTTGGACGGGCCCATTTTGTCAACTGAACCGGCACAGGATGACTCCCAGGCTGACTTCCAGGTCACCAAGTCTAAGCCACGTGTGGTGGTGAAAGTTGCTGTCACCAGGCCACGTGGATCTGGGGCAGCAATGTCATCTGCTGCCCCAAGTAGCCAGGTTGGGGAGGCTGCAGGGGCAGCTGCAGCTCAATCCACCCCAGCTCCGAGTCTCCCAGCCGGGACAGTGCTGGTCCAGGTCCATCACCCTGCAGCCAATGCCTGCACCAAGACCTTTGGTCATTGTGCCTTTACAGGCTTCAAGTACCCAGTCCACCTCCGCTTCTGCCCCTACTGTCCAGAGCGGCGTAAACCACTCAGGATGCACACCACCTTCCAAGAAGAGGTAGAAGGGTGCTCTAGCACTAGAGGCTGAGACCCCAGACACAGCTACACACTCTGGTACGTCAAGGAAGCCTAGCTTTAATGACCCCGAACTTGATGCACTTGTTGCCTATGTGTCGGCACATAGCCTCGAAATGGTGGTGACTGCAGGGTGCAAGACTACGCTTGGTCAACGTAGGGCCCACTGGCAGACCATCGTGGACCACATTAGTGCCCTTGGATTTGTGAGGCGCACAGCTGATGATTTCTACAAGCGGTGGAATGACCTGAAACGTAGAGCAAAGAACAAGCTGGCTTCAAATCTTGCCTCTACTCTGGTGACTGGCGGTGGGTCTCCACCAGAGGACGACCAACTCACTGAACATGAGTCTGTTGCTGGAACCTTCGTCACAGAGGAACAGATCCAAGGCGTGGTAGACCTACCAGATTACGAAGCATTGTCCGGTGAGTGCCCATGCATGTGTGTGTAATCCATGTGTATGTTGCTTGGGTGACGTGTTCTAATTGAGTGCCGGTGAGGGTGTGTAGTACTGAGTGGTATGGATCACCCATGTGCTTCCTCCAAACCATTCACTGCCCTTGGATTTGGGTATGACAGTATCCCTTCTGACCACAGTAGGCAATTAGCACCACATTACTGCAGTTGCCCTTGAGCTGTCATCTTGCAACAACATTGTTCAGAAATTTCAGTGTTCATTCAGCCTGATTGTTTCAATCCTCCCATTTTTGCAACACATTTTTCAGCCCTAATGCCACATATGTGACATGCTTCTGTCATATATTACACCTCCACAATGGGCGACATGTATTACCTTGTTATGGGAATGATATGACCATTCAGGCTGATTGAGTAAGGGCCTGCTCACATTGATTTTTGGGGCCTTTTTGAATGTGGAACATGATTGTTGTTTCCTGTCATGTTGAAGTGACCAGCCATTGATGTATCCATCTGCCTGCCATCACTGTATAATTGTACACTGGATGTGTTGCAGTGTGTGGCACATGCGTATTTTGTCACACAATTTTGCTTTTTTCATCTCATCATGTCCATCTCACATAGTTGAGTGACAGTACTCATTCAGTAACATATGGCTGTACTTGTCAAATGTACCATGGCTATGCTACGTGGCATCTGTGTGCTGGCACGTGTCATGTATGTGGATTGCCCATGCCACTCACAGGCTAATGTGTGTTGCCAGTGCTATCCAGCATGCAGCACATGTGTTGCTTTTCCATCTTGGAGTCCTCAGTGTCTGCTTTTTGCCTCCCCTTCCAACTCATTGACAGTACATGCATGCCAGGGTTATAGTCATGTGGGACATGTGTAATTCATGTACTGGATCTCTGGCTTGTCAGGCCTATGTGTGTGCTATGGTGCTCATGCCTGTTTCCATGTGTTGTCTTTCATGTTTTTGCAGGTGATGACGCACTTGATGCTGTTGAGGTGGAGGAGATGGTGCAGACCCAAGAGAAATCTCAGCCACAACCGGGCACGAGTGGAGGACGTGGGGTGGTGGTGGGTGAAAACCCAATCCTCCTGCAGACCATACTGTCCAGGGGTGTCTCTGGGTGCACCTCCCCAGACCTCTATGATTCAGATGCTGAATCGGACGATGAGACTTCTGTGCTGTTGCAGGTGAGTGTTTCTGGCAGGGATGCTGTTCTGTCCAACCCACCTGCACCGGGGGTAGACCCCTCTATGGGGATGTCAGTGTTGGTAACTCCGCCTTTGGCGGTTACGGATGCAGGGTCACACTCCACAACATCTGATCCTGTTCCTGGGACAGCAGATCAGAGGGGGAATGCAGTCCTGCAGCCTCAGGCAGTGCCAGCACAGCAAGGTGCAGATCGCCTTGCCCCAAACAGGTTTGCGCCACCAGGCAATACTGTATGGGAAGACTCCATGTACAGTATAGCAGCACAAAAGGGAGCATCGGTTGAAATGATGGCTCAGACAATGGATAGGGTGGCCACTTCCATTCTCCCCCCTGAAAGGCAGATGGGGCTCCAACAGCAGGCAACATAGTCCATTTGCCAATCACATAAGGAGAACATGTTGGCGTCCAACAAGGACCAATGGGCGGCACAGGAGACTCTGCACAAAGCCACATCTGTAGACTCCCAGGGCCACAGAGAAGCCCTGAGGTTAGAACTCCATTTACTCAGGGAGAATCTGGTTGAACTTGAGGCTTCCCGAAATTTTAGGGTAGAACAGCAGCTGGAGCAGCTCACACTTTCGCTCTCAGCTGAGCTCCAGGCAACACGTGAGGAGATCCGGGCATCACGCGAGGCCATGCATGCAGAAATGCAGGCAACCCATGAGGTGCTGCATGGGGATCTCCGTACTATCATCCTCCAGAACCAGACCTTCCACACCCGCATGCTTGCTGCCATGGAGGACCATACCAGGGATTTGTGTGGGCTGCCTCCCATAGCACCAGCACCTCCTGATGTAGCAGCAGAGGGTGAAGAGAGCGACAGCAGTTCTCCCACATTAGCATAGCCGTGCAGGCCATGAGCACATGGAGGTATTATTTTTTTCGCAACATCCACGCAGGTGGGTGTTGGGGTGCACCCTGTCCTCGAACCTCCTGGGTGGCCTCTCCCTCCCCCCCGGACCACACATGGCCATTTTTTATTTTTGTATTTTTTACATTTTTGTTGCCTTGTGTGGCTTCCGTGGGCATCCACTGTGTATTCCAGCTGGGCACATGCAGGCTTGTCCTGTCTTTGGGTTAGATGCTTGGGTTTCTGATACACACACCCCTCCTGCTTCCCCTTTCCATGGGCTTGCAAAGGGTGTGACCAAGTGACAGTAACTTACACAGTGACATTGGGCTCCCATGAGCTGTGTGGGCAGTCTGTAGTCAAAACTGTGTGTACATCCCTAGTGGGGATTGTTGTTGGATTGAACACTGCATGGTGTATTGATATGTGCTTGTGCATCCATGTCTTTCTCCTTAGTCACATGTACCTTCTTCATGTCTTTACAAGGCCGTCTCCTTTGCAGATGCAGTTCATGTTGTATGCAGTACACTGACACATTTGTCGGACAGCAACACTCTGCAGTTGGAAGGGGTCGATGTGCTGGCTTAGTCAGGTTGTGAGACTTGCATTACTTTGATTTTGTACTGTCGTATTTTAACACTGTTTCATCCTGTGTTGCTGTTCTGTGTTGCTGGTAAGTATTTGTTCATGTGTGCTGTTTCTTATTGATTACTGGGAGCATATTGTCTGTGGCCTGTTTACATTTGGAACAGTGCACTTTGTGACACTTGTGTCATGTGTTGTGCATTCATTTTGTAGCTTTCACATTGCATGACATGCCATGGTGTGTTGGGTAGCTGAGATGGGGAGGGGTTGGGTGACATGGCACTATTTTCATGGTGTATTTGTCAAGGGGGTAGTAATTCATGCAGCATGAATGTGTGTCTTTTTTCACACGGCATTGGTTGTATTTAAGTAGGTAGGGATGCACACAATGTAACAATGCCAGGTGACCAATCTCAGGCTGGTATGGTTGTGACAGTTGACTGTCTCTGATGTCATCATCATTGATTGTCAGCTGGTATGTGCCAGGGCTGTGTGCACTCCACAGGGGTAGTATTTTAGGTGAAGTAATTAGCCACCAGCTGTGTACAGGCTGCCTCATCACGTGCCCTTTCACCTCCCCTCCGCAGCGGCCGTGCATGTGGTTGGGTATGTGGGGGCACCACCATGTCCACCCGCATGCCCCGGCGCGTTGCAACGTTGTGCAGGACACATGCTGCCACTATGATCCTGCGCACTACTGGGGGCGCGTATAGCAGCTGCCCTCCAGATCGGTCAAGGGAGCGAAAGCATGACTTGAGCACTCCGAATGTGCGCTCCACTATGCCCCGGGTTGCAATATGGGCTGTGTTGTATTTTACCTTAGGTGCTGTGGTGGGGTGCCGAATTGGCGTCATCATGTGGGTGCTCAAAGGGTAGGCACTGTCCCCTGGGGAGGTGATGATGGGTATCATTAGTGGGGTTGTGACATTACTCAGTATCTGACATGCATGCATGTGCAGAGGCAATTATGCTCACCAAGTAGCCATGTATCGCCATGCCGCCCAGCTTCTAGGTCCTGGTTTAGGGGTGACATTCTGAAAATGAAACTATCATGGGTGGAGCCTGGATAGTTGGCAAATACTGAGGTGATGATTCCCTTGGCATCACATACTACCTGCACGTTGATGGAATGCCAGTTCTTGCGGTTTCAATAGATGTGCTCAGTTGCCCTGGGTGGACGTAGAGCCACATGGGTGCAATCAATGGCACATAGCACTTTGGGGAAGTGTGCCACCCCGTAAAAGTCCTGGACGGCAGCCTGCCTTTCTGCAGGTGTTCTGGGCATGTATATGTGCCTGCGGACTGAGGGGCGTGCAGTCATGATGGCCAACACCTGGTGTAGGCAGCGTGACTGCGTGGCCTGTGAGACCCCCCCCCCACTATGGCACTTGTCCGCTGAAATGAACCAGTGGCCAACAAGTGCAGTACATTGAGCACCTTTTCCAAGGGGCTCAGTGCTTGGCAGCACAGGATGGGTGATGTGAGGTCCTCCTCCCACTCAATCACCAGGTCGAGTATTATGTGTGGTAGAAACCTGTACCTCCCATACACCTGGTCATCAGCATCCCAAAAAGGCTGGTCCTGGGTGTAAAAGTGCAGGGCCTGGCTATCCTCCTCCTCCTGCGGTGTCCCACGACCACTGCTGCAAGGAACGGTATATTCATCGTAGCGCCTGAGCTTGTTTGTTGTTTGCGTGCACTTTTATGCTGCGCGGGGCCGCATACGCCTGCTTCCTGCTGGCGTACGTGTTTCCGGATTAGCGCGTCTTTTTTGGCGCACGCGTTTCCCCTGTTCGATTCCATGAATACGTGTTGTAGGTGTGCCTGTGGGCGTTCCGCACGTTTGACTCCTGTACTTCCCCCATAACGCCCAAATGTTCACGCGTTGTTCCCCATTCCGCGTGTTCCGACGTGTTCCGCTCACTTTTGTTGTGTGCGCCGCGCTATGTGTGCTTTCACTGTGCGCGTAGAGCACGGCATTTGATGATGTGTGCGCCCGCGTGCGCCACGCACGATTTTAGTGCACATCCCAGGATTGACAAGCGCACAGACTTCCATGAAGCGATTCGCACGCTTTCGCATGCTTGCGCTGCGATTTTCGGCGCACATTAATTCCATGAATCGGCCTGTAAGTCGGTTCCATCACAGCCTAAGGAAGTTGGTACCATATACTCTGAATGGGTTGTTTCCAATTCAGAAAATGATGAGCCCACTGTTAGGCTCAATTTTCTAGAAGAAATACGGCTTCTGTGTCAAGATGGCAAATCCCAAAACAGAGGCAGGAGTCGCGCAAGAGGAAAAGGATGCAAAACGGCAGCTGGAAGAAAACCCACCAAGGACAACATGGAAAACAATCTAAATCAAGACCCACAGGGCAGGTTTACTTGCTTTGGGGATCGAGCTGAAAAGTAAAATCCATGGACAGATTATCAATTTATCTTTCCATGTCCTCACCAAATCACAGTCAGATCTTTGGAGGTTAGGTCTCAATTTCTGTCCAACCAGCACTTTTAATTATGTGCAAACACACTTGGATTTTGACCAGTACTTCCACAAAATTAAACTAAAAATGTTTTTTTGCCATCAATCCAGCCAAAGTCACTAAATCAATACCAATTGCAGGCAGGACTAATCTCCTTATTTCCCACATTTTATCCTTAACTAATTTAGTGACTTTGGAGGATGCATCATTAGATTCTACAAACATCTGTTTCAGTGACTTTGATATTGATTTAGAGTAATCTGTCTCTTCCAAATGGAAGGCCAAATCTAAGTTCAAGCCCCCTATGCGCACTTGGGGAAGTGTTTGGAGGCATTGCATGACCTCTGTATTGCTGATTTACAGAAATTGCGACAATCATCTGTGCCATCTGTATCTCGTAATCTCAGCCAGGTGCAATCTAAGTCATTGTTTGAATCATAGCCCCAGTGAGATCATTTATCTTGATACCATTGTTACATTTGACACTCTGGGGATGCATACATCAGTATATAAAACCAATTCAGGTCACCCATTGCACACCTCCAGCAGCCATCCGGTTAGCTATAAAAAGAGCATTCCTTATGGAGAATTTGTTTGCTACCTGCACAGATATTGCACAATTTGATCAATGCTATGTTTTAGCCTCTCACAACTTTTAAATACGAGGGTACTCCAAGGGTGTGATTGACAGTGCTTATGTGAAGGCTCGATCTCATGATAGAGATTCTTTAATCACTACGAACAAATTGGTCAAGTAGACTGGTAATGATGATCCGCGGCTGATTGTCACATTTGGTACTTCCTCACAAAATGTGAGGAAAATCATTCAGCGGCATTGGCATGTCCTCAAAATGGACAAAAATGTATCATCTTCACTTTCATCATGCCCGGTCTCAAGATTCAGGCGAGAACTTTCGTTGAAGGATAAATTGGTCTCCAGCTTTTTAAAACCTTTTCCCAAAATGTTCTGCATGGTTGTCTGCATCTCCTGCAGGCTTTGTAAAATGTCACAACTGTAGTGTGTGCTCCCATGCCACTGTACAAAAATTCTATATCCATCCTATAACAGCTTTTCATTGTGTCATCAAGCAACTGATCACATGTGATACGACCTTTGTTGTCTACGTCCTTAGTTGCCCCTGCAACAAATGGTACGTGGGCAGCAGCACATGCATATTAAAGATCAGGTTTCTCCAGCATTTGAGGGCTATAAAAACATCCAATCCCACATATCCCATGGATAAGCACTTTAAGGAACATCATGATAACAATTTCCATCAGCTTACTTTTTTGGGGGTGGCTCACATAGCCATACACCCCAAAAAAGGTAGTGATCGGGTTCTACGGTTACGTCAGCTTGAGACCAAATTAATTTTAGACTTTGACACAAAGGTGCCCCTTGGTCACAAAGTTGATGAAGAAATGTACACTTTTATAGGGGTCTAATTCATGTCATTTTTCAAAACTTGGGTATTGATATTGGAATTTGCAGGACTCTTATACTGTCAGGCATTTTGACATCAATTCTGAAACCTTTTCTCTGGGATTCCTTTGAATATTCTGTATATTATGGATTTCTCCTATACCTTCTGATGTTTGCAGTCATTTATATGCAGATATATTCTTGTATATTCCGCTGCCTCTTTTTAGCTGTTCAGTACAATGAGCTATACCTTTGTCCCATTGTATGTGTTTCTGTTACATGGTTATGTTATGGGTTTCCTTTGTTTATTTCTTTTGTCCTTGTTTCTTTCCAACATTGGGTTATTATTGTTGTGCACATTGTGCCCTGGTTCCTCTCTGCCTGATTGTATATATTGCCACACAGCCCTTTGGCCTCAAGCCGTTTCCATTGTTGTATATGGGTCTACCACTAGGTCCGCACTTAGTTTACCCATTGCTCAGTGCACATCAGTGGGGAGGAGTCTGGGATTGATTGCACTAATTTTGCTTCATTTATATTGTTGGTTTGTTACCGGTGTTGGTTTGCTTTCCCCAGTGTTGAGAGTTGTTATGGTCTTCGTAACCTCAGTCATGTAGGTGTGCAGTTGATATTCTCAGTAGATTAGTATTTTTTCATGATTATATGTTGAACCCCCAATATGATTGTTTTATAGAGTTAGGGAGTTAGCAATTACACAAAATTCTAACTATGCATTAATTTTAGCACATTAATATTAACGTTCAGTGTTTCACTTGCACTTAAGGTTTTGGCAGCTATGTGTACTTGTGTGAAATAATGATGTGGGCTTTTGATAACATTCTTGAACTTTTTTGTTACCCGTACTTATATTTGTAGACTAGGCCAGCGGTGTGCACTTGCACTTTATGATGATGTATGCAGTCACAACATTCTTGCATCATTGTTTGCACTTGCACTTCATTTTTTAATTATCCTTCTTTCATATACAGAGTCATGTTTTCCTTATTATAGAGCATGACATTTGGATGGTTCATGCACTAGCACTTTAGCCTCATGATGCTTAATGCATTAGCACTTTTTTCAGCTATTTTGGCATTGCCTTGCTATTTGGACTTGCACTTTACCAAGTCTCTCCATGCATTAGTCATTTACTTATACAACGTTACTTTTATTTATGTACTATCCATACATCTGGTCGTTTTCTGCTCCCACATGCATTTGTCTGCATTTAAACTCGATCCTTTGGATGCATTGCGATGTTAATTCATGTTCTTGTCTGCCTGCTTTTCACATTATGGCTGTCTTACTCCCTTGGTTGCCAACATGGAAAAGGGACTTTGCATTCAATAACACTGCAATTGTTACTCTGTGACCTGTGTGTGATCAAGCGCTCTGTGAGTGTGAAATGCATCACTCAGAACTTTGTCCCTACGTATTTGCACCTATTTGCACCTATTTTTTCTGGCATTCTCTGAACCTGGAGTGCGGACCTCCTGCCTTTAGCAGTGTTTGTTTGTTCTCTCTCTCTCTCTCTCTCTCTCTGTATATTTTTATATGTAGAGAGAGCATGTACCACCGTATGCTGTTTGGATAGCACTCGCGGGGCAGCAGAGCAAGGCAAATCCCTCATTTCGCACAGAATCCACAACCACGAATTCCACAAAAAGAATAGGATAGTTTATTTTAAAGAACTGTGGACAGGGAAGCTCACAATGACACGTTTCACGGTAAACAGACGGCTTGATCATATATATATATATATATTGGTGCATGTTGAGCAACGCTGGGGGAATGCAGTCCTGGGGAGCCCTGTACAATTCTTCTCTGAGTCAGAACCCAAACAAAAAAAATACATTTATATTTTTGGGAAGAGAAACCTCTGAGGCAATGTAGAAATAAATTCCCGCTTTAATGTGTTCAAAGGGGAACAACAAATGGGAGCGCGATACAACGCGTTCACAGCTTGCTGACTGCGTGTTCACTTACAGGGAACTCCCTATTGGAGACATATTTAAACATGGCAACATGAAACTCTATGGAATTCGGTCTCTGTGGCTTTTTTCTTTCTATTGTGAGCCTTTGTCACTTTCCCTTGCAAAAATGTATCTATACAAAAAGTCAGCTTTTCTTTTCAGCCATTTATGAATTGAATAACGGCATTAGAACTGTGCAAATTTGCAATTGAAGGACTAAGGTTGCAGACCCCTGGGCCCTAGTGCATATACAGTACTTAATAGCAGCATATAACCATACAAGTATGCATGTGTAATGCAAATTGCATAAACAGTATCAGTGTTGTGTAAAAAAAAAGTGCCTAGTGCATATACAATACTGCGTAGCAACATATCGACTGTGCAAATTGGCATTAAAGTGCATATTGCATCTTCAGTGCTAATACCAAAGAGTAGCATATGTTTTGTGCAAATTTGCAATTAGATGCATAATGCATTCGTAATGGAAGATCACATATAACAGCACGGTTTATGTGTGTTTCAAATATTAATGCTGCGTAACAATATCTGCACTGTACAGACTGACGAGCATAAGCAAACCGTTTAGCTGGCTAATAAAACATTGTGTGCTGTAGGTGGCATAGTACTTTAAAAATCAGATACTAAAGAGAACAAAACAGTGACGAAAATATATGCAATAAGTAAAGAAATGCTAAAACAAGTTTAGATGTATACAGTATTCTGGAAGTGAGCAAGATACATTTATTTAAATGAAGGTACTACAGTAGTCTCCCACGGGGGAGAAAAAGGTATGATAATAACCTTCAAAAAACAACAAAAAAATTGGCTGTTCAACAACTATTCAAATTCACAGAACAAGCTTTTCCCTTGGAGTCTGTAACCCTCCAAGTATCATAAGATTACTGTTATGCCATATGATAGCCAATGTGTATATATGCCTGTACTGTTTTTGGAACTTAAAATGTATGTAACCCTAACATGAAAATGAAGATATATGTAACCTACGCCGTGATACCTAAGGGTTTCGCCGTATAACCAAATGCAATCAATAAATAACAAATAAATAATGTATTAAAAAGAAGTGAAAGAAGTGAAAAATGTGATATAAAAAAGCAAAAGAGAAAATAATTGTGTACATATGTTACTCAAAAAGATTGCAAACTGGCACAAGATAGCCTTTCAACCCTGCAAGACATGGGTATAAAATGTTTGGCATAAAATGTTTTTAAGAATAGTAGCACAAACCATAAATACACACATTAATCAATAACAGCTAATTTAATTTTATGGTGCTATTGCAAACAGTGAAAACGTCTCTGAGAGAATTGGGTGCCACCCAATGGCTGGTCTACATTGTACTTGGAGAGGGTGTAGATGAGACTTTCCACATTGGGGTATTTTGAGGTACAGGGCCTATGGTATCATAAATATGCTTATTTAAGTCCACAGAAATGTGTATAGTGCCTCATCTATGCCATTGTGGTTTCTTGGTTTCAAGGTGCAATAATCCACTTTGTCTGCATTTGTCTCAGCTCCAGTTCCCGATTGTCTCCTCTACATGATCTTTTAATACTGTGAATGCCAAAAAACGCAAATCCTTCCGTTTTGCCTTGATATTTAGTCTTAAAATGTGGTGCCGTAGAGTAGGAGGGAACTCAGTTCTTTATCACTCTAATATGTTGTAAAATGCAGAGATTCAATTTCCCTATGGTGCTACCCACATACCATTGTTTACAGGGTCATGGTAACACATACACAACAAACTCTGTGGTGCATGTTATTATAGAATTCAGTTTTACTTCATGTCCGAATATCGGGTGTAGGTAGCTTGTCTTGTTCTGGGCATACGGACAGGCCTTGCATTTAGTGTATTTGAAAAAAACCTTGAGGACCGATATTAAACCAGGAATTTGTTGGTGAAGGTTGTGCTGGACTCATATAGCTAGGAACAAAGCAATCTTTTATAGAAGGGGATTTTAGGTAGGTGATGTTGGCTCTCTCTCCGATGATGGAAGTTGGAGTCTCATCCAGTTCCAGCACATGTCAATGGCAATGCAAGATGTGACAAATGTGTTTTGACTGTGCTTGATTTTCTTGTTTGTCTCTTGGTCAGCAGTACATGTCAACAAGTATTCCTTATTACGATTGTGTGCTTTAGTATATGCTTGTTTGAGTATTTTCTTTGGATATCTTTAATTATGAAAACCTTGAGCTGTAATCTGACATTCTTTATCGAAGGTTTCTATTCTAGAGCAGTTACGATGGATTCTAATAAATTTGACGTACGGTATACTTCATTTGATAGTTGCTGCTGGTGGGTAGAGGCATGTTGAAGCTAGTGGGTTTCTGATATAGTTCTGTAATTAATTCTCCATCATCGGATTTAACTCGTACATCCAAAAAGACTATTTCATCTTTGCTGTGGGTTTCGGTAAATCGGAAATCGAATTCATTACGATTCGATATTTTTTACAAAGTCTTTCCATTCTTTCTCACTGCTTTCCCAAATTATAAAAAGGTCATTGATGTATCATAACCAAAGGATAATCTTGTCAGTGAATAAAAAGTTCTCTTCTGTGCATACAACAAACTTTTCCCACCAGTCCATTGTGAGGTTTGCATAGGTGGGAGCAAAGATTGTACCCATTGCAGTGCCTTGGAATTGGACAAAATACTCGTGATCAAAAAGAAAGACATTATTGGTTAGACACATATCGATAATTTTGATGATCATTTTACCATATGACAGATAATTAAGTGACCTAGTATTTAGGAAGTACTGGCATGCTCTTTTGTCATCTTTGTACTTATTGAGGTGTAAAAGGACACAACTTCAAGAGTAGCCAGCATGACATTAGGCTTCAAAGATATGCCATTTATTTTAGTGAGAAAGTTCTTACTATCTCTTAGATAAGATGGAAGTGTAGATACAAAAGGAAGCAATGTCTCATCCGCATACTTGGAAGTATTCTCCAGCATTCTCCTCAAAAAACCAAGCTCCAACATTCTCCTCAAAAAACCAAACCTAGATCCAGACTTACCTACTAATTACAGACCTATAACGACAGTTTCATTCCTCCTAAAAAATCCTCGATAGAGTGACATATCTCCAAATACAAAAGCACGTAGAGGACAACAACCTTATAGGCTTGCGTCAATCCGGATTCAGACCAAGGCATGGCACTGAAACAGCCCTCATTGATCTAAAAATTCAAATGGATGAGGCCAAAGATAAAGGAAACCTTGCCATCCTCTTGCTGCTGGACCTCTCAGCAGCGTTTGGTCTAGTTGACTACCGGATCCTTACCAACATTTTGACTACAGCTGCCTCTTTTTCCCCTAAAACCGCTAGCTAGATTAAATCCTTTCTAGCTAACAGGACAATGAGGGTCTTTGCACCTACAGCTCCAGTACCTACTTCCTGCGGACTCCCTCAGGGCTCATGTGTCTCTCCCACTCTAGACAATATATTTACACAGCTCCTGTTTGACCACCTTGCTGGTTTGGGTGTCACCTACACTAACTATGCAGATGAGACCCAGGTTCTCCTCACTGGCTGCTATGACAAAGATATCAAAATTCTAAATGAAATCTATCTTCACATCCAGGCATGAATGGCCACCCATAGCCTGTCTCTAAACAATGATAAGACAGAGCTAAAACAGAGCTACTTATCATAGGCCCTCAATATCGACTAAACAAGCTAGACACACTTTATAAATCATTCAACATTGATGGGAATATCATCAAAGTCTCCATTGAGGTCAAAACGCTAGGCATCGATTTAGACTCCACCCTTTACCTCACAAGGCAAGTCAATGCTACTGCCTCAGCTACAGCTTATACCACTAAATTGATGAATGTCTGCAAACCGTATCTATCTACCAATAGCTGCATTACTTTCACCAGGGCTTTGATTATATCCAAGCTTGACCACTGTAACACCTTATTCATAGGTTCCACTGAACGAAGCCAGAATAATTTACAAGTTCTACAGGATAATGCACTCAGATCAGCCTTAAATATTCCATGAACCAACCACGTATCTGCAATAAGACGGGACACACACTGGCTTCCAGTGCGAGATAGAATCTCTCTGCGAACACTAGTAGTCACAAAAAAAATTCCTATCCAAACAGCTCCCAAATACTTGGTCGACAAATTCAACAGGAACCAATCCACAAGACCTACCAGATCTTACTATTCACACTGTCTCAATATTCTTAAGTATAAACTTCAAACAGCAGGTGCATCCAGCTTCCCGGTTCTATATAAACTCTGGAACTCCCTTCCCACAGCACTTAGAGCTGAATCATCCTTTGGTCCTCCAGAAACAGAGTAAAAGCGTGGCTCTTCGCCAAGCAAAATTAAAATCTTACTAGTCCCTTGAGCTCTGCTTATCTCCACAGTTGGAGTTATCGTCATGTTGTAACTCTGTCTTGCTACTCGCTTTCTGTATTGCCCTAACTGTATCTTTTTTTTATGTGGCCACTGTCTGGCATGATCATGGGATTCAGGTCATCCTACCCATATCCTGAGTTCACATAGTACACGTTCCTTCTATGCTGGCATGTTGACTTGATATGTAACACTACTCAATGGCTAACTGCTATCTGTCTTGTCTCTGTAACTATTAGTTAAGAATAAGCACCCAGATACCGCAGGGTTAGGTGCGCTCTACAAATAATAAATTAAACTAAACTAAACAGTGCTCCGTGAAGGGTAACTATTGGTCTGCCAGTTGGTTTCATCATGCTCTTATGGATCTTAGGCAGGAAATTTATAGTGGGCATGACAGGAAACTTTGAGAATAGATAACTGTAATCGTCTTCATCAAGAATACCTGCATCTTGCCATTTTCTGAGAGATTAGTTAGTTTGGTGCTAATTTCCATAGAAGGATCTGAGACCAAATTTTCTATAACACACTGTGTCCCTCAGTTGTCGTCGGGCCTCTTGAATATAGTCACTTCTGTTCAAAATTATGATGTGATAGATCACTGTTGCCAAAGGCAAGGGACAATTACATGGGATAATTTCACCATACACACATTAGAGCCTGACAGATGGTAAGGTCTCTAATGCTATTCGAGCTTGTGCAGGTACAAAAGAAGGGATGCCTAACCTGTGGCTTCCTATGATGGATCTTGCCCAAGTCTCCTTTTCCTGTGCCTGCAGTATGCATCAGAAAGCAGTTAGAACAGCCATTCCAAGCTTTATGATTTCTATAGAGCTGCAAACAGTGGGGATAATAAAGGGTAAGCATAACATTAAGGATCTGTTGAAGCGTTGAAGCCTGCACCCGAGGGTTGTATTGTGTGGTAGATGACCGCCACCCAAGTTAGTGGTCCCGAGTCAAAGGCAAGGGACTCTAGCAAGAATGAGAGGTCACCCTACCACACAATGGAGACTGGGAGAGTGATAGTAAGGTGTGTAATGACATTATAGCTTGTGCAGGAGAGAACAATGGAAGCCTCTCCTGGTGCTTCCTGTGATGGAGCTTGATCATGGTCCATGGCTTCTTTTCCAATAAGTGTGCATCAAAAAGGGAAGCTTAGAATACAGCCTTGTATGGGTGGTTTAGAGCACCCATTCAAAGGTTGTTGTTTTGCAAGGGAATTGGAAACAATCAGAAGAACAAAGGAGAAGCATAGAATGCAGACTTCTGTTGGTGGTTGGAGCCTGCATTCTACACTTTCTGATTGTCTAAAGAAAATAACACATTCTTTAATGAGGCGATGTTAACTGAGGCAGCGGTCAACCCTGTCGGTAACAGGCTGCGCCCAAGTTAAGGGCCCGAGAGAAGCGAGGTTTCTGTAACGAGAGCGGTGGTGCAGTTACCGACAGGCTCCCTCCACCGCCAAGGTTAATATCACCATTACCACCTGTGTAGTTCCCTACATGGCTGTTAATGGTGATTTCTTTTATTTAAAAAAAAATCATAAACTTACCTTTGTTGCAAGTTGTCAAGTGAAGTCCATTTTCCATGTTGATAACTGTGACGTCCTCAACATGACTCCTGACAGCAGCACTGCGCAGCGCTGGATAGCGCAACAAAGGTAAGTTGCTTCTTTATTTTGAAAAAAGAGACACCATTAACACGGTTGCCAAATGGTGAAGGGTGTGTGAGGAAAGGAAGTTAAAGGGGAGCTGGCCACCTGGTCTACTCGAAACGTGGGCTTGTACCATATAATACAGCCCACGTACCGAGTAGCCTAATTGACCAGCGCCCTCTCCCAGTGTGCTAATGGGAGTCAGAGCCTACACTCCACACTTCCACACTCTTTGTTTGAAGAAAGAATGCTTTAATATTAAACCATTGATTATCTTATGCTCTGAAGCTCAATTTGTAATGGCACTAGTGAGTACAACCTATTTTTCATGTATCTGCTTAAACCTTAAACAACCTTGAATGCGCTGTGCCCTGTTTTTGTATCCACATGGACTGGCCAGCCAGAATGCTAACCTGTGTTCTAGGTCCAACACATTTTTAACTATTGGGATAATGGTGCAAGATCATGTTCAACTCCTTCCCTTCGTCTGGGCCTGGTTGAACTGCTTTATATGTAACAGAAACAAACCAACCAATAGATATACACGGAATTAAATCATCATTACATAATAGATGGCACTTACATCCACACTAGTTTCAATGAATAACAGTCAACAAATCAATTCAATGATGATAAACAATGACAAACTGACCTGTTATTTTAAATGCCTCCTATTTTTGAAATGCCACCTGATAGTGAGTTGTGTTAGTGTGCAATGTTTAAGGCATGAGATCCATAGAAAGTACTGCATTTGGGAAATATGGCTCATTTACCCAATGCATTTCAATGGACCCAGTGTGATGGTAGGATGCCTTGTAAAAAATCCCTCATGATTTTACTCTTACCGCTATAATCTTAATGTGGCCCTTAGAGTTCAACATGAAAGTTCATGGAGGTGTGCATGCGGTGCTGAGCATCTAATTGGTAGTTATAGATGCCTGCGTGTGTGTTAAATGCATGCCCTGTAAGTGTTGAGCTGATTGGTTAGAAGGCTCAGAGTTATTTCTTCCTTAATTTCTATAACCGTCTTTCCAATGGACTTACTAATGCAGAACCTTCTTGCTGCATGATTATTTCTTTTACCTTACCTTCCTATTTTCACTTCTATGTTAAATATCTTCAGACAGCATTCATATTTAGGTTTTCCCTCTTTTCCATACGCAACAGTGGGTAAATACCACAGATACACAGGTAATTGAACGAGGACATTTTTTCCATATCACCTCCTTTACATTTTTCACTGTGTCCTTGTTCAGATGGTCAAGCTGTTATCCCAGCCAATCTGCTTGACTCAAAGGAACGTGGGAACATACTCTGAAGCAAACGTGCGACCCTTCACTAGTGTTCACAGGTATACAAGGTGGCCCAGATTTGAAACCCCCATCAGTAGGAGAAACCACAAGCAGATAAAAAACACCCTGTTTCGAGCACTCTTTCAGTCCACCGTCATGAGACTACACCAGCAGTGTTCGAGCTATTCACTATCTAATATAATGAAACCATGTATGGTGATTCAGCATAGCACAGACTGCAATTATTGTAGCCTCAGTGCATGGTTCTGGAATAAAACATGGAGGGGGATGTTTAGTGGTGGAAAACTGAGAGGCAGTTGTTGGAGTATGCAGGCTGGAAGTACTGTGTGCCAGTATGATTCTTTGTGGTTGTGACACCAGGTGTGTGTTTTATCCAGTGGGGATAACCCAAGATTTAGTAGCTGCCGGGGCTCGGCTACCAGAAGAGGAACTGGTCTGGGAGGAGGAGGGTATGTAATAAGGCCAAAGACTTTGTAGTCTGTGCAATAAGCTCGAAGTGGCTCTGCAGTGATTCATGTGTCAAAGAGTTGTGTTAGCTGGTAGGCTGCAGCGTGCTTCAGGATCCATTTATGTAGAGTAGTGCTAGTAGAGGTGCTAGTAGATTGAAAGGAAGATAGGTATGTTGGGGGCCGATTTGAATCTGCATTGTCTATGGTTAGCATAAGCTAATCCATTCATTCATTAATGTAAACTCTGTTTATCAGTATGGTTTGCTCTGAGCTATCATGGATCAATATTTGCTGAGAGCTATGCAGAAAGATATAATGTATTATATCTTATTTTGTATAGCGCAAATTCTAGTTTTGAAGCGCTAAATGTGTTCATGTGCCAGTGCTAAAATGCTGAACGCAGCTGAACAGTGTAGAGATGTTATTTAGAAGAGCGTGTCTTTTGGCAGACTGTCAGCTTGTTTGTTTGTTTATTGATGTATATAGCGCACCACACCCTCGGGTAGCTGGGCGCATTACACATAGCTTTGATGGTTACAGTTGCATACATAAATACATAGCAAGTGATACAAAAAATTGCATATTCTGCAGAATGGAAACAGTTACATTACAATGTCAAGACAGGTATAATAGCAAATTCTGCAGGATGGATTACATGGACACAACAGGTATGACAGGTATGGCATTGGTAGTATGAGACGCAGTACAGTTAGATGTCATTCGTAACTTGCCATTTTTTTTGTGCTTTTCCTAAAGCTTTGGAAGGTCTGATCAATTCACAGATGGAGGGGGAGGGCATTGCAGAATTGGCAGCCTGAGCAGAGAAGCTGTTGCCGCCAGCCCTTTTCAGGCTGAATCTGGGAGCTATGATGCAATAGGAGTTGGCAGTCCGTGTAGGCCGTAATGATGTTTTTTAAATTATTTTTTCTCTTAAGTACTGCAGAGCAGCATTGTTAAGGCATTTATGAGTAATGGAGACTATTTTGAATTGAATCCTGTCCTTGATGGAGGGCCATTTGTGCTTTCTTTTAACCTCCTAAATATGGTCTCTCCTCAGGATGCTTAGTACTGTTCTGAGAGCATTGTTTTGTAATATTTGGAGTTTGTGTGTAATATGCTTGCTGCACCTGCATAGAGGGCATTGCAATAATCGAGTTTAGAGAGGATTGAGGCTCTCGATAGTGTGATGCAGCTCTTTGTAGATAGGTAAGGTTTGCAAGCATGAATCAGCTTACACGTTTACGCTGTTGCAGAGGCTGTCGCATTAACTTGTTTGCCCATGTTCAGAGTAAAATCCTAGCATTTTGGTCTCCTTGGCAACTTTGATGACAATACCATCGATGTTAAATGATGAGCATTGATCGTCAGGTTTATTGAGGTTGGTCAGGGCGCCTTAGATCAGGATCTCTGTCTTATCATCATTCAAGCAGAGGCTATAGATTGCCATCCATGCCTGAGTGATTAGATACATTTTGTTGACTAAGGCGAGGTCTGTGTCGGAATTGCCAGAGAGGGGTATGAGTATCTGGGTGTCATCTGCATAGTTAGCGTAGATGACACCCAGATGATCCAAGTCATCAAACAGGGGCTTCGTAAATATGTTATACATGGTCAGTGAGATGCAGGAGCCTTGCAGTACGCCACATGTAATGGGGGACGGGTCAGCAGCAGCCGATGGAGAAAAGACTCTCATTGACCTGTTGCTAAGAATGGATTGGATCCAGTCTGAGGCTTCTTGGGAGAAGTTAGCCACAGATGACAGGTGTTCACAAAGGATTTTGTGGTCCACCAAATCGAAAGCAGCTGAGAGGTCTAGCAGGAGAAGTAAGGCACATTGTTATCTTTGAGTTGGTCAATTTGCATTTTCAGATCTATCAAGGCAGTTTCTGTACCATGAAGTGGTCTGAAGCCAGATTGTCTTAATCCTAGGAGATTGTTAGTCCCTAGATACTGCCGAATCTGGAGATATGCAGCTTTAACTATTATGTTGAGTAAGAATGGGACCATAGTGATAGGCCTGTAGTTAGTTGGGATGGATGGGTCCAAAGTCGATTTCTTTAGCAGCGGCAGAACCCACGCATCCTTTAGGTTTGTGGGTACATTACAGGTGCGAAATGAGGCATTTATTAGTTTGGTGATAAATGGGACCAGGTCTCTGGTGGCTTCTTTGATTATTTGGGCAGGGCACATATTGCCTTGGCATCCTGAGGGTTTAAGTGATGCTATGATCTTTTCAACCTCTAAGGTTGTAGCTTGAGAGAATTTAAATTCCTGGGGCAGATTGGGGGAGTGTTTTTGAGGTCTCTGGTGGGTCTCTGATTTGAAAAGGTTAAGACTTTTTGCTGCTATTTTATTTTGGAGAGTGGCAATTTTGTTGGGTAGAGCATTTTGGAAGTTTGTGCACCAATCCTTATCTTTTGGGCAGGAATCATGAGGGAGTCAGCGTGATTCCATTTCCCTCAGGATCACAAAAAGTTCCTTCGTGCTGGGACTGGCTTTATGAATCCTGTCATTATGGGTTTCACGTTTAGTTCGGAGTATTTCTGCTTTGTATTTGGTAGTCATTTCATTCACGTTGTCTTTATTTTCTTTGGATTATTTTCTATTCTCAGCACAGAGAAATGGCCTTCACAGAGACAGAGATAGCATGAGAAATGTTTGGTGTGGAAAGGTGTAGGAAAGGTGTAATTAAGGAAAAATCTGACAGCAATTGTAACAGCACCATTTTGCAAATTTTTTAAAAGGGTGACACCGTTTTGCAATATATTCAAAGGCAATTGACAAAATGGTTGTGTCACGATTTCAAGTTGTCTCTGCCATTCTGTGCCAAGGAAAGAATAGGGAAAAGCTTTTGGGGTAGTAAAGTGTTGAAGCAATTTGTGCAGCACCCACAAGAAACCAGTGTGTGTTCCCTCTATACCCGGCAAAGACGACTTAATCCTGTTTACTATGTAACATAAGCTTAACAACCCTCTTTATGCCTTCGCGCCCTAATACCCTTGGGTCTGGTGTGCAACATAAATAATAAAAACAAATAAACAAACAAGCCTAGAGGTAGAGGGGGGAGGGAACTGAAGACTTGAATTAAGGAAGGACATGTGGTCAGGTGCCATCCACGGATGAACTTCTAGAGCCTATATCAGTGAGGATTCTTAACAGGCACTGATAAACTATGCCCAATTTTGGGATGTGCAGAAGTGAGGATATGGACACTTTTGCCACAGAAATGATCAGTTCCAGGAGAGCATGGTCAGCTAGAAAGAAATATGTTATACTTGGTCTAAAAATAACTTTGTAATGATAATAATAACTGTCTTTTGGGTACTCGAGAATGCAGACCATCTCAGAAAACTGTTGCCCACATCCATCCCACCCGCTATGCTGTGCTGTGCTTTCTTTTTTAGTACACACACACACACACACACACACACATGCTTGATCCTGCTTTTGTCCACAGCTTGATTTGTGTCTTTTAGAGCAGTGTTTTCTGGTAAATGTACCAACATATTTGTCACTGTTGCAGTGCTTGCAAGCATTATCCTAGGATGCTGCCAGTGTATTCAATGCTTCAGTGTTTTAGTATCCATGCTATACACATGTTCCAGAGATCTGTCGTACTTATCAGCCAGCATGGTAAATTGCCAAAGGGTTTCCTTCTCTCACCAGGACACTACTGATAGAGTTTCACTATGCTTTTTCCATCGTGTTACTGTCCCAGTATCACTATTCCCGTGTCTATGTTACTACATGAATGTCTAGCTACAGTTCATTTGTTGTATCTTTATTTTGACTGACCTCTTGTGAAACCAGAAACAAATAGTGAGGCTTTTACACCAGACAAAGAGAAATACGCCAACACGGGCTTGTAAAGATTTCCCAGAATCTTTAATACAAAACTGAACAGTTACAAACAAAGTATACAAATAGCTATTTGGCTGCCAGTACGTCACAAAGAACACGGGTGAGTTCAGTATGAGCAGTGAGCAGAGTTTGCTAGCTGGACACCAGGGTATTTATACACAATTCAAAAACGATGTCCAGCCTCTTGTACATTAATGATTCACCAGGGCTAGGGTCCGTGCCTGGGTTTTCCCTCATCTACATAATTTATACAGGTAGCTGGCTTCGAATATATTCCATCAATAATGCTTATAAACCAACACTGGTCCTCTGTTCCGATCATAATACAATACATTTATCTGCTGTAATATCTGGCACACATTTCCGCATACGCTGCTTTGGTAAACATTGTTATTCATGTGTGTTAGCAGTTGACATTATAGATACATGCAACCTTCTCATCCTAGGTCAATCGAAAGGACAAGGTATACACGACCCGAACTTGTAGCCTGCAGGCAAGTTGGACATTAACCCTTCTACAGAGGTCGAGAAGGTTAATGCAAGGAACAAGAGAACACAGATCGGCCATTTTAGGTTACAGGGTGACTTTCACGATGGCAAGACCCAAAATGGCAGTTTGACCTAAGATGGCGGCTTGGTTACACTAAGGTCAAGACCTTGCAATGCAGATTTCCCAAAGGAGCGATTAGGCATAGGCCAACATATATAATAGAAAAAGAGTAATGTTATCTCAGGTCTGACACGCCCCTCCTTTTGGCCTATGCCAAACGCTACACCATTCTTTTGGTCACCCTTCGAGTGATCCCATATTGCAATATCCACACACCCTGAGTCATTGTCCAAGATATCGATTGCCATTAAATCGGGTACTAGGATCTCTTTCAATACATACTCTTTAGAGGCCTTCTTAGGAGAATGCATTTTACGTCCTACTGCACTTCCAGCTTGTGCGTAACATCCCCCTAAGGCCGAACAAATACCCGGAAGGCACTGCACACAGCAGCAGAGAAAAAGCAAAATTCCTATAACAATCAGCAAACCCGAAAGCAACTTCCATCCCCATGACCGTAGGAGATCCCAAAACCATGTACTAAGTTCCCAGCTTCCTTCGGGAACATGCACCTCAGAACTAACCACATGCAGATTTTGGATTGCCCTAAAGATCGTTGGAGAAGAGTCTGGTACGTAAACACAGCAAGCAGAACCCACTATTTTGCATACTCCTCCACCCTCAGCCAGGATGACGTCTAGTGCCACCCGGTTCTGAAGTGCCACTAATCTTATCGCCTTTTGGTCTAGAGTCATGTTATAGAGTATGTCAGTGGTCCGGTTGATGGTTCTCTCCATTACTCGTGATAATCCCCTGATGTTCTCTGAATTTACAATTTGCCCAAAGAACGGAAAAAAGGACTTCATTACATCCCCAAAAGTCTGTGATGGAGTATCTCCTTCTAGATCTCGCCGTGGACGAGTTTTCACTATTTCCTCTGTACTAGCAATAAACACCCCAGGCAATAGAATTCCCAGATAACACGTTCCCTGCCAATCCCTAGGTAACCATGGAAATGCTACATCACCGCAGACAAAATAAACGGGCTCACCTACATACAGAGGCCTGTTTTCGCTAGTCAGATTCGCAACGTTGACGCACCTTCCAAAATCACCCATTGACTGCGTACCATTCCTCTGTATGCAGAACGAGACTGACTCGGGGCTATGGTTGACAGAATAAGACGGAGGAGTGGCATCCTTATTGCCTATCGGAGCCATTTTGAAAGAAATCAAAGACTGGAAAGGACGAGAAAGTCTATCGGAAAGCCTGATAGAAGCTGTATTTGGCTTGCTTCTATTTGAGAAGAGTGAGCATCCCAGGGGCATCAATACACGTTTCTCAAACCTATTTAAATTCGTACCATTAAAATTCCCTGAGATGCTATCATTCCAACGGCCAAAGAACAGTGCCCTAAGTAAAGCATAGCAAGCAGTAGTCAAAGGTAAAGGATGAATGTGCCAACCAAGCCCCTTATCCCCGTGCTGCGGCAGATGCGAACAGATCCAACAATTGGTCTTCTTAAGGATCGCATGAGTGGAATTCATGATAAGAAGGAGGGTGTTATTATGATAATTCTGTCTATGCAAGAGATCCCTAGGTGCCAGAGTATGTAGTTGTACAGAAGGGGTGGGAACAACAGATGCATTTTCGATAGGTAGAAAATCATTTAAAAGGGTACACTCTCTCTAAGTGCCAAAACACACAACCAAAGATTGCTAAGAAACCCGTTATTATTATTAGCAGACAACAAAACGTTTTAGGTGCCCCCATACACATTTGGTCATTGTCTCTCCTAGCCACATGTTTGTCCAATAGTCCAATTTGAGCGGTAGCGGGTGCGGGCATCGTAGTCTTCAATCGAGAACACCAATTGTTCGTTTGCTGGCGACTCCAGTCGCGCGTCTTCCCAATGTCTTTCCCACAACCTTTAGTCAGCAGAACCCTTTATGCAATCGGGCCAATAAGGCAAGCCCTCAGTTCCTTTAGTTATACAACAAGAGTCGGTTACAAAGCAAGAGCCGTGTCGCAAACCTATCTCCTTGGACGGAGGTTATACCTCGCAGTTTCCGGCGGTGAATGGTCAGCAGGGAGGATGTCATCACTTCCCACAGGAGGTCGTGAGTGAGCGGAAGTTGAATTAGTTGGAGAGTAGGGAGACAAGATGGGCGTGTTGTCGGGCCCTTCAATTTCCAGAACGGTCTCCGATACTCTCTTTTCGTTTCCTGCCGTTTCAGATACGTTGATTACAGCGTCGGGAAGGGATTCTGCGTCTTCTGTATCGTATGGCACAGGTTGTGGGATCCGTTTGTTGTGGCTGCCGTGGATCCAATGGCGACGTCCAGCTACCCGCACCGCGGTCTGGGTGGCCAGGAGCACCTGAAAGGGGCCCCTCCAACGAGGTGCAAGGCAAGACGTTCTTTCAAATGATCTGGTAAGAACCCAATCCCCGGGCCGCAGACTGTGACCTGGGCCGTCACATTTTACTGGCAATGCCTCTCGCACCTGGTGATAAATCGAAAACAGGTTTTTAGTCAATTGGTTACAGTAGTCAGAGAGAAGTACATTTTCCACATTTCGTAGAGCACGGGTTTTAGGTAGACCCCAGATATTAGCAGGCCTCCCCATTACTACCTCAAAGGGAGAGAGCCCAGTCTTAGATTGAGGTGTCGTTCTCATTGATAATAACACAATCGGTAAGGCGTCTGGCCATTCCAGCTTGGTGCCAGCACACGTTTTAGCGAGTTTGTTCTTGATTATGCCGTTATGTCTTTCCACTAATCCAGCACTCTGAGCATGTCTGGCGGAATGGAACCGTTTATCAATCTACAGACCTGCACAAATTTGCAGTATTACTGCAGCGATGAAATGTGGCCCATTATCCGACCAGAGAACTCTCGGTAATCCAAAGTGGGGAAAATATTCCTTCAGCATTATCTTTGCCGTGGTTATGCAAGTCGCGTCCTTCACAGGGAACGCCTCAACCCACTTGCTAAACGCACAAATGACAACTAGTACATATTTAAAACTCTTGCATCGTTCCATTTCAATAAAATCAAAGTGTATAACTTCAAAGAGGACAGAAGGTGGAGCAAAACGTCCCCTAGGAGTCGAGGTACCTTTCCCCACATTATGCTGAAGGCAAACCATACAGTTTCGGATGAAGTGCTCTGCAATTTTGGAAATCCTGTCGTTAGCCCATACAGTTGTAACATTTTCGTCAGCTTCCGAGCACAAACATGAGTTGCGCCATGTGCCATAGCAACCATCATGAGGATGTACGCATTAGGAAGCAACCACTTTCCATCAAAAATGTCTACCCAACACCCATCATCATCCAATTTCCCTGTACCGTCAGCCCATTTCTTAGTTTCCTCGATGGTGGCATCTGCTTGGATGTCTTTTACAGAATCAATACTTTCACTAACAGTGTGAAGATTTTTATCTTCTCCTACAATACACATTTCAGAACTAGAGTCGGCAGCAGTCTGTTTAGCTATGCGGTCAGCGAAAGCATTTCCTTTCCCTATATCATCTGTAACCTTCTGATGTGCCATGCATTTCACAACAGCTAACTGGACAGGGAGTGCAAGTGCTGAAAGTAACCGCACTATTAAAGTGCCATGTTGTATCTTAGTACCATGCGAGGTCAAGAAACCTCGTTCCTTCCATAGCCTACCAAAGTTGTGAACCACCCCAAAGGCATACTTGCTATCCGTATAGGTATCTACTGTAAGCCCTTCGGAAAGTTCACAAGCTCGAGTCAGAGCTATATGTTCAGTGGCCTGCGCAGAATTATGCGGAATTCTCTTAGACTCCACGATCGTGTTTAAGGTAGTGACAGCATAGGCAGCCGTGGATGTTCCGTTCGGGAGTTTAAAACAAGAGCCATCACAAAACAGCTCTCCTTGAGGATTATTCAGGGGTGTATCTGACAAATCGATTCTCCCCTTAGTTTCTTGTTCTGTAGCGTAAAGGCAATCATGTGACATGTCGCCATCATCAATAATAGTATTTTGTGGGACAGGTAAAAGTTCAGCTGGATTTAATGCACAACACCTCTGAATTCGAATGTGGGGTGCAAACAGGATTAACTCATACCTAGTTAATCGTGCGGAGGTGAGGTGTTGTGTTTGCGTTCTATTTAATAGAATATCCACAGAGTGAGGTACCATTAGGGTTAGTGCATGGCCCAGGACCATACCCTCACTCTGTTTTACAGACACAGCAGCAGCAGCAACATTGCGCAGACATTTTGGCAAAGCGCATGCAACAGGATCAAGGGCGGACGAGTAGTAACCGCACGGCCTACTCTTCCCTCCATGTTCCTGCGTTAGAACAGCCAAAGCACATCCATCACATTCGTGTACGTACAACACAAAGGCCTTGCTATAATTTGGAGTTCCCAAAACCGGAGCTGAACATAGCGCAGTTTTGAGTAATTCAAATGCCATTTGATGATCCAAAGACCATGGCAGTGGCAAAGAAATGCCCTTTCTTGTCAAAGCCAGCAATGGTTTAATCGTTAACGAAAAGTTAGGGATCCACAATCTACAGTAAGAAGCCATACCTATGAAGGCTCTAACTTCCTTCTGCGTTTTTGGGACAGACATTCCAGAAATAGTCTTTATCCGTTCCGGTGTCAACCTTCTTCCCTCCTTTGACAGAAGATAGCCCAAATAGGCGACCTCCTGGCAACAATATTAAAATTTCTTGAGTGACACTTTATGGCCATGTTCCGCTAAGTGACTAAGCAACAATACAGTGCCCTCCTTACAGGCACTTTCGGAGTCAGCAGCCAAAAGAAGATCACCAACATACTGGAGTAAAGCGCACGTAGGGGGCAAGTCGAGAGTATCAAGTTGTGCCTTCAATGCTCTACTATAGATACTGGGGCTCTCAGTATACCCCTGCGGTGCACGAGTAAATGTGAATGAGCGTCCACCCAGGGTAAATGCAAACAAGTACCTGCTATCCTTATGTATAGGAATGCTGAAAAATGTGTTTTTAAGATCTATGACACTAAAATGAGTAGCAGAGGCTGCAATCATAGTAAGAATCTTCATTACATCAGGTACAATCGGGAACTGAGGAGCCACAATTTTGTTAATAGCACGTAGGTCAATTATAAACCGAAAAGGAATCACATTATCACCTTTCTTATATACGGGCATAATGGGGCTATTACACAAGCTACCAGTAATCTCCTCTATTACTCCACGATGAACAAAATCAGAAACAATACATTTAAGTGCCTGCTCGCCTTCGGCTGAGATTTTATACTGGGGAATGCGGGGCAGTGACACCCCATGTTTCAAAACAATCTTAACGGGTTCAACTTGCAAGAAACCAACATCATTGTCATCGATCGCCCACAAACATTCCGGAATATTGCTAAACTCGGGTGGCAAGGGACGAGTCAAAAACTGAAAAACAGGCACCTGCTGTGGCGAAATTGTTAACCGAACTCCATCTGGAGAACAATGTATTACTGCATTTAATTCCTTCAACAAGTTCAACCCCAGTAAATTCTCTCCACAGTTCGAAGTAAGAAGGAATGGACATTGGTCCGTGAAGGGACCCACTGTAATCGGAACCGGCAAAGAGACCGGACAAACTACAGGTGTGCCGGAAAACCCTACAGAAACGTTGGAATGCCCTGACAGTGGCATGTTTGGAACCCGTGAATGGTCAATGGAACACTTCTGTGCTCCTATATCAACTAAAAATAGATGTTTCCTATTTCCCACTACCATCTCAACGTAGGGACCTTTCTGATGAACAGGAATAGGCATTGGTTCCAAACCCTGCTTCGGGCAATCCTAATGAAACAAAATGTCATCAGAAGGAATCTCTTCAGAAAAATAGGCAGCAGAGGGATGATCCAAAATATTTCTACTAACCGTATTCGGTACCTGTTTATCCTGAGAAAAAGGTTGCTGTGATTCCGGTGTGAACTGCCCTCAACCGAAACCTCCTGGCCCTGGGCGACCTCTGGGCCGCCTTCCCATATTCCCAAATGACCTCTGTTGCAGGACCGGACATTGTGCACGCCAATGACCTTCCTGCCGACAATAGGCACACTGGTTAATGGTTACAGGACCCAAGGGCATGTTCCCTTGTGGGACATATTGACCCCTAAACTGTGTACTACCCCCTCTGGGACTTCTAACAATTTGCTGCAGTAGCACTTTTGTATTTAAATCACCTTTCTTTCTTTCAATTCTTTCTTTCTCGGTATTCACACAATTTTCATAGTACTGAGCCATATACAGTACTTCTGATTGAGACTTCGCCTGCCAAGCGCTCTCGGAAGACATAATCTGTGCCTGGATGTCGGGCAACAATCCGCGCACAAATTTATCAACGAATAATCTTTTTCCTGACTCTGTGCCCAAGTCTTGCCCGCTGAAGTCCGAAAATACCTGTTCGAATCGGTTGAAAAACTCAGTAGCACCCTCGGATTTATTTTGGACACAGGCAGTAAGCCTATCCCAAATAATTCTCTTCTCGGGGACTAAGGTTTTTAACTTTGTAACTATTCTATCAGGCAAAGTCAATATCACCTGAGCTGGTCCTTCTCCCGCTGGTCTGTCTCTATCGAATCTAATCATATTATCCCATGTGTCTCCTAACCAGGTACATCATCAATATTTCTAATCTGTCTCCAAAGGTCAACGGGCAGGAGTACGGGGAATAATAGGTCAATATCATTCAAGGTGAATACTGAGGACCGAAGAACCGACTCTATTTCTTTGTAGAACCCCGTCGGATTCTTTCTGATATCAGGAATAGACTGTTTTATGGTGTTCACTTCCTGTCTTGAGAACGGAACGCAAACGAACTGTGACACATAGTGTGTAGGAATGTCATGGGCCAATACACCTGTTTGGGCATTGGCTGGAACCTCGACCTTGGGGAAAAACGTCGGTGGAACCTCTCTCATAGGCAACTGAGACGTAGGCACCTCCGAACGCTTGCTAAGTAACAAGGCCAAGTCAAGCGCTGAGGCAGTCGAGGGGGTGTTAGATGAAAGAGCTCTTTTATAAATACCCAATAATTGTGTGGGACAACACATTCTATTTTTTACGCATTCCTCCTGTAGATATTCCACCATGACCTGTATTACTTTCCTTTGCATCTCTGGTGTATACTGACTATACGTGTCGTATACTACATCAGGAGTTATGGATACATTCGAAATCCATCTGATCGCATCCTTTGTACAGATCCGTATTCCCTCGTTCACCGACTCTCAGCGAGGAGAAACCCGTTTCTGCACAAACATAGCGTCTAAGCTATCCCTATCTATTTCTTCATTTCTCAACCTCTCCAACTCCTTTCTATATCCCATAATCTCCTCAACATACTTATGAACTTTCTCCGCAGTATCCCTAGATAATGCTAAAGCATTCAATTCCCGTAACCCTTGAGGAAGGTACACATCGCCTAATCTATCCCACATTATAATCAACTGGCTTCCCAGACCCTCAATAAAAACATTTTTCTCAGGAATATCTTTCAGGTTTTGAAGTGCAGAAAAAACATAATTTTGTTCACCCTTCTCCATACAGTGTTTAGCCCATGCAATCAACTCATTCTTTTTCTCCAAAGGGACAATATTGCGTGTTATAACCCTCGACCCCACTCCCTGATCCACTACAAGTGGCATAGAACCGCTTGGGACATCCGGGTCATCAACAGGCGAAGGTAAAGGGGCAGGCAAAGGAGTGGCAACTGGAGAAATAACGGGAAGAGCAGCAGGAAGAACCGGAAGAAGTATAGGAGGAAGAACAGCAGCAGGAAGAGGCAAAGCACCTAGAGGAGGAACATACGGAGATGGCGCAGAGGCATCAGGCCTACGCAAAAGTTTATCAATCAACTCATCAGATGCATGAAAGTCTTTTGATGGATAGATTTTCTGGGTTTCTAATTGGAACGCTCTATCCACCTTTCTGGCTGAGTCCAACTGTTTGTCTTTATCATATGACAGCACCTTTTCGGCATTCGTCATGTGGCGGCGTATATGCTTTTCCCTACTCTTCAATTGTTGTGAAGCTTCAGTTTTCCAACTCAGTAATGCGTCAAATGCCGCAGGCCTAGCCTTTTTCTTAACTAATATCGACTCTAAATACTCTAAGCGAGGGATTTCAAAACTACCATTGGTTGGCCACCGGAGATTAGAATTATGTCTGGTCTGTCTGTGCCAAATCTCATTAAACGCTATACTACCAAGACCTTTCTTACAGTACATGGTACATGCCGGCGACCCCTCCTGTGGTGCCGGACGGCTACATTCCAAGGATTGCCTGTTACCGCGGAATAACGCCCTGAAACAGACAGACAATTTCTCAGGCATGTCAGAAAACTGGTGTTACCTGGTGAATAATTGTGCTCACGAGTACAATACTCCAAATTCGAATTGTCAGGGTTAAATTAAGAGTCGGGGCACAACCCACCTGACCAAAGGACTGGGAGGCCCGATCGGGTTACTAAGGACAAACTAAGGACCCACGTGTTTGGTGATTTCGGCAAACTTACCCACCTCGATATATGGACCCTCGTCAAGACGACGCCCTGTACTCCAGCTCACCGTCCAGGGATCGGATCGTGCAATACTTGAGAAATTTGCGTCTCGTTTTGATCGGGCCCGTTTTGTCACCGTCCGACCCCAGTCCGATAGCCGTAGCAATTCTCGACGAGGCGAAGTCAATCTTGAGGGTCCCTATTCGGGCGCCATCTGTGAAACCAGAAACAAATAGTGAGGCTTTTGCACCAGACAAAGAGAAATACGCCAACACGGGCTTGTAAAGATTTCCCAGAATCTTTAATACAAAACTGAACAGGTACAAACAAAGTATACAAATAGCTATTTGGCTGCCAGTACGTCACAAAGAACACGGGTGAGTTCAGTATGAGCAGTGAGCAGAGTTTGCTAGCTGGACACCAGGGTATTTATACACAATTCAAAAACAATGTCCAGCCTCTTGTACATTAAGGTTTCACCAGGGCTAGGGTCCGTGCCTGGGTTTTCCCTCATCTACATAATTTATACAGGTAGCTGGCTTCGAATATATTCCATCAATAATGCTTATAAACTAACACTGTTCCTCTGTTCCGATCATAATACAATACATTTATCTGCTGTAATATGTGGCACACATTTCCGCATACGCTGCTTTGGTAAACATTGTTATTCATGTGTGTTAGCAGTTGACATTATAGATACATGCAACTTTCTGATCCTAGGTCAATCGAAGGACAAGGTCTACATGACCCGAACTTGTAGCCTGCAGGCAAGTTGGACATTAACCCTTCTACAGAGGTCGAGAAGGTTAATGCAAGGAACAAGAGAACACAGATCGGCCATTTAAGGTTACAGGGTGACTTTCACGATGGCAAGACCCAAAATGGCAGTTTGACCTAAAATGGCGGCTTGGTTACACTAAGGTGAAGACCTTGTAATGCGGATTTCCCAAAGGAGCGATTAGGCATAGGCCAACATATATAATAGAAAAAGAGTAAAGTTATCTCAGGTCTGACACTCTTTGTCAGGTAACTTGCCTGATGTCAATGTACCCTCTCCTCACATTAATGTCCAGCATTACTGTCCTGGAGTTGATTAGCTCATGCTAAAAGGAACATTTGTGAATCTGCATTTTTTATGTTTAGCATAAGCTAATCCATTCATTCATTAATGTAAACTCTGTTTAGCAATATGGTTTGTTCTCAGCTATCATGGATCAAGATTTGCTGAGAGTCATGCAGAAAGTTATTGTAACGCTCACCTGGTATCCACGGGGACGTCACTCAGCCTGTTCTGATCTCTTATGACCTCAAACCCTTCCCTAGAGTCTACTCGACTGGAGACTGGGCCCGAAACACAGGATTGGTAGAGTTTAACTCCCTATTGTCTCTGTGTGCTTGAACCCCTTCTTCCCCGGGGTCCAACCCTTCCCTTTGATCCACAGCTCACCTTGTTTTCTTGGAAAGTGTGCTCTCCATCCTTCTTTCAGCGCAGGGGCGCGTTGATTGGTGCAGGCTTGTTGCTGCCTAGTTACTTCACTGGCAAAAGTCCGACAGGTATGTATAATGAGTCTTTTGAACAGTTCTCTAACTTCATTCCTTTCCTTCCTTAGATGATGGCCGGCGTCCGGGGATGGTGACGTGCTGCTGAGATGAGTAGCGCTGAAAGTGAGTGAGAGCGCGATGCGCAATGCGACCCTTTCTTATTTGTATTGAACTGAGTTCTTTTTCTGTGTCCTTTAGGTGCCGCAACGTTTTCAGCGTGGATGTCGGTTATGAAGAAGAAATGCGGTGAGTAAGCGCGGTATGCAGCGCCTCTAGATGTTTCCACGCTAACCTGGAGTGTCTTTTCCCTCTTGCAGATGGACGAGAAGTTCCAGAGACAGAGTTCCCTCAGAGCGGCTGGGATTCAGGTAAGCGTTTGGAGCTCTTACAGTCTTTAAAAATAAGCGAAGATTTGCTGAATGCTTACTAATGCCTTTTTTCTGTTCTTTTCCCTTTTCCTTAGGAAGCGGCGTGCCGGGATGGGAATGACACCGCCGAAGATGCCCGCAGAACAGAAGAAGCGATGAATGATGGGCAGAAGCGCCGCAAGTTAAGGCTGTTCCTAACGGTGTTCTTGTTCTTGCAGGAGCTGAGCGCAGAAGAAAGATTCAGGCCTACTGGAGACCGATCCGAACACGGTGAGTGCCACGCTGCAGGTGCAGAAAACACAAAGCATGTTTCTCAACCTGGGGGTGGCTTAAATAGTCTCTGGGTATCCCAGGTTTCTCTGGGCTGAACCACACCCAAAGGACTAGACTGCACATGCAGTTCTGGGAACCGAAATATGTGGGGGCATCCATCTTGTCCCCATCAATGCCTACAAGTCCAATCCTCAATGTTATCCTATGGGAGTGAGTGAGTCTGGTGCCACAAGCTCCAAGTCTGACTCCAAGTGGGTCTTTGGAGGGATGGAGAGGCCCTTGAGGGCCATGTAGGTGATTGTGGCCTGGCTCCAGCCTGACATCTTGGAGGGCTGGGGAAATGAGGGGCAGGAATCATGACAGCACTACCCCCCAAGGCCCCTCTCAAGGTGGCTCTTCTGTGTGGTCCTGGTTTGTTTGGATGGTTTTGATGAAATTGTCTAAGCAAGCGAGGTGCATGGATGTACTCACAAGGTTCCCATGTCCTGTCTTGTGGACCATACCCCTTCCAGTCTACTAAGTAGTATAATTTGGATCTGACGTACTTTGAATCCAGGATGTCCTTGACTTTGAATTCTGGCTCCCCAGCGAGTACTACTGGCTGCGGTGCTACCAGGGTCCCAGGTTGAACAGGTTTAAGGAGAGACACGTGGAACACAGGATGAATCTGCATGTTTGACGGCAAAGCTAGTATGACCGCCACAGGATTTATCACGGAGGTGACGGTGAGTGGACCCAGGTATCTTGGACGGAAAGTTCGGGTTCCTTTAATGGACACGTGTTTAGACGCCAGCCAGACTTTGTCTCCCACTTGGTAGTTGGGGGCCTTTGCTCGGTGTCGATTGGCAAACTTCTTTTGGCGATTCTTAGCTTGAAGTAGGCGTTCAAATGGTTGTGTGCAAGGTTTTGACTGCTAGCATTTCCAGGGTTGTAGGAAAGTCCAACTCAGAAGTACGTGGGTGCCTGCCATACATGGTATAAAAGGATGTCTGCCCAGTGCTGGTGTGTAGGGAATTATTATAAGCATATTCAGCTATCCATAATAGGTCGAACCAGCTTCCTTCAGCTTGGTGTAACATACAATGCAGACACTGCTCGAGCGTCTGATTTGTCCTCTCATTTTGACCATCCATTTGGGGATGGTGACTGGTGGATAGCCGGATGTCGATCTGGGCCATAGAGCAGCATTTTCTCCAGAAGTTAGATACGAATTGAGTACCTGGGTCTGAGACTAAAACTGAAGGAAACCCATGGAGCCGTACGATGCCTTCAAGAAATACCTTTGCCAGAGTGGAAGCATTTGGGAGCCCCTTAAGGGGAATGAAATGTGCCATTTTTGAAAATAGGTGCACGACCACAAGAATAGTGTTAAACCCTTGACTGGGTGTTAAGTCAGTAATAAAATCGAGGGACAACGTGTGCCAGGGTGCTGGTGGGATTTCCAATGGTTGTAATAGCCCAGCCGGTTTCTGCTTGAATGACTTGTTTTGGGCACACACGCCACAAGATAGGATGAATTGGATAATGTCTTTACGCCACCTGGGCCATCAATAATTTGGTTTTACCTTGGCTAGGGTTTTAGCGATTCCGGGGTGGCCCTCGATCAAGGAATCATGATAAACGGACATGACATGTTCTCGTAGTTCTTAGTTTGGTAAGAATAAACGATTCCTGAAGTAGGGCAACTGATCTTTTATCATGTAATGTTCTCCTTGTGCACTCCACGCTTGTAATTGCTCCGGACTCATCAGGTTTTGGATTTCTTCATGTAATTCTTTCTGAGTTATGGTTGCTGTGATTCCTAGGAGCTTGTCACACGGGATGATTGCTATTGGGTCAGGTGTCTGATACCCTTGCTCTTCCACCCCCATACGGGAAAAGGCACCGGCCTTCCCGTTTTTCACCCCTGGTTGAAATGTAATCACATAGTCATATTCAGCAAAAAAAAAGAGCCCAACGTAGTTGTCATGAGAATTGGGCCTTTGCCGTTTTTAGGTACTGGAGGTTCCGGTAGTCAGTTATTACGGTGATTGTGTGTCTGGCGCCCAAGAGGTAGTGCCGCCATGCCTTAAAGGCTGACTTAATGGCCAGGAGTTCTTTGTCTGTGATAGCGTAATTGAGTTCAGGGGGTGTGAATTTACGTGACCAGAAGGCAACAGGGTGTAACCGGCCCGTTTCGGGGTCCTTTTGTGAGAGGACGGCTCCCAGCCATGCTTTAGGCGTCCATTTCCACCAGGTATGGGAGATCAGGGCGAAGGTGGCGTAAGATTAGGGCAGATGTGAATCTTGCTTTGAGTTCCTGGAAAGCTTCCTCGGCTTCTGTTGTCCACTGGAACTTTTTGTTGCCTTTCCTTAGCAATGACGTGATGGGATGCACGATTTGCGAAAATCCTGGGATGAACCGGCGGTAGAAGTTTGCAAAACCCAGCATACTTTGAACCCCCTTGAATGAATTTGGGGATGGCTAGTTCAGGATAGCATCTACCTTGTGTACATCCATTCGGATTCCATTCGGGCTGATAATAAAGCCCAGGAATTCCACCTCGGAGACGTGGTCTGAGCACTTTTTGAGCTTGCCGTAAAGCTGGTGTTGACAGAGTTTCTCCAATACGGATTGGACGTGTGTGACGTGGTCCTGCTTTGATGCGGAATATACTAGAATATCGTCGATGTACACTAGATCACAGACATCAATCAATTCCCGTAGGACATCGTTCATGAAGTATTGAAATGCTGCAGGCGCGTTGCAAAGGCCAAAGGGCATTACTTGATATTCGTACAAGCAGTATTTGGTGCGAATAGCGGTTTTCCATTCGTCCCCCTGTTTTACGCAAACAAGGTGATATGTCCCCCTCAGGTCTAGTTTTGTGTACATTTGGGCATCTTTGACTTGATCAAGCAATTCAAGGATCAGTGGCAGGGGGTAGAGGTTTTTTACAGTAATCTGGTTCAGTGCACGATAGTCGATGCACGTTCTCAAGTCCCCCTCCTTTTTCGGTACGAAGAATAGAGGACTGGCTGCTGGAGACTTCGAGGGACGGATGAACCCGTTGGCCAGGTATTGGTCAAGATAGGCCTTCAGGTGCTGGTTTTCTGGTTCTGTGAGTGCGTAAATTCGCCCACAAGGGATTTGTGCACCGGGTATCAGGTTGATTTGGCAATCGTATGGTCTATGCGGTGGCAGGGTATTAGCCTGTTCTTTCTGAAAGACACCTTGAAAGTCCTGGTATTCACTTGGTAGGGTGCCGATTGCCACAGTCGCAAGCGTGGAGGTTCTGGTGTCTATTGGTTGTTTCTCTTGGCGATAACATGTGTGGGCGCAAGTCTCGGGAAAGGCCAATTCTTTTGCTCACCAATCGATTTGAGGATTGTGAGCTACCAACCATGGCATTCCCAAAATCAACCGGAACTGTGGTGCCTTAATGAGGTTGAAAACGATAGATTCTTGATGTCCATCCTGGCACAGAAGGGTTAAAGCTGCAGTGCATTGGGATACTGGACCAGAAGCTATTTCCGTGCTGTCGACTGTGGTAATAGTGTCGGTGATTGATTTAGGGCGTAACAAAAGCCCTATCTTTGCCACAAGATCCTGGTTGATGTAATTCCCAACGGCTCCACTGTCAATGTACGCTCTTATTGCGTGCATCCGAGATGGTTGTTGGTGATTGATCAAGACCACACATAGTGCAAAATGGGAGGTCTGTAGTTCACTTTCTTCGCTCGACAAGTGGACCCCTACACTTGCCGGGCAGGGGAGTTTTCCGATTCCTTGATGGTATCTTCCTTGTCCGTTGCCCCTACCGTCCTCCTCGTTGGCTTCACAGGGCACTCTATAAGGAAATGACCTGACCTTCCACAGTACAGACATAACTGCTGCTGTCTCGTTTTATCCCTTTCCGCTTTAGTCAAGGGGGATCTGACCCCCCCCGATTTGCATTGGTTCTCCTGAACCTTCCGTTGTGCGGGCAATATTGTCCTTTGAACGCACATAAATAGGGCGAGGGTCCGGTCTGGTTCGATCTGCTCTTCGGTCTTGAAACCTATGATCCAGTTGAACAACAAGGTCAACGAATTCTGAGTAGTCTTTCGGGGGGTTCACTACTTGTGCGAGAACATCCTTGAGCTCCCCCCGCAACCCCTGATGAAATAACGTGGTTCTCTTCTCCACTGGCCATTCTGCTTCAACTACGAGTCTATTGAACGTGGCTATGTATGTTAATAGGTCTTGATTCCCTTGGCGTAGGGACAGAAGTTTGTTGTCTAATGCCTGCCCATGAGTACGACGGGCGAACAGCTTTTTCATCTCCTGCTGAAAGCCCCTGAAGTCATGCAGCAAAGGATAGTCTTGGGCCACAAAGGGTACAGACCAGTCCGCGGCGCTACCACTCAGGTAGGATGGCACAAAGCGACCCGTGATTGGTCATTCGGAAAGGCCCCAAGTCTACAAAGGAAGTGCAGGCAGCATTGGTTCATGAACATTGCAAACCTCTTGGGATCCCCCGTAAATCGTTCGGGCGGGGCCAAGGGAACTGCCCCAGGAAGGGTTATCTGAACGTGATTGGCTGATGGTGCTGGCATCGAGGGCATGCTTCCCGGCAATGCTGCATGCCCTGCTTGTGACTGGAGAAGTTGCCGGCTTAAATCATCAGTGCGTTCTTTGGCTACTATCAGCTCTCTCCTCAGGGTGTTGGTCTCCTGCCTGGCTGCATGTACTTCGGAATGTAGCTGCCCCAACATGTGGGCTAACTGGTAGTTTTCTGACGTTTCCATGACGCCCAGGTGGATTTTGATGTGAGGCTTTGTGTTCTGTAATGCTCACCTGGTATCCATGGGGACGTCACTCAGCCTGTTCTGACCTCTTACGACCTCAAACCCTTCCCTGGAGTCTACTCGACTGGAGACTGCGCCTGAAACACAGGATTTGTAGAGTTTAACTTCCTATTGTCTCTGTGTGCTTGAAACCCTTCTTCCACGGGGTGCAACCGTTCCCTTTGATCCACAGCTCACCTTGTTTTCTGGGAAAGTGTGCTATCTGTCTGCTTTCAGCGCAGGGGCGCGTTGATTGATGCGGGCCCGTTGCTGCCAAGTTACTTCACTGGCAAGAGTCTGACAGGTAAGTATAATGAGCCTTTTGAACAGTTCTCTAACTTCGTTCCTTTCCTTCCTTAGATGATGGCCGGCGTCCGGGGATGGCGACGTGCTGCTGAGATGAGTAGCGCTGAAGGTGAGTGAGAACGCGATGCGCGATGCGACCCTTTCGTATTTGTATTGAACTGAGTTCTTTTTCTGTGTCTTTTAGGTGCCGTGACGTTTTCAGCGTGGATGCCGGTTATGAAGAAGAAATGCGGTGAGTAAACGCGGTATGCAGTGCCTCTAGATGTTTCCACGCTAACCTGGAGTGTCTTTTCCCTCTTGCATATAGATGAGAAGTTCCGGAGACAGAGTTCCCTCAGAGCGGCTGGGATTCAGGTAAGCGTTTGAAGCTCGTACAGTCTTTAAAAATAAGCGAAGATTTGCTGAATGCTTACTAATGCCTTTTTTCTGTTCTTTTCCCTTTTCCTTAGGAAGCGGCATGCCAGGATGGGAATGACACCGCCGAAGATGCCCGCAGAACAGAAGAAGCGATGAATGATGGGCTGAAGCGCCGCAAGGTAAAGCTGTTCCTAATGGTGTTCTTGTTCTTGCAGGAACTGAGCGCAGAAGAAAGATGCAGGCCTACTGGAGACCGATCCGAACACGGTGAGTGTCAGGCTGCAGGTGCAGAAAACACAAAGCATGTTTCTCAGCCTAGGCGTGGCTTAAATAGTCTCTGGGTATCCCAGGTTTCTCTGGGCTGAACCACACCCAAAAGACTAGACTGCACATGCAGTTCTGGGAACCGAAATATGTGGGGGCATCCATCTTGTCCCCATCAATGCACTATAAGTCCAATCCCCAATGTTATCCTATGGGAGTGAGTGAGTCTGGTGCCACAAGTGCCAAGTCTGACTCCAAGTGGGTCTTTGGAGGGATGGAGAGGCGATTGAGGGCCATGTAGGTGATCATGGCCTGGCTCCAGCCTGACATCTGCGAGGGCTGGGGACATGAGGGGCAGGAATCATGACAGCTATTATGCATTATTGTTATTTTGTATAGCGCAAATTCTAGTTTCGAAGTGCTAAATATGTTTGTGGGCCAATGCTAAAATGCTGAATGCATATGTACAGTGTAGAGTTGTTATTTAGAAGAGCGTGTTTTTTGGCAGACTCTCAGCTATTCTCAGCACAGAGAAACAGCCTTGATGGAGAATGAGATAGCATGACAAATGATTTAGTTTTCAGCAGAATTAGGATGTCTTGTACGTAAGACAAGAATGTTTGCGCAATATGCCTTGCTTTCTCAGAATATTTCAGAACGTGTTCGTTATGTTCTAGTACAGTACATGCTATGATGGAATGTATGCACATAAGCAAAAGCAATGATATTTTCTCTGAAATGCTTCTACGCATGTAATGTACGTCACTGCCACTACGTATAAACAGTGGATATTTCTATTCAGTGCTAGAGTGAGAGTGAAACTGTGAGTGTGAGTGAGAGTGCTGGTGTTCTAGGGGCTTGACTAGTTTGTGAGCAGCTGACTTCCCCTTCCTTGCATAATAAACTGTGTTTTGTTTACTATCTATCTCCGTGCCTCTTGTGATCTTATTTTGTTTCCAGAGTATATATTTTGGGACTTACAATGCAGGGGTGCTGTTAAACAACCCTGTTGTTTGGAGTTTCTAGGCTTGTCCAACCCATGTGCCTACAATCTACTGTTGTACTGAAAGTGGAGGCCCATGCAGTTGTGAGTATTAGTCGGGACAGCAAGTTCGTGCTGCTGTCAGTCCATTTTATGATAAATGGTTGGTTAGTGGTGGTTTGGGCGGGTCTAAAGAAATATGATCTCTTTGGTGGCTGGATTAGACGGCCCCGGTGGGTTTAGGCTTGTGAACATGCAAGAGTTATGCTGCCATCTCAGCATAGCAGCAAATTGTGAATAAACCATTCAATGCATCTAAGTTGGGATATTAGTTGGAAGTGTTGCTATGATGATATGATATATGTCATATATAACGCGCCTGTATACAAGTGCTTCTAGGCGTGACAAGGCAAGAGGGGGGCAGAGGGAGGACAAGACAAATGATCTTACTAGGTCATTCAGTCGTGCAAGTGCGACATCTCAAAAGTGCAGGGGGAAGGGAGAGGGGAAGAGAGAGGGGAAGGGACAGGGGGAAGTGCAAGGGAGAGGTAAGGATGCAGGTGTTGAGAAGGCAGTTGTTGAATATCTAAAAAAGATGTACAATGGAAAGAGCACTGTGTCTTTATCATCCAGGTACAAAAAAAGACAAGGGGATGAGGGGGCAAGGGGGTACCCACTTGGAATTATGTTATTCTCGTCTGTGGATTGATGGAAAAACATTTTTTAGTGTACCTCAAGCGAGGTTTATCATCCAGGATGGTAGCAAAGCATATTTAAAGCTAATTATCGATTTGGCATGTATTGTAAAATGTTGTCATTATTCGCCTTATCTTATTATATTTAATTTCGAACACTCTACTTAAGGTTCTGAGTAACCTGTCCCAAAGCTGCATTCTTCAGTTTCAGGCATGCTCATGCCAACACAGCAGTAAGTGTAAAGCCTCCATAGTTGAGCCATGCATACTCGAGTCATATCCCAGGAATGCCAACATGGCGTTTCAATTAAACAATATTCCTATAGTCATGAGGTATTACTGGTTCCTGGTATACAAGTCTTCTAGATTTTTTCTTCAACTGACTGTCTTAAGTTATTGAAACCTACTCATTATAAAGTTGATTTCCAATAGCTTTAACTTGACAGAGCCATAGACTGCTTATACAGCTTGTGTCATGAGTTTGTTTTGGGGAGGAAGCTAACATTTGGATAATCAGTTAAGTAGTGGCATTGGGTCACTACCATTGTGGTTAGTAGTGTGCGGTCACGCCCACTTCGGTTAAATAGTCAATAGTTCTTTAACGTGATTACTAAAAGGTAAGTTGCCATGTCCTAGAGTGTCTCATGTCCTAAGGTGTCTCATGTCCAAATTTGTTTGGATGCTTCTTTGTATTAATGATGTCACCTCAGAGACCCCCTGCTTGGTGTTACCCACATGTTACATATTTTTTTATTTATTTATTGGGCATTTATATGGCACTGGCTGGGAACACAGTCACTCTGCAGCACCCCAAGGGGAAAGGGGAATCTTTATAGCCCTGAAACATTCAGATTGGGTAAGTGTGACAGAGAGGGGAGGGAGAAGAGCAACACACGTGGAAGGGAAATATTGGTGCGCCAGACTATGCAAGGCAATACAGTAGACATTCCAAGTGTTGAGTGTTAAAAGTCTATTTCCAGGGAGGATGTTCCAGAGGGTTTGATGGAACAGACTTGGTGGATGGTGAGTATGGTATGAAGGCTTTCCTACTAAAGGCAGAATGAAAAGATCAGGTCACAGGGTACATGTTTGATGTCAAGCAGAAGTGAGAAAATGGAATGGGCACCGGTGAATGGGAAGGTAACCTTTCAGCAAATGGGATCTGTGATGAGGACTTACTACAGTGGGAGATTGGTGAGCAAAGTTTCAGACAAAAAAATAGATCTGAATTAACATCATAAAAGGGATTGCATTACCCAGAATTCATTTACTGCTAGAAACCATCTCAATACATTTGTTAATGAAGTTCTTCTCAAAGTTACAAGAGACGTTGAGCTATTGTATTTGGTCCTAAAATCAACAAAGTCCACTATGAAAGGATGCTGGCCCTCCTAGATGTCCAACTCCAGACCAGGCTTGCCAACTCAGACAGATGCAACCACTGCTAGCACAAAAACACATGAGGCCTTGAAGAGCCTGTATGACTCAGAGTGATCCAACGAGACATTTACAAGCCTCAGACCTTTCAAGACATATAGACTGAAGACTCTAAGAAATTGATGTCTAACATGCAGTGACATCCAGAGGAAGCTCCGTCTCTCAAAATATTCTAAGTGCTTCCCTAGAACCATGCCAAACGATCTATCAACAGTCTTTGTTGACTCTTAGGAAGCCGAACGCAGAAGCAGTCTTACAAGACTAGGTAAGATCTACACAGTTCAGGCATGATGCCCTTTGAAACTTTAACTGACAAATGTGGTGGCAAGTTATGTATCTTTAAACATAACCAATTTAACAGCTTAGAAACAAAGGTGGGAAATCTAGATTGACATCAGTAAGCTCAAACGATGGGCCTGATTTTATTACAAGGACCATAAAGCAATAGTATATCTGCATTATACTGGGAGCTCATGGAAAGCCAGCAAAGATAGTCAGTATACTAAAAAAGAGAAACATGAGAGAAAAGCATGGCATGAAGATTTCAGAGGGACAAGGATCACAATCTATCAAATTAGGGAGAAAAATGATACAATCTGCCAAATATAAGAAACACCCTTTGTTTGTGATTCAAAAATCTGCACTTTACTTCTGCCAGAATGCCCAGAATAATGGGCAAATTCATCAGATGTACAAGATGTGGTTGAAAGGAAGCACATCTGGAACATATGTTCTGCTTATATTCTGGAATCAGGGATTGCTGGGCTCGGGTTCTAAAGGAGATGAACACAATCCTTGCAAGAAATATCAAGTTGGAGTGGGAGCTGAAGGAGGCCTCCTGTGCATATGATCATTGCAGCAAGCACGCAAATAACGAGGGTATGGGGAATGCAGCAACTCCCAAACCTGGAAATCTGGTTAATCAAAATTCCACTAGTAGGAGTTGCAGAATCCAGGCAGAAAGCTCAGGATGTGATGCAGTGACGTGCAACGAAAAAGCATGATGACAGGAAAACTGCTTATATGTTCCTGTTACCAATGGTCAGCGAGACAGAAGGACAACAAAAAAAGTCGTTATATTTCTCTAAGTAAACTCCCAAGGCGTCATTCGGTGTAAAAGTATGACCAAATGCCAACATTGTGCCATCTCTTGCATGCACTATGTCCAGGAAACCTTGTGTACCATTAGAATGTTATTCTCCTTTGCTTTAAGATGGGTCCAATTATGTTCTGAAAGTGCCTGACTCTGGCGGAGCTGAAGCCTAAATCATCTTCCAGAAGAGAGACAAGATCCCTTTTATAATGAGCAGTGATCCACATCTAAACCACTTATCGTCAGATCTACCTGAAAACAGAGGACATGAAGTTACATTACCCTACCTCATTCTATCCTTAAAATGAATGCCAATCTGAACAGCTGACTCTATCAATCACTGGTAGGAAGCCGATCGAGCAACCTAGGTTAACTCACCCTTGAGTGCCTCCTGCTCCACTAAAACATCAAAACCCGTGTCTTCCAATCTAATAAGTATAGATGCTTAATCAGGTTCTATGTGATATTTCAGAATATTGAAGTCTGCATGCACACAAAAAAGCTTTTTTTCGACCCCCCTGAAGCCGATCCCCTGCCTGCCATACCCGGAGCACCAGCCCCCCACCCTCCACCCCCTTGATTTTCACACAAATGCAGTGCTCCTCACCCCAGACATACACCGAAACAAAAGCGAACACACTTACTCTCTCCCCCAACCCCTCCACAAACGCGCCCCCTAGACCCTCACATAGACACAAACACACTGACACCCATCTTCCAACCACTCGTCTACCCCCTCCCACGCTATAAACATTCCCGACAACAAACAGTCACACAAACACCTGTAACACCCGCAGCTTCTGTTCTCCGCCCGGTTCGCCTGTCAGCCGCTGCACGCGCTTATGTGTGGCAGGGGTGTGACAGATCGATTTAGAACTTTAGAACAAGGTGTATTCACTTAAAATGTTTTAATCGAGGTGATGTCTCCAATGGCAGCCATGGTACCCTGCTGTAGTTCTCAAACTGCTATTTCGGCCGAAGTGCATTGATGTGGTTAACCACAGAGTGAGAAAAATGCAGACCCATATTTGAAATTCTCCATTGGTCACAAGTGGCATTGCCAAAGCCAGAATGGGGCAACTGAAATTCCTGATGAGGAACATCAGCTGTTGCAAAAAATGTAGTTTAAACTTGTGTTAGAAAGCAGAGGTCCAGAAATGCCTTTAGCATCTCAGGATAAAGTTCAAAATTCATTGCATACCTATTTCATTTTAGTTTATTAATTTATTTGTATTTAAATTTTTGTTGCTTAAAATGTGACCTAGCTCGTGTGCTGAAGAGCGCTGTACAGGGTACGGGTAGCCAGCGTTTGGCCTACCATCTTTTAGCAGTAGTGCAGTACTTTCATTAGCGATCTGTGCCTCCATTGGGATTAGTCCTTAGTCAGGTCCTAGGCCATACCCCCACAGAAACCTCTAAAACATACTTACTGCAAGTATTTTCCACCTAAAGGATATGAACCTTATTAGGTTATGAACTAGAGAGGTCACACCATTAAGTAGCTCCTACCGCGACATAGGGGGTAATTCCGAGGTTGGAGGTAAGTAATGGTCCTTACCGGCATGGAGCAAATAGCGTGTCCGTGCAGTCATTTGTCCGGTAATAGAGAACTATTAAGACTTTTCAGGCACGAGCTTTGCGCAATGCCGTTAAGGGCATTACCGCCATGGCATTAAAGGCACGAAAAACGCCCTTCGCGGCCTCATGCATAGCGGAGATAGCACTACCGGCATGAACCAATGTGGCATTAGCGGTCACTGTAAATAAGCGGAACTGGAAGTAGCGTCATCGCACCGGAACGAGATGGAGCACGGCGGCCATCTTTAAAAACACAATCCATTGCAATCCTCAGCACACAGGACCTCTGGGTCTCTGCTGTTTGTCAGAAAACCTTCTCCAATCACACCACAATGCTCAAGGCCCTTAAGAAAGGAGTTGTCCGCCAGCGCAAGGAGAGATTCAACGAGGATGAGTTGGAGATGCTAGTCGGGACACTGCAGGAGCATGCTGGGATTGTTTTTGCCAACAGCATGAAGAGGGAGGCCATCTTAAAAAAAAAGGAGACCTGGGCACTTGTGGCACAGAAAGTTAGTGCAATTGGAAACACCCCACGCACCACAAAAGACTGCCGTAAGCGCTGGGACGACTTGCGACTCAGAGTAAGAAACATACTCTCCGTCAAAAGGAGCCAGGCAATGGCAAAAGGAAGAGGTCCCAGCTCACCCATCAAGCTGACCCCATGGGAGGACATCTGCGCCAGCATAATCGGAATGGAGGGGATAGAAGGTGTCGGCGAGATGGAGTGTGGCGCCACAACATCGGCCGATGGAGGTGAGTGTCCTAAGAAAACACTGTAATGCAGAGTCTGATGAAAGTCAACCAATATGTCAGTCCAAAGAGGCAAGCCATGGTCCAACACACACACACTCCCAGCAAAGTAGGTGGACGCATCACAGACATATGCAGATGCCCGCAGCAAGGCAATGCCGTACCTGACACATATCACACAAAGATGTAAATGCCATAAATCACACAGCATGCAGGCCCCAACAAATATGCATGTCAAATATCATAGCTCTTGGCCAACATGAGTGACCTCGACGTATGCCTGCATAACCCACCCATGTATCAAACAACGTGATCATCCAAACTCAAATACCTTTTACCCTAAATTGTGTGGATGATCAATTGTCCAAATGTATGTATGATGCCTATCAAAATATCACTCATGCCGTCACTCTCTTTGACCCCCACAGGCTCTGACCATGACAGCGATGGGCAGGACGCAACCCCCGTGAAAACCACACCCCGGAAGATGTCCCGGGATGATGCCAACCGCCCTTCGACCTCGAAGGGACAACCCAGGGGCCGCCGTGCACCACCAGGCAAGACACCCTAGGTTGCCAGTACACCGGTACCGCCAAGGGCCGTAGAGACCAAAGCAACAACACCCATTGCCCAGCCTGAGGAATCAGCCGAGGCACCACACTATGAGGAGTCAAGTTTGGCTGGGGAGGTGGCAGCCACTGCACCCCAGGCTGTGGAGGACCCACAGGATGAAGTATGGGTGCCCGTTGAGGACGATGCATCAGAACTGCCCCGCACGCCCAGTTCACTGGCATCCCCGAGTATTGAGGCTGAGCAGGCTGAGCAGGACAGCCAGGAACCATCCACCTCCACAGGTGCAACTGCAAGGCTGCAGCGTGCAGAACAGCTGACTGCCCTTGTGCGGCAGTTCGTTGAGGACAACACACAGGCTAGGCAGGGGTGGCGGGAGAACATCGCCTCTCTGGGCAGGACCATCTCTGAGAACACCGCCTCCTTGGGCAAAATATTTGCCAAAAACACTAGCCGCCTCTGCGAGGAGGTCTCCGCCCTGCGCCAGGTACTAGGCCGCATAGCCGATGGCTTGGAGGCAGGGCGTCCGGCTACCCAATTCGAGCAGGTGGCAACACCGTCATCGTCTAGCTCGACCCAGACGAGCCTGCTCTGCAGGTCATCACGCACCCTGTGCCGGCCAGACATGCCGCCACCTGATCCAGGGAGTGTGAATTGATAGTCTGGGCAGCCTCATGTAGGCATTGGAGACTTGATGGGACATGTGTTGGGGAGTTGTGGGGGAGGGAGGTGAGGGTGTGTTGGGGAGTTTTGGGGGGAGGGGGGAGGGGTTGAGGGTGGTGGAGGGTTATTGCACTATCGGTATCATTGTTATATTTAATACACCCGTTGTGTCAAAAGCAAGACCTGAGTGGACATTCATCATTGCGCATGTGTCATTTATTTATATACAGTGCATAGTGTGCATGTACCCACACACCCAGTGGCCTCTGTCAGAATATCAACACACCCTCTGCAGCCATGTCTGTCAGTAATATTGTGCAATCACTGACTGACGCATAGCACGTCCCTCCTGTGCATCGGCACCGCAATGATGTGCAGCCACTTCTTCTTCATCCCCTTCATCATCACCAGGTGGTAGCAGTTCAATGTCAGGGGCACATTGCGTCGGACCCACCACGTCCAAGGCCCACCTAGTATAAGGCCCCTACCTGTCTGCCCCGGTCCGCACCTGCGCTATGGCGCGGGATACTGCTTCGCTGTTACCTTCTCAACACGTTCCACATCAGGCTCCATTCAGCTCACAGACCCTCCAAGGCCCTCTGATGCCGCAAACTCTGTTAAGACTCTTCTGCCGCTCCGACTATCTGTCAGCCCAGCATGTTCACATTCACTCTACATCTGTGCCTGCACTACGTTCCTAAGTCACTCCTCACAACTCCCTCACGGAGCTAACTTTTCTCTAGTCCACCGGCCCCTTCCCAAGCAAATTGCTTGACTAACTATTGGAACTACGCACGGCACAATCCGTATACTACCTTGCACATGTACTTACCTGCCGCCCTTGTCAATAGCGTCACCTAAGCTATGTATCCGCTATTATTGCACATGTACTCAACCACTGCCTATATATCAGTATCGCACCCCTAGCATTGTTATTGCTAATACTGCACATGTATTTAACTGCTGCCTATATGCCAGTGATGCACCCCTAGCATTGTTATTGCTAATACTGCACTTGTATTTAACTGCTGCCTATATGCCAGTGTCACACCCCTAGCATTGTTATTGCCAATACTGCAAATGTATTTAACTGCTGCCTATATGCCAGTGTCGCACCCCTAGCATTGTTATTGCCAATACTGCACATGTATTTAACTGCTGCCTATATGCCAGTGTCGCACCCCTAGCATTGTTATTGCCAATGCTGCATATGCCTTTATCTGCTGCCAGATTTGAGTAACTGCCTACCTCAGCAACTTGAGTACTATTATGCATACGTGCCGGCTTGCCTCGTTCCTAGCAATGCCGATGGTATAATCTGATCACTATTTCCTATAACTACCAACACTAGGACCAACACCTTCCTTGAATAGAGTTAACGTGCTCCTATTACACCTTTCGGTGAACCTGCGCCAACGCGCCACACCAGATAAGCGCACACTGCACTTGAGCTCGGCTATTCAACCCTCTTATTTGTTAGGACTCTGAGGTTACGACATGTAGCTGTGGCCTTCAGCTAGCCTTTACTCCAGTTACTTTGTCCTTTTAGGGTACCTAACTGCTACACTCTGCATCCGCCCCATCAGCATTGCCAAGACCTTCCACGCCCACTCTTTTACACACTCTCTCAACATGCTACACAGCACAGACCTCCTTACCAACCCATACCTCAACGACCCGGCTCTGTGGCTTCAACATTTCACCACAAAACCTACATCTAATCTACCTTGCGCACTCTCACTCAGGAATTATAGACTTAGATCCAGATTGCCTCGGGCGCCCTGCAGCAGGCGCAGCCACACCGCCAGCACACCGCTCACTACGCAGAAGCTATCTAACCCCCCCTCCTCACCATCCCCTACCAAAGAGCTCAAGGGAGCCCTCATCAACGCCAGATCCCTCGCGGCTCATGCACTCGAAATCACTGACCTCATTACCGTCCAAAAACTTGACTTCATTGCCATCACAGAAACATGGCTACATGTAGCCTCTGGCCCACTTCTCTCCCTTGCTAACCCGAGTGGCTACACTATCATCCGAGCTGACCGCAAACCCACTTCTTCCAAAGGAGGAGGAAGTGCATTCATACATAGAGACAATATCACCATGAGAACTATCCCCAATATCCAATTTAGCTCTGCCAAATCCCTGTCGGTGAAACTTACCCTCTCACCTACCAACACAGCAACACTACATCTTATCTACAGACCTCCAGGACCACTTAGCTCCTTCGCAGACGACATTACTTCCATCTTGATGGACAACACTAAACCCAACTCGCAGGTGTTGTTACTAGGTGACCTCAACCTTGGCTTCTCTGACCCTAGGGATCCTATGGCCACCGAGATCGCCACGACCCTTGCCAACCTAGGCTTCCAGCAACGCATTCTTGCACCAACACACAACAAGGGCAGAACGCTTGATTGGATTACCGATCTTAACTGTGACACCTTGATAAGTTCTAATTCTCCCTGTGGTTGGTCCGACTATCACATTATCATCTTCCATTTACCAGCCACTAACCCACATCCAAAACCCTCTATAGCCCCCGCAATTCCCACCAGGAACAAAAAAGATATTACCAGGGACAAACTACTCCCCCTCATCCTTCCTATCTTGAATAATTTTGCCTCTCAGCACAATGACCCCACCGTCCTAGTTGATAAATTCAACCAAACATTGCTCAAAGCTATTGACACCATAGCACCACTCAAACTATGGAAAGCCAAACAACAAGTCCATTTGAACTCTTGGTTACTCCCCAGCTCAGAGTACTGCGTAAATAAAAGCATAAGGCCGAAGCACTCTGGAAAAGTCGGCCCTGCGAGGCCAACAAAGATCTCCTTCTCATCACCTCTTTGGATTACAAGGAAGCTATTTTACAAGCCAAAAAACAGACCTACAACCAGTGCATATCACAAGCCGAATCCAACACAATGGAGCTATTTAAAATCCTCAAAGAATTAGACTCCCCTTCACCCGTACCGGATACCTGTAGTAAAGACAGTACGTGGTGTAACAACATCCAAAATGCACTCACTAAAATAGCCACCCTGCAATCTATAATTAATGCCAAACAAAACACCCTTCTCACATCCCACACTACTATACCTTTGACGCCTATTTCGGCCCCCTTCTCACTCACCCCATTCAGCTTAGTGCCACTTGCCATCCCGGAAGTGGAAAAAATCATCTGTAACCTAAAACCCTCCAACTGCCAAGGCGACTCTTGTCCTGCACCTATCATCAAGGAATCAGCACACAACCTTGCTCCTTTCATAACCACCTTTATTAACTCCTCGTTCCAATCTGGAATAGTCCCTAACAATCTGAAGGACGCTTGGGTTATCCCTCTTCTAAAAAACCCAACTTTAGATCCTGAGTTACCAACCAACTACAGACCTATCACCACTGTCCCATTCCTCTTAAAAATAATCTTAAAAAAATATTAGACACAGCAGCTTATTTACAAATACAGAGCTATTTGGAAATAAACAATCTCCTCGTTACTAGACAATCTTGCTTTAGACCTAAGCACAGGACAGAAACAGCCCTTCTAGACCTCAAAACCCAAATTGATGACCTAAAAGACTACGGCAAACTAGCCCTTCTACTCCTACTCGACCTATCAGCGGCTTTCGATCTGGTCAACCATCAAATCCTCTGCCAGCATCTGAAATCTGTGGCTCACTTCTCTGACAATGCCACAAATTGGATCAGATCTTTCTTAGACAATAGGCACATGAGAGTATTTTCTCCTACCTCCTCAGCTGATCCCACTTCAGTCCTTTGCGGAGTCCCTCAAGGGTCCTGTGTATCCCCTACACTCTACAATGTATTTACCAAACCATTGTTTGATGTGCTTGACTATCTGGGCGTCACCTATACTAATTATGCTGACGACACCCAGATACTCATTCCCATCACTGGTGACTACATTGTAGACTCCAAAGCTCTGAATAACATATACCAAGTCATCCAAGCTTGGATGGCCCAACATGAGCTCTGTCTCAATGATGATAAGACTGAGCTCCTCATCTTGGGTACACAACAGAGACTCAACAAACTGAACCCTGTGTTCTGCTCCTTCAATATCGATGGTAATTCCATCAATGTATCCAAAGATACCAAAACTCTTAGACTCCACTCGCTCCCTATCCAGGCAAACCAACGCACTCACTGCTGCCTCGGCATATACTTGTAAGCTGAACACAGCCTGCCGTCCATTCCTTTCTACTTAGAATTGCATCACCCTCGCCAGGGCGATGGTCATGCCCAAACTCGACTATTGTAACGCTCTGTACCAAGGCACCAACAAGCATAACCTCAACAAACTCCAGATCACCCAAAACAAAGCTATTAGAACGGCCCTCAACATCCCAAGATCAGCTCACATCACTGAAACTAGGAAGAACCTTCACTGGCTCTCAGTCGCCCAAAGGGTATCCTTGAAAGCGCTTGCCCTGACTTACAAATGCAGAAACAACCAGGCCCCCATTTACCTAGCTTCCCGTTTCACCCAGTACATTCCATCTCGGACACTCAGATCTGCCCAAACTCATGGCCTCACAATCCCCAGATACAAGCTTAAAACAGCGGGAGGTTCTAGCTTCCCAGTCCTGGCTGCTAAACTATGGAACACCTTGCCACTTATCAGTAGAAATCTACCGTCACTCAACTTATTCAAACATAAAGTCAAGCTATGGCTAACTGTGCAGTTAAACTTTGGAACACTTTTATCCCCTGTATGCCTGATGCCTGATGTTTACACTGTTCTTGCACTCTACTGTTTTTGATGAGGTACAGGTACGATTATTACCTGCACTGTAACTCCTTTACTACTGTAAATACTCTCCTGTATATATGCCAATCATGTAAGATTTTTCTGTCTTGAAGAAATGCGCCCGGTTGCCCTCAGGCCTGGTTTTGCGCTATACAAATAAATATAATACAAAATACAAATAAACATGTTGTGCAGCATAACACATGCCATGATGGTCTTGGCCACCTTCTCATGCCTGTAGAGGAGTGCCCCACCTGACGGCCTAAGGCAGCAAAACCATGTCTTCACCAGGCCAAAGGTCTGGTCAATGACCACACGGGTAAGGGTGTGGGATTGATTGTAGTCCTCCTCATGCCTGTTCTGTGTGTTTCGGACAGGGGTGATGAGCCACGGCATCAAGGGATAGCCACTATCACCTGCATGGGAGGCATAATAAGCTATATGTCAGTCGATTGATGATGGACAGCTGTACTAGTCACACATGTCAGCAGATTATCGTTGGTCACATGCACATGTCCCTGGTTGTATGCACGCCATTTTTAGGCCCTCAATGTGTCCTGTGCCATGGAATGATGGTGTGGGTTACATCTTCAAGATCATACAGGGTGTGCTCTGCCGTATTGTAGCTCATGCCTTGTGTACATACAGCTGCATGAGCACATACAGCTGTGTTTGTGTAAATTTAGTGATGTGTTGTGTTCTGTTGGATTTTCTGATTGGGAGCATTGGCAGTAGGCTCTTCAATGTTAGGCATTCTGCACTGATTTTTCCCATGGTGACATGCAGCATTCCTGTGGATGATCCGGTATATCGGGCTTGACAATGTGTGATGATCTTGCTTGCGTCGCCTTCCATCTGCGCCTGTTTGTAGTGGTATAGTTTGCGATTGCGGTAAACCACCTCCATGGCATGGAGGCCACCTTTTGTTTCAAGAATCTCCTGGGCAGTCCGTGGTAGGGATATGTATTCCGTTGAGTGCTTGAGGAGGGCATCCAGCATTTGCTTCAGGATGCAAGTGAATGAGGGTGGTGATATGCCCTGCATGTACCACACTGTGGGCTCGTAGGTGGCTGTGGAAAGGAAGTGGAGCACTGACACTACCTTCAGTAGAGGGGGGATGGTGGTGCGTGTTTCAATGAGGCTGACAATCGTGTATCATGTCCACAATGGTGTTGATGGTGTCCCGGTCCAGCCGGTACAGGGTGTGGTTGTGCTGCGGGGTTGGGTTGGAGGGACTGGCTCTGAGGTTTGGGATTGGGGGCTGCATGCGTGGTTATGCTGGCTGAACTGGTGGGGCATGCTGGGCCTGTCTCACCCTCCTTCTCCTGCTGCGTCTCCTCTGTGGTGCCTGCTATTGGTGTTGGTGTTGTTGCTGGTGTTGCAATGCATGCATGTCCCCCAGCTGAAGTGTTGATGCTACTATTGGATTGATCTTGGTGTGGAAAGGGGTGTGGTGTGTGGGTGTGCTCCTTTTGGTCAGGCTCAGACTCCATTGCCTCTACCTGTGCTGATGGTGTGCACCTGTGTGCCGCGCCCATTCCGCTATTAGAGGCACCGTTATTTACGATGCCGCTAATAGCGGTTTGGCTGGTCGGAATAGCCCAGAACGGGAAGCAATGCCGGTAATCCTTTACCGGCATCGTTTATCCCTTACCTCCAACCTCGGAATGACCCCCCTAGACAGCTAGAGCCAAGTGAATGGGGGTCATTACGAGGTTGGAGGCAGCCATGGTGCTAATTGCACCATGGCTGCCTCCGAACCCGTGGGCCTCATTCCGAGTTGGGTGGTAAGGGATGCTGGGCACGTGTAAGGAGACCGGTGCCGGTAAACCCTTACCGCCCAATTCCGAGGTCCCTTAGTGGGAGCCGCAAAGGACGTGTGGTCAGACCACACATTCTTTACGGGTCCCACTAAGGGACCAGGGTGCTAATTACTGGCCTGCAATTAGCGCCTTCCCCATTCCCATTGATACCTATGGGAATAGGGAATGGTTGGTTGAATGGGGATTTACTGGGTCCGCACAGGTCCGAATGTCCCGGTAAGTCCCCATTCACCCAGACCGGAGACGGACCCGGGTTTGGACACGGACCCGGGTTGGAGGCAGCCATGGCGCAAATAGCGCATGGCCGGGTCTGTGGTGTCGGAATGGAGACTTACCAGGACGTTCCGACCTTTGCCTTTCGGCCTCATACATATGCTTCTGACCAAGACTGGCTAGGCTTTCTGGTCTCTAATCTCAGTGGCAATGGTCTGGCTTGAGCCACTCGGCTCGTTACCAGCGCCAGTATCCTCTTGTAGGATTATGAGGGATTTAACGCCCAGTTTAAACAAGCTTTTGAGAGACAAGAATCTACACAGGTTGCCAGTGAAGAACTACTTAATATCCGACAGGGGTCATCGGATCTACTCACATACACAACCCAGTTGAAGAGAATCGCTGCAGATGCAGGATGGCTTGAAGCTGCTCAATATACCATCTTCAGACAAGGTCTTCGAGAAGAGCTTAAGGATGAGCTGGCACGTACCCCCAGGCCTACTGGGTTCTCAGAGCTGTTGACCACCACCTTACAGATTGATTTTCGCTTATATGAGCGAAGAACGGAAAGAAAGAAAGAAAGGACGTACCCCCATGCTTCTACCCGTTGTCTCTACCCATCCTCCCTCCTCACCGCTTCTTCCGATGGAAGAGCCCATGCAGATAGGTTCCACCATAGGACCTTTGACACCAGATGAGCGAAAGAGGCGCAAGTTAAAAGGACTATGTATGTACTGCGGCTCTGACCAGAATTTATTACGGGAATGTCCTGAAGTGCCTCCTCGTCGCCCAGGAAATGGGCGTCCTCAGAACTGATAGGGACAAGTTACCAAGGCCTAATACCAAGTCCCTATGTTTCAATCACAGTCTGCTGTTCCCACTGAAGACAACAGCCTTATGGTAGTGGCTATAAAACGTCTCGTGAAACAAGAACTGGTAGACACACTGGCACTCATCGACTGTGGGGCCGCCAGCAACTTCATGGATATCCTGTGGGCTAACAAGATGGGAATTACTGAGTAGAAAAGGAAGAGGACCAAAAGTTGGAGGGTGTTGATGGCACACCACTAAGTTCTGGTTTGATTACCCATACCACCATCATGATGGAAATGGAAATTCTAAAACACACTGAGGTCATCCAGTTCGACCTTATCAGAGCAGCCCATTTTCCGGTGATCCTGGGAGTGTCATGGCCATTTTCCGGTGATCGACTGGTCTAAGAACAAAATCGCCTTTACTTCCAGGTTTTGTCGCAAATCTTGCTCCAGTGGTACTGCCTATGAAACAGTAAAAGCCATAGCCAATGCGCAGGAATGTGCAGATACTGTGAGGTCTTTTTGGAGAAGATTCCCCAAGAACTACCATCACACCAACCGGAGGATTGCACCATAGACTTGGTCGCTGATGCTTTGGTACCATTTGGGCGCATGTTTTTTCTCTCACTCAAGGAGAAGGAGGAGCTGCGCAAGTACCTTGATCTAAACCTGCACAACAGGTTGATTCAACCCTCTCGCTCACCCGCTGGGGCCTCCCTATTCTTCGATCCAAAGAAGGATACCCTTGAGTTAAGGCCATGCATTGACGACAGCGGTCTTACCTGAATTACCATCAGGGATAGATATCCCATGCCTTTGATAAAAGACATTCTGGAGGCGGTCCAAGGAGCAGTGATTTTCTCTAAACCTGACTTAAAACAAGCCTACCATCTGCTACGTGTTCAGGCGGAGGACGAGTGGAACACCGCCTTTCGTACCCCGTTCGGTCACTATGAATATAAGGCTATGCCTTTTGGTTTGGTGAACGCACCCGCCATCTTTCAACGGTTCATGGACTGTATTTTTTCCGACCTACTTTTTCATCATACTATCGTGTACCTCAATGACATCCTGGTATATTCTACGACCAAACAGGATCATCAGGAACATTTCCACCAGGTCCTTCAATGTCTCCAAGAACATCACGAGAAATGTGTATTTGGGATTTCCACGGTACCTTATTTGTCCTTACCGAAAAAGGAGTGGAGATGGATCCTAGGAAGCTGTCGGCAGTTCTTGAATGGCCTTCACCTACCTTCATCAAAGAGGTTCAGAGATTCTTGGGATTAGCCAATTTCTATCGTCACTTCATACCCCAATTCTCAGAGGCGGTCCTCCCGATCACAACACTCCTTCAGAAGACTTCCGCTCCGTTTGTCTGGTCAAGCAAGGCGAAAGAAGACTTTGTTCTCCTTAAAACGTTGTTCTGTTCTGCTCCTGTTCTTCGCCAGCCTGATTAGGCTCTTCCTTTTATTGTTGAGGCCGACGCTTCAGCAGCAGCCCTAGGGGCAGCCTTATTGCAAGAACATGACAGGGTGGAACATCCTGTGGCTTATCTCTCCAGAATGCTCAACCCAAGCCAGGCAAACTGCTAGCCATGAAAACCGCATGTGAAGAGTGGCGCCACTTGCTGCAAGGCGCCATACACCCTTTCCAACTCAGAACTGACCATCAAAATCTCAAGGTCATACAACAGATGGAGTGCGTCAACTCATGGCAGGCCCGATGGGCACACTTCTTCGCCCAATATGACTTTGTTATAACCTATCTACCAGGGAGTAAGAATGTCCTGGCTGATTCCCTTTCCAGAATACCCGCTCCAGGGGTGTCTATGGAAAACACACCAGAATAAATTGTTCCTCGTAACAAGATTGTGTGTTCCGTTTCCTCATTTCTCCAGAAGGTGAAGGAAGCCTCTCTCGTTACCCAGAAGGTGCCTCAACTTAATCCTCATGATGCAGTCCACAGAAAAGACAGACTTATATTCATCAACAAATGCCTCTTCCTTCCAGATCCTGTCTCAAGGCAGTTTGCCCTGGAATGGTGCCACGATAGTACCCTGGCTGGTCATAGAGGGGTTTCATCCACGGTGGATCTCCTTCAACGACAGTTCTGGTGGCTGGGTTTTACAACGGAAGTCAATTGATATGTCCCCTCCTGTCCTACTTGTTGTAGAGGAAAGTACAGTACTCATAGACCGCTCGGTTTGCTCCAACAGGATAAGCCCCCAACACAGCCACGGAACCATCTCACCACGGACTTCATCATTGATCTCCCCCAATCGGATGAGTGTACCTGTATCATGGTCACGTGGATGCATTTACCAAGATGGATCACTTCTCTTCATTGTTTGGTGTTTGCCAGCAATGTTTTCAGACTACAGGGCTTACCCGATAAGATCACCTCCGACAGGGGAAGCCAGTATACCTCTCGGTTCTGGAAGGCCCTGTGCAGCAAGTTAGGCATAGAAAGAGCTCTCTCCTCAGAATTCCACCCACAAACCAATGGGCAGACCGAGCGTTTGAATTTGTATTTGGAGCAGTATCTCCGTTGCTTCAGTAATAATCAGCAAGACAGTTGGGTTTCGCTGTTATCTACAGCAGAGTTCTACTACAACAACTCGAAGCATTCTGCCACTAACCTAAGCCCTTTCTACTGTAACTATGGATTCCACCCTCTCAATCTCCACCCTAAGGATCTGCTGAGCCTCCTCTGTGCCTTCAGTGGATGCTATATTATCCCGCATTTCAGAAGCTCACAAGGTCGCTAAGGAAGGTCTTCTTGACAACCAAAACCACTACCGGGCCCAGACCAAACCCCATCGCCAAGAATCCCCTACCTGGTCCCTTGGTTCCCGAGTTTGGCGATCTGCTAAATACTTACTGAGATGGTTACATCCTTCAAAACTGTCACCCTGTTACCGGGGTCCTTACCCAATCCGTAAAAAGGATAAATCCAGTGGCTTACCGTCTGAAACTACCAAGTAGCATGAAGCGCATTCACCCTGTTTTCCATTCTTCCCTACTGAAGGAGTACAATGCGGATCCTTACTCAAGGGCGAATCCGTCAACGCCTCTACCTGTTGACAATACACCAGAGGAATATGAGGTGGCGAGAATGATGGACTCCAGGTACAGGAAGGGACGTTTGTAATACCTGATCTATTGGAAAAGTTACTCGCATGCAGAGGATTCTTGGGAACCTGTTTCACAGGTGCATGCACCTGTTTTGGTTTGGTTGTTTCATAGATCACACCCTGGCAAGTCTGGTAGTTTGCCCCTGAGAGGGAGGCATACTGTCACGTGCCTGCCTTCCTGACGCTTGTGGAATTCCTGGAGGCTTCGCCGCCATTGACTGTCCCTTTATGTTTCTCACGTTTCTACCTTGCTGCGCTCTAGCTTCTGAGGACGGGTGCCTGCTTTCCCCTCTTAGCTCCGCCTTCCTGTTACGCTCACCTGGTATCCACAGGGACGCCACTCAGCCCCGGAACCTTCTCCCCGATTTCCGGATGGTGTCTTCGGAGGAAGTCTAGCCTGAAAACACAGGAGGGGTGGGTTCAAGACTGGCCGACTCAGGTAAAGTATCCTCCCACCACCCCTTAGGCCCTCTCCTCACCTTGTTGTGGTATTAGGCGTGCTCTCCGTCCTGCTTTCTTAGCAGGGGTGCGTAGTCTTCCGTGGGCGTGGGTGACCGAGTTACCTCACTGGCACGTGCCCGTTCAAGTGTCTTTAAGGTAGGTCTTATTGCAGCAGTTTTTGTGTAGCATGGTTTGTTCTTGCCTGCCTTTCTTTTGTGATTAATAATGTCCTTTCTTTCTCCCTAGGCGTGCGGGAGATTCGCCGTGGCGTGCTGGTTTGTTTGAGCACTGCCGGTAAATGATGGCACGAGATGTGCGCTGCAATGCGGTAAGTAATGCGCTATGCGCTCCACTGCTTTGTCTTGCCTTTGCTAACCTGTGTCTCCTCTCTTCCTTACAGGTCGCGCTGTCCTTCTCCAGCGGGTGTGGAACTCCGGAACGATGCCGGCCGGAAGGTGACAAGCCAGGTAAGCTTCTTGTGATGTTTGTGGCTTAAGCAATGCCGGAGTATGCCTTTTCTAATGTTGTCTTTCTCCTTTTCCTTTTCAGGTCTCTTTGTTCCGGTAGGTATGCGGTGCCCAGAAGAAGCTGTTCACTGGAGAGCGGGTGACAGGATGGAGATTGCAGGTAAGATTCTATTAATGATGTTCCTTTTGTCTCCTCTGCAGGTTCGTTGCTCTGAGGCTCGCGGGTATCACAGGACACGGTGAGCGTTATGTTGCAGTCTGCAAAGTAACATGAAGCGTGCTCTGTTGCTTGGGTGTGGTTTAAATAGCTTCCCAGCAAAGTAGTCCAGGTAAAGTAGTCCCAGGCCACCACACCCAAAACACTATAGCGAATAGGTTAGTTCTTAGGAATCAAGCTATGCAAATGCCTCCATGTTAACTGCAGGCCCAATGAAAAGTAGTCCTCCTTCAAACATGTTCTCCACATTGAATATGAGCCTGGCGCCAGAGGCGCCAGGACTGACTCCAAGAGAGTCCTGGGAGTGGATGCAAGGCCTCCAAGGCCTTAATGGAGTCCCGAACCCTAACCTTACCTGGCAAGTTGACTTGCCAGTGGGGGTCTGGGGTAAGGGTCGTAACACTTCCTTTCTGGGCTTTGCGTTGCATCCCCACTGTGTTTTGCTTTCGCTTTGGGTCCGGCGCTAGCAAGTGTTTGTCCTCTTGCGGCCGCTGCTGCCTACTTTCCTGTCTTCCTTTCGTCTGGGTGCTTTCTTGTCCTCCTTGCCCTTCTCCCGGTCTCAGCTGGTCTTCCTCGTCCTTGCTTCCCAGCCAGTGTTCGCCGTGGTATCCATTAGGTACTGCAGAGTTCTGTTCCTTTCCGCCTATGACTTCTCTGACTTTCTTCTCTTTGCCTTTGCACTTTCCGGTGTTCGTCTGGGCATTGTTTCTCTCTCAGCAGTCCTCTCTTTACGATTCCGCTGGTCTTATCTTCCTCTCCTTTGTACTGGTTTTCTCTCTCTTACCACAGCTTTCCGCAGTATTCTTTTTTCTCTTGTTCTTGTGTGCTTGCACGCTTTACTGGTATAGCATCTGCCTGTACTTACCTGCAGGCTCTTGCCTCCCCTAAACACCAACTTGAGGATTGTTTTGTACCTCGAAGCCCTCGCGTACCCGAGGCTTCTTCGGAATCACCTTACATGTACCACTGAACTCCAACTCCCAGAATCCTTCAACTTCCCCACCTACCATCAAGCAACTGGATACGTCCAAACGTTTTTTTTAGCCTTTGGCTTTTTCCTCTTTTCCCAGGCGCTTGTGGGCAGGGGTCCTCTGTCTACTGTGCTTTGTACAGTGACATTGTGGCTTGCATTCGAGGGAGGCCGTATCTCTTCCAAAAGAAGTGGGTATCACGAAGAAGAAAAGAAAGGAAACCTTCATCAACTTTGGAAGAATCAGGTGAGAAGAAGGAGGAAGGGGTACCGATTGGGCAAAGTGAATCTACAGAGGACATTTCTGACAACATGTTGTAATTACTTATGAGGCGTTTTCTGCCTTTAGATGGTGGCTATTTTTAGCAGACTAATCGAGCACATAGACAATGTAGCCCTATGGCTTCACTCCGATTCCGAAAAGGAACAGGGGATCAGTGAGACAAGCCTGAAGAAAGGAACTGTCCGGATCCTATCACTGCCTACCATCTCTATGGAAGGCACATAAGAAACCTTGTCCGTAAGACTCAAGAAGAAGAGGTGCATACCTCTAAACGCGTCAGCCAAAAAAAGAAGACTTGTACACTGTATTGTCTAATATTGATTGCTATAAGAAGTTAATGTATGTCTTTTTGATTGACAAACCATTGTGATATAATGTGGATATTCATATATTAGAATCTTGGCTGTTTTGTACAGCATTTGAAAGTGTGCAGGGGACGGGATGATTCGACTTTTGAATCTTCTTTTCTTCTTTGTATCTTGTGGTGGTTCTGTGCCAGGACCACGGTTCCTCCCCTGCACCTTATTCTTGCTTTAAAACTGTGAATTTTTCGATATCTGAAAAGTGGGGTTCCTGGTTGTACACTAGGGGAAGAAACAGAAACAAAAGATTATTAAATATACAGAAATCAAAAAGTCACTAGTGGGCTCGATCCTCAGGTTCAAACATCAATTGAAACAAGTGCATTAATTACCAAAAGAGCTATCTTCTGGTTGCCATAATACTTAATGGGACTCCCTTTCTGCATCAAGAACATTTTGAAAGGTGGACACACCCCCTGCTTTCGGCCTTAGTCATGCCTTCCTTTTGATAAGCTTTTAACACAAACTTTATATACACTTACTATAAAAAAGGATATCAAAATTGTTTGATATTGATATTGAAATGATGTAAACATTGGAGCAGCGGGTTGTTGTGCTGCTTGGTCGACTATGGAGGGTGAAGTGCACTCTGAAGACAGCGACTGCGCCACCCTAGGCCATTCTGAAACTGAGGCAGACTGCTCTTCATCCTTGAGTCTTGCCGGCCCCACAAGCAAATCGGGCGTGTTGTGTTAGATTAATCAATCCCTAATAAATCCAACGATTGCTGGCGGACAGATACCGGATCCAGAGTGCCTGATCACTGTGCCATCCATCTGTTGCAGTGCATGATGTCACTAAAAATACAAGAAAAATATAGATTCCGAATAAAGCATCTTTTACACAATGATCATCAACGTGTTACAATATTCACCAACAATATTACAACTGTAGCAACACACAGCATGTTGCAAAGACACCTATCGCGTCCTAGTACCAATGCAGCAACAGGACCCCTAAGAGATTTAAATTTCAATCTGTTTATATAAAGGAATTTCGGTTGCAGCACTTCAACAAATGTGTGTTCTCTGACACATACTCAAACCCTGTCGAGCCCAGCTGTGAAAGCTATACATTCGGATTGTCAGCATTGTCAATATTCTTTGAAATATACCGAAAGATAAGAACTGTTATTTAAATTTCTAGTGCCCAAAATGTTTACTACAATTACCATAAAAAAATCTGCCATGCCGGCAGTTTGTACAAAATAGATTGCGGCACAAGTGTTTCAACCACCTGTGTGATCTTTGACAAAGATGGCAAAAACTTCACCTTGTCAGTATTGGCAATATTGTGGTAAAGACAATGCTGAAGTTATAACTGTATTTTCTCCAAACAAAAAGCTATTACATGCTATCACACTGTTTCCGAAAATGCCCCCCCCGCTTGAAAAAAATGAGCTTTTTTACCATCAAGGACATGTAAAGTGTGCCACTTTGCAAACACAGACCGAATCATATGATTTGTGCTGCCTAATTAAAAATACAAAATGAGTCCAGTAGATCAAAATAGGCTTTCTTTTTGCCAAGTGCCTCCTTAAAATAATCTAAAACAATTCCCATAAATCCATGACATGTTAGTCCAGTGTAACACAGTGTATGTATGGCACCAGGCAAAGAATTTGCCACTTGGGCACCTGCGCCTTCTTTTCTTGTTAAATTTTGTTTTATCGCTAAATTCGACACAATCATTTAGCGAGGTCCACACTTTATAAATATTTGTAATAAATAATGATGAACAAATATGTGGTGAATCAAGAATAAAAGCCCTGCCGTTTTTTTGTTTTTGTTTTAAATGGCTGCATTTGTTATCTATTAATATGTACATGGTGCTTGCGTAAAAATATATTTCATATAAAATTAGTAAGAACCCCTGATATAAGTGTATAAATAGAGATGTAACAGCCCCCGGTAAATGTGTGCTCGCCTTAATCAACCCTTCCCATACACCTTTACCTTTACTATGCCTATACAAATGGCAGAGCTATCAACTTTGTCAATGCTTGTCTCCTAATGAACTGACCAGATATTTTAACACTGAAAACTTAAGCCCTGACAATACAGACTCCAACCCTAAAAACATATTTATTCGGCCTGTCTCAGAAAAGGCCTGAATACATTATCACAGAATTCTACAAATACTTTTTTAAACTTCAGCTTTGTCATTAAATGCATGCTGTTGTTTTCATTTGGAAATAACCAGCTTGCCCTTTTTCTGCAAATAATCTGCATAAAAGATACTAGTCCCGGTTTCCAGTCAAAACCCTTCCAGGGGAGTGGGGGGTGGGGGGTCCTCTGGCCCAGGTAATCAGATAACAGGTTCCCACGCAAAGCTGGCAGCAGTTCCAATCAATTATCCACACCACAGGGAAGCAGCAGGCCCTGGGGTTCTCCTGAAACTCCAAAGTGATATTTCTGCTGGCTTGCATCCAGTGTCTGCATTTAAACACTAGAGGCATACACTCACTTGCATGCTGTGTCCTTATCAGCACCCCACAGCTTGAAGTATGGTTGCGGAGCGGAGTGGACAGAGTGTTTCCTGTGTGGGGCAGTCTGTCATCCATTGCTATACTGGAGAGGAGGAGCCAGCCATTAAAATCCCCCAGCAAAACAAAGCGGAGCGGAGTGGACAGAGTGTTTCCTGTGTTCCCTGGTGGTCCGTGGAGGTCCGGAGAGGTTCGGATACCCTCACCAGCAGAAGGCGGAAGGTGACACGATCGCAGGATAGAACGGGTAAGAGCAGCTGCGTGTGCAGCTTCGCCCTATTTTCCTGTCCGCTGTCTGCTGCGCCGCATTTACCGCGAGTGAGCTCTGACGAAAACAGACGAGAAGTGCGTTTGGAGAGATCCGGAAGTCTCAAGCATGAGGACCGGAGACCCTGCTCCACCCAACACACGAGCACACGCAAAGCGAGGGAAAGTAATGTTAAATGCCCCGACGAAGGGCTTACATACCACTATCACAGCGACGCGTGGAAAGTCATCAACGGAGGTGAGAGAGGAAAGAGCAGCGGGAGCAGAGGTCCAACATGCAACGAGCACAATCTCACCGTACCACCTCGCTGCAGGTTCTGAGCCCCACGCTGAATCATTGAGATCAAGAAATGTGAGGAAAGACGGCTCAATTTTAACCCGAGAGGTAGAAGTCGCTAACTCAGCTAGTGATGAGTTGAGCATTGTAAGTGACAGCGAGGGAACAAGTGAATCAGAGCACACTGATGGCGCTGATGAATCTATGGAGGGGGATACTGGTGGCTCAGGGGAGTCGGCTTACATGAGCGAGGGACATGAGAGTGATACAAAAGAAGGGACTCCCCCCCTTTCGCTCCGATGCAAACTGTGGAAACCACTGACACGATAAGGACTGAAATAGAAGAGTTGCAAATACAATTGGAGGAGGAGGGAAAAATGGGGGTTGAGTCGAGACTGAATATCTGCACTGCTATGGTACACTGCGGCTCTACAACATCTAGTGCCGGAAACTCATTCTTCAGACCCATGAGTGAAACACTTGCAATTACGGCTGAGAGGAGAAGGTCTATGAACGTTACCTCAAACCCTATCCACATGGACGCCCAGATAGGACTTAGAGACCACTCTGATAAAGTCAAGGAGAGTGTGGATTTACCTAAAGACGATTCACACTACAATAAGCAGAGGAAAGAACTGAATAAAACGACTTGTGCGTCAGAAGAGGATACAGCAGCAGAGACGTTTGATCTAACAAAAGAGTCATCTCCAGGGAGTGTGAGAGGACAAAGTGTGTCCGCAGCAGGTCGTGCGGCTGTCCCCTCCGAGACTTTATCCAAACCAATACACACAGGCTCTTCTCTAAAGATACTGGCATGGACAAGAGTGGCTACAATGCACAAGGAGGATCGCAAAACATTAAATCTACAAACTCAAAAGGGAAAAGAACATGTAGTAATAAACAACAAAAGAAGAATATCGGACTCTGATTCCTCCTTCCTAGAGTCAAGCGAGAAAACCAGTATCGCTGTGACAGAAGGGGACTCCAATGAGGAGCGGTCTCGCGCTGCGAGATGGAAAGAAAGACTTACAAAGGAAAGAACTGTCGAGGCACCACGGAGAACAGACTCAGTAGGGCTCGCGGACCAAGTCCTGAGAGACCTAGTGGAAATGAATTCCAATCTATCGAAACGACGAAGGAATTCAGTAACACATTCATGTGGAAGGACATCCCCACAAGTAGATTGGCAAGGAACTAAGGAAAAGAGCCTACACGACGTGATGACGCTAGAAGCGAATACTCCTTCCTTCGAGTCTAGAAACAAAGAGATTGTAGTTTCACAAAAAAGGAGCCAAAGAAAATTAAGCTCTGACCTAGAACTCGAAGGTGGACATAAAAGATTTAAAAGTAACACAAGACGGAGTCTGACGCCCACACCGAAGGGATTAAGTGAGCAAGCACCGAGTCAGGCATCATCTGAGTCTGAGGACGAAGCAAAGTCTCTCCATCCAAGAAAGGTGAGACAACAGTCTGAGCAACCCCCAGCTCCGATGGCTCCTCAAAATTCTTACGAAGTCACGACACTCGTTGAGACGACAATTGGAAGGTTGAGCCCCATTTTAATGTCTGCAACGACGATAGCGGTGGCCCCGTTGTTGAAACTCTATGAAAATCTAAACGAGAGCCTTCGCGACCAAACAACATTGGTCGCCCTGCTGAACTCGAAAATTGTAAAACTCGAACTAGATTTGATGGACATGACGCACAGGTCGTGGAAACTAGAAGAGGTAATGACATATCTTTAACAGCGCTAAGAGAGTCCTTAAAAGCAACAATCGAAGATAAAAGACTCTTGGCAGAAGTGACGAAACAAGCTTTGACGCTCTTACAAAAAGATTGTGAATATAGAGCGGATGCAAGTGAGAATCGACTTCCATCCAAAACCTAACTGAACTCAGAAACAACACATGCCACGACCCCAAAAGACAGCGACGTTGTATCACTAACAAATGAGAAAACGTCAAAACTAAAATCTGTGCCTATAAGAGCAAAGAAGAATAAGAACTGCTGCTCTGAAGCAGACTTGGAAATGTCAATTCTGACGAGGGACAGCCCAGAGAAAACAAATAAGATAAAGGACTCCTCTGACAAAGTGAGTGAAAGAAACAGCAACGAGAAAAACAATTTAAAAAAGGAACCGACTAAAGAGATCAAAGATAGTGGTAAGGTCATGAAGGAAAATACCCTCAAAACCCCAACAAAAAAAAAGATGGCCGAAGAAACGGACCTAATTGAGATTGTACAAATTGAAAATGACGAGGGAGGAAGTGAGAGTGAAGTTTTAGATGATCCAAGGCTGAGTATGAAAGAAAAAGATGCGAGACAGACGACTTTAAACAGCAAGTCAATGTCATAACTGAAAAGAAGAACGAAGCTGAATGGTTTGACATTTTCGAGTCTAGAAAATCAAAAGGGAGCACGGGTCAAAGTGTGAAAGGCAGGTCTGTCGACATAAATCAGAGTAAACATAAAAAGAAATCTAAAAATCAGCAAGTGCACAAGAATAAAAATCCACGAAGTTCTGCAAACTTCTTCCGAAATATTAAAGCGCTAACCATCACAGTAAATAATACTGAGCCCACGGGCGTGACTAACAAAAAATGCAGCACAGACTCCAGCGAGGCCGCAAGAACAACGGCCACAGAAGATCCAGCTAAGAGCAAGACCAGACAGATGGAGACAAACAAAGAAGAAGGAAAAACAAAAACATCATTGGTGATTGAGGAGGAAGTTGAGGATGATGAAAATTTACTGAATATGTCAACCTATAGCTCACGGACTGAAGGAGATGTTGAGGAAGACAACGCCACTGAGACAGCTGATGAACGCAAAGTGAAAAACCAGCAAGACAAGATGAGAGGAGTGCCAACTTCGACATGCAAGACCCCTATCAAACCTGAACAAGAGGGAGCGACAGGGCAACCAGGAAAAAGAGTCTTCCTATGGCCTGCGACTCCAAAAAAAGCAGAATCAACGTTAAAGAATAAAGAGCCCAAAGAGGGAAATGATAAAAGCTTTTGCACGTTGGAGGAGAAACGTGCAAGGATTATACGGTTTATAGTCATAATATCGAAAAAATAATGTTGAATTACAAAAATGACGAAAAAAAAATGCCGAATGCAAAAATGTCGAAAACACATACATATAATAGAAAAAGTCATTAATTCGAAAAAAAAATGTCGAAAAAAATGTCGAAAAACCAATGTTAAAATAACTATGTAAAATGTCACACATACTAATGTTTTTTATTGGGGGGGGTCCCCCCCAAACCCCCCATCCCAAACCCCTACCCCAACCCTCCACTCCTCCCCATCCCCCCCAACACCCCCCCATGGATATACCTTTAATTTTTCAAAAAAAGTATTTAATAAAACATTAATTAAATAATGAATTATTAAAAAACCCCATCCCAAACCCCTACCCCAACCCCCCCCTCCTCCCCATCCCCCCCACCCACCATGGATATACCTTTAACCATTTAAAAAATTATGTTTTATAAACTATAATCAATTAATTATTTATTTAAACATTAATTAAAAAAAAAATCGAAAAAAATTCGACATTTTTGTAATTCGACGTTTTTATTTTCGACATTTTTTTTTCGACATTTTGACTTTCGAAAATATTGCATTCGATATTATGACTGGACACCGGATTATACAACAACAACAAAAAAAACGCTGTGTGTAGTCCAAGTGGGCTATCAACCAAACCAATAAGCAATGACATGAAGTGCCAAACGACGAGGGGGGCCCAATCAATTACAGCACTTTCTCCGAAAAGTCAAAGAAAAACAGCTAAACCCATCGATCACAGCTGCAAATCTAAGAAAGATGAGAATTCCACCCGATATAGGGTACTGGTGGAAAAAATTGATCTCAAAAAGAGTGACCCCGCTTTAAACAGATACACGATATTGCAGATATTCCAAAAGATCCCGGTGCTAAGAACTTTAAAGAGCCCACAAATCGACAGGGTTGAAATTATAGCAGACTCAAACCAGAAATTTGTACTGCTTCACGTTGCTGAGAAAAAAGTTGTGGAATTGATAATGCTGAGCGAGAGACAATTGTTGAACGCAGGTTACCAAGTGTATGAGGCAGATAATGTACTGGGAGGAAATGACTGTGATAATCCAAAAGATAAAGATGCTCAGTTGAGAACCGAAAATGAATTACAATTGAAAAGCCATCAGGAGAAAAGTCTAATAAATGAAGCCCAAGAACTAGACAAAAATGGATGGGACGAAGAAGGTGGGGGTATACAACACTCGTTTGATGAGATAAAGCAGACAAAAATCAGAATAATAGTAGAGAACACCCAGGATTTAAAGAGGATGAAGTGCAAAAACACACTGAATACTGAAGATGAGTCCCAATCATGGGGATGGATAGCAAAATCTTTAAATGGGTCACCAATGAGCTAATGCCAAAGGGGAAAGCTGGTGATAACCTCCTGGAACACGAGATGGTTCAACCATTTATTGAGTTCAACACCAGAGTTCTTGAGAAAAGCCGATATTGTCTGCATGCAAGAAACATGGTTAACATGTACACCGTGTGTAGAAGGCTATGAAGTAGCTTTCAATCCAGCGATTAGCAAAGGAAAAGGTCGCCCAATGTCGGGACAATTAACCCTGATTAAAAGAAAAAGCGGTTTGAGAATTAAAGAAGCTTGGAATCTATCGTCCCATCTACAAAAGATTTGCATTGAACCAGTGTGTCCGTCAACAACTAACAATCAGACCATCTACATTTTAAATGTGTATTGGAATACAACAGCGAAACTACATCTAAAATTTGAGGATGACATCTTAGATGCAATCGACAGCATACTAGAAGGAGATCCAAAAGCACTAATAATACTGTGTGGAGACCTTAATATGAAACTGATTGAGATCTCTCAACTTAAGGCATTAGCGAATCACAGAGAAAAAACAAACTGTGATCGCTGGCTAGATGAAATGTCTCTAAGAAACCTAGTAATGCTGAATGGAGCGATAAAGGGTGATACTCCAGCCAAACCAACCTGGATACGAGGAAGTCAAAAGTCAATATTAGATTACATTTTCTTCTCTGACAATATATTCCAGGAAATCGACTCTTTCAACGTGGTTATGACAAACCACAGCAACCACAACATGGTGGCAGCCGAATGGAATAAGAGCATCTTGGTGGAGCGTAGGCAATGGAGACAAGATCCATCTGTGGTTCCTGGCCGTAATAGACTCCGTCTGAATCAACGCGACATTGTGTCAATCACTGAATCAGTAAAAAAATCTCAAGAACAGAACCTCCCGAGGTCAATTGAATACCAACAACTCCTTGAGATCTATAAAGTCAAAAAGAGAACGTCTTTGACGAGATCGGAGTACAGAAAACACCAGTATGACCCAGAAGTAGCACGAAGAAAAAGAGAATCAAGGAAATTAATACGGAAAATTAGGGCCCTACAAGCAGTGGACATGGAAATACAGATAAAAAAGGTGAAAAACCAATATAACAACTGGTACAAACAGCGTACAGCAATATTTGAACAAAGAGAGGCAGAGTCAATGCTGAAGACGCTAAATCGAAAGAACACCAGAGGCTTTTGGGACATTATTAACGACACACAGAACTCCGAGAAGGCACTGCTATCAAGCATGGTGCACAAAAAAGAGTGGGTAAAGCACTATACAATGTTATTCAAAAGGAGGAAAACGTCTGAGCCATCAAATAAAGACACTAGACAGCCGTGGGGAATCGACATGGAAAGAGAAGTCATCCGAGCGACCATCAAGAGATGTAACGCCTCCCGTGCAGCGGGACCTGATGGCCTGTCAAATGCAGACCTAAAAGAAAATATTGAAGAATGGTCAAATTTCTGTCATACATTTTTCAAAGCAATAAAAAAGAAAGGGAAAATCCCTGAGACACGGAAATCCGGGATTATCGTTCCGATTTACAAGAAGGGCATCCGCACAGACCCCTCGAACTACCGCCCAATAGCCCTACTCGATGTAGTGGGGAAAGTGTTTGCATTGATGTTGCTAGCTCAATTGACCACGTGGATCCACCAAAACAAAGGATATGATGAACGCCAGTCGGGCTTTGTCAAAGGTATAGGCTGTAGTGTAAACTTGTTGATATTGAACCTGCTAAAAATCGATGCCATCAGATTAGGACGAAAAATATACCTGGCCTTTATCGACATGGCGAATGCCTTCGATGGTGTAGACAGAGAAACCTTATGGGAAAAACTCAAAGAAAGAGGATGCAACGTGAGCCTCATCCATGCTATTAAAGATCTATACTCCGACACCTATATACAGGTGAGACTAGATTGTGAAGGAAATCTAACCAATCCCATACCAACGGAGAGAGGTGTGAAACAAGGGTGCCCGTTAGGAGCTACCTTGTTTAACTTTTATATATCGGAAGTTGGAACAGCACTGTCATCTGTTGTTTCATTTCCGCCGCTCATAAATGGAGTCCCAATAAATCATATCATGTATGCGGACGACATGGTAATTATAGACCAGACCCCCATAGGGCTCCAAAGAAAACTTACAGCAAAAAGAACTTTTGCTGAAGACTTGGGTCTTGAGATTAATGTGGCCAAATCAGAGATTTTAGTATTGGAAAACCAAAGAGGAAGAACTGCAAGTAAAAAAAAAACAACTTGGTCAATAGGAACAAATAAATTAAACAAGGTGCCGCACACAAGATATTTAGGAACCATGATTAACTCCAGCATAAATGACACCCCAATGATAAAAAACTCCTAAATAGCAGTAAATTATTAACAGCACAGGGTACCATTGTACAGCAAAAATATGGCAAATATTCTTATGAAGCGGTAAGAAGATTTTACCAAAGTAAAGTAAGCCCAATTCTCACCTATGGTGCCGAGAATATGTTTGGGTGTGATTACAAAATATGGGCCCGTTGCGAAAGCATCTTTTGGAAAAGGATTCTCCAGATCCCACTAAGCACACCTACAGCATGTGTACTGTTTGAGATAGGAATCTCTACTCTTAACGCGAGAATCACCTGGAACAAACTGGCTCTGTTCAGGAAAACACACGAAGTAGCAAACTTACCCTCTGTTAAATTATTGTTAGAAGACAAAGGACAAGGAAAATCAGCATTGTATGAGTGGAAGCGCCAGTGCAAAGAAATTCTAGCACAATTGGGTTCAGACGAAGATACTTTATGGCAGAATCCAGATCTAGTAAAACGAACACTATTAGACTGGGACTGGATAGAAATCAACGAAAAAAGATCTTCGCATAAGTGTATGCTAAACACTCCACCTGAAGCCAAAAGACGCAACACACTCGCGAAATATCTAACGCTATCACTGTGTAAACTATTACAAAGACTATACTTAAAATTTCGCCTAAACATCTATGAAACCAAAGAGATCCTAATCCATCGAAGGAAGATTGCGGCTGGAAACTCTAAATGTAGGTTCTGCGCAGAGGAAGACGAAAACTTCAAACATCTGGTCCTGCGTTGCCCTGAACTTAAAGTTCAACGAGAAAATTGCTTAAGGAAGGAGAGGAGTCGAGTCCTGTCATATGGTCTGGAAGAATGGTGGATACATGTTCACATTGGCGAAAGTAAATCCCTGCTGATTGCAACAATGCGATTCCTTGATCAAATGCAAATTCAGTTGGAGGAGACTTCTCCATATTGCGAGGATAAGACAATCGCAAACGATTGACTTGGTGAATAGTGAAGACACTGAACAAGAAAGCCATCTATTATATACGCATAGATCTGAAAACGGAAGGGGTAAAGAGTAAAGAAATAAACGAGAATTAGAGGAATCTCCCGAATGGAGATATACCAAGGTCCATTTGCGCTAAGCTAAGAGAAAGTTTGCCATTTAGTTGTACTTCCTATTTTTGTTTTTGGACTCAATTTTATGTATTATAAAAGTGTTTTTTAATAAGTTAAAGTGTTTAAAATGTTTTCAAAAAGTTTGTAAAAACTGAACAAAAAAAAAACAAACAAAAAAAAGAGGTATTGTTGCAAAAATGAGACCCCTCCCTGTAGAAAAGCCTTATTCTGGAGCACAAAAATATATTTGTGTTTACTTTGCAAAATGCAATGGGTTGTTGAAAATTGATTTTACAATCATTACTGCTTCATAAACTTCTATTACTAATAGATAGGCTATAATGTGCACACAGGCCAGGTCTACTGTGAGTTTTCTGCTGGGCGCGGCAACAAATAAAACACATGCCAAGCCTGCCCTGTATTTTTTGCTGCGCTCGACAGAAAACAAAGCTGACAGGCTGGGTGTGAGTGAGCAAATTCTTGGCATTCCACAGATGACGCAAGACCCACTGGCCCTCATTACGACCCTGGCGGATTTTTTCCGCCATCGGCGGACTTTTCCGCCATGGCGCAAAGTCCCTTTACGCCATGGCGGATGGCGGACTTACCGCCCCATTCCGAGGTCGGCGGGGCGGTAAGTCCCCATTGACCCATTTACCCTTCCCCATTCCCATTTCGGCCCCATAGGGCTCAATGGGAGTGGGGAAGGTGTTAATTACGCCACCGTACACTACGGTGGCGTAATTAACACCGAGGTCCCATAGCGCCATGGATTTTTACGCCCGCAAAAAGCGGGCGGAAAAATGACCATGGCGCTATGGGAACTCGTAGTTGGCGGTAAGGGGTCGGCGCAGCTAACGCTGGCGCAAACCCCTTAGCGCCAGGGTCCTAATGAGGCCCACTGTGTCATGTTCCCGCACAGCTGGTTCACAAAGCCCCCTCCCCTCCTGTCCATGCATCCATAGCTGTGTGCCACCAACATGTAGCTCAGTAAGTTCTCTGTCCCATGCGCTAAATGTCTGTGAGTCTTAATTTAAAAAGCAAAACACACATTTTATTTAAAAGAAAGACACATTAACTCTTCATTTCGATTGCAGCACGCAATGCAAGCAGCCAACTGTTTTTATGTGAAGGTTTCAGGGCTATACACTGCCTTCATTTATACTGAAGCAAGTATTGCCAACAGTTTCACTCTTCATTTTTAAAAAGGCAAAACACTTCTTTCTGGCTAACAAGAGTTGGGTTCTGCCACTAATATATTTTATCTGCCAAAGAATTGCCTGTGCTGTCCATTCATTGGGCTTTTTCCATTGGTGCTGTAAACCATACCTTACAAATAAAAAGACAAATTGTTCTCAACATTATTTTTTAAAACAAGCATTGTCCAAAGCCATTAGTTTACATGTCAAAGTTTCAATGTTAATTTTTTTAAAAGACAAACACATTGCCCAAAGCCAATACTCTTAGGTCTTTTGTCTTACCCTTGTAAAGCACACTTTGCCTATTTACATAGGGCTAGAGTGCCAAACTCTATTTACGCCATATAAAATCACGTTTAATGGTACTAGCCATCAAAGCTAAGTCTCTCGCCCGTGTCCTTCACATTATAACATCATGACATCATCTATACTCTCTATAAAATGTATATCTGCATCCCATAACATTAAAGGCCAAACCCACTCCCGTGTCATTGCCGCGTCATGCAGCAAAACCCTAAGTTCACAGTCCCTGACTTCAGAGCCCACTTCGCCCTCCAGAATCGACCAAACAGCACCACAACCCGCTGCTCCCATGTTTACATCATTTTCATATAAAATGTGTATTCGCTTTATTTCAAACTTATATAAATTATACCCACTTGATACCAAATATACACTTTATATCAAATTGATGTAAAGAAATGATATCTTCTTTACATAAAATGTATATGAAGTTTATATTAAAAACATATCAAAAGGAAGGCAGGTCTAAGGCCGGAAGCAGGGGCTTGTCCACCTGTCAAAATATACTTGATGCAAAAAGGGGTCCCATTAACTGCTTGACACTATCCATTCTTTTTGATTTGACATGGATGATGAGGTTGCATGTTAGATCTGAAATGGTGTATGCTCATTACTAAAATATAATGAGTGCCCTTTGCAAATGAGTGTGTTGAAAAGGAAACAGAAGTTGAGGTTTGTTTGCAGTCTCTCACAGAAGCTGAATATGCAGTGAGAAAGACCTGGTAGGTGAAATGCTGTGCCAGCTTTGGCAGTGCCGAGCTGCTTAGAGAATGATGGCTTACCTATGAACTGGAATACAAAGTTGACGGATCAATGAAGATGAGGATGGCTGTGGCACAAAATGATGTTATGTCCGGTCCACACATAACATTACCCTTGCAGGTCATCCTACTGGAAGGTCCCAGGGACTTGCGCTAAGTAGTGTTTGATCAATGACGTGTGATTCAGTGCTTGCACTCGGATGCATTGAAAGGAATTACAAGATTGTTGAGCTCTAAATAGCAGAGTAAACTCAAAGGAGTGTGTGTGAACCGTTCCAGGACAAACCTGATGCCATTATATGGGTTAAGGGACATACATTGTTATAGCTTTTAGAGGCAGGAGGCATCTGCCCTGAAGCAGTATATAAAACCTGATGTTATTGTTATTATTATCATTATTATATGGTACAGTTATTAAATTGGATCAATACGTAATCGCCACTAAGAGCAACAATCGCTATTGTTGCTGCTAATGACAAGCCTTCACAATTTTAAGGGCACTTGGAACAGTATACATTTGGCGCTGTTTAGTTATATTATTTAATTTAAATTTAAATTATATTTAATTTATTTAACATTTATTTTTACTTGCAAGCTAAAGAAACAGAAAATATCCCTATATGTCATACCACCCAAGCCAACCCAACCTGCCCTCCAAATCCCCTGCCCTTTTATCCTCCCCCTGGTCCAACCCCTTGGTTTTCACACCGCATCCAGTTCACCTTTCCTGCCCCCTTTAGAACAATAGAGATGTATGTGCTCAATCAGTGTCTGTCTTCTCTATCTGGTCTCGCGAGAAGGATTACAGGCAGTTCTTCTTCCAGATCAATGCCCACTGGTTTCCGGTTTCTCATCCAAGGAGAGTACTGACTGTCTCTTGATGCCAGCCACTGGGGAGTAGTGCACTATTACCAGTCCAAACTGCCCAAATCTAAAGATGGCGGCCAGGTGGAGTTCACCCACTAACCTCGCTAGTCTCTGAAAGCACTAATCTCAGCACTTCACACTATGCATGTCCCTTTTAGAGCTCTGTGACACAAACATTGACTATAGGTAATAGATGGGGAAACCCTAACAAATGTTTTCTGTGATTTAATAGAAAATAACAAACACTCAAACTTATATTACACTACGTACAGTGCAAATATCCATTACCCAGTGTACCCACGCCACCATTTTCATATATCCACACTCTAGAGCCGCTTGTAATCTGTGATGTCACCAGCAAACAGACACGTTATAGATTGCCCTTCCTCACCCCTGTCAGTTGCTTCCACCAACAGGGACACAGATTAATTCCTTGAAGGGGTTCAAGTTATGAAGCGGCTGGGAGGTGTTCTGCAGCAGCATGGAGGTAGTACAGGGGTCACAGACCCTTCAACAAACTCTGTCTGCGTTGTCCACACTACGCCCAAAAAACCCCATTTTGCCTCCCTTTTTGGCTCCATAACATTATAAGGACGGTTTTAAGGTTAAGGTTGCAGGAATTAGAAAGTTATTGCTTCCTCTCCATTAATTCAAGCCTGTCATCTTCTATGTTATTTTAGTTGAGTGTGTTCATGTCTCTGCTGCCCAAGATTTGGAGAAGGCAGTGTGTTCTACAGTTGAGTACACTAGAGGTAATTGTTACGGCTAATTGTCTACTTTCGGTTCAGTTCGAAAACAGTTTTTTTGAGGAAGTGATAAAAACATAAGCTGTCTGCCAACTGGACAAAAGTGAGAGAAGTGTGGAATGGGGAATTTTGTTTTCAATGCTAATATCTGATTTCTCTCACAAATTGACTGCTGTCACTCAATGAGAAGCACCTAGCCTAGTCTGTAATATTAATGCAACATAACTACACTTCTGCATCTGGTCTTGTCACATGGTAAAGTTTACATATGAAATATATGCAAGTGGCACAGGCACATTTTATACAAATGTTCAATTAAAAGAATTCAACCCCCTTCTAATGGTTACAGCTTTTGTGTTAGCAAGGGGTAACATGGAAATAACACAAATTACCTGCTGCAGCCCATGTACCTCCAATCCCTTGGGCTGGAACGCCATTAAAATATGGCAAAATCACAAGTGAAATTTGTAAACTCTGTCTGGGCCTAAGCACCTCAGTAGAGTAAAGACAGTTGGAGAAGTTTCTTGGAATCTTTGGCAGTGCATTCTCACTGTGGATTTATGGATAAGGGCGACCCTGAACATTCATGTGTGGGAAGCAACAGCAATCCTCGTAGATGCACAATGCAGGAACCTTTCATTGCAAATGAAGTGGTACATACTGTTTGCACCATTGCTGTTTGTTCAATTGTTCAAAATACCCAAAACTCCAAGAATAGAATTGAGCAATGGATTGGGCGTTCCAGCACAATATTAGCTTTGTGTGTGTGATTTAGGCTATCAGTCTCGCCAGCTTGCATTCCAGGTAATTTAAAATGTTTGTTAACTCTGTAGAGTTGGTTCGACTACACACTACATGGGAACATTTTGAGATGTGTGGGTATAGATATAGATGTCCTGGTGTCATTTGAAGTACTGTTTCACAGTAAATGTCCTACCCTGTATTTAAAATATAATTAATGTAAAGCTTACTTATAAGCATCACAGTTATGCATTGTGTGACATACGTTGCAGTTGGTTATCTTGGTAGTACTGGGCGTGCAGCAGAATATAATCAAAGACACATGATAAACCCAGGAGGGATGCCATTTGCCTTCTTAGCGCTGAGCAGCTTCTGTAAAGATGGCTGAATGGAAATCTTTACAGGACGTTTACAGCTGTGAAAGAGTGCGTACCTTTGGCACAAAGTTGTTGTTCTCACCCTTCTATGGATTTGGGTATCCTTTCACAGGTTTCTTGATGCACTTGCGCATTCAGATTTACTCTTCGCCATTTTAACTTCTCTATGATCTATTTCATGCTTCCACCTTTTGGGCGGCCACAGAGCTCTGAAATGTGGGACCCGGGAGGGAAATTAGTGCTTGCTTTCGAACATCATTTTAGTGTTACCTGTGGGAACCCTGTGCTTGACTTAAACATAGGCATGCGTGTAATATTGTAAAATGATGCATCATTTTTAACCTTTATGTTTCTGAAGGGAAAACCCTCATGTTTGCAACTGTTTAAAAAAATGCATGTTGTGTATTTGAATATAAAAGTGATTGCTTAACACAGTGTATGTGTTTATTGATTAGAAAGAGCTCCAAAGATAATGTGAATTGGCACCAATAAAACCAATGAGGTTTGGCTGTTTTGCATATTAAAGAGCATTTTGGGAAGATAATAATGACCAAAGAACTTTATATCTGTCATATGTGCCTGTGAGAGTTGTGTGACTGAATCACTAAATACCTTAAGCATGCTGGGTTTGCTATGCATTTCCTTTTTTGTTTTTTAAACAAAAGTCGCACAAACAACAAAGATTTTGCAAATATCACACATATATACAGATTTGGCCATCAAAGAATTCAGCTGTCAGATGGAATGACTGCTAACAGCTCAACATTCCTCGCACTGATGTAGATCAGCCAGACTCAGAGAATCAAAATTGGTTTTATATTTAAAAATTGGCACCCAGTAAATTGAAAATAAACTGCAACAAAAAAAAAAGGAAATCTGCCACCATAGACCTGGGCCTAGTGGGCCTTGTTGTCAATACATCTATGTCCACAGCCTAGACATCCTCCTCTCCAACAGCTACAGAATTCTACAACAAGACCATCCATACGAGATGGGCGGAGGCCTTGCCATCATTCATAAGGCATCATGGTCATGCACCCAACTAGACGTCACCACCACCGGCTCCTTCTGCAAATCTTTCCGGCACTTCCCACTCTCCACCATGGACGCAGACTCATTCCACCTGATATACAGACCACACAAGCCCACCACCTTCGTCATGGGAAACTTCATGTCATCACTATATCTCTCACGCATACCAACAACACCTTTATCGGGACTTCAACATCACTGGAAGCTCAGCACCTAAGTCAATGAATGAAAGTCTCCACTGCCTTTTTCAACACTCTGAACCTCACTCAGGATACAAAAGACCCAACTCACAGGAACAAAAATAACAAACCCTCCATCACAGCTATCCACACCTGCTCAGCTAGTCAGACCATCTGGCAATCCCCTTTCACATTAGTCTCATCACCCCAGTTAAACACACTCACAGGAATTCCAGCAAACAAGCATTCAGATCATTCAAGAACATTCTGGAGGAGGCTCTCACAGAAGACCTCACCAACCTCCACCTCACATGAGCCGATCTACCTCAGATGATTCGGGACTCACTTCTCCAAGAACTCAAAACCACCCTCATAACAAACATCAACCACCTTGCCCCAGTGAAACAATGCATCCGGAAGCCTAAACCTTGTACATCCTATACGCTCAAGAACTCAACTTCAACAAAAGAATCATCAGAATACAGGAAAAGACTTGGGAAAAATTCTGCAGTTCATCTGACCTTGCCTTGCTCAAGTGATTCTGTGCTACACAAAGACAACTGATCACCACTGCCATAGCCAAATACTACCAAAACGCCATAGCCAGGTCCAACAATGAAAGCATATCCCTCTTCAAAGCCATCAAGCATTGCATCAACCTTCTGCCGACCCACTGGTACCACATTCAATCGGAAAATCCACTGCCATCCACTCTTTCTTCATCAACAAGGTCAGCATGATCCCCCAGCACAAAGCCACCAACCCACAACTGAAAGAACACTAAAGATTCCATGTCACAAAACTTACCACCTCCTGGACATCTTTTAAGACACTCACCATGGAAGACCGGACTGCCACCTTTGCATCCCTCAAGGCCACATCATGCACAGATAACATCCTCCCTGCCTCTATACTCAAGACCCTTCAGACTGGATCACTCCAACTTTACTTGACAATCATCAACAGCCCCCCTTTATAGGGCACTCGACCCTCAAGGCTGGACACATCCTTCAGCTTCTCAATTAACCAACACTGAGCCTCAGCAACTACTGTCCCATCACCCATCTTCCCTTCCCAGGTAAGATCCTTGAGAAAACAGTACCTAAACAACTGCTCCACCATAGCAAAGCCAACAATCCATCCTGTACTAAGACTGCGTCTGCTACCTGATGCCGGTTACCCCTACCTTTACTCAATATACTTGCTATCCACTACATTATTTGACTGCAATATGTAATATGTAATATGTGACCCCCGTCCCCACCACTTATTGTAACCTGGAAGTAGCAATAAATGTATATCCCCTGTATGTATGTATCTAACTTGATCTGTAACTAAGCTTGAAGCCTACTTGTCCTGTTTGCGCCCAACTACCTAAGGGGTTGGAGCGCATTACCAAATAAATAAACAAACAAACAACCTCCTTCAGTCTTACAAATCTGGCTTCAGACCCAAATGCAGCACTGAAACTGCTACCATCAAGGTGATCAACAATGCCATTAAAATCGACAATGACGGCCATCCTTGCTTCTCGGTTCTACTCAACCTCTCAGCAGCTGTCGACACAGTAGACCACCAGACACTCATTGACATTCTACATCACCTCATGGGGATCAGCTGGTTTCAATCCTACCTTGCTAACTGCCACAATTCATCCAAATGGACTCCTCCAGATCATCAGCTCTACCCATCACCTGTGGAGTCCTAAAGATGGTCCTCTCTCCCGTGGTCTTTAACCTTTACATGGAACTACTCTGAACCCTCCCGCTCCACGCAACATCCGCCAATATGCAGATGACATGCAGCTCTACCTCAAGATATTCTCCATCAAAGACATCCGCAGGTCCAATGCCTGCCTTACATTGATCCAGTCCTGGATGTCCAGTGCTTACTGGAAGTACAACCCCTCCAATGCCAAATTCCTACTGCTGATCAACAACACTGAGAATCCTTACATCCAGACTTGGCTCTTTGCTATGAACCTCGAGAGCTTTACAGCCCAGCTGATCACCTGCACCAAGTCTCTTGGGTTCAACATCGACAGATACCTCTCCTTCAAGCAGCACATAGCAAGGAAGACACAAATGGCTTGGTACCAACTTTCCGTCCTGTGGACAATCAAGCACTTTATCCCAAAAAACAAGTTCAGATCTACTGTCCAAGCCTTTGTCCTCTCCCACCTGGATGATGGCAATGCCCTTCTGGTAGGCCTTCCAGTGATGACCCTTGCACCCTTGCGATGTGTCCTGCATACTAGCACATGACTCATCAAAGGACTCTGCAAATTCGACCACATTACTCCGACCCTCATTGAACTGCACTGACTCTCACTGCAAGCACGTATAATCTTCAAATCCTGCTGCATCCTCTACAAGGCTATCACCCTGAAGTCCCCAAGTTACCTCGCTGAGAAACTCTGCATCTCCAGAGATCAGCAATCCACCAGAGGTAAGGGCATGTGCCGACTTGAACCTTGCCGGGGCAGGAAGGAAAGAAACATAAGACAGGCCTTCTCTATCTACACTCCAAGTCTCTAAAACCTCATCCTTGTCATCATCAGACTTGTCCCTTTGCTTCTGCATTTCAGGAAGGAGCTCAAGGCCTTCCTCTTCAAGGAATGTTTCCTCACTAACAGGATAGAGTTTGTCAGATGACCTTCTCAGGTGCAAGTCAGAAGAATAGTCTTCTTTTACCAGGACAATCAAAGTTTAAACTCTCAGGCAGTCATGGATTTGTTGGAAAAGAAAATGATAGAAGGGACTCAGCAGCATCCTCAGGGGGACTAAGCAATACTTTTTCTTGTGAGGAAAAAGGAGAATGGTTTTCACCCAGTTATCAACCTCAGCACGAGGTTGGGGTATTGTCATTTCAAGATGGAGATGATTGCCACATTCAGAGACATGTTGTGGCCAGGAGACCTAGTTGTCTCCTTTAGACCTCAAGCATGCTTATCTTGTGGTCCCAATTTGGCAACAACACATACATTTCCTTCAGTTTCAGGGTCAGAGTTGGTTATCAGTTTACCCCCTACCCCCTTCCATTTGGCCTTTCCTTCATCCCAGACAGCTGTGATTGTGTAGTTCATTGTACTGTAGTTATCATTTATACATCGCCTTTTCCCATTTGGACACAACGTGCATTGTGGTAGGAACGCCCTCGGGGACCAAAGTCCAGGTATGGGAACATGCTCAGAAAACGCTTAAAGTGTGTGTGCGCATTTGGCCAAGATTAGGAATTAGGTGGCCTGGACGGGTGCTGAGGAAGGTCACGACAAAGCGCTAGTGCAAGAGAATTGATGTGTGCTCAGCTGAACTGAAAAGTATGCATGAGTCTGCTTCGGTCTCTGGGTTTTGTCATAAACTGTCTTGTATCAGATCTAATTAATTTGCTGCCATGCAGTTTCTGGGTTTCATGGGGAAGAGCAAAGAGTCCTAGTTGAGCCTGCCCCCAAACAGGATTGCAGCAGTGAACAAGGAACTGCGAAGGATGATAAGACATCCAGTTGTGTCCATAAGGCAGTTAGGGGTCTCTTGTCGGCATTCATTCAGTCAATATTTTGTGTCTACTCTATTACAAAGCCCTACAAAGATTGGAAATTCCTGCACTGCGCTGTGGTTTAGACCATTCAAGTTGGGTCTCACTTTCCTCAGAAGCAAAACAAGAACTGCACTGGTGAATGCTCCACATGAGCAACTGGGATGTCAGATACATTTTTGCTTGTTTGTTCCCCTACTCTACAGTTAGGATCAGGCTCCAGTCTGAGGGTTTAGGAGCCAATGTGGGAAGATAATGTCTCGAGGTAGGAGTTCCTGTGGCAAATCACCTCTTTAGAGATCCTTTCAGAGTCCTTTGTGGTGCAGTACTTCACAGATAGGTTCTCCCACTCCTTATGGCGGAACTAGCTAAGCAATTCTGCAAGTTCTATCTGGTTTACGGCCTAAAGGTACAGGCGTAATATTATTCAAGCACTTTCAGTTTGGTGGAAGACTGGTAGACTTTTAGTGGTAATCACTGTGCACGGACACAGGCCATATTCAATGTTCACTGAATAACTGTTCTAAACTCAGCTGCAGTGTTTGGTAGATATCACTGGTGCAAGTGTTCCTTACATACATGTATAATACATGGCAGCCTGCAATGCCCGTATAAAGCGTGTGTAAATGATGGTACTTGTAAAGTTGTTTGGATGGCTCAGCCCTGGAATATGTTGGCCCTGCAGTTGTAGTTGCAACCCCAGTTCTTGCTGCCCTATCTACGGGACCTTCTGCCAGATCATTTATTTTTGCCACATCCAGGGGCATTAGCAGGGCCACTTCATCTAATGGCCTGGAAGAATTTAGTGGTAGATGGGCAGTCAAGGGCCTTTTGGAGGCAGCTTCAGATCTCACCAATCAATGAAGGTCTCCCAGCACAGCCAGTGCGTATGACGCAAATTGGAAGGTCTGGGGATTCTGGTGCACTCAAAGGGGGTTGGATCCTCTTTATTCAGGACTATCACAGTTGGTACCTGCTTTGGATTCATGCTTTCCTTAGAGGATGGTGAATACGTATAGATCTGCTGTTTCGTCTTAGCAAAGCATCTACTACGGGGAATTAGTCTTAGCCACCTCCCTCAGACAGGTTTTCTTGTTTGCAGGATATGAACTGTATTTATTTTTTAATCAGGGACTAGCCAGATAATGGGGAACTGTCCTTGCAGTCGCTCTTGGCTAAGCTATTCATTCTCATGTGTTTAGTGTCATTCAGAAGAGTAGCTGATGTAAGAGCCCTTGACCTATCCGGCTAGTCTTTCGCTGCAGAGGGGGTATTTTTACTGTAGGACAAAGACAGGATCCCCAATTTGATGAGTTCCATAAACTTTGTGTGGTCAGATGTCTCACAGAATATGAGCCTAGGACTAGGGTTGTCAGGGGCTTTCTCTCCTTCTGCAAACCTTTCCTTCCTGTTTCCTTCCCTACACTGGCTAGGGCGGTTTGGAGGGTGATGTCTCTATGGCCTGTAACGCCTTTTGGGCAGGGGCCCAGCTGGAGGATATTGTCAGGGAGGCAGATTGTTCTAATGAACAGACGTTGCATGATTCTAGGACCTATTGTGCATGCCTCCAGGACTGTCCTCGAGCAGCTGTGAATGTGCACAGTAGGAAGCCTCTATGCCATGTCATAGAATGTGATGCGTTCCTAGTTTTTATGACAGAGGGTCGTGATACTATTAATGGCATGGCTTGAGTATTATCCCACTCAGAGTTGATTCCCCCACCTAATAGATAAAATTAAATACTTTTGTGAGTCGTCCCACAGTCAGAAAATAGTTCCGTACTCTTAGTGGTACTCACAGTGCACAGACACAGGCTATATTCCATGTTCACTGCATAAATGTTCTAAACACTGTCTTCGGTGACAGTGTTTGGCCGATATGAGTGGTGCAGTGTCCCCTATCTACTTGTATCATGGCAGCCTGCAATATACGTATAAAAACCTTTAAATAATGTTCTTATTACATGCTAATTTTGATATCACTACTGACTTGTAATAAGAAAATGACATCACAACGGCTCTGTGATCAGTTTTTACGCTTGGGCCACAATGCCTGTTGCTTGAGCTAGCAGAGAGCAGAATTCTAGCTGCCACTACAGCGCTTAACTAAATCAAATTCCTTAATCATATTCATAAAATCGCTTTCTGTGACACATTGCACCTATTAACTGATACGAAACTGTTTTCATGTTTATGGCAGTACATTTCTTTTGTGCACTACTGGAGTAGAACACATGAGAGCAAGAATCTGCATGTTATTGTTTATTTTGAAGCACAAAACAACAAGGATTTCAGATGCGTTTTATTAACATGTGTGCACTATTTTCTCTTACATAACAATAAACAAGAGGCCATGTAATACAGTGAATGGCCATGTATTATAAGGAATAGAATATCCCCTACCGTACATGAAAAGGATATTGCACATCAACTCGGAGTTTCGTGACCTTATAAAAGAACTCGGCCTTTGGCATCGTTGCTCTGTTTCTAATCTGACAACCTGGAATCCCTTCATCTGACACAACTATTATCAGGCCCCCCACCCTCAGCAGGCCAAACCTAGATGCAGTATTCAGCTCTCCTGAACTGATTGCCACGCTCCGCCTCAACCCCCAGTCACGACGGGCCATGCAGTCATTTTCTCCACTCTCTCAACCTTAAACCCTCCATCCACCCCAACAGCCCCAGGAACCCCCACCCCTCAATGGAACAAGGAAGGAAAGCTCAGGAGCAACGCGTTTGTCCTGGATGCAAGACAATGCAGTAGCAACACAGGTTTGAATCCCGATCCTGTGGTTAGAAACCACTGCTGGCATTAAAATAAATGAACAATTATAATTATAACAATGCCAAAGAAACCACAGACCTGGCTGATTCCCAGCTTGCTTCCCTACCCTCCATTTCACTCCATTTGGGTCAGCTCTCCATCAGCCATTTTGACCAATGGCTCTCTGTAGCTCTTAGCCCTCTCACCCCTATCAGAACCACCTCCAACAGACAAGGCATCTCCCCCAGATGGTACACCTCAGTCACAAATCTCTCGAAACCCAGAACCACATCTTTGAATGGAGATGGTGGGTAGACCCATTGCTGCACAATAGAACAGCTTAAACCAAGCAGCTGAAAGCCTGCAGAGCAGAAATATGCATGTCAAAACATCCTTTAACTGGAATAGAATCACTAATGGCCCAAACTACTCTCTGGAACTCCACAGGACTATCTCAGAATTCATGGCCCCTCTTTGCACTCCTCCCCCCAACTCACACTCAAGCACTCTGTAAATCTCTCTTTGACCACATCCTATTACTCACAGAGTACTGCAGGGCACCTCTCTCTCTTCTCTGCTCATTAACCTCTACGTGTGCCCCCTCCCCACCATGATCCACTCGCACAGCCTGTCCTGCTACATCTACACAGATGACACCCAAATCATCTTCAAGATCCCAAAGGACTCTTCCAACAGCACCCTGACCTTGCATCATACCTCCAAGAAATCGACCACTGGATGACTGCTAACCACCTCTTTTTCAACCCCGGAAAAACTGAAATCATGATCTGTGGGAAGACTGCCATTTTCCCCAACCCACCCCTTGGCCGCCCTCCCTAGGCCCACCCCCTATATCTCCAACACAGTAAAGAACCTAGGCTGCACTATGGACTCAGACCTGACACTATCACATCACATCAACTCAGTGTCAAAATCCTGCTATCTACGACTACATATTTTTATGTGACGCATCTTCCCCTACCTGACCTTCCCATAATGAGTCGTTGCGATCACTGCCATCATCCTCTCTCGCCTAGACTATTCCAGCACCCTATACCTTGGTGCCCATGCATCACAAATTAGAACACTCCAATGGGTCCCAAACACTGCAGCAAGGCTTCTTCTTGCCATTGGACACAGAGAACACAACACACCCACCCTCTGTATCCTTCACTGGTTGCCGATCGGATGCCGATGCACATTCCAGGCAATGTGCATCACCAACCGTGCTCTCGCACAACAGCGGCACAGAATATCTACAACACAATCTCACACCCTACAGGCCAACGAGAGACCTGAAACCAGGCAGTTTCACTCCTTGTCATCCCAGTGGCTAAATCAACCATAAGAGGGGGTTCTTCTTTCTCCATCCAAGCTCCTACTATCTGGAACTCAACCCTGTTTAGCAACTGCTGCATAGAGGATCACCTTGCCTTCCAGAAGGCACTCAAGACCTGGCTCTTTCCTTCTGCATCTTGACTGACCTAGTCCACCTCCTGGGTGTACTATGTCCCGCAGACAGGTACGTGGGGGCACCGATAAGCCACTTGAGGAGGTCACAAGATGGTACCTAGCATGCACAGAAAGGATTCCAGTCGATCTGTATGATATGATCTGTTTATCCTCATTGCAATGACATATCAGCCATGACTCTGGTATGTATAGCACTCCATCTCAATGGAACATAGCTGTATCCCTCTCGGGGGATGTCCACTCACTTGCATACACCTGCAATAATTCACTGCTGGACCTCACATCGCACATCACCTCTGCCACTAGTCAGTCTCCTAGACTTGCATACTTTCCCGACAGCATATCACAGTACCCATCAACTTGCCAGATCTCCATGGGTCGCTAGCAGGGTCTTAGCCGCCCCTACCTACCTTCGAACTGGCTAAAATGCACACATGCATTCTAAAATCCTCTTATTAATTCTCATACCTCAGACTTTAGTCCTCCAAGGGAGTTCCCCCACAGCACTTTGAGGCCATAGCAATGGGATTAGGCGCTATACAAATGTCATATAACATAACATATAATTGTTAATAAGATGTCATTTTTCAATGTAATTTTTAATGCTTTGATATTAAATCTTATATATGATATTATATGCGTTTGATAAATAGGATATCAACTTATTTCCTACTTATTCTGAAGGTCATAACATGATCATATTATAGTTTTTGGTCATGAATGCTTACGTACAGAGTTATCACTTAATATTTCAATTAAATGTATTTGTCAATCACACACTTTGAGTCTATGCTCATGCAAATACAGAATATAAAAAATATTTCACTTATTGTTCTATTTCAAGTTACAAAGGCACAGAGGTCAAAGTGGGAGGTAACTAAAGGGTAAGACCCTGTTGCCTTGCTTTATTGGAACTGGAGCACCATTCCAGGACAGGATGTCTTTGCTTTGGCTTTTTTTTACTTCTCCCCTGTTCAGGATCAGAATATGGGTCCTGCTGGTAGCACTCCAGTGTCACATCAAGCTGAGCTATCTCACAGTTGCTGGTCTGCTTTTCTTTATTTGTATAGACTGCTTGGGACATAACTCCCATTGCTGAGCCACAACAAAGTTCTGCGGATGCATGTCTTTACTTCCCCTGCATTCACTTTGCCACACATTCACTTAGTCACATTTACTTCTCCATACCTTTACTTCTGTCTTTCACTTCACCTAGCATTCACTTTGTCATTACAGGGGGTTGTCCCCTTCACCCCCCCTTCTTTTTTACTCCAGATTGTATCTCCAGCCACCTCTTGACCCCATCACTAACCTTTAGCTAACCTTAATCACACATATTGCCACCTTCACAATGTGAAGATGCAGACAAGGTAAAGGCATGAAGAAGTAAATGTATGACCAGGTAAATGTCTGGCAAAGTGAAGGTATTCTCAGTAAGCATAGGGGACGTTTTGTAGGCATAGTAAAAGGGGGATACCAAGTTCTGCTCGACAGTGATCTGTGTTTGTCTTCGAACAATATCTCAACACAGAGATTTAAACTATCCAGAGTTGGTGGCTGCAGCTTCCAGGTCAAAGCAGCTCAACTATTGAACTCCCTACCACCCACCTTGCGAACTAGCCAACCATACCCCACCTTCCAACACAACCTTATAAGTTGGATCAAAGTAGTGGACATATAATAGACTACTAACTACCCTGACCTATTCCGCATGACCCGACCATCCACTGTTTTGTATTCTTGCACTCACCTACCTCTCAGCATTTACCTCTTGTCTGAGTAGGACTGTAAATATCTGTACTATTATTTGTGTTTTTCCTTGTATATATTTCTGTCTCATATTTGCTATGTGATTCTGTAACTAAGCTGTAAGTTGTCATATGCAATGCGCCTGGTTACCCCTGGGTCTGGTGCGCAATGCAAATAATAAAACAAACAAGCATGGATTGCTGCTGGCACATAGTCTGTTCAGGTAATGGGCAGGAGTGCGTGGCTATAGTCCTGGGCATTCCCCTTAAGAGGAGCGAATGGTTGGTGATTGGAAGGGATGCTGCTTAAAGCTACATGCTGTGGGGGACAATGACAAACTAATGAGGGTCATTTAAATGCCTTTTCTTTCATTGTGTTTTCGCCTTGATAGTTCCGTTGTAAAACCGAGTTGAGTGGGGTGGAGTGGAGAAAAGGAGGAGCAGGTGCTGGTTGCAAGGGGAAACATAGTTCCACTACTTTTTTTGTACACATCGAAACTCTGCAAATTCAGCATATTGAGACCCCTTCATTGGCTTCTTTGATAGATCACTTTCCCAAATGATTCGGTTTACATATCATTTCTCATAGTTGACAGCTCTTTCTCTAAATGTGGTCAATAGAGAATGAAAATGGCACTCTTTAGTGTCCATTGTGTCTCTCCTCAGCGTGCCCGGCAGCAGGTGAGTCACATCTGACCTTTACTGAGTGTGTGGTGTGGCCAACACGGCTGCCATTGTTGCGGCCTTTAGAATGACTTTTCAAATGCATATCATTACAGAGAGTCGGCTTTCTTCAAATTAACACACAATAAACAACGTGTTATATTTACACGCTTCCGTTGTTTGACATTTCTTTTGTTTGTAGCAGCTCCCATCATGTTTCACAGTCCACTGTCAAGGTGTTGGGATTTCATTGTTTCAATAGGCGTTTAATGAAATACAACAAATGCTATTATACTGAGCATTACTATCTACACCCAGGCAGGTCTGTTCAGTGTGTACCTTTCTAGTAGTCTCCTTTAAACACTGATGAGAAACAAGATTTAATCCACTTAATTTAGTGATTTGGCAAAATGCGTGAGATATCTTGGGGATAACTAGATACATGTGCCTAGTGCACTGATCACAATTCAACATTTAAATAATTACACACTTAAGAGTTATAAGAAATCCACGACTTGTTAATAAGTGACTTATTAAAAGTAAACCTGAAACGTTCTTTTGTTTCTATCTTTAGGGAAAATAAACTGCATAACCTGTTCTGGCCCATGTTCTACCAGGATTTGTCGGACAGAATCACTGCTTTTGGAGGGAAAATTGGCACAGCTAGCATGATCACTATAGCTCACGCAGATGGAGGCAGCCGCACTTTCACAGCTTCTCAAATCTTGAACATGCATTCAGTCCATAAGGACATTTAAAAAGAAGATTAACTGTGTCATTAAAAAAACAATCTGAGTCAGATAAAAGCATGCTGCCAGGTTAAAGGGCTGAAAACAGCTGTTGGCGCTTGCCGGCTTCACTCTCATTGAATTGCCCCCCTCAGCCTTGTGTTCATGAAGTGAGAATTGCCCTGCAGGAGGGGCCAACTTCTAGGCAAGCATGAATAAAAAGAAATCAACAAACAAATGTGGGGCAGCTCAAAACCGCAGCTCTTGGCGCCACACCACCAAAACAAAGGCAACAAGCATTGGCAATGCCAACAGTTTGGGCCTTTTTGTAGGCATGGGAAAGACATTTGCCAGGCACTGCTGTAGTGGTATTAACTGCCCATTGATGGTAGCATGTGGAAAATGGTGTGGGTACCTAAGCATATAACTGCAGTGCCTTGAAAATGCCTAACACGTATACACAAGTCAAAACTGTTGGCTTTGCCAATGCTTGTTTTAACAGGATTTTAGTGAAGGACAGCATAATGCTTATAAATCGAGCGGCTGTAGGCAGGCCTGTCAAGACATTTTCATTATATCAGTAGTGCATATACAGCTCAAATTAGAAGACTGCTTTGAAAAACATTGTCAGGCACTACAAGTGCAAAGTTGGTAAGGCTTGATTAAAACGAGCTCAAAGAGATCCCAGGAGTGGATACGGATTGGGCAGGAAGTGGGTGGGAAAGGCCATAGGGATGAGCATGGCCTTGGGTAGTCAATGGGTGGGTTAATAAGCAAACAATACCGACAACCTTGTGTACCTCCTCATATGCCATTGCTCCCCACTCAGGTGCAATAGTTCGGATTGTAGGTGCTGCTTTCCACAACAAAAAAAGAAATGCTCTCATCACATGACCTGCGTGAAGTCAACGACTGCAGGACAACCGTCCTTTCTGCCCACCTCCCCCACCATTGTGGCAGGCCCGACTACATTTTCTAAAACAAATTGTAACCAAATCTACAGTTACCAGAACATATCAGTTGCCTGAAAGCCCGGGGCTCGGAAAGAAGGGCAAACGGGCACAGTATATGCACATGGCTTATTCTCGAGGCTGATCATTCAAGCACAGGGAGGGCGTCAGTGCTAACACCACAGTGGGAGTTGCTGACTCATAAGACAAAAGACTGAATGGAGCCATTCCAATAGATGCCAAGCAAAGCACTCCCTCGCCCCCCAAAAGCAAAAGCACAGACCGGGAGTTATATCATACAGTGAAAGCGCTATATAAACAACAATAACACATTATCAGTAAAGGCAGTCAAAGTATAGAAGTGCCAGGGCCGGAATGAAGTACGCAGTGGAGAGGGCCTTGTCTAAAGGATGAAGATCTATTGTCCGAAATCAATAGTTTTATTCAAAGTTCCGGAGGCGGGGTCCCACAAGAGCCAGCACAAGATGCCTGCCTGATTCTGAAGCTCCACAGGGATGGAGAAGAAGGCTGAGCTTGAAGACCTGGTTGCACCTGGGATTAATGACTAAAAGGACCTGTGCTGCTCCTGCTGATCTACTTTTGCACCCACTTTGGAGCGCTACTGTGACGGTTTTGACGCTGTTAGATCACCGCCACCCGACGGGATCCGTGGTCCACCCATCTCGCGCGCGCGCGTGCGTGCGTGCGTGTGGGTGTGTCACACTGAAAGAGCAGACATCCAGCAGAGCCTCGAAACTATTATGAAGACTCGCATTATCAGTATCACATATGAATACGGCTCCACCTTCAATCAAACCAATGGCCTGTCACCCAAAGCATCATGCTTAAAAAACGGATTCCATAATATTGCCACTGGTGCTAAGCGGCAGACTCAAGGCCATCCCCCGCCCCTGAGAGGCTGGTAGAGCCTGCAGCCTGAGTCACTGCCAGCCAGGCATAACATTTAATCAAGAGAGAGGGTTGGGGGCATGCACCACACCATGGTGTCGGCAGTAGTCTCTCTCAGCACAGAGGCCACTCTCAGAGCACAGCAGGGCCACTGCCGCCAGGGTGGGTGGCCTGCGGGCCTGTTGCACCGCACAGCAAAAGGCTGCTGCAGGCTTGCAGCTAGTGCAGGGTGCAGGCCACCACGTCTGACAGACCAATTAAATAAGAAGCTATCAGGCTCGGGCTGCACTGCCCGGCATTCACTGACTCACACCATCACGATGGTCGGTAGAGGGGGCATGACCGGTACTCCATTCCTGCTAATGTGCAGGTGCCAGTACTGCCACGTCCATGCCACACAAGACCCTGACCCGACCCCAACCTTCACGGCGATGCCTGGTGCCACGCTGCCTGGCCTGCTGCTGCTGCAGCCATGCTCTGAGACTGCCTTAGAGGAGCGCTATGTCTCTGCCAGTAGGATCAGCGCATGGCTGTTAGGGTGTTTTGTGTGTCATGCCACAAATCTCGCCCATTCACACGCGGATGCCCCTCCGGGCACAGCGTGGTAATGGTGAGCACGGCTCAGGACGCCCTGAGGGTGGTTAGTGTTCTGAGCCCTGGCAAATGCAACAAAAAAAACACACCCGCTGTGGCTACAGTGGTTCTAATGACTCATGGCCTCTGTGTGCAAGGAAAAGCAGGACTCAGGGGGAAGATGTCAACCAGTGCTCTCCCTCCTTACTGTTTCCACTTGTGCACTACCAGAAAAGGTACAGTTAAAACAAAAATGCTTGTGTGTGTGTGTGTATGTGTGTTCAAGAGAAGACATAATTGTATGCATTCAAAGTGACTGTACAATGGCTCTACTGCCAATAGGTGTTAATGATAACAAGATGCTCAAAAGGGGAAACATAGAAATCTCAAATTTCATTGTATATATATATATATTGGACTTGTAAGCACAAACCTAGCTGAGAAGGAATGAGGCACTGTACATAAATGACAATAATAATAATTTAATAATAGTTTAGCATTTATATAGCGCTAAGGGATTCTAACCTAGGTCAGCAGGCTCTGCCGATGTTAAAGCACGCGCTCTACTCGTGCTATCGGACCGGCTGTACCCAAGGGTTTAAAGCTAGAGTGCAGGGGGCAGTAGAGGTAGGTGGGATGGCCGCCAGTGTTGGGTGAGGCACTCTACGGGAGGGGAACTAGGTTTTAGTGCAGCAATCCGTGATTGGTGAGATGTTCTTTGAAGGGTAGGGTTTCTGGTCCTTTCTGAAGTGTAGAATTTAGTGGGAGAATCTAATCTACATTCATAACTTGTTCCCGAGGCAGGGCACAAAGCAGGAAAATGCCGGTTTTGTAGTTTTTCCCCACGTGTGGCCTCTCGAGATGGTGAGTTTCTTGTCTAGGTTTTGTTTTGTTTGTGACTGCTTTGTAGGTGCTGTAGACTGTCTTGAACATGATACATGGTGAAGCAGTAACCAGTGTAGCTCCTTGAGAATGGAGATGTTGTGGTTGAATTTATTTAGTCCGCTGATGAGGAGCGCTGCAACTTGCTTGGAGAGCTTTCCAAGGAGGCAACGTAAAACATGGGACTCCTGAGAGTAGCGCATTGCCACCATCCAGGAGGGAGATGACAAGCATCATTCCTCTAAGACATGTCCCCGCAGCAACACTCCCACCACAGTCTCCATCAACATTACTACACTTATTTAAGGGTCAGGGAGAAGATCTCCACCTCAACCATCTTTCTAGGGATGTCACCACAACAGATGCACATACCCACAGGCAGCACGTACCCTACCACACTCAGTTAACGGTCAGGTAAGACTTCCCTGGAGCGCTGAGAGATCCAAATCCTATTGAGGCTGATTGGCCCCAAACTCCTTTCCGCACAGTGATATGGAATGTTCATTCTCTGCAGATCTTGGTAGACCAAGTGGAGCTGGAGCATCGGCCCACACTATCAGGAAGAGCAGCTCAGAGAAGCAAGAAGTTGGGACAGCATTCAGGTGGCAGGTAAGGGCAGGTAGGAAGCAGATGTGCGAAGACACAGGTGCAGGGGGTTGGATGCAATGCCCTTATGAACAGATGAAGCTGGTTAGCTGACATCATCAGCAGTTCAACAACAAGGCCTACTGAAGACTGCTGCTTTTTGCACAATCTGTCTTGGTATCTAACTTTGCCAGGGAAGAGGGGGGTGGCTAGGACGGCCATGTAAAGGGACGTGCTCCGGAGGAGCTCCTTCGATCCTGGAGAAAAAGTGTGTGCACGGATGCCTGTCAGCATTGCGAATCAACATCCTTGATTATGAAGATGGTGGCCACACTCGCTGAACTTTCGGTGCATGTGTGATGCACGGGTACCAAGTTATACTTGTTTGTATACTGTGAGCCCCGAATCGGAAAGTGGAAACAAAATGGCGGCGGGAACAAAGGGATCATCAAGGGTCATGGGTGCGCCACAGCGATAACGAACGGAGGGCCCGGACGGAGCCCGCAATGGATGTCAGGATCCTGCTTTAAGTTACAGACCCGAAGGGGCTGTGGTGTTAAGAAGCGGAGGGAGAGAGGCGGACTGCCCAGGCTGCGCTTCTGCTTTGCGGGCTGAGGGAAATAACAGAGACAGCAAGGCATCCGAAGATGCGCGCACCCGGAGCTTGAACATGCACGGATGGTAATTGACTAGACCCGCCGAGTGAACTGGTGGCTGATGCTGGGCCCGCAGTGAAGTCAGACCAAACGTCGGAGGAACCCATGAGAGATACTTTGTAGCAGCGTACGCAGAGGAGGAACGAGCGAGCGTTGCGCTCGGTGCACAGTGCTTGCTAACGGGCAGGCAACAATGTAACAGGGGACCCTGGGGCTAACGCGAGGGAGTGAGCGGCAGCGGCATCATTTAAGAACATTGCGGATCGGACCTTGAATACACCGAGTGACAGGAGAGATCCAAAAGGGACAGTCAGTTGACTAAAACAAATAACCCACATGCACTAAAATACCGTAAATTGGGCTGCCTGTGGTAAGGGCGGTCGCCGGAGTTGCGAGGTGTGCTGGAACACAGAGGACCAGGCACGCTTCAGGGGGCCACCTCCTAGAAGCATTGGAGGTTGTGGAAAACACGATACCGGGGGGCCCAAAAGAGACAGAAAACATAGAGGGGTGTGACCTAGGCCCGAGGCTGGTGGGTCCTCATCACAAACTATTGAAGCAGGCCAGTAAAGGAGGCCAATTCGGGACATTTGCTGGTCTCCAGACATAACATAAGGCGGCCCCCCTGAATCTGGGAACGGAAGCAAAACATCTTGGTCTGCGCTGTGGGCTGGATGGTCTCGTGGTCGACAAAGCACCGAAAGGGGAGTGCAATGGGTCAGTGTGCGCACGTGAACACTGGGCACTGAAGGAGTAAGGCTGAGACCAGAGTTACGACACCGAGAGTGCGCAAGTACCTGGGATGACACAGCCCATTCTGGGTGCGAGGCGAGCGATAAGGACACACCTGAACATAGTCGCAATGGCCCTATACTGCCAAGAGTGGCCTGGTGCCATGTAGACTTTTGTGCGTGGGGAGGCGCGGCTGGTTTACGCCCAGACAACATAGAAGGATGTCTACTAATGTTGTTAGACCCAGGATCAAACAGCCCACAATGGAGGCCTATGCCAAGAGGCCCCCAGGTGCGGAGGGGGGCAAAAACAAGGAGACTCCCACGACAGTGGCAGAGACACCGGGCACGATCCAGGAGGTGCTGGCAGCGATTGCAGACTTGAAAGTGGCCTGGGAGACTACACTGGGCCTGGCAATGAACAAACTGAAAGTCGGCCTGGACCTCAAGATTGGAGCGGTCCAAGAGGAAGTGAACTTCCTGAGACAGGATGTGCGGACAATTGCAGAGCACACTGGGAACCTGGAGAAGGAGATGGCCCTGAACACGGCGGCGTGTGCTGCACATGGATCAGAGCTCCATGCCCTGGTGCAGCGGGTGGGCAACCTGGAGGACAGAGCGGAGGAGGCAGAAGGGCACGCCAGACGTAATAACATTCGGATTGTTGGCTTGCCAGAAGGAATGGAAGGGCCTAACCCAACAGAACTGGAGATAACTGGCGGGACGCTGACCCAGGGGTTCGCGGTTGAAAGGGCGCAGAGGGCTTTGACAAGGAGACCGCCCCCAGGCACCACCCCGCGGCCGTTGATCGCAAAGAGAAGATACTAGAATTTTTCTGGAGGGGAGGAACGCTCAAAAGGGGTTCAGCAAAAATCACGGCGTATCTGGACTACACGTTGCATGTACAGCGTAGCAGGATTAACTTTGGGTCGGTGAAAAGGAGGATATGTTGCTCTACATAGCCAAGTTGAAAGTGTTTTACAAGAATAAATCCCTGTTTTTTGAGACGCCAAAGGATGTGATGGAATGGCTGGATATGGCCCTCAAGAACCGGATATCCAGATGGGAGCTGCAGAAGATTAGTAGCACACAGCTATGTCATCTCTGGTGACATGGCTGAGACATTGGGACTTGAATATAGAGTTAAATTAAGCTTGCGGGGAGTGCGTTGCAGTATAAGCTGGCAGGATCCGTTGGACGCAACAACCCTAATATAGATGAGTTGGAGCACCTAGAAGGCATTCCTTGAATCCACTAGTAGTACACTTAGTTAGGTCACTGTTAGATCGGTGACGCCCCGCGGGGTCTTAGTCCTCGCACACGAGATAGGACCGGACGCGGGTGGGCCTGAGATCCAGGGATGGAGCTGGGCATTTGTTGGGGTTAGGGTACGGTAGGGTAGGGTGGGGGTTGGGGTCGGGTTGTGTGCAGTGGGGTGGAGTTGGGGTACAGGGTGGGGGGGAATTGTTGAGGTTGGGAAGGGTAAGAGTCGGAAAACGGGCCATCAAGGGAAGCATCGGAGAGAGGGGTGGACTGGGAGTATACCGAGTAGATGGCATCAGGTAATCTCAGAGTGGCGACCTGGAACGTGCAGGGCCTCAATAGTTATCTAAAACGTAATAAAGTGATGCTGTATCTAAAAAGGATACGTATTGACATAGCCTTGCTACAGGAGACTCACATCACAAAGGAGAAGTTGGAGGTGGTCAGGAGAAAATGGAGGGGTAACGTCATAGGGGGCGCATATTCGGCATATGCAAGAGGGGTGATCACATGGGTGGCACCGCACGTGCCGTTTCAGGTGCTCAGTTCGACAATAGACCCAGAGGGCAGAATGGTGGTGGTGACAGGACTCCTGGAGAACAGAGAAGTGCATATCAGAAATTTGTACGCCCCTAACCATGATACGGCAGCTTATTTTAGGTCCCTTTACAGCAAGATTAGCCCCCTGGTGGGTGGCGCGATGGTGTGGGGAGGGGACTTTAATTGTACCCTGAACCCTAGAATAGATAGATCAGATGACAAATCAGGGAAGCTGGCGCCAGCTGCTAAAGCGCTGGGGAGAATGTTGAAAGACCTAGGCCTAGAGGATGTGTGGAGAAGGCTGCATCCAATGGATAGGCAATATTCGCACTATGCAGCACCAAATGACTTGCACACAAGGCTGGATTATGTGTTTGCTGCTGCTGAGATAGTGGAAGAAATGGTGGGAGCGGAATACAAGGCCCGGGTACTATCCGACCATTCGCCTTTGGTCGTAGAGTGGCGACATCAACCCCCCCAGAGCGCGTATCCCGACATGGAGGATCAGAACTGAGGCATTACAAGATGCAGGTTTCCGAGAGGACCTGAGGACCTGAGGGAGGCCATTGAGGAATATTTTCAAATTAACACGGGCAGTGTACGCTCTATGGGAACAGTATGAGAGGCATTTAAGGTGGTGGTGCGGGGGGTAGCTATATCAAAATCTAAAGGGCTCCAAGGGGCTCCAAGGGGGCATTGAACGGGAACTTCAGGAAACAGAAAGAGAGCGGGAGGGTCTTACACAAAATGAGGAGACCACCCGTAAGAGCAGTGCCAAGATAAAGGACTTACAGTTAACCTGCAGTGGAACAGATTATGTAAATTAAATTAGAAGAAATACACGGAGAGGCTACATGCAGGGGGGATAAGCCGGGTAGATTGCTGGCCTGGTTGTACAAGAATGAGACCCCCTGCTCAGTGTTCAGAGAGACCAGGGATGTGGAAAGTCAAATCCGTAATACCCAGGAGGGGGTAAATGAGGAGTTCATCAAGTATTATAGACGATTATATGAGGACACAGGGGAGGATATGAGTCAAGACATACTGGAAACAATAGAGGATATAGGGCTGCCTACCCTGGATGACCTAGAATGCGTGTATTTGGACACCCCCATCACCTCGGACGAACTGGAGGTGGTGATCCAACATCTGCCCACATGTAAGGCGCCCGGGTCGGATGGGTTGCCTAGTGAGTTTTATAAGACATATAAGCAGGAGCTACTTCAGCCGCTGCTTGCCATGTTTAATGAAGCCTATGAGCGGGGGGAACTGCCGCCGTCCCTCCACGAGGCAGTGATCATCCCACTCCTAAAACCAGGCAAGCCTGCCGTGGAGTGTGGGTCCTATAGACCCTTGTCCATGCTCAATCAGGACAGTGAAATACTTACGGCAGTGCTAGCCAATAGGCTAAAGAGGGTAATTGGCAAGTTGATACACCCAGACCAGACGGGCTATGTCCCCGGCAGGAATATCACAGACAACCATAGGAGGCTGCATCATATCATTGATTACACCGAGAAAGACACGGGCGAGTTGGCTATCGTGTTGCTAGACGCAGTCAAAGCCTTTGATTCGGTGCGCTGGCCATGGTTGAAAGCGACCCTGAAAGTATATCGGAATGGGACCTGGATATATCAGGTGGGTCCAGATGTTATATAGCACCCTGATAGCGGGAGTTAAAACGGGATACACAATTTCAGATAAATGGCAACTCAGAATGGGGACCAGACAGGGATGCCCCTGGTCACCCATGTTATACATTCTGGCTTTAGAGCCGTTGGCAATATGCCTGTGACAACAATACGGGGAGGTGGGGATTCGTACGATAAGAGGTATACACCTGATATTGCTGTATGCAGATGACATGCTCCTCTATTTGCGCTACCCGGAAGAGAACCTGCAATATGTGTTGGAGGTGATGGATCATTATGCCACCCTCTTGGGCATATTGGTGAACCCCGGGAAGTCTAGTTTGTTCCCCTTGGGAAGGTATAAGAGTGTCCCATTGGAGAGGCTGCCTATCCTGCAAATACCCTGGCAGACTGTGACATTCAGGTATCTGGGAGTAAACATTTATCATAGGATAGAGACAGAGCACAAACATAATACAGTGAAAGCGATCGAGGGAGTTAAGAATAGCATGGTGTTCTGGTCTAGATTACTCCTATCCATGATGGGGAGAGCAGCCCTGCTCAAAATGGTGGTTTTGCCCAGACTCTTGCATTATTTTGTGAATGTCCCGTATTTGATTCCCAGAAGCTTTTTCGTGAGAGTTCATGGTATGTGCAGGGGCTTCATATGGGGCAACTCCAGGAATAGAGTGGCCCTGTGGAAACTACAGAACTCTTGTGACAGGGGGGGCATAAACCTGCTGAACTTTCAACTTTATTATCTGGCGGGGCAGCTGTTGTTTGTGGCCAGGTGGTTGTCGGCAGAGGACTCAGCAGAAGCTAGGCTTTTGCAGGGTGACTCGGCTCCACACATTTTGTGAGAGATGGTGTGGCTACAAAAGAGTAAAATGGTGGGAAGAGGGAGACTATTGAAGCTGGGCTGGGAGGTCTGGCGCAGAACATGGAGAACGGTGGGTGATCCAGATCCACTCTCTCAGCAGGTCCCGCTGGTGGTGCTACGTGGGAACGACTCTCAATTGCTTGAGGTAGTCCGCAGATACTGGGAACCGGTGGGCTTGGCCACCCTCAGGGATATATGGCAGGAAGGGGA